>NC_136394.1:31924010-33124010 GCF_965140285.1 Lepidochelys kempii
GTGTTTTTTTCCCTGATAGAGTAAGCTGTGCATTTTAATTCACCATGTAATGCTCCAGGACTGACCAACCAATGGGGGGAAGGGGGAGGGAATTTCAGCGTGGAGAGTGGAAAATAAGTCTTGCAAAGGTTCTTTGTGTGCCTAGTTACAGGTGCTGAAATGTCCCCCTGCCATCCCCACCCTTAGCCAAAGGAGACTGGAGATTGCCTAGACATGGAGATTAGAGGATATAATTGTAGGGCTGTCCTGCCTTAAATGTTTCGAGCCTGGCGCGGGCAGCACAAGTGGCTGTGTTCTGGGTATCCCTGCATGTCCTCCCTCCAGCTGTGTGGGATTTCCATGACTTCTGTGAAATCTAAGCAGGATTTTCCAAAGGGCTCAGCACTGGGGTTAACTCTGCTCCCATTAAGTCAATGGGAGTTTGACTCAGGGCTGCCTGCAAACTTTCCGTCAACTTTTTCGATAGAAAATGTGGGGTTTCCAATAAGCCAACATTTTCCTGGAAAGGGCCTGCTGCCCACAGATGTGTCAGCATCTCACTGGAAGGCCCAAACCCCCGAAGTTCTCAACAGAAAATGTTTTGTTTTATTGACAAAACATTGAAACTTCTTCCAGAAAAAAGTCTCGGGAAGCTCGAGGGGCTAGAGGGGAGAGAAGGCTCAAGATTCAGCAGAGCCACACAGGCCAAGGACCAAATCCGCTGCTTGTTCCAGACAGTGGAAGACCCCCTATCCTTGCAGGTCTTTGCGTTGGCCCAATGTCATGTCTATCTGTGAAATGTACCCAGAATGACATTACAACTTTCTCTTTGCTGTCTGGATCAGAGCTGCAATCAATCACAGAGGCTGGTTTGGTTGGCTGCTGGTTTTTTGTTTTAATTTATTTATTTATTAACAGGCTGATTGGTTGATGTCTATTTCCAAGGAGATGATTGACATGAAGAGAGTACACAGTTTACTCATCCATGGTGGAATACAGAGCCATTTGCATCAAATAAGAAAATACTTAATTCTCCCTGAAATGTCTGTATTTTTCAGAAACACTTGACATATAAAGTAGGAATAACACTGTTTTGGATGTGTAGCATTTATTGTGCCTTACATAGTACACAAATAAAATACAATAATACACAATTAGGAGACAGCCACAGATAAATTGGCATCTTAAAATTCCCCTTTTCTCAAACATCAGTTGCATACTGGAGTATTTTCAGGTTTCTTAGAGAAGCAAAAAACACATGCAGGGGCCAGATTCTGGTCTCACTACAGCAGCATGCAAAGCCAGAGTAACTGCACTACTTCACGCTACTGCTGTTAAGATCAGAATCTGGGCCTATTGATTTAACTATAGAATGTTTGCTTTAATTTGTGCAGAGATACATTATTAAAAACAATTTCCTCTTTTTTAAATTATGACATTTTTAATAAAATGCAAACTGCACTTATATCTCATTGGTAATTATCTTTTTATTTTTTCATGTCTGCTCATCTTCCAATTAGGAACATGTTTATAAATATACGGTTTAAAACTTGTGAGCGTGTTGAATGTGCAGAGGGAGGTGTCAGCAGGAAGCATGCATTGAGAGGAGACAGAAGAGGCGTCCTCAGGATGAGCAGAGAATTTTCTCTGGGGCTTTGTTCCCCTTACTAGTGCGGGACTCAGTACAGCAAAGAGTGGATCTGATTTCCGTTTTTATGATTTTTGTCCCCAGAGGCACCATGACGTTGATTTACTATGTCATGAAATTCCAGTTCCTTTGCAGCCACCACTCCCTGGACCATACACAATCCAAATACAGTCTGTTTGTCTTTCTTTTAACACACACTAGGAAATATGCCATCCAGACATCCAGGTTGTAAACTTCCACACTTAAGGGAAAGGAATTAATTGATGCCATTTTAAAAATTAGGCCACATTGTGCCACCAGCTTTTCAGTGGGGTTCTCCACTGGCTCCTGAGCAGAAGTCTCTGTTGAAACCAATGCCATAATACAGCTTCTGTTTTCTAACTGGATACACTGGTGATACTCTGCCCTCACTGAAGTCAGTGGGAGTTTTGCCATTGACTAATGGAGCCAAGATTTTGCCCAATGTATTTCCTGAATTCAGAAACATTTATCCATGTGTGAACCTAAGGGCCCCTCCATGCCAGCTGGCAGAGGGCCCACTGTACTGTAATTCATATCAGGCCTGGCACACTCACTGCCGGAAATATGATATGTATCTAAAAGGTGCCATGTGAGGTGGTATATGTAAACTTGTGACACGCTGGTCCCGAAAGTCACTGTGCGATGGATGCGCAGGTTGCGTATGAAGAGTTACAGGTGTGGGCTGGAATTACGTTCTTAAAACACAATTGGGAGGCAGTGCCTAAACCCAGCTGCTGCAGGCAAAGGAATGTGGAGTTACCTGTCTGACCCACTTGATTACAGGCAAAGGGACAATGAAAGTACCTTTACCTGTAAGGTGAAGAAAGCAATCAAGATAACAAATGGCAGAGGAGATGACTTAATAAGCACACGAGGGGACAGACTCTGCACCTCAAAATGCCTTCCTGGCTCTTGAAGCAGAGACAATCAACTCTGGGTGTTAGAAGAGGAGCAAAGAGATATTTTTGCTTAAAGGACAAAAGAGGCCAGAGCTCTTGGAATCGGTGAAAGGTGGATACTTCAGCCGTGTGGGCTGACGTCTCTGGGAACTGACTATAGGTGAAAAGTCACCTGAGACCAAGTTTATACCCTGGCAATCCTTAGACCAAAGAAAGCAGGCTTTGTTTTGTTTTTGTTTTGTTTGTAACCGTAGCTGTCTCTACTTCTCTTGCTTAGTATCCCTTAAAATTAAATCTCTGTTCTTCATTAATAAACTTCTTGTTTTATTGCAAAACCCTCTCCGTGCCATGTGTTAAAGCGAAGTGTGAGGCTTCAGCTCACAGAGGCTGGTGTGCGCACTCCGTCTTCGGGGGCAGTGAATGGAGTCATCTCTGTGAGTGTCGCAGTGAGAGGGACTGGACTCTGCAGAGAGAATCCCTGGAGAACTGGGGTTCGCTGATTGTTACCTGCAAGCCGAGGTTTAGAAGGGCAGCGTCTGGAGGAGTTTGCTGGAAAGGCAGCCAGCTGGCGCATCGGGGACCTGACACACAGCTGAGCAGCAACAAAGCGCCCACTGGCTGTGAAGAGGGATAGCGCGGCAGCTCGCTGTTCAGGGTGTGCTGAGCAGAACATCACACCACGAGCAACAGGAAAGATAAGTAATAGTAACCTGGGGAAACAAGTTGCTACTTTAACAAGTTTGCCAGATGTTTTCTCATACAGCCTCTGACCCACTGTGTTAATATCGACACTATTACTAGCAACAATTTTCACTATTATTGCATTATATCGCAGGAGCGCCTAGTTTCCCAACCAAGATTGTGGCCCCAAGAAGTTGACAATCTTAATCAAGACTGAACTCAACAAGTGAATGTCACAAGTGAGAGGAAGGAAGTTGGGAAGGAGGCTGAGTGGAAGCAGCAAGTCGCACATTTCATTAAGGAGGACAGGTATGTGTGTGTGGCTGTCTTCAGAAAGCACATGCATTTGTAACAGCTCTAAAATCTTGAACAAATCATTTTAACTTACAACTCTTTGCATTAATAAATGTCTCATTATGGCACAGAGCTCAGACTCTGCCTTTGCTGGAAGCCAGCAGATCGTCCAGCAAATCTCTGTGCATCCTGCAGAAACTAAATGAAAAGCAGCTCAACTGGCATTCTTTGTACTTTCTTTCCTCCACTAGATTACACATTGTTTTAGGTTGTCTGCAGCTTCAGATTACCACCCTAACTTCTTTAGAAAGGATTCCTGGTTTCATTTCCTGTCACTCAACATCAGGGCACATGAGATATGAGAGGAGTGGTGTATTCCCGTCTTCACACGCCTCCTTCCCTTGTTTGGGAGGCAGACACAGGTAGACTGGTATCTATTGCATTACACATTTCCTCTGAGTTCTCAAGCCCTTGGGACTTTCACATTTTCTGTTGTAAATTGCAGGCAACATGTTAGGCAGAAAGCCAGGTCTGTAGGCAAAGCTGGGCACAATTACTCAGTGAGGGGCTGCCAAAGAGCACCCCATTACTAGAGTTGTGCAGAATAGTGCAGAATATCTTCAGGACCATTGGCTTGAGTTTTGAAATGAATTAATTTCAGCCACACTTCTCACAACCGTTCACGAGTCTGATGTGTACTGGAATGAACACTTGTGCATGCAAAGGCCATAAGTGTTTTTCACATGTATCCACCAACATTGAGTTGTAAACTCACAAGTCTGAGTAATTAGCATCCAGAAGGGCCTGCACACACATCCGATCAAGGAACAGAGAGAACAACATGTGACTGATCTGATCAACCCCACTGAAAAGTGGAATACATACAGAGAACAGCTGACAGTCCACCAGAGAGTGAGGATTTTCACACACACCCAGAGTGCCAATGCTTGAGGGGTGGTGCGGTCTGGCGGCAGATGTCCTGTGCTCACAAGTGGGTCCATCAGGAGCAGTAGTTACTGGCTGTGAAGGATCTCTCAGTATCTGCGCAGAGCTCAGCACCTTCATGCTGCTTAGAGCCACCTAGCCACCTGTTTAGAGCCTCACCATGGCACCTGGGCAAGGCCGGCTGCTCCGAAAGTGGGGCACGGCAGAAGAGTTTCCTAGTAGGCGTGTCACAGTGGGGCTGCCTCTGCCCAGGGGAGCCAACCCTGGCCCTCCATGCCTGAGCACAGACCTGCCCTGCTCCAATGCACCAAAGAGTTGCCTGGGCCACTCCGAAGGGCGCTCAGGAGAAAACAAGCCCAATTCAGACTGTATAGCCTGAGACTTTGCTCTCTTTCACCTCCTCGCACACACTTACAGAGATCCAGCCCCTGTTCTGCACAGCCAGGCAGAGGTGTTCCCCCCAGACCTTCCTGTCAATGACCCTCCGTCACGGTATGTCAGGCATGATGGAGAAGGGTGACCGTGAGCTTTCGGCACTGGCCTGACTCAGGAGACCTGCGTTCTGTCCCTGGCTCAGCTCCTGACCCCTGGGCAACCTTGGCAAAGCTGTTTAAGCTCTGTGCACCTCAGCTGCCCATGGGCAAGGTAGGAATACCAACACTTGCTCCTTGTACAGCACCAAGAGTAAATCCATTAACAGGCTCAGTCTTGCAAGATGCTGGGCTCTCTGGCCCCCATCCAGGCAGGGGCTTAACATGAAACATGGGAGCAGTGCTGACTTCACGTGAGTAAACGCTTTGCTGCTTTGACACCGTGAGCCCTAGAGAATAGCCTGCAAATAGCTGGGGGACGTTTCCCAAACCAGGAGTCAGCAGTGAGCTGATAAACAGCTAGTTGGGGAAGTTTTACCAACCTGAGTGGCAGCCTGAGACGGTCCAGATTGCTTTACCTCTCAGGGCACCTCTGCACCGCAATGAGACGCCCGCGGCTGGCCCAGACCAGCTGGCTCTGGCTCGGGGGGCTGGGACTGTGCGGCTGTTTAATGGTGGTGTCGACATTTGGGCTCAGGCTGCAGCCTCAGTTCTCAGACTGTCCCACCTCGCAGGGTCCTAGACCCCAGGCTCCAGCCTGAGCCCCGGACATCTACACTGCAATTAAACAGCTCCGCGTCCCTGAGCCAGCCAGCCTGGGCCAGTCTCGGGTATCGCATCACAATGCAGGCACACCCTCAAATCTCGATTAGCAATCAGTGTTTGGGGAAGATGGGACCTTAATCCGACTGACTCCGGGGAGCGTTTGATATCCATCGCCTTGCATCCCATTGTCTTGGCACTGCTTTGTAAATTAATATTCTCTTTGGTCTGCGAGTTTCTGCTGAATCTCTCGTGCTTCCTGTGTTTCCCTGTTTGATGAATTGCAGGCCAGTGTATTTGATACCAGGCACTGGGATTAGCTTCCTCTTGTGTTTTGAACCTTTTCTGTGTGAAAGCTCCAAAGGAGTGTGCGTGGAGGTGACTGGTGTGGAGGCTGGAGGAGGCCAGACCACGCGCAGTGGAGTTTTAACTGGAAGAGGTAGAGCCCTGCCGGTGGGAGCCCTGCCCTGACCTTGGGGGGGACCAGTTCTATCAGTGAATGGTCTCCGTGGCCCCGTCTGTCCTCAGCCTTTTTGCCGGCAGTGCTAGCTGGGGGGAGCAGGGTTGATAGCTCGTTTTGCAGGAGCCATTGATCAGCTGTTAGATGGGAACAAATTTTGGTCACTAGTGGCCTGGAGGTGACAGGCTCTGTGTCCCATTCCTGTCCCATGGAAGCATCGCGGCCCCCGAGCGGCGTTTGATTTCTTCTGAGAAATGTGGCCGGTTTAGGTAATGCATAGCTTGCGGGAAATGTCCGCTGCCAAAGGACTTGCAAAGCGAGTCCTCAGGCACAATGGAGGCTCTGTTCTGCCTGCAGTTTATTAGACACGTGTGCTTCACGCTCCATAGCTGCTGATCAATGTCTGTGCTGGTAACTCTGCTCGCGTGGGCCAGGCATGTGGGCCAGCGTTATGACGTGTAGCTCTAGGCAAGAACAGCGACCTCTGACCTAACTTGCACTGGGCTAACCCTGTTTGTTTCCGTGAAGTTACTCTAGATTTACACAAGAGAAACCGAAAGCGGAATTTGGCCCATGCATTTCTTCAGCCACGTGTGCCTGTCTGAAAGACTCTGGAGTTCCAGGGCACTGGTGAATGCGCTGAACAAAAGAGAAGATCGCTAACGCATGTTTATGATAATGGAATAACTGGGTTGTATTTGAAATTTCCCTACCAAGGACAGTGTGTTCCTGGGGCATAACCACATGTAATGTCCAGCTGCTGTAGACTCTGCGTTCTCTTGAGACCCTTGGGAGCAAAGTTTATGGCTTTTCCCCACACACTCAGGGTTTCTTGACCATGACACAGGAAAATACCCCTCTATCTGACTGCCCTTTCCCCAGCCTCCCACCTTCTGGGTCGGAGCAGCCAGTCAGAGCTGCCTCTCTGGCGGGGCTGGAGCTCTCCCACAGCACTGGCCTGGCTGGGAAGCCATACCTCGTGGCCAGCCCTGAAGCAGCCCCTGCTCTCTCTGCCCCAGGCCCGGGAGCTCTGCCGCTTACTCCCTGACTTCCAGCAGGCAGCGGATTAAATGCTCGGTTGGCGGAGGGGGCTGCGTAACAAAACGGTTGGCTGGAAGAGTCGTTTTTAAAAAATGAACTCTGGTGTTTCTTTCCCCCATCGTTTTTCCGTGCATCTTTCTATCCTGCTCACTTTCTGCTGGTCTTCGTCAGTAAATGCCAATTTACATTCCACTGGGTTTCTTTTGCTTCCCAGCTGTTGACAGGTATCCACCTGCCTTGTTTGTGGGGGTGGGGAGGGTTCCTTGTTCTCTGGCTGCCGTTGCTGAGATACCAGGAGCACCCGAACTGCAGGCCTCCGCTACAGGGGCCACGGTTAAGCAGGAATCAAATGGTGTGACAAGGCCAGGATGCTGTGAGCACCAGCCCACTCCCAAGCGTCCAGCCGAGGGAGGTAATGCCCATGTGGCTTCCACCCAGCAAATCACTTCCAGAACTGACCCCAAGCAACTGCCCCATCACTTGGCTTCCCGTGGCTTGGCTCTGGTGCCCGTCCCCCTGGATCTCAGGGCTCAGGAGGTGCTATCAGAGCTCCGAGAGCAGGAGGGGCCGGAGGCAGCTCTCCTCTCTCATGGTGCCACCGGGCTCTGGCGCTGGTGATTGGCGCAGGTTAGCCCAGAGGGGCAGGCAGATTCCTGGCTTCGGCCCGGCCTTGAGAGTGAGGGATTTGCCTGTATTCATAGAATCATAGAATATCAGGGTTGGAAGGGACCCCAGAAGGTCATCTAGTCCAACCCCCTGCTCGAAGCAGGACCAATTCCCAGTTAAATCATCTCAGCCAGGGCTTTGTCAAGCCTGACCTTAAAAACCTCTAAGGAAGGAGATTCTACCACCTCCCTAGGTAGCGCATTCCAGTGTTTCACCACCCTCTTAGTGAAAAAGTTTTTCCTAATATCCAATCTAAACCTCCCCCACTGCAACTTGAGACCATTACTCCTCGTTCTGTCATCTGCTACCATTGAGAACAGTCTAGAGCCATCCTCTTTGGAACACCCTTTCAGATAGTTGAAAGCAGCTATCAAATCCCCCCTCATTCTTCTCTTCTGCAGGCTAAACAATCCCAGCTCCCTCAGCCTCTCCTCATAAGTCATGTGTTCCAGACCCCTAATCATTTTTGTTGCCCTTCGCTGGACTCTCTCCAATTTATCCACATCCTTCTTGTACTGTGGGGCCCAAAACTGGACACAGTACTCCAGATGAAGCCTCACCAATGTCGAATAGAGTGGAACGATCACGTCCCCTTACACACTATTCCTTACACACTAGACAGGTGCTAAAGACTCATCACACAGCTGCGGCTGGGGCGGTGAGCGAGGAGACGATCTCAGTGCCCCCGAGAACCTGGCACGCAGCCGTCTGGGATGTGCGCGATCTCCCACCAGGCTCGCTCTCAGGCTGAAGCATGATTGCTAAGGACAGTGAAGGCAGCCGCGCCTGGACTATCTCAGTGAGAACCAGAAACTGCCAGTGAGACAGGCAGGGCCCTCCCAGGCATGGGCTCTTCGCTGGAAGTTTGCAGCTTGGCGCATCTCCCAGTGGGTGTCACCAGGGGCCCAGGGGCAAGGCACAAGCAGGAGACAGCTGCTGCGTCCCGGACAGGAGAGAGCGGGGAATGCAGCGTGAGCAGGCTCCGAGGAGAGCTAACACGCCGGGGCCCTTGGTTGAGCTGGGCCGTGCCTGCCCCATACGCTGGCAGGGACAGATAACGTGGCCTCGTCCTGCTGCCCAGTAGCACGTGATGCTGCTGCTTTGAAGGAAGCAACGCTGTGGAAGCAGCGTGCCGGATTTCCTGCGTTGTGCTGCGCATCCCCTTAGTCCTGGGCTCTGGGCCCTCACACAGGGAGAGTTTTAAACCCCATGTACAAGCCCGCAGCCACCCTTCCCATCGTAACCCTGCCTTGTCCTCTCCATGGGCCTGCTCTGCCTGCCTGCCGCTCCGTGCTCATGCAGCCCCCGAGAGCGATCTTGCACCGTTCACTGCCAGCGCCACCAGCCCCCAAATTCAATTTTTTCTCTTTCCCCTAGAACATTGCATCTTGTTCAATCCTTCCCCTGTCACACAGGCTCCAGCCCTGCTGCAATTGGATTCCAAAAATAACCTCTTTATTCACACGGCTATGCTATTATATCGCAGTACAGCTTGGGCAGGCGAGGGGTCATTCCATTATCCAGGAACGAGATAACTGAGTATTAGGGAAGCCAGACTCTTTGACTCTCTGCCCTGTGGTAATGGGCCTTTTTTAAGAGCATTAACCAGTGTTTCTACTAGGTATTTGACAAGAGTAAAGGTAACATTGCCATTTAATCCTCTTCTCTTGTTTTCTTTGCTATAGACAACGCTCACATTTACTGCTCCAACTTCCGCTAGAAAACACGGTGCTCATTTCCCCTGAACCTTTCCTCTGATGCTCCGCTGCTCGGTGAGATTAAATAGTCTGGAAAGTGGGGTACAAGGAACTTTTTCTGCTCCAGGTGTTTTCACTCATTTGCTGTGCGGATATGAAACTGAACTTGCCAGCAACTGCACATCAGTGTGATTTACAATGTGGAGGATGGTTTAACCTAAAAGCTCCAACCAAGGCTGGGGTCCCAACGTGCGAGGCAATGTGCGGACACACAAGGTGCACTCCTGGCCCCAATAACATCACTGGGAGTTTCTCCATTGACTTCAGCGGAGCCAGGATTTCACCCCGAGTGTCTAAACTCTCCCTCGGCATGAAGCTTACCACCACCTCATCACACTGTTCTTAATCATCTCACTCTTGCCTGGTGCATCTCCCTTGGTTTGCTGCATCCCTTCTTCAGCTCTCATCATCTACTCTGCTTGTAAGACCTGTCGTCTTGTGGTGTGCATCAGCACCAGCCCAGCAGGGTCCTATAATTAACTGGCATCCCCGGGTGCTACGGTAGGAAGCTCACAGTCTAAACAGATGTGGGGGGGATTAGTCCCATTTTACAGATGAGGCACCGAGGCACAGAGTTGAAGTGACAGGGTCACACAGACGGTCTGTGACAGAATCATAGAATCATAGAATATCAGGGTTGGAAGGGACCTCAGGAGGTCATCTAGTCCAAACCCCTGCTCAAAGCAGGACCAATCCCCAGTTAAATCATCCCAGCCAGGGCTTTGTCAAGCCTGACCTTAAAAACCTCTAAGGAAGGAGATTCTACCACCTCCGTAGGTACCGCATTCCAGTGTTTCACCACCCTCCTAGTGAAAATTTTTTTCCTAATATCCAACCTAAACCTCCCGCACTGCAACTTGAGACCATTACTCCTTGTCCTGTCATCTTCTACCACTGAGAATAGTCTAGAACCATCTCTTTGGAACCACCTCTCAGGTAGTTGAAAGCAGCTATCAAATCCCCCCTCATTCTTCTCTTCTGCAGACTAAAGAATCCCAGTTCCCTCAGCCTCTCCTCATAAGTCATGTGTTCTAGACCCCTAATCATTTTTGTTGCCCTTTCCTGGACTCTCTCCAATTTATCCACATCCTTCTTGTAGTGTGGGGCCCAAAACTGGACACAGTACTCCAGATGAGGCCTCACCAATGTCGAATAGAGGGGGACGATCACGTCCCTCGATCTGCTCGCTATGCCCCTACTTATACATCCCAAAATGCCATTGGCCTTCTTGGCAACAAGGGCACACTGCTGACTCATATCCAGCTTCTCGTCCACTGCCACCCCTAGGTCCTTTTCCGCAGAACTGCTGCCTAGCCATTCGGTCCCTAGTCTGTAGCTGTGCATTGGATTCTTCAGTCCTAAGTGCAGGACCCTGCACTTATCCTTATTGAACCTCATCAGATTTCTTTTGGCCCAATCCTCCAATTTGTCTAGGTCCCTCTGTATCCTATCCCTGCCCTCCAGCATATCTACCACATATCCTCCCAGTTTAGTATCATCCACAAATTTGCTGAGAGTGCAATCCACACCATCTTCCAGATCATTTATGAAGATATTGAACAAAACCGGCCCCAGGACCGACCCCTGGGGCACTCCACTTGACACCGGCTGCCAACTAGACATGGAGCCATTGATCACTACCCGTTGAGCCCGACAATCTAGCCAACTTTCTACCCACCTTATAGTGCAATCATCCAGCCCATACTTCTTTAACTTGCTGACAAGAATACTGTGGGAGACCGTGTCAAAAGCTTTGCTAAAGTCAAGAAACAATACATCCACTGCTTTCCCTTCATCCACAGAACCAGTAATCTCATCATAGAAGGCGATTAGATTAGTCAGGCATGACCTTCCCTTGGTGAATCCATGCTGACTGTTCCTGATCACTTTCCTCTCATGTAAGTGCTTCAGGATTGATTCTTTGAGGACCTGCTCCATGATTTTTCCGGGGACTGAGGTGAGGCTGACTGGCCTGTAGTTCCCAGGATCCTCCTCCTTCCCTTTTTTAAAGATTGGCACTACATTAGCCTTTTTCCAGTCATCCGGGACTTCCCCTGATCGCCACGAGTTTTCAAAGATAATGGCCAATGGCTCTGCAATCACAGCCGCCAGTTCCTTTAGCACTCTCGGATGCAACTCGTCCGGCCCCATGGACTTGTGCACGTCCAGCTTTTCTAAATAGTCCCTAACCACCTCTTTCTCCACAGAGGGCTGGCTATCTATTCCCCATGTTGTGATGCCCAGCGCAGCAGTCTGGGAGCTGACCTTGTTCGTGAAGACAGAGGCAAAAAAAGCATTGAGTACATTAGCTTTTTCCACATCCTCTGTCACTAGGTTGCCTCCCTCATTCATTAAGGGGCCCACACTTTCCCTGGCTTTCTTCTTGTTGCCAACATACCTGAAGAAACCCTTCTTGTTACTCTTGACAGTGAGGAGTGGGGGTGGACTCAGTTTTTCCTCATGGTTGAAAGTGGTATTGTAATGCCAGCGCAGGGGACTCCTCACTGAGGATGCAGCTCCTGAGTTCTGCTCACATGAGGCCTGGTGGTTCTGGGTGGATTTTTCCTGAGTAGGGTTTTTTGGCACCTTGTTGAAAGAGCGCCCCATGAACGAGGATTCGGAGAAGAGCCACAAGGCTGAATGGGGAGTCGAAGGGATGAGCTTGTCTGAAACATAAAATGAACATAAAATGTGTGCAGCTGAAGTCAACAGTGACATGAACTGTCTAGAAGGGCATATGAAAGGGCAGAAACACCCAGGAAGAAGAGGAGGTTTCAGGGTGTGCCCGAGCGGAGGTCCGCAGCAGTCGTGGGATGAAACTGAGCCATTCTTCCCCAGAATGAGCAGACCTTGAGAACCGTTGCGGTGAACAAAGTGGATGGATAGATTTATTGACACATGGAGCAATTGCTTCCTAGAGTGGAGTGATAGCTTTCTGAAAGGACACTAAATACTGATGCTCACCAAAACAAGAAGTCGTTCTAAGCATTGTTATGTACAGCCTGAATATCTTCATCAAAACTATCTAGAAACCTCAGGGTTATGGCTGAGTTTGTACATGGCAAACGGTTTTGCCGCAATATTAGCATTCAAAGGAGGGGGCTGCCAAAAGCTATTTTCACCTAAAAGGTAAATAAATGTTTCCTTTGAAGGCCAGTCCTGATGCTTTCATTTGCAGCTGTAATCTGACTGCTTGATATAATTTCTGACCGCAGCATTATTGAGCTCTGAGGAGATCAATTATGGAACCTTAATGATGAGCCTCATGATCCTTTCAGCCAGTTCTGAACCGGGCTTTTGCTGCAATGCATAACAATGGTCTCCAGACTGTCCGCTGATGTTCTGCCTTGCTGATTGCTGAGGGATGAGAGAGGAAACCTCACTTCTTTAATCTTGTCTATGCAGAATGCTCACTTTGTATTGGCTCTTGTTCCATTCAGTTACCGTGAGAGCTGCTGTGTTAGACCTGTTGTCCTGCTGGGCCCTCTTGCATTCAAAGCCTTTCACAAACAGTGGCCGTGATGAAAAAAACCCAGGAGTCCTGATTTCCAAGACCATGCTCTACCCACTGCACCTCACTGCCACATACAGGTTCCCGGCACATTGGTGTGTGTTTGAAGAGAGCGTCTTACTCGGACACTGGGCACGAGCTGTAAGGGACTGAGACACGCTTATTAGAAGCCTGTGTTAAAATCTCTCACCTGTGGCCCAATGCTTTCTCCTTTTGGCGTCTCACTCTCCAGCTCTCGCTGAGCTGCCTAGGTCTCTCACGCCCAGCTCTCTGATTCAGGAAGCCACTTCCCCTCCTACGCAAGTGCCTTGGAAACGAAATGCCAGGGAGGACCGGGTCAGTTCCTGAGCTGCTGATTGGTATGAGGGGATTAAAGCAAACGGGTTCATTGTCATGAGGAACTAGTGGGGGCAGGAGCTCTTCCTCCAGGTCACTTCCCCGGTCCCTCACCACTGGGACACCTGAGCCCCTGCATTGACCAGGGATGCTGGGACAAAGCAGCTTCATTAACAATGGAATATTTGCACATAACTTTAAAACAAAACCACCCTGAAAGTATCTGGTGGTGCTGGCTCCATACATTTACATTTATAAATTAACCACGAGTGGTGTCATAGGGGCCATGATTAATGAGTGAAAATAAAAGCGCTCCCTTTGTCTCACCCACATCATGCCCTAATTGCACAGTATTATCATTGATGTTTAAAATTCCAGCCTGTACCTGCCTCTCTGGCAGCCCCGTCGGAGCTACTTCCCTGCAGTTTCTCTCTGCTGCTTGTCCTGGCCTCTTACATCTGTTCTCCCATTTCTTATACGTTCCTTAGCTGCTGGGCAGATGCTTAGAACGGGTCCAGAAATGAATCATTCATTTTGGTGGTTGCGTAGGAGGCATGCGTTCTCACCACACCATCAACTTTTAATTCAGAATTTGCTTACATTATGTGTGAAAATAAGTCACTCAGTGCACTTAACTATCATGCGCAGCCCATCTCTCTGGGTCTCTACCCTGCTCCCACTGGAGGCCAATGCACCGCGATTGGTCAGTTACACATTTCCTTGAGCAGATTTTAATCTCAGCTCATGAGGATGTTTGCAGAGAGTTGTGTAGCATTTAGCTGCATAGTTCTCACTGACTCGAATGAGGGCTGTGGCTTGCCTCTCTGTCTGTCTCATAAGGCTAAACTTTGTGCAATGTGTTAGAAATTTAAGGACAAGTTTTCTGCATCCCCACTGACCTGTTCCCACCACCCTTACTCACAAAAGGAGCCTTTCTTCTCAAAACGTTAGCGACATCTTTGACTTCAATTGGACAACTTGCATGCAGAAGGGCTGCAAGACTGGGGCTAGATTTAAGCAATCTTACTGCCCAAAGAAGGGGTGTGAAAGCACGGAAGAGGTGAGAGAGACAGATGTTTTCCTGGGATGGAAGTTTAGTCAGTTACTTATCAGGCCTCAGAGTGAGAAACGGGTATGAATAAATCACCCTTAGGCCCTTCAAACCCCTGACAAACGTCTCTCCAGATGGAAGCTGTTGTCCTTTTTAATCCCTTTGGAGCAAAAAAAACAAAACAAAACCAAAAGTCAACACCTGGGGGGAATCCAGTTTGGGGGACAAATCTCCACTATCTCATCCCCTCTGGAGAGGGAATTTCCCCATCACTCACGTGCACAACTCTTGTTAGCATCAGCAGCTGGAGGTAGGCTACATCCCAAAGGTCTCAGACTCATGCCATGCCAGCACTAAATCCAGCAACACCCTAATCTAGCCTGTGAGGGTAGGAGCCCTTGTGAACATCCCAGGTGCCTTGTCTGATCTCTCCAGGGATGCTCATGTGAACTTTCCCCCTGATACCCACAGTTCCACTGGCACCTGGATTTCCCAGACCCACTGGGGCTCTTTCTAGCAGATGGAGGTTTCAGATTTGTTCTTCTCCAAGAGCCTCAAGGGGTGTTCAGCCCCTTGTATGAGCAGCTATCACCCAGAATAGGATGCAACCAAAGAGAGGAGCCTTTTGATTTTAGCCCATTTTTGTGCTACTGTAACACGGAGAATTTCTGGCTCCATCTGTGGAGCAAATGCATCTGAGTGCTTCCAGCGTGATTTTGCCAACACTGTAAGCTGGCATTTTATGATGCTGAATCTAGCTATTTATGGCTATGTGTGAGGTCTCAGACATCTCTTCACAGCCTTTTGCTGCTTTCCCTTCCCAGCAAGATGCCCAGCAAGCAGTTCTGCAGGCTGATTAACAGCTCCAGGCACAGGTACACATGGCAATCAGACAGGCACAAGGAGTTCTGTGCTAGGGGTTTGTGTATCAAAAGTAAATGACTTCCCTCAACTTTATTTTGCAATGCCAGCATCTCACCTCCTTAGGAGTGAAAACACAGATACCAAAGATTGCAGCTTAATTGATTGATTAATAACAGGAACCCTAATTGAATCCTCCCAGCTTGTATATAAGATGTCTTAATGGTAGAGCCTGGGGAGTAAATGCGCAGCATGGAAGTAGGAACCACAGCCCAACCAGGAACACTTTCAATTTAAAAGTCAATCTCATTATACAAGAAGCTGTTTTCTCTATCCCACTGGAAAGGCAACAGCAAACTCCCATCTTCTCCTCACCGGAGCCACATGGTTTGTTAGTGTCAGTGGGAGATGCAAATATGAGCTTTTTTTTATTTGTTCCCACTGCTGCATCTCTGAGCAGCTCAGTAAATATTCATGAGTCTGCCATTGTAGGAGCTCGGAAAACTACAGAAAATATGCCCTCCAAGGTGACATGTAATTTGGCACTTCCCGCACGGAGAGGCAAAGGATTCAGCCAGAGCAGAGCTATCCTCATAATTAGGTACCTTGCTACAATCTAATCCTTTCTGTTTCTCATGAAACACGAGACATGTCAGACCCTTCCCATACGCCAGGGCCCCTGTAATGTAGAGTTTAACTGGGAATGGTGCATTCACACAGACTAGCCAGGCCACCATGCTGCATGGTGCTCCATGCACAATTGGAATCCCTTCCTGGGTTTTCATGTCATTGTTTCCACATCTCTGGTCATGAAGAACAGGTAGCTTCCTGCTGAGCCATGTCCCGACAGCAAGTGCTTCTCCCATGGAGGGGCTGAGGGCTTGTGTAGCCTGGCTTATAAATACTAGGGGAATGAATGATCCTTCTCTAGTGTTCCCATTCTCTGAGGTAGCCATTCATCAGGGCCAGGTAAAACCCTTTTGTTCCTGGCTGTGTTCTTTGTATGACTTAGTGCTGGAGATGGGCCTGGGCTGACATGTTCAAGACTTCAAACCCCCACCACCCTGGATGCAGAGTTTGCGCCATTTTGTAAAGGAGATGGACCCACTTGGAGAGGGACTCTGAACTCAAACGCCAACATAACGGAAGTGACCTTTGTGAATACACTGTCAATAGCAGATAAGTGAGAATGCATCTCATGGCTCTCCATGAGGAAGGATGGGTATGGGGACCTGCTTCGATGAGCTCATGTCCGAGATTTGAAATCACAGACCTTCAGTGGAGTTTTCTGGTCCCCCAGCCTCTCCATTCCCAGAGAAGAGAGAGACGAGTCAAAAAACCCACAGACGAACAAATCTCCCATTTGAATTTTCATAGTGCTTTGCCCCAGTTCATCACGTTGGTTTCTTTGACTCCTAATTTCAAAAGACTGGATTCTATAACTTTAATATAAGGCAACTCAATTCTGCCCTCAGTTTTGTTTGGGGAAATACTACGTAACGCCTTGAAAGTCCATCAGGTTCCTCCAGGCAAACATCAGAGCAGCGGAGGTGAGAATCCGGCCTGACATATTTAAGCCATTTCCCCATGTTCACACTCTTTTCTCCATTTCAGTACCTTCCTTTTGATAAGGAGCTGGCTTATTCCAGACAACCGTCATGTGTTCCAAAAGGTCAGAGTCAAGAGCTGCGTGGAAGGAACCGTTGGCCCTGGCCCCTTTATCAGGGAAGCTCGTTCATAGTTAAAGTGAATTGTTCCCAGATATCATGTCCTGGGTGTCTGCCATGGGAAGAAGCCCATGTCTCTGCCAGAGGCCAGTATCTGTTGGAGGACTGCAAGCCCCCAGTGGCTCAGTGCTAGGTATGGGTAAGCAGAAAGTACCCATGGGTGCAGTCACTTCCCGGCACTGCTTGGGACCTCGTGAGTCTGCACCTCTTTCTGGAAGGTGCTCTGGAAGCCCTGGAGCTGTATGCAGTGGTGACTTGGGGGGCTGTCATTTGGCCAGGGATCCTGGAGAGGTGTCCTTTCACCCCCTTCGCAGGAAGGGATCTCTGAAAGAGACGAGCCTCTGAGCACAGCCCTGTGAGACACGGCTGTTTCCCACTTCCTGCATGGATATGCGCTGTGTCCCTGGGACTGGCATGCAGGGAATGGCCCTGTGTGCTAGGCCGGGTGGGCTGAGAGGGGCTGAACTCCTACTGCCAGGCAGTTGCCTTATCTGTGATGGATGTCAATTGTCATTCAGAGCACACAGCACCTTGCAGGATCAGACCCTGGGTCTGTGACTCTGTGCTCTGTGCCAGGCAGTGAACTGCTGGCGGGAGAGGATGGCTTCCCTGCTCTCTGCTCCCCTATCTGAGAGCAAAGTCCAGAGCACCCCTATGAGGCAATGCCCCCAGCACAGGGATTTCCTGCCTGCTGCTAAGCCTCGTTTCTCGCCGGGGTCGAAATGTGATCCACACAGTGAGCGTGTAGATCCTTGTTCTGCTCACCGCTGCCCCTCTATCCCACTGACATACCAGGAGCGAGTGACCTTCAGCCCCTGCATGGTTATTACCTTAAGACAACACAATTAAACCTGTTCCATTGCTTAACGCACTGTGTCAGAAGCCTGTAGGTGTGTTTTCAGAAACGCCTGGAACTGTGACAGCTCAAAGAGCTGGTGCAATTCCACTCCAAGCTAATCAATGGAAGGCCTCAAGGTATCTCACGCTTGTGTCAAATATGGGATTTTTTTTAGCCTCAAAGCACTTTCAAGACTCTTCTGGTAGTTGCAGGGAATTTTTCACCCCTGTCCTGGGAAGGACACTGAGCTGCAAAGTCAGAGTCATGGCCTTGGGAGTCCTTTGGCCGCTTCTCCAGGAAAAAAAGTATCTCACGCTGCATCTGTCATCAAGAGCTCCTGGGTGCTGCCGTTCGGGTCTGTGTCATAACAATGTCCTGTGATGTCAAGTCCTTGGGAAGGTGCAGAAGAATATTCAAGTGTGGATGTGAGTGTGCATGAGTGAGCATTTAATACAATTCCACTTAAAGCTATCTCACACTGATACAACATTGCCTCTGCCCAAAAGGGAGAGCTGATCTGGACTCCAGGCAGCCATCCGTTACGGTAATAGTTATACAGCGGGATGGGACAGTCACGCAGCCCAGCTAGCAGGCCTGAATTCTGTCACTGCCTCCATCGAACAAGGGTGCTCTCCTGTTGCCTGGAGCCACGCAAGAGGTTTGGGAAGCCTTCACAAGTGCGACTCAGGCTGAAATCTCCTTATTTCTGTTCGTGAAGCTGTCGGAGTGTCCCACACCCACTGGGGTAAAAAAAAAATCCCTGAATCCTACTGATTTGGATCCAGATAGTAATTGGCCCATTTTGCAGAGAAATGCCCATTTCCACAGGAGCAGCACCCCAGGGCTAGAAAAATATTTTTTTGCGGGGGGGAACTGCCTCTTGGTTTTAGCGAACAATCTGCCATGGACATGAGAAATGGTTGAATACTTTGCAAACCCACAAAGTACAGTTTTTCTCAGGCGACGACGCTTCTCCGCTCAGCCCCGCTTGTGCCATCGCTGGTGGGGTGGACAGATGCCTGTACTTCTCCCCCGACCCACATCCCTCTCCTGCATTTCAGCACACAGTAAGTGTTTCAAACCTAGCAGAATTATTTGTAAAGAGTCAGTTCTGAATCCATGGTCCCTAGGGATTATTCCACCTTAATCTGGCATTTCTTAAAAGCGCTCTCTACACGGAGTGTCTGGACCACTTGAGTTAGATGACTATATATATATTTGTAAGGTATGCTATTGCCCGTATGTTAGAATCGCCTGCTCCGCTGACATTTCTGGTGTTTCATGTCTCTGTGCAAGTAGCCAATTTTGGCCCTCTATGAGTTTTATTTTTTCCTTTTTTTTTTTTTTGTTCATTTTGTTTTTGGGGTTTTCTTTTCATTAATGTTAGGGCATTAGTGGGGCAAAGCCTCATATCTCCTCTGTAGTCATTGAGCTCGGGCAACAGACACAGCCTTTCCTATCAGACTCTTGCCTTCCTTCTCCGAATGCCCATCTCTTCTCTCTCTCCACTCACTTCTCACAAACTTTCCAAGAGCAGTGTTTTGTCTCGGCTCTGACATCCTGAACTGTAATGGGCAGCATCCTGCCTGTCAGATGGGAATTCTGCTCTGCTCTGCTGGATGTATGAAGCATAATTTTGTACTAAACCAATGAGCCAAGCTGATCTTAAAATAGACGGATGGTATTCTTTAGTTCTGGGGTTTCTATCTGAACAGCTCCTGACTGGAGAGGAGGTAGCAGTGAGGGGAGAAATGGCCCAATTAGCGTTTTGACAAAGCTCAACCTTGAAGATGTGAAAGAACATTAAACAGATAATGGCCCAAAGTTTTGTGGGCGATGGGAGAGTGTCTTCAGTCCAAGCCAGGGAGCTCTTTGCGGTGATGCTAATAGCAATGTTCCCTTTAGAGAAGATGCTTCATCTCAAAGTTGTTCCAAAGTGCCAGTGGGTGGTGGTTTCTCTTTCCTACTAGGGCCAAGTGTTACCTTGGCACTAACGTACCTCTGGGCCAGATTCACCCCATCGGTGCAGAGCTGTGAGCAGTTTGCCATCCCCGGCCTCTCTGGAACTCAACCCAGGGATCTTCTTTGCGTATGTGCAACGTGCCTGGTGGCCAGGATTCATCCCCAAATGTTCTGCTGGTTGGCTCGTTAGCTTGCCATGGCCAGGCCAGGTACTGACAGGGAACGTGATAGAGAGCCAGAGGGCCACTGCCCTGGTTTATAGCCTGGAGGTTCATCAGCAGCGCCTACCCAGGAAAACCTCTGAACTAATGTATCTCCTAGCTGGCATGGCCCTCTCCCCCGCCATGCCAGCTGTCTCTGGGGTTATGCGTGACTTTCCTTCTCACCCTGAGCTTTTCCTATGCAGCAAACATCAGTGTCTGCAGGTGACGTTTCAGAGCGAGCGGATGGGTTTGTGACACAAAGGGCAACATCTCCATTCCTGTTGAGCTCACAGCACCCACAGGTTTGCCTGGCCGGAAGGGGGAACAGTCTTACCACTTCCCGCACAGAAAGCCACTTCTGCAGCAGAAACGGCTCCATTTCCAGGGTGTCCTTTTGGGGGTGCCGTGGCCAAAAAAGGGCAGACCGGGAAGTTTGTGCAGCTTAACAGGAGGCCAGTGTCAAATAGAGCAGCAGTCCTTGTCATGGTTACAGGGCTAACTGCCCCTCTTTGGTCTCTGAGTGCACCCCCCCCAAGTGTCGGGCCTGGTGCCTTCACCTCTCCTGGGCTGAATCGTGATTCCCCCACTCAGAGACCAGGCCCAGGGCTACTGACTCTGTGTATCCACCATACTGACCCATCCCCTCCAACTGAGCTCGGCACCTGTGGTTCTTCCCTTCCCTCTGGGAAGCGGTGACCACAGTGACCCAGACGGCCTGTTTAAACCAAACAGGAGCCCAGCATTAGAGAGAGAGGATTTTAAAACAACAAGCGGCCTACGCTCAGCTCTGTCTTACCTAACAGCTTACCTTCCCCAGCGTAACCTAGGCAGGCCGCATCGCGCTCTCCTGACCAACGGACCTCTTGAGCGGGAGTCCCCGTTCTAACCACGAGATCCTTTACATCTGCTGCTTCCCAGGCCTGTTCTGGCCCTGGCAGTGTCTGTCGTGTGTACTGGGAAGTGGCTTATCTTGAGCTATTCTTCTTTCCTTCCGGCTTGTTTTTCCTAGCAGCCCCGATTAAACGAGACCAGTGTGTTCATACAGCCCAATAGCCAGGTCCACACGCAGTATTCACAGCTCCACTTCCGTCACACCGTCCCTTCATGGCTCAGACATGGCCACCCTAAACCAGTCACGTCACCATGACACTAGGGTGGGTGTAGTTGTGACAATTCTCGGGTCCCAGGACTGAGAGGCACCTGGTAACCCTGGCCTCAGGGTGAGGGAACTTTGCCCGTGCCTGGGTGGGTGTCAGCTCCCCGACACCACCTGCTCAAGCCTCTCCTCCAGGCAAGGCCAGCTCTGACTTGGCCTGGCATGTGAACAGATAGCTGCACACACCTGAGTCCCTTTGAATCATTCCCCTGAGATATCCAGCCCCTTACACTGGCTGCCCACAGAAATGCCAGATCCTTTGCCCCCAAAGGAGCAGTGTGCCCCCGTTTACTCATTTTACCTTAAACTACTGCTCCTGTAAAGCACATGGCACGAGTGAGCACTTAAGAAAAGTAGGTGAACATAAACTGAGATTCTACCAGAAACAAAGAGTGATGGAAACCGATGGTTAGAATCAAACAAAATCATAAACCGCCAACCTGGGTCTACACTTAGGAGCAGTTACCTTTCCTGCCTAAGAAAGTAGATATGCCCCACAGGTTAGTCTGTCACAGAGATGGCGTTGGCTTCACAAGAACCAAAATCCAACTTTTCATGAAAACTTCTTGCTCTCTGTGCAAGCCTGCAGAGGGTCTTTCCCCCTCCTCTGTTGTACTGAAATTGTCTGTCTGTTTCTATTCATAGACAGGCAAACCCCTATCTTGTAATGTTCCTTTTTTACCTTCAGGAGGTTTCGACTGTGTGCAGTTGTCTCTGATGGTTTTCCATTGAAAGTCTTGGGATCGAGCAAGGTTAAACAATTAAGTCTTGCTTTGCATCTCCAGCTAAACAGCGTGTCGTGACAACTCCCTCCTGCCTGAATGGGCCATCACTGAGACATATTATCCCCAGGTGACCAATTTGACTCTAAGTCCATAAAGCATGCTTTCAATATAAATACATTATTCCTTCAGTATTACCACACATACATCTCACAATGCTTATGAATCTTGACAAGGTATTTGCTTTCCAAAGATACCTCACATGGATAAATATCCTAGAAGACGTGTTTGGTGTAGTGAGTTTGTCAGGTCTGTGGTGAGAGTTGTTTGCAAAGAACAGAGGACCCTTTGCCAACTGGGTGTCTCTGTGTCACAGTAGCAGTATGTGTTAACTTTGTACAATTATTTTTAGAAGGCTGCCCCTTAGCTATTTATTTCTTTGTTTGAGAACTTGCTTTCCCAGAGAGGAAAGAATAAGGGATAGTTTCTCTGCCATGTGTGTTTGGCCTTCAGAGAAGTTCACACCCTAATTGCAGTTTTGGAATTTCCACCAAATTCAGAGACCTCCCCACTACCAGGTAGACCTGCTGCAGCCATTTCACAAAGGCACCGGCCGTGTGGGACACAGCCATGAAGAGCTTTGTACAGGAACTAGTTTTGTTTGATTGCCTAGGAGCTTTGGATCCCGTACAGCTGTAGAAAACACCGCAAGCCAGGGACCAGGTTGAATTGTTCGGCTGTAAAGTGCCTCAAATGTGCAGCAGCCTTGGCTTCAAAGCTCCTTGCTTTCCTTGGTTTTCACTTCAAGGCTTGCTCCTCTCTGCTTGGCTGGGTGCCATTCTGGGAAGGCCAGTGCTCTTAGGCGTCTCTGTATTCTCAGGTCTCTGTGGAATTGTTGGTGAAGGAAATTTTACCCCCTTCCTCTCGGAGACCTGCCGTTGTATTACAGATCCCTTCTGCTTCCTGGCAGGCAAATCCTGCTGCTAGGGCAGAGCCTTTCTCAGGTGCACTGCTCAGGGGAAACTGCACAGAGCATGCACATCTCTGCAGGGGATGGCAATGAGCTGTCACATGGAGGCAGTTGGGCAGAGGGTTGCAGGATCTGGCGCTATGCAGGAACATCCTCCATTACCCGCTGCACCGATTCCTGCAGAGATTCTGTGCCCTCTCCCCACACCCCCAGTGCAGAGCACAGCTGTTCCCGTTCTACACTGCAGAAAGGATTGGCCTCAGGAGGCTCCCATTAACACTACACAGATCCCTCACCGAGAGGAAGAGCTTCCCTCACTCAGACAGTTTTGCAAAACTTCCTTGAGACAGTGGAGGCGAGGGCCATGCTGATCCCAGATTGCGCTACCTCTTTCTAATGCTGTTCTAGGCGGCTGTTTAAGCAGCAGGGATGAGCCAGTCTCTGACAGTGCTGCATATCCTGATATGACACAGAGGGGAGAGATGGTGGGAGGTGCCCCCCAAAGCAAGAGAGGCGAGTTTGTGCTTGCTGGAAACTTTTCACATGGAGTGTGGGAGGGGTTCTGACATATGCATGCCATGCTCCTCCGCAGCACAGGATTGGGGGACGGGGCAGCAAACTCTCCTTCAACACCACATTGAGCGACACCTCCGTTATAGTAAAGAACAAAGGGTATGTCTACACTACGAAATTAGGTCGAATTTATAGAAGTCGTTTTTTTTTAAATCGGTTTTATATATTCGAGTGTGTGTGTCCCCACAGAAAATGCTCTAAGTGCATTAAGTGCATTAACTCGGCGGAGCGCTTCCACAGTACCGAGGCAAGCGTCGACTTCCGGAGCGTTGCACTGTGGGTAGCTATCCCACAGTTCCCGCAGTCTCCGCTGCCCATTGGAATTCTGGGTTGATATCCCAATGCCTGATGGGGCTAAAACATTGTCGCGGGTGGTTCTGGGTACATATCGTCAGGCCCCCGTTCCCACCCTCCCTCCCCCCGTGAAAGCAAGGGCAGACAATCATTTCGCGCCTTTTTTCCTGAGTTACCTGTGCAGACGCCATACCACGGCAAGCATGGAGCCCGCTCAGGTAACCGTCACCCTATGTCTCCTGGATGCTGGCAGACGCGGTACGGCTTTGCTGCACAGTAGCAGCAACCCATTGCCTTCTGGCAGCAGACGGTGCAATACGATTGGTAGTCGTCCTCGTCGTGTCCGAGGTGCTCCTGGCCACGTCGGCTGGGAGCGCCTGGGCAGACATGGGCGCAGGGACTAAATTTGGAGTGACTTGACCAGGTCATTCTCTTTAGTCCTGCAGTCCTATTGAACCGTCTTATGGTGAGCGGGCAGGCGATACGGACTGCTATCAGTCGTACTGTACCATCTTCTGCCAGGCAGGCAAGAGATGAGGATTGCTAGCAGTCGTATTGTACCATCTTATGCCAGGCAGGCAAGAGATGAAGATGGCTAGCAGTCGTACTGTACCATCTTCTGCCAAGCAGCCATGAGATGTGGATGGCATGCAGTCCTTCTGCACCGTCTGCTGCCAGCCAAAGATGTAAAGAATAGATGGAGTGGGTCAGAACAAGAAATAGACCAGATTTGTTTTGTACTCATTTTCCTCCTCCCCTGTCTAGATCACACTGCAGTCACTCACAGAGAAGGCGCAGCGAGGTAAATCTAGCCATGTATCAATCAGAGGCCAGGCTAACCTCCTTGTTCCAATAACAACGATAACGTTGGTGCACTATTTCTTATTGGAACCCTCCGTGCAGTCCTGCCTGAAATACTCCTTGATGTACAGGCACACCCTTTGTTGATTTTAGCTCCCTGAAGCCAACCCTGTAAGCCGTGTCGTCAGTCGCCCCTCCCTCCGTCAGAGCAACAGCAGACAATCGTTCCGCGCCTTTTTTCTGTGCGGACGCCATACCAAGGCAAGCATGGAGGCCGCTGAGCTCATTTTGGCAATTAGGAGTACATCAACCACCACACGCATTATCCAGCAGTATATGCAGCACCAGAACATGGCAACGCGATACCGGGTGAGGAGGCGACGTCAGCGCGGTCCCGTGAGTGATCAGGACATGGACACAGATTTCTCTGAAAGCATGGGCCCTGCCAATGCATGCATCATGGTGCTAATGGGGCAGGTTCATGCTGTGGAACGCCGATTCTGGGCTCGGGAAACAAGCACAGACTGGTGGGACCGCATAGTTTTGCAGGTCTGGGACGATTCCCAGTGGCTGCGAAACTTTCGCATGCGTAAGGGCACTTTCATGGAACTTTGTGACTTGCTTTCCCCTGCCCTGAGGCGCATGAATACCAAGATGAGAGCAGCCCTCACAGTTGAGAAGTGAGTGGCGATAGCCCTGTGGAAGCTTGCAACGCCAGACAGCTACCGGTCAGTTGGTTGGAATCAATTTGGAGTGGGCAAATCTACTGTGGGGGCTGCTGTGATGCAAGTAGCTCACGCTATCAAAGATCTGCTGATATCAAGGGTAGTGACCCTGGGAAATGTGCAGGTCATAGTGGATGGCTTTGCTGAAATGGGATTCCCTAACTGTGGTGGGGCCGTAGACGGAACCCAGATCCCTATCTTGGCACCGGAGCACCAAGCCAGCGAGTACATAAACCGCAAGGGGTACTTTTCGATAGTGCTGCAAGCTCTGGTGGATCACAAGGGACGTTTCACCAACATCAACGTGGGATGGCCGGGAAAGGTGCATGATGTTCACATCTTCAGGAACTCTGGTCTGTTTCAAAAGCTGCAGGAAGGGACTTTCTTCCCAGACCAGAAAATAACTGTTGGGGATGTTGAAATGCCTATATGTATCCTTGGGGACCCAGCCTACCCCTTAATGCCATGGCTCATGAAGCCGTACACAGGCAGCCTGGACAGTGGTCAGGAGCTGTTCAACTACAGGCTGAGCAAGTGCAGAATGGTGGTAGAATGTGCATTTGGACGTTTAAAGGCGCGCTGGCGCAGTTTACTGACTCGCTTAGACCTCAGCGAAACCAATATTCCCACTGTTATTACTGCTTGCTGTGTGCTCCACAATATCTGTGAGAGTAAGGGGGAGACGTTTATGGCGGGGTGGGAGGCTGAGGCAAATCGCCTAGCTGCTGGTTACGTGCAGCCAGACACCAGGGCGGTTAGAAGAGCTCAGGAGGGCGCGGTACGCATCAGAGAAGCTTTGAAAACCAGTTTCATGACTGGCCAGGCTACAGTGTGAAAGTTCTGTTTGTTTCTCCTTGATGAAACCCCCCGCCCCTTGGTTCACTCTACTTCCCTGTAAGCTAACCACCCTCCCCTCCTCCCTTTAATCACCGCTTGCAGAGGCAATAAAGTCATTGCTGCTTCACAGTCATGCATTCGTTATTCATTCATCACACAAATAGGGAGATGACTACCAAGGTATCCCAGGAGGGGTGGTGGAGGAGGGAAGGAAAATGCCACACAGCACTTTAAGCACAGCACTTTAAAAGTTTACAACTTTAAAATTTATTGAATGACAGCCTTCTTTTTTTTGGGCAATCCTCTGTGGTGGAGTGGCTGGTTGGCCGGAGGCCCCCCCACCGCGTTCTTGGGCATCTGGGTGTGGAGGCTATGGAACTTGGGGAGGAGGGCGGTTGGTTACAGAGGGGCAGCAGTGGCAGTCTGTGCTCCAGCTGCCTTTGCTGCAGCTCAACCATACACTGGAGCATTCTGGTTTGGTCCTGCAGCAGCCTCAGCATTGAATCCTGCCTCCTCTCATCACGCTGCCGCCACATTTGAGCTTCAGCCCTGTCTTCAGCCCGCCACTTACTCTCTTCAGCCCTCCACCTCTCCTCCCAGTCATTTTGTGCTTTCCTGCACTCTGACATTATTTGCCTCCACGCATTCGTCTGTGCTCTGTCAGTGTGGGAGGACAGCATGAGCTCGGAGAACATTTCATCGCGAGTGCGTTTTTTTTTCTTTCTAAGCTTCACTAGCCTCTGGGAAGGAGAAGATCCTGTGATCATTGAAACACATGCAGCTGGTGGAGAAAAAAAAAGGGACAGCGGTATTTAAAAAGACACATTTTATAAAACAGTGGCTACACTCTTTCAGGGTAAACCTTGCTGTTAACATTACATACATAGCACATGTGCTTTCGTTACAAGGTCGCATTTTGCCTCCTCCCACCGCGTGACTACCCCCTCAACCTTCCCCCCTCCCTGTGGCTAACAGCGGCGAACATTTCTGTTCAGCCACAGGCAAACAGCCCAGCAGGAATGGGCTATACTGAGTGTCCCTGAAGAAAAGCACCCTATTTCAACCAGGTGACCATGAATTATATCTCACTCTCCTGAGGATAACACAGAGAGATAAAGAACGGATTTTGGTTGAATGCCAGCAAACATACACTGCAATGCTTTGTTCTACAGTGATTCCTGAGTATGTGTTACTGGCCTGGAGTGATAAAGTGTCCTACCATGAAGGACGAAATAAGGCTGCCCTCCCCAGAAACCTTTTGCAAAGGCTTTAGGACTACATCTAGGAGAACCGCAAATGCCAGGGCAAAGTAATCCTTTCACATGCTTGCTTTTAAACCATGTATAGCATTTTAAAAGGTACACTCACCAGAGGTCCCTTCTCCGCCTGCTGGGTCCAGGAGGCAGCCTTGGGTGGGTTCGGGGGGTACTGGCTCCAGGTCTAGGGTGAGAAACAGTTCCTGGCTGTCGGGAAAACCGGTTTCTCCGCTTGCTTGCTGTGAGCTATCTACAACCTCCTCATCATCATCATCTTCTTCGTCCCCAAAACCTGCTTCCGTATTGCCTCCATCTCCATTGAAGGAGTCAAACAACACGGCTGGGGTAGTGGTGGCTGAACCCCCTAAAATGGCATGCAGCTCATCATAGAAGCGGCATGTTTGGGGCTCTGACCCAGAGCGGCTGTTCGCCTCTCTGGTTTTCTGGTAGGCTTGCCTCAGCTCCTTCAGTTTCACGCGGCACTGCTTCGGGTCCCTGTTATGGCCTCTGTCCTTCATGCCCTGGGAGATTTTCACAAAGGTTTTGGCATTTCGAAAACTGGAACGGAGTTCTGATAGCACGGATTCCTCTCCCCAAACAGCGATCAGATCCCGTACCTCCCGTTCGGTCCATGCTGGAGCTCTTTTGCGATTCTGGGACTCCATCATGGTCACCTGTGCTGATGAGTTCTGCATGGTCACCTGCAGCTTGCCACGCTGGCCAAACAGGAAATGAGATTCAAAAGTTTGCGGTTCTTTTCCTGTCTACCTGGCCAGTGCATCTGAGTTGAGAGTGCTGTCCAGAGCGGTCAGAATGGAGCACTCTGGGATAGCTCCCGGAGGCCAATACCATCGAATTGTGTCCACAGTACCCCAAATTCGAGCTGTGAACGTCGATTTAAGCGCTAATCCACTTGTCAGGGGTGGAGTAAGGAAATCGATTTTAAGAGCCCTTTAAGTCGAAATAAAGGGCTTCACTGTGTGGACGGGTGCAGGTTTAAATCGATTTAACGTTGCTAAATTCGACCTAAAGTCCTAGTGTAGACCAGGGCAAAGAGAAATGCATCTGTCCCAGCAAGGAGCCACAGTGACTCATGGTACGGGGACCAGGAAGGCTGCAGGACAGGAAAGGTCGGGCAAGGGGGGCGCCAGGGAGACTGCAACACGGGAGAACCTGGAGCCAGCCTGTGTGATAGACAATATCTTTCTGGGCCACTTGGGCTCCTTTGGGGAAGCTGAACTTCCTCCCAGTGATGTCAGTGGTGCCGGGTCAAACCCAAGGCCTGAGTAAACAGAGGGCAAGTGCCTGAATGCACCAGTCAGAGGAAAGGTAATAATGGAGCCCGCATTAGAGCTGGTGCAGACTCTGCTAGACACTGAGATCCCTGGATGCCACCCTGCATGTGCACCCCGTCCCCTGCACCCTGCGTCTGCCACCCTGCATGTGCACCCCATCCCCTGCACCCTGCATCTGCCACCCTTCATGTGCACCCTGTCCCCTGCACCCTGCGTCTGCCACCCTGCATGTGCACCCCGTCCCCTGCACCCTGCGTCTGTCACCCTGCATGTACACCCCGCGTCTGTCACCCTGCATGTGCACCCCGTCCCCTGCAAAGGGGCCATTATTCCCGTGGTATTAAAGCTGGTAACAAAACAATGTCCCCGGGTCGCTGTGGCGGTGTAGGCCAGGTCGCATGGGGTCAGAATTCCTAGGCTACCCATCATTCCAGACCACACGGGAACGGCTAAGAGTAGCCAAAGCAGTATGCCTTGACTGGCGAATTCTGACACAAATGGCAAGAGAAAAACAAATAGGGAGGGAAATGAACAAATTATACTGATAATTGGTTTAAAAAATGCATCAAAGAAACCTGATACCCGCACAATCATTGGGAACCAGTCACATTATTGGGTAACAAAATCAGCGTGTTTGGGCCGCGGCTGGCCCTGCTCTTCTCATCCCCAGATTAAAGATGGAACATCTGTGATGATTTAATTTACATGTTAATAACAAACAGGCCTCCAGAAACCAGCGAATAAATGCCTTTTATTGCCGGCGTATCTTTTCCACTGCAGCTTGAATGAAAACTCTGGTAATTAATTGTTTTAAGCGATTCTATTAAAAAGTGTCTGGAAGTGCTGTGTGCCGAATGTTTATGTGGGCAGGCAGATGAGAGGAATACAGACGAGGAAGCAGCCTGCTAATGATGTGCCTTTTTAAAATGCACTGCCTTAAAGACATGGGACACTTTTAAACACAGACATCTACCCTAGCACATTTGTGTGCCCTCCCCCGATCATTCTTTCTGTTTGAAAACTTCCTATTTTAAAATAAATAGCAAATCCTGATGTCTCAGTTCTAGTAAGATTAAATGCAAGTGGAAGATCTTGGTCCGCTACGGGGATGCAGATGGCCGCTCTGCTGCTAGAAGTGGCATGCGTGGGCACTGGGGTGTACTGCATGCCAAACATGCTGCCTGCAGCTTGTCTCCTGCGGCAGTCATGCCTGCACGGGATTTGTGAATGGTGGATGTGGCACTTGTGTGCCATGAAGAAGGCTGGCATGCATCTTTTGCCAAGGAACTCTCATGCATGCCTTGAATTTTCAGTCCCAACTGAAATCCCACATAGCCAGCTACAACCTATTTTGCATGTTATTTTATTTGTAGAAGGGCAATATCTCATCCCTTCTCCAGCCTGGAAAAACGAGTAAGACCCTTGCACTGTGAAGTGTGATAGTCCAGAGATAACCTTGAACCTTCACGCCATTTTGCAAGCTCTGTAAAATACAAGCTGCAGGTTTTGGTTTCCAGTATCTGGCTCTGACTCCTGACAGTTCGTCCTGTTCTACTGGAGGGCACAATTCAGCATTTCTTTTCAGAACCACTTGTTCTTTCCATTATGAAAAGAGTGGGAGTCCAAAGAGTGAGAAATGTCAAATTAGCTGCAGTGCTCAGATTGCCCCAGTGCTAGGTGCAGTCCAAGGACCTACGGAGCATGGAATGGAACAGAATTAGAGCTAAACATACAGCAATCAGGACCTGAAATTTTACTTGATGCTGTGTGCAAAGAGCTACAATGCAAACTCTTTATTTTACAAATCTTCAGCCATGTTGTCTGCAGAACTCCCATTCTGACAGGTCACAGCCAGCCGCTTGATCAGAAGTATGGTTAACAGTGCTGCCTTGTGCAGCTTTTGGTAGCGACAAGGCCTCTGATCACAGCTGGAGGCCTCTTTTGGTCTCCAGTGTTCGGATGCCTTTGATATGTCTAAGTGATGTTAATGGTACAACTCCCATGCACTTCAGTGGGAGCAGAGATAGGCCAGCCCTAAGGATTCTGAAAATCCTGCCCAGGATGTATGTATCCAACATGTAGGGCTGCCTCCAAAGCACTATCTCCATGAATGACACAACATCTCACTTCAGAGTAACAGCCGGGTTAGTCTGTATTCGCAAAAAGAAAAGGAGGACTTGTGGCACCTTAGAGACTAACCAATTTATTTGAGCATGAGCTTTCGTGGGCTACAGCTCACTGCATCGGATGAGCTGTAGCTCACGAATGCTCATGCTCAAATAAATTGGTTAATCTCTAAGGTGCCGCAAGTCCTCCTTTTCTTTTTACAACATCTCACTGTCACTGGAGCGAAATGTCCTAGAGAGCTGAGACATGGAGCACCAGTGGGACCTGGGAGCTAAGTCCTGGGGCCGAAGGGTGTGCCCTGTATGCTGGTAGATAAAGAAAGGCAGTGGAAGCCCATGGCCCTAGAGCCACAGGGTGTGCACAAACACACCAGCATATACTATGGAGCAACCCAGGCTGGCTGTTGGAGACTTGCTAATGACAGCAGGGTGTCTCGCTCTGGTGTGAGAGGAATCATTGTCTGGTGGTTGAAGCACACTCAGAAGCACATCTGCCATAGACTGTCACTTAACCTCTGGGAGACTCAGTTTCCCCCAAATAGCTGATCCACCTCCTGAAGCAGGTGGGTTGGTGGCGGCGTTTGTTAGTTTGCCCAAAGTTAATTTGCTATTCTCAGATGAATATTGCAATCAAAGTGCTGAGTGCTCATTCCACGGGGGCTCCTGGCATTACCGCTTGTTCTCAGAAAAAAACTGGTCAGTCACTGTGGTTTGTCAAAAATACTCTATTAAAGGGCCCTGCGGAGCTGCCAACTGATCCTCCGTTAGGAAAACAAGGTGGCTTGACAGATATTGGCAGGATCAGAGGGCCAGCCGACCTGCAGAAGGAGCTCACTCGGCTGAGGGCTGGCTGGAAAGAGGGGGATGCAGAAGCAGGGGCGTGAGGTACATGCAATAGAGGCAAGGTCTTTCCTGTAATTTAAACATCAGAAAGCCTCTCTCAACACCTGCAGCCTGAGACCTTCCCACTCTCGATAGTGTTGTGAGTAACGGTAAATGCTCTTTCACTGAACGCTCTTCGTTTCCTCTGCCCCTAGTTATTTGGTGGTGGCTCTTTGACAGCCAGATGCAAAGTGAGCTGGAAACCAGGCCCATGGAGAGGAAGTGGCTTCTTTATCAAAAATAGCCCTGGGAAAGCACCCAGAATGTTCAGCTGGGAAACAAAAATACACCCTGAACTCTCTGAAAATCGCTCACACTCCAGAGGACACCACAGCGAATTCTAGGCAAGGGCTTTTATCTGGGTTTGCGAGTGCACAGGGCCAGAATCTGAGCTCTCACACGCAGTGACCCCGGTAGGTCTAAGCACTTGACCTGCTATGACTGACAGCAGAATTCTGCCCAGGCTCTCCCCAGATATCGGGTGCACTCAGCCTGCGGCCCCGTGTGCGTCCGTCCCTGCAGGTGCTGGAACCCTGTCGCATGGACGCGTCTCTGCTTGGTTCTCATTTAACCCCCAGCGACTGCTGTCGAGTGTCTGCTCCACCATCCGCAGACACCCGGCGCGCAGCTCACTGCGGGCAAGTGAAGCCACCTCGCACCTGCGTAACAGGTGTGTTCCTGGTTTACAGGGATAACCCATCCCTGCTGCTCTGTCCCCCTCTACTGTCACCTAGCCCAGCTAGAGACTGATGAGTCTGCTACAGCCTCGGCTACGAGCCCCAGGGCTTTTAGCTCATGTGCTAAACTTCAAAGGTCCCTGGTTTGATCCCCCCTGCCGACGACCAAGGTCTGTCAGCGTTACACTAGCACTTGGGAATGGTTCCAGAAATGCAGCCACATCTCTTGCGGTTCCTCTCTGTGTCGCTGCTTGTAGGCTACCGTGACGATGGCCTGCCTCACAAAGTACTTATTGTTCTCCTTCTTCTCCTTCAGGGGCAAGGTACGGTGGTGAGTGGGTATACCCAGAGCTTCACTGCCAGTAACGCTGGCATCACTGCATTGCTTCACCAGGGGCCACTGGCAAATGTGCCATTTGTCATTTACGTTTTGCACAGAATAACAGCAGTCCTGCTTCTTGCAAAGCTCACTCCGCACCACAGGGACTGCCAGTCTGGGTCAGCCAAAGCACCCACCGTGTCTGGTATCCTGTGTCTGACTGTGCCGGTACCCGTGGCTTCAAATGAAAGTGCAACAAACTCCTTAGTGGAAAATTATGGAATAACCTGCCCATAGAGAAGCTTCTACCTACCCCCACAGCAGTTAGTATCAGCTCATACCCTGATGCAGGAGGTGGGTTGTCTTTTTTGCTTGTTTTTTAAGTAAACTGTCTTTCCTACTGTACCTGGATATTCTTATTATCCATATAAATGTCAGGTCCTCTCTCTAGCCTTCTAGCCTCTTAGTGTCAATGATCTCTTGTGGCAGCGAGTTCCACAGACTGACGTGTTTTGTTAAAAATAAAGTATTTTCATTTGTCAGTTTGACATTTGTTGCATTTCAGTGTAATTGCCCATCTCCTTGCTGTAAGGGCTGAATAGGAGCTCCTGCTTTTCCTGTCAGTATTTTCTAGACCTCTATCATGTTCTCGCCCTCGTCGTCTTAAAAAGCCCCGAACCCCCAAGCTTTGCTCCCATTGTTGCCCTGGAGGGTCCAATGGAAAACACGCTCCTTAATAAAATGAGTACTTGTGGCACCTTAGAGACTAACCAATTTATTAGAGCATAAGCTTTCGTGAGCTACAGCTCACTTCATCAGATGCATATCGTGGAAACTGTAGCAGACTTTATATATACACAGAGAATATGAAACAATACCTCCTCCCACCCCACTGTCCTGCTGGTAATAGCTTATCTAAAGTGATCATCAGGTGGGCCATTTCCAGCACAAATCCAGGTTTTCTCACCCTCCACCCCCCCACACAAATTCACTCTCCTGCTGGTGATAGCCCATCCAAAGTGACAACTCTTTACACAATGTGTATGACAATCAAGTTGGGCTATTTCCTGCACAAATCCAGGTTTTCTCACATCCCCCCCACCCCCATACACACACAAACTCACTCTCCTGCTGGTAATAGCTCATCCAAACTGACCACTCTTCAAGTTTAAATCCAAGTTAAACCAGAACATCTGGGGGGGGGGGGGTAGGAAAAAACAAGAGGAAACAGGCTACCTTGCATAATGACTTAGCAGACTCCAGCGAGAAACTGCTGAATTGGAATTCATTTGCAAATTGGATACTATTAATTTAGGCTTAAATAGAGACTGGGAGTGGCTAAGTCATTATGCAAGGTAGCCTGTTTCCTCTTGTTTTTTCCTACCCCCCCCCCCCCGATGTTCTGGTTTAACTTGGATTTAAACTTGGAGAGTGGTCAGTTTGGATGAGCTATTACCAGCAGGAGAGTGAGTTTGTGTGTGTATGGGGGTGAGGGGGTGAGAGAACCTGGATTTGTGCAGGAAATAGCCCAACTTGATTGTCATGCACATTGTGTAAAGAGTTGTCACTTTGGATGGGCTATCACCAGCAGGAGAGTGAATTTGTGTGGGGGGGTGGAGGGTGAGAAAACCTGGATTTGTGCTGGAAATGGCCCAACTTGATGATCACTTTAGATAAGCTATTACCAGCAGGACAGTGGGGTGGGAGGAGGTATTGTTTCATATTCTCTGTGTATATATAAAGTCTGCTACAGTTTCCACGATATGCATCTGAGGAAGTGAGCTGTAGCTCACGAAAGCTTATGCTCTAATAAATTGGTTAGTCTCTAAGGTGCCACAAGTCCTCCTGTTCTTTTTGCGAATACAGACTAACACGGCTGTTACTCTGAAACCTTAATAAAATGGTCACTTTTTATTTTTTCTCCTTCAAGCAAGTTTTCTATTGAGAATCCGATTCCAACCTGGAGACCATGCACACACCTCGCCTATTTCTTTCTGTTCCTTGTCATGTCTTTAAGCATGATACCCGTGTGGGAGAGCCATTTAGAAACAGTATCCACAGTATTTAAAGCTTTTTCATGTGGTTTCTACAATTGTGATAAGAGACAATATACCATCCCCTGAGGGTAGGTAGCCCCAGTTTATGGACTTTATGCATATCTATTCATGCAGAAAACCTATCTTTGTTACTCTGTATGACTGGCTCGAGGTTCTATAAATAACCCTTTTAATAGACAACCTGTTTCCTAGGTTTGCAGCTAGTTGAGAGACTCTCAGGCTGGCTCCAGGCGATCGGAGAGGCTACATTTCCCTTCATTAAAAACACTACATGCAATCTCCAGAATAAGCACAAATGATCGTGCTGCAGATTACCATGAAAATGAAACAGAGCTGCTGATTCAGCATCTCTAGTTAATTCTGCCACTGAGAGGAGGCTGGGGGGGTGAGGGGGAGGCTGGGCATTCCTGGGACAGAAAGGGGGACAAAAGAATGGGGTTTCAGGGCAGGCGGTGTGAGCTCAGGATGGTGGGCAGGTGAAATGCAGTCTGTGGAAGTCTACAGTGGGCCCTAGAGTCACTTACAGAGAGGTCAATGCACATCCAGATCAAGGCAGACCATCGCATGCCAGGACCTCTGGTCTCTGCAGTGGGGGACGGAAGGTGACCGCAGCCTGCTCCGTTTTATTCCAGTTAGAGCCCCCGTTCACATCCACTTGCAAAACTCCCACTAACTTCAGTGAGAGCAAGATCAGGCACTTTGTTTGCACCTCTGAGTCCCGAGAAGCTGCCAGCAAGTGTAGGCTAGGCCTCCCTGATTCTGAGCCGCTGCTTCTGTAACCGAAACACCACAGGAGGGGGAATGGAGAAGTGAGGCCGGAGCTGGTTTTATTGCCGAGCACTCGAGGGAAATGGATGTGTGCAGGTTATTTATAGCACGTGGCAGGAGGACAATTCTTCCAAACTAAAAATTACTCCTAAACCAAAGCATAAATTTCAACTGACAGCAGAGAGGCAGCGAAGTAAATCGGGAGGGAGCCGAGAGCACGGTAACGTTTTTGTCTGTTTGCTACTAAAAGATAGGTGTGAAGAGGATAGAAAAATATCTCGAAGATGCAGGATTGCACATTTGGTGGAGGAATGATGTCCACAATTCTCCGTGGGTGACAGGGAGCTCCACGCAGCCGCTGCCAAAGAGGGGGCCATCTAATGTGCTCTAATGAGAAGGGAAGGCTTTCCTTCCATCGCTCTTTCCCTGTCAGCTGGGTGATTGTTGTGAGCTGCCCCCTCTCCGCCAGGGGTGGCCATCATTGGGTATGCTCTCCCAAGCACCATGGAAAGAAAAGCCCACTTTCCGCCTTTGTTTTGCACATGAAAAGCTCCCTCTCCCGTTCTGTCAGCTGAATGCTGGAAGACAAGGTCCTTCAGTGCACACACACAGCTAGGGCAAACCTGGCCACCCCCAGCTTCCCCTGGGCTCCGGGTGCAGCATGGGACTGAAAATAAAGGGATGGCAAATCAAGTTCCATTTGAAAAGCACCGGGGAGCATTTAGAGCCGTTCCTCGTAGGGCCTGGGAAATGTCTGTTCCTCTTACATCCCCCTCTTCTCTTCTCTCCTGTGCAGGGCTGCTTTCTCGCAGCTCCCATTCCCACAAGGACCACGGCACTGCCCCTGAGATCTGGGTGGATCCAATGAAAAGAAGCAGGCGTGGTGTGATGGGAAAGCCATGCTCATTCTATCTGACCACCCTTCCGCCAGCACGGGTGGCTGCACAGCCAGGAAAGGGGTTGGGTGGGCGTCCCTGAGCCCGCTGTGCTCCCAGTGGCATTCCCACCTTTGCCAGCAACAGGGCTCCCCCAGGCCCAGTTCTCTTCCTGGCTGCATTCGCTTCCGCTTGATGTAAGAACCTGAGGTGAAATCCTGGCTCCAGTGGAGTTAATGGCAGAACTTCCCCGGGGCCAGGACTGCACGCCTGGAGAAGGAGCGGTGCGGAAGCAGCAGCAAGCAGGTACCAAAGGAGAGCGAGCCCAGGGCGCCTTCCCCCTGAGAGGAAGCATGGCCCAGGGCTTCAGATGTTAGCCGGGTGCCTGAGATCTGGATTCAAATTCCTGCTCTGATCCCAGGGAGGGAAACATAGCCTCTTCATGCCTGGATAGGGTGACCAGACAGCAAATGTGAAAACCTGGGACAGGGGGGAGGGTAATAATAGGAGCTTATATAAGAAAAAGACCCAAAAATCAGGACTGTCCCTATAAAATCAGGACATCTGGTCACCCTATGCCTGGAGCTAGCCTGCAAGTCCCTCAGTTAGGGTTACTCATCTAGAGCCACTGACCTTGGACAAGTCACTTACCCTCTCTGTGCCTCAGTTTCCCCCCGTACGGTGGGGTAACAGCTCTGCCCTGCTGCATTGGGGTGTGCAAAGAGAAACATGTGGAGGATTGTAGGACACTCAGATACTATGTTCTATATACTTGGAGAGCTTGACTTGGCTAGTAAGTGATGGGGTCCTACAGCCATGACTCCCCCACCTTTTCTATTGGCTCCCACAGGCTAGTCCCCCAAGGGTTTGCTGTAATAATGTTTGACCGGGTTTATGTCAGACCAGCTCCCCTCATTTGCTCTGCCAGGTGTGGGAGGGCTGGCCAGGCTGGCATGAATGGAACTTCCTTCCTCCGTCACTCCGCCCTACAGCAGCAGCCGCGTTATGCCCCACGCCACACAAAGGGAAAGCGCCCGCCGCTTGTCAGGATTTCAGTCCGTCGATATTTCACTGAACTCCGTTTTCCCCGTTTGGAGCAATTACAATCCCAAGGAGAAGTCTTGTACAAATCAAAGTTCTTTTAAAGCGTGCCGCACAGACACACAGATCAGTGCCTCCGCACAGCATGTGCCCATAACAAATATGCAAACCCCTTTGGCAACACGAGCAGAAATACGCAATTTGGGATCTTAAAAGATAGAAGATAATAAAAGTAATTAAGATAATTAACCACCCTGAAGAGAGAAGAATTTACTGCTGTAAATTTTGCACTTAGTTTTAGATGGCAATATTGTAGCTGCCCTTCCACTTAATAGACGCACGCGGCCTCTGCCAGTGCCGTTACCTAGGGAGAGGGGCTCATTTCATTAGGGTCCGCAGCACGCATTCATCAATCAGTCAAGTTTTGGAAAAGTCTCGCCCCATCCCTCAGCTCCCTTGCCTCCAACCCAGAAATCGACGCTCGGCCTGTCCCGATGGCAGGAGGCTAGAACGGCTCCTCCCAAGTGCCCAAACTCTTCCAAAGCCGTAGGAATTCATCCCGCCTGCTCTGGGCTGCACAGCTGGGGCAGAGTGCTCAGAGCAGGGGAGTCTGGGGAACCCTGCAGCACAGGTCCGAGCTGGGGAGCAGAGCACCGGGGGCCGAATGGAAAGGCAGGGAGCTCACAATTCGTGTCTGCCTGTAGACGTTGTTATCTTGGGCTTGCCACCATGGTCTCTGAGTGCCTTGGGGCACTACAGTCAGAGATGGGAAAGCAGAGAAGGGCTTGCTGAGGGTCTGACCCTGAGGAGCAGAGACATGATCCAGGGACTGTAGAATGGGGGCTCTCAGATCCTTGAATGGCCTGCTCTCCCATCTCCAGTCCCTTCTATCTCATTCCTTACAACCGTTTGTCATGTTCCAGTGAAACAGTCAGGAATGTTTTCTTCCTAAGTCCCAAGGAAGTGCCGGCACTGCTCACTCAGAGCAGGGCTCTCCTGCCTTTGATAAGCTCCTGGCCTCCCCTGGAACAAAACAGTCCGGCTTGCTGAGGTGTCTGGGTTGGCTCTGGCTGCTTGAGTTTAGGTGTAAGGCTCAACCCTTAAGTGAGTTGGGGTTTTGCTGGGGCAGTTTGCAGGGGGAGAGGAAGGAGATTTCAGCAGCAGCATTTTGCAAAAATAATTCTAAAATTCACAAAATGCTTCACAGAATTTGAAAATCGTCTGGAAGTTTGAAAAACAGCCCGACCAAAATGCAGGCAGTGGTGACTCTGCAAAACCTGCTGAGATTTAGTGCTGTTTCCAGCTTGGCTGTTGCTGAATAGTGATGTGCCAAGGCTTCCTAGGGGTCACCTGCATTCCCCAGGACTGGCGACAGGCTACTGATGCTGTGCCGCGCCATCGGCTGCTCAGTCCAAGGCTTTCGCCCCCGGCAGCCTCACGCAGAGCCAGTCGAGAAACCCCGGGAGAACTTGCATAGAAGGGGTCACTGCAGCGACACTGCAATATTCCCATTCATGCTGGCGCACAAAGCACCAGGGTCACCTTTACTGTTGCTCAGTCACTTAATGGCTTTACATTAACATGCACATTTCTTTTAACTAAACAGCTCGTTCTGGTGTTTCCATTCTCCCCTGCTCACTTCGAACCTGCAGATTTGGAGGCGTTTCCACTAGCCCATGAATGCTGCGTTTCTCTGAGGAGCTGGAGTGAAATAACGCTGGCTGCTTGGATGGATGGAGCAGAGCCACGATAAATCTCTGTGTGTATTCTGCTGCGAATCCACAAACCCACAGTGTGCAAGTGCTGTGATCCTCGGCACTCGGCACAGCACAAGCTTGGACTCAGGCCGCTGAAATCTTTGAGATGTTCATGCACTTTCCTTTCAGTCAAAACAAACCCATTCCGCGGGGTGGCCCGTCCTGGGAAGTCAGTTGGTGTTCTGCCCATATGGGCAGCAGTGTTGTGCAATATCTCTGGATTTACGGCTTCCCCACAAGCTGTTTCACAATAATCTCACTTTCCAAAGGAGTGCCGGGTGTCGCCTTAGTTACTGTCGTGCATAATGACCGTGCAACTGCTCTGTGTTGATGGAAAGTGCCATGTAATGTGTGTTAAATATAGACACGCTCTTGAAAATTACTTGGCCAAGTAACTGTGAGCATATGAACTCAATGGCTTTTATTCTTCTGTTACCAGTCCAGTTTAGAAATTGTTTCTACGCACCCAGGAGCCTCATGAGTGCCTGCCTTGTGCCCCACCAGTAGAAGGTCAGTGCTGGAAGGACATTTGGGACATTAGAATGTTTTCCAGCTCTATGTTCATAACACGCGGTCAGAGAACTGAGTTCTTCGTAGCATTTGCAGTAATTAACCCCTGCTGCCGGCATATGTGCAGAGGGTTACTGCTTCTTCACTGAGCCTATCGCCAGCTAGGGAGCCTCCCGGATCAGAACCTCGTCTTCCACCACCCATTCCCCTGAACCATCCTCTGCTGTCCACTACAGCTTCTTCCTCCAGCCAGAAGTACAACCCACGTGCTGTTGTGCTGTGTCACAGGGCTCCCTGACGTTGGAGAGCCACAACCCCCGGGTTTCCCCAATCTCAGGCTGCCCGGTAACCCAGTGTGTAAAGGTGTTGGATTGCACAGACGCCCATCACAAGCCTGCACTTGCGCATACCTCTTAGCTCCTTCTTTTCCTGCCTTCTTTGCTGTCTACAGCACCTCGTCCTTCCCGTGCCACCTGGGCCCCTTTGCATGGTGAGGTTTGCGTTGCAGCTGTGTGACACCCACAGAATGCCTGCTAACCACATCTGGCCGTTGGGATCCTCTCTTACCCACCGCGCTAAACATTGTTTCCGGAATAACCACATCCTGAGAGCACTTTATCACCCTGAGCCACTGCCGAGAGAGCGCGGCTTGGTTTGAAAGCAGAAGGGGAATGTGCAGGAGGGATAAAGGCTCACCCTCCCTAACATGTCAACAGCACCCACAGGGTCCCTGCCTGGCTCTGGGAGAGAGAGAGGTACATAAAGCACGTAATCCCAGAGAGCTGGGGAAGGAGGCCAAGGGCTGATTCTGGGGTGATGGAGACAGGGCTGGAGTCAAGAAGGCAATCAGATTGATTTCTAGAGCTGAGGGAATTCTTTGCAAGGAACATTAGTTTGACCCGCTTTACCTACTTTCCTGCTTGTGAAGTTTTCGGTATTGTATTTCATTAGTCAAAATTCCTCATGAATTTCTTTAGCCAGTTGCTCTTGGTTTGCCAGTTGTTTGGGCTGGGGGTTATAGATGTTACAACTGAAAATACAACTTGCAATTCATGCTGTAATTTGAGTTACAAAAGCAAGTCATCTCCTGTATGTATGGAACAATCACACAAGTCAGAGCATGGATTGGAAATTGCTACATAAACGCTAAGTGGTATTGTGATTATCCTGGTTCCCAAAGCATGGTCTTCTGATGCCTGTGGGCTCCAGCGTGCTGGCTGGTCAAATGGTGCTGAGCCCCAAAACTGAAAGTGTTTGGCCAAAAACTGCTGGAAGTTTTCAGTTTTCTGGCTTTTGTTTTTCTGATAAAATAAAATAAAATTTAATAAAGAGTCTCAAAATCCCAGTCTGTCAGCAGCAGTCTCAGCACACCAGCATCCTAGCTGCAGGGATCACAGCAAAAGAGAGTTCTAAGGAGGGATTTGAAGGAGAAGAAGGAGGCAGCTTGGAGGCAGTTTCTCCCCAGCGTGAGGGGCAGCAGGGGAGAATGTATGCGAGGAAGGGGCTTCTTTGAAATTTTCACAAGTGGGCGATGGAGGCTGCGTCATTGACTGATCAGGAGCAGGAGCTGATAGGGAGGGTGGGGAGTGGACGTGAAAGTGAAGAGAAGCAGCTGATCTTTGATGCGATCGAGAAGGGGAAGCCAGGAGCGATTCAGATGGGGAGGGGACATGGTCAAAGTGATGGTAACAGCCTTCTGAATAGGTATAAGACAGGCAAGGCTAAAGCATGCATGTGTTGTGCGGGGAAAAGCCAGAGGAGAGGGAAATCAGTCTGCAGTTACCATTCACAGTTACACACACCGAAAATTCACAGACTAAAGCTTTCACTTCCTCAGAGGTCAGTTGGAAGGGGCAGGAACCCAAGCGCTGTGCAGCATTGTGATTAGTTAGTCTATAGGAAGCTGGCAGAGTTTATAAGAAGTGCGGAGTTAATCGCGGGTTAGGTGGGAAGTGGAGACTGGTGGGACCTCAAGCCGCGTATCTGGAAAGGGGAAGGGTTCTGAATTGCTGGCCATGGCGTGGTCTATTAAAATGATCCAGATTATTCCACACTCTGAAGCCAGTATTTATCTCAACTATTTTCCTAATCTTTATACAAAGTGAAGTCAGCAAACGCTGCGTGATTCACTTTTGTTCCAAAGCCAACGTAAAGAAAAACTGTTTTGAACAGGAGTGGAGACTCTATGGCCTGGCCAGAAAATGAGAAACCATCAGGGAAGGAAGGGGGAGGGCTGCAAGTCCCATAAACAAGAGCTGTACCAAAGGGAATGTCCTGGGACTGCCAGATCAGCCTGACAGGCTTTCCTGTTCTGTGAATCCAATTCACATTCTGTTCCTGGTGAAGTCTTGGCTTTGCTTTAACTGCAGTTCTCCCAGACATGCGTCAGCAAGGGCAGAGCGTTGTCATCACTTGCTCCCATCCCTGTTCAAATGTATAGATGCTCTTTATTTGCATGATCTGGGCATGATCTCCATTAACCACTCCTGGAGCGTGTGGTCTGAGAGGGAGTTCTCAGGACTGAGGTGATGCCATATGCTGCAGGGATATAAGAGACATTGACACGTGCAAATAGAGAATGACAAACCACATGATGGCTCAGCCAGGCCTGGGAGTGGCTCATTGCAAACACTTGAAACATGTTTATTTGTTATAGCAAACCAAAGTCCCAGTCCTCCTCCTCCAGCTCTGCAATCAATTAACGCAATTTATTGTATTGTAAATGTTGAAAATGTACAAGGTTCCATATGTTGTAGGCACAGCCGAGCCTTTAATCTGAGCCGGAAATGAGCACAGTTTGAAAGCAGGTCCCAGGCAGATCTGGAACCCACACGTTTGGACTGAGTGCTGGAATTGGTGTGCCGAGAAAGTGGCTCGTTTAGGCGGCAGCATGACAAGCAAGAGGAGGCAGCGGGGCCTTGTGAAGGGTGGTGGGGAGGAGCCCATAGCTCAGACCTTTGAATACCTGCTTTAAGCAGGAACAGCTGGGGCAGAGATTCCTTTGGAAATGGGTCATGTAACTGAGATTCTAAACTTAAAAGCCTAAGTATAAAATCCTGTGTTGGCAGAGAATAGGCATCATGATTATGTAATGGGTCTTTTCTGTCTCTCATTTCTGAGATTCTCCATGATGCCTGAGAGTTGCAAACAACAAGCTGTATTTCCATTAACGAGGAGTCATGAAATATCTATTTGGTCTTTTTTACTATAAATATAACAGCAAGACAATTGGCCTTCACGGCGCTCCCTGTGGCCTGACCTGGCACTGCTCACCCTGCTTCGGGGTCTCCGATGGCTGGACACTTTCTTTCTCGAGGTCTGATGCTGTGGCTCCTTTATCCTCTTGCTAAGATACTCGCCGGTTCCACCCCTTACAGGGCATCAAAGTCCCAAAAAAAAGAACTCAAAAGAGGGTTGTCCAGTGAGTCCTTAGCAGGACCCTGCCCTTCTGAACAGGGCCTATCGTCAAACAACTGGCACCTGGCTGGTCTTCGTGGGCCTGGTCCCTGTTCTCAGGGCAGATCTCCTAGCTGGCAGGCAGGCTCAGGTTCCTGAGGGAGAAGCGCAGGACTGCTCTCTTTCCTGGTCAGCCCCAGCTGAGCAAGGCCCTCTTCTCTTTCCCTCTCCCCTCCTGACACCTGCTGCAGGTATGGTGGGATGGGGTTGATTGGGCCCACAGACCTCCATTAACCACTCCTGGAGCATGTGGGGTTTGTACACCCCACCATGCACCCCCTCCTCTGTTTAGGACACTCGCCTCCCCCGTCAGCCCCCCTCCCTGCCCCATCTCAGGAGAGACCACCCACTCTCTGGTGAGCACTCCCTGCCCTATGCTGAGCTCAGGATAAGAAGGGTTGCAGGGACAGACATGCCACATAAGCTGGGGGTTGGTGTCCTTCCTGGCATGCAATGCAAGGAAAATCCCTTTCACATCCAAGCCTCTCTTTACCCTTAACATTTTATTTATGGTATAGCTGTTAGGTTAAACCTACCTGCCTAGCAACATAAAGCAGGGGCCAGATCCTACAGTACCTGTGTGTCTGTCTCACAGAACATGCTCTCCACATGACCACCCCCTTCCCATGGGCACACACAGACAATGGCCAGCCTGGGGAGGCCTTTTCAGCTGCATTCCTAGGGTCTTCTGAAAAGAATGAAGTGTTGAGCATTTGCCAAAGAAAGGCAGGGGCCAAAGGTTGTTATTTATCCCAGAAAAGTAGCCAACATTCTGCCTATTGATGGGAAGGAACCTAAAGAATTGTGGGAAGGAAGAAAGTTACTTCAGCTGCCAATCACTGGCCCAAATTTCCATGACCTGCCACTCATAATTAAAAGGAATGTGGCAGTTCAGAAAGGTCACCGCAGCAAGGATCTCTCTGAATAAACTCCAGGTCCCAATTGAAAACCACTCCAAAGGCCTCAAGTGATACAAACACTAACATCAACACTGATAATTGTGGGTGTTTGCTTAGAGGGGGACTACCACTTTTATAACGCCAGTCAGAGACCCCGGATCTTGCCAGTTTATTTACATTTCCCCAAGGACGGACCTTGGAGACAAGTTTGTATTCCCAGGGTGAGTCTGTCAGCAGAAAGCACCACAGAGGGGAAACAGATGTAACTGGCTCCGAATGCATCCATGTCCTGAGACCCGTGAAAGGAACATTTCTGCTGGAACGGGGCGGGGGAGAGGGGAAGATGAATGTGTGGTGTTCAAGCAGGAAGACAGACAGGGATGATGCAGGGAGCACAGTCACTGCAGAAGAAGAGACAGGAAAGAAGTGGGAAAGGTCAGTTTTCCCTTTAGGCACATTCCTAGACACACCGTTTTTAAGGACAGAAGAGACCATTCGATCATTTGGTCTGACCTCCTGTGTAACACAGACCAGAGAATTTCACCAATCACTCCTATACTGAGCCCAGTAATGTGTCTGACGCGTACCCAGCTAGCCTAGAGCTGGCATGAGTCGCTGCTAAGAGGTCCCTGCACTTTGGGATGCTGGCTGCTGTAGGCCAGGAAAGTGCCTCGCCCCATCATTTAGCTCAGTTTCAACATTACCTTTCTCTCTGAGCTTCATTGCTTTGCCCAGGAGAGGGCTACAGGACCTAGTGGATCAGCCTGGGGCCAGTTTTCTGTATGGTTCACTGCTCACTCCTGCTGCATAGCAAATGTCTTCTCTCCTCTAGCGGGAGATGCCCAGCTGGCTTGACCACTCAGACTGAGCGAGTGCAATTCCCTCCAGTGCAGAGATTCAGCACAAGGCCCCGTGGGCTGAAGTGGGAGGTCAGACAAGATGGTCCCATCTGACCTTAAGGTCTATGAGTAAGTTCTGCCCAGGGTTTGTGCTGCCCCTCTGCCCAGCGGGGATTTCCCTCACAAATGAACAGGTTCTCTAACATATTTCGGCTTTTTTCTAACACCAACACCTTGATGAATGCAAAGAACATCCCTTTCACATCCAAGCCTCTCTTTATCCTTAAACCATGAATCAAATGTTATCTGTTAGGTTAAACCTACCTGCCTAGCAACACAAGGGAATGGTGCATTGTCAGGATACCTTGGTGAAGTTTTGATAAGATGTAACAATGTCCTGTACATCAAAGGAGTAGAAGAAGAAGAAGATGGAGAAATGAGAGAATAAGCTCCGTTTTTCACAACAAAAAACAAACAAACAAACACAAAAAAAGGGAATGGGCCCAGACCCTACAATACCTGCGCATCCCGCTCTCAGAACTTACTCTTCACGTGACTCCCCCTTCCTGTGGGCACACACATACAATGGCCACCAAAGGCTAGCAGAGAGGGAACCGGAATCCTTATTTTATTGCTATATTGAAAAAAGAGAAGGGCCCAAAGTCCGTTAAGGCCTAAGATAGGTAACATGCAGTGGGCAAACACCAGTGCTTAGTGCTACATAAAGACAAATGCAATCTGCAAAACACAACAAATAATAATATCCCACTGTTACCTGCAAAACACTCTGCCAATCTTAACTGTAAGCATCACTCATATCTGCCAGTTCAGTTCACAGCTGCTTTCTATCTCAGGAAGTCAGATTGATCATTAACCAGATCTCTTGTTTATCCCCTGCAAAGTGTTGGAAGAAGCTGACCTTCCCACCAGTAATAAATTCTCTCCTCCTGTATTTCTCCTATGGGCTTTTCATTACTCTGCAGCCCAGAGGGTCAAATGCAGTGCTTGCCTAAGTGGACCCAACTACCTTGAAGTCAATGAAGTTACACTCAGGGCTGGATTTGATAAGCAGGGTTCATAGAACACTGTGTCTAGCTGCTCCATGGGGTGGGAGCCTGTATTTTCTTTGAAGTTTGTTTGTTCCATCGGGGTTCCTCAGATTCCTGAAAGCCTTGACAAATGGTTGCAAAATGCCTCTTACTCAGCATTCACCTATCCAGAGCCCCGAGATTTCATTCAGCACAGTCAGAGTTTGTTTTAAATGTATTTAAAAATTAGACAGTTAACTGCTTCCGCAGAGACCGGGCTTCAGAGGCAAAACTGAACCCTCCAATTTGTCTTTAACAGAAAGAGTGCTAAACTGCAACTGTGCACTTGATTGAAAAATCCACTGGACGCTCATTTCCTCAAGCCAGAGTCCCTCACGTCGCCTGGCACTTGCATGATAACGTTTTAAACAAATGGAAGACAGCAGAAATGCTTTCTTAGGCCTGTGTCTAGCTCCAGCTCCTCCACGCTCAGCTGCGCACGCAGAGGGGCACCGCACTTGCCAGAAATCTTCCCATTAGAGAGTGTTTGGGCCATTCATTTAGAACTGCAAAATATTGACTGGTGGCCCCACATTCTAACACTGGCAAACTAGGGACGCCTTCTGCCCCTTGCCAGTGCGCAGGTACCTCCTATACTGTCTTCGCTGGGCCAGCTGGAGCCGCATGCCATGCACTCCCCGGCACTGTGGAGACCCCTCTCTATCCCCGAGGTGGCTGGATGTTAGAGGTTCTGTGTGTCTGTGCGGTAGTTTGTTAAGCCCTCTGGAGGAGCCCTGTCATAGCATGAGCGGCAGGGCCCAGGTCACTGGGGAGGCAGAAAAGGAACAGGAGGAGGGACGCCTAAGAGCACTAGGGCAGATGCTTTCCTCCTCTCCCTGGTATTCTCATTGCCCAGGATCCCTGTCCTGTCTCTCTTCCCCGCCCTCTGTCAGTGGTGGGAGAGGCTCTGCCACGCAGAATGACGCTCTGGACCCTTTCTCGGACCATTCCAAGACTGGGGGAGGTTTGACCAAGCGATAGGGCCAGTCCCAGCAGCCCTGCACAGCATGGCAGAGGGGAGGCAAGCGGAGGCTCATCGAAAAGGTGCTTGTGGATAATTAATTTAGCAGGGACGTGGGAAGGCATCTGCATCTGGAGACATGGCCGCCACCCAGGCTCGATTCAGCGAGGGTGCTCAGGGCCCCTCTGCTCTCACGCTGGGGACTTTTGCTTCCAGCTGATCTTGCCCTTCTTGTGTTCTGTGCGGGAGGTAGCGGCTCCAGGGCAAAGCGCCGCGTCTCCTCGCCTGCTGCTGTCTCGGGGCGACGGAGCGCGGTGCGCGTCTCAGTGCAAAGCATCGCAGCCGGGAGGGAGAGTGGGAGGCAGCGTGCCATGGCTCCCTGACTTCAGCTAGTATTACCTGCCACTCTCTGAGATGAGCAGGGCCTGGAAAGCGCAGCGAGCTGATTACTTTCTACAGGGTTGGAACAGCGTGACTGTTCCGGGTGTGACTCCCCCGATACAGCTCTCCTGACCAAACACAAACACTCGGTGCAGGCCTCATCTGTCATGCCCGGGATGTTTAATTAGGATGAAAGTCCCCTCTGTCTTACCACTCAGCTTCCACCTCGGCAGGACCTCAGAAGATAAGCTCCATGACAGACACATGATAGAGTACAAATGGTGTCTGTCACATGATGTATAGAGCCATCTGTATGGCTCGCTCTCGCTCTCATTCACTTTCTTTCCTCTTTCTCTTTTCACATTCATTTACTCTGTGATCATGCGCTGAGCGTGTGTCTGGCGATGTCCCATTTGTCTGGCTGTCAGTGCTGGTTAATACGGAGAGGGGACGTTCAGGCGAGTTTACCCCCAAAACACTCACTTCTCGGGATGCAGTCAGAGGGGCTGGGTCAGTGGCAGGTTCTGGACACTAGAGATGGGCTGAGGGGCTGAGTCGTTCTCTAGACATGGTGGGAGAAGAGTGCCCTACATTTAATTCATAGGCCAAGAATTCTTTGTTTTGGGGGAAGGACTTGCTAGGAACATTTGGGTGGCATGTTCAGTAGGAACCAAATGACCAACAGGCTGGAACAAAGAAACTAAACAAAATCCACAGAACATAATCTGGAGGGGGTTTAGCAAAGCCTCTAGATGTCTCCTTTCTATTCCCTTAGACCAGCTACTGCCAACCCGAAGCAAACCTTGGAGAGTTCAGAGTTTGGGTTGGGCTGGGCAAGCTCCCAGTGCTTACATGAGCTCTTCAAACCTCATGGGTCTGCAACACTGAACAGGCCAGGAACCCTTCTTGGAAAAGTACCGATGCCAGCCAGAAACTCCACAGCAGCGGCCTCTCGCAAGGAGCTGTCCTGGGGCTGTCTTCACGGCAGGATAACCTATGTGTGTGAGCGACCCCACTGTAAGATCCCGGTGGAGATGAAGCTCCGTAGCCTTGATCTGTGTGGCAACCATGAGTGGAGGGGATCGTGTTGACCTCACCTAGCTACCGCGCAGTAAAATGCCAACGCCTTGCCTCCACGAAGGCTGTACAGTGGGAGAGCTCACCACAGTTGCTGTCTTGCGGTAAAAAGCCACCTCTTTTGGCAGCCTTGGAGTCACAGCCAGACTCTGGACATGGAAGAGGGATGTGAGAACTGGGTGAATTGCAGCAAGGGGGTGGTTCTATCTGACCCAGGTTCAAAGGGACACTCAGATGCTGTGCCACGGTGATCTGCTCTGCAGCGACCACACAGATCACTCACACATAGACACTTATTTAATTAAACTGAACAGATTTAATTAAACCCAATCTACAAACCTGCTCATGCACTTCCTCCAACCAGCCACTTGATGTCACCATTGCGCCACACAAATGCAACTCAAGAAGCATTTATCTGGGAGGAAAAAAATGCCAAAGGGAATTCTTTCTCTTTGGTTAAAACATCTCTGATCATATACATGTGTTGGCTTTACACCCACACACACCCCATGCCTGCATAGCCTCACAAAGCCGACTGATTCCTACGATCAGACACACACACTCTCACCCGCACACCCGCACAGAGGAATGTGTAAACACCTTCTGAGGCCCATACCCACCTGGAAATACATTACCACCGCTAACCGTCGCCGCAGTGGGCCTTCCTCACTCAGCTCTGACGACGGCACTGACAGGACTGGTCTCCATGGGCCTATGCTCAGACTCTCTGCAGGATGCCCTTGATGGCTGAGTTCCGACACTCCACCCTTAAAGCCTGGATTATGGGCTAGCCCAGTGAATAGATCCTCATACATGAAATTTAACTCCTCAGCTCTCCTCACACACAGCCAAACTGCAACATGTGTATCTTGGAGCCCTTTAAACCTGCTCTATGAGATATCGCTGCAGATTTTAAAAAACGGACCTCTCTCCCTTCGCTGCCACACCCCACCCAAAGCATCAGAATGAAGCTTCAGAGATCATTTCATAAAGTTCTACTCCAGTTTTCCTGCAGCTGTGAGAGCCCCAGTGGTGGCTCTCAGAGCTGGGCTAGATGGATAGCACGTTTTGAAGACTATAGTTATAAATGAGTTACATAAATCTAGTGCTGTCCAATATGAAATTCAAAAAGAAACTCATTTGAAATGTGCTTATCATCTGAATGTTATTAATTCTGATCCACTCCCAGCACACAGCCTCTTCAGTGCAAATAAATGTGTAGGAGAAATACTGCTTGACCCAGCATGGAAGGGCCTAAGCCACAGTGTAATCAACCCATCCTGCAGCAAAAGCTGCCTGTGAAACCCTCTGGAACAGTTCCCAAACCATCTCCAGCAAGCACATTGCTGAAGGATGCTGTAATCTCATATGGCTGCCCTCCCTAATCCCCGGGGAGGTTTCACTTTGCTCCTCCCCGCAGCAAGTCCAGAACAACCACCCAATCTTCTGCCTGCACACAGATGTGATCCTTTAGGAAACTCTTAAAGTGTAACATTATCCCCCTGCTGTCAGCCTTGCATGGAATCTCGCAAAGGCCTATTTAAAGGGACAGAACCAGAGTGTCTGGAGGTAGACAGCTCCCAGGTTTGGGTTGTCATTGCTCTCCAGGTAGCTGCCTCTAAAACAAACCTGCACTCAGGGAACGTCTTTACTGCAATTAAAAAACCCATGGCACTGAGTCTCAGAGCCCGTCGCAGCCGACTGCGGCTCCTGGGGCTCAGGCTGTAGGGAGATAAAATTGCAGTGAAAACATTTGGGCCCCATCCCCCCCAGGGCTTCAGCCCAAGCCTGAATGTCTCCACTGCAATTGTATAGCCCCGGCCCCAGCCTGAGCCCCAGGAACCTGAGACAGCTGACCCAGGCCAGCTGCAGCCGTGTATGCGCACCCTCAGAGACCCCTGTGCTAGGGCCCAGAGGCATTAAAACCACAGTGAGGGCTGATCCTGCCTCTTGCCGAGGGCAGGCACAGCAGTGAGATAATCAATGCCAGCAGCGTCCAGCTTCACAAACTGCAGATCAATCATGCAAATGGCAAATTATGAAAAATAACAGGTAAGTGCCCTTTGTGTGTCGAGGGGGGGACGTTTGCCCCTTTCCTTAGTGTTAGTTAAGGCTAAGATTAAAATACGCTGGCTGAGCTCACGCCTATTCAATACATTTTATATGCATTTAATAAAAAAATGGCTAAGATCGTTGGAAGGGTAAATAACTGCCATGCTGACATTGCTTCTATTTAAATCAACTACACACTGCGTGCGTACATCGTTTGCATAAAACAATATTCAAGTAGGGTGATTTTAATGTTCTGTGCTATTTCTGACTCTCTCTGGATTGCTGTTTGCATATATTTGCATACCCTAGGAGAATTAAACTAGGAGTATGTAAATGAGCTAGCAGGCTCTGTGGTGAAGGAGTTTCTTCCAGTTCCACAAAGCAGCCTTCTCTCGCTTCCCCTGCTGACAGGCTGCCTCAGTTTTACAGCAGGTCAGTGGCTGCATGAGAGAGACCCTGCAGACAATCTATCCATTGTTGGAAAGGCTTACCCAGCACACGCACGCAGGCCCCGAACAGGAGGAGGAAGGTGCTGTCTGCCGTGCAGCTCGCTGTGTGTTAATAGCAGTGCCATTGTGGAATAATCACCTTCTGAATTTCCTTCATGCACTAATTTAACAGTCCCTTTTCCCTCCTGATCCCCGAGCTATTGAGGCCTCTGTTGGGGCAGCCAGAAGGCCCTGCCCCCCAAGCATAGGTTACCTCCTTGGTCCTTCCCCACAAGAGGGGCAGGCAGGTGTTCGAGTCCCATGGCCCACGAGCATGCACCAAGCAGCCAACCTGCCTGTGGGGGTGGGGAGCTATGGCTCTGCCGACCACCCCCCATCAGAGTGAGAACTCGCTGGGGAGTGCTCAGGCACCTCTGCATGGTCTGGTTGCTGCGGAGAGTGAAAGGCCACAATGCCACCCAACACCATGAAGCTGCTTCCTCTGCAACCATGGGCCGTGGGGCTGGATTGCGGTGAAATGTGGCGAAACATCTGACCAGTTTGGGACTAATGCCAACAGCCCCGACTGGTGAACTGGCTTCCCTGTGCCCTGGTGCAGCCCACAGAGGGCCTGGAGCTTGCAGGGGGATGCTGTGCACACCCAACCTGCAGACAAGCAGAGGTGGATTCTCCTAGGGCAGCTCTTTGCCCAACTCGAGTGACTGGTGAGCTCCCCTTCGAGGGCTGGGGTCGTGGGAGGCCCAGGGCACACAGCAGCTACCAGAATCCCTGCTGCTCTGCGCTCCATCCAGCTCTTCCTGTGGCTGGTGCCGGCGCCAGGGAGCGCTGGAGTTCGCTCTGCCTGGACTGGTCTAAGGGCTCCCTTCAATAATTAAACCAGTGTTGGCTTGTCGAGCTGAAGAGATCATCACCTTGAAATGAGTGACAATCACTTTCCATCACGGAAGGACGGATCCTGGCTCAGCTTTACTCTACAGTATGGGCAGCCTGCCCAGCACTGGACAGTTAAAGGGGATTTTCCTGCAAACCAAAGTGGACACTGGTTCCTCCTGCAGGAAGAATCTGAACTGGCTTCAAAGGTCAGAGTTTGACCCAGAATGTGGGCGATTGTTTAAGGTCACCAGGCAGCCTAAGCATGTCAATACACAAATCATTAACAAGCCATTGGAGCTAAAGTGACATGGCTGGGGTTTTTCTCTCTGCTGACAGGATTAGCTAGCAGTAAATAAAGGTAATGGTGTGCAAAAGCGGGTAACTTGGGGCCAATTTGTACTACTCTATCTACCCTGAGCAAGTCACATCGGTCCAAAGCTCCCTGACACACCCGGGCTCAGAATCTGAGTTGGGGGCTTGCACTAATGTGGCTACTCCAGTGCAAATTACCCTCATGCAGACAGAGCCCCAATGCCTCTCCTCAGCTACTCACTACGGTTCATTTTAATAACCCATTTGCATAACGTACAGCTCGTTAACCACAGAGCCAAAGCTCAGCATGCACGAGAGCCCTGTGAACAGATTCTCCCAGCCAGCGAGACGGCTGAAAAATCATGTTTACCCCACCATGCTATGGCCTTGCATCAGCATTTCCAGTGCAACAGGTGAACTTTTCACCCAGCTGAAAAATGTACGTGAGGTCCTGCCTGCCTGAGGTCTCCGAAAACTGGGACGAAATCTGTCCTCCCCCTCTGCCATGGGTGTGCGCACATGCTCCACGCGTGTGCCTGGGAGAGAGGCAGCTCTGGGTTTGATACCCAGAATAACCCACTGAGGCTTCACTAGCTGCTGGGAGATACAGAACAAGCAAACCAGGGTCCGGAATGCATCACAGGAAAGGGCTCAAGCCGAGAAGTGAAGGTCTGGCAGTGGGGTGAGGCTCCTCAGACAGGGGTGCTAGCACTGAATTAGCTCATCTACTATCTCTCCTGGGGACTACCACAAAATGTACCGTTGGCTAAACTCTTCTGTAGGAGTCCAAACTTACTTGGTCCTGCCTCTGGGCAGGGGCCTGGACTAGATGACCTCTCAAGGGCCCTTCCAGCCACACACTTCCATGATTGGAATGCATTGGAGACAACTTTTTCTTAAGGGAGGTGGAGAAAGTGGCTGGAGAGAGGCTGTTCTAGATCTGACGCTGACAAACAGGGAGGAATTAGTTGAGAATCTGAAGGGGGAAGGCAGTTCAGGTGACAACCATCTTACAATGATCGTGTTCATGAGTGTAAGGAATCGTAGAAGGGAAAACAGCAGAATAAAGACAATGAACTTCAAGAAGACAGAGCTTAGGAAACTTGGAGAACTAGTATGTAAGATCCTGGGGGAAGCAAGTTTAAGAGAAAAGAACGTTGGCAGTTTTTCAAAGAAACATTATTAAGAGCACAAGAGCAAACTATCCCAATGCATAGAAAAGACAGGAAGTATGGTAAGAGACCATCCTGGCTTAACCAGGAGATCTTCAATGACTTGAAACTCAAAAAAGAGTCATACAAGAAGTGGAAACTAGGTTAAATTATGAAGGATGACTATAAAAAACAACAACACAAGCATGTAGGAACAAAATGAGAAAGGCCAAGGCACAAAACAAGGTTAAACTAGCTAGAGATATAAAGGGTAACAAGAAAGCATTTTACAAATACATGAGAAGCAAGAGGAAAACCAGTGACAGGGTAGACCCATTCCTAAATAAGGAAGGAAAAACAGTAACGGAAAACACAGCAATGGCTGAAGTGTTAAATGCCTTTTTTTGGTTTCAGTTTTCACCTAAAAAGTTAGCAGTAACCTGGATGACTAGCATAGTGAACATCAGTGCGAATGGAGTAGAGTCTGCAACTACAATAGGAAAAGGACAAATTAAAAGTTACTTAAACGAGTTCGATGTCTTCAAGTCAGCAGGGCCCGATGAAATACACCCTTGAATACTCAGAAACCTCTTCAGCCAGTTCCTTGAGCGATTTGAGATTACCTCTGAGAACTCAAAAAGAACAGGAGGACTTGCGGCACCTTAGAGACTAACAACTTTATTTGAGCATAAGCTTTCGTGAGCTACAGCTCACTTGGATGGGAGAGATACAGGAAGACTGGGAAAGGACAAATACAGTACCTATCGATAAAAAAGGGAATAAGGACAATCTAGGGAATTATAGACCAGTCAGCTTAATTTCGGTACCCCGAAAGATAATGGGCCAAATAATCAATTTGTTAAGCACCTAGAAGAAAATAAGGCAATAAGTAAGAGTCAACATTGATTTGTCAAGAACAAATCATGTCAAACCAATTTAATATCCTTCTTTGACAGGGGAACAAGCCTTGTGGATGGGGGAAGCAGTAGATGTCATATATCTCAACTTTAGTGAGGCTTTCAGTACTGTCTCACATGATCTTATAAACGAACTAGAGAAATATAGTCTAGACGAACCTAGTATAAGATGGGTGCACAACTGGCTGGAAAGCCATATTCAGAGAGTAAAAAGAAAAGGAGGACTTGTGGCACCTTAGAGACTAACCAATTTATTTGAGCATAAGCAGAAGACAGTTTCCACAGTATGCATCCGATGAAGTGAGCTGTAGCTCACGAAAGCTCATGCTCAAATAAATTGGTTAGTCTCTAAGGTGCCACAAGTACTCCTTTTCTCTTTGCGAATACAGACTAACACGGCTGTTACTCTGAATTCAGAGAGTAGCTATGGTTCACAATCAATTGGGAAGGACATATCAAATGGTATCCCACACGGATCTGTCCTGCATCTGGTTCTATTGAATATCTTCATAAGTGATTTGGATAATGGCATAGAGAGTATACTTATAAAGTTTGCGGATGATTCCAAGCTGGGAGGGGCCACAAGTGCATTAGAGGACAGAATTCAAAATGATCGGGACAAACTGGAGAAATGGTCTGAAATAAATAGGATGAAATTCAATAAGGACAAATGCAAAGTACTCCATTTAGCAAGGAATAATCAATTGTAGAAATACAAAATGAGAAAAGACTGCCTTAAAAGGAGAACTGCAGAAAAGGATCTGGGTGTTATTCTGGATCACAAACTAAATATGAGTCGACAATGTAATACTGTTGCAAAAAAAATGCACATCATTCTGAGATGTATTTGCATGAGTGTTGTAAGCAAGACATGAGAAGTAATTCTTCGACTCTGCTCAGCACTGATAAGGCCTTGGCTGGAGTATTGTGTCCAGTTCTGGGCACCACATTTCAGGAAAGATGTGGACAAATTGGAGAAAGTCCAGAGAAGAGCAACAAAAATTATTAAAGGTCTAGAAAACATGACGTATGAAGGAAGATTGAAAAAATTGGGTTTGTTTAGTCTGGAAAAGAGAAGACTTGGGGTGGGGGCATGATAACAGTCTTCAAGTACATAAAACGTTGTTATAAAAGGAGGGTGATAAATTGTTCTCCTTAACCTCTGAGGACAGGACAAGAAGTCATGAGGTTAAATTGCAGCAAGGCAGATTTAGGTTGCACATTAGGACAATCTTCCTGACTGCCAGGGTGGTTAAGCACTGGAATAAATTGCCTAGGGAGGTTGTAGAATCTCCCTCATTGGAGGTTTTCAAGAGCAGGTTAGACAAACACCTGTCAGGGATGGTCTAGATCAGTGTTTCCCAACTGCCTGTCCATGGACCAGCACCAGTCCCTGAGATTTCCCTGACACAGGTTAGGAAGGCAGCACACCGGTCCCTGGTATCAATAAGGTGGAGAAACACTGATCTAGATAATGCCTCAGCACAGGGCATTGGCCTAGATGACCTACTGAGGTCCCTTCCAATCTGACGTTTCTATGATTCGATCATTCTCTTCCCAAAGATTAAGCACGGGAGTGGGGTGGTACTTTCAAGCAGGGAATCCTGGGCAGCTTGAACAGGTCCTGTCCTGAGCCATATTTCTGCAGCTGCCAAAAAAGACAGAACTCGGCCCATTATTTCCACCTTCTGTCAGTTTGTGGGTTTGTGTCTCACCCTCGTTGTTTGAAACACATTTGTTGTTGTTTGCAATCGGTGTGAGGTCCATGTATTTGAGAAACCCTGGAAATCAATTTTCTTTCCTGATCCCAGTTGCTGAAGTAACACTAGTGTTTCTTTGAAATGTCCTCATGGGATAGCTAGTTAAGTCAGCAATCAGTGGAGTACTTTACTCTTAAGTTGACAGAGCAGGTTCTCGGCTTTGTGTAGAAGTCGCACTCTTCCGAGCTGTTAGGTCCTAACGTTCTGCTTTCCCTGCCTCACCTCTGGGATATTTGTACTGGAGTGTGCGGGAAACAGCATTTCACCTGAGAACTTGGCCACAGCTTGCATGTCACATGTGGAACAGCGCCACACACATCTGGGAGCTAGGCCACAGCTTACCTATCACATGCACATTTGGGAGCTGGGGCTGATGGGTTTGCAGGAAGGGAGTTGACCTCCCCACACATGGTACTAAATCAGGGATTGGCAACCTTTGGCACGCGGCCCACCAGCGAAATCCGCTGACAGGCCGGGACTGTGTGTTTACCTGCAGCATCTGCAAGTTCAGCCGATCGTGGCTCCCACTGGCCGCGGTTTGCCGTTCCAGGCCAATGGAGGCTGCGGGAAGGAGTGTGGGTCCAGGGATGTGCTGGCCACTGCTTCCCGCAGCCCCCATTGGCCTGGAACAGTGAACCGCGGCCAGTGGGAGCTGTGATTGGCCAAATCTGTGGACGCTGCAAGTAAACAAACCGTCCTGGCCCACCAGCAGATTTCTCTGACAGGCTGAGTGCCAGAGGTTGTCGATCCCTGTACTAAATCTATAAAGAAAGTTAGTGCACTGGATTGGGACTCAGGAGACCTGGGTTCTATTCCCAGTTCTGCCACTGGGCTGCTAAATGACCCTGGTCAAGTCATTTCACCTTACTGTGCCTCAGTTTCCCCAGTGTAAGCTGGACTAATGATGCTGATGTCCTTTGTAAAGTCCTTTGAGAGCTACTGCTTACAGGAGTCTCCAGGAGGTGTCTCTTACTGAACAGCCTGGAGCTGGAACTCTCACATGGGGCTCAGAGCCACAGATTATTTGGGCCATGAAAACTTTTTTGTTTCCTTTCTGTAACCGAAGCTGGTTACACCTTGTTTAGCTTCTGCGAAGTGCCAGTTGCTTCTCTTGGTTTAATTAGCTTCTCTTTCATTGTCAGTAAATCTTGTTCTAATTGAGCATTGCGCTGTTGTGTGGGGCGGTTCACCCATCCCATCCCTGAGGAGGAAAGGCTCCAGGAGCCTCCAGGGAAAGGCATGGGAGGTGTAAGAGGATCTGGACCATAACACCCCACTCCCAGTCAATAGAGTGTGGGCAGGTAATACACAGACAGCTGCCATGAGACCACAGGAGAAGAGAGATGGTGGTGGGGAGTGGCACCGAGCTGCCAACCCTGACACCGGGAGTCACCTCCCTGCAGCACCAAAGAGAGCGGCAGTCAGGAATCTCAGCTTCAGGCCGCTCCCTGCTCAGATAAATGAACGTTCAGAAATCTCAACTCTCAGGGAAGTCAGCCAAACCCATCACGTGTTTCCACGTCCCGTTTGCCCAGCCGGTGGTCTGACACTTCACCTGCTGACACACGGAGGCCTTGCCTGGACTCAGAGTTTAGGGTGTGATGTTGGCATGTTAGCTAGCACATTCTAGCTGACCCACCTACTGCAGACAAAGCTGTGTGGACATTAACCTGAGCTAAACAAGTGGAGCTAAAGGCCAGGTTGCCCTCTTGACGTTAACTAGGCCTCTTCAGCACACGCTAAAGGCACTTTGCCTCACCTACACTAGACTTGGATTAGTCAGGAAAGTGCTAGTTAGAAAGTGTCAGCTCGTGGGTGCCACGTCACACCCTAATCCTGGTCCTGAAACGCCCCGCATGTAGCGATAATTCTGGGAATTATTTGTTTAAAATAAGACACTGGGACTTGTCAGGAGACTTTTTGCAGCATATTGTTTTAAAGAAGACATTCAATTACCTCAGCTGCAATGCTTCACTGTGCTCTGATGATCTGCTACGGGAAAAATAACTAATCTGTAGCATGTTGTGTCATAGACAATTATAGAGAACATCACTTTTAAGGAAACAAGACTGGTGCCCATTTGCCCAGGATTTATTAAATTGGCTGTTTTACCGCACCCTGGCAAACTAAGGGAGGGGAACCCATTTGCGTTTCCTTTGCTAGGAGCGGGGAGGACGATTTGTGCTTCCCTCGTTAAAAGCCAAGGAGCCAAGAGGACTGCAAATATTAACAGACACATTACTATTTCCTCCTTTAGCTTTACCCAGCATGAGGTTCCTATGTGGAAACAAAGTGGTTTGGCTCTGGATTTACTGAGGGAGCAACTGATTTGATCCTATATGATAGAGCATGTCATGCATATTTTGTGCCTTACTTTGCTCTGTGCACCAGACTGATGGAAGGAACTTAGCCAAGAGGGAGAGGTGACACTTATGCACAAGAGGAAACGCTGTTAGGATCTCACAGCTACTTTGGCGAACAGTGTGACTGAGAAATGCACTTACCAGAAAGGATAACTGAATTCATCTATCATACTGCTGGCATCTAGGAGCATACACAACAGACACAGGGGCCAGAAAAGCACTAACCATACCAAGAAACGGGATAACTCTGCCAAATGTACGACCCTTCCTGCCCTTGCGCCCTAATAGCCAATGACTGCATTTCCTTTTCTCAAAGACCAGAGCAGTATCATTATTCTAGTAGGTAACATTTCATGTGAGCAAAATGCTTGTGATCACCTCTGTCCACAAAAAGACAATATCCTGCCCCCTACAATTTAAAGCCCTGAGCCTATGAAGATTTGTACCTGTGTTTAATGAATAGTCCAGTTGACTCTGGTACATAGACTTCAGCATGTGCATAAGAGTTTGGGGCCTTAGCTACCATCTAGAATACCCTGAAAGTGTCAATGTGCTTTAATGTACATGTTGAAAGACTATCCAAGGGAGAACCCTGCAGTTACACCCAAGAGCAGAAGTGGGCAACAGCTGTTCTCTCTGAAAGGGAGCCAGGATAGTCACTTCTCTGGAAAATTCTGAACTCACAAAATGCAGAATTTCTGTGAGAATTTCTGCAGTTACACTAGGGAGAATAAAACGTATAGGGGATGCCAGCTCTCCTGCTTCAGGAGTTAAGCCAACCATTAGCTGCCTGGGTGCAGGAAGAAGCTTCTCCCCTGGGCATGTTAATGCATAATTGTCTATTATGAGTTGTTTACACTATCACTGGGCCCCGTACTGTACAAGATACAAAAGTAGATGGGCTGTTGGTCTGACCCAGGCTGGCAAGTCCTATGTTCTGATTTACAGCTGTTCATCTACATTGAAAGTTCTTAAAGTTGCCCAAGGCAGCTGACATTACCATGGGGTGAACTAGCCTGCCGGGGCTGTAGTGGGAGCTAAGGTACCTCTTCAAAGAATGAGCCCGGTTTCCATCTTTTACCCGCAGCTCCTAGGACTGAGTTTTCTTTTCTTCTGATCGGAGCTCTTGGGTTGCCTAGGAAATGTGGGCAGCAGTCTCAGAAGCCCACGGCAAGCACAAATAAATACTGTCACAAACGCAGCTAACTTTTCTTGTTGCCAGGACTGAAAGATGTTCCCAGGTCCTCGATCTGCAGACTGCTCTTCCTGTTGGAAAGTTTCAGGTGGTATCCTGTTATTTCCCTCTCCCCCTCTGCCACTGGCCCTTAGGGCAGTTAGTACCAGCTAATTCAGGTTGAGACAGGACACAGTGTTCCTCCAGTTGAAAAGATTTCCTATGGAGAAGTGGCTGGCAGTGTTTGACTGGCTGCTCTTCTGAGGTTAATTTGTCCAGTGCTTAGTGGAGTGGTTCTATCTGAAGTCAGGGCAAGGAATCTTCTTCTCCTCCTGTTTTAATGAAGGAGCTCGTCATCTTCCTTAGAGTAAAGGGCCTCGCAAGGGTTAAAGTCGATGGAGGAAACAATCACTGAACTATATGATCTGCAGGCTTAGAACACTAGAATCAAAATACGAACCATTCATTTCTGGGTGGAAATTGCAGCATTCTGCAATGCCCTAACCACCATCCAATTTTCTGCATCCGAATTGGAAAGCCCCCATCTAGCTCTGATGAGGTAAATCCAGCTCATGTAGCTGGATTCTTCAGAACAGCATCTTTGAAATGCATAATTTTAATGTCCCAACAGCCTTTCTCCTGAAGATCTGACAGTGGGTGGGAACTCTCCATTGTTTGGAAGGATCTCACTTCGACTGGCTTTGGGAGCTTGGAAATACCGGGTCTGTCTTTGCCAGTACTTGGGTGTGAGACTTGAAGGGGCTCCTTGATGGTGATTTATGGGATTTACAGTCTCACCAAGGCTGGATAAAAAGGGACTAAAACCCAGGAATAAGCCTTTATGGAATTGAAAATTCCCACCACATAGCTTTTTCTTCTCCACATGCAATAAACTGGAGTGGGGTGGGCTAGCGGCATTTCTCCATCGCAGCAAAGCAGAGGGCAGCCCACATGCCCCCCGCCACAACTCGGAGACGATGTTCTTAGCAGTCCATTCCTATTTATATCAGCAATCCTATTTCTCACATATTTCCCTCTCAGTGAGTGAGCCAGGGCCCTTTCACGGCCCTGATAGACTTGAGCACATTCACAAGCTGATCCCAGAGGGGGAGTTGGAGGGTAAGTGCCATTCCATGGATACATTGCTCTATCACTGGATAAACCCTACCCTGTTATGGGCAAGCTTTTCCCAAGCACTCCACTGAGTGGTATATAATTCTCTAGCTGAAGTCCATCAATAGCAAAGGTAATTTCCCAGCTCCACTGCAACGGAAGGAACTGAAAAAGAAGAAAAGCATTTTAAAGACTGAATTATGCTTTCCACTGGGAATGCCGGCACATCCAATAACTTACGTGGAGAAAATCTCAGTCTGAATTAAAAGCTCTTCTGGTCTAAAGTCTCCTAAATATTCTGCACTGCTTACAAACATTCCAGTTCAGGTCTCATTTATTATCTCATTGTAACATCTCAGGAATTAGTGTCCTTATTTTCTCCAAAATGCCTTAGCCACAGAAGCCAGTTAATCTTTGGGAGGGTGTGCTGAAAAGAGGATGGGAAGAATCTAAATACATCCAGCAACAGAGTTGAAGGGATGTGTCTATGCCTGCTGCATCTTTCCAGAGAATGCAGGTGGCAGATACAGTCCCTGATTCCAACACCTGCCCCCATTGTAACAATGCCAAGGCCACACAAGACAATCAGACTTTTCAGGTGCTGCCCCAGAGTAGCTATTCCCCAAGCAAAGGGACCAAGTTATTTCTGCCTTTACAGAGGGCACCAACCATGAGAGAGGCCAGGAGCTTAAAGACAGGGAGGCAGAAAAAGAAATGAAATAGAAACCAGAGCCATGCAATCTTTTTTTGATATGTCCATCCATCCATCTGTCTTCTGTCTGTTCGAGGAGTTTTGAACCACCGACCATCAACACAGTCTCGGAGTGCCTTCCATGTAAAATAAATTGGCAGAAGCAAGAGTTTCTGGCTTTTCTCCATTACTGAGTTGTAAAATCTCTGCTTGGGATAGGAACAAAGCATGAACTTCCAGCCTGGGCCACTTATCTTTGTTCGTTGTTTTGATTTTGGTTTGGTTTGGTTTGTTTTCCTTAATTTGAAATATAAATCTCAGGAAGAGCATGGAGTGTGTTTCTCCCTCTGACAAAACTAGCTTGAGAGCACTGCCCCCTGCAGAGAGACATGGAGACTGCTTTTAGTTAACGCTGCCATGCAAAGCAAACAGAATTGTAATATCTCCCCCGTCAACACACGCAACGGCCCTGCCTTGTGTTTCGCAGGCACGGGCGTCTCACGCGAGATTTTATGAGCATTCCAGAGAGAATGTGAATTCGAGGCACGATGAAATTCGACCCTGGGGAAAATCACGATGTTTTGCCATTGAATCTGTGGAGGCTGCCATTTAATTTTGCAGAAACTAGCGAAGGGCCTAAGGTGCTGCACTGCGCTAGATGGGAACGGGCTGAAGACAAGGTTAGCTCCCCAGTGTGGTCAGCTGGGACCTACCAGTGAAAACAATGAGTTTCCGCAATGGGCACAGAGTACTGGGACAAAACCGCCGTAAACAAGGGTTCATCGATCTCGGTCTGATTCCTGCCCCATGGGGGCCCGACCCCTAGAAATGCTAGGTGTCCCCAGCTGGAGGAGCAGTGCTCAGCTCCCCTCTGGGGCCAGCTCTGTACATGGACATGTAGAGGGGATCTGTTTTTCTTCTGCACAGGAACAGGAAAGGACTCCGGAAATGTCAGATCCATCTGATATTAGGAAAATTCTTATAAGTAAAATAGTTCCTATAAAATCTGTATGAGAGAGCTGCAATCCAGATAATAGAGAATGTACTAAAGCGGAGGTGAGTGAAAGCCAGCCAGAGAGACCATCTATAGGAAGAAAAGCTTATTTTAAGAAGTATAAAAGCAAAAGTAATTTACAGCCTCTTAACATTTTAAAAGTGTGTTTGCAAGAAGGGGGACTCCATTACCAACACCCGTGGGGTTTCAGAGAGGTCTAAGGACCCAGCCATTGGATGTGCTGGGCTCTCTCTGCTATGGGCTGTGAATGCAGCACAAGGGACCATCACCTTTCCCCCCCCCCACCCCCGAAAGAATGGGGCACAGGATACTGCACTGGATGGATCACTGGCTTGATCCAGTGTGGCACCTTCTCTGCTCACATTGCACAAGGTTTCCTGATTAATCTTGGAGACCTGAGCATGGAAGGACCCGCTGTTACTAGACCTACAGGTGCCATTACAAACCCTTCATTATTGTACCTCATCTCTAGTACTCTTCAAAATACAAATATTGAATTCTCCCGCCAGATTCTCCCTCAACTGCCCACGGGGTGCCGGGGAGCCAGAGTGGGGCAGTGTGTAATTAGACTCAGCCCAACTCCGACATTTATTCAGCTCTTTTAAGACATGCCTCACCTGTTCAAACCTTTGTCACCAAAGCATTTAGAGCATGAAACCCAATTAAAGACAAACCTCCTGCTGATACAGTGGAATAGCTACACGAATTAGCACTTAAGCCTCATTAGCAAGAGGCGTTTGTAATGATGGGGTGCCCAAATTTGTCTTTGGTGATTATGCTGTGTGAGTGGCGAGGGATAGTTCTCGTTTCTGGGAGCCCTGCTGACATCCCAGCTCTTTTTGTCTGTTCATTGGCACCCGTCCCGCTGAAGCCGGGTGCCTCTCAGGTCCTCCCTCTGGCAGTGTTTTCCCTTTGAGGTCGTCGCTTGGAAAGCGGGTGAAATGCTGCGATACAGGAAGCTTTGGGGTCTGTGGGCTGAGGACTGCGGCAGGCTGACTGATGGAGAAGCCAGTGGAGCCTGGTGCAGTAGCTGAGAGCAGAGTGTGTTTGAATGAGGTTGAGGTTAATGCACTGGAAGGCTTAGGCTGGGATAAAGGCACATCCCCTGTGGAGAGGGAAACCGTGTGGGCTGCTTGATGATAGCGTGTGGGCTGGAGACAGATGAGTGGTGCAACGGCACAGAGCAGAGTGCAACCAAGGCCTGACCTCTACCTCTCCCATCTGGGCAGGAGGGAGCACCGTGTCCAGGCATGGCCAGTGGAGTCACCAGACCCCCTGGCAAGCGAGCCCCAGCCCCAGTCAGGTAGCTCTGTGAGTGCCGTGGGGATGGGGAATCGGGGGTTTAGGCTAACTCCTTGTTCCCCTCATTTCTGTGTGGTGCTGAAATCAGAGCCAGCCTTCCCCTGCAGCTGGTCTCAGGATAATTGCTCCCAACAGACAATGTCTTTGATCCTGCCATGTGTGCAACAGAACAGCTGTGTCCCCCACTGCATGCATGCTGCTTACACCCATAAAAACAGAGGAAGTCAAGATTGTGGCTCTTCTCAAAGCTCCCCAGAAGCCGCGTCCAGTCAGGGCAGTCACAGGCAGGCAATACTATCAGCGTGTATTAGTTCGCAAAGGGAGAGAGATTGGACAGTGTCATGCAGAAGACACTGGAGGGGCAGGTGCCATTTCCTGGCATGCTGAGCACCTGGCCTAGCAATCTTGCCTCAGTGCACTCCCCCTCGGTCTGGGTGCATGTGTTGTTTCCCATCTAACACTTCGATTGGCAGCTCCTTGGGGCCAGGGCCATCGTTTCACTCCGTGTTTGTACAGTGCCTAGCACAGTGGGGACCCGGCCTGTGACTGGGGCTCCTTGTGGCTACAGTAATACAAATCGTTAATAATTCCCAGCACTTTCACAGCACTCTTCAACTCCCACATGCTTTGCAAACGTTGAGTGTGCCCCGCAGTTCCCCTGGAGACAGGGAGACAGTATTTACTCCATTTTACAGACAGGAAAACAGCAGCTCGGTTAAGACCAAAATAAAACCAAGTAGGCTTTAATTTGGGGCACCTTCATTTTTCAGTGTCCAACTTTTGAGACACTTTGGGCCTGACTGTCCGCACTACTGAGCACCCACTGCTCTCACTCACCTCCGAAACGAGGGGACTTTAAAACTGCTTACACATGGCCACACGAGTCAGTAGCACAGAGGAATCAAGTGTTCCTGGATGTCAGTCCCATGCTAAGCCACTGGCATGGGTTAATCCTCTCGTTATTTTTCAGAGAAGTATATCTCAATGTTTGATAATAGCAAAGATCAAATAACTGCAACAATACTCAGGTTTTGAAGTGAGCTGTAGCTCACGAAAGCTTATGCTCAAATAAATTGGTTAGTCTCTAAGGTGCCACAAGTCCTCCTTTTCTTTTTGCAACAGTACTGTGTTTCTTGGTCTTCTCAGCTTCTTCAGCTGTGACAGATCTAGCCTGTGTTCCTGTGCCACTCTCATGTCTCTTTGAATGGATTAGGCAGAGCTTTTCAGCTGAAGAGTTAAACTGTTACATGTGTTACAAAAGTTAGGGAAATTCTTCCTCTCAGCTGTCATTACTTAAAAAGCTGCCCAGCCCCTCTGCCATAATTATATGCATGAATAATGAAATTAGTACATCTCTCCGCTAACTCCCTGCTCATTAAGGATGCAGGGGCCTTGGTGGGAAGTGCTCTGTGTTCAGATTCCACAGCAGCCACAGAGGTAGTCTCCCAGGGCTCTGGTCAAGTGAGCACTCCAGGGTCAGTTTCTGCAGAAGAGGCTAATTCTCCCTGCGGTGAGAAGAGTTGCTCCACCTCGCCCTTGCAGAGACGAGGTGTCCTGCCCTCTCGCTAGCTGACACAGAACCAGGAGCTCCAGCAGCCTGTGGTGTGCGATCAGTCGGGTGCCAATGCAAGGGGGAGAAGCTGCCAGCCGCACACCCTCGGTAGCCCCTTAATCACGCCGGAGCTTACACATAGGGATGGAGTCCCCAAAGGCCAGTAGGCCGTGCTGCCGAGTGCATGAGCCTCGCACGTCCCTTCCCTTTGCTTCGCTCTCATCTGTTCCCAGGCACCTCTGGGCTCTGACTCAAGGGGCTGTTGCCCAGCAGGATAAGTCTTCTCCTTTCCGCATCGCGATGACATGCTTGTTCTTCAGACAGCCAGGAGGCTGTGACACCTTGGCAACCGGTTCTCTGCCCTCCCCTACCTCTGCACGGAGTGGCTGTGGGTCTGCCTTAGGGACGTACAGGAAATAGAGGGTTTGAGGGCAGGTGGCCGTGCTCCTCTGGTGCATCTCAGCTTCTGTCTCTGTGCCTCAGCCGCCAGGTGACTTACCTCTGGAATGGACTTACCCATCACCGCCCGGCCCAAGGCCATGGTGGTCATACTCAGCCATGCCACCGTTTCAGCACCAGATATGCCAAGAGGCACATGGGCTGGGCTGGGGGACATCAAACAAAGTCCCTCCGACCTTTGGCCTCTTCAAGGAAAATAGCCACCAAAAGGGATTGTTTGAAATCCCCCTGGCTAGCCACTGCCAGCGGGAAGAGGTCACCGGCGATGAGAGCCACCCCCTCCTTGTTGAGCTAAGCAAGAAAGAAAGAAAATGTGATGAACAGAAAGAGCCCCGTGACTGAATAGTCCATTAGTTCTGAGCAGGGCTTTATTTTGGTTCATACAACTGACTCCTGCTCTGTAAAGCTAGTGGGCCCCTACAATGCTGTTGCTACTGGAACGAATGGGAATCCTGTGATCCTCGCATCAGAACATATGTGCCCCGTGCCCCATGCAGTGTGCAAGGCAGGACAGAGGTGGGGAGGACTCCTGAAATTATTCACAGCCATCTCTCATTGGCCAAGCAAGCCAGAATATGCAATTGGACAGTTCACTTTGAAGCACTGCTGTCTGGAACGCCGCTGCTGCTGTGTGCTTTAAGGACACCCTATCAAAGGATGCTTTAAATCCCTCTGAGAGCCCAAAACATACCTATGAAGCAAATCCAACAGGGAGCCAGTGGGAAGACGGTGAAATCAGCACATGGGGCCACGTGGTATCCTGTACCGTTTCCTATCTTATGCATGCAGAATTCTGTCCAGGAGACCAGGAAATAGGGCATTCCCATTATCACAAACAGGCCAGGACACACATCAGACAGTGATAAGAAGGGCCACGCAACTTGAAGAGGTCTCTGACGCAGTCGAGTGGTGAAAAAATCTCACCGATATCCTGCGCCATTCAGAGAATGGGGCGAAGCAAAGCATCCCAAGGTCTAACAGCAGCCTCAGAAAAGGCAAAAGACAAACAGCATGGTGAGAAGAGAACGTGGTGAAGCCTCAGTAGACTCTGCCAGTCAACAAAACCCTGCGTGTTATGTGCTGTCTCTGCTGGCTGATGTGTACAGATGGAGCAATAGCTTAGCCGGCTCAGTGACATCACAACATCGCTCCATGGCATGTTTACACCCAGAGTTCCCTGGGAAGGGGCCTGTGAGCAGGCTCACTTTTACCCTGACAGAACAACGCTGGCTAATTTAGAAACCTGTGACTGTCTCAGGAATGTGCTAAGGGAAATGTGCATGCAGAATTCTCTTGCAATGGGAATAACGTTCCCGCACACCAGGCTACAGAGCGTGTTGCTTGACTGTAATTGGGGACGTAGTAATTAGATGGCAAAATGTACCAGAAGCTCGGTTTTCATTCCGTGGTCCAAATTACAAACCATCATATTTTGAAAGTGATGCTGACATTCCTGAGCCGGGAGGCTTTGCCAAAAACAACTTGAGCAAGGCTTGTCTTGGCACAGAATCAAAATCAGGGCCTCAGCAGCGAAACTGAAAACATTTACACAGCTGGGCCCAAATCACCCTATTTTCTAAAGAGTTTGTCAGAGCTCGAAGATCTTGGTGTATTTCAGGCTGTTCTGAAGGACCCTGTGTTCTTGCACTCTACCAGCTATCCACATACAGGAAATAAAATACACCAGAGAAAGTGGGTGGTCTTTCTATTACAGTCCAAAAAAACTCCCCCAAAAATCCAGAGAAGCCTCATGGGGATAATGAGAACCAACTTGATAGTTACCCAGGCTATCAATATATGTGCCAGACATTATATTTGCATATGTAGGTATGGAAACCTCATCATTTTGCAGTATGTATGTAATGGCTAATAAATGCATTAACAAACCACCAGTGAAAACACATTGAAATCAATGTCACAAATTACAACAGGGTGAGGAGTTACCTTTCTGCCTATTCTTTTTTGTGCTAAATATCCTGGATATGATTTTTATTACATCCCTCACATGTATTTCTGGTGTATTATACATCCGTCATTATTTCTAGAATAAATATCACTTGGTCTCTTGTCATCTTATGTCCACATACAGTGCATGTACAGGTGCAGAAAGATACAGGAGGTATGCATGGCCACTTTCTATACACACAGAACATAGCAAACCCAGAAAACTGTCTATGAAGAAAACCTTTCAATTCACATTTTCACTAGTTGTTGGTCAGGGTGAAATATAGACATGTAGTTTCTGCCAGTGAAGATCTGTCATCCCATCAGTAAAGCTGTTCTTTCTGCTTGGATAATAGTTATGCAAAAAATGGTAAGTTTCCATTGGGTGCCAACTGCTAGTTTTGCCGATGGAGAGAGTACATTTTCACCGGTTTCCTGACGAAGAGCACTGGGCATTGGCAGAAATGAGAACACTTTCTCCTGGATCCCATCTGTAACTTCTCCTACGAACACTTTCTCCTGGATCCCATCTGTAACTTCTCCTACAATATAGGCTGTCAGTGCTAGGCCTAGGCCCAAAGCACACATGGGCTATTATTCCTCTCGGATACTATCCTTTGCCTCTGCTTTCACCTCTCTGCCCATCAGTTTATTTTTTTAATTTTGAAACTCGCGTCCCAACTTTTCTCTTCATTTTTCTTCTTATTAACTTCCCTCTCCAATCAATTACAAATGCAGGAAGAGCAATTCTTCCCAGACCTTGTACACCAGATATAACTCAGTTGTGGTTCTGGGAAGATACCAAAATGTTAGTGAGGTTTCTGGACTGACAACTATATATTTGTGGTATCTTAGTGGTGCCTTTGCAGTTATCACTGTGGTTGGATACAAAGCATGATGCAGAAGTTTTCCTAACTTGCTATTATTCATTGCAACCAATCTGATAACTTGTCTGGTTTGTGTGATCAAGATAGAAGGTAACTGTATATGTTCAGATCGTGAATTACTGGATCTTAATAGAAGAATGGGAGTTTCTTTTGATGGTCGAATCATTTGATGCAAATTGTGTAGCAGAAGCCATTCCACTGCACAACTGCATTCACTCCCAAAAGGCATGAAGGGACCATTTATTAATGGAGTCATTCAAACAATGCCCACTTTACATGTGGGTACAGGGAGACCATACAATCTTTCACAACTATATATATTTTTAAATGTAAAGCATTTTAAATCAAAATTTTGTAATTGCAACCTAAAGCGATATGGAATATGAGACTGGCTCCCTGCGCAATTCTTCTCCAAGGCTGGTCCTTTCTCTCTCTCTTCTACTGAACAAGCATACACATATTACTGGGATTAATGCTGCCTAATACATAATTAATGAAATGGTATAAATATGCAGATTTGCAATCGCAGATTGACTGCCATGGTCATGTCCCTGAACACTATGGTAATTGATTGGATGCTCTTAATTACCATATTTAAAACTGTTTCCTTATGAACATGTGCAAACAAATAACTGCAAAAGGGAAGAATATTGTTTTAGGTAAAAAGAGGGCTCCATTTAAAATCATAGCTCATGATTATCGTAACTGTCAGGTGCAGGCCCTGAGAATTACTCAGAGCTACACATACTGCATGCAGAAGATTTTGGGCACTGGAGCGAAATTATCCTGTGAATGAAAAGGGAATTTCAATTGGTCATCTAGACTTACAAAAGACTTGCATTTCTGCAGGCTCTTCAGATGGGGGCTATAAACTGAACCCTCTGTATAAATGTTCTCACCTTCTGTTTGTGGAATGAGTGTTTACTCAGCAGCAATGCATTCACAAAAAGATACAGGGCAGGAAAATAAAACCTGGCCCACATACTGCCCTGTGCTTACCATGGGGAATGGGTCATTGACGGCTGGAACAAGGATATATGGTCCAGGCCTGCTAAAGTCCATTGAAAGACTCCCATTAACTTCCATGGCAGTGGGACCAGGCCCACGAAAGAGCTACAGTAATTCTAGTGCCCGGTGCCCATCAATGGAATGAGAAACACGACAGTGAATGGGGTTGCTCTGGCCACTCACACTAATCATCCAGCCAAAGAAACACCAGCCTATCTACTGCTTGGCTGTCTCACGATGCAATGGGTCTTTCTGGTGCATGTTAACTTCCAAGAGGCTATAAATAAGGTACATCGCTGGTGTGCTACGGGGACCAATGGAAATGTTCAGGGTTATTAGGGGGTTTTACCGTTGCCTTCAAGGGCAGCAGCAATGAGTCAAAGCACCACTGGCAAGGAAGGGCCTGGAAGGGTTCGAGACAATCAAAGCACTTCCTCAGCCACTAGAATGTGAAACAAACAGGAGCTGCTATAGCAAATCATTCCCTTTTGTCCTCCGTAATAAACTAGTCACCTCCTGGGCCAATGACGCACTGTGCCCGGTTATGGAGTGGGTATGGAACAAAGAGAAATATGAACAAATAATCTTAAAAAGTAGGCTAAAGATTGTTGCCCTGCTCTTTCCAACCGGGTTTCCCCCCAAATTCAGCCAATGGGGTAGCATTGAAAGTTCCCCAAGGACTGACTGATTTGCAGCTGGTCAGTAAGTGGGCTAGGACACAGCTGGCCTCTCTCAACCAGATTTGTAAGGCTGAAATGGGGCCCAGCACTGTGCCTGTGTAAAGCTGTGGAGCTCCAAGCACTTTCCCAGAGGGCTGGGAGCATTATCCCCATTTTGTAGATTTGTTGGGTCAAATTACCACTGGGGAGGAAAAAAAGGCATTCATTAGAAGTACTTTGGGGAATTCTTTTCCTGCATTTACAGTCTACGTTTCCTGTATTTTCCCAGAGATATCATTCAAGATTTAATGCTGTAGAATAAATGAAAGCCTCAGAGTGTGCTTCCCTGGATGTGGTGGAAGCAACGTGTGGAAGGGACGGGTAGCCGCTTCTTCAGCTAGGGTGAGGCAGAGGAAGGAACTAGCGGCTCTTCTAGGAGCCTTGCCACTCACTGTCTCGTCTGGGAACAGGAGAAGAAAGGATTTCCAGCTGTTTGCCTCCTTGAGCAATCAAATGTCACTGAGATCCTGACATGGGTTGGCTCAGCTGCACCCCTCCTTCGTAGGGTGACCAGACAGCAAGGGTGAAAAATCGGGACGGGGTGGGGGTAATAGGAGCTTATATAAGACAAAGCCCCAAATAACAGGACTGTAAAATCGGGACATCTGGTCACCCTGCTCCTTTGCCGCCTGGGGCACCCTGAGGTAGCTACGCACCTCGGCCAAGTCCAGAAGGGAATCGAGACGGCTGCTAGGCACTTGCCTGTTCTCGCCCCTGAGGGCAGAGGTAAAGCCACAGGCGGTGCTGCAGGAGGGCAGAAGGGGGCACGCCGCGCAGGACCCGCCCGCTGCAGTTCTGGCTGACTCCGCAGGCCCTCCCAGGGAGCACATGCTGCAGGGGAGCTCTTGCCCTGCCCCTTCCCGCGAGGGGCTCCGTTCCCCGTGGTGTCTTGTGCAGGGCGGGAGAAGGTTCCTTGTGCCTTTGTCCTGTCCCCACCCACCCACTCCCCTGTGCAGAGCCAGGCACCAGACAGCCCTGCCGCTGCACGACTCTCTGCTGGGAGGTGACTGCATAGGCCAGTACAGTCCTTGTGCTCTCCTCAGGAACGCCGTGATACGCCGCTGGCTCCCTTCCCTCTGCCCCAGGGCCTGGGGCTAGCACGGCAACAGCAGCTTGCTGGGCAGTTACACGCCGTGAATCCGTGTATAGTTCTCTGGTAAGATGCCCCCTGGTTTAGAAATAACCAGGTCCTTCCTCCATTGTATGCACTACGAAATCTCCGTGGCCACAGTGTGCCATTTGCCATGGAATTTTAACAGGCCTTGAAGAGAAGTTCTCAGTTACCTCCAAGACCTCACACAACAGAGCCTGGGTCCTTTATTCTGTCCCCTAGCTTCCTGAACACCCCCTCTACCAATGCCGCCTTTCCCCCTCCCATCTCTGTGCCTTTTTCCATGAGCTCCCCTATTTTCCCATCTGTCCAATGGGAATAACAGAACTGATCTCTTTTGCAAAGCACTTTGAGACCTGCTGATGAAAGCGCGAGATGATAGCTAGGGACAATTCTTTGGAATGCCCTGCCCCCCAATTCCAGGTCACCATGATACCACTGTCTCTGCAGTCAGGGCTCTCCTAAAGACTCTTCTGGGATGCCCAAAAGCAGTGAGAAAACAATCGTAAAACTAAAAAACTCTCCCTCCATGTGAGTTCCTCCACTAGATTTCCTAGTGCCTCCGGGCTTTGCGGATGGTTTGCACAGATTATAAACTCTTTCAGGGGGAGATTGTCTCTCTTAGTATTGCTGTTTACATTGTAGAAGAACATAAAAACATAAGAACGGCCATACTGGGTCAGATTCTAAGTCCATCTAACCCAGTATCCTGTCTTCTGACAGTGGCCAATGCCAGGTGCCCCAGAGGGAATGAACAGAACAGGGAATCATCGATTGATCCATCTCCTGTCATCCATTCCCAGCTTCTGGCAAACAGAGGCTAGGGACGCCATTGATGGACCTATCCACCATGAATCTATCTAATTCTTTTTTGAACCCTGTTATAGTCTTGGCCTTCACAACATCCTCTGGCAAGGAGTTCCACTGACTAACTGTGCTTTGTGTGAAAAAATACTTCCTTTTGGTTGTTTTAAACCTTCTGCCTATTAATTTCATTTGGTGACCCCTAGTTCTTGTGTTGTGAGAAGTAGATAACACTTCCTTATTTACTTTCTCCACACCAGTCATGATTTTATAGACCTCTATCATATCCCCCCTTAGTTGTCTCTTTTCCAAGTTGAAAAGTCCCAGTCTTATTAATCTCTCCTCATATGGCAGCCGTTCCAGACCCCTAACCATTTTTGTTGCCCTTTTTTGAACCTTTTCCAATTCCGATATATCTTTTTTGAGCTGGGTGGGGCAACCACATCTGCACGCAGTATTCAAGATGTGGGCGAACCATAGATTTGGAGGCAATATGATATCTTCTGTCGTGTTATCTCTCCCTTTCTTAATGATTCCCAACATTCTGTTCGCTTTTTTGACGGCTGCTGCACATTGAGTGGTTGTGTTCAGAGAACTATCCACAGTGACTCTGAGAGCTCTTTTGTGAGTGGTAACAGCTAATTTACACCCCATCATTGTATATGTATAGTTGGGATTATGTTTTCCAATGTGCATTACTTTGCATTTATCAACATTGAATTTCATCTGCCCTTTTGTTGCCCAGTCACCCAGTTCTGAGAGAGACTTTTATAGCTCTTTGCAGTCTGCCTGGGACTTAACTATCTTGAATAGTTTTGTATCATCTGCAAATTTTGCCACCTCACTGTTTACCCCTTTTTCCAGATAATTTATGAATATGTTAAATAGGACTGGTCCCAGTACAGACCCCTGGGGGACACCATTATTTACATCTCTCCAGTCTGAAAACTGACCATTATTCCTACCCTTTGTTCCCTATCTTTTAAATCAGTTACCAATCCATGAGAGGACTTTCCCTCTTAACCCATGACAGCTTACTTTGCTTAAGAGCCTTTGAGGGACCTTGTCAAAGACTCTCTGAAAATCTAAGTACACTATATCCACTGTATCCCCCTTTGCCACGTGCTTGTTGACCCCCTAAAAGAATTCTAGTAGATTGGTGACGCATGATTTCCCTTTACAAAAACCATGTTGACTCATCCCCAACAAATTATGTTCATCTCTGTGTCTGACAATTTTGTTTTTTACTATAGTTCCAGCCAGTTTGCCTGGTACTGAAGTCAAGTTTAACGGCCTGTAATTGCTGGGGTCACCTCTGGAGCCCTCTTTAAAAACTGGTGTCACATTAGCTATCCTCCTGTCATTGGGTACAGAAGCTGATTTAAATGATGGGTTACAGACTACAGGTAGTAGTCCTGCCATTTCACATTTTAGTTCCTTCAGAACTCTTGGGTGAATCCCACCTGATCCTGGTGACTTATTGCTGTTTAGATTATCAATTTGTTATAAAACCTCCTCTAATGAAGTCTCAATCTGGGACAGTTCCTCAGATTTGTCACCTAAAAAGAATGGCTTAGGTTTGGGAATCTCCCTGACATCCTCAGCTGTGAAGATCGATGCAAAGAATTCATTTAGTTTCTCCTCAATGGCCTTATTGTCCTTGAGTGCTCCTTTAGCATCTCGATCGTCCAGTAGCCCCACTGTTTGTTTAGCAGGTTTCCTGCTTCTGATGTACTTTAAAAAAAATTGCTATTACTTTTTGAGTCTTTTGGCTAGCTGTTCTTCAATTTCTTTTTTGGCCTTCCTATTATATTTTTACACTTCATTTGCCTGAGTTTATGCTCCTTTCTATTTTCCTCACTAGGATTTAATGTCCACTTTTTAAAGGATGCCTTTTTGCCTCTCACTGCTTCTCTTCTTCTATTGTTTAGCCACGGTGGCACTTTTTTGGTTCTCTTACAATGTTTTTTAATTTGGGGTATACATTTAAGTTGAGCCTCTATTATGGTGTCTTTAGAAAGTTTCCATGAAGCTCGCAGGGATTTCACTTTTGGCTCTGGACCCTTTAATGTCTGTTTAACTGACCTCCTCATTTTTGTGTCATTCCCCTTTCTGAAATTAAATGCTACAGTGTTGGACTGCTGGGGTGTTTTCCTCACCACAGGGATGTTACGTTTAATTATATTATGGTCACTATTGCCAAGCGGTCCAGCTACATTCACCTCTTGGACCTGATCCTGTGCTCCACTGAGGCCTAAATCAAGAATTGCCTCTGCTCTTGTGGGTTCCAGGACTAGCTGCTCCAAGAAACCGTCATTTAAAGTGTCAAGAACATTGAACACAAGAACGCTGTCAGCACTTAACAAATAATTATATGACCAGGCACAAAGACCCTAAAACTTTAAATGCTACCAAGCCTTTGGTTCTCTCCAGACAAAGGGACGGAAGAGGGAGAAGAGTTTTTTCTATGACCTGCCCCCAGCACTCCAAAAAAGTAAGAGAAATTAGAGTCTGTTAATGAAAGTCAGAGTTCCCGGAAAGCGCTCCTGCTCTTTTCTGAACGGCTCCTCTCTACAATGGAGGGTATTGAGTGTCAGTGGATCCATGACGGGGAGCTGAGGGGCTAAGAAAGCCCTGTTTTGTTTGGTGTTTCATTGAGCTGGGGAGGGGGGAGATTGGATGTCTGGCTTGGAGGGGAAGGGGATGTTCTCAGGAAGATCACTGACTAAGGAGGCCTGCACCGATGATGCCCAGACAGCCAAGGATTCCAGAGGAGATGCAGCACACCAGGGACAGATTTGCAATTCGCACAATAGTGCCATTGGGGGTACAGTGCTGGAAGCATAGGAGGGCATGTCCCAGGGAGGAGGAGGAGTCATTACTAAGGGATGGAGCCTGTGTCCTGGAGGAATAGCTGGCGCGCTGGAAGCAAACAGTAAATAGCTCTGGCATGAGCTAGGTGCCGTTACATCTCCATTTAGCCTTTCTCCTCATCAGTCACCCCCCGCCCAGTGCTCCCTCCACAGGCCTTGAGCACTCGGGTCATTATTTGCCTTTCCAATGCCAGCGCTGCCCTTGGGCGGGAATCAATTCCAATCATTCTCTGACCTTTTCTCCGGCACCCTGTCAGCCCGTGGGGGTGCTTCCATCCCCAGGCCTTGCTACAGGGACTCTACAGACTGGGACAGGAGCAGGAACTGGCTGGAGGACCTAGCTGCAATGCCCTTTCCTGTGATGCAGATTGCCATTATGCCAGGACAGCCTCCTTTCCGCTCCCGGGGCAGCCGGAGAGATCAGCTCTGGTGGCAAAGAAGGCAACATAAGCAGGGTTCACCTGCAGCCCCAAGGCTCCGTCAGGTGCCAGAATCCCTGGGGAAGGTGCTCTCCTGTTCGCAGAGGGGTTTTCTGCATTAACTGGCCCGTACTTGATGATTAAAAGATCAAACACATCGCCAAGGAGGCCTCAGACACAGCATGCACCCATTAGGCCTGCATGACTCCTGGCACATCCCCACTGAAACTTGTGCATGCATCAGTCACCGGTCACTGGCGGCAGGTCATCACTGGCGAGCAGTCGCTTGGGCTGTGGCTCTCCAGGGGCAGGAATAAAGAGCGTGACAGGATGCCCAACCTCCCTGCAGAGCCACAAAGAGCAGCAGCTTTCCTCAAGAGAACGAGGAAAGAGCTGCTCTCCCCGTGCCCGTGACGGCTGCATTAGATAAGGGGCAGAGAGAGCTGGCCCCGCACTCTCCGTGCTGCCCAGTCACTCGGCAGGAGTGAAAGTTCCTGAGTGAAAGTTTAGTTCCTGGTGTCAATGAAGTGACGTGATTACTGTCTCCTTCAGTGTAGTGGGCTGTGCTGTACAAATGGTGACAATTCACCAGGGTTCTGCAGACTCTCTCCTCCTGGCACTAAGCTCAGGGGTGGATCTAGGTTGATGCATAGGCCTTGTGCTGACTTTGAGGCTGGAGTGAATTTCATCCAAATATTCCTGTGACTATAATTCAATGAGTCACTTCCCTGAGACAGGCAATTCCTTTCACTCACTTTCTCATGTACAATCTGTGGAGAAAATTTTAACTCACAAGAATATTTTTGAAAACAAAGAAGTGCTGCAAATTATTGGGCAAACAATATACATCCGTGGGCATTCCTACGTGAAGTGCTCTCATGCTAGTCTGGAGAAAAAATATTTATTATTGTATTTACTTATTTATTATTTACATGGAGAGCCATCCAACAACTGCAAATGTTCAAGGATAATTCTGTCTTCCTGTTTATGAAGATTAGATCAATCTGTGGAGCTTATGTTGCGCTGAGACCTGGTGCTGGGCCTTCGCACCGTGGTGAATTTCACCCTCTGTGGATACTTTTTTGCTGTACTCAGTCCTGAATATTCTTCCATGGGTTCAGAAGTCACCGTATCATTTCCAACATTTACTGACTTGCGGGGGTGCCCACCTAACTCTGACATGTTGAAGCCAAGAGCAGGTAATGCGGCAGTCCCACGGTCACGCTGATTAACCCTTTATCACCCCCATCTGCCTGTCTAGAGCTAATTGTCATTCAGGAATACTATAGGAGCAGCACGCTAAGGTTGCACAGCATTCAGAACGCAGCAAGTGACAGACTTGAGGTTGCCTGCACAACCTTAATTCCCCCCGCCCCGTTGTGTATCTACATTATGATCCAAGGCCTGATTTTTACACTCACTCACATGCGGGTTTCATGGGTATATAATAAAAGGAGGACTAGTGGCACCTTAGAGACAAACCAATTTATTTGAGCATAAGCTTTCGTGAGCTACCGCTCACTGCATCAGATGCATGCAGTTTCCACAGTATGCATCCGACGAAGTGAGCTGTAGCCCACGAAAGCTTATGCTCAAATAAATTGGTTAGTCTCTAAGGTGCCCCAAGTCCTCCTGTTCTTTTTGCGAATACAGACTAACACAGCTGCTACCCTGAAACATGGGTATCTAATGTATTCTATCAACGTCAGTGGGGTCGCTCCTGACTGAAACCTGCAGCCTGAAATTAGATGATCACATACTTTCTCAAATAGTACAATAGATCAGATCACCTTTTTCTTTAGCAAACACTCCTTTCTGTGCAAGATGTATTGTGCATGCACACAGAGTGTTATTTTCAACTAGCCATAACTCAGTCAAATCAAAACCAGCTTCCACCGGAACACACAAAGGCACTTCTCCTCCAGGCTGGATTTAAAACTCTCTCCTTCAGCATTTCAACACAAGAGCTGTTTTTTAAAAGTAAAAATCTCTCAACATTTCTTTGTTTACAGTGGGAAAAGCATACTTTTTCACGCTCCAAGCTTGGAGAATATCAACTAGAAGAGGAAAGTTTTGGAAAGTAAAGAGCAATTTAAAACTGGGGATTAGCATGGATTAGCACTCAAATAAATAAACGCCTGTAAAATCATCCCCCAGGAGCAGCCAAATAAAAATACGCAGAATGGAGAAGGCACAACCAGCTCTTCAAAGCCCATCCATCAGCTGCTGTAGGGCAGCTGCAGTTTTAGATCTCCATCACACCAGGTGAGCAGATTCCACAAGTCACGCTACAAACATGCAAAGGAATCCAAGGCCACCCGACATGCCAGGTGCTGGAGATTGTTGAGGATGGTGCAAGAAGGTTCTAAAGAAGGTTCTTCCCACCTCGGCGTTTGGGCCCAATTTAGCAGGCCCAGGCCTCCTCTTGATATCCAGAGACAGGAAGTTCCATGGCGACAAAATATCTCTTCCTACACTGGTGAAATGCATGTGACTTTTGCATGTTTTCTGCATGGGGCTGGGCAAGGAGAAATTTGCATAGCTCTGTTCATGCCAGTTGTGAACAGACACTCAAGAACCTTTGAGGCTTGTGTGCCAATGCACCATCTCCCTGCTGATTTCTTGCTTTCCTAGTGCCTGCACTGGTGTGTGGTTCAGGATTCTGTTTGACTGAGTGCTCTGTATTTTGACCTGAGAACTACACACCTCTGTGAGGCTGCTTGGTTGCTAAAGGCAGGGAGAGATCCGTCAGGCTTATTGAGGAGGGGGAAAGCAGGGATTATGTCAATTTGCTTGTGGTAGGAAAATAAAATGCATTATTTTGTCACTAAGTTGTAGCATTTTCAAAATATTACAAGTAAGAGATTTTCTTCAGCCCCAGAGGAGCACTTCTAAATGCTTCTTTTAAAGGGGAATTTCTTGTGTTTGTTTTGAAACCTGTCGCTAAGAGCTCATATTTCCAAGCACTTTTTTTTTAGTTTGTTCCTGAGCCAGTTTTTCTCCCACTTTTAATTTCATCATTGGCTTTAAGTGGGTCCTCCAGAGGCTGAAGCAAGCGGGATGCGATTGTGAAACGAACTCGCTTGCTGGGTGAGCGTCTCAGCTCCTCTGTGGCCTTGAAGCTGCCACTTTCGACTCATGCGCATGGATTGTGCCTGTGTTGCTTCAGGAAGCTACAGAATAGTTTAGGGAGGAAACATTCAGCTGCAATAATGATGGAAATCATGGAGAGCCCCCATACTGGCCTCTGCACCATAGCACATCAAACCCATATCAGAAACTCCACCCACAACTGTACCCCATCAGTCAGAAGGCCTGGGTGGGAGAAGCTTCTTGGAGGCTCTGAGACACATGGATTCCTAAGGTCAGAAGGGACCATTAGATCATCTGGTCCGACCTCCTGTACAACACAGGCCAGAGAATTTCATCAGTTACCCCTGTATTGAGACCAATAACTGGTGTTTGCCTAGAAATGCCTCCATCCGAAGACAGCCAGAGATGGAAAATCCACCACTTCCCGTAGGAGTTTGTTCCAATGGTTAATCACCCTCACCATGTTAAAAAAAAAAAAGTGCCTTATTCCTCATTTGAATTTGTCTGGCTTCAGCTTCTAGCCATTGGTTCTTGTTCTGCCTCTCTGCCAAGGTCCCTGAAGTCCCTGATAATCTGTGTAGTTCCACATGATACCAAGTCATTGGTTCCAATGTGTATCCTCACCAGTGGAGACTTGCCACACAACTTCAGAATCCCTCCCAATCTTGCAGTTATATCTTGTATTTTCACTCCGTGGATACAGTGCATCCTCTTGTTGACCTTGTGTCCCTTGCTGAATGCTCTGTCCACTCATTTTAAGATGGAGTCACTGATGATTGCTTGCCTTCTTAGGATGCTTGAGAACCTCTCTTGGCAGCTGTTTGCTTCATACCACAAGGACACCCTTCAGCCATGTCCCCTGCCATTTTCTATTCTGTTCCTCCAAGGACAGTTTGCTTGGTTGTTCTAGTTGGGTTCAGTGCCTTCTGGCTCTGCTTCCTGTCTTGGTCACAAATTGCCAGACTGCTTCTTTTGTTTCTGTTCTCTCTAGTTCCTTTATTGTGATTGTGACATTATGCCCCATATTCTTCATAGAAATATGCTTATGGTGAATATGGCATAACTAAGAGGTATTTTTGAAGCAAGATGGGTCATGTGAGATATCATTGGAAATGTTATAATCTGATGAATGTGATTATCCCATTTGTATGCATGTATCATTTCTGTATCTAACGTTAGGAACATGGACTATGTATCAGTTACAAAAGTGTTTGCACCTGGGGAACGCCTACCAGTCAGCGGGCAGTCAGCCTGAATGGGCCTTTAGGAAGGACAATCGGACTCTAAGGATGCTAATTTCCTGCCTTCCTGAGAAGCTTCCTGGGATTCTGCTTTGACACTACAGAGTCATGTGATCATGTCACCTGGTACTGGACACCATCTTGAACAGCTAGTATTTTTCCACGAGTAGGGCGTGGGGGTCAAACTAGGAAACAAAGGATTCCCACCATATGTAAATCCTATTTAAGGCTGGGGAGTGAGTTAATCTTGGTTCGATCTTCACTAAAACCCCACCAAGGATGACTACTGGAGACATCTAAGAAACTAAGACAAAAGGGAAGCTGGGGAAGTACTAAACCTGGGCTGGGAATGGTGTCTGGCTCATGAAGGATATACTTGGAGTTTTAAGCTGCAAGCAAGAGTTGTCTAGCTAGTTGTCTAGTTTTTTCCTACCCCCTCTCCCCCCACAGACGTTCTGGTTAAACTTGGATTTAAACTTGGAGAGTGGTCAGTTTGGATGAGCTATTGCCAGCAGGAGAGTGAGTGTGTGTGTGTCCCCGGGGGAAAAAAAAGGGGGGGGGTGAGAAAGCCTGGATTTGTGCTGGAAATGGCTCACCTGGATTACCATGCACATTGTAGGGAGAGTGGTCACTTTGGATGAGCTATTACCAGCAGGAGAGTGAGTTTGTGTGTGTATGGGGGTGGGGGGGTGAGAAAACCTGGATTTGTGCTGGAAATGGCCCACCTTGATTATCATGCACATTGTAGGGAGAGTGGTCACTTTGGATAAGCTATTACCAGCAGGAGAGTGAGTTTGTGTGTGTGGTTTTTGGAGGGGGGTTAGGGGGTGAGAGAACCTGGATTTGTGCAGGAAATGGCCCACCTTGTTTATCATACACATTGTGAAGAGAGTTGTCACTTTGGATGGGCTATTACCAGCAGGAGAGTGAGTTTGTGTGGGGGGGGGACGGAGGGTGAGAAAACCTGGATTTGTGCTGGAAATGGCCCAACTTGATGATCACTTTAGATAAGCTATTACCAGCAGGACAGTGGGGTGGGAGGAGGTATTGTTTCATGATCTCTGTGTGTATATAATGTCTGCTGCAGTTTCCACGGTATGCATCCGATGAAGTGAGCTGTAGCTCACGAAAGCTCATGCTCAAATAAATTGGTTAGTCTCTAAGGTGCCACAAGTCCTCCTTTTCTTTTTGCGAATACAGACTAACACAGCTGTTACTCTGAAACCTGTCATTATTCCCCTTGTGGCATCTATGGCTATGATTTGGAAACTGGTTGTCGAAGCAGTCTTCTGGAAGCTACATGGTGTTGAAATTTGCACTTCCAGACCATCTATCTTCTCCTCCAGAGGGGCCACCAGCTTGTGCTCCCTACAACAGAACTCTGTCCTTCAGCAGAAAGGAGAACATAGCACATCAAAGGCAGCTCACAGCAGCTGCTCCCTCATCATCCACATCTGCTATGTGGAGTAGAGCCCTACCTAGAATAAAAGCAACTGCATTCCCTCTCCAAACTTCCTCACAATCTCCCTCTTGGCTGCTGCTGTTCACCCGAAGTTTTCAGCTTTCTTTTTAAACATGCAGTATCCATAAAACATCTTCAACTTCATGAATATTTATTTCCCTAATTACTTAACCCTTTTCCTTCTGCCAAGGGGAATCATTTTAAGAATTTTTGGTTTTTGTTTAAAGTTTTCCCTACCCTAAGGGCAGCCTATGCTCTGTAGTGAGATTATAAGAATAGCTGACCTAAGCAGGTACAATATACATGGGGAAGGGACATGTTTAATGAGAGCACGAATCTGGAGAAAAGGAAATCTCCTGGAAAAGGAGCGCAGAGAGAGAGAGAGAGAGACAGAAATGGTCTGAGTGGAATCCAAAGCTAATAACATTTCAGTCCAAGTGGCTCTTTTGAACCCTCAGTATTTGATTTGTATTAATTGTTAGTATGGTAGCAGCAAAGGCACTAATACGGGATCAGGGCCCCTTAGTGCCAGGCGCTGTTCAGACATGCAGTAAAAGACAGTCCCTGCCCCGAAGTGCTCACGAGCTGGGGAAGGAGGGGAAGTGTGTTTAAACGCAGGCCAAAGGGTTTGCCAATCTCCGCTACATGTCGTGTCATAGAAGTATGTGTGAGCTCTGTGAGCATCCTGGATTCAAAGCAATTAGGGCTGGGTTATCTACTCCACCTTCCCCACATCACAGGGTCACTGGGGCTTTGTACACATGATGTCACCAGACTGGTTTCTGCTGTTTTCATGCTGAGCATTCTGCCCCTGTGCTGATCGGCTCCAGCCCATCCTCCCCACCTCATGGGCTTTGACTCCCTCCCTTCCTTTGTCTTCCGATCTAGCTAATCCCCTCCTAGCACACTTAGTGCACAAGGGCCGTGGGGCATGGACCGTCTTTTTCTTCTGTGTCTCTACAGCTCCTCGCACAATGAGATCCAGGGCCATGGCTAGAGCTCCTCAGTGCTACGGTGATACAAATAAACAACAAACCACACCACTGAAAGAATTTAGATTACAAAGCAAAAGCCCAGACCTAAGGATGACATTTGCTGCCACCATGTTGCCTGTTTGCCCTACGCCTTTCCTCTACGCTGGGTCCATTTTGTCTATTTAGATTTAAACATTTTGGAGCAGGGACAGCACCTGGCACCATGGGACCCCATTCTCTGTAGGCTTCCTGGCCCTACTGTGATAAACATGCAAAATAATCAGCTTGCAGGTAATGTAATCAGCTTCCAGGGAAGGTCCTCTCCTGGATTGGTAACTGGTTAGAAGATAGGAAACAAAGGGTAGGAATAAATGGTCAGTTTTCAAAATGGAGAGGGTTAAATAGTGGTGTCCCCCAAGGGTCTGTACTGGGACCAGTACTGGTCAACATATTCATAAATGATCTGGAAAAAGGGGTAAACAGTGAGGTGGCAAAATGTGCAGATGATACAAAACTACTCAAGATAGTTAAGTCCCAGGCAGACTGCGAAGAGCTACAAAAGGATCTCTCAAAACTGGGTGACTGGGCAACAAAATGGCAGATGAAATTCAATGTTATTAAGTGCAAAGTAATGCACATTGGAAAACATGATCCCAACTATACACACAAAATGATGGGGTCTAAATTAGCTGTTACCACTCAAGAGAGGGATCTTGGAGTCATTGTGGAGAGTTCTCTGCGAACATCCACTCAATGTGCAGCAGCAGTCAAAAAAGCGAACAGAATGTTGGGAATCATTAAGAAAGGGAGAGATAATAAGACAGAAAATCTCATGTTGCCTCTGTATAAATCCATGGTACGCCCACATCTTGAATACTGGGTGCAGATGTGGTCGCCCCATCTCAAAAAAGATATATCGGAATTGGAAAAGGTTCAGCAAAGGGCAGCAAAAATTGTTAGGGGTCTGGAACGGCTGCCATATGAGGTAAGATTAATAAAACTGGGACTGTTCAGTTTGGAAAAGAGACGACTAAAGGGGGATATGATCGAGGTCTGTAAAATCATGACTGGTGTGGAGAAAGTAAAGAAGGAAGTGTTGTTTACTCCTTCTCATAACACAAGAATTAGGGGTCACCAAATGAAATTAATAGGTAGCAGGTTTAACACAAACAAAGGGAAGTATTTTTTCACACAACGCACAGTCAACCTGTAGAACTCCTTCCCAGAGGATGTTGTGAAGGCCACGACTATAACAGGGTTCAAAAAAGAACTGCATAAATTCACTTGATGATTCCCTGTTCTGTTCATTCCCTCTGGGGCACCTGGCATTGGCCACTGTCAGAAGACAGGATACTTGGCTAGATGGACCTTTGGTCTGACCCAGTATGGCCGTTCTTATGATCTTATGTCAATTTCATTTTCATAGTCACCAGTCTCCATTAGCAGATTTTGTTTCATGCATCGGCCGTAATTGGGGAGGGTCCTTTGTTCACTGCCCTAGTGTTTGCTGCTTTCGAACTAAAGGAGACAGTGGGCGCAACCACCAAGTGCTCATTAAATCCCATTGGGATTTGTATGGTCAGTATGTCATTTGCATTCATGAAATTAGGAGCTATTCTCCACCTCAGAGTGGACATGTTCTGTGAATGTTATAAGGCTGCCCATGGGTGGGGAGGGGGGGCTGGGGCTGGGCTGTGTCATGTCTTTCTCTGCTCACAAGTCACCCCAGTGGCCATGAGAATAGTTCTTATGAGATCTCCTCAGCACCCTGCACACAAGGGACAGCGAGTCAGGCAAGGCTTGGGATGATCTGAAGAGGAAAAACCCAAGAGAAGGAACCTGAAAAATCCCAGTACGAGGTTGCTGGAGTAGCTTGAGTCAGCAGGAGGGATACAGAGGCAGCAGCGTGCTGCGCAGAATAATGGGGCACAGGCCCTGTTTGAAACCTGCTTTGTTGACTCTTGAACAGACTACTCCAGTCATAAGGAGACCAGCAGCAAGAGAGTGGGGAAAACAATTACATTTGTTAACGCTTAAAATCTAACGTATTTTGGGATTTATTTATGACTCTAAATGCCAAGTACCTGATACAGCGAAGGAGCTGAGGGGAAGCTGAATCAATGGTTAAACAATGCACAAGTGAACCCTGGGATCTGGTTTGCATTAAGTCCATTTGGAGGCTGAGTTTGCTCCTATGACAGCTGGCCACACTCTCTCCAAGAGAATAAGAAAGGTTTTGTTTTGTTTTTTTTCAAAGATGTGTAATGGGTTTCTTATGCACCAGAAAAGAAAAGCTTTCCGAGCTGGATCACCTATTTTCTTGTCAAAATGCTTTGGACAAAACCTAATCAGGAATAAAATGCCTCACTATTTTTCAAGAGAGTTCTTTTATTTGAAGTCAGATTTTTAAAATGGACCACAGAGCCTGGAGAGAATGCAGACCCCGGAGCAGGGAGGCAGCTGCCCGCGTGCCGTGCTTCACTGCAGGGCCTCCTGAACCAGAACAACTGCTTTCCCCACCGGAGGACTCGTGCGGCTCTCGGCTCCCAAGGCCAGGCTTTCTGCAGGCCAGGGCTTCCTCCGCCCGCCATAAACAATTACTGTGCCTCACCTCGGATTAATGGAAGGGGGAAACCTGTTGTCAGATGACGGCCAGCGCCAATCGCCTTTCCCACTCTCAACAAAGAGCGTCCAAAGCAGGTCCCAGTAGCGCTATTGTAAAGTAGCCTCTTTCAGCCACTGCCTCTGGGTTTAATCTCTGCCACGACACAAGTGTAAATAGCCTGCCCACAGAAATGGAAACTTTATTTATACTTCAGTGCCAGTGACACTCCTTCTATTAGACAGCTAATCAAGGGTTCTGATTTAGAGAGTGCTGTGGGGCACTGTATCTTGGGCCCGTTCACAGCTCTGCAATCAGCCAGCAAGACCCATGCCACAGGAGATAATGAGCAATGTTTGATTTTCAAGCGTCGGTATCTCAGAGTGTGGTATATGTATATGGGAAACAGGTGCTTCCATTTGTCATGCTGGCAACATTCCTTTCCGTCCTGTCTGGAAAGACTCCTGAGCAGAGAGCCGAGCTATGCATGTTCGAACTCGGTCTAGCAGGGCGGAGAGCAAGTCCACCAACCCTGTTAATTGCATCATGCCCCAGGGCCACAGAAACATCATGCCAGCCACTTCAGGAGACATGAAAAGGAAAAAAGCGTCTCCCAGTGCACCTTCCGAGAGCAACTTCTCTCTTCTGGACTAGGCATCCTGTCCCACTTACACACAGCGCCTGCTGAGGTGCGCTGCTCTCACTGTGCACGACCCCTTGGTGCCAATGGCTGGTAACAGTGGGGTGCCCGGCAGAAGGCAGGGTCTGGGAAGCGCTGGAGGCTCTTTGGGGGGTCATTTCTGTTGCTGTAGATCAATACAAACTCCCTGGCTATCTGTTTTTGATGAGAATACATGTTTGGTTGATAAAGGTAATAGTGTTGATGTAGTATACTTAGACATCTGTAAGGTATTTGACTTGGTACCAGACGACTTTTTTGATTAAAAAACAAGAATGATGTAAAATTAACATGACACACATTCAATGGATTAAAAACTGGCTAACTGATAGGTCTCAGATTGTAATTGTAAAGAAGGAATCATCATCAAGTGGGTGTGTTTCCAGTGGGGTCCTGCAGGGACTGGTTCTTGGCCCTACACTGTATAATATCTTTATCAATGACCAGGAAGAAAACAGAAAGTCATCCCTGATACAGTTTGCAGGTGACACAAATATAGGGGCGTGATAAATAACGAAGAGGACAGGTCGCTGATTCAGAGCGATCTGGATCGCTAGATAAGCTGGGTGTAAATAAACAAAGTGTGTTTGAATACAGTTAAATGTAAACATGTACAACTAGGAGCCAAGAATATGGCCGTACTCACAGCATGGGGGACTCTCTCCTGGGCAGCAGGGACACTGAAAAAGATCTGAGGTTGTGTTGGATAATCAGCTGAACATGAATTCCCAGTGGGAGGCTGTGGCCAAAATGGCTAACGCGATCCTGGGATACACAAGCAGGAGAACCTTGAGTAGGGGCAGAGAGGTTGTTTTACCTCCGTGTTTGGCACTGGTGCCTCCACTGCTGGTTCTGTTCAGCTCAGGTGCCCGCAATTCAGGAAGGATGCTGATAAATTGGAGAGGGTCCAGAGAAGAGCCGCGAGAATGATTAACAGTTTAGAAAATGCTCCCCCCACAAACTCCACCCAAAGGATTAAAAACAAACAAACAACTCCAGGCCCCTGGAAGAAATATGGTAGCACTCACATGCCGTTCCCCCCCCCCCCCGTCCCTACGTTTGCTCTGCATGTCGCATTGCCTTGTCTGTTCTGCCTGTAAGCTCTTTGAGGCGGGGCTGTGTATTATTCTCTGCAGCTCCCAGCACGATGGGGCCCTGTTCTCACTTGGTCCTGGCTAGAGGCTACGTGATATGCAAAATCACTGTAGTAACAGGGCAGGAACTGAGAAGGAGAGACGATTGGAAAAGAACGAAACGGGGGTTCATGTGACCGTGGCCATCTTGGGCGACACACCATGGGTGAAATGGGGCACTTGAGAACTAACAGCATGAGCTGCTACAGCTTGAGGTAAAAGGCTGTGCCGCTGTAGCTGAGGGCTGTGAGAATTCATCTCATCTGTGGATCAGCTCAGAGGAGGACCTGTCACATACACTCACCAGGGACTACATTCACTTAATGTACATTTTAAGGGGCGATGTGGTGGCTTTTCACTCTCAAATCACAGACCAGCATCTACGTCCTTCCCTGGAGTTCCTGATCATTATTGCTGTGATGGGAAGCGCTGCAGGTGCCACGTGAACTAGCACCGGGGGCCTAGACAAGCATCGAAAAGCTTGAGAGATGAATCTTTCTGGTTTGAAACCCTCTCAAGAAAGACGGTCTGGCACAAGATTTCCGCTGCTTCCTGGTCACTCACAGGATTTCCAGTTCTGACCCCGGTCAAAACCAGGAAGAGCAGTGGAAACAATAACAACAAAATAAAGTCCAGTGAATTGTTTCAAACTTCATAAAAGGTGGAAATTTCCTCTCCACTGGTTTGTCTAGCCTGATGCCACCAGCCTGGTGCAATTTATTAAAATGGTCCTAAAACAAACCTTTAAAATGGTATGGCCAGGGGCATTTCAGGTATTAGGACATTTGCTTGCCCAATATTCTCCTGCTTTTCAAGTTGTTATCACAGGTGTGACCTGATGGACCACTAGCTGCAAGTGAGAAATCGAGAGGGACTGGGATCTAACTTGGTCATTTATATTCCTCTGTGACATTTCCCTCCAAATTCCACAGCATCCCCAGTCTTCCACCATCGTCTTGGCATGAGGGAGCTGTCCCTCTAACCTGCTCCTCTTGCTTCGGCTGTGACTTGAGGCACTGTGTGTTGTTCAGACGGAGCAAGGCGGAGGTTTGTGAGACCAAAAGAATGTGATGTGTTTTTCATTGTCTCTCTGGGGTGAGAATCTATGCTCTGCCTGACACTCTGAGTAGAAAGCCTCTAACCTTTACTCTTATAAATTGAAGTTAACTTGAAAAACATGGTGGGGTTTTGTTTTGTTTTTTTAAAGCCCTATCCGACTTAATATGAACAGAGGAGAATTTCAGACCTTTGTCTTGGACCCATCTGTAGAGAAGACCACTGGAATTTTAATTGTCCAAGAGCTCTAATAGGTGTAATAGCCTTGTGCGTTACATATGCATTAATTAAGTAACACTGCATTTAGCTCCAAATCATGCGGAAGGCGCGTGCTGTGTTTGCACAGACATAAATATCTTCTCAGTTAGAGTGCAGGCTAATAGCTTTGCTCTCTTTGCATTGCAGTATTTCCATTCTGCTGAAGATAGGAACCTCAGGAGAAGTGAGTGTGCATTCCAGTAATACTGAGTAAAGTGGGTGAGGGCCAGGTACCCCCACATGTGCTCTGCTCACATATGGGATTTCAAAAATTGTAAGGCTGGGCAATTTGCAGAGTTTTTCTTTGATGTTTGTCTGAGTCAGCACAGGGCAAACATTCTGCAGTGATTCATACGTTACCGATTATCCCATTGAACAAACAAACTGCCTGGCAACCTGTTCGGGGTTTCTCCATTACCCAAATTTTTCAGACCGGCTGTTTCACTGCAAATTAAATCATTGCCACATTCCTTAAGCAGCAAATACAATGCTGTGTGATTGCAAGGGAAAAGGAAAGACAAAGAGATGCAATATGGTGGCTATAATATATTCTCATTTTGATCCACAGGATACTTCCAGACATTTAGATAAGAACATACCAATAGGTTATCAATGAAAGTCTCTTCTTTTTTTTCACCCCCAATATTGATGCTCACTCTGCTGCTTAAGTGGAACCTGATTTTAAAAGAAAATAAGAAATTGGGATAACACAGACTGGATTAGCTGGCCAAATGTTTGAGAGAGTGTTCACTTGAACTGGGCAACATTTTGTGGGTCTGACTTCCGTTTGCACAATTAAAGCTAGGATGGAATTCCAAATGATTATTACCATGCAACATTAGTGAAGGTAAAAGACCTTCAGTATCCCTTTCCTGCAGCCTCCATTTCCTTTAATGCTTAGCACTAATCTGCATATTTCTGTAATCTGCAGAGATTCCAGGAAGCATGGCTCTTTCACCTGAAGAAGTATTGTGGCATTTTTTTAAAGGAAAATCAAATAGGAGCGGAACGGTTCCATTTCTCCAAAGAGCTAACAGAAATTTCACATGATTGAAAAACAATAAATAAAATGAACTATTTAATCCACATGTTGAAAGTCTTGTGGGGAAATCTGGACACAGGGCAAAGCAAGTACAATCTAGGTGTGTAATTAAGTAATGATTTCTTGAGATCTTTCTTAAACATGTCTGAATACAGTATGGAATTTGCATAAATAGCTTATGCTGTTCACTGTTTGCTCCTGGAAAATACCTAGCATTTGCCTCTTGCGCGGTCTGATGTTCAGATCCTCCCTTGCTGGAAGAGGAGGATTTGCCGTATTACACTATTCTTTCCAATTGTAATCAGCCTTAAATCTGAATAAAAGCAGCAAATGGCTGACTAGTGCTCGGGGCTTCCCCCCCTCTCATGAAAGCAGCAGCAGAAGCAGCAGCCTTGAGTCAGACTAGGAAAGACGTGACTGCAGCTCTCCGTTTTCATTAGTATTCATGGAGCATCCGACTCCAGAGAGGATTAATAGACTCTGATGCCTAATATCCTGGAGAACAATTAATTTGCCCACAGTTTTGTCATGGTTGAAAGTCAAATGCTGGAACAGATCGATGCCCTGAGCTGCAAGTTGAAGCTCTACAACCTTCTGCTGGAGCTGAATTTTAATTTTCCCATCATCATTCCCCTGCCATTCCCAGCACACCCGTTTTCTAATAGATCTAAAAGCCTCTTACCTTCTTACATCACATGTTGGTCTTCATAACAAAAGTCTGTGTTGATGGTTCAAATATTAGAGCTGTGTATTGCTCTCCATTATGGGATTAGGCATGCAGTGGGCCCCTTGTGTTTTGACCTTTTTCTCTCATTTCTGTTGAAATTGTATGGAATATTCTGGCCTTTTGTAATTAAAACCAAAATATAATGGAGCAATAAACCATTTTCTAATTACTCTGTGTTTCTGTCTCCATCTAGATAGATATTTGTGCAGAAATTATGTTAGGAGTTTATACAATTTAAGAAGCCAAATCAATAGAGCTGCTAAGAATGAAGTTAAATTCTGCTCTTACTCCACATTTAGACTAGTGTAAACCTGCTGAAGTCAATGGGGGTACCCACCATTTACACCAGTGAAATACTTTACCTCTGGAGTTTACACTCCTTTTCAAGCAAATTGCCTGTCTGGGTTGCACAGTGCTATTAAATCAGGCTCCCACTGGGGAAAGCTCATATCAATAAATGGTCTTAGGTGTTGTGGAAAAATTTACTGCTCTTATTAAAACACAAAAAACGAGCCATAGTTGGAAATTAAGATCTGCCTCTGCTAAACATGCAGCATCCAAATGTCCCATTGGAGAAAACACTTGGTACCATCTTGTCTGGGGCACCATCTGCTTGTAGACACACTAGTAATGGGCATATTAGGCAGGCCTGGATTGTCTGGGCATCTCTCTAAACGCTCATGAAATCTCATTTGAAGAAGTTTGTAGACACACTCCCCAAAATTATGAATCTCAGAGAACTAGATGCAAATGTAACGTGCCAAACATCTTGCATTTACATGGGGGGGGGGGGCAAGTGACAGGTGTTGGGGTGGTGCTGGCTCTTTTCACCACTTGTGTTCTGTATAAGACATTCTTAAGACACCATCTTAAGACGCCAGTGATTCCTGCTAGCATTGAAATAATTAAGTCTTGTGGGGGTGAGCTTCACTGAAAAACCCTGCATTCAGGGTTCATAAATCAGCTAAAGAGTTTGCTTTGGACTGAAACTTTCCATGTGCTATTTGGTCTCACAGCAGGAGGGAATATTTATACCAAATAATCCTACATGGCCAGTCCAAGTTAAAAGAAGGGCAGAGGAGAGGGCCTGTTTTTGATGCTGTTTTGTGGCTCACAACGGGCTTGGTGAGAGTACTGAGCAACTCAGGGCTGGAGAACACAAGACAGAGCCTGTGATGTCCAGATCACTGGTTCAAACCCTGAAGGCAGTGGTGACCCAAAGCCATTACCATCTGATGGCTGCTCAGTCACCAGTGTGAAATGAGTGGGTAGGTCTTAGTCCATTTCTGTACCACAGAAACCACCAACCCAACATTCATCCCTTGTTGGCAGGCTCAGCGGAGAGGCCAAAGAATAAATGCAGCTGGAGACTGTACTTAATTTTCTTGAAAATTCAGCCCAAATGGGAGTTATCCCCATAAATCTGACTCTCCCCCCTTTAGAGAAGGGGTTAGATACCCTCAGATGCAGTGCAAGGCCTGGGTACAGCGGCGTGACTCTCCCCCCTAACCGCTGAATTGGGACAAGGCATGCCCCTTAGTGGGTGCACTTTGCAGGTAGACCCTGATGTGTTCTTTGGTTGCATAAGTATTCTACTGGAAGCTGCTGCTGTGATACGTGCCTCCTCCAGAAGCAGTTTAAGGGGTAAAGGCCAGAGTTTCATGAATCTTTCCTAGCTTTTGTGTCACTCCCTTAACATTATTGGAGCCCTGACTCTTGTGGTTTAATGACAGGCTGCTCCAAATGGTTGTAGCCGACAGATCAATAGATCAGGAGCATTAGAATTGTTAATTCAAATGACTGATTTGAATTTAAGTGCAACTTTAATTTAATCATTTTGTAAATGAATCAGTGCGTGAGGGCCCCTGCACCTTCTCGCTTCCACTCAAGAGGGCAGCTCCAAAGCTCCGTGGGGCTCACAAAATTCTGACATACACATTTCCCATCAGTGATTAGTTAAGGCTTCTGAGCTGCTGGATAATGACCAAGGTGGTGGGTTTAGCAGTTTTTCCTGTTAGTACAGTAATCCCAAATCAAGCCCTGATTAGCTTGGACATGTAGCTGCACGGCAGAAGTGAGTCCTAAGTCAGGATCCAGGAGTCTTGTTTAACCAAAACAGTTTAAAATACTAATTGGAAACGACTAGGGGAGCTGGTTACAAAATGTCCCGATTGTCCTAAATTCCCCATCTCCTGCAACCTTTCTGTTGCAGGCGGGACTTGCCAGCAGTGCTGTTCTGTGAGGTGAGCTCAGCCTCATTTGTCTGATATGTGGCTTTTTAAAGTGGCTAGAATAGCAGGCCACCCATGTTTTGGAGCTGTATAAATAGAGAGAATTTATAAATGTGTTAAACCGCTGCTCTCTTAGAAGCTACTGTTCATCTCTGAGCATAAGGCGAGTCTGGCTGGTGCTCAGAGGCTACAAACATGGGTGCCCTAGAGAAACGTAAGACAGACACTGTCATAGCCAGAAAGGAGCATACCCCCTTTGCACTTCTCTAAGCCTCTGCTGATTAACGTTCATGCAAGAGACATGTCCCAGATAATGAGGCTTCCGGTGATGCTCTCATTTTTTTCACATATATGCCCAATATGCCCTGCTTTCATTTCATTTCATTCACTAAAGTATCAGTCATGTGACACACAACTAGGAACCAAATGTGCATTGTAACTAACCACTGGAACTCACTTCCAGAAGATATCATCAAGACAAAGAGCTCAGAAGGATTCCAAAGAGGATCAGACATTGATGTGGATAATGAGAGTATTTTATAAAGGTTACAGACCCCTGCTATTTCAGGGAATGAGCCAACCCTTAGCTGATGGGGGATGGGAAGGAACGTCCGCCTTGGGAAACTTATTCCATCCCAGGGCTTCTTGTGCCTTTTTCTGAAGCCCCTGGTTTTAGCAGGATAGTGGGCTAGATGGAGCACTGGTCTGACCCATTCTGGCAATGCCTGGGTTCCTGTTCTTGCTGTGCGCTACTGAGGATAAACAGCATCAATCCAATATTTTTCCTGATCTCCTCCACAGTATGTCTCATACCCCAGTGCAGGTCAAGCAAATCAAAGGCAGTTACTGACCTTTTGCCACCTTCAGAACAACAATGCATCCATGCTGTCTAACTGCCCTGCTGACTGAACGTCCCACTTGCAATGTGAGCCAAAGAATAGGGGAAACGTGTGACAAAGTCATGTCATTTCAACCTCTGGAACTCACTGCTGGGTTTTAGCACTGTGGCAAATCCATCTGCAAGATTAAGAAATGATTCAGTATTTGAAAATGGGAATAATTTGCAGTGATGCACACTAGGTTAAAAGACTATCAGGGCTGTTGCTGGTCCGCATACTTCTGGCCAGAGCAAATGGATCTCCAGTGGCATTTAGAAAGCAATCCACTCCTTTTCTACCCCCAACCCCCACGCCTTGGTACCTCATTGAATAGTGGGCTAAAGTTCCACCTCTCTCCGAATCATCACGGTGTGGCTACTGCCCTGATGTCAGAGTACATAGGCCAACAAAGGCTTTGAGGTGGCAGCATCTGTGTTTTGATTTCAGGCAGCAGTCCAGCCCGTTGATTCTGGACTCCCTCTGTATAGCAATCAGGGCTTGGGTTTGTGGAACTGTTGCTGTGAAATTATCTGCAGATCCGACCCTCACTCTTCCCAGGAGTCACTTCAGGGCCAAAGATTTTCAGCACAAAAAGGGTTTTAATTTTTATCTCAAGTGAATGGTATTTTAGTCCCTCACAAATCCGGGCTGGCTAGTAGCGATGTTGACAGTCTCTGATGGATCTTACCCGTGCTGATGCAAGAAAGCCCAGGACCTGCAGAATGCCTGATTCTGATCTCCCTCACCCAGGTGCAAATCAGGCATAACAGGAGTGGGACACCAGCACAGAACAGGTTAGATGAGATAAAAATTGGGCCCAGAGACTCCAGGCTTCTCCGGCTATGATAAAATCATTCAGGATGCCGGCAAAACCACATTGCCTCATCCAATCCCACAAGGAATGGAGGATGGACAGATTTCAATACAAAGGAGTGTTCCATTCGAAGCTGTGGCAGGTTAAGTGCCATTTAAGGAATCACTCCTCCTGACCCAAAAATTCTCTCACTTGCTATCAATAAGTTATCCTTAGAGTTGTGCTTCCAATATCATCTCATTTGCAGAGCTTCTGATACTGAAATCCATTCAAAGGCCCATCTCAAAGGCTTGATTCAAAAGCATGTTTTAAAATAACAGCAAATATGTTCACAGTCCCTACCAGTGTTTCCCCAGCACGATTGCAGGAATCAAATCATGGCATGGCAGTAAGGAATGCTCCTCCCAACAACTGCCTTGTGCAGCAGTGTGACAGTGAAACAATTCCACAGACGGGAAGCAAAACAGCCCTTTCCCAGTCTGACACCGTGGTATGGTTATTCAGCAGTGGAAGAGCACTTACCTCTAAATTTCTTAAGTATTTCGTAAAGCCTCTCAGGCCATAATGCTTCAGCAGTTCAGACAATTCCTGGGCCCTGGCTGGTCAGCACTCAGCAGACACTGACAGCTGTATGCAGATTTCCACAGTCCTCAAGACAGATGCTTGAAAGCCAACAGTAAAAAAGAGGTCTATTTCCCTCACTGGGCCAGCAGGAGCCTGCAAGCAGCTCCAGCTCTGCATCCCAGCAGGAGAGATGTGGAACGGGTTCCCCAGGAGCGTAGCAGCCACCAAGCCTCTTGTGGGGACAGACCCCTTTCTGGAGTTATGGTGTGAGTCCTGGGGCACAGGGGGCCTGATTCTCCTCTCATTTGCAACCAGGGCAATTCCATTGACCTCAGCAGAGTTATTCCTGATTTACACCAGTGTATGTGAGCACAGAATCAGCCCCACCATGCATGTGTTCTGGGAGGTAAGTGACTGGCCAGAGCATGGGGCTTCGGGAGCTTGGTTTCGAGACTGTAAAAAAGAAGACGTTATTCTCTGAGCTACTTCAGTGGCCGCTGCAGCAGCCCGAATGGCCAGATCGACTGTAATCCCGCTAGCAATCTGGGCGTGACCCAGGGAACCCACTTGGGTGCTGCTCAGAAGAGTCTTCGATAAAGCCGCTTCAGTAACGAACAAAGGGAACTTTGCAAACAGACCTGTAAAAGGAAGTCATTTTATCCAGCAGGCCTGCAGGAAACACGAATCCATCTTCCAGCACGATTAAATGCAGAGCTGTGCATGGGCATAATTATTAGTGGAATGATGGCAACAGTAATAGAGCTCATCAGTCAGAAAGCGACATAATTTCTAAACTGTCTCTTATGCTGTACCACCTGGATTTAAATTAAGGTAACATTTATGGACAAGATGGATGCATCCGCTCACGGAAAATGCACATATTAATGTATCCAGGACCAAGAGTCCCAACTGCCATCAAACGTGACTATTGCTCCTCAGCGTTTTGACTGCCATGTTCCTCTGCCCTGCATCAGAATTCATCATTCTAGATGGCTTCCCTTCCCATCCTGGTCAGTGTCCCCCGTATGGACTGCGTAAAGCTGGAGACATTTCATGTATGTTTCTCAGCGTGAAAACGGCTAGACTGACAATACGATTGTGTGACAGTCACTCACAAGGCTGACAAAGGTCTCACTCACACAGGCCACCAGCACTGTGATCCTGAGGCCTGAAACGTATTTCCCACCAGACCCCGGAGTGTCCATAGCTGGGCCTTCCTGCTCCTCCACACAGAGAGAAGTGGGCTCTTGCCTGGGTTGTCTTAAATGACAAAGAAAAGGTGATATCCGCTGCTGGCTTTCATTAAAATGGAGACACGAAGCATCTGCTGCTTTGGAGGGACTCCCACGGAGGCGAAGGGGCTCTGGAGCAGAGTCTAGTTTGGCAGGGCAGAAGGCTTCAAGAAGGAGAGATTGTGAAATCAAACAAGGCAATAGTTTATGTATCAGAACCAGTAGAGAGCTGCCCCAGGAGAGGCTTGGGTAATGCCACCATCCTGAGTATATTCCATAGCCCGTCATTTGTGGTAGACAGAGAACAAGCCCATACACTCGCCCAGCACAGTCGCCATGACAGTGTTTTATATAGTCTGTTTTTACTGACTTTGGAAGAGCCTAAGGGGTTGAGGGGAGACCCAGCCAGGCCACAGGACTCCACCGGCCCAAATGGCAGGGCGACCTTCAAGATCATTGTGTTCAGACACGGATGCCTGTGAAAGTGAGGTTGTTCATTCTGAGCTGCGTCCTTACGTCGGGACAGACACACAGGGACTGGTGGGGACTCTGTGGGACAATTAAGAGCTCCTGAGTTTTTCAAACTAATAACAAATAAAGCTGTGAAAGACAGGGGGTGTTGTATCTTGTAAAGCTTAAAGATGGGCCAAGCCAATGTCCCTGAACTCTGGGGTGTTTGCAACCCAAACTTGGACTGGATCTGGGATTGCAGTTTGAGCTTCTCCGGTAAAAAAAGGGCTCCATAATTTTCATTCTGTTGTCTGCTTACACACAGCTTTGTGCTACCACCTTCCTCATGCTTCCCAATTATCCACGTTCACCAAGACAGTTACCATGGTGTGAGTGAGCACCAGACTTCTCCAGCTGTGGACTCCATTGTCGTTCACCCTTAGCCTGGCCTGTATGTGCTGGAATTCTTTATGGCTTTCTGTAGAATCAGCTGCTTAAACTTTTAGGAGAAGGCAGCAACCGTCTTAGACTCATCCCTCAGTAGGACAAACCAAGTCTGTGGCTGACTGGCAGCCGGTGCATTCTGTTGTTTAAATGTGGGTCTGTTTTAAGTTCCGAACTTAGCAAGTTTCCCTTCCCCATGCTAGTACTGGTATGAAAAAGGACAGTGTCCAACATGAAACCTGTCGGAACTCTGACCCCAAACAAAACAGGAAATTCTGATATTTGTAGCTAAGATGCGGGGAGTGAAATCAGCACGACACAGATCATCTGTAATCATGAAAAAGACTCAGGATTTGCCACAAAGGTCAGCTCTAGAGCCAAGTGCCAAACATCTTACTCAAAATAGCACTGATTAGATCTAGACATCAGTGGCTGTCGTTACCCTGGTGTGATGATGCGCATCTGTACGTTGGGATGAGCTCCAGCAACTAGAGTGGAAAATACTTTGAAAAAAGAAATCCTGTTTCAAACCCCCGAAGTTCTTGCGGTATTTCGGAAGAATATTGTAAGCCAGACAGTTCTTTTGGAAACAGTGTCACAGAAATGCTGTTCTCCGAGTGTTTCTTAGGAAGCTTATTTCCAAAAGGAAGTGTTCATGGTAATAAGGACTTCAAAGTGGAATCCTCCCGAGTGACAGGTTCTTTACAAGAGGGCCTGTCCAAGCATTATCACATCTCTCCAGCAATGGGAAGAGATTTACAGAGAATCCTATGGGGTCCACAGGGTTCTTCACAGAAGGCGCTTTCTGCCAGCAGTGTACGCTCTCTAGTGGGATGCACATGCTCTTCCTAGGGGCGTGAAATCCTGGAAGAGGGCAAGCTCTCCACCGCCCGTCCCAAGTGGCAGGCAGCACAAATGCCAAGAGAAACATGGCCCATTTGGGGAGGAAAAAGAGCCGACAGAGCACGAAGAAGCCAGTGTGGGATGGATGGAAGTGAAACCACTGGTGACAGCAATGGGAAACTGAAAGGGCTTAGCAGCGAAAGAGGGAATTAGATCTGCTGAGTGCTACAAAAGCCTTCTGTGCCCCCCCGCACCCCCCCCCCGCCGCTCCTACCCCATGTTCCTGTGCCGAGAGCTGACTGCTTGGGTTCGAGGAGTTCACAATTCACCTACTTGGACTGTGGAGCTGCCTAACCCCTGCAGCCCTGCCGGACGAAGAGTGAGCAATGGAGGCTGGCATGGTTGCATGTGGGGTGGTGGGAGAAATGCAATGAAATGCAGGGGGGCACAGTGCTGCAGAGGGCCTAATGGGTGGGGCGAAGAAGCCTGAATCCCATGTGTTGGTGACGTGGGAGCCAGGGAGGGACGCCAAGAGGCTGGGGGCTGCATGGGCAGAACAGTGGGCCAGGAAGCTGATGGTAGCATCAGTGTTTTGTGCAGCCCCCTCCTGACTCGAGATGCAGCGTGCTGGCCAAAGAGAGCAAATGCCCCACGTCCACTGACGTCAATAAGAGAAACAATAGCACCCTCCAGGACAGGCTCTGGATGTTAGCCTCTACTTCCCCTGCCTGTTGGGTCCCTGATGGGGTCCTAGCCTGCTCTCTCTGAGCAGGCGAGGTGTTTGGGTTGGAACAGATACAGAGGGGGCCAGCAGCTTCAGGTCCTTTTGTTCCCTTTGGCTCAACAAAGGCTCTCAGCCTTTTCCCAGCCCCCTTGTTGGTGCAGGAAGAGGAGGAAGTAAGCTGCTGGTTTTGTGGTTATTGTTCAATAGTATCCTTGATTTTCTCAGTTCTGAGACCATGCTGGTCTTCTGGAGGCTGACAAACAGTTCCCAGGGACACTGGCACAGAGCAGCAGCAGATATGACAGTCTCAGCATCTCTGTGTCTTTAAAAGTGTTTCAGTTTTCATGGCATTGTGGTGAAATTTCACTGGAGTGAAGCGTGTTCAGCAGACAGTGCTGCAGTCAGCAAGCCCTGGTAATGGGTGGTGGCAGGGATGTAAATGTTACTCCCCTAGGAAACACTGCTAGTAAGTCTGGAGACTTTCTAGAGGTAAGAAGGAGCTTGCTGCTGTACAAAATCTCTCTCAGACAGCTCTGCTCTCTGTTTGATCTGGCCCTAGCCAGAACAGAGCAAAGAGAGAAGTGAAGGGTTGCCGTCTGAATTTTAAAAAGAAGAAAAGCTGCAGAAGTTTTATGTCTGTTTCAACATGGTCATTTCTTATCAGCAGAGCTGAGCAAATAATTTGCCATGAATATTTAATCCTCTTTTTCTGCCTGTGGAATATCCATGAACAGATCACGACTTCCTCAGATTTATTCTTTATTGAGAAACATTTATCCCATTTTTGTGAATTTATTTTAACTCTGGGGATTGGCTGCCAAAAGTTCTCTGCAAGGATTCACCATTCAGTCTTTTTCAAGTCACCTGGTGTTGCTCCTGCTCCCTGATTGGATAAGAGCACAAGCACTTGTGCAGGCAAGTCTAAAATCTGGTTTCTGTAAATACTCTCACATTTGACTTTGAAATTCACTTTCTGCACACGCTGGTGCCCGTTGCACATGGATGCTTGCAGAAAGCAAACATAAGATGGATGAGAGCAGCTCAAAAGCAAAGTCAGTTAAAAACTTGAGAAAATATTTGTGGAGAGCTGTTTGTCAGTAAATAAAGATGAGTGAATAATACAATGTGTATTAATTTTGTACAAGAGGTATACAAGAGTTTAACGTACTATTGAAATAAATATACATGACACACACACACACGTTTATACAAACACACACAGCAGTTGCCCTTAAAATAATATTATTCATGTTTTACCCTCTATATTAATAAGAGAAAACAATGTTGGTATATTTGGTAAATGTTTGTTTTATGACGGTGACTACTGTGTGTGTGTGTGTGTGTGTGTTCATACTTAGAAGTCCTAAAAATACATACTCATTTAATATCACTGTGATGAGTAAATTGTAGAGACTGAGTTGTTGAGATGTAAATAACCCCTTGTGCAGCATCCACATGAGCTTTTTACTACTCTGCTGCATGTAAATGGCCTGGTGACTGAGACGTCTTCCTCCTGTGGGGGATAGATAATAAACGCACTCTTTTTTATGGCACCTTTCCTCTGTTGTTTCACAAGAAAATGAAAGTCAACGTGTTCCGGTTTCTGCTGAATTCACTCTTTAGCTTTGTTCAGTGCCTGGGAAATCGAAGATCAGTCCATTATTTCCCTTTATGACTAAGGACTTGGGCCCCTGCACAGATGTTGAGGCCACTTAAAAGTTAATGACTTTGTATGCTAAACCTTCTGGCTATATTTATTCCATGCATTTAAAAGGCTAAAGATAGGGTAAACAAATGCACAGCATAAGCAAGAGAGTCACACAGAACTGGAGTGTAGAAAAGAGAAAAGTTTTCCCCGATAATGCTTGTTAACCAGGGGTGGGGGTTGGGGCGGGGGCGGGGGCATCCTTCCTTCCTTTGACATATTCACTGTAAAGCCCCTGGTGCGTTAATGGCCATTGTCAGAGCTTGGCTTTAGGCTTGGGAAGATTTGCATGGCATCTGACGAGGCTGGCTAAGAGAAGAGGTGTTCTCCATAACCAGTATGACATTCAGCCTCATTCATGGTCTAATTCTTCTCCCTTCCCCCCATGAATTATGTACTCTCCGTGTCCTGGCTTGTGCATAAAAGATCCATGACCGGGGAGCTGTACAATCCATTTTTTCCATGAGCAGGTGCAAAACATAATGTCCCTGATTTTCAAGTTCTGATTAAACTGTCATAGATACGGATCAACCTCAATAACTCCTTGCAACTGAGAAGGATGCTTATTACAGCACTGCACCCTCTGATACCATAGATAAGGGTCTTGCAGCACTTCAATTACCATCCCCTATTGTCAGGATTGGTTTAGTTACATCGGATGAAGTTGGTTCACCTGAAAGCGTGGGATGAGAGCAGCGGTTGAAGCTGGGCAGAATGAAGGCAGGTGCTGTGTAAGCTTCTTCTCCGATGCAGTCCTGCCAGCATTCCTCCATCCTGACCTCCATATCCCACTGCTACTCCAGACATGGACCTTCCCCGCACGTGCACTCGCCAGCCCTGCAGCCCTTCCAGGCCTGGGAAGCCAAACAGCTATGTCAGCGTACCTGAGTCTACAGCCCCTGCCAGCCCAGCTGCCCCCTTCCCCTGCTATATCCACTGTCGCATCTGAAACTGACGTCCATCTCCCAGCTGCCTCTTTGCACCCCGAACTCGCTGCACCTTCGCCATGTAAGCCACCCAGCCGCAGGGACTCTCCACAACTGGGCAGGTCCTGCACCAGCTGCCAGGGTCCCCAGCACTTTCTTTCCTCTTTTGGCGAAATCCCCTTTGCTGTCTAATGTGACTTAGGAGCTCAGGTCTCAGCTGGCCCGTGCCAGCCAACTCAGACTGCAAACTGGTCACTGCTGTGCAGACCACTGGTCCCAGGCCAGCTGTGGGGTTTTTTTTTGCTGTGTAGACGTACCCTTAGAAACACACAGACAATTTTCCCTGGGCATTAGGAGTCTGGTTGTTGAGGCAGACAGGTCTATTCCACAATGAGAAGGGAAACGTGAGACAGCTACAGGGGAGGTTGTGAACTACGAGGGACCTGGATTATTGCTTTAAATCAGTGTTCATCAAAGCAGCTAATGAAGTGGCCAGTGATGGACAGATGTTTTCCAGAAGAGGAAGCCAACAGGCTGCAAGAGCTAGGAGCTCCCCTCTAAGACTGGGTATCAGAAACCACATTTGAGTTTTGAAATGAGAACCCATAGAAAGGAAATTAACCAGAAACTGCTCATCTCTATGACCCCAGCCTGCCCATCCCACATAAAGCTCCATCCCAGCCCATCACCCCTGCTAGGATATGGGTACATAGGGGCTGGGGCCATTACCTGGGAAAGAAGGGGCCAAGGGCTTGCAGAATAAGCAGAGGAGCACCCCACAGACTAGGGATCATCGTGTTACCCCCACCCTCAGTGTGTCGGCCTAACTCACAGGTGGGAAGTCCTCACCTGCCTGGGCTTGCAGGAAGCTTTATCAGCAGCTCTGCAGACACTGAGCAAACTGAGCATCGATGGACCCATCTTGTGAAGGAAGAACTGGCTCCCAAAGCAACGAGTGAGAGCCGTCTTCCAACAGGTGCTCAGCTGAAGATGGAGTTCCAGGCAGGGCAGGGTTGGGTCCAGTCTCATTAGCCCAAGGGAAAACATAGCTGGTTGTTAAAACATTCACTCAAACAGATGTGATGGTGTCACTGTTCTTTTTCTCAGACAAATGGATCTTTGATGCTGGAGCTCTGAATGGGTTAGTCAAAATACTCTGCCAGACAAGCAGGTGATTGTCTGCTCCTCCATTCCCTTCTTTTCCTAAAATAGAAATCCCAGTCTCTCTGCGCATAAGCAGCAAACACTCGCTCAGCTTCCAATATGAGAGAAGGCCCCCAGTGCTGTGAAAAGGATAGGGATAAGGTATTGGGGAGTGGGAGCTGCCATCTGGGTTTGCATCTGTGAGCTGCTGGCAAAGCACACATGGAGGATCCTTTCCTCTGCAGCATTCTTGGCCATGGAGCTACGGAACGATGGAACAAATGGGAAAATAGTCTTGAGATCAGCTGGTCGCTCTGTCGGCCCATTTAGTCTCAACCTCCCAGAAACCGCCAGACACTGACTGAAATCCAGAGAGCTCCAATTTAGACATTTCTGGGGTTTTCCTGTAAATTTGGATTTAACTGCCATAGACACTGGCAAGCTCAGGGGTAGGTGTATGTGTGTCATTAACCTAACCTGTGTTTGTTCCTAGACAGTGCACTGTTGAGGAGGTACAGACCGCACCGAGCCATGGTGTGCAATGAAATACCCCACTTAGTGTAGCCTCGTTGACACTCGGAGATGCATCCTCCCTCTGCTTCTGGTGGGTTCTCTAGTGTCATTGTCAGATTTGTCTCTATGACCCTGTGGAGGCTGCTCAGCCTATCAAGGAACAAAGACCATGCAAATTAGCAACAGCCCGACTGACAATGGGCAAGAAGAGTGGCATGTCTGCACCAGTGACCAGGAGCTACTTGGTTCAGTAGTGTGAGGAATAGGAGCTTCACGGACCCAGACCTGCTGCCTCTGTTCTTCCTTGCAGGCTACCGGTTTGAGGCCTTTTCTCCAGGGCTAACTGGAAACACGAGAAATCTGCCAGTGTTCTGGGCTCCAGGCTCAGTCTGAGGAGATCATGTAGAATCCAAGTGATTCGTGTGTGTTCAGAAAATAGTGATGGCACGAAAAGTCTCAGAATTGTCTTCTGTGTCCGTGGCTTCTTGGATAATGTCATTCTAAGCAAATATTTCTCTTCCGTTAACATCCATATTGCTCAGATCTCTCTTTCTCATAACTTCTTCGTGTGTGCTCGGGGAACTTTGGGGGGCCACGTGTGGATTTTCCTGGCTCTTCCCTGGTATCAGAGAGCAAACACTTTTGCAGGGAAAAAAGAGACGAGGAATGCATATGTTTTCATCCCTGGCTTTCTAGCACAGGATCTTGAGATGTCTTTACCAGAACACACAGCTATTTCAAATACTTGACTTTCTGCATTTCTTTTCCGTGTGTGGGGGCTGATTAAGAGATAACAAGCTAAGAATGGGATTCCCCCATTGTCTGCTTGGGACACGACACTGTGAAGGACGTAGGAACAACATGACATGGAAGTGATTGGTTTCATATACAATATATGGCACCTATCTCGCGCTCTGAGCTTCCACAAATGCATGCAATTATCTCCCCATTGCAGGGGTTTCTTTAAAACGGGAAGACACATGTTTCTGATTGTCTGTGCCTGAGTTTATGCAAATAAATGAACATTTATGCTAATTTGCAATCTCCTGCCTTTTTGTCAGTGGAATTTGGCAGGCATGCTAACCCGAGGAATTGTCTTGCTAACCCGAGGAATTGTCTTACTAAACTCTAGCATTGCCTCCTGGATCTCCCATGGGGCAGTGCTGATCTATTTTGCCCCCAATCCAGTGCTGTGGTTCAATCCACAGTTTAGCCTAGAGATTGTACTAGGGCACAACCCTGCCTGGGCAGGGAGATGGGCTGGGTGATTGTTCCTCTGTTACAGCCCATGGTGTCAGTGATGACTCAGGGATGAAAGGATCCATGAGAGGTAAAAGTCATAATGTGAAGAGAGATCTCAGGGTCAAAGGTGGCATCCAAGCAGACCTGAGTTTGTAATATACTATGGTACCAAAAGAGACCAATGCCATTTTGGGTGGCATATACAGAGGCCTCCCCTCTCAGAGTCAGCAGGGGACAGTTCCTCTTCCCATGGATTCGGTTGACTGCGAAGTACCTTTAGCTCAGTTGAGCAAACACTGAGTCCCAGCGTCCGTCCGGTATTTGCAGAATACAGAAAGCACTGCATGTTGTGGGATATTGGGCTTAAACAGCAGTGATGGGATGAAACTAAGAGAATGTTTAGACTGAATATCCAAAAAATCATCTTATCAGTAAGGCCTGTTAGACTGCTGAATGGTTTCACTGGGGTAGGGGAAGCCTCATTGTCTATGCACCTGACACTTGGCTTGGACCAGACACTCGAAAACACCCAAGGCTTAAATTCTCAGCGAGTATTTCCCGGAGCCCTGGGGCTCAGGGCTTCTGCCCGGCAGGAGGCACCAGGGCTTGGGGCTTCTGCCCCATGGGAGGTGCCAGGCTCATGGCTTCAGCCCCAGGGAGATGCTGGGGCTCAGGGTTTTAGCACTGTGGGAGGCTCCAGAGCCCCAGTGGGAAATATTTACCAGAGCTCTACTCCGGACAGCTCCGGCTGAATTTAAGCCCTGAAAACACCATAGGAAACAATCCTGCCCTGGGTTGGGGATGGAGTCAGTGGCCAGCTGTAGCAGAGAGGTCCTTCGGTGTCTTCCACACTGAGGACTCAGGGATTGACCCTCATCCTTTCCTCTAGTGGCGTCACACCTGCAATCCTAGCGGAGTCACTTGGCCGAGGTGATAAGCCAGGCCACAGTTACATTCTTTTGGCAGAACTAGATATTTTACATCACATTCGGATGTGGCATCCTCCCTACCGTGAGCGGGCCCAGTGTCCACGCTCCTGACCGAATTATCAACCCCAGCAAATGAGGTTCAGAAATACAGAGCCGCTGCCAGCAGGAGGCGCTCACAGGCCCCGCAGCGGCACCGCGGTCTCCCTCCAGACAACGGAGGGAGGCTTGTCGACAGTGGAAATTTTTTCTTCTTTTAAATAAGATTAATTATTTATTCACACACAAAACACAGGTTACTGTTTGCTAAACAAATCTGTGCGCCTGTCTGTGCATGCGCCAAGTGCCCTGTTCCAAAACAAATCACCTCACAGCCATGTCATCACGCTTTTTCCCCTTTCCCATCTCTGCTTCTGGCCCTCTTGAGGACAACAGTCTCATCCCAAATGGGGGAGCAACAGGGGAAGGGTGGGGTGGAGATGGGTGGACCCTGACCCCAGACCTGGAGCCAAGGATGGAGCAGCCACTCTGAGTTTTCCCCCAAAAGCCACTGCGTGGCTGCGGCAGATGCAGACTCCAGACCTCAGTGGCAGCTGTGGCCCAGCTCAGCCTCGATTTTCGGCAAGGGAATTCATTAGTACAAGGATCCATTGGCCATTTGCTTACCCCTATTGGGCCCATCCAAATCTCTGTATGCCACTTCTCCTCCTGTCTGGCAGAGCCAGAGTGGCTTCCCTGGCCTGGCATGCCCACACAAGGGGAAGGACAGGAAAAACCCCGCAGAGAGAATTTTATATTTTTCAACTTTTGGCGATTCAGTTCATGAGGTAATTTTAGAAACAAATTCTGGGGTTGCGGCATTAGGAGCCTCTGTATCTCTGCAGAAGCCCAGACAGCAAACGAAAGCCTTGCTGGGTTCTGTTATCACAACGCCACACTGTTAAATGTCCTAAGCAATCTTTTTTTTGAGGAAAACAAGTCTTTAGAAACAGAGGTGACCCCCGAAGTGATAAGTGAAGAGGTTCACCTGAAAGTCTGTTATCAGCCATTTGTGCCTGGCTCTGCCTCAGATTTCTCATTTCGATGTGACGGCAGCTGAAAATTGGATAGATACTGACTTCACCTCAGACAAGACTTTCTCTTTTTGTCTTCAAGGGCAACTTGAGTGCTTTCGCCTCTGAGGTCACAGAGAATCATCGGAGGCTGAAAAAAAGCATTTGGGAGGAAAAAATCACAATCACTGTTACTGTGTTTTGTAGCTTAATTATCAAAATATGCAACACACAAGTGAGGAAGTCTGGAAAAGCAGGGAATGCACAAGTGTCGGGTGGTTTCATTAAAAATGCACCACAGTGCAAGATTTCTTTGACAAGAATGTGCAGAAATTAATTTACAGCCACCTGACTGGAGCAATCCAAGCTGAAGTTCCATCATGCAGTCCACTTAAACTGACACCCGTGCACTGGTACCTGCCTGCATGACATGCATGCTGCAGATGCCAAGAATATGTTGGTGCTGAACATTTGGTTTTGAACGTGTTTTGTGCTCATGCAAAGTGCAGTCTGACAGCCCCGTAATTCACTTCCCAGTCCTCCCTAGGCAAAGAGCAGCCAAGACAGGGCACCAGGTTTTCCCCTTACTGCGCCCTCCTTTCACACAGAGAAGGGAGTTCAGCCCCCAGGGCCCATTCTGTACCAGTCTTTTCCACTGCAGCTGCTAACAAAGTGCCAGTTGAGATGGTAATGTACGTGGCTCAGACACCTGCTCTGAGTAGCTGGGCAGGGACCCATCACATGACACACAAGCTGCCAAGAAGCCAGCAGATAATCACTTGGGTCACTGCTTGGCCTGGGCTGGGTTTGAACTGAATGCTTGAGCCCGTACGGTCTCCTGTTGCAGAAGGGAAGTGTCAAAGGGGCACATGCAATGAAGGAAAGCAAGAACACTATCTGGCTGTGGAACATGTTGTCAGCTCTGCAGGAAAAACGGTGTAGGAAAGCACGTGGGCTGGGGCTTTGAATCCGCAGTGTTAAGGGAGCTGAAACCTATGGATCCTGTGTTGGGGACGATGTACCACCTGCAGTGAGCCTATGGTGCAGGTGCAGTATAGGTGAGTTTGCAAGAGAAGAGGAGCGGGCAGAGGACAAGGGGCAGGGGGATAAAATCCACCAAAGGCAAGAGGAGAACCAGGGCAGGTCCCAGAAGCCAGAGAGGAGAGGGTGGCAAGGAGGAGAGGTGATTCCCAATATAAATGGCCACGCAGTGACCAAGGAAAAAGAGATGGTGACAAGGCCCTTACCCTCTCCCTTGCTGAGGAGTGGATCTTGCAGGAGTGAAGAGGGAGCTGGAGGAGAGGCAGCAAAGCCAATGGGTGCAAATGCTGGATCAGGGCATAAGACAGAAAGCAAAGGATCAGAAAGGCTGAGTCAGGATTATCAATGCCACAAACATGCTTCCGCAGGAATGTCAACCTCCTCTCCCTTTCCAAACAGAACACAAGTGAATGGACAAAAGGAACATCCCCTAATGATCAATATGGACAAAGAACTCTAAGCAGGCCCTTGTGATCCCTCCAGTGTAAGTGTTGAACTGCTCTCCATGAAGGAGGGCAGTTTAGATCCTATATTAATTATCAGTGTGTCACAAAGCAGGTTGTGTCAAACAGAGGAGAGATTTCCCAGTGCACAATGCCAAAATAATCTGCACCACATTCTATGCTCCCATTGTCTTTGCTAACAATAGGTGACGCTTTTATCCATTAATCCAAAAAAAAAAAAATCCTGGAAAGGCTCTCCCACAGCCCTCTGGCAGGACTGCCGTGGAGTGTCAGCATTCAATACGAAGGCAGCAAGGAAAAGGGTTGTAAACGGAGCAGAGATGCCAAACAGACCATTGCACAGAATGCAGCTGGCTAATAGGAACATGCCTTTTCTTGTCTTTTCCTTCTTGCCCAGGTTTAAGCAGCCTTGCACAGCAGTGAGGATCCTTAACCATCCCTGAGTTGGAATTAAAACCATTGGCACCTGCTTACTCCGAAGAGTGTGAGGCATATCGGGCCCGTATGGACGCCTCCGGCTGACCCTATGTCAGTCATCAGAGTCACACCAAGTGTGCACTCGCAAATGAGGCATTGGTGGGGGATCATTGCAAATGTTCTGTCGAACTTCTTGGGGGGTGGAACACTGGGGTTTCATCTCAACTAACATCTTCATGGAAAGTGGCTGTGTTCGTCAATAATTTCAGAAAACCGATAAAGTTTTGGGTTTTGAGTTTTGAATTTTTTGATGAACGGTCCAGCTGTTCCACTGACGATTTCACCAAACGATGAATGTGTTGTTTTCATAGACATTTTCTGCAGGGCAAAACATCCCACTACCCAGCCAGCGCTGGTCCTGTTGAAAGAGCATCACGCAAGGCTCAGACAGGCTCCTCCACACTGCACCGGTACTGGGGGTGGAGGGAGATGAGCAACCATGGAGATGAAGCTGGGGAATCCAAGGCACAACAGACAACCATGCGATGCTCGCCACTCCCATGTCTGGAGTTGGGATGCAATGCCCAGCTACCCAAATGCTCTGCAGTGGGCAGTGCCTCACGTTGCTGGGGTTTATCATTGCACTGCCGTCGCACCTCGGGCTCCTGTCAGGGAGCAGGGCCTGGCTGTGCTTTGTGTTGTACACCCCCCCCAACAGACTCTCCTTCCTCCCCGCAGCTGCAGCCCTGCAGGTGTGCAAGTGATAAAATCCGCATGATTTCTGCACAGCGCGTGGCCGAGACCTGCGTGTGTTATTGCCCGGTCCGAAGTGCGGCGTTGGAGGGGATCAGAAAGGAGCCAGTATGGATGAGAGTGCTGCTGCAAGGTGACTCCTGCCCCATGCAGAGATGGAGGCATAAGGCTATTTCATAGCTAAGTGCTTCATTTGCCTGCTACGGATCACATTCAGCCCAGGCCTCCTTAGCCACTCCCATTCCCTGCCTTCCCTGCTCTGTTTACACCCTGCGCCCTTCAGAGTAAGCCCCTTGAGACATACCCTCAGCTAAGGGACCATGCCCTCTACCTAATCTTCGTAACGCCAGGTGAAGCCTCTGCTACCTGCGTGGTGACGTGCCCGCCCGTTGGGCCTGCTCTGCACAGCCCAGGCACTTGCAGGAAACCTGAGGCTTCTGCTGGGAGTTATCTTCGTTTTGCTTTTCTCAAATTATTCCAAACAGGAACATTCCCAGGAGACAAGACAAAGTATTTCCCTTTAAACCCCATTTCAGTTACCATAACAACTGGATGCAACCGTGTGTACAAATTCCTTCCCAGCACATGGGCTCTGGGGCAGGACAGTGCAGCGCTTTTTCAAACTATATTTTGCCTGATTTTTCTATAAACACCCACACAAAACGCACACAACACATTCACAAAATCAGACCTGGTAAATGAGAAGCACAATGCTTTACTGACCTTCCCTTTGCTGCTATCGAAGGTGGACACTTCCTTTACAAACCGCAGCAGTAAAGGGAGACAGCTATATATTTGTATATCCTAGTGTCATTCACCTTCTCAATGTTCTGTGGATTGAGGAATCCCTGGGGACCAGGAGTGCTGAGCAAGCCCCCAAAGTTTCTGGAGACTGGGTGCACAAAAGCATCCAAAGTCACTCCACTACTTGGACCTATCAGACAGGTCTGAGGCTCTCGAAAGCACAGGCTCCCGGCAGATTTCCAGCGCTCTTCTTGAGATTCGCTGGGGGAAAGAAATACCACAAACATGGCTTTATTTCACAGCTTCCATATTGGCGCCATAGTGTGGCAGAGAGAAAAACAGTAGGGGAGATAAGACTTAGATTTCCTGAGCTGCAGGAGGGTTAGGACATCCCAGGATTTCAGCTACAACTCGTGCTCCAACTAAGTATAGACACTGCCTCCCCTCCGTGGCTCGAGCTTCGTTAACTATCTGACGAACGCTTCCAGGTGTTTGAGGCCTGGCCTACCTTTCTGTGGATGCAGTTTTCACCTACAATGTGACCTGGGGGTGGAACTCTGGAGACGTGTGACTCTACTGCCTGATTTGCAGGTGGGAAACTGTGTCCACAAAAAGTGATGCCACCCTTAGAACTGTGTCCCTTAGAAAGCACAGAGAAAGTACCTTAAAACAGAAAGGTGCTGCTGATCCTGGCTATTTGAGAGCCCTTTCCAGCTCTCGCCTAAGTGCCGTTAGATCTGAAAAGTGGAGGTAAGCGCTACGGCTGCTGGCATCTACTGGGGATTTCCCGCTAGCCACCTTGGTGGTGCCGTTTTGGAGCACGGAGTCGTGAGCTGTACTCACGGATGCGGCATGTGTGTGACTTGCAGGGAAGATGTCCGTGCTCCATGGGCAGCCCCGGAGCAACATGGAGTACTGTGCAGCACATCGTTACAGGCCGTTCAGAGGCAGGTGACATCTGCAGGTCTCTTCACCTGAGAATGCACAAAAGGGAAAGTGAAACAGCCAGGGGAAGATAGGCACCCTGGTCCGGATCCTGGGCACCATACTTGGACAGGTACTTTTACTCAGTCATTGGGCAAAACTCCCACTAACTGCCCCATGGTCTGGCCCCAGAACATTCACATTTTCTCCCAATTTACTGAAGCCCAAAGTTAAATATTGACTCCTTCAGACTGGTAACCCCGCCTCTCACTCTGGAGCTACTTCTTACTAGGCTGAGTGCTGACACAATCCCAGACTGCGTCCCCTGAAATACCGTTCACATTCATCTTTGGACAGCTTGAGAAATGTTTCCCAACCACAGACACAGCTTGAATGATTATGTCAGCTCAGTTACATAGTTTCCTGGATAACCTGCTTCAAACAAGACCAAAGTCTCCCCAGTCTCACTTTATTTCATACTTAGAGGGTTGTATATTTTTCCAATACTTGGATTTTTTTCTTTCAAACCAACAACTGACACAGTTCTAATAAAAGGGAGAGTTCACAGAATAAACTTCAGCACATTAATTATTGAGAGATATAATCCAAATTTATTTAATGAATTAATAATAAGCCATAGGGGTATTTTAATAATGAAATACTTCTAGTTGTGTTTCAATAATTACGGCAGGCTTTCGTAATTACACCGCTGCAGTGAAAATAAAATCAAAATCAATTAAGTGGCAGTCATACTGTCCCAGGGGTGCCCTATGCTACTGTATCTAGCTCAGGTTTAAAGGGCCACTAGGAAAATCAATGTTGGTTTAAACTTCCAGTGTCTGACTGCCACTCTGCTTCACCCTTGGAATGAAATTAGCATTCTCCCCCGTGCATTACTGCTCCTAAAGATGAGAGAGGAAGCAGCTCCCTTTGGAAGGACTTGGAAAGCAGGCTCACTCTTACATTTATTTCTGAAAAACTCTCCAAGCTGGCGAGCTTCATGCAGCATGTAAATGGCTTGCTGTGCACCTCGGCAAATAGCTGGTGGCAGCACTGGTCACGATCAGAAATCCTGGGTCAGCCCCCAAATATCCTTGTTTCATACCAGTCTTCTAAGTAGTAAACGCCGGGTTCCTTTAATTTGTCTTTCCACTGAGGGCATCATGCTTTCCAGACTTTCTCTATGCCCAGGAGGGCAAGAAACATTTTTTCAAGGCAAGACGAGAGTCTTGCATGTTCACTTGACTACAGGAGCTAGGCATTTGAGGAAAGGAAAACTCCCAATATTGTGAGGCACGTGATAAAGCCACAGCAATTTTCTCTGCCTGATGGCATGACTAGGGTTGAGTTTGGCTCACTGCCTCCTGGCTTGAGCCGCTCCCTAGAGCCCGGCATGTGCCTAGTGGGTTCAGTGGGCGGGGAACAAAGCCAATGTGAGGGAAGACCATGCAAATATCTCATGCCCGATTTCTAATAGTTTAAAGACAACACCCATGTAATATTGATCTGAAAAGGCAGTGCAAGTGGTAGCTTCTTCTACCCTATCCCTCCCCCAGCCCAGCTGCTGTACTCTGAAGCCAGCTGGGCCCCTTTAAACTTTTCATCTCACTGAAGGAAGTGAATTAGGAGCTGGAAAGAGCTCCCGATTCTGCTTCTTGAGTCACGTTGTCATTTGCAGCAGCTGGGATGCTTCCCAAGAGCTGCTGAGCAGCATGGCTGGCTGGAGGGAAAACATGTCCTGTCGGCTGCTCACAGAGCACGAGGAGCTGAGTTCCAAAGAGACATTTCTGCTTCCCTGCTTAAGCCTGGCTACCAAGGTTTGGCAGCTTGGCTGGCTGGCTGGTACCTAACCTGGGATCACCCTACCTCACACTTCTGTGGAGCGCAGCTGTATTGCGAAGAGACAAGGGGTTTATCAGTTATACAGGAGCCTGGCTGTGATACAGTGATTACAGGAGCAAAGTGAAGTCCTTCCTGGATCAGCTTGCGCTCCGGAAGTGCAGTAACAGGGAACACATAGGTCAGCAGGAAAAGTGACACTGTGCTAAACTTCCAGAGCAAAGCAAATTGTGCTGGAAGCCGAGAGAGAGAGTCTGTCAAAATGAAAACAAACAGATGGAGTTGAAAAGGTTACCAGAAAATAATGGATTGTGCATACATTTCTTTCCAACGTTTTTTAGGAATAAGACTGATGTCCAAGGGTCCGGACGCGGGTAACCCTTTTCTGTTCCATATATTTTATTTGGCATGCCATGAGAAGTGTCAGCTGCATGGTTCCCTGGCCCAGCTGTAGCCTGTCTTAGTTCCATCTTGGTACCAGGGTTGGGGGGACAATTGCTTGAGCTTCCTTTACTCTGTGCAGGGAAAGTTCCCTTCTGCAGCTGGCCAGTTGCGGCCCTTACCACTTTCCATTTTTTGTGTTTAGACTTAACAGCAGTTAGACCCCTCCACACTCCTTTCCATAGCTATCAGAGCAATTCCTCCCTGAAACAAGCTGCAGACTAGGTGCTTCTAGCCAGTCATTGGCTTGACATGGAGGACTTGACAAAGATATAGCCCAGAGGCAACAAAAGGCTGGTGGGTAACATAAATAGGAAAGGGGGAGGGGTGGAATTTTTCTGTGTCAAAGATAACAGCCTTAAACTGGCAAAGGGAAAATTCAAGTTCTCCATTAGGGCAAAGCATTTGTAATGAAGAGGTCAATCGGGCAACAGAATAATTTATCCAGGGAAGTTGTCAGGGCTCCATCACCAGAGGTGTTTGAGAGCAAATGAGATTTGACATGTAGAGGAATAGGGAAGAGGGACTCCTGTGCTGGTGTGAAAAATACTTTTGTGCCTGAAGGAAATTTGCAAACAGGCAGTGGCAAATGTTGAATGTTACCGGTTCCCCTTTTGTGTGTGACATTTTCTGCACAGCTTTAGCATCATTGTAACATGTGCTCAGCTGAGAAAAGTTGCAGATACAGCTCCAGTGAGGAAAAATAGATAGCACTTAAATATTTGTGTCCAGTGTAATTTACAGAGAGATCGATGTTATCTGTGACTTAATAATGACCATGTAATACATGCATCCTGCTACAGCATGCTACTGGCCATCACTGACTCAGAATGACAACAGCTTTCCACGGTGGAGTCACAGTGCCTTGTTAATAACTCTCCGTTTGGACCATGACTGTAGAATAATGCCCTACACTTTCTGAGGGAGAGTTTGACAGAACAAACAACCTGTACGGCAGTTTCGAGGACAAGAACGCTGGCTCAGATGGTGGTTAAATGACAGTAGCACCTAGAGGTCCCAGTGAGCACAGGGCTCACATTGTGATCTGTAAAAACCCACCAGTGAACCCGATCTAAGAGAGTTGAACATGGGAGTTTCCTTGCCTGGAGTGTAGTAATTAAGCTCAGTAGATCCAAACTATTTGCAGGGAATAATTTAAACCACAAATTTTGCAAAGAGCGATAGGGCTAATTATGCACAAGTAGACTTCAATTTCAAAGTCTGTGTGTTTTATTCAAAAATGGGTCATAAGAACGTATTTCAGCCCATTGATGGCTCATGAACTCTGCATTGTAACGATTGCTTTGAGCATTCTGCTATGCATGCTGTGTGACTGGTCATGTAAGTCACATGGTATTTTTATGCTCTCTGATTGGTGACAGATGATTAAAACCTGCAAAGAGCTTTGACGGTCCCATGAACAAGTCAGGCATAAATACTCCATGTGACTAGATATTCATACATGCTTGCTCAACCCAGGATTGCTGTTCTGAGAAGAACTCTCCTGGTGTGGACGTTAGGACTCAAATACAATTTGAACCGAGTTAATGGTTTTATTCAACCCAACAGTTCATGGATATTTTTGCAGCCCTTGCAGAGCTCTGTAATTGCCCTGTTGCATTCCAGAGCCTATGCATATTTAGCAGCTACAAGGTGGTTACCAGTAAGTCCTACTTAGTTATCTCTTCTCCATGGAGAAACCCACAGAGAGACCAGGCAACTCCAACTTCCCAAAGGTGATCTCACAGAGCTTCCCAGTGATCATCCCACATTAGGAGAAGGAAGTAGCCAAGGGCACAGGCTGCCAGCCCCTGCTTTCCAGAGGTACCCAGCCTCACAACTCCACCTGAAGCCCAAGAGGAGCAGTTGGCGATCAGCACCTCTGAACAATTGTTGCTGTGTGCTGTGTCTGTTGAGCAGCTGTAGGGTATCACCTGTCGGGGAGCCCAGCGGAAGTTAATGCTGAAGCAAGTGTTGCCTGTTGACAGAGGTGTCAGTTAAGGATGGTGCCAGAAAGAGAGAGAGACAGATGCCCTGCTCCTCCTATCCTGCCCATGTCCCCTCCCTCAGAGCTCCAGCAAAGGGGATCCTGTGGGGATTCAACCACTTCCTCCCACACCTGCTGCCACTCCCTGTGTCAGCTGCTCCTGAGCCCCTCTGCTCACCGTCCAGGCCCATGCCGTTCCAAGAGCAGCCATACGGTTTGGGGCCTGGTATTAGAAAGTGTAGCCTGCACAAGGAGTTTTCATTTCTCTCTTGCACATTAGGGGCTGGGTAGGGCCAGAAACACCTTTAACAAGAGCTATAGTGACCCCCACAGTGGAGTGGAGGAGATGAACACAGCGAAGGCCATAGGTTGGCCGTTGGCCGACAGGGGATGGATCATTTGACGGTTACCTGCTCTGTTCCTTCCCTCTGGGGCACCTGGCACTGGCCACTGTCGGCAGACTGGATTCTGGGCTAGATGGACCTTTGGTCTTGACCGAGGATGGCTGTTCTTACGGTCTTATGTTAAAGCTGGGGAAAGCCAACAGGAATTCACTTGGTGCATGAGGAAAGAATGCAGGAACCTGTGCAGATAACGTGTGGCTTTGGTGCACATTAGCTGTGTTTGCAAATCCACCCAGGATGGATAATCCATGGGCAGGAAATAATATTTATTCATTCATATTTTCCCCTCTCTCTAGGTCAACTTCTCCATTCTGTCTTGCTGCGATTGGTTGTCCTTAAATAGACTGAAGTGCTGTTCAGTAGGTCAATCCATTTCATCAAGTCATCCGGCTTGACCTTTTGCAGTATAAGGCAATGCAATTTATACTGCAAGTGAGAGTGCCTTTAAGCACTGCACTCATCCAATTTCTAGCCAAGAGAAAATGAGGGAGGGCTAAGAGCCAGCAGCAGGTTGTTCTAACCTCTGCTTAGTGGTGGGGCCCTTGTTATAGACATGTCAGTGAAATGTCTTAGATAGAGCTCTCTAGCAGGGAGCTGGAACAGAAGAAGCAAAGCCTGGGCCTGACCCTACAAACTCTTGCTCAGCCCCAGAACAAGGGACTGCAGGAGCTGGCCCCTGGAATGGGCCGCTATGCTGCACAGTGATGAAAGTCCACAATCCAACCCCCATTGCAAGCTTTGGCTCTGAGGGAGCTGCCCCGTCTGTGGGCTACAAGCATCAGAGCGTGATGGGGGCCCCCATGTCCTCCCCCTTCTGCGGGGTGAGCTGATCAGTTTGCGATTGATGCGCCTCCCCTGTCAGCACGGCTCACGGCAGTGTCCAGCCCGGAGCATAGAGCACCGTCCCCACTGGGGAGAGGAGCAGAGAGCAAAGGCCCTCGCGTACAGACCCACCCTCCCTTACGCCCTGGCCGCTCCAGGAGCAAGCCAGGCTCTGCGCAGAAATTGCCAGCAGCCTTGGGCTCGCCAGGGGACCGTGTGTTTTGGAGTCCGGGCTCCCCATCGATGTCACCTGAACACCAGCCCCTGGGGCCTGGTAACACCAGAGGCTCAGCCAGCCTCAGCCAGCAGCACCGCTCCTCCGGCTATGCCTTACCCATGCAGCCCGGCCCAGCACTGACTCTATTTTACATGAACATCTCCAGGTGCCCACTCCTCCGGCTCATGGCACACACCTCGCTCCCATCGGCCATTGCCAATCAGCAGACAGAAAAAGTGGTGGAGTTTTTCCCTACCTACCAAGTTATGTACATGAAAAAACCCGTAATCCAATAAGTAATTGCCTCTTTATGTGTGTGGTCTTATCTGGCCTTATCTCCTCAGACCATGTCGGGCATCTCATGTTCATAATCCATTTAGATTCTCAGATTAGAACCGACTACATAAAGCAGATAGATGGCTTCCCCTTTAATACCTTCTTTACAAGAGTTTTCTTTTTCTTCATAAATCAACCAAACAGTCTGGGGGCACTGGCAGGAGCAGCACATGGGGGGAAAGCCGTTACTGATAAACCCGAACATCGGAATGATTCTACATTGCAGCCATGACTTCAGAACTGCTCTCTGCTGTGGTGGTAGCCCAGATTTCCAGCCAGGCCTTGCCCCAATCTCCTCTAGGGTTTGCACAAAACGGAGCATACACACCAATGCACCTGAGGAGACGTGTCACTTCTTCACATCTCAGCCCCACTGCTGGGTCAGTGTCCTCTGAATATGGGGACTCACAGCACACAGGACAAGCGCATGGAAAGGAGGAGGCATGAGGGAGGGGAGCAGTTTACCTGGATTGTGCCACTCTTCTGGCAGAGCCACATGTGGCCTGGCCGCAGCCTTGGGAGCTAGGACTCCTGGGTTCCAGTCCTGCCTCTGACACTGACTTGTTCTCTTGCGCTAGACAAGTCACTTCCCCGCTACCTCAGTTTCCCCTTCCCTAAAATAGGACTAACGCCCTGCTTAGCTGACCGAGATGTGAGAGTTAGTCAATATTTGTACAGCTGCCTGAAGAGGTAAATCAGTATGTGAGAGAGAAATATTCACCGACATAGACCGTGTTCCACTGTAGTTTAATGCCAACGGCTGGGACAGCATTTGTGTGTCTCCTCCAAACTCCCAGTGCTGCTGCATGCAGCGGGGTTAACAGCTGGGTTGCACAGTCCCACGGAGGGCGCCAAGGCTCTTCCCTGCCTGCATGTGCCTTCCTCCCAGTGAGCTGTCATCTGGGATAGCCGCTCCACGGGCAGCCTGCCCGAGATGAGGACCGAGCGCCACGTTAGAACCTCGGCCTTCCCACTGCTGCTTTTCATGTCTGTCCCTACGTCATCGTTTATCTGCCAGGACCCAAGAGGGATAAATCTCCTGGGAGAAGCTGAGCATGAGAGACGCAGCAGCTGCAGGGAGGCTGGGCAGGGTTCCTGGCCTGTCTGCAGTGCTCTCATGTGCAGCTCATAAGGGATGGACAGATGCACGTTAGCCCAGAGTAGCAGCGAATGTGCAATGTGCTGAGCAGGTTACCCCTCCTTGCAGCGTGTCCCCGGCCGCCAGCTCCACCGTGACCTCTCTCACCATCACGTTAGAAGGGTCCATGTACAGATAATTGATGCATTTTTAACTTGCAAATGCAACACCAACTTCCCTCAGGAACGTCTAATTCACATTTTAAGTAACAAAAGGGCTCAAATCCCTTTCTTGCCTACTTAGTCATGCTGCATTTGGTATAAGCGAGATGAAATGCTAAGCTCAGGGAAGATCAGAGAGAAATTGTATGATTTCCACATTATAGGATAATTCCATGGCTGACTTACCCAAATGTGCAAGATGAGACACCGCACTCAGACGGCATCCACAGCTCACAGCTGAACTCTGCAGCTTCCAGCCTTCAGAGAATGGAAGAAGGAGATAATAGGATATGGGAGGAATAATGGATGGGGGTCTTGGAGCTGCAAGAGCCATAGAAAGGCAGCAAGCGACGAGGATGCGCCGACAACATTGTCTGCAGCACAAAGGGGACGTCCTTGCAGCAGCACATAGTCACTGCAAGGGATTCATGGAGACAAACTGTTTGGAAGGATTGAAAGAGTCTGGGAAGGAGACACTTGCTGTGTCTCAGAGAAACCGCTACACTGAGCAGGCGCGCATGTTCCACGGGCTTTTATTAGCCTTCATGCTTCAGGCCACAAACTGCCTGCCTCCGGTTATCAGGAAGGAACCCCACATACATAGCCTGGGGCACTAGCAGGTGGTGCTCCTTCCTCCCAAGCATCATGCACCGGCATGAGCAGGCACAAGAAGCCACGGCAGAGGCGCTCCCGACGGCGATTCATTGGCTCCTGTCTGACAGACGTTTATTCCTTGCACCCCTAGCTGCAGGGACCTCTGCAATAAAGCAGGTGCTGGGGTGTGCCACTCTACACAAGCTCAGCACTCACCCACCACACAAGATTTTTGCCACTGCTAGGGGCTGGATCAGAGCCCAAACCTGACCATCCGCTCCCAGAACCCCAGGGAGTGAGCCAGGCCACTCCACAAGCAAAGGCACCATGAGCTCTCCACCAGCCCAAAGGCAGTCAGTCTCCCCGCCACGTAGAGGTACAAGCCAGGAAACACGCTATTTGTGAGCAAGGGCACCAGGCTGCCCCCACCAAGGACAGTTCTGCAGGTCAGGACATCACACGCGCACTATGGGAGAGGAGTGAGAATCCTGGAGCCTTTGCTCCAGTTCACAGCATGCTCCCTGCCCCTTGCCCAGTGCAGCCCTGACGCTGAGCCTGGAGCGCGTTAGGGACAGTCATGATCTCACACAGGGTTACTTCACCCCATCAATTGCATTGTTATTTGTGATCTCACTGCTTTGGAGCTATGGCCAAGTCCATATTAGAGCTGCAGCTTCAATGGCTTCCAGCTGCTGCCATCTTGCCCAGAGAAGGCTCCCTCTGGTCTCACCTGGTGGAACAGCATCCTACCGGCATGTGGGTCCAGACGAAATCCTGCTGGCAGCAGTCCCGACACACACATACAGCTGGTCCAGCCACTGAACAGGAGGCTCCATCCCTGGAAAAGTCCCCAGGAGGGTCCAGCCACAAAGGACAGCTAGACTGAGAAGTGCAGGGTCTGCATTGCTAGGCTATCCGTTCCTGAACCCCTTCCAGAAGAGACACTCGCAGCCACTCATCTCGAAACCCAGCACAGTGCAATTATCAGCTTGGAAGGTATCCAGCAAAGCATAAAAGGAGACACATGCCAGTTGTTTAGGTATATCAGTGCCCTGCTAATTGTGTTTGATGGGTATTTCAAGAGGGGTTTACAGTATTTTCCTTAAGTGCTGTTATGCTGAACTCCTTCCTGGATCCGATGAAGTGAGCTGTAGCTCACGAAAGCTTATGCTCAAATAAATGTGTTAGTCTCTAAGGTGCCACAAGTCCTCCTTTTCTTTTTGCGGATACAGACTAACACGGCTGCTACTCTGAAATCCTTCCTGCATGTTTCCCTTCCCTCCGTGTCTGGCCACCAGCTGCTGCAATCAGGGAGCAGTGGGGAGATTTTCTGTTGTTTTCTGAAATGATTTGACAAACGGAGTGTTAGAAAAGAGAGGCACCAGGGCCTGGCTCTGGCCTGCATCCTGGGTCGCCATTTAAACCCATGCAGAGCAAGCACCGAGTGGGGTGACATGCCGCCAACCCAGAACAGCCGTAGTTCACACCCACTCTGCCTAGGTGTAAATGACTCCACGCGGGGCAGGACATGAGGAGCCAAGGGGACACACACCACTCTCCAGCCAAACCCCCTGCCTGTGGAACCAAGGTTTCTGCCTCATTCCACAGCTGCTGTCTCCTCTTTTCATTCTGTTCTCTCCCCTTCGCCCCAATGTGCTCTGAACCCGTCTGCTCTGTCTAGCTATCTCCTGTCCACTGCACCTCCCACCACGGCATCTAGGTTCCTTCCTGCTCCCCATCCCAGCAGGAACTGCTACACACAATTATCACAAGGTAACCGGCTGGGGGTAGCCTTGTGCCTCCTTTGTTAATAGCGGCTTAAGAGCCCCACTTTGTATGCTCTCCTAGTGTTCCTTCTCTCTCACATTCTGAGTCCCTGGAACAAACCCACCTTTTGTATGTGCTGGAGCAAAGGCTCAACAAATGGATTTTCCCTCATCTTCAGATATTGCTACCAGCTTAAGCAAAGCAACAGGGTGAAAAACACAAGCCATTCATAATTAAACTATTATCTTGCAACTCACCCCCCCCCCCGCGCAAACCATTTAGCCTTGAAGAAAAATTCCCCCCACCACTGTATTCAGCTCAATTCTGAAAGCCTAACAGCCTGAGCTGTAACCAGATAGTCCAGATACTTATCTCAGCAAACCAGAAATGGTGGGAAGCGGCAGCATAAAGGGAGCTTTGTGAGTCGGGCATTGTTCCCATGCAGCTCCCGCGCGGCAGCCGACGCTGACTCACAAGCACCTGTACCGTCCGGAGTTCCAGGCCTCTGCACCATGCTCGCTGGGCATGCAGTAAACATGAAACCGTTTCAGCTGGGGCAAAGAGTTGTGGGTCTCTCGCAGAACGGGGCAGGGGAGAGTTTGCTGTCTTCTCTGCGAATGGAAAGAGTAAAGTTTTGCCTATGACTAAAGTTGCAGAAGATCATGAGTCTCACAGGTGTGGCAGGCTGAGAAAACAGGCAGAAAACCCAAGAGTTTTGTGCAACACTCCCTTCCTCTGCCCCAGCCCACCGGATGTCAGCCTCTGGGTTCACTCGGCACAAGACGACAGCATTGATAAAAACCTTCTTTCTGGTGAGCTGCATGCAAGCAAAGCGAATGGGACCAAACAAGATTTGTTTCCTCCTGCCGCAAACCCAGCAAAATGCCTAGCTGGCCAGTGCATGCTGGTCTGCATTTGGGCACAGACCCTGGCTCCTGGCAGTTCGTGGGTAGCATTCTGCATTTGCTGACAATGCAGTCTGGGAATCTCTGCAGAGCCCTCCAAGGACCAGGCAGGGGTCCCTCACAGGCCTGAGTCCTCTGCCACTGCCAAACAAATCAGTGCTTCCAGGTACCTCCGGCTCTCTGCTCCCTCCCACTGCCGCCCGTCACTGACCTTCCTCAATAACCAGATGTCACCCAATGAAATTAACAGGCTGCAGGTTTAAAACAAACAAAAGGAAGTATTTCTTCACACAAGGCACAGTAGCCTTTGGAACTCATTGGCAGGGGATGCTGTGAAGATCAAAAGTAGAACGGGGTTCAAAAAAGAACAAGATAAGTTCATGGTGGATAGATCCATCAACGGCTATTAGCCAAGATCTTCAGGGACACAAGCCCATGCTTTGGGTGTCCCTAAACACTAACTGCCAGAAGCTGGGACGGGATGACGGGATGGATCACGCAATAATTGCCCTGTTCTCTTCATTCCCTCTGAAGCATCTGGCATTGGCCACCGTCAGAGACAGGATTCTGGGCTTGATGGAGCATTGATCTAACCCCACTATGGCCAGTCTTATGTTCTTATTAGCCTGGTCGTGCTCAGTTCTATGGGCTGTATCCCTTTAACTTACCTCCCTTTGGTGACCTCGCTTTAAATCAAATGCCCCTCTGTATAGTCCCATGGCAACGGAACAAAAAGAAAGTTTTTAAAAATGCAAAGTCATTTGTGGGCGCAAGGTTTTCGCTGTCCTCCTCAACAGAGCAAAAGCTGATATGATGCTGCACTCAGCCTGTCTCCACGTGCATGTTATTTGGGACAAATCCAGAGCTGGTATAAGTGGTTGCAACCACAGCAGGGACAGCTGCTGCACCAAGCCTGAATCTGGCCCTTTATGATTTATCCCTTATTTGGCATTTCTTTGTGCATCACTCTTGGCCACATTTTCACGTCTTCCAGGTTTGCAGTCATTGCCCTTTGACTCATGTTGCTCATTTAGTGCATCAAGAGACCATCCCAGAGTGCAGGGTCTCTACAAAAGCAGCCCTCTCTCTCCTTTGCACAGTTAGGCCAGGAATATCTCTGCCCAGAGCAGCAGACCATCTAGCAATTCTCTCAGCCGGATGAGTACAAGGACTGGGAACAGGGCCAGCATGATGACATCCGTCATGACGTCGGTACTGTGTGCACTCAGATTCAGAAGCACTGGAGGAAGAGCACTTCCTCGTCCAGTCGGGAGCGGTTGCAAAGGCACATGCAATCCTTGCAGACACCCGGCTCTCCATTTTGTATTTCAATGATGCTGCCACAAACATTTACTGTCACAAAAGAAGTTATTCAAACACAATCAATTAGGTGACTATATTAGCATATTTTTCATTGTAATATTATAACAAAGGGTATATTCCTCCCTGTGATTGTATTTATAGGCTTTTGGAGCTAATATTTGTTTAAATGATTAATATGTTTTTCAAATGCATGTGACAAGTGTGGCAGAAATGTTTCTCTTTCTGCAAACAATACTGTAAAAGGAGAGTGCTCAGGAGTCCCCAGGAGGGCTGCCTTCCAGGTGCCACTGAGTTCTTTAACTCTTGCAAATTACATTTTTTGATGATAAGGAATTCCAAGGGAAGGGCTTTCCAGAGCAGTGTTTAGAACTGTGATTGGCGCTCCAAGCACTTCCCACCAGCCCTGAACGATCCCTGGGTCACAGCACTCCAGAGAGCTTCCAGCTGATCTGCTTTGAGCTGGATTGTTTTATTTATTCAGAGTTGCATGTAACTCAGAGTCATAGAATATAAAGCCAGAAGGGACCACTGTGAGCATCTAGTGTGGTCTCCTGTAACGCAGGCCAGAGCATTCCTCTGAGTTAATTCCTGTTTGAACTAAAGCATCTCCTTTAGAGAAATATCCCATCTTGATGTTAACCATTGGAACAATTTACCAAGGGTTGGGGTGGATTCTCCATCACTGGAAAATTGTAAGTTATTCCCTCACTGTTCGGACTTGCACCTTATTTCTAGTCTGACTTTGTCTAGCTTCAGCTTCGCACCATTGGATCTTGTTATGTCTCTGTCTGTGAGATGAAAGAGCCCCCGATTATCAGATTCTGCTCTCTGTGTAGATACTTCTAGACTGTGATCAAGTCACCCCTTAACTTTGACTTTGAGAAACTAAATAGATTGAGCTCCTACAGTCTTTTCCCATACGGCATTTTCCAAACCTTTAATCATTCTTGTGACTCTTCTCTGAACCCTCTCCAATTTTTCAGCATCCTTACTTAAGTGCAGACACCAGATCTGGACAAAATATTCCAGTCGTTGTCACACCTGTGCTAAATACAGAGGGAATATAACCTCTCTACTCAAGATTCTCTTGTTTATACAGCCAAGGATTGCATTAGTCCTTTTGGCCACAGCATTGCACTGGGAGTTCATGTTTAACTGACTAGCCACCATGACCCCAAAATCTTTTTCAGAGTCCTGATACCCTGGAGAGAGGTCCTCATCCTGTAAGTATGGCCTATACACTTTGTTCCTAGATGTATGACTTTCCATTTGACCTTGTTAAAACGCATATTGTTTGCTTATGCTCTGCTTATCAAACAATCTGGATCACTCTGTATCAATGACCTGTCCTCTTCATTAATCACCACTCCTCCAAGTGCCCATAAGTCAATGCATCATTGACCAACTCATGAGAAATCAAGGCTCAGGACTAGGGTGACCAGATAGCAAGTGAGAACAATTGGGACAGGGACCGGGAGGGTGCTAGACTTCATAGAATCATAGAATCATAGAATATCAGGGTTGGAAGGGACCCCAGAAGGTCATCTAGTCCAACCCCCTGCTCGAAGCAGGACCAATTCCCAGTTAAATCATCCCAGCCAGGGCTTTGTCAAGCCTGACCTTAAAAACCTCTAAGGAAGGAGATTCTACCACCTCCCTAGGTAACGCATTCCAGTGTTTCACCACCCTCTTAGTGAAAAAGTTTTTCCTAATATCCAATCTAAACCTCCCCCACTGCAACTTGAGACCATTACTCCTCGTTCTGTCATCTGCTACCATTGAGAACAGTCTAGAGCCATCCTCTTTGGAACCCCCTTTCAGGTAGTTGAAAGCAGCTATCAAATCCCCCCTCATTCTTCTCTTCTGCAGGCTAAACAATCCCAGCTCCCTCAGCCTCTCCTCATAACTCATGTGTTCCAGTCCCCTAATCATTTTTGTTGCCCTTCGCTGGACTCTCTCCAATTTATCCACATCCTTCTTGAAGTGTGGGGCCCAAAACTGGACACAGTACTCCAGATGAGGCCTCACCAATGTCGAATAGAGGGGAACAATCACGTCCCTCGATCTGCTCGCTATGCCCCTACTTATACATCCCAAAATGCCGTTGGCCTTCTTGGCAACAAGGGCACACTGCTGACTCATATCCAGCTTCTCATCCACTGTCACCCCTAGGTCCTTTTCTGCAGAACTGCTGCCTAGCCATTCGGTCCCTAGTCTGTAGCTGTGCATTGGGTTCTTCCGTCCTAAGTGTAGGACCCTGCACTTATCCTTATTGAACCTCATCAGATTCCTTTTGGCCCAATCTTCCAATTGGTCTAGGTCCTTCTGTATCCTATCCCTCCCCTCCAGCGTATCTACCACTCCTCCCAGTTTAGTATCATCCGCAAATTTGCTGAGAGTGCAATCCACACCATCCTCCAGATCATTTATGAAGATATTGAATAAAACCGGCCCCAGGACCGACCCTTGGGGCACTCCACTTGATACCGGCTGCCAACTAGACATGGAGCCATTGATCACTACCCGTTGAGCCCGACAATTTAGCCAGCTTTCTACCCACCTTATAGTGCATTCATCCAGCCCATACTTCCTTAACTTGCTGACAAGAATACTATGGGAGACCGTGTCAAAAGCTTTGCTAAAGTCAAGAAACAATACATCCACTGCTTTCCCTTCATCCACAGAACCAGTAATCTCATCATAAAAGGCGATTAGATTAGTCAGGCATGACCTTCCCTTGGTGAATCCATGCTGGCTGTTCCTGATCACTTTCCTCTCATGCAAGTGCTTCAGGATTGATTCTTTGAGGACCTGCTCCATGATTTTTCCAGGGACTGAGGTGAGGCTGACTGGCCTGTAGTTCCCAGGATCTTCCTTCTTCCCTTTTTTAAAGATTGGCACTACATTAGCCTTTTTCCAGTCATCCGGGACTTCCCCGGTTCGCCACGAGTTTTCAAAGATAATAGACTTCTATAATAGACAAAGCCCCGAGTATTGGGACTGTCTCTATAAAATCGGGACATCTGGTCACCCTACTCAGGACAGTCATACAGTGATGAGGCATGCCCCACACAGGCCCTGAATGGGCTAATGTGGGCCTACGAGGCAATTAACAGACTAGGCTGTTCCTGGAGGGCAGGAGCCAGGCTTAACTGATCATGAAGCCAGCTGGGCAGGAGCAGGCTGATTAGTAGAAAGCCAGGAAGTGTGTAGCAGAAAGGAGATGCAGGGAACAGAGAGGGAGTGAGGAGCAAGCCCCAGTGTTCCTAAGCAAACTCGGAGAAGGCTGGGAAGAGAGACTCCAGAGAAGACGCCCTGAGGGTCAGCAGAGCCTCCAGGAACAAGGCCTTGGGAGGCAGCCCTCTGTGATGGAGTGAGGAGGAACTCTGCAAATCCCAGGGGTAGGGCAAAATATGTGCAGGGGATTGATTCTGGGCAGGATAGAAGAGTTTTGTTCCTGTCAGTTTGGACATTATTGCCCAAGGAGGGGACCAAGGTTTGTGTGACTTGGGCAGAGGGCGGAGCCGTGGACAACTCAGCAAGAAGCAGATGGCTAGCTGGCAGCTTCGGAGACAAGGACCCCTTTCAGCATCACACCTTGACACAAGCAGGCACTGTGGGTGGGGAGTACCCACGTGTTAGAGTTTTTGTCTCAACACTTTGCATTTACAGAGTGCTGCCATGCTAAGGGTCAGGGTGTTTGGGCAGGTGTTAGCTGCAGCATCTATCTGTATGCACGTTAAATGCTCTCCGTTCGTTGTTCCTTATGTAGAAAAGCGGATCCCTAAAAGCTGCGTGATGTGTACGTTCTCACTCCCTTTGCTTCTGCAAAGCTTGGATTCCAAGATGGAACGAGAACAAAGACTCAGAGAGAAGCAAATGCACAAAGCGTAAATGTGATGTGTCTTCAACTGGGAAACGACCACTAGAGGCAATGGAGCTGCGGCATTGAGAGGTGAGCCCCTGTCAATCTGAGCCAGAAATCACTGACTGATCAGCAGCCATCTTGAGTTACTTTACCTGGATGGGTGGAGCAGATCATCTCTGATAGAACTGTCCTTTTGCATTTGATAGTCTTCCCTCTAATTGGCTTATATCTGCTAAATTTCCACCCCAAAGAGGTGGGGGCAGAGTATGGGGGGGTCAATTTTAAAATATGCTGTTTATTTTATCCCCTCTGCAAAAGTTTGAAAAAGTTATGAATAAGCCTCTTAATCCCAGCTGGTCCCACAAGCCAGCTCTCTGACAGTGCTGTTTATTGACTCACATGTCTGCACTATTACCTAGCGTCCCAGCGCTCAGAGGCAGACTGTTTTCTGGGACAGTCTGGCTATAACATACCTGGAAGGCCGCCTCTTCTACCTGCAGCGTCTTTTCAAATATGAAAAAGACTCAATGTTTCCACTGGCAAGGCCCTCTGTCTTCAATAACCTCCTAGAGTTTGAAGAAAGAAGCTGGTATTCACGAGAGCTTGTGATCAAAGGGGAAAGGGAAAGCCCCAGCCCCAGATGCAGATGCTAATTCTAGACATTGAACTTTTTTAAACAATGACAACTGAAATGTTATTTACATTCTAATCAGCTGTACAAAGAAACAGAAAGTGTTTAAAGGGGAAGGTATAAAAGTCACATATATGAGGCTAAAATTACAATCAATTGTAGGGAAAGCTCTGGTTTTGAGTCTGATCCTGGAGTAATGTGAAACCTACCTGAGTAAAGGCTGCAAGAATAGGGTCCTGTATTAGTGACCCAGTCTGAAAAATGTCCCCTGCAGTTAGAAAGTGACTTCTGGCCATGTGTCACTGGATGAGAAGTGTCAGAACAAACTCATTCTGTGACCTTGTGCTAACTCACCAGTGGCTCAGCAGCTCACATGCCAGCTGATAGCACAAAGCTGATTGTAACCCAGGTCTGTGTTAACCCAGACCCAGCACAAGGCCTCTTCCAGCTCTCTTCCCCCAGTCTCAACATTGAGGATCTGCTGGTTCAAGTGCATCATAGACATTTTCTCTGCTTTGATGCATATTATAATCCAGCGAGTTTAAAGGAGTGGAGATGGTGCCGGAGACCTAGAAGAGTTCTTTACACTCCAGGCCCATCTCAGCAGCGGGAGTCCTTAGTGGATTTCCAAGGAGGTGATTGGCATCTTTCAATACCTTGGAACAACGGCACTTGATCCTGGATGGAAGTGGTGAGAAGAGCGTAGGCTGGCTAAGAAGGGATACAAGACACTGGACTGCTCCAGGAGGGACCCCCACTCTGGGCACTGGCTCTGTCCCTGCATAAATATGGGTGCACTCCACCTTCTCGCTAGCCCCCAAGACTGGACATTAGCCAGCCTTCTGTGTGTGAGCCCCACTGCCCACGACAGTCCCTGCCACCAGCACAAGGCTCCAGTAGGGGCTGGCAGTGAAAAAGTCACCCTGGAAAATGCAACTTCAAGAGAAAAAATAAACAAGGAACTGTAATGTTTGCGGGATGTTTGTTAATTCTAAGCCAGAAATACCCTTTACACGCAAGGGTTCATAGATTCCAAGGCCAGCTGGGACCATTGTGATCATCTCGTCTGACCTCTTGCATAGCACAGGCCAGAGAACCGCCCCCAAATAATGCCTAGAGCAGAGCATTTAGACAAATCTTGATTTTAAAATTGTCATTCTGAATTTGTCTAGCTTCAACTTCCAGCCATTGGATCGTGTTCAACCTTTGTCTGCTAGATTGAAGAGTACAGTATTAAATATTTGTTCCCTGGGTAGGTACTTACAGACGGCAATCAAGTTACCCTTAGTTGTCTCTTTGTTAAGGTAAATAGGCTGAGCTCCTTGCATCTATCACTGTAAGGCAGGTTTGCTAATCGTTTAATCACTCTCATCACACTTCTCTGACCCCTCTCCAATTTATCAACGTCCATCTTGAATTGTGGGCACCAGAAATTGACACAATGTTCCAGCAGCGGTCGCACCAGTGCCCAATACAAAGGCAAAATACTCCAACTTGAGATTCCCCTGTTTATGCATTCCAGAATTGCATTAGCTCGTTTGGCCACAGCATCACACAGGGAGCTCATATTCAGCTGGTAAGCCACCACAACTCCCAAATCTTCTGAAGAGTCCCTGCTTCCCAGGACAGAGTCCCTCATCTAGGAACAAAGAATATAGGCCTTACTCACAAGATATGTACCTTTACTGTTAGCCACATTCAAACATATTGTTTGCTTGTACCCAGTTCACAAGGCGATCCAGATCGCTCTGAATCAGAGACATGTCTTCTTCATTATTTACCACTCCCCCAGTTTTGTTTCATCTGCAATATATATCAGTGATGATGGTTCTATGTTTTCTTTCAGGTCACTGATAAAAATGTTAAATAGTGTAGGGACAAGAACCGATCTCTGCAGGACCTCACTGGAAACAGACCCACATGATGATGATTCCCTGTTTACAATTACATTTTGAGACCTATCAGTTAGCCTTCTGTAAAGGCTTGGTGCTTCACAATATTTTGATTAAAAAACTAGAATGATATAAAATTAACATGGCACACATTAAATGCATTTAAAATTGGCTAAGTATATTATGGCAACACTGTTACCTTTATCAACCAAACTTGTAATCTCATAAAAAAAAGATATCAAGTTAGTTTGGCAGGATCTTTATGCCATAAACCCATGTTGATTTTCACTAATTACTTTACCCTCCTTTAATTCTTTATCAATCAAGTCCTGTATTAGCCACTCCATTATCTTGCCCAGGATCAATGACAGGCCTATAATTACCTGGGTAATCCTGTTTACTCTCTTTGAAAACTGAGACAACATTAGCTTTTTTCCAGTCTTCTGGAACTTCCACAGTGTTTCAAGACTTACTGAAAATCAGGATTAATGGTTCAATGAGCGCCTCAGCCAGCTCTTTTAAAACTCGCGGATGCAAGTTATGTGAGCCTGCTGATTTAGAAATATCTAACTTTATAGCTACTGTTTAACATCCTCCAGAAACATGAGTGGAATGGAGAGAGTATTATTACCATATGAAGAATCTGTGTCATCTGTTTTTCCTCTAAATATAGAACAGAAATATTTATTGCCACTTTTTTGGTCTTATATATAATTCTACCATTTGCATCTCGTAATGGCCCATTGCCGTTGTCATATTAGGAACAAACACCATCATATGTTTATAACTTCGTTGTCCTGAGGCAGGGGATTCAAAGAGATTGACATTATCGGTGCCTACTGAATATTTCAGACAAAGAATTTTTTTGTTAAACTATCGCCTATTTTTCTAAAACCAAAGTTTTCACAAACACATTTGTGAAACTAACAAAAAATGGCCCTTTTCAAAAGCTGCAGAATGAAAATTATTTTTAATTTTTGGAAATTTTCCATGAAAATCTCCAAACGATATATCATCATTTAGAACTAGGGACCATCCAGTGCCTGGCCAGAAACATCGTGTGCTGTGCACATGACAGGTGTTATGACAGTTGCCTCATTGTCAGCACACATTTCTCACAGCCTGAGCTCTCTTCCCATCCGGGCCATTTGTGACTCCACAGCCTGTGAGCTGAATGCCCACATGGCCTTTTCAGTTAATTATTTTTCATTAATGATGCTATAATTGCCATTACACTTCTCATTTTGTTTCTGTTGGATGCTAGTGCTGGTATTTTTCTCATTTGTCGCTGAAAAAAAAATGGAGCAGATCCTCAAGAAATCCATTTTGAAGCACTTGGAGGAGAGGAAGGTGATCAGGAACAGTCCACATGGATTCACCAAGGGCAAGTCATGCCTGACCAACCTGATTGCCTTCTATGATGAGATAACTGGCTCTGTGGATATGGGGAAAGCAGTGGATGCGATATATCTTGACTTTAGCAAACTTTTGATAAGGTCTCCCACAGTATTCTTGCCAGCAAGTTAAAAAAGTATGGATTGGATGAATGGACTATAAGGTGAATAGAAAGCTGGCTGCATTGTCACGATCAAGGGATAGTGATCAACAGCTCGATGTCTAGCTGGTAGCCAGTATCAGGTGGAGTGCGCTAGGGGTCAGTCCTGGGGCCAGTTCTGTTCAATGACATCTTCATTAATGATCGGGAGGATGGTGTAGGTTGCATCCTCAGCAAGTTCACAGATGACACTAAGCTGGGAGGAGAGGCAGATAGGCTGGAGGGTAGGCGTCCAGAGTGACCTAGACAAACTGGAGGATTGGGCCAAAAGAAATCTGATGAGGTTCAACAAGGGCACATACAGAGTCCTGCACTTAGGACAGAAGAATCCCATGCACCGTTACAGGCTGGGGACCGACTAGCTAAGCAGCAATTCTGCAGAAAAGGACCTGGGGATTACAGTGGACGAGAAGCTGGATATGAATCAACAGTGTGTCCTTGTTGCCAAGAAGGCTAATGCCATATTGGGCTGCATTAGTAGGAGCATTGCCAGCAGATCGAGGGAAGTGATTATTCCCCTCTATTGAGCACTGTTGAGGCCATATCTGGAGTACTGTGTCCAGTTTTGGGCCCCCCACTACAGAAGGGATGTGGACAAATTGGAGAGAGTCCAGCAGAGGGCAATGAAAATTATTAGGGGGCTGGGGCACATGATTTACGAGGAGAGGCTGAGGGAACTGGGATTGTTTAGTCTGCAGAAGAGAAGAGTGAGGGGGGATTTGATAGCAGCCTTCAACTACCTGAAGGGGGTTCAAACGAGGATGGAGCTCAGCTGTTCTCAGTGGTGGCAGATGAAAGAACAAGGAGTAATGGTCTCAAGTTGTGGTGGGGGAGGTCTAGGTTGGATATTAGGAAACACTATTTCACCAGGAGGGTGGTGAAGCACTGGAATGCGTTACCTGAGAGGTTTTTAAGGCCTGGCTTGACAAAGCTCTGGCTGGGATGATTTAGTTGGGGTTGGTCCTGCTTTGAGTAGGGGGTTGGACTAGATGACCTCCTGAGGTGCCTTCCAACCCTGATATTCTATGATTCTCTGATCTGTGTGTTGGTGATTAAATTGCAAAATCATATAAGCAGCCCTGAGAGAGCAAAGCTTCAGTAACACTGAGCCTGTGAGAGAGACAACACAGAAACCCAGTGGCACACACTCCCCCATGCTGTTGGTACAGTGGGAAAGGGTCACGTGGCATATAGCCTCCGTGGCTTTTTTATTTTTTTTATTGCCCCTCTCTTAGGAGTTAGACATTAAGGACACACACCGACATGCGTGAGAGCTGTGCTGCGATCCTTGCTGCAAACACAGATAGACTCTGGGCGAGGCTCCCCTGCCTGTGGCATTATTCTCCGGCTTTTCTGGGCTGTCACAGCCTTGACATCATTTATTTTTGTATGTGATTGACCTGTCTGCTGGGTCAGACTGCTCCTCTGGGCAGCTGCTGCCATGCACAGAGCCAGCGGAAAGGGGCCAGGGGCTCAGGAGCCCTGCAGGGGAATGGATGCCTGCCTCCATACTTTCGCAAGGTGCAGAGTGTGTGTGTGGGGAAGGGGCAGGGGGGCTCAAGCCCCTGACATACCTCCAGAGCCAAGCAATATGTTCAGGAATTATTCAGCAAAGGACTCCGAGCGACGAACTAGTTAAAGAAAATCAGGTGGACGAATGAATCACCTTGTTCTAGTGAGAACTGATTCCTGTTGTACTGAATCCTAGAAAACAGAGCTGCCAGGTAGTCTTCCGCTCTGCAAGTCCCATGAGCCTACAGTAAAAGCTTTCTTATGCCTTGTGGCTCATCTCTCCATTGGGGCAGGACTGGCCCTTGCAGGATACCATCTAGAGCAGCGGTGGGCAACCTGCAGCCGTCAGGGCAATCCGCTGGCGGGCTGCAAGACAGTTTGGTTACAACTGAGGAGAGGCTGAGGGAACTGGGATTGTTTAGTCTGCAGAAGAGAAGAGTGAGGGGGGATTTGATAGCTGCTTTCAACTACCTGAGAGGTGGTTCCAGAGAGGATGGTTCTAGACTATTCTCAGTGGTAGAAGAGGACAGGACAAGGAGTAATGGTCTCAAGTTGCAGTGGGGGAGGTTTAGGTTGGATATTAGGAAAAACTTTTTCACTAGGAGGGTGGTGAAACACTGGAATGCGTTGCCTAGGGAGGTGGTAGAATCTCCTTCCTTAGAAGTTTTTAAGGTCAGGCTTGACAAAGCCCTGGCTGGGATGATTTAATTGGGGATGGGTCCTGCTTTTGAGCAGGCGGTTGGACTGGATGACCTACTGAGGTCCCTTCCAACCCTGATATTCTATGATTCTATGATTCTCCTGGCACTGTGAGACAGGTGCTTTTTAAATCGCTTGTGCTGTACTGAATGCCCCTGTGCCCGGCACGCCCACTTTCCAGAGCCCCATGAGGGAAGTGGACCCAGCAGGACGGGCTGCCTGTTGCATTCATTAGTGGGCTGGATTCACACCTTAGCATAACAATAGCCAAGAAAGCTGGGATAGGTGTTTCCTGCAAACACAGAGGATGCAGATAAAGGAGGCTTACTCCATGACTGATTTGAATAAATATATACTACTGAGGAGTGGCAGCATGGGCAGGTGGGTCTAGGGGGCCGAATGTTCAACACAGACCATGCCAGCCCTGACCAAGGTAAGGCCAAAGCCTCAGCTCCAACCAGCCTCCAAGACCTTGGGTGTAGGTCAGGTGCAAACCCTGGCCAGCTAGATCAGGCCCAGCTCAGATATTTCCTACTCACCGCATGAACACTCCCATCCTTAGCACTGGTCTGCGCTCTGCACATGGGGCTGGAACCAAATGCAGCAGGGTTCCCTGCACCCCAGACACTGCTCAGCCCTTCTCACTCTTATCCAGGGAGGAAGAATCTGACCCCTCTGCTGTTTGCATGGGGAAGAGCAGCAAGGAAGGAAAAGGGTTTTGGGGACTCTCTCCCACGAGCACCTGGGGTAGTGTCACTCTGAGCCACCAGTTCACACCTGCTGAGCTACGCCCAGACTGTCAGAATTCACCTCCACTGATGGGCTGGATTGAACCACCTCTGGTCTCTGGCTGAGCTGCTTGCCAGTCCTAGTGACGAGGAAATTCTTGCAGAGCAGCCAGTCAGCATGTGGGCAGCAAGGAGCATTTGCAGCTGGGCCCTGCCAGCTTTTATAGGCGCTTGACTTCACCTTTTTTGCCTTTCTGTGACTTTTTGATTTGAATTTCAAATTCTTCAAAATTCTGCATGTAAAGAAGAACTACAAAGCACGACAATGTGATGTGGCCATGAAAAAAGCGAATGCGGCCTTGGGATACATCAGGCGAGGTATTTCCAGTAGAGATAAGGAGGTTTTAGTATCGTTATACAAGGCACCGGTGAGACCTCATCTGGAATATTGTGTGTAGTTCTGGTCTCCCATGTTTAGGAAGGATGAATTCAAACTGGAACAGGTACAGAGAAGGGCTACTAGGATGATCCAAGGAATGGAAAATCTACCTTATGAAAGGAGACTCAAAGAGCTTGGCTTGTTTAGCCTAACCAAAAGAAGGCTGAGGGGAGAGATGATTGCTCTCTATAAATATATCAGAGGGATAAATACCAGAGAGGGAGAGGAATTATTTAAGCTCTGTACCAATGTGGACACAAGAACAAATGGATATAAAGTGGCCATCGGGAAGTTTAGACTTGAAATTAGACAAAGGTTTCTAACCATCAGAGGAGTGAAGTTCTGGAACAGCCTTCCAAGGGAAGCAGTGGGGACAAAAGACATATCTGGCGTCAAGACTACGCTTGATAAGTTTATAGAAGGGATGATATGATGGGATAGCCTAATTTTGGCAATTAATTGATCTTCGCCTATTAGCGGTAGATATGCCCAGTGGCCTGTGATGGGATGTTAGATGGGGTGGGATCTGAGTTACTACAGAGAATTCTTTCCTGGGTGTCTGGCTGGTGAGTCTTGACCACATGCTCAGGGTTTAGCTGATCACCATATTTGGGGTCCGGAAGGAATTTTCCCCCAGGGCAGATTGGCAAAGGCCCTCGGGGTTTTTCGCCTTCCTCTGCAGCGTGGGGCACGGGTCACTTGCTGGAGGATTCTCTGCACCTCAAAGTCTTTAAACTATAATTTGAGGACTTCAATAGCTCAGACATAGGTCAGGGGTTTGTTAAAAGAGTGGGTGGGTGAGATTCTGTGGCCTGCGTTGTGCAGGAGGTCAGATTAGACGATCATAATGGTCCCTTCTGACCTTAAAGTCTATGATTCTATACAATCATTCCAACAACTGGCACCTTGCAGCCATGCTGGAAATATGGCTTTCCAACACTTCGCTATATGCAGCAAGAGTGAATGCGCAGATAAATTCATGACCCCAGATTCCTCTGAAAATTCTCTAAATAAAGACTTTCAAATGCATGGCTTTGCTCAAGATCACTGTGTTTGTGTTGGTAAGAAGCCAAAATCCATGAAAAATAGTGTGTATGCCAAAAAAAATTAATTTTATGTAATAAATATAGGTCATTTGGATGAGCTTCTTGCCAAAAACAATGCAAACATGAACATCCTCAGAGATTCTTATCAGAGCAGAGTTGAGTCTTTAATACAGTCTACAGCCTGCTCGTAAATGGAGAAAGAATTCTGCAAAACTACCCATTTTCTCTTGGAACCTTTCACCCACAGTTAGTTTGCCCATTTTGCCCAGCTAGCATGGCTTTTCACAGTAAATATGGTGAAATGCAGCCCACTGGAAAAAACAGAAATTTACCCTAGTTGAAAATCTGTGATTTTAATGGAGAAAGATGGGCTTTGATAGCCAAACTGCTCTGTTCTGACTGCTGAAAAAATGCCTTCATTTTGAAAATAATAATAATTAATAATCTACCTAGGGGTGTCTGGACTGAGTGCTGTCCCTTCCAAAAATCCTTTATTTAAGATACCGATTTATCTCTATCTGGGGACTTCAATAGCTCAGACATAGGTCAGGGGTTTGTTACAGGAGTGGGTGGGTGAGATTCTGTGGCCTGCGTTTTGCAGGAGGTCAGACTAGATGATCATGATGGTCCCTTCTGACCTTAAAGTCTATGAGTCTATTCCAGGAGAGCGGGCTCCCCACCTTCTGACACCTACCCCCATTAGGAGATAAAATAGATAAGAAATTAAGTAAAACAATAGGATCAGTACAGGTAAATGCCTGTTTTAAGAGCTGGCTATTTTGTGGCATGTTAATCTCCCTCGGCTGAAATCAGGGAGAGGTATTCTGTGTCATATGAAATAGGATGGAGTGAGGTTTGTGGTGGGGGAGGCTGGTGCTAAACCAATGAGACAGCACACCAGAGCTATGCAGGGACTCCTCTGATACTCTCTGCAGCTTTGACTGCACTTCCAGACCCCACTGCTGATCTGCCCCTGAAAAGCTGGCACTGTAATAAGGGGACGGCCTGACGTCAGTTCAACTTGTCCCCACAGAATCTACGTCAGGACTTGTGCCCTGTAGATGGAGGTACAGTCTCAGCTGGATAATTGGGGCAGGGTTTTCAGTGCACTCCATGTTCCTTTGCCAGGCTCTTCTCCCAGCACTAGTACCGCTCTGCACCAGGCACTTACTGCGCTAACAGGGCTGCGAAAGCTGGGATCCCACCAGCTCCTGGGAAACGCAACAAAAACGACTTTTCTACAGGGAAAAACACTGCGGGGAACAGTTCCTTTCTCCCAGTTTTGGGGAAAGGGAACCACCTTTTCCTGTTATCCCGGGCTGGGGAAAGAGGTGAAGGGCAAAGGGTACATTCCAGTTGCTGAGGCACATGTCCACCTGTTGACCCAAATCAGCAGGATGAAGAGAGTTTGGACAGAGAGTGAAAAAGAAATGAGACAGATAGGAAAGAAAAGATCTTTACAGATCTAACAAAATTCAGTGAGTCCCTGAGCCCTCTTGAATGTGGCTCAAATGTCACCAAATGTCCACCACTGCTTGTTCTACCCCTAAAAACTGTTTCAATGTTATATCTGTCTTTGCTTTGCTCAGAGGACTCATCCCCAAGACTAAAACAGGCAAATGAAAGGGGGAAGGAGTCTCCTCTGATAAACACAAACAAAGAGGCAGCCAGTTCCTGCGCCCAGCCACCCCACACCCGAAAATCCCAACCTCACGGAACTCCACACACCCCAAACCAGAGTCATTTGCTTATGTGTGGCTCTAGTTAGTTTCCATCCCACCATCAACCTCAGTCTAGACCAATCCACACAAGCAGTCCATTTGCTGGACACTCCTGTGCTAATAAGCGATGGTCACATAAACACCACCCTATACCGGAAACCTACTGACCGCTATTCCTACCTACATGCCTCCAGCTTCCATCCAGGACACACCACACGATCTGTTGTATACAGCCAATCTCTAAGATACAACCGCATTTGCTCCAATCCCTCAGACAGAGACAAACACCTACAAGATCTCTATCAAGCATTGTTAAAACTACAATGCCCACCTGCTGAAGTGAAGAAACAGATTAACAGAGCCAGAAGAGTACCCAGAAGTTACCTACAGGACAGGCTCAACAAAGAAAATAACAGAACGCGACTAGTTGTCACCTTCAGCCCCCAACTAAAACCTCTCCAGCGCATCAACAAGGATCCACAACCTATCCTGAGGGACGACCCATCACTCTCACAGATCTTGGGAGACAGGCCAGTCCTTGCTTACAGACAGCCCCCCAACCTGGAGCAAATACTCTCCAGCAACCACACACCACACAACAAAAACACTAACCCAGGAACCTATCCTTGCAACAAAGCCCGATGCCAACTGTGTCCACATATTTATTCAAGTGACACCATCATAGGACCTAATCACATTAGCCACACCATCAGGGTCTCGTTCACCTGCACATCCACCAATGTGATATATGCCATCATGTGCCAGCAATGCCCCTCTGCCATGTACATTGGCCAAACCGGACAATCTCTACGCAAAAGAATAAAGGGACACAAATCTGACATCAGGAATCATAACATTCAAAAACCAGTAGGAGAACACTTCAGCCTCTCTGGCCACTCAGTAACAGACTTAAAGGTGGCAATTTTGCAACAGAAAAGCTTCAAAAACAGACTCCAAAGAGAAACTGCTGAGCTTGTATTAATATGCAAACTAGATCCCATTAACTTGGGTTTGAAGAGAGACTGGGCGTGGCTGGGTCATTTCACATACTGAATCTATTTCCCCATGTTAAGTATCCTCACACCTTCTTGTCAAACTGTCTAAATCGGCCATCTTGACTATCACTACAAAAGTTTTTTTCTCCTGCTGATAATAGCTCATCTTAATTAATTAGCCTCTTACAGTTGGTATGGCTACTTCCACCTTTTCATGTTCTCTGTATGTATATATATCTATATATCTTCTTACTATCTGTTCCATTCTATGTATGTATATATATCTATATATCTTCTTAGTATCTGTTCCATTCTATGCATCCGATGAAGTGGGCTGTAGCCCACGAAAGCTTATGCTCAAATAAAGTGGTTAGTCTCTAAGGTGCCACAAGTCCTCCTGTTCTTTTTGCGGATACCGACTCACACGGCTGCTAGACTGAAACCTCTAGTTAGCGTGTTAGCCAGCACTTCATGGCTCCATGCCTGCCTGCGAGCTACACCCTGACTCTGGTCATGGGCTTTTGTAGCCCCTCAGCATCAGTGGCAAAGTGGTTCTGGGCAAGTCAGGGATATTTGAACACAACCCGTAGTGGTTTCAGTTTTTGAAGCTATTATTGATAAGTAGAGATGCTGCATTTTGCAGTAAAGTTTACGAGAACGATACGAGAGTGTGTAACTGATGATGGTGGAGCCTAATGAAGTGTGTTTGAAATATTGAAGTATATGATAAACCATTATGTAAATTAAATTCATTGATAGCTCTGCTGTGAAATCGCTCTGGTAGCAGAATAGTAGATAAACATGAAGCTTAGAAGGTGCCATTTATTCATCCTTAAAATGGTTCCAAGTTTCTAGTGATTCATTAGCATTTAGCAGAAAACAAAGAGAACATTAGTTTCGCAACCAAACTTGAAACGAAGTCTCTTGAATTCTTCAAACCTCAATGCCATGCTGAGGCTTGTGGCCGTCTCGGCTCATTCCAAATCAGATCCTTTTCTTTCCCTTGGCAGATCCCATGCAGAAATGTGTTTTCTATCTGCAGCGGGTGCTTTCGGCAGGGGTGACTCCCAAGGTTCTTGCCTCAGACATACTGATTTTGCACGCTCTGTTTTTTATGCTTATTTAGTGGCTGCCAAAATAATAAACACTTAACCATGGAAATGGCATTTGCCATCATCTCCATGATCCTCCTGAGCTTACCGATACAACCTGTCCCAGTGACAAGCTGCGTGGAGTAACTGCTAGACAGCTTTTTGCATCTACCCCAGAGACACGGAAAGAAAAGCTGGACGTGCATGTGTATTAAAAACAAAAGAAGAATGAAGTTTATTAGTATATTTAGAAATAATTTAGAAATAATATAATAAAAGTAATTTGGAAACAAACCAAATGAAATAAATCTTTACTATGAAACCCCAAACAATACTAATAGAAACATACTTTTTGTTCAGCAGTCATTGGGGTTTTCCAAACAAAAGGCCAGATGCTGCAGGCCAGATGCCCCACTGAGGTCAGCCTATGAGCTGCTGGCTCAGACGCCAACCTAGTGCATCTTTAGCCCAGGGATGTTGTGTTCTACGACCCTTAAAACACAAGCAAACCATGTGCAGAGATGATGGGCCCAGTCTTGCAAATCCCTTACTCAGATAGTCGCATTGATATCAGTAAGCAACAAGTTAAGGGACTGGCCCCACATTCTCTACTGCTGCAGTTAGTTAATAAATTTACTTTCTCTGACATGTTCCGTGGGTTTGAAAGACTTTAAGGTAAAGACATTCCCGTAATATTCTATTCAAAATAAACAATGTTTGATGAGTATCATTACTAGGGAACAGCAGCTCAGAAAGTCCTGGATTTAAGAGGTTATGGATCTGGTGCTTTCTGTTGTACTTTATTAACACTGTACATGCATTGAGACAAATAGAAAGGGAGCTAAACTTAATGATCATTTCTGTGCAATTTCATATCTCCGTTAACACCTGCTTCTGCCTGGCTAAGGAGCAGCCCACTGTGAAATGGGACAAGAAATACCACTGTGTGTATCCTGTGGTCTCCATTATCTGAAACCGAGTAAAAGCAGTGTAAAGCTCGTGTCTCCTTTCCACAGAGGGGTTTGAAGCTTCACTTACTGACTACCCGAACGTTTGTAAGGAAGTAACAGAGATCCAGTTTTCACACAGGTGCACCTCCCAGGGGGTTGTGGCGTCGGCTCCAGAATGCATCCCCGAGTCCCTACCACACCCTTATTGCAGGGGCCCACACTTGAAAATTGAGCCCTGAGATGTTAGGCAGATAAACTCAAGCCAACAATACACAGGTCCTTGCAGTTTCTGTGAACAGAACTGAACGGGGGGAAGAGGGGGAGGGAAATGGGACTTTGTGTTTACTGAAGACTCTAGCGTGAGTCCACTCCACTTTTGTCCACTCAGCCACAGCGCATACACGCTGGAAACTAAAGTGAAGCCCTTTGTACCCACCAGCTCACCCTTTCCAGCGCAACAGGTCCAAGAGTGGCTGGTGTGGGGTTAATGTCTCTGCAGCCCAAGCCTGCTAAGCATCATGGGAAAGAGGCAACCCACTGTTCTGAAACTAATTTTACAGTTTAACTGCTATCATATATCCTGGGCCCCCCAGCCCTCTTTGAAAGGAGTGCTCCTACCAGTTGGAAAACTCACAGAGTGTTTTGATTGGCAAGGTTTCTGCCAGACGGTGGGAGTTATAAATAAACATCTCAGCAGGGCCTGGAAAAGTCCAGCTCATTTTGCCAGGCTTTAGACTGTGCGAGAGCCTCTCTCGGGGGTCCGGCCCTTGCTGGAGCCCCTCCATTACATTACATAAGCCCCAAACAGGACATTACTGCATGTGTGTGAACAACTCGTGTTACAGAAACAGCAACTTCTATTCACGGGGTAGACGGCTGCAGCTTCACAAGGTCCCTTTTCTCCCAGCCTTTCAGCTTGAAAACTAAGGGCAACCAACTGCAATATGCATCGTCAGGGCAGAATGCGCTGTGTACTCTTATCTTCACCGGGTTACAATGCACTTCGCTTGGAAGGAAACTTTATTTAAGGCTCCCATGAGGACTGGGGGAGAAGGGAGAGACCCTGGCTCCCCAGACTGGCTGGGACTGCGGCAGGAGTGGCTGGCTCACCCCATGCGCCTGCCTTCCTGGGCTGAACTGTGAAATCCCAGCCTGAGTCTCAGTTAGGAAACTGATTCCCAAATAAAAACAATGCTGGGACTGTCTGCCCCATCCCAGCCCTGCTCCACGTCCTGTCCCCACTCAGCCTCTCCCGACCCAAGTGGACCCCCGCAAGGCCAGCCAGGCCCATGAACAAATAGCAGGAAGCAGGGCAGCTCCCAGGGGATTAGTCTGCAGAGTTCAGAGCTCAGCCCAGCAGCTGGATTTATGAGGTGAATGGCCTGGGACAGAGCTGGCTGCTGGGCACAGGTCTCTGGTGCTTGGTGCACCCTGGAAAGCCGCAGCTGGCCATTCCCCAGGGGCTTTACTCTAGGTCCCAGGTCTGCATAGGAAGTATGCCAAGAGCAGTGCGGCCAGGTCCTAGGGAGATGGGCCCATCTCACCATATGTTACACGGCAGGGGCCTTCTTCGTTCTCCTCCAGACGCTGCTGAAACTCTAGAGCTCAGTGTGAGGAACGGCTAATCGCATGCGAGCAGGATCTGCGCCAGCCATTCACCTCAATCCTGGCCTGCCGCAGCCCTTGCTCTTCCGGTCCCGGGCTCTGCTCACACAGATCAGCTGGACCAGGGCTGCAGCCCCCTGCCCCTCCCACACAAACAGCTTTGATGATGCCCCCTCATTCCCAACCTGCAGCCTTCTCCGTCCCGCTGCTACCCAAAGTTCCCAGCCCTGGGCCCCACACCACTGCTCTGCCAGTCCGCCTCTGGCAAGCACACGCCCAGCTTGTGCTTTCCCGCCTCCTTTAACACATAGACTCGGTCCTGCGGGCAGTGCTGGGGAAAACTGGTCAGTGGTTTGAAATGTTTTGTGGAAACAAACAAACCAACAGTGTTTTATTTCACTATAAAAGTTTTGTGCTTTTTTTTTCATTTTTCACACACAAAATTTCAAAATGAATTTTTTGAAAACAAAAGGAATTTGTTTTATTTTGTAGAAAAAAAAATATTTCAAATATGTGGGGGGCCTTCTGGCTGTCACTTCTTTTCCCCAATGGAAAGAAAAAAACAGTGAGACACCAAGGGATTGCTTCCAGCCATTGGGATTTTTTTTCCAAAAATTGAGATGTTTTCAATTTAATTGAATTATGTTCATAACAATGAATTCTTCCTGCAACAAATATTGTCGGGTGGGGGGGTGGATTTCATGGGAGTGTGTGGCCCTGCAGCATGTTCCATCTGCCAGCAGCCCCCCACCCCTAACGCTGGCTGAGTGTCAAAGGGCCAACCCCCACCTGCTCTCACTCATTCACTGCTCCGACCTTTCTGGTTCACACTGGGGGTTCAGAGCCCAGCACAGTAGGAGGGGTGTATGTGTGACCTTCTGCCAGGTGTTGTCAGCAGCAAAAAGGGCTGGACTCAAATATCTAGGGAGCTCCCCGTAACATTCATGAGCACTCTGGCTTGAGCTGCCTCCCAGAAGGCTGAGAACATTCAATTCAATTCCTTCCCGGGGCCCCCTTCCCAGGCAATACGTCCCCCTCTCACAAGTGCTGAGTCTGTGTGTGAAACAAGGAAAACTTTATTAGGGGAAAAGGGGACGCAGCATTGATGTGGGAAACCACAGCAAATCAACAGCATCTTACGCCAAATGCTAAGGGCACCTCCCTCCCCCCAGGTCTCTGGCACTAGCCCTTCACTGCCAGCACGAATGGTCGATGAACAAATGTCACTTCAGCCCATCACTTCCCCCCTCCATAGTCCAGAGAAGCCCAAAGCCTCCTGGGGATCCAGCCCAGGGGTGGGGAGGTCCCGGTACTGACTCACACTGGTGCCCCCCTCCACCCGCACCTCCGAGTAATGTCTCCCCGAGGACAGGCCCGCACACCCCAGCGCACAGCAATGAGTGCCAGGCAGCACCTGCTCTGTGCTTCCTCGTTGCATGCTTTTCCAGTCGGCAGACAGGATGAGTTGGAGGTGAGCCAGATCTTGATCCAGAGTCTCACTCTCCTTTCGGTGTGATCCCAGAGATTCTTCTGTTTCTTTCTCCAGCTCCTCTACATTTCTTTTTAGAGCAAATAGCTTCTAGGCGAAATCCCTACGTCTCTTTTGCAGCTCTGGAGAAATCCTTCCCACCATCCGAACTTCCACTTCTGGCACCGGGCTGGCTGAGGCCCTGCAGGAATTCACACGCTTTTCTTTTCCCCTCTGCATATAAATCTTCCCCTTTCCTCAGCACCTCCAAATGGCTGTGAATTGGTTCCGTGGCCTCCCGGGCAGCCTCTGCTGTGGGAACCGCTGTGTGAGCTACATGCTCATCACACACCCTGCAGAAGGGGGCCGCTCTGCTCCGTTGCTCAGAAGAGGTGTAAAGGCTCCTTGTGTTTCTCACACTTTCTCCTGCTTTGGGCTCTTTTTCTGATTGTAAACACGGCTGTATGGCCACTTCTGCTACATTCCCACGGGTTTCCTGGGCCCGAAGTTTCTCTGGGGAAGGGTCCTTGTGTGCTGAGGGCAAGAGAAGTTTGTACCCAATCGGTCCCAGCACCGGTTGATGGAGGCACAGCAGAAATTGTGCCCGCAGCCTGTAACCACCAGATCCTTAAGATTCTCCAGGAAGACAGGACAAGTCTCATCCACCTGGAGAGTCTGTATTGGGTTCCCGGCAGCCACCTTGCTCCTTGGTTTGTTGTGAGTGATTAGGGAGCGAAGTCCCGGAGTGCACTCGGGCATGTCCGTCTCCAGCTCCTTGGGGAAGTGTAGCCTGGTCTAGGCCGGGGGCTGCACTGCCTGGCCCTGCTGGTGCCTTGTTGCCTCTGCGTCGCTGCAGGTCCAGCCCAGAGCTTCCGTCATCTAACCCAGCCCGAGTGATTACAGCACCGGCAGCGCTGGGCAGGGGGATCACCAGCATCCCTGCCCTCTGCCAGTGGAGGGAGATCAGTGGCATGTAGGACCCATGAGCAGAGTCCTTGCCACAAGCCTCTTTGCCTTGCCCCTCTGTCTGGCTTATGCCCACTGGCATGGTGGGTATGGAACATGCAAACGAGGTCTGGCACATTCTGCCTTTCTCTGGCTCACCAGTAGTTGGCAGCACAGAGCTCCTTCCTTCTAGAGCGTCAGACCAAGAGGGCATGCCCACGAGACGCGGGCATAGGTAGGAGGGGGCTGACCAGACCCCTGCAAGTGACTTTGCACAGGCCCCCCCAAAGCCTAACATGGAGTGTGCCACCTGAACAGCCTGCTCAGGAAACACAGGGCCCAGCTGCAGCCCCATTTCCCCGATCTCGCAATGCCCACGCCATGCCCTCGCTGCCCTGGGCTCTGCAAAAACTCCCCCAACAACTGAGGACAAAGTATTAGATCACGGTCCAGCGCGTCTCACGGCCTGGTGCAACCGAGAGCGCTGCACGTCTAACCCCATGCCGGGCAAGAGCCAAAATCTTTCCCAGAGCTGCCCCCAGAAGTCGGAACGCAGGCTCAATGGTCAGAAAACAGCAGGTGTCGCCATGGACTAAACAGCTTTGACAGCTGGAAGGGGTGCGCGGTATGGAACAGATCAGCAAGGCAGCAGGTTACAATCCGTTAGAATATGGCTCCCTGTGCTGGCATCTTGCAGGCAGTGAGAGTCCCGTAGCCCAATAGCCAGCCACCCACCTCATACAGCCCACGCCGAGCCGTTCTCCTCCGGCTGCAACGCCCCTGCTGCACCAGGCACCTCTGCTGCAAGCCGCTGCTCTGCTTGATGGATACCATAAGCGATGCTGCTCTGGTGATCTATTACAGTCATCCTTCAGCCAAGTGCCATTGCCCCAGTGATGTGTTATTGTAATACATCACTGGCAGCAACGGGCAGCAGGACCAACAACCCGGCAGGTGCCCTCCATCAGGCATTTAATTATAAAGCTCTAAACTTTTCTCCTTTCACCGGAAAATAAAGGCTTTGTTTCCCCTATGTGTGCTGGGCGGTTCCCCGCCACTCCATCAAAGAAGGAAGAAATGGCAGGGGAGAAGTTTTACAGAAATCGCACAGACTCTGCAGTATGATGAGCAGATGGGACTGGTTCTCTGGCTCGCCCCCATCCCCCAACTCTAACGTTCACAAGTGGTTTATTGGTCTTATTTTATCTTCCCCCTTCATAAGCTGGGAAGTCGCTGGATATTTCTTGCAAGCGGCAGTTTGCTTTACTGGGCAGGTTTTCCTGAGATCTCACACGTTCAGCTGACCCCTTAGCTAGCTGCTACAGTGTGTAAAGTGTTTAACGTACTCAGCACCCTGTCCTGGCTCTCGCTGGTCATGGTGCTCTCGGTGCTAATGCCACCCCAGCACCCTACCACGCCCACCCTCACGCCCTCCACGTGCCACTGGGCAGACACCTGTCCAATTACCTGAAGAGCAGAGCCCCACCCTAACTTTGGTCATACTCACAAGATGAACTAATCTTCTAATCCACTACAGAGAGGTTCATCGTTGTCCCTTTGATCCCTTTGTCCAGCCAAGCCATGCCCTGGGTTTTCTGACAGCTCACTTCAAGCATTTTCCTTCTGTGTTTGTATTCCTCTGGGATAACAATCACTGCATCACCAAAATGTATCCACCTTTGTGGTGAGACACAGCAGCTGTTTCATGGTGCAAGGTAGTAGTTTGCAAGAATTCTAGACCAAAGCTAAAAGTAAACCTCTCCACCTGCAGCTGCAGGGTGAATTTAAGGGATGCAGAATGTAAACAAACCAAGGGAATGTGACTGAGGTGCCAGGATCCCAACCCAACTTTCAGGAAGTGCGCTAGGATTTTTAGCAACCACACATGCTCAGGACATAGGTTTTATGTCCCACCTCCAACAAGGCAGGGCTCCCAGCACCAGTCTGAGGTATTGGTTCAGTGATGACTCAGAGGGAAGAGTCTCAGTGCCATGGAGCAAGTGGCCAACTATTACTTCCTGCAACATGTGGGTTTTCCTTGTAAGTTTTCCAGCCGAGTCCTGACCAGCACTGAACCTACTTAGCTTGTAAATCTGGCCACACAGCAGCCTGTGGGAAGCATGGCCAGTGGACAGCATTTCTGCTGCATGTAGTAATTACCCTGGCTAGTCCATGAATGAACTGGCTCTTTCCTACAGCATGATCATTCTGAGGCCTTTTACTTGTAACGAGTACAGTACACTAGTCACTCTGTCAAGAGGCTTTTCCCTACTGCACCTGCTAAATTAACCACAGGAACCCACTGGGTACAGCTCCCTGCCTTTGTTGTTCTGTTTTTTCTCCAGTAGCTTTCACAAAACAAATAACTTCCTACAAGTATTTCCTTCTGGCTCAAACCTTGCTGCTCCCTCCGGGAGGTTCCCAGTGGATGGTGAAAGTCAACAGGGTATCGTCTGCAAAAGACCCTGCCACCCTTGTGCTGGATGCTGCATGGACACAGAGCAAGGTACAGTCCCTGCCCCAAAGTGTTTACAGTCTAACCAAGTCAGACCCACAGGAGGGGAGAAGACACAGGCATAGAGACTTGCCCACGGTCACACAGCTGGGCCAGGAAGAGAAGCCAGGAGGTCTCCTGGCCTCTGCACTGGACTGTGCTGTGCTTTGTCTCAAAGAGGGCTGCCTTCTCCCGCAGTCAGATGGTGCATCCCAGCCCAGCATTGTGTCAGCCACACACCACTGCATGAGGTGTGAGGAATAGGAAATCTCTGCAGTAGGAATGGAGCCTGCGAGTGCCCTTTCGTTGTGTTTAAATCAGTGTCCCTCTTAGTTATCCCTATACAGAAAGCACTGCTCAACGTCCTTGTTGCAGTGAGGGGATGTTGGCCAGGTGATGGACCTGTCTGGGAACGCCAGCTGGAAATCAGCAGGGTGTCTAGCTCGGTGTTTGGGACTGTGACTGGCCAGGGGCACGGATTCACTCCTGCGTGGGCTCTGCCCCAGCTTTACTTGCCTTTGCAGGTAGCAGCAGAGCCGGCCACTGGGACCTCAGCATCCTTCCGTTTTGTGGGGAAATTTTACTCAGCAACTGTTGGCATCCAGAGTTGGAAAAGTTTGTCTAATCTTCATCCCCCCACGTGCCGGTTTTGTCTGTGGAAACTGCTGTTCATCCACTGGTGGCCTCTAGCTGTGAAACTGTACTTCTAATTTTCATGCCAGGTTTTATTTTAGAGAGTGGATTTCTGGGCTAAGCCATTTGGAAAGCATAAGCATTCAACCCTCCCGCAGCGTAATGTCCCTGGGGCACAGATAATGTCCCTTGTGTATCTGTTGGTATTTCTGAGTTCCCGTGTGTGCCAGTTTGTCTGGGGTTTTCTGAAAGTACCATGCTGAGAGAGGAGGAGGAATGGCAGGAAAAGACACACAGGACCTAGGTGTACTGAGGTTTGAAAGAACGTGGTCCAGGGCCTCTGCAGAAGCAATCAAGATGGCCCTGAAGCCTCCTGGATGTGCTGTGCCGTCATGTGTAGGAGATGCCTCCTCTTGCATCTTCTTTTGGGGTGAGTCAGCAGGGCCCAACTTTTCATAAAGCTGAAGCTCACTTGCACCTTCAGCTGCACCCAGATCGCAAGTAACTGAGCACGCAAAGAGTGTGTATGTACACATGCACAGATACCTCAGCCGTGCTCTCAGGTACCTCTGGCACGTGACCAGGACTTTCCCCCATGCACGTAACTCTCTGACGGCAGTAGTCATGGCAGTGTGGACCCCAGGCCTGGGTTTCACTCAGGCTTTTTCCTGTCACTGCAAAATGAGCATCATTCAAGGTCATAAAAACTGACAATCAGTAACAGGTGCGGAGAAGACACACTGCCATGTGCAGCTCCAGGCATAAATCCAGGGAACGATAGTCAAACAAGGAGGAGTCGTTGGCCTGGCTGCTGTACCCAACAACTGGCACTAGCCGCCCATCAGCTGCCAGCAGAGCAGCCATATGGAACTGCAGGCTTATTTATGGACAGAACATAGCTCCCCCCGAGCTATATATAGGTAGAGAGGTCACACAGAGAACACACACGCAAACCTCACTAAAGTGACACTATTAAGGGGGCAAACTCACGCACCCAAAAGTTAGGAAATGCCAGACCTGAGGTTGCCTGTGCCGTGGGCTCTCCTCTGCCCTGCACCCAGCCTCCCAGCACCCCCACCTCCTGCAATGGCTTCTTACCCCTCTCAGAGCACAAGGGTGCCGACTCCCTGCACGGGCCCTGTGCCCACACAGGTCCCCTGCTGGGCAGCCTTGCTGTGGGGCTGAAGCGGTACCCAGGGCTGGGCGAAACACACAAGTGCATTTCATGGCAGAACAGCAGAAAGTCAGTTCTTAGGGCCCTCACCTTCCAACCCTGGAGGTCAGGATGCTACATTGGGCCTGTGAGATCAGGCACCTCCAACGAGCGAGGCCAGCCCATGGAGAAGTTCCCGACACTGCCTGGTTTAGCTCCAGCTGTTGCAGGAAAAACACAAGATCCTGAACTCTCTGAAAATGGGTTTCTTTGAATCGGGAACCTTGTTCCCTGCCAGGCTTTGCCCAAATAACAAAAGCCAACATGGAGACGATGACATCGGAAAATCTCATGCTTAAAAATGAAGGCAGAATCGCCCCCTTACCATCCAGAAAACAGGAACTATGGCCGCAGCAATGAGTGGCTTGTGGGTAATGGCATCGTGCCATGGGGTTAGACTATCGACATTAAACTGCAGAGCATGCCTCCCAGCAGGCTTTGTCCAGGAGCGGCTCTCATGCCAGGCTCCCGGCTAGCTTGGGAAGAGGTCGTTCACGCTCGAGTTGAAAGCCCAGTCACATTATATCACTTACAGCTAATTAACAAGCTCCTGGCATATCACAGCAAGACACCGTTCCCTGCAGCGAGCGATGTCGTGGGTCAGCCGTTAGCTCCGTGTTTATTAAACTCTCCATACACTGAGGCTAAATGCATCTCCTCATCTTCTTCCCCAAGACTGGGGTGTAGATGCCAGCTAGCTAGCTCAGGCTTGACCTGAGCTAAAAGAGACCTTGCACAGGTGGGCTGCAGGAAAGCCTTCCTAGAGGAACGGCTGGATGGTGGGAGGAGGTGTAGCCTTGTTTTATCACGTCCCCGGCCTGGAGCTTCTGGATGTCCAGGTACCAGCACTGGCCAAGAATGGTTTCTGCAGCTGTGCTGAACTCGAGGGTTGGGACCAGGCAGGCCTAGCCATGGCCAGGCAGCCTTTGTCGCCTGGGAAGGGATCACTGCAGCACGCTGTGGAGGAGGCTAGCCCTGGGCACTGCTGCTAGGGCAGAATGCTGTGTCCTCGGTGCACAGCACTGCCCCTTGAAGGGGCACGTAACACCTGCGCTGGGTGATCTGCCCTGGCTTCCAGCCTCTCTCTGGTGCTCAGGGAGCCTCTCAGGCGCACAGAGTGTGAGGGATTCTCCAGAGGGCTCCAAACGCAGAGCAGAGCCAGTTCCCATTTAGTTCTCCCATTAGCCCCTCGCCTGTCATCTCTCCTGCTGCAGCGGCTCCCTGAGAAGGATGGGGCTCCGGCTGCCTGAATCTGAAAGCTTAGCAAGACAGTCAAAGGCACAAGAAGACCAAAGGCCTTTCCCTTCCCTGCCTGGCTTGACAGCCCTTCCCCAGCTCCGGGGCCTCCGCTAAGGATGCTTTCTCTGACACAGCGCTGAGGAGAAAACATTCTCATTTGCCAACAGAGTCAGGGTAGCCAATGCAGCGTTGTATTTAACAGCGGCTCGGGGAGGGATGGGGCTGGATTCTTCCAGCTATGGCTAGGTTACTACAGAATAATTAGGGCCAAAAATTGATCACAGCTAATCTGATAGGTTCTCAAGCTTACAAATATTTGCGGCTTTTCCACTATTGCGCTTGACCGGGCCAGGAGGTACCAGAGCGTTACTCACTCGAAACACTAGAAAAGTCGCAGCAGGACATGCCCTGAGCTGTCTTCCAGAATGGTCATTCCAAAGCATTCTCTCACGGAAGGTGTCCAAAGGAGCCTAAAACAAAGCGGTAAAAAGCGTCGGGCTCTTTTAGCTCCCGGCCTTGCGCAGCATTTGTTCACCCCCAAGCCCTGCGAGGGCTGTGCAGGGAGGATGCTGCTCGCCTCACTGACACGGACATTGAACTGAGGCCCCGAGAAGGGAAGTGACTTGGCCGCAGTCACACCAGTCAGACCCCACTGCACAGAGGCAGCCTCGGCAGGCGTGGTCGTGGCAGACAGAGCGAGCCTGGCGGAGTCCTTGTCGACGTGGGGACCCTGGCGGGAGGAGCTCCCTCTTATTCCACAATAGCCAGTGCACTTCGAAGCCACACTCTGCCTTATTCCGGCGTGACCCCCCCACACCCAGCCAAGCCGTCATGGGGAGTGAGGGCCCCACTGCCCGTGCCCCCAGCCTGCGGAAGGGGGGCGCTCTCTCAGCCAGGAGCGCCTGCCTGGCGTTTCAGCCCGCGACAGTGGCGCTCGTGGGCCTCCTCCCTACTCGACTGGAAGCCTCTGTGCAGGCCCTGCGGCTGCCTGTCCCAAGCCGCCATGGGGTGCCACCAGCTGGGGCTGCGGCTGAAAGCACCCACTGAGTGACAGCTGGCTAGTCCCTCTGTGTGCGCTGGGCCCACCCATTGATGTCAGCGGGCTGAGGATTGAGCCAGACACCAGGAACAGCCCACTGCACACTGGCCACGCGTGAAACACAAAATATTTCCATGCTTGGGAGTTCCCCCATCTCCCCTCCCCACCCCACAGACTGCTGCTGCCCGCCCCACCCAGCCATCTGAACGGAGCCATTGATGTACGGCAAGCAGATAAAAATGTCATCCTTGCTACAGCTTGTAAACACTTAAAACATTTCCACAGGTTTCCTGGCTGACTTTTCTGCTGCCGATCTAGAGAAGAAACAACCTTTGCTGAGCATCGTTTAATTCCAGCAGCAATGACTGAGCCCACTGGGGGGACGGGGGTTGGGTTAAATGCCAGAAATGGATCCTGGATTGTTTTGTGGTTGTTCTACCCACATGCAGAAGTTCTACGGATAGTTCAGGTCCAGCAAACCTTTCCCCACAGGAGGATCTTTTCAAAGCGGATTTAGCCTGTTTGTACATGGGTTTAGTGCACTCTAGCAGACACAACACAATGCTGTTTAAACATGCTCCGTGCATTTCTTCATGGACATGTTTCTTTGGAGTGGTGCTGTGCTGAGATATTTAGCTAGCTGCTTGTGAAAACATTATTTTATTTGGAAAGAATAGTTCCACCAATTTCTAGGTTTGCTCTATCGCTGGGTCAAACGGCAAAGCAACCGGGACGTCAGTGGGAGCAGTGTCTTTAACTCGTGGATTAAACACTGTGCCATTCTCATTTCTGTAGTCACCAAAATGAACAAGCCAAAGTTTTATCACAGACTTGGGTAAAAGGCGGCCCAGTGGGCTTCCAGACAAAGCTCTCTAACTGTGACTGCCCAGTTCCAGGCTGTCTGTTTACTGCTTGAATTGTCTTTGTGGAAAAGTACTCAGAATCACTTTCTGTGTGCACGCAAGGATTACCCTCCCCAGGGTAACAGCCCCTTGGCGGTTTCTTTCCTCCCCGCTATAGATTATGAGGGATTCTAAATCAGATATGGCCATCACAGGGGTATTATTTTCCCTTTACATCTCCAGCCTAATTCCTCTAGTTCTGAGTCATGATCAGCTGAATCCTCTCTGCGAGAGTCCCACAGAAATGGCCTGCAAGCGTAATATGAAAGTCCAGCATTTCATTTAGAGAATGGCATAGAGATTATTACACTTACAAAGTTTGCGGACGATACCAAGCTGGGAGGGGTTGCAAGTGCTTTGGAGTATAGGATTAAAATTCAAAATGATCTGGACAAACTGGAGAAATGGTCTGAAGACAATAGGATGAAATTCAATAAGGACAAATGTCCATTTAGGAAGGAACAATCAGTTGCACACATGGGGAATGACTGCCTGGGAAGGAGTACTGTGGAAAGGGATCTGGGGGTCATAGTAGACCACAAGTTAAATATGAGTCAACAGTGTAACATTGTTGCAAAAAAAAAAAGCAAATATCATTCTGGGATGTATTAGCAGGAGTGTTGTAAGCAAGACACAAGAAGTAATTCTCCCGCTGTATTCCGAGCTGATTGGGCCTCAGCTGGAATATTGTGTCCAGTTCTGGGTGCCACATTTCAGGAAATATGTGGACAAATTGGAGAAAGTTCGGAGAAGAGAAACAAAAATGATTAAAGGTCTACAAAACATGACCTATGAGGGAAGTTTGTCTTCTCTTTTCCAGACTAAACAAACCCAATTTTTTCAGAGAGGGGGCATGTTAACTGTTTTCAAGTACATAAAAGGTTGTTACAAGGAGGAGGGAGAAAAATCGTTCTCTTTAACCTCTGAGGATAGGACAAGAAGCAATGGGCTTACATTGCAGCAAGGGAGGTTGGATATAAGGAAAAACTTCCTAACTGTCAGAGTGGTTGAGCACTGGAATAAATTGTCTATCCTGCTCTTAAAAAATCTCCAATGAAGGAGATTCCACAACCTCCCTAGGCAAACACCTGTCAGGGATGGACTAGATCAGGGGTTGGCAAACTTTGAGAAGTGGCATGCCAAGTCTTCATTAATTTAAGGTTTTGCGTGCCAGTAATAAATTTTACATTTACAGGGGCCCCCCGACGGAACCCCAGACTGGCAGCAGGCTGAGTGGTGCCGGCGGCCAGGACCCCGGCTGGCAGGGGCCGGTGGCCGGAACCCCAGACCGGCAGCACGGGTGGCAGATGGAACCCTGGGCCGGCAGCGGGCTGAGCCGCTGGTCCCTCTCAGCCCGCTGCTGGTCTGGGGGTCTGTCCGCTGGCCCCTGCCAGCTGGGGTCCCGGCCAGCGGCCCCACTCAGCCCGCTGCTGGCCCGGGGTTCTGTCCATCCAGGCCAGCTGCAGGATGAGCGGGGCCAGCAGCCGGGACCAAAGCTGGCAGCAGAGTGCCACTAAAAATCAGCTCGCATGCCGCCTTTCGCATGAGTGCCGCAGGTTGCCAACCCCTGGGCTAGATAATACTTAGTCCTGCCATGAGTGCAGGGGACTGGATTAGATGACCTCTCGAGGTCCCTTCCAGTCCTACGATTCTATGATTCCCAGCCAGCCACCATGTTCTTTCAAAGGGTAATCAGTTCTGCAGTGGTGATTTCCTTAAGGCAAGAGTGAAGCCCAATATAAAATGATGCATTCCCCACAAAGCAGAGCCACGTGTATTACAAGGAAAAGTTTCAAGACTAAGTAGCCAAGCATTGCTGAGTGTTGAAAGCACTATCCAGCTACCAGCCAGTGGGACAGCCGAAGGTGAGAGCAACTTCACAATGGGGACAAGCTGGGCTAACTCCTGAAGGGCCGGAGGGATGGAGCCATTGCAGGACCTGTTCCCTCTATGGCCCTGCCGTTTGCTTGCCTCGGCTTCATGCTCAGCCACACATTGTTTCTCAGGCTCAGAACATTGGTTTTTTAACTCCATGAATTGTATAAAGGTGGCCATGACCCCTGAACCACTTCCTTGGACAGTTGTTCACCTGACCTATGTATTTCTTGGCAGCAGGTGCCTGGTCCATGCTGCTCTCAGTCTCCAGCATGAAGCAGGGCAATCAGACGGCTGGGTTTTCTAGTTAAAAGCAGAATTAGGGGAACAATAGCCAGACGTGCTACAGGGCATGACAGTTCTGTGCCTCCTCCACGGGCCCATCCAGCTGATAGCTGGGGTTCTGAACTGCAGGTCCTGCCAGCTGTGAGGCTCAGACAGTTACATTGCCGCCATAGAACCTGTACTGTGGACATCCTAGTCCTCACCCCCAAAGGGCTTGTGATGTGGCAGGTGACAAAGACCTACGCATGGCAATTGTCAGGTTGTGTCAAATCACTAAGTTCCAATTCAATCCGTTTTGTCTCTGTCACTGTTTCCCCAGAATGTTCAACCAAGTCAGAGCCTGGCTAGGAGGACGAGTCACCTACTTACTGAGGCATCTGTCATCGCATGGCAAACCAGCTGGAGAGCTCTCTTCCACTATAGGCCCAGGGGCCAACGAGCAGACACAGCCATAGTCTATGGCAGTGGTTCTCAACCAGGAGTTCAGGGCCCTCTGGGAGGGGGGCTGCAAGAAGGTTTCATGGGGTCCACCAGGCAGGGCCAGTGTTAGACTCACTGGAGCCCAGGGCAGAAAGCTGAAGCCCCCACCTTATGGGGCTGGAGCCCGGGGCCCTGAGCCCCACCACCTGGGGCTGAAGCCAAAGTCTGTTAGACAAAGTTAGTTTTGTGGGGCCCCCTGTGGTGTGTGGCCTCAGTCAACTGCCTTGTTTGCTACCCCCTAATGCTGGTCCTGGCTTTTATACGCAGAAAACCAGTTGTTGTGGCATAGGTGGGCCATGGAGTTTTTATAGCATGTTGGGGGAGCCTCAGAAAGAAAAAGACCCCCTGGTCTCCGGTACTTACTTTGAGAAACAAAGCTGTACAGTTCTTCCCCTTGCATGTAGTGGGAGACAGTGTGATCGGGGTGACTGGAATGGCCATGCACGGTCTTTAGCCTCTCGGATCAAATCCAACCCATGGATGAAATGAGCAAAAACTGCTACAATCTAGCAGCTATTCCGGAGTTTGTCTGAAACCAGATGATTGTGTCAGTGAACGTCCTAGTGAATTGTCACCTATCTGGGATCAGCTGGCAGCACAACCATACTGACTACATCAGCGCTGCTGTGTGTATTGGTCAAAACAGACGCAACCCCAGAGAACGAGGGAACTTTTAAAACTTCTCTTGTTGGTTTAGAAATAGCGAAGATCTAATGTCTGCAGCCGTCTCTGGCCTGTAACATGTAAGCTACGCAGCGGGGTCTCAGACACAGACTCTAGGGAGGAAGGGGTAGGCCCTGCAGAGCTAATCCAGTTTTGGGAATTTACTTCTTGAACAAAGCTCAAGGGTTTCATACACATTTCTATCCTTTAGCTCAATGTCTGAGCAGCCTCCTACACATTCTGAAAAAGCATGAACAGCTAAACCCATCTCTGTCTTATTCCCCAGAGAGCAGAATTAGCAGATCAGTACAAACCTGCCCACACATGTATCTGGGTTTTTTTTTAAAAAGCCCCTCTGCTGAGTGGCAGAAAGGACAGGAGTCCATAAGCTACCGCGGCTCCTTACAAAACAGGTAGCATTGAACAGATGTTGGATTCTCTTAAATTGCTATAAAACATGCAACGTGAACTGGGAAGCAGCACACATCCTAAGGGAGAGCAGCGCCCAGCCATGGTAACCGATGGACATATGGAGCCAGAAAACAGGAACCCTTCGAGAGCTAAAGATGCAAATTGCACCTCTGTGCGTTTGAGAAGCAGGCAGCCCAAAGGTGCATGTGGTGTGTGCTGTATGGCCTTGTGCCTGCCAAAGACACAGGGGAAGAGGATCACTGCCAATCGCCAATGAGGGATTCAATGTAGCAGGATATGCATCATCTGTGGTTTGATTGACCAACCCACTGCAGCAAACAAGGGAGAATGTTGACTTACACTGTGAAGTTCACCTTAGCTACCAAGTTTCTCAAGGCCCAGCTAGCTCCTGCAGTTCCCAGGTTTCTCACCACACTGTGTTGTGTGTCCCCATGTGCCAGTATGGGAAAAGCCAAAGAAATGGCCCAAAAAGCCCTTTTGGAATCTATTTCGGGTGCTCCTAGATTATACAGTAATGCAAACCGAGTGCCAAGGTACACGGTGCTTGGGGATATGTAAACTAATTCAGAAACCCTGTTGGGACTTCACTCCACTGTCCTGCCCCTCCATCTGAAACAGCGCCAGGCCCTGCATAGCCCAAGCTCTACCGCCTATTAAAGATTTTGCTCTAAGCAGCTTGAGAGTGTTTATTTAGTGTGCAAAGAAGATTGGAGCCGGGAGAGGCACAAAAAGGATTATTCTGTTTATCACACAGCTTTCCCTGCTCGATCTGTAGTCATGGAAAAAGTCATTTACTCAGGTTATCCACAGGCTTTGCTCACCAGCAAGGGTAGAAAGCCCTGAAAATTAGAGAGATGCAGAATGGATTGGCAAAATGCAAGGTACTTAGGAGCATCTGACACTCAGGAACACACATGCAAAATGCAAGGGCTTTTCAATCGCGACTCTCCTACTAACAATGGGGGAAAGTGTCCCAGTCCCAATACATGCCAGTTAGCTTCCTCCAGGGGCCAGGTAATAATCCACTGGATTGGCACAACTGAGAGATTGCTCTTCAGTATAAAATTAACAGCCATAAGAATAGGCTGGGATAATAGTGGGCTACATCCCCTTCTTCACTAGCCCCAGTCTGGCTTGCTTTCTTTTACATTATTTATTAATGCCATTTTATTTTGTTTTCATTTTTTTTCTGCTTGTAATGAAAAAGGTTTCTTCCATCCCCAAATGCACAGGGTTTGTACAGTCCCTGTGGTCAGTCTCGGTAGATATAACCATAAGGATCAGAGTGCATACGGGAACCTCCGTTCCCAGCCCACTGTGCCTGAAATACGGTGTCCCCTATTGGCATAGAATGTCCCTCTGGCGTTCACAGCAATGGGAGAGTGGTGCATGTCCCCAGCAGGAAGCAGACACCCCATCCTAGGCAAGAGGCTCACTGTGGTGTCCTGCGAGCTGCAGAAACAACGTCCGACAGCCAGGGTGGGATTTTAAATGTCCTATTGGAAAAAAGGGAAATTAAAGCCCCCAAGAAAGTTCATAATTACAGTGTGCAGGAAAAGACACTGAGACATTCCCTGCATGTGATGCTGGAGCCCTCGGGGGTGCAGGCCTAGCGCTGGCAGTGATGTAGGGGAGCGGGTGCATTTTCCATTCACAGGGTCCCCCCTCCAGGGACCGCTCCCAACCCGCCATGGCTCTGTGTGGGCTGAGTGGCAGAGCCGTGGCAACGTGCATTTCTGCAGGATGTTTCCATGATCACACATCTGACATAACACTGAAAACTCTCGGGACTGTGATTCGCAGCGCCCACCTGAGACCAGAGCCTGGCCTTGAGACATTGCTGTAGCAGGCTTCGTTTGGCATTGGACTGTGTATTGATTCCAGGACATACATGACTACACAAAGCACATTTCTTTTGGAAAACTGTGCAGATATTTTGGAAACAATAACGCTTCACCCTTCAAATGCTCCTGTTGTGCCAGGATCTCACAGCACTTTGCAAACAGAACATAGTGATGTCACAGTGAGGCCCTGCCACGTGCCCCCTGGGAGAACAATGATGCTGTGCTCTCCAGGTAAGGCTGGATGCCCTTGTAAACGATATGCTACCACAAGTCATTGGGCTCAGTGCAGAAGTTATTGGGTGAGATCCTCTAGCCTGTGCTGGGCAGGTCAGAACACGTGATCATAATGGTCCCTTCTGCCTGTCAGGCCTTGGACTCGATGAATTAACAATGAATTCTGTGTGCTGTTTAAAACAGGGACATGAGAGTCAGGGCTCCTGGGTTCTAGACCCACTTTAAACAATGACTCCCTGGGTGATCGGGGCCAGCCATTTGAGGGTGGATTTTAAGAGGTGCTGAGCACTCAGCTTCTGCTTCCTCCAGTGAAATCAATGGGTGCTCAGCACCTCTGAAAAATCAAGCCCTAGGAAACTTTCTGTGTCTCCATGTGCCCCCCTCCAAGCAAATCACACTCACCTGCCTTGTAGGGCTGCTCAGGCTAGTCAATGTCTGTGTTAGAAGATTAGCATGTCTTTACAAATTGCTACAGAATATTTTGAAATAAGCAAAGCTAATTTGCGAGGGCGTGTGCTGAGCCAGATTCCACAGGGCCTGAGGATTTCCTTTGATTTGCTGGTACATTTTAAGGAATAAGAAAACAAGAGAGTGAATTTGTGTGTAATTACTGCCAGGAGATTTTATTTCAGTCTTTCTTCTGTTTCCAGACAGGAACAGGTGCCAACCCACCTCAGTTTGAGCTGACAAACCTTGATGTACTGAGTTTGTTTATAATATTCATGTCTGTTGCTCATTCCTCTTCCAACCACTGGCTTGAACTGTGAATGGAAATTGATGATTATTAGGTTCTGAATGTAAAATAAGCATCCATTTTAATGGCAGCAGTTGTGGTAGGACGTGTTACATGATGAGCCAATTATGTCTGTAACCAATATGCTTGTTTCTCACGAGCCCTGCAGCCCTTTGGAGCCATTCCCCTGCCTTGTGACTGTCCTGGGACAGACTGAAACATTTTCCTGCAGATCAACATGCCTCCCCTTCCAGATCTCTTCCACGCTGGAAATTATGCTGAAACTATCACCCGGAGCCTTATTTAGTCTGCCTCTTATTCATGGACAGCTGGGAGGGGTGTGGGTGGGGCTGAGTAAAACTGCCAGGCCCTGCTCTCCAGGGTGCGGGTGGGGGTCACGCTCTCTCCTGGCCCAGAGTGGAGAGGAGGGGTGGCCCACCCATGCTCGCCCCAAAGCATGTCACCCTCCAGCCCGTTGGCTCTTGTTGCTCGCAGATTTGCTGTGGTGGGCCCCTCTGAATGAGCACAGGGCACTACCAGTGGCCTCAGCTGGCTGTGGCAGTCTCTGGCTCCTTCCCCCTCTCCTCCCTCCTGCTGTCTCACTCACCCCCTTGACGCTGGCCGCACTCGGGATGGACTCTTCCCACAGCACCTTGCCAAGGCCCCACAGATTTGCTGCCCGCCGCTGGCTCCCTGTGTGTCCTGCTGCTGCAGAGCCAGGCAGCTTGGCGCCAAGCTGGCCCTGGTGCCCCCAGACGGGAGGCTATGCCTGGGGGCTGGGCTGGGCTGCACAGGAGGGTGGGCAAGCAGTGGCTCAGATCTGGGGGAGCGACACACCCCCCCCATAGCCCTAGGAACCCCCGCCTCTGCTCCCATTGCACACCAGGCTTTCCATGCACACTTACGTCATGTCACTAATGTGCACAGCCGAGCTCATTTGCTCAGAAATCATGAGCCAGGCCCCAGAAAGTTCTGAGGGTTTTTTAAGAAGACTAGATTGTGGGCTTTGGCCTGTCCAAGTTCTGAGCGACCCCTGCCCACCTCCTCGCGGACAATTGCTGCTCTGCCAAGTGTCTGGTGCAGACAGTGACGCTGGCCCCAGCTGCAGGAGCTCTGCTGGAGACCCCAACCAAGCTCGGGGCCTCGCTGGGTGTCTGCACACAGCACGTGAAGATGTTGTAGCATTCCACTTGCCTTATCTAGCCTAGCACCGGTAACAGCAGCCGCACAGACCTGGCGGTGCAGGCTGGCCACCGGAGTACATACCCCGGGTCCCTCAGGCACAGTATCCTCGGGTGGGAGCTGCAACTGGGAATTACCAAACTCCTCTCCTGCAGCACCTGCCAGAACTGCGTGAACCAGGAGCAGGTTTTCATGCCGTTGAGCTGGGCAGGATCCAGGCGGGTGCCCAACAGGTGCAAAGCTCTAAAGCGCGTCTGCAATGCGCTGGGGCAGCCAGGGCCCCCAGGCGTGGATGTTACACTTCAGGGAATGAGGCTGCCTTCTGGAAAGATGCGTTTATTAAATTGGGTCTGACCCTTTCGGAGCTAGCACAGGCAGGTCTCCTAGCCCCTGGACACAGTATGTTTGAGTCGGCCACATCCTATTCTTAAAGGGACAGTGCCCATTCGCCAAGTATGAATAATAATAAAGCAAAAGAAAAACAAGTATTAGCACAGTATTTAAATTCGCTTCCAAATACAGTGACTTGCAACTTAAAATAATTCCAACAGTTCCTCCAGGGGCTTTACACTGTCATACACACATGCACTATAATGTACCTACCAGCTCTCATCCCTACGTGGGTTGCCAGGGCTTGAACCCACAACCCTAAGTAGCCACATGTGAGGGACCAGCTGCCGATTTCCTCTGTGCACCAGCCCATACAGGGGAAATGCCACACATGTTGAAAGGAAGATGCTTGCATTTGTGAGTCAGAGATGTGATGCTGGGCATCACAATTCCTGGTTCTCTTCCTAGCTCCAGGAGCAGCTTGTGGTTTAGTGATCACAGGTGGCTTCACCAAACACAGTGTCCATGGCTGGGTCGTCTTTGGGGACTGAACCTGAGACTGCTCGGTGTGAACCATGAACACCCAGGCTACAGAGCCACAGCTCTCAGCGTGAGAACATTTGCAGTCTCTGTAGGTGGTCTAGCTGGCACAGGATCCAAGACTGTGAGCTCTGTCTCCAACACTGCTACCTGCCGCCCAGCACTGGACCACTGCGAGCACTCCCGCCCCAGCACTGGATTGCTGCGAGTGTTCTGCCCACACCCCTACTCCCCCAGCACTGGACTGCAGCGAGCACTCTCCAGAATCAGAAAAGAAAAACAAAGGCTTCTGGAGAAACCCAGGAAGCTTTCTTCTGGCTGGCAGGGGTGCCTCCCGCTGCCCCAGGCACTGTTAGCATTGGGCTGTATCTGCTGAGGAGACCACCTGTTGGGAGGCAGGTTTCCCCTCTTCTCAAAGTGTTTTCACAGAATGTGTTCAGTGCGTACAGCACACCCAGAGAGCTGGAGCAGACGGGACACTAGCCAGCCAGACTGCTGGTTTGACACCACGAGGCCTCTCTGAAAAGAGAGATTGTTTCTTAAGAATAAATATTAAATAACTCTAAAATTTCAAATAATTCAGAGCTCTGCTATTTTCCATGCATTATGAAAATACAATTGAGGGGAAAAGGTATGTAATACGTTTCCTATTTCCTGTTTCTGCAGCCCTGCATGTGCCCCGGGAGACTGACACAAGTGGAATTATCTATCCTCTGGCTAGAAGTGTTCATTTCAGGCCAAAAACACCAAAAAAAGTATGAACTAATCTCTGCACAGCGCTGGGGAAGTGTGGGATCGCCGACCACATGCTGAAAAACGAGGCAATTTTCCCCATTTCAAAAAGCGACTAAAACCACTGTGCTGTTTTCAGCACAAACGCATTCTGTTCCATTTCAGTCCTCTTCAGGAGCAGGATCTCCGGCCCTCGCAGCACGCAGCAGAGAGAACTCCAGTGCACAATGCAAATATGACAGTGTCTCTCACTGAAATATCTGCGGGGGGGAGGCTTCATTTTCTTTGTGATATTTGGAACAACTGGACCAGCTACATTAAACTAATTAAAACCCACAAAACACCAGCCTGTAGAACTAGATATTCACCTAACAGCCAAAAGCTCATTACCGAAAGTGGGATTAATGGTTCACAATGATGCCCCCTTTGTCAGGGAAGGACTGGAGCTACAGGATCTGAACTCTCCCACATAACACCTGTGAGGCTAGAACCAATTCCCCAGGCCTTGTAGTCCAAGCACTTCTAACCAGGAAATAGATCGTTCCACATGGACCAATGCACCCAGACACAAGCAAGTCTGCAGAAACTAGCTCCATCTACCACAGGATTCCGCCTCAAGCAAGAGCCAATGCCTATTGCCACCTGGCCAGGTATGGGAAGCTGCACGTGGAGGAGGGGGCAGAATCCACCTGGCCCCACAAGTAACCACGCAGCCTCATGCAGAAGCCTATGTGTTCAGTGCCAAAATTACAGGAATGTAACAGTCAGGGTGCAGAATTAAAATCACAAAAGGCAAGAAATGCAAAAGTAATCCCTCCCCCCCAATTTGCCCATGTTGCACCTCCTGAAGCAGGTAGATAGTTTTAATCATTTGGGCTAGACAGTCAAGTTTAGGACCAAGCATTTAGGCACATACATTTGCACACTCCAAATGCATGCTGTGTTTGTACACATTGGTTATTTGCACGTACACTTAGCCTGCTAGATGCCTAGCTGGCCACAAAGGTAGGCAAATACTTTATTTATTAGTGCACGGCTCGTATTTGCAGACAAATTAGATGCATGCAAGTATGTGTTCTAATGCATCCTGCCAATTTAGAACCTGCATGTTTAACCAGAAAAGTGAGGCTATTTCTGTGTTTCTACGAGCAAGCAGCAGGGCTCATGTCTCGCTTTTTTCTTTCCTTGGTTTGAACTGCACATTTACGATCGCACCAGCACAGTTTCTGAAGGTAACTTCCTCACATAAAAAAAAACCAGAGGAAAGAAGTTCAAAGCCGGCTGAGCGCTGCCGAAAGATGCTCTGTGGAGTGCAGGCCGTTTCCTTTTATGCTCAATGGACGGGTCGGAAGAGGGGAGTTCCCAGCCTTGCAGTTGTCACTATCCAGGGGGAGGCAGGCTTCCACCTTGAGATGTTTGAGAGAGACCTCGTCTTTCTTCCCGAAATGGAATCTCAGAAGTTCCAAAGAGCACAGCCGAGGCTGTGCGGACCCTGACATTGCTTGCCATGCAACTCCACTCTTGGACGTGAAGTTAAGGCACTTTGTTGTTGGTCGCAGGGCAAAACTGACAACAAATTCTCCCCTCTCCCCCCCTCCCAAAGTCACTATCTCTTCTGTGCAAATTTTCCCAGCAGGAGCCTAAGAACAGCAAACCTGGCCCTGCCCAGCCTCCATCAGGGTGACACAAAGGGAGGTGGGCTTCAGGAGGCGGCACCAAAAAAATTCACGGGTGCCTAGTGAGCGTGCTCAGAAGCTATTTGTCTTTCAGGGGCTTATACCTTTGTCCCTTTCAGCTCCATAAAGAGGAGGTCCAGGCCAAGTTTCCAGGTTTTCAGACACTGGTCTTTTTTTGCCAGAGTCCTGTTTAGGAGCTGGGGGCGGGGGGAAGTATTGAAAAAGATTTTCCAGTGGGAAAAATGTCTTTTCCCGTCTCCCAGACCTCAGGCACAGCGGAAGGAATTTTTCTCAAGCTTCTGAAAACAATTCACCGTCAGGCAAACAACAAGCCTGGAAAATTTCAGCCCAGCAGGTGAATGGTTTGGAAAGTGATTAGTGTGTAGAAACTCTCATGCAACCCTAACTATAGGGGTCGCTGTCTAGCACTTTGTCTATTCTTAGGCTAGGACACCACCCTTCCCCCTAATGGGACCCCCGCAGGACCCCAATGACACAGTTAAATAAGACATCAACAGGAGCAAAATAAGTCATGCCCCAAACCTGAAATCCTTCAGTGTGTTGTTTCTGAAATGCTTTTGAAATGCTGATTCTTCTGCTAGTGGAGCTATCTTGTACAGAGTTAAGGGTTCTTGCCACTCTGCAATCATCCCTGTTAGTACAGAATGGGCCTGCAGGACGATGCAGAACAAAGCCACTAGAAATCCCAGCCAACAAACAAGGAGGTGTAGCTGAGTGGGCTCAGCAGCCTGAATGCTTGGGACCACATCAGAATTCACCTAGACCACAGATTCAGTCTGCACAGTAGCTGGGACTCAGTGTATATATTTAAGTTAAATAGAAACAACAGGAGACAAATTTCATCTTATTTAACGAGCCACTCTGGGGCCATTCTATCAAAAGCTGGGGCGCTTCCTTTCAGTCCATCAGGCGGGAGCTACTGCCTGAGTAAATATCTCCTGAAGAAGGTAGCCATGCTAAATATCCTTAACAAAGCAATAACTCTAGTTGAGTTTCCAATCCCTTGCAGTGTCCCCTGGTCCTCTTTGATTAGTACAGACAGCAGGTACGGCAGGTCAGTTGGGAAAAAATATGGCATTGTTTCTTTTCCTTGTGCATTTAAGTTTAAAAAGGGGGTAGGGAGCGCCTGGCATTTCCTTCTTCCCCATAACATATAATTTAGAAATATCCCCTCTTTGTATCTGATAGTATTCAGCTTCTGCTTAGCAGCTCTGTCCCATACAGGGCACAGGCCTCTTTCAGCCGCTCTCCATTAGCCATCTAGTGACACCCTGGGAAAGTGCCAGTGAAGCTCTCGCTGGAAAAGGAGAGTCAAGCCCCTGTGTTGCAATTCACTTCAATCAGCACTGGCCAGGGAAATGCCACTTACCAAATAGTGCATTTCTGCACCATCTGCACCCGCCAGCCCTGTTGGCACCAGCCACAGCATAGCAGCGGCTGCGGTGGGGAGGGAATGTTTGGCCAAAGACACCAGAGTACTTTTTACCAATATATTTCATGGTGCAAATACCAAGCCAGAGATTTAACAGTAATAGAGATAATGAATCCCCAAGGTTCATCCCTCCATCCTGCGTCCTGACCAGAGAGTATATAAAACTCCACATCATAGATTCCCATGGAAAGTGCCATGGGATGCAAGCAGACAGGACCATGCGTTTTAAGTTGCCATCCAACCCTGCCCCGAGATTCAGTAGCATGATGCTCCACTGATCTCCTGAGAAGGACAAACTGAGCCTGCAGAGTTCGAACCTGGGGTTCCAGGGAGAGTCTAGGGAGCTAACACCTGAGGCTGGAGCCAGCAGCCAGCCCTTCCTGTGTAGCTGAGCAAGCTGCTACTGCACTTTGGCTAAACCCACACCTGAGCCACACAACAGTGCAGGGCGAGGCATTAATAATACATTCAGAGAGTCACACTCAACCTGCCAGAGCGGAGCAGCCTGTGCCCTGGCAAGCAAGCCCGTCGGAGAATTAGCAAACACTAGAGCTGACCAATGGTCCCATTTGGAAAACACTAATTACTGAACTGTGGGGTATGTACCAAGGCCCACTGTGCATCACTCACTGCAGCTGGCTCCAATCACCGCTTAGCTCAACTCACGGGCTGGAGGGATTATTATTAGCCATGCTCTGGCCAGACAGCAGGCCCTTATGGGTTGAACATTCAAACGCATCTGCAGGACTATGGCCCTCTTCATTCTCTCTGCATCTCCGTGGCAATCCAGCTGGTCCAGCGCTCCCTTGGCTGCACATTGGTACAAGGGACACCCAGCATCCTGACACGCTATGGGTAGTGCTGAATGAGGGCGTTATTTTGAAAACACGGTAGCTGATATTTTATACAACAGTCACATCATGTACGTGGGAGGCTCTGTTCCATTTTAAAACAAGCGCTGAGTCACCAGACAAACACTGAGCAAAACCCCTCAGTTTGTGAATACTTACAGCCGGTGATTTCTGCCTTAACGGCGAGTGGGCAGCGGCTCCACACCTTGGGCTCAGGCAGGGAGGGATTTTCACCCCACTGTCAAGGATGTTGATCCCCAAAAGGGGGGCTCCATCATCTCTCGCTCCCATCCCTCGGCCCTCACCAGGTGTGGCTGCACTGCGCACCCAGCCCAGCCTCTGACTCAGGGTTAGGCCCCAGCCGAACTCAGCCTGGCTCCAGACAGCGAGCACCCAGGTCCTAGGCTCCTGCTGGGGGAGCGGGTCAGAGCCTGAGTCCTGCTGTGTGTTGGCTCCAAGCCCTCTCCGTTTGCAGAGTAGCTGCTGAGCCACGACCGAAGATCTGCACTGTGCAATGTGGATGCACAGCACGGCTGTGAGACCCAGCTGCAGCACCTGTAAGCCCAGCTCTGCATGCAGTGGGGATGCTCAAGGGCCAGCCTGGCAACGCCAACCCAAAAGCCCAGTCCCCCAGCCTGGCACTCACCAGGCAGTGCAGATACACCATCTCCCTGCTCAGGTCCCTGCCATAGTCACAGACAGGATGCGGGAGGAAGAGGAGTCAGTGTGAAGCCAGCCAGGACATCGATTCCTAGTACTTGTGGCTGGTCGTGTCCACTTGGTGCTTTCCAAACACTCAGGAAAGCAGGTCCCTGCTCCCATTGGCTCTCAGGACACGGACAGACAGATAGACACTAGACAGACATTATCTTTGTCAGAGGCCAGGCAGCTTTGCACCATGGTAGGACTTCCGGGAAGTAAAGGAGAAGGTGACCTGCTCCCTGCATTCATTTCCCCTGGGGGCCGTTTGGGTTGGGAAGGAAGTGGCCCCCCCAGGGCCCGAACCAAAGCTCTGCACCAGCTGGTGCCACAAGGAGAGGCCTGAGCTGCCTGCTGGCAACAAGAGGCCAGAGTCCCACCGAAGAGGCAGTTGTATTGTAAGGGGCAAACAAACGAAAACCAAATGCAAAGATGGCAACTCTGAGCCGCAAACCTGACGGGTGCTCCAGAGTCTGAACTGCTCTGCGCTTTAATTACAGCTCCTTGCCAATCAGGCGGTAATTACTGATATCCTTCCTGCAGCCCACAATTGCCTAATCTTGTTATTTGAGAGCCATCGAGATTTAAACAGCTGGAGAGCTGTGCCTGATCCTCCAGAGGCTGCGCTTGGCCCTGGCACTGATTGTTTAGCCTGGAAACAATGTCTGACAGCATGCATTCGCTTTTCATCTCCAGCATCTCTGATCCGTAGACCATCCTCCCTGCCACGATACCGTCTGAGGGGCTGATTTCACCTCTCTGTCTGCATACCAGGCTGAGTGCCCACTGCCCACACACACCAGCAGCCAGGTGCCTCAGCCCTTACTGGGGGGCCCACCCCCTGCCCTGCTGCCAGTCAGTACCCAGCCTCTGCTGAACCGCCCAGCCACGGGGAGCTTTGTGACACAGACACCAGACAGTCCGAACACATTTTCCATAGGACCCCAAACAGCTGTGTCAAATGGCAACGACGCTCAGCTAGGACTGGTCTGGACTGGATTTGGTGACCTAGAGGTGAAAGGGTCTGTATCATGTTCCCAGTCCCTGGAGCCCCTTTTCTATTAGCGGTTAGAATACGGCAGAGAGGAATGTGGCTGTGTTTTGGCTCATCTACAGCAGATGGGATTCGCCCCTTTTACAAGGAGTCTCATTTTGTTGTGAATTTTAGCACTGAGATCCTGCACCGCCATGGGCCCACTGCACGGGACAGAGCCGTACGGCCAAACCAAGCCACACAGACGAGATTTGTCTTTGCATTTTTCCAGAAGTAAGAGGTTGTTATGTCACTTTAGAGGCTCAGGCAGCAGATAATCAGATAAGTGGGAAATCCACCTTCAGGCCCATAGAAGAACAGACCTAGCATTCAATTCCAGGAATTTACTCCAATTGCTCCAAGTCGGTGACTTCTGCTATTAAAATCATTCCAGCTGTGCTCAGTTGCTCTTCAGGGTGGCAGTGAAGAAAGCTGTTTGTTGGAATGAAAAGAAGTGACTGCAAACACTAAAGTTGAAGTGAAACACCATAAATAATGAACTATTTGTCAACCCTTAATTGTGTAGAACGTCTATCGCGGCACCGGAACAGGGCACTGCCAGGTGCATAGTCCCTTGGTGCTGTGCCATGGAACCATTTGCTTCTCAAAGGTGGGGCAGTTTCATTAAAGTTGTGTCTCCTCCATATGATATAAAGGGCCTTTTATAAGGCTGAGCATGTAAAACCAGGGAAATTAGAAAGGCTACATAGCTAGAAAATGCAATAATAATGAGGGGGGGGTCAGTTATCCTCATATTGACTGGGTACATGTCACCTCAGGCCAGCATGCAGAAAGAAATTTTCTAGATACCATAAATGACTGCTTCTTGGAGCAGCTGGAGGGAATTCTTGATTGAGTCCTAAGTGGAGTGCAGGATCTGGTCCAAGAGGTCAATGTAGATGAACCACTCAGTAATAGTGACCATAATGTCATTAAATGTAATATCTTTGTAAGGGGGAAATGCCAGAGAAACCCACCACAGTAGCATTTAACTTCAAAAAGGGGAACTATCCAAAAATGAGCAGGCTAGTTAAACAGATTGTAAGAGGAACAGTCACAAGGGTGAAATGCCTGCAAACAGCATAGAGACCATTGAAAAACACCGTAATAGAGGCTCAAATTAAATGTATTCCCCAAATAAAAAAAGACAGTAAAAAAAGCAAAAACAAAACAAAACATGCCACCATGGCTAAACAGCAGAGTGTAAGAGGTGGTTAAAGGAAAAAAGGCATCCTTTATAAATTGGAAGTCAAATCCTAGTGAGGAAAATAGAAAGGAGCATATACTCTGGTAAGTCAAATGTAAAAGTATAACAAGGAGACCAAGAAAGAATTTGCTTTTAGTTTTTGTGTCCTTAGCTAGTTGTTTTTCAAACACTGGAAACCTAAAACCAAAAGTTTTTCAGTGAAAAATTTTACTTTGTGGTAAAAAAAAAATCATTTTTTTGTTTTGAAAAACCATTCCCCACATCCTCTACCCAAATCAGTTTTAAAAAACAAACATTTGGGGGAAAGGTTTGCTTTTCATACCAAAAAAAAAAACAACACAAAAAAACAAAAACAAAAAAAACTTTCTTGGGAAATTTCTAAAAAAAAAAAAAGTCTAAATCTCCCACAAAAAATAATTGGCATTTTCCAACCGGAGTTCCCACTTTCCCCGGTTCCTATAGTTCAGAAGAGCATTTCCCTGTGTGCTGCTCATTCATCAGATGCTCTGGTAGTCCCTCGGAGAGAGGACATGTTAGAATGTGAACAAAGATTGGCTTATCACAATTTTAAAATACATGGTTCGGGCCATTTGGAGAGGCTGTAAGTGCTCCCTCCAGCAATGCAGGAACATACGTTGCTGGCAAAGAAGCTCAGAAGGTGACAAATAGCTTTGGGATTTAAAAAAAACAGAAACACACACCAAACCCATGAAATCTGGCACAGGCCTGGGCTCAAGGGCTTTAGCTGCACTGGAGGAAAGTAAAGACCAAGATATATAACTTTGGGAAATGGCTCGTGAGTGTCTAATCATCACTACTCTAACCAGGATTCTCACCACAAATGGCTGCATCTCCCGAAAGGGCTGGCTGCTCATTTATGGGCTGATTGATTTACATTTCTAGAATGCAGCTCTGGGTTCCCAATCTGCTGCTCTGGGCCTTTATGCTATACATTGAAATCACATGCACAGAAAAGGTCTGCCCAGAAATATGTCTAGCTCCACCTTGGCCCACGTCATCCTTGATAGCCTTAGAGATCAGAGAAGAGGTGGGATTAGCAATGAGCTCGGAAAGTTAACAAAGCCAAGGGGAAGGAGGGAATTCCACTCCCAAAGACCCACCCTCAAAGCCTCCAGCACCTCTGCTGATCTCAGCTGGGAGCCACCCAGGATGGCGAGAGGTGTCTCTCAGTAAGCAGGTCCCAGATCATTTAGGACTTTACTGGTTAAATCCACCCCCTGGAATTCCAGCCAGAAGCTCATTGGAAGCAGGCGCAGATCACAGAACACTGGAACAAGTCATGTAATGTGCTTCGCCAAAGCTTTCTGCAGTCTCCTCCGCAGTAGAGCAGCTGTGGTAGGAAGGGTTTGATGTGCTCAGCAACAGGAAATACCTACCTAGTAAGAGTCGGGGTGACCAGCACACCCAGCAATACCCACAGAGCTTGTGAGCTCACAGTTTCCTTACAGTGACTGCACGGTACAGGCCTGTGACCTACGTTAGCTGCATTAATACCGACATTTCCAAATCTTCTCTGCAAAGCTGAGGGAGCATTCAGCGGATTAAACTCCCGGATTATGAAGCAATGGCCAAACTCCCTGCCAGAAACAACTGTGATAACACAAAGGTCATGATCAGTGGGATTTTTAAGCATAATAACCCTGTATGCAAATATGAAACCAAGGTTTAATCCAAACCCAAATTCTTGGCTTTGGAAGACGATGTGCTTGTGCAAAGCAAAGGCCCCAGGGCACCCTATCTGTAAGGCAAACTTCCCAGTGCCCAAAGCCCCAGCCAGAGTTATGCCTTGGGCAGGTCTCCCAATGGAAGAACAGCTGCAGCAACCCCCTTGCAATGTGACTCATTTGTGAAACTGGATGGCCTCTAGTCTGCTTCATTCTGAAGGCGGTGGGGGGCGGGCAATGTGAATGGGTCACCGATGAGACCACAAAGTGAGTCCAAGTACAAATTGTCCTAAGAGTTGTTAATGTTGTTCAACTCAGGGCAGCAGCAGTCAGGGCCTCTGGAAAACGGCCCTTTCACTGCGGTTGCATTTCTGGATTAATGCTTTGTGAGCAAACTCAGTAAATATCTGCACCCCACTCTTCCTAACACAGCTGTGTGACAAAGCAAAATAGGAAGCAGCTAAGGAGCCTGTCGGCCATCTGTCTTCAAAGAGAAGTCTGTGGAAAGGATTGTGAACATACTTAGCACTTTTCGTTTCAGAGCATGACTGACTACACGAGCTATGGGAATCTCCCCACTGGAAGCCCTCTGGACGTAGGTGGCGCGAGAGTGAGGCGGTTCCCAGGGAACGTGCTCCTACTGATCTGCGCTGGTGCCAACCTGTGAACTGTTCGCAATTCTCCAGTATGATGCTCTGTGCTGGGTGAGCCCTTGTGAGGGGTTGGGCTAGAACCTTGTTCAAACCAATGTGTGAACACGCCCTTCGCCTAGGATAGGTTGTTTAGGTGTGCTCCCTTGAGTGTTCCTTACAAGGCCTGGCAGAGTCTGCCCAGGAATTAGCGCCACGTGGGCAGGGGATTCCACTGGGTACTGTGACCTGGTGTGTGTGCGAGAGGGGGAAGGCAGAACAGACCAAACAATTGGGCGGGAAGGACAGACAGCCGGAAGGAGCAGCTGAAGGCACAGCAGCAGACCAGGGAGAAACCTAGGGAGAGGTTTTCGGATCAGGGTGCAGGCTGAAAAGTGTTCTCTTGGGGCTATGAGCAAAAGATGCTGTTTCCTGCTATTTGATTACTTTTGCATTCAGAGACATAGGGCTTTGAAGCAGTTTTGTTTATTTACAGAGAAATACCTATCAACCATTTCTACTCCCAAATGGAACATACGCAGGGTCCCAAACTTTGACTAGCCACTTGGGTTGAACGGGGCAATGATATGATCTGTGAGAGACAGACCTGTACTGGGGACAGTTTGATGGGGCATAGCTCATAGGTTGGTTCATAGATTCATAGATATTAAGGTCAGAAGGGACCATTATGATCGTCTAGTCTGACCTCCTGCACAACGCAGGCCACAGAATCTCACCCACCCACTCCTGCGATAAACCTCTCACCTATGTCTGAGCTATTGAAGTCCTCAAATCGTGGTTTAAAGACTTCAAGGTGCAGAGAATCCTCCAGCAAGTGACCCGTGCCCTATGCTGCAGAGGAAGGTGAAAAACCTCCAGGGCCTCTTCCAATCTGCCCTGGAGGAAAATTCCTTCCCGACCCCAAATATGGTTAGCCAGACATCATTCCTGGGCAAAAGAATGGCAAACCTGGTACAGAATTAAAGTAATCAAGACTTAAAGGCTAGGAATGTAATTAATGCCAGTCACCATAGTTTTATGATCTCATCAAACAAATCTGGTGTCATGCTTTGTGGAGATTATAAATTTGGATGACAGGGTAACAACATAGGTGTAATAGACATAGAATATCTTGTGCTACAAAGTCAATGCCTTACAAAAGTCTGATTTAAAAATTAGCACTATGTAATATCAATAAAGCCCACACTGAATGGATTGAGAACTGACTATACGACAGATTGCAATGGGGAATCATCAAATGGGGGTGTTTCTAGTGAGGTTCCGAAGGGATGGTTCTAGGCCTGCCGCTGTTCCAGCTGTTTGTCAATGATCAGGAAGTAAATATCAAATCACTGCTGATAATATTTGTGGCTGACACAAAAATTGGCACAGTGGTAAATAGTGATGAGGCCAGCCAGCCATACAGAGCATTCTGGATTGCTGGATAACCGGGGCCCATCCAAACAAAATGCATTTTAGTGCAGCCATGTAGGTTATATACATGTAGGTTCAAGGAAGGCAGGCCAGACCTGCAAAATGTGGGACTATATCCTGGAAAGCAGTGACTCTAAAAAGCATTTTGGGGTTGTTATGGACTAGGCAACTCAACAGGTGCTTCCAGTGTGATGCTGTGGCAAAAAGGGTAATGTGATCCTGGGATGTATAAACCGGGAACCAGCGAATAGGAGCAGGGAGGCGACTGTATATGAACCGGTGAAACAGACACTCAAATACTGTGTCCAGTTCTGGTGCCCACATTGTAAAAGGATGTTGAGAAATTGGAGGGGACGCAGAAACCCGCCACAACAATGATTTGAGGGGTGGAGGAAATGCCTCACAGGGAGAGACTTAAACATTGTAATCAGGCACCTCTCCATCTCCCTTTTGATGCAAGAAGCAGATGGAGCTCTGTAAGTACCTTCCTGGGAAGAAATTACTGAGCACAAAAGGGCTGTTGAATCTAGCAGAGAAAGGCAGAACAAGAACCAGAGGCTGGAAGCGGAAGCTGGACAAATTCAAATGAAAAAAAAAGGCCCTGTTTCTAACAGCGAGGGTGATTGGAGCAACCTGCCAAAAGAGTCAGTCCTGCCTCAGGCCAGAGCCTAGAGCAGAACCAGTGGGAACTGCACAGAAGGGCAACTGCAACACACACAAAAACCCTTGCTGTGCCAGCAGCCCTTGATATTATCAGTTACACACCACTGCTCTCTCCTCCACTTGCCGGGGGAGCAGCCGATGGGCTCACACCCACTGTCTGTACTTGTCGCTTTCCACAGCTTCCCAAGGAATCCAGCATGACCTCCCTCTCCACCCACCCACCAGGAGTTGTGACCTGCAGCGTCCCACAGCATCGCTCCATTCTCCACGGTGGTTGTTCACCCACTGGGACATTGACTCCGTGCCTTTTACCCAGCCTGCCCAGAAAGTGCCATCTCTGACGGGTGCCCATGCTGGAAGAACAGCAGTCAGCTCACCACTCAGTCCAGAGATGACCAATGCAGTGCTAACTGGAATGGGGAAATGCTCCACGAAGCTGCAGACCCTGGGCACTGGGCTCCGGCAGCTAAGGCAGTGCACAGCCTTGGGTGATGCTGGACTCGTTACTGCCCTTCAGAATCACAGTCACCCAAGTGCCTCCTTCCACCTCCGTCTGGCGAGGCGGCTATAGAGTGACCTGCCCAGGTACTGCAGGTGTTTGTCACCTCCTGGGCCAAGGATTCGCTCACTCCATTAGGGCCTGCATCAGAGGGTCACAAAGCAGATCCTAGTCGGCGCACTGACTGTGAAGAGTAACACACACGGTGAAGTGCAGGAAAGAGAAGGCAAGAGTGGGAAAATCTTGGCTTTTCCACACAGCCCCCTCCCCTCCATGGAAACACCGCTCTCATTTTGCTGCTGGTGAGAATTTCTCTGCTGGGTTCTGCTTAGTCAATGAGGGGTCTGTTCCACTCACCAGTCTCACCAGAGCCAAGGGAGCTGGGGACAAGGGCCTGGTTTTATTTACTCACCTCTGCAGGCCCCTGTGCAGCAGCCAGTTGTATTTTTCTATAATTGAATTAAGCTGGTGTGGATGGGCCAAAGCAGTTGGCACTCCGAGGTTTAATTCACTTGGTAACTCCTGTGACACAGGGTAGCACACAGCTCTCCAGCACTAGACAGCCGGCATGGGGAGGGAGCCACACTCGCCTCTTTAGCTTGCTGATCTGTGAAACAGTGTTGGCATGAAACCTCCGTGAGCAGATGGAGATAACCTACTGTACCATAGGAAGGGCAGCTGCTGGGATGGGTGGGGAGCTCCGCCTGGATGCTAGCAACGTCCACAGCCTGAGGCTGTTACTACACAATCAGAGAATCATAGAAATTAGAGAGGAAGGAAGTGAGAAAGCCTAGAGGAAGGCAGGGGGAGTGGCAGGGGACCCTATTACTGAGCAATTTAAATAAATGATCCATGTTACCAGAGGTCCATCAGTTTTTCTTGCATGAAACAAGGTGCAAAGTGTGATTGTCACCCTAGCTGGGGGGATTTGTGCACTTTCCCCTCTTGTAATCTGCAGATTATAACTTGTATAACTGGATTATTTAAGATTAAGGAACAGCAGCGAGCGTGTTCCAAATCACACAGTGAAACAGGAGAGGAACCTGGAAGAATGTCTCACACAGTAAGAGTGCAAATATGTCCTCATAAGATCACATTATATTTTAATATCAAATTCTCTATAATGCAAAACATATTTGTGGCCCAACTCCCTTGCTGGGCAGGCGCTGGTTGTCAGCTTGGAGGAATTGGCAAGGTCTTTTCACCAGGTGAAATAAATAGAGTGCTGGGCCCCAGATAGGATTACAGTTTGTTTTCTTTAGGTGTATAGAATCAGCAGGAAAGCTGAGCCCAAACGGAAACTCAACTCCTAAAGAATTTGGCCTATACTGGCCAGCTTCTGTCTGCCTGCCAGGCATGCTCTTGCTCAGCTTGCATTTCACTCGTTATCTTTTAAGAGGCTTTGTTAGTAGCCTATCAAACCATTCTTTGTGTGCTGGGGATGGGTCATCTTTTTAAATTATTGAGGATGATGAAGTTACAAGGTATTAACTGAAGAGTTCTGAGAAAGAAATTCCTGTGGGTGCTTTCAAGAGCTCCCCACTGGCAAAACTTTCCTCAAACACAATTCTCAGCATTTTTAACCCCAAAAGTGAGAGAGAAGCAGGACCTGGCAGCACCTTGTCTGTGTCTCAATCCCATTTTCTGCTGCTAACCTGTTTTCCTTCTTGTTGATTGTACCTTCTGTGCCAAAAGGTTTATGAAAATCCTGCAACATCACACGAGGGAAAAAATGTCTGAGGTGCCCATTACACAGAAGCTTAAATCCAGTGCTAGCTTCCGCCCCAGCCTGACAGAAAGCTGTGACAGAGGGGCTTTGGGCTGGGAGAGTGACTCAAATTAACACCAGCGGTAAAGAAGAAAATAACCTGTGGGGATGTTTCTGTTTGGGGTATTTGCTGTGTACTCTTGTGTTCTTTGTCTCAGCATTTGGAGAGTGGATCTGGGCTAGAGCCTGCCAGCGTTGCTCAGAACATGGCAGGTCTTACAGTGCCTGAGAGCCCCAAACCACCCCAGGACTGCTGTTCTGGTGGTGCTGATGAGAGTGCTAGCCTGATGGCTCCCCACACTCTGTTCCTGCTCTGTGCCGGGGCACTGCGGAGTCTGCCCCCGCTACTGACACAGAGCTGCCAGCCCTGGGCCTGAGAGTACAGACAGTACACAGAGGTTTCAGAGTAGCAGCCGTGTTAATCTGTATCCGTAAAAAGGACAGGAGGACTTGTGGCACCTTAGAGACTAACCAATTTATCTGAGCATGAGCTTTCGTGAGCTACAGCTCACTGCATCGGATGCATATATATATATATATATATATATATATATGCAGAGAACATGAAAAGGTGGAAGTAGCCATACCAACTGTAAGAGGGTAATTAATTAAGATGCACTATTATCAGCAGGAGAAAAAAACTGCCAGCTGACTCAGACTCACGGGGCTCAGGCTGGGTCCCAGAGCTCAGGCTCCAGCCAAAGCCCGAATGCCTATGGCACAAGTAAACAGCTCCTTAGCCCAAGCTCCGCAAGCCTGGGTCGGCCGGCACGGGCCACGGGTTTTCAATTGCAGTGCAGGCCTAGCCTCAGGGCCCCACCAAACTTCTACTGACGTCACTGAAAGTTGTCCATTGACTTTGATGGGAGATGAATCAAGCCCTTAATTTCTCTGGACCTTAGTTACTTCCCGTGTAAAACAAGGACAATAACATTGTCCGGGCCAGGGCAGAGAGGTGAGGCCTTGCTAGCTAAGGGTGGCAAAGGGCAGATATTTTTTAAGACAGCTGGTGAAACTGGTGGGACAGGAGCTCCTGAGTCCTGGAACTCTCCCTGTGCATAAGGCCTCATCCATGTGTCCAGATCCTGGGTTTTCCCAAACCTTTGGAGAGTTACACTGGCACGAGGTCGTTCACTGCCAGGCTACCTTCGTTTGAAATACACGTACAGCACATTGTCCCTGAGATGTGAACTTAACAAGCTTTTAAAAAGAAAAACCTCGACTGAGCATATGCAGTTTGTTTTCTTCAAACACTCAGAGATCAGTTAAATCCAAGCCTTTTTCCCCTCCCCAAGGCCCTGCCCCACTGCTCACAGAGGACTATTCCATGTCATATTGTGACCTCCAAGTGCCAGCTATCTGAGCTGTAACCCTGTTGGAAAAAAGAGTTACAACAAGACTGTTGTGTTTTGTAACAGGAAAGTAAACGTTGCTGCTCTCCTTTCCCCCAAAAACTGCTGAATCCTTTTTGCTCAAAATTTCACAAAAATCTGAACAAGACCAAGCAGGAAAAGTATCAGCCCAGGTGATTGTTTCACAACATTATGACCAAAAACAGCAGATTATAATGGGAACTGCTTTAGAACTCAAAGGCACCCAATGCAGTAACAAAGAAAGACACGGTGATACACCTGCAGAATAAAGTTACATCGTTTGCCTTGAGTTACCAGCTGCACTACGCAGGGGGGAGTTCTTTACAAAATGAAAAGATCAATATGCATTTGAAGTACAGAGCATTCTTCCAGCCTCCTCTTGCTGTAGTTACCTATCCATTTGGAGCCTTCCCATGTTCTGCTTCCGACTTTCTTAAGCCAGTTTCTTGTTAATATTTAGGTGCCATGTGATCACACTTCCAATATTAGCAGAGAAAATACCAGGTCAGATCGCTGATAATTGAAAACGTACCATGTAGACCAGGTCAGCATGGCCTCCTTTGGGAATGTGGCTCCTGTCTGCAGTGATCCTAAGAGTAAAAGTCTGGTGGGAGCAGCATGGAAATCTGCTCCCGGTGCTGTTCAGAACAGCCTACATGGAAAGAGCCCTCTTTGGGCTTGCCCATGGATATGCCCCCATACAGCATGAATTCATTGCACTGCACCGTGCACGGATGCGTTCGAAAACCCTGTGCCTGACTCCACTCTATAACACCTCCCAGAACGGAGCTGGGAGAGCTGCATGGCTTTCATTGCTTTCGCACACCAAAGCCACAAAGAAATGATCCGATTATGATATTACAGAGAGAACTCTAGCCAAACCAGCTGAACTCATTCAAGCATTCAGCGAGTGCTTAAAGAGGGGGAAAAAACCTGGGTTCTAAAGAGATTCCTTTGAAGGCAGCGTGTTATCTAAACAGCTCCTGCAAACCAGGGTTTACAGGGACCCATCCCGAGCTGCAGAGGGAGGGGCGGGATGCAGGTACTCAGTCACCGCCGAGGCAGCTGAGCTGCACTTCCCAGCATGCTGTGTACTATGAATATGGTGACAGAACATCTCCCACTTTGGACAATGCCTGGGCCAGACAGGACTCCCTCGGGAGCCAGTGTGGGCACAAGACGCTCCCCGAGCCCCTTGAGTCCACTGCAGGATTGTTAACAGGCAGAGTGGCCACACAGCAGTGTCTGGGCCCCAGACATGCTACAGACACCGTCTCCATGGCCACAGCCCAGGCCAGGGCCACCCCTGCCCTTGGCATGGCTCTGGTGGTCTTGGAGGCCCGTGTGACTGACGTGAGGGGCTGCAGCCGCTATTCTAGCCCATAGCGTGGTGTAACAGCTGGGCAGGGAGGCTGCACAGCTGTGTCATATGTAGGGGTGAATTTCATCGCCCTCACCAATGGGGCTTGAATGCCAGGGCTCAGTGAGCAGGCGGGGGTTCCCTGTGCTCTCTCTGGCGGCGGGCAAGTGATACCCCGCGTGCCCAGAGGTCGGCGAGGCAGGAGGATCTCTTCGCCCAAGGCTAGCACCCCGGTACTCCAGGAGTATGTGGTTTTACAGACTACCCTCTGCTGGTTTGGGTTTCCGGGCTGTCAGCCCTAGGCTGGGACCCGCCCGGGGAAAGCCGGCTGCGGCTGTCTAGTGGGGCGGGAACGCTGCCCCTGCCCGCATGGCGCTCGGGGACACTCTGCTGCCTGAGGGTGCCACAACGCCCCGTGGCTGTGAAAGGCCCCTGCCCTACCACAGCATTATGGGGCCCTCACCAGCCCCCCTCAGGCCGCTTCTCCCTAGAGCTTATCCACCCACCCGGGCACCCCTACATGTTCCCCTGCCCCCTGAAGAGAGCTGGCGAGTCCCGGTGTAACCCACGCAGGCGACAGAGCGAGCTGAGGGGCCAGAGCACAAAGAAAGGCAGCACAGAGCGGGGGCAGGGGAAAACCCCTGAATCAAAATGAGCGCCCAAATCGCCAGTGCAAGGCCCGAGCCGGAACCCAGCGTGGGCTGTGGGCTGCTCCAGAGACACCAAACGTCAGCCCATTTCCAGGCTGTCCCTGTCCTCCGGGGCCTAGAGGAGTCTGGTGCACAGCTGAGGACAGAGTGCACAGACACTGCCCTTCCCAGAGGAGGCCAGGCCTAGCCTCCCCTCTCTGAGCAGATTGTAGGCCAAGCAAGCCCTCCCCTCAGGAGAGCCATGCCGCTCCTCAACCCTGTGGAGTTCTCAGGCCCCTGGGATCCTCCTCCTCCCAGACAGCGCAGGGAGCTCCCGCTGCCAGGACAGCCGCCTCTGCTCCCATCTGGAACGGTCACCACTGGCTGATCATCCCCACCAGCTCCATGCACTTCCTCCCAGCCGGATGCTTCTGGCTGGGGGTGTAGGCAGAGCCCTTTCTGTCAACCCCTTCCTGCCCTGGGGCCATGGCGTTGTGCACCCAGCCAGGTTTCGGCGAAGGCTTCAATAGCTCCATTTTTGTTTATGTTTAGCAGAAATCGGAAAAACAGGAAAGAGTGTTTCCACTACCCGAACGCAGAGTCCCTAACAGTAACGAGGCCAGAACTCTGCAGTTGCAGTGTGTCCCATTTGTCTTGACACGTCTCAGTATCTAAAAACTGCAACCAGCTACCAAGTTAGTTTCAGAAATCCCAGCTGTGCAATCTTTGGTGTCAGTTTGTGCTTGGAGACATATTTTGCTTTAGCTACAGTAGGAAAGGGGATTGGCCTGTTGTGCTTTCACTAGGGCTGGTGACCAAGTACAACCAAGCACATGGCCTTGGGAGCAGGACCACACACCCTCCGTCTACCCCATGGCAGAAATGCAGAAGGCTCATGAGCTGTCCAAAGGGCAACTTTAACCCACTCAAATACCTATCAATGAGAGGAGAAGCGGACGCTGACAGTGCTGCAGTGGAGGGACCTGTCCCTGGCAGCCAGGCACCCCTACAACAGTGAGCCGTAATTTGCAATGGGTAACACAGTGACACTCGGCTGGCAGATTTTGGGAACAGCAGCTAGGTGATAATCATTCATGAATATGATATTGGTGTTAAAGGAGGTTCATTCTACCTCTACCTGGAAATGTGTGAGACCTAAATGTCACCTGCTTCTGATGACCTGAGTCCTGGTGGCGCAGGGGAAATGATTTGGGGACATTTTGGCAAGTTCAAAAACAAATGTTAATTTGCCAAGTTCCCCCTTTGCCATTCAGTTCTCACAAATGCTCACTGGAGCAAAGGTCTGTTTGTGCCAATGCTCACAAACTGCAGGACCATAGAAAAGGTTCATTTCCTAGTTGAATATTCATATTTGAATAGACTGTGCTTTGGAGATGGAGGGGGAAGGCTCTCTGCTTTTCCCAGGTAAATACAACTGTTGTGTAATCAAATGCATCAACAAAACTGGGGAGAGAGAAACAGTCCCAGTATGTTCACTGGCATGAGTACTAGGGGTCTGCCAGCAAGTGCCCGCTCCTGGGTACAGAACTCTCCAAGTCTCTGGTTCCTCTCCAAGACTTTGCACAAGAATGCAGGGCTCTACAGCTGCTCCCATACATAAAGATACCGAGTTATTTGGCCATCTCCTGCGGGGTACCATTAGCTCCAAATCAGGATTCAAGAAGGGATGAGGGTCTGGGGCAGGGGAGAGGAGGGTCCTGCAGAGAACATCTCACTGGGAGACCCCTAGTAGCCACTAGGTTGAGGAAGGTGGCAAGTGATTATTGAGGCATTTTTCATGACACAGTCTTTCCCAAACCTTGATGTGTGGCAGGAGCTTCCCCAACTCTTGATCGTAGACATCCCTCTCTTTGCTTTGCCAGCCTGGGGGCCCCTCATGTACAGTTTTCCCAACTGACACCTTTGAAGGAAGGTACCTAAAGTGAAAAGCTCCAAAAATGCCCCCAAATCTGTCTGGCACCTGAATAAATAAAGTACTAATAAACAAGGACACAGCCTCTAGAGCAGCCACAAGCAGAAGCAAAACAAGGAAGTGTTCATGTACTGATTCAAAAGCATCATAAATACTCTCCCACTGCCAAAAGACCTCCTCAGTCTTTTACTAAATCTCATCACAGGGACAATTTACAAGCCAATAATGCTGAACAACTACATTCCAAACTCTGTACTAAGCTTTATTTCAGGCTTCCACACTTTCTCATGTTAGCACTTCCTGGGCTGGCACTGGACAAGTCTATGCCAAGTGAAGAAAGGTGGTGGTCGTGGTGTATTGACAGTGAGGTTTTGTATCTGTGCATGTGACCTGGACAGAGATTCTCTTAGTCAAGAGAAATGAAGCACTTCTCATATATACCTAGTTTGCAAAGTATCCTCTGTGCTCTCTTTCTGATTTAATGTCTGTTGATAGGGACTATTGGCCAAGGGAAATATAGTGGGGCAATTTTAGGTAATATAAAAATGTTGTATTTTCATTTTTGATACATCTACCGCAAGTATTTTATTGATAGGAATGGATCAACTACAAAACTGGTCACACACCATGCCAACTTCTGAGATGAGTGAGCACTGAAACAGGAGATGAAACAGCTGAGCAGAAGTCTTATCCGCAAATTATACAGGGAGAAGAATTTGACAGAGGAGAGGAGACCCACACACAGCCAAATATGAGTTCTTGTGGTAAGGGTTGTGACAGATTTAGGAATAGGTCTGGGTCAGCTCAGGAATTTCATTTAGCCCTGGTCTACACTAGGACTTTCGGTTGAATTTAGAAGCGTTAAATCGATGTAAACCTGCACCCGTCCACACGATGAAGCCCTTTAGTTCGACTTAAAGGGGTCTTAAAATCAATTTCCGTACTCCACCCCTGGCAAGTGGATTAGCGCTTAAATCGGCCTTGCCGGGTCGAATTTGGGGTACTGTGGACACAATTCGACGGTATTGGCCTTCGGGAGCTATCCCAGAGTGCTCCATTGTGACCGCTCTGGACAGCGCTCTCAACTCAGATGCACTGGCCAGGTAGACAGGAAAAGAACCGCGAACTTTTGAATCTCATTTCCTGTTTGGCCAGCGTGGCAAGCTGCAGGTGACCATGCAGAGCTCATCAGCACAGGTGACCATGGTGGAGTCCCAGAATCGCAAAAGAGCTCCAGCATGGACTGAACCGGAGGTACGGGATCTGATCGCTGTTTGGGGAGAGGAGTCCGTGCTATCAGAACTCCGTTCCAGTTTTCAAAATGCCAAAACCTTTGTCAAAATCTCCCAGGGCATGAAGGACAGAGGCCATAACAGGGATCCAAAGCAGTGCCGCGTGAAACTTAAGGAGCTGAGGCAAGCCTACCAGAAAACCAGAGGGGCGAATGGCCGCTCCTGGTCAGAGCCCCAAACATGCCGCTTCTATGATGAGCTGCATGCCATTTTAGGGGGTTCAGCCACCACTACCCCAGCCGTGTTGTTTGACTCCTTCAATGAAGATGGAGGCAACACGGAAGCAGGTTTTGGGGACGAGGAACATGATGATGATGAGATTGTAGATAGCTCACAGCAAGCATGCGGAGAAACCAGTTTTCCCGACAGCCAGGAACTGTTTCTCACCCTGGACCTGGAGCCAGTACCCCCCAAACCCACCCAAGGCTGCCTCCTGGACCCAGCAGGCAGAGAAGGGACCTCCGGTGAGTGTACCTTTTAAAATACTATACATGGTTTAAAAGCAAGCATGTGAAAGGATTAATTTGCCCTGGCATTCGCGGCTCTCCTGGATGTACTCCCAAAGCCTTTGCAAAAGGTTTCTGGGGAGGGCAGCCTTATTGCGTCCTTCATGGTAGGACACTTTACCACTCCAGGCCAGTAACACGTACTCGGGAATCATTGTAGAACAAAGCATTGCAGTGTATGTTTGCTGGCATTCAAACAACATCCGTTCTTTATCTCTCTGTGTTATCCTCAGGAGAGTGAGATATCATTCATGGTCTCCTGGTTGAAATAGGGTGCTTTTCTTCAGGGGACATTCAGAGGAGCCCGTTTCTGCTGAGCTGTTTGCCTGAGTCTGAACAGAAATGTTCCCCGCTGTTAGCCACGGGGAGGGGGGAGGGTTGAGGGGGTAGCCACACGGTGGGGGGGAGGCAAAATGCGACCTTGTAACGAAAGCACATGTGCTATGTATGTAATGTTAACAGCAAGGTTTACCCTGAAAGAGTGTAGCCACTGTTTTATAAAATGTGTCTTTTTAAATACCGCTGTCCCTTTTTTTTTCTCCACCAGCTGCATATGTTTCAATGATCACAGGATCTTCTCTTTCCCAGAGGCTAGTGAAGATTAGAAAGAAAAAAAAACGCACTCGTGATGAAATGTTCTCTGAGCTCATGCTGTCCTCCCACACTGACAGAGCACAGACGAATGCGTGGAGGCAAATAATGTCAGAGTGCAGGAAAGCACAAAATGACCAGGAGGAGAGGTGGCGGGCTGAAGAGAGTAAGTGGTGGGCTGAAGAGAGGGCTGAAGCTCAAATGTGGCGGCAGCGTGATGAGAGGAGGCAGGATTCAATGCTGAGGCTGCTGCAGGACCAAACCAGAATGCTCCAGTGTATGGTTGAGCTGCAGCAAAGGCAGCTGGAGCACAGACTGCCGCTACAGCCCCTGTGTGACCAACCGCCCTCCTCCCCAAGTTCCATAGCCTCCACGCCCAGACGCCCAAGAACGCAGTGGTGGGGCCACCGGCCAACCAGCCACTCCATCACAGAGGATTGCCCAAAAAAAAGAAGCCTGGCATTCAATAAATTTTAAAGTTGTAAACTTTTAAAGTGCTGTGTGGCATTTCCCTTCCCTCCTCCACCACCTCTCCTGGGCTACCTTGGTAGTCATTCCCCTATTTGTGTGATGAATGAATAACGAATGCATGAATGTGAAGCAACAATGACTTTATTGCCTCTGCAAGCAATGATTAAAGAGAGGAGGGGAAGGTGGTTATCTTGCAGGGAAGTAGAGTGAACCAAGGGGCGAGGGGGTTGAATGCCAGATTTCTAAAAAACCGACTTCTATAAATTCGACCTTATTCCGTAGTGTAGACATACCCTAATAAGGCTGGTGAGTCTCATCTGCATTGCGGCCTAGAACCTCCGTTCTGTATCTGACTCTCCTTTGTGTCCTGTAATTAGAGCCTGCTGAACTGGTTTGTGGCCTGCTGAGATGTATAACAGGCTGGAGGAGCTGGGGGTGTTTCTCACCTGGGGAGAACTAACACAGGAACAGTCATCCAGCCTGCTCCCAAGCACTGTGGACTTGTTAATGACTGTTATCTGCTTTTCCACGCTCTGTCCAGCCAGGATGTTGAGCACATGAGCCCAGCCTGGGTGGGACATGGGGTCACGCTCTGGGGATCGGGACAAGTCTGTGTTCATAAGCAGGAGGGATTCTGTGGGGAGGATGCTAACCAGCCCCAACAGGAAGAGGAACTTGGTACAGGGGAGACAAGGGGGCCTCCACAGGCCTCAGACTGGAACAGGGTTTGAGATCAGTCGAAGGGCGGTGAGCTCAGGTGTTTGTTGTATTTGCGTAGATCTGTAACTCCCCTGGGCTAGTATAGTACGCAAGCATAAGGAGCTTTTGCAAAGCTTTTGTGTTCCTTGCTGGGATGTCACATGGTCTCTGAAGGGTGCAACTAGGGAAGAGAGTGTTCACCCAGCCAGCTGGACTCTGGAGGGAACAGGTCTAAACACCCCAGCAGCTCAGGAGGGCTGAGACACTGGTTCCAAGGATTAGGCCAGCAAACTGTGGGGTGTCAGACACAGTCTGTACCTGAGAAGTGCACCTGAGTGGCCCAGAGCTAGAAGCTGTGACCAGTCACCGCCCAGGAGGTTGAGCACCATGTGGGGTCCCATCACAACAGACCACTGCCGTTCCAAGAATGGGACAGGACCAACTCATAGCTGGTCTGCAGACCCTGTTTCTGTGCCAAGAGGACACTCTCCATTGCAGTTCCAGGTCTACAGTGAACTCCCCTCCCCAGCTCACTAAACGGACAGGGCTAGATCCTCAGCAGGCGCGAGTTGGCATAGATGCACTGAGGTAAACAGGGCTACAGCCGTTGCACCAGTTCAGACGCTGGCCCGCAGTTCTTAAAGGAAGTGCTATGCCCTGGAGGGACTATTTGGCCAAACAGGTGTTTTCAAGCTCTAAGATCTATGATTCCCTGAAGTCAGAGCTGGAAATCCTGCACTCCACATTTCCCATGAGCCATGACACATAGAAATCACTCTGTGCTTCCAGTGCTGCTGTATGATCAATTGTGTTACATTGAAGGGGTTTCCCATCTAGATATTTACCGATATTTTTATCAAAAGCCAGTCATTGGCCAAGGAGCTTGAGAAAGCCTCAGGTAATTGAGACATTATGGGCCATGGAAACACACTCTTTTAGACCCAGTTTGAGAAAGGAAGTTAATGTAATTATCTTAAATTAATTAATCAGAGGGAAACATTCCACTTTGGAGGTCAACTCCATTAACTAATGCAATCTTATTCTGTTGTAATGTAATTGCGTAGGCATTGTGCTTTGCAGCCGAGATCTGAGGCTCATTACAAGGAGAACAATACAACTCTGTTACTTGCTATGGCATGGCATCTGTACATTTCTTAACTTACATGCTGATACCTAAGAACTGGAATACATTGCTTGCAAATTTTCGGTAAATATTGAATGAGATGTAAAAGGAGCTGGGTTTTGGATGAGCATTTTGAAGGCACTGGCAGGTTCTTTTCTATACATCTACAGGTTCTCCGTGCACTTTGCATTACTATTGTACATTTTCTTATTGCCAGCTGCTCCCTGGTTTTCTCCAAGTTCAAAATACAGACAGATTCTGCTACTCCTCCGTAGTTCCATGTTTTATATTATATTTCATGACTGCTGACATACAACAAATATACAGAGCAATCTCAGTAGCTTGCCCTGAGAGACCATGTTACCAACAGCTGCTTAATTCAGATTGCAGCTTCTTCAGAAAAGACTTTTACAAACATTGACACTCCAAAAAAAGAGCCCTCTTTAGCCTTTTATGAGCTAGGAGTTTATTTTGTTAATATTTTTCTGCATGACGTGTTTTAAATAACATTCTGAAAGTAAATTGGCAGCGTATTTATTGCTGTTTATTCCTAAGCAGCTATAAGCCAATAATAATAGAGAATCCTCTTCAAGTGAAAGCTAAATTCCTTTTAGTTAAAAAGCTCAACTCGGAGTCTGAAGCTGTGTTTTGTCAAACAGATGCACAGTGTCACCTTATAAAGCCCATGGTAATAGAGTAATAGGATTGGAACTGTGGCTAGCTAACCAGATCATTGTGATAATCCTGGCCTAGAGAAAACAATTCTGTGTTCATGCTCTGGAGGGAGTCATTCCCTGGCTGGTCCATCCACGTGGGCTACACACACATGCATGTACACACACCTTAGCCCTTCATCTTCTAGCTGCCCACGAATGCCACGAGCATTCAGCCAGACAGAGACCTAGGTTGTTCCAGTGGAGCTTGGACTCCTCTCTGAAAGCTCAGACACAATTCGGCCCCATTGCTTCTTGCTAACACTGGATGTAATATATTGATGCACATACATTGAGAACACTCCTTCCTTGCATCAAACACACATGTATGACAGTGCTCTCCATGTGATGTGTTGTATTTATCAGGACCCTCACTTGCCTGCAGGCTGCCCACTATGACCTTTCCACAGGGCCTGCTTCTAACACCACCAACCCCCTGGGCAGCTTCAAACAGCAAAAACTGGAGGGGCGGGGTTCCCTTCTTCCTCACCAAATATGGAATTTCTCCCAAAAAACTAAGCCAGCCCTGAGGCCTAAGACAAATAATATTTAGGCCTGGACCACTGACAGCATCAAGAGATAGTATCTTCTGATGCTTCTGAGTTAGAAAGCAGAGATTCCCAGCTTCTCCAGGGAGACACTCAGCTCAGGTTCCCAGCCCCACCAGGGCCAAGGACACCAGACCTGAACATCACAACATTACTAGTTAAGATTACAAAACATCATTTTTAGAGTCTTTTCAAATTGCATTCCTTGTCACTTGCCTCTTCAGAGCTCATACAGTTGGCCTGATGGTCACTGAAGCCACCAGCTTCATTGGCAGAGAGTTGCAGCAACAAAAATGTTTGAGAGAGATGTTTTATCAGGACTAACAGAGTTATGAGTTGTCACACTATTCCTGCCTCTGGGCAATTAAATCTCAGTGCAAAAGCTGACCAAAAATCAGAATTCCTGTCCCATGGAAATTCTGAGATTTCAAAATTTTGTTTTGTCCTGAATCAGAACAAAGAGTCAAAATCTTGGAATTTTTTGCTATGTGAACTTTTCCAAAATACATATGTCATTTTCACCTTCTCAAAACCATGTTACATGATAATATAGCAGACAACAGAAACACTGAATTAAAACATTTGGATAATTTCCTTTCAAAACTGTCTGTGAAATTGACCCATTCCCACAAACCATTCTGATGTTGTTGTCTCAGCATCTTCCGGTGTGGGACTGTTCCGCCAGAACATCTTCAACCAGCTGTCCTTAATTCCTTTCCAGCCCAGCATGTGCTCCCTCTCTCGCACTCTGTCTCCATGCCAGGAACCCCAACAGTCTAACCAGCAAAGCATCTCTGGGACACTGCCCCATGCAGCCCATGACTAACGCCATCAACCCGCCAACCAAACATAGATCAACAACCTCCTCGTCTTCAGAGCAATAACTCAAGCCAGCATAACGGCCCTCATCAGGGCCAAGCAGCCCTACCTGGTTTCACCAGCTAACCGTAAAATGGTAGTTGTTGTTCTATGGTGGCATCAGCCGTACGAAGAAGAAGAAGACGATGCCATGAGGTGGCTCGGGAATGCTAGGGGAAGCCCCTCCAAACAAGACTATGACTGGGAAAACATGGCACCTCCGCTCCCTTGTGCTATGGGCGGAGTCTCACGACACCTCTGCCCATGTGATTGGCAACACCATCTCCTCCCATAGGTGGAAATTTTCCCCAGAATCTGCCAGCAGATTAAAGTCAGGTCCCACTTTGAGTTTCTGGGCAGCACGATCTGTATCAGCAAATCGTCCACATCATCATAGTAGCTTTTTCATCACAGTGCATGGATGAAGAGCTGCTCCAGCGCTCCTGTCCCAGGTTTTCCTCAGCCAGTGGGGTGCAATGCAGTGAGCCCTTCATGCCGACCCACTGTCAAGCCATGCCCCCTAGGGAGGAAAATCCCACCCTAGTGTGTGAAGAGTGGTGACACCTTCCCAGCCACACAGCAATAAATCAACCGGCAGCCAATCCACACCTTTCAGCTCCATTCGACCTGGAATGATTAAGAGCAGGGCTGGGAATGGTGGTTTTTAATGCTGTCATGTTCACACTGTAATTCCTGTCCAGGTGAAGGTATCTGGTGGCTGTGGGCGTGAACCAGTTGGCTGTAATGTGGTGTTCTGTGTATTCCCAACCCTGCAGGCAGTGCTTAAATTGTGCCAGGGCTGAGACCCGGCACCTCTTGGCTTAGCAGTTCATAGCCCCGGCTTGCTGGGTCAGTTATGAAAGTTAAAAAACTGCTTGAGCCCCAGAACCTAATTTCTTGAGCCTCGGCATCTCTTTCCTTACAAATTAAGCACTGCCTGCGGGTACCCAGCACAAACGTTCTTGAGAATGTTTAACCCCATTTGCGTTACAAAACGAGCCTGGTGAAAGGGGGGAGGATTCCAGAGCATTAACCAAACAAGCCACTGCGTACGGAATCCACTTGTGGAGATGGGCTGCTGGCATGTCCCATCTGCCTTGCTGAGGTCTTTGAGTCTGAATTATTTTACAAATTGAAAATTGCAACAATCCGCCTCCAGGTTGAAAGTGAACGTTGGCAGCCGTTCAGTGAGCCGAATGCCAGAACTGCACGTTCTGTCGAGCTGCTCTGAACACAGTGGGGTCTGTGCTCCTTGCAGCTCTCACCCGGCTTCATTCCATGCCCTAAAAGGGCCTTCTTATTCCAGAGAGATAAACCCAACCTGGCCTGCAGCGTGAAACCCTCAAGGAATCACAGCAATAAATGTATAGAATTCCACCGCTGATCGATTTAATTTTCCACAGACTCAGTCACTTTACAGTCCAAGGGCCACATGGGACCGGTCACAATAGGCCCAGGAGTCACACCTTATGGGTCACACTGGCCTCCAGAGAGGAGAGAGAATCAGATGGACTAACATCTAGGGATGCCATGGAGTGGGATGCTAGTAGGATCCAGGAATCATGTGTGATTGGGCACGTGACAGCCAGCACCACATCTGGCTTCCTTCCTTGCTGGGCTAGGTCTATGCAAAAAGGTTAGGTTGACCCTACTCCATCGCTCAGGGCTATGAAAAATCCACACCCCGGCGCAATGGAGGTAAAGCTGGTGTAGTCAGCGCTAGGTTACCAGAAGACTTCTTCCATCCACCTAGCTACCAGCTCTCAGGGAGGTGGATTAATGACAGCGATGGGAGAACTCTGCCTGTCACTGTAGTGCGTGTCTACACTGGAGCACTACCAAGGCACAACTTCAGCAGTTTACGTGACGGCATAGCCTAAGGCCAGGCCTAGACTATAAATTTACACCAGTGTAACTACCTTGCTCATGGCATGAAAAATCCACACCTGTGAGTGGCGCAATTATACCAACCTAACCCCCAGTGCAGACAGCGCTAGACGCTGTCCGTCAACACAGCGACTGCCTCTCGTGGAGGTGGATTAACTACGCGAGGGGAGAAGGTGTCCCGTCAGCATAGCAGCTTCTTCACTGAAGCACTACATCCGCACAGCGCCACCGGGGCAGCGTTTAAGTGTAGACCTGTCCTAAGTTTGCCAGTCTGTTCTGATCCCATTTCCTAAATTGCAGGGTTTTCATTTAGTTCAATGGTTCTTAACCTTTACTGCAGCCTGCTCCCCTTTTATCCAGAATACAGCACTCAGTTAATCTGATTACTTGTTAATTGCTCTAATTAAACTGGAACAGGTGGAACTCTTTAAAGTTTAACCTTAAATATACTGATCCTTAGCGGATGAATTATTTTGCTGAAAGCTTCACTCAGCTCCCCCAGAGGCCATCCTCCCTCACCTGCTAGCAAGGCTGGAGCCCTTCTTCCAACCAGTCCTGAGACAGCCACTGCTGTGGGACTCCCAGGCCTGCTCAGATGCTGAACTTCTGTCTGCCAGGGGCTGTGCCCGGCTGGGCTCCGGGGACATGGACATTAGGAACGGGATTACACTGGGCTCTCTGTGCAAGTCTCTCTTTTTAAAAAATATAAATAATAAGGGTCCATGGCGAATCTGTCCCAGCTGCTGATCAGAATCAGATATAATAGCTATCACTAAAAGTGGTAAAAATGAGGTAATCTCAATCTTTTCACCCCGGGCTGTAGCAGCAGAGATATGCTAAATATAGGGACCATTGTCCAAGTACTATCTTCTTTACCAATGTCGTTAGAGTCCCTGAGAGCCTTCCCTGTTCCCACCAGACTGGCCAGTTACTAATTTGAAACGTCCCAAGTCATTCCCAAGTTTGAGACACACCACGCTCATATTGAGGCTGGTGGGAGTTTTGCTTGATTACAGCCCATGGAGTTTGGCCCTAAGTTCTGGGCTAACTGGAATTCCAGTGGATACGGCTTCCAGGGAAGGCAAATGCTGCTCGAAATGGAGTATTTTGGAAATGCATCCCAGCTCCGACCCACAACAAAAAACAATTCCAGCCAGAGACTAATGCTAGCTGCCAGGATCAGACCCAGCTTCGGGTGCCCCCTTGAACTGCACAGTGAGAGCGTTACTGGCTTCTGGCTTCACAATGGCGCCCTGGAGCTAAAAAGCAAGATGTTCTGTGCTGCTCTGTAAGAGACCCAGGCTAGCTTTTCCTCCCCTGCCAGCAGGCAAAGAGGCAGCCCTGATCACTGTGCAGGGCTGTCAGGCTCTGCCAGCCCCACTGCATGCCACTGGATTGCTAGCTCTTGTTGATATACAACACTGTGCATTTCCGACAAGCCAGGTGAACCCAAGCTCCCCAGATGACCCCTCCACACTGCCAGTGTTGACAGCTCTCATGATTTTGTCATGAGTCTGATGATAATTATAGTGTTCCTTAAAGCCCCAGCTCCTGGAGTCAGTGGATCTGTGATGATTTCAGCCTTACTTTTTATTTAAGAATGAAGTTTCTAGCCCTCGTGGCTGTGGAGAAAGCTTCAAAATGTAGCCCCAGTGCACCCGAAAGGCTCAAAAAGCAGAAGGCAAATAAAAAGAACCCAAATCTATTATTTTTACATAGTCTCCTGGTTTTAAAACCAATCTCATGGTTTGTGGTGAACCCAACTCATGATTTTTGAACATTTTGAGGTTGGCAATCCTGCAGACCAGCCTCCAAACGCAGCTTCCTGGGCTCAGCTTGGTGACAGATATATTTACTGGGCATGTAGAGATGTGAATATGTGGCACAAATGTGGGTCTGATGCTTTGAATAGAGCCGGGCTTAAATAATTCTGTGCTGGACCCTGGATGGGAGGGCAGTCAGCAGCCCAAGTGATGGATTCCCTGGGCCTGTGGAACATCAAACCCTATGTAAAACACTTCCATGTGCGGCTTTGCCGCTCCGTACATGGCAGTCATGTTTTATTAATCCATTGGGCGGCATGAATGCTGCTGTCCCCACAAGTATTCTTTCATGTTTGCCTACAATCTCAATGTCATCACACAAAATCAAGAGTAATTGTGAACAGATACCGGCCCCCTCGCTTCTCCCTCCCCCTCTCCACTTCTCTTCAACATCTGGTTTCCACAACATGTCTCGGGGGCTCTCAGACCTGCAGAGAGCACAGCCGCAGCTTTGGCAAGCAGAGCCCTGCTTAAAATTAACCTCAGCCTTCCCTCCTTCCCTCCCCATCAGCTTTCGTTTTTCAGGTCAGTTGGTGACCAGAATCAACCAGGTTTTCATTCCCCACCCCGAGATTGGTAACAGGTTTGTTCTGGGCACATTTGTAGAATAAGGATAAATGTATCAGCCCCTTGAATAGGCAAACTCTCCTCTGTCCGGCAGCCTGTAGTCACATCCCCGCTTCAGACATTCATTCCTCATACCCACTGTATTTCACATGTGACATGTTATGTCATAGGCCAGTAATGCTCCATCACCTACCAGCAGGCTATTATCCCTATGAAAGAAAATACAGGAAAAATGTAAGTTTCCTGAGGCTCCTTGGCTGAGGATCATAATTCAGTGCAAAGGAGGTGTCTGCTTTCCAGTCCTCTGGGATCGAAATGAGCTCGTTCACCATGTGTCCGTTTTCTGTAACCATCTTGTAATTTCCTTCTTTATTAGCAGCAGAGCCAGCCCAGGGTGAAGAACTCCCTGAGATGCTTGTTGTGAGGCAGGCAGCCTGGGTCTGATTCCTGGGATGTACAATCCACTTCCCACATGAGCACGTGCATGGGAGAGGAGGACAGCACTTGGCAGAGAGCTTGGGGGTGACTATGGGCCCAGTCCAAACCTGTTGAAATCAATGAAAATCTCCCCTCGAGGTCGGGGATGTTGGATCAGACCCGATGAGAAAACCAAGCGTTCACTTTGTGGAGAAAAGGTAACTCACTGTGATTCTAGGTTTCAGAGTAGCAGCCGTGTTAGTCTGTATCCGCAAAGAGAAAAGGAGGACTTGTGGCATCTTAGAGACTAACAAATTTATTTGAGCATAAGTTTTCGTGAGCTACAGCTCACTTCATTGGAGCTTATGCTCAAATAAATGTGTTAGTCTCTAAGGTGCCACAAGTCCTCCTTTTCTCTTTGTGACTCTAGGGTCACCATGATCAGTTTCTGGAAGTGCAGGGAGACAGTGAGGAATGCTGGGAAAGGGCCAATGGGAAATACCCTGGGGTAAAATCTTCCAGAGCAGAGCGCAGTGCTTCTCCCAGGGAGCCCTCCTGCTGTCAAACTTAGCAGTGCAGAAGCTAAAGAAAGAAGTGAGAGTCCTTTGTGATTTGTGCGCTGAGGGGAAAGTCTCACGCTGCTGCGTTTCCTTACTGCCTAGTTCCAGGGCCCCAGACCCACGGCACTGTCACGGGTGCCATGAGGCTCAGAGAACCCTTCTGCTGCTGCCACAGCAGGGCTTAGCAGCAAAACAACCGACAGCAGTGACCGCTGAAGAGGCAGGGAACACTGCCAGGACCTCCTCCTCCCAGCCCCATGAGGCTTGCATGTGAGAGAGAGAGCCCAAGGCTAGCGCCACAGAGGTGGGAGAGGGTGAGCCGAGATGAAGAGGGTCAGCGAGTGTCTCGGAGCACAGTCACCCCAGGCAGCACCGGGATGCTCGTCTGGGGTGGCGAGACACACCCTCAGCCAGGTGACTGAGGGGCTCCTCAATTCCCAGGTCAAATATTCACAACAAAACTGCTGGGGAGCAAGCCATGAACCCAGAGCAAGTCGCAGCCATTATTCCTGCCGGTTAAGGGCAAGGCCCAGAAATGGCCAATGCCCTGGAGAGGGACACACGCAGAATTCAACCCATGAGGGACTTGGTGTGAGTGCCAGCTGCTAGGCCTGGCCAGAACAGGAAGCCATCTTTGTCTTCTAAGCGCTGAGTTCTTCCGCTGCCTAATCCTCACTCACAGGCGGCTCACTGGCTGCGCAGGGCTACTCTGTTCACACCGAACGTGGGAGGTGCTGAAACCACGGGAGAGGAGATCACGAATTCCGACGGGGAACCACCCCTGCCGAGGTGCCTGGAGATACAGACACCGGCTGGGAGAGCTCTGGGGAGGGGATGCGCTGAGCCGAGGTAATGGGAAGGGGGGTGTTTCCCTGCGTGAGGCACCTCTGGGAGAGATGGATGGCACAGCAGAAGACTCTCTTAGACCGGGAGCGCGAGGGCGCTTGCTTCTCCCGCGCGGCTCGTGTGAGAGAATCATAGAATATCAGGGTTGGAAGGGACCCCAGAAGGTCATCTCGTCCAACCCCCTGCTTGAAGCAGGACCAATTCCCAGTTAATGAAGGCGGGAGCCATGAGGCACTGGACGAGGGCTCAGGGGACCTGCGTTGCATCCCCAGCTCTGCCCTGGCCTGCTGCTTGACCTTCGGCACGTCCATTCCTCTCTCTCTCCCTGAGCCGTCTATTACGGCTGTCGGCTTTTGGGACATGGCCTGGTGGGTGTTCTGTGCCTAGCACGCGGGTGCTCTGCTGGCACCCCAGTCCCCCCCGGGCTGCACTCGTAACAATTATGCGAAGGTCTGTGCTGGAGCCTCTCCCCAGGCTGAGGGATACGCCTCACTCCTCTCCCTCCCCTAAGGGAAAATGGGAGAGAGGTTTTAAAATAAAATGCATCTGAGTCCTGATTCGCTTGTTCAGTGGTGCAGGAAAGTAGCTCATGGACTGTGCTGTAAAGTGTGACCTTTGCCCCTCCGAAATGTCTTGGACCTGCACTCATGTGGGTGTGACGGGGGAGGGAGGAACCCGTGTAAATCAGAAATACACTGTCCCAAGCCTGATTTGTCTCTCACTCCTCGAGTGCTGCCATCTCTCAGATCCAAATCTGCACCTACAGACGCAGTTGTGACACACTGGGTCCCAGGCTTGGAACATCTGTTGTGGGGGGCAGGGGAAACCATTTGCGTCCGGAGGTAAAAGCCATAAACCTCCCAATGACAACTGCGTGATCCCACCCTCTTTCACTGTGACCTTTGTGAAGCTCAGGATATTCTCTTTGGAAGTAAGATTTCCTCCTGTAAACATCTCCACTGTCATTTCCCTTCAGCAAAGCTGCCTGTAATTGAGCGCAAGCTAATCTGAAATTGTTTTCTTAGCACGTTTGTCTAGTCTGCTAACTGTGGGGCTCTGGATAAAATAAATATTGCCATGATTGCATGCTCAGTGCAACCCCAGAGACTGCCTGCCCCCCGATTTACCTCCTTTTATACCTACTCAGCAGTAGGGTCTGTTCAGTGCTTTGTGGTCATTCCCTGTGCCCATTGCCAACAGCTTGTGAAAGATTCCTAGAAAGCATGTACCTATTCCGTGCTGCATGTACGCCTTGGGTTCATTGGGGAGCAAGGCAAGACAAGGTCAGAGTCTTTGTTCCGTGTTTCAGGTTTGCCTTGTCTCTCCCTCTCCCTCCCCTTGGCCCCCTGGTTATTGAAATCCAAACTGGAAAATGCTGAATGCATTAAATACTCTTGGAATTGTTTGAAAGCGCTCATGTTTATGTTTGCAATAAAAAACGAACAGGTGCTGGCAATTTAACTAATCAGGTACCATCTAAATCTCCTCTGAATTGATTCCTTTACAATGCTTTCTAATGGCTTCTTGGCCATCTCACAGCCTGCAATTATGCAAACTTCCCTGGATTCACATGGTACTTATTACTGGCACAAGATGTGCAGTAATCTTGTAACCTCACTGAGGCCTGTGACTTGCCGCATCAGCCTCTCTGGCCCTGCTGTGCTGATGACATCAGACACGGGTTCCTCTGGTTGCTCAGTTTATCCCTGGTGGCCTGAGATGAGGAGAAAGGGGAGTGGGTCCCTTCAGGCCAAGGGGCTGAGGCTGCGAGAGGAGGGCAGGTGTATCCCATGGGAATCTAATTCAGAACCGCGTGATGGGACAATGCTGAGACAGTTCTGCCAAGAATGGTCAGCGCGCCATCCATGTTACACAGCTCTAAGCTGGGTGCAGTGTGTGTCCCAGTGGACATTTCTGTCGTTATTCCCCAGATGAGGATCCTCGGGGACAGGCTTCCCTGGCACACCCCAGGGACCCACAGCCTCTCCTTTCTCCTGGTCTGAACCCACATCACTGAGGGGAAATCTTTTTCCTCTCCCCATATGGTCATTAACCCTGCTGCAGTCGGTGTTGCTGTCTGGCCTGCGCTGGCGACTAGATGGAAAGCTAGTCACACCTTGCCACACCTGGGCTGAGTGTAGGGAGGCCTCGGGAGGCTGAAGGTCACTGCCAAACTAGGATCCTGCAGCCCAACAGTGCAGCATGCTGCTGGAAGCAAGTGAAGGTGCCAAGCTGGAGACATCTGCTCTAAGGTCAGCCAGCCACTCACTGGGTCACCTTCTACACCCCCAGCTGGCTGGTTGCTCACTTGTGCTCCCCACAAATCACTAGTGAATTGCAATTCACTTGCTGTCATGGGAGTGACTTTTTTTCCATGTCGATGTTCAAGCTTTGGCAAGGGCTACTCAAACACACTGCACGTGCTCTGGCATACATGTGTCCTGGTGAACTAGCTCTTCTGCCACAATTAAGCCTTGAAGGATGTATGAGACCAGTGTATAGCACATCGCCTTGGGAGAAATGGAACTTCCTTGCTCAGCCTGAGATCCACCACATAACGTCAATGTGAGGAGAGAATTAAACCTCTGGGAGAGGAAGCAGACAAGTGTTCTGGCATCTTGGAGCCACACACCATATGTAACAGCAAAAGGCCCAAGTTTCTATTTCTCTGATAAATAAACGTCTCCCCAAAAGGGGACCCCATTGCCTCCATTATCACTGCCTAAGGTTTGCCTTGCCCAGGCTAAGCTGCAGAAGATAGAACCAATGCCGCAGAGTCCAGGCGATGAGTAGTGACTTGCCCTGCATCTGACTCCTCTGGCAAGCATTCCTCTCTTCACCACTGGACTTTAAACCCAACCTCTATTTTCAAATAAACCCTTCGATATTACCCATTTTCCCGATTCTGACTTGAGCAGAGTCCAATCAAATGCAATTCATACAACATTTTTATTGCTAATTGGTTTGACTGTTAAATTTTAAATCCATGAAGTTACTTTAATGAAAGGCAGAGGGGACCTTGTTAACCTTTAAAAGAGTCTTAATTCATTTATAGACCTCCTAAAATGCTTTGAACTTCTCCTTGTGGTGAGTGCCCCTGGCTGTCCTGGCTATTCCACTGCACAGCCACCTGGGCATGTTGCCTAGTGGATGCGTCGTGAGAGAATCCAGTGACATAGCTTGTTACGCATAAGGTAGAATAATAATCAGAAAGCTGGTGCTAATGCTGGGTGTCACTGCTATTCTGGCAGGGGCACCCGGTGCCTTGGTGAGGAAGAACTGGGGGGCACCCTATATAAATATAAGACAGAGAATGTGAAATTAAATTCTAAATCAAAATGTGCACTCAGGCCATCCCCTCTAGGTCACCTCTCCTTCCCAGGCCAGGCTAGTGACCCAAAGTCAGGGCCATCTGTTGGCTGCTGAGTGGGCACTGAGAAAAGATTGGCTGGTTCTCAGTCCAGCTGCTAATGAACATAATGAACCCCACAGCTGTCACTCATTGGCTCCCCGGCTGGCAGCCCCAGCTGGGAGGCTGCGTGGGCCACAGAGTCTCTGAATCCTGCTCTCTCCTGGGGGAGATTGGAATAATGGAGCTCAGGCTGCCCCTGCTCTGTGCTGATGGGTGGATTTTACTCTCCCTGGGCCTCACACCAGCCCCACCCACCATCGTGAAAATGATTGAAAGCAGGGCAATGTGAAACATCACCGCATGGGGCTGGCAATGGCTGCTGCGCCGGAGCCCTATTTCTCCCTGGTGCCGGGCCTGCAGGCATGGCTGCCACACTCCGTTGTCTAGGAAGGTCTCGGAACCCAACACGCACACATATACATCTGCACGTACGGGCCGTAAAACCTCCCACTGCCTGGCTCCTAACCCAAACACAAGCATTTATTGTTCAGTTGCACCCCAAAACACAGTTATGAGGGCACGGGAATGGAGCAAGGACATCGCAGCATCATGGCCAGGGAGCTGTGATTTTAAGACAGCACTATCATCTCCATCCCATCCCACTGTGAGATCAGTCATTACAGCACTGAGCCCTGTCCTCTCTGCAGGCACCGTAATAAACGCCTCGGGCCGGGTCTCTGTGCCACAAAGTGTAACTACCAGCAAAAGGCCCGGAACACTGGACACAGCTACAGGTTACATAAAAACCTCAGAAAAGTCAAAGGCCAGGCATGGTGTCTGCTTGCAGCCCACAGCAGCTCTGTGTCACCCATGTTCAGGAACAATTGTGTCCCAGTTGCAGGTGGGTTCACATGTTCAGAGGACCTGCAGCACACTGGTCCCTCTGTGTAACACGCTGCTTAGTGGTGTCTATTTAAATGCAAATTTTGACTTTTCACTCAGCAGTGGGAAAAAGGTTTTCACACTGGAGTGAGGGGTACAATAATTTATCCACAGCCTCTTTCTACAATTACTGTTACTGTTTGTACAAGAAAAGTGTTTCTACTTCCACAGTCGGGAGAAGACTCCTTCCGCGGAGTCAAATGGTGACAGATCTAGTGGGGAGGGGACACCACTCATGTCAGTGCAGGGGCTGTGTTTGTTTCTTCTGGAAGATCTAAATACACGTCACTGGGAACAGGGTGATGTGATCTGCAGGCCTCGAATCACTAACACATGCCATTTACATGGGGATAGGCTCTGTCTGATGTGTCCATCACGCTGTCAAAACTTCACCACTGCCAGGCAGCTCTGCGCCAACACACAAGCACAGATGCATCCCGTGCGGATTAAACACAGCTGGGAGAAGGAAGCTGCTCGTTAGCTCCCAGGAAGGTACATGCACGCTCACTGTGGCAGGGGACCGAACCACCACGCAGGGATACTCCCGCCCCAAACTGAGGGATGTCACCTTCTCCAGCGCTCGAAATCTATGCAACACCTTCTGTCAATAATTCCTTACAATGCCACATGGACACGAGGTGGCTTCATGTGGTTTTTGCTCCAGCAGTGAGGAGTCCCTGACGGTGTGGGGTTTGATGGGTGAGAACACCACAGGGAGGGGTAAGCCGATGGGAACCCAGCACTGCTGGAAAGCAACAGGATTCAGGTTACAGCACCTTCTGCACAGCTGTGTGCGAGCTCCTCTGATACGGAGGGAGCCTCTCTAGCTCACACCAGCTGGGGCCTGGGGCCTGAGCATCTCACACGCATCCCAGACAAAGACAATGTCATCCCAGGTGGAGAGACTGCAAACAGCCCCTTCACACAGACCCACGGACAGCACACAAGCCCCATCCCCTTAGATACCCAACTGAGAGTCACCCCGCTGCTCACCTCTGGGCTGGCAACAGCCCCAGCTGTCTGCTAACCCTGGCTAGGAATGAAGCCGCCAGAGCCACGGTGGAGAGCCCTGGAGGACAGAGCTAGAAATGCCCTTTCCAGTCCCATCAAAGCTGTTCCTTGGTGGGCAGCCAGCGTAGCTACCCATTGTTTCAAACATTGCACTGCTAGAAGGTCAGACCGATCAGTGCTTAAACCCCTCCTGGGGACTGGGTCCTGTACCGTGCTCAGAAATAAGCTTCCCACGTTGCCAAGTCCAAAGGGGTTAATTTTTAACCAGTGCAGAAAGCTGCCTGGGAATGCAGTGAAACAATGTCATGGGTTCTTTTGGACCTGAGATTACCCGGCTCTTTTTCCGCTCTGCCAGAACGGAACTGAGTGCTTCACTTTCAGAGACTCTTGATCTAACAACTGAGATACAGTGCATTGAACCAGATCTCCAAGCATCCCAACACGGCTGTGGGGAGCAGATCCCTCCAGGCCCCAGCTCTATAACAGCATGTGCGCGCGGGGAAACACTCAGATTCACACTGACCCTTTGGCTTCTTTGTGGGAGGAGCCAGTGTAGGGGGAAACAAAAGTTGGAACTTCCCTGCCAGAATTGTGGTCAATATCATTCCAGAGCAGCTTCTGACCACCACACCTGAGTCTGAGTCACATCCTTCCTGGTTGGTACAATCTAGGGAACCGTCAGAGCCTTCCCACAGGCAGGTAGAGTGCCAGCTTCTAGTGAAGAACCCATTCCTAGGCCCTTTTAGAAGAAAACATCTATGGACATTCACAGACTTGCCGATTATTGCCCAGTCTCTAATCTTCCTTGTTTGGTGAAGACAACGGAGAAGGTGGAACTGAGGCAACTCTGGCAATTCCTGGAGACTGATCCATCCAATTATTATTACTATGATTTATGTGTAGTATGGTAGGGCCTAGGGCTCCCGACATGGACCAGGGCCCCAGTGTGTGTTGGCTGGCCATGGTACAGAGACTCTGTGGGTTCACTGCCGACTCTCCTGCTGGTAATGAACAATGGCCAAGCATCTGTCTGCTCATTCTTTGAGATCTAACTTTGGTGCAATTACCCATGAGGCATTGCTCCTAGGTGCAGGAATAGCTGTAGCCTCAGAGAGTAGTGCAGGGCGACGGCACATCTGCCCCACGGGCTCCTTTGTGTGGACTAGCACAAGGGTCTGTTCCGCCCCCTCTTCCGCCCCCTCTTCCGCCCCCTCTTTCACCCTCTCTTCCGTTCAGCGCCCCAGTGCAGCGAGTGCTGAGGTTAAAACAATTGTGTGCCTCTCCTCTGTTGGCCTTGCAAAGAACGGCCTGCACACGGATTTATAATGCAGCTCTTGTTCTGAAATGCACAAATTATTTTATTATCCTTATCTATAACAAAGAGAAACAAGGATACAAGAACATTATAAAGGTTGCAAAGTCAAACTCTCAGAAGTTAGGAAACGCCAGATGTAAAGTGTAACCTTAATTCAACCCCCTGGTGCATCTGTCTGAGGCGTCTTGAACCGCATGGTCACCGCCTGTATTTTCACAGTCACGTTTTTTCCACAGGACCCTTTCCACTTTCAGTGCACAGGACGGACGGGGCTCGTGTACGGAGCAGCTATTCAACATTTTGTTTTCTCTTTGTTTAGTGTGTAGCCCCAGGCCTTATTTGTTACACACTGTTCAAACCCTGCTCTGAAGATAGAATTATTAATATCTTCATGAGGTGTTCTGTGGTGTTCATCACTACGGTATCTGAGTGCTTCAAATAGTAATTTTCGCAACACCTCTGTAAGACGAGGGGGTGTGATTATCCCCATGTTAGGGATGGGGGACTGAGGCACATTCAGGTCAAAAGTTTCTATAAATTATCGGCCCCCAGTGTGAGACCTGGCTTGTCAGAGGATCTAGCATGGGAGACACTCAGCACGGTGCATGTTCAGAGCACGGCCCACATTGACTCCAGTTATTGCTGAGAGAGCTCAGCACTTCTGCACATCAGCCCCCAGGGTGTCAAGTCAGGCCCCCAGAAAACAAGGAGCACACAGTTAGTGGCCACCTATGAAAAGTTTGGTTTAAATTACTTTGCTCAGCATCACACAGAAGCGCTGGGACAGAGACAGGGACAGAATCCTGTTCTCCAGGCAGCATTCAACAGTCTGAACCATTGGACTGTCCTGTCTTTTTCTTCAAAGGAAAGGGCACCTTCCAGTCTGCAGCCAATGAAGCAGGAGTCATAAGACACCCTCCTTCACTACACAACCCTGATTCATCCCCAGAGCAGGGCCAGCCTGTGCATTGAAGGAGCCTGGAGTCCCTGTGAAAAAACCAGTATGTGATCAGACAGGTAAAGTCCTTAACATAGAATCATAGAATATCAGGGCTGGAAGGGACCTCAGGAGGTCATCTAGTCCAACCCCCTGCTCAAAGCAGGACAAATCCCCAACTAAATCATCCCAGCCAGGGCTTTGTCAAGCCTGACCTTAAAAATATCTAAGGGAGGAGATTCCACCACCTCCCTAGGAAACGCATTCCAGTGTCTCACCACCCTCCTAGTGAAAAAGTTTTTCCTAATATCCAACCTAAACCTCCTCCACTGCAACTTGAGACCATTACTCCTTGTCCTGTCATCCGCTACCACTGAGAATAGTCTAGATCCATCCTCCTTGGAACCCCCTTTCAGGTAGTTGAAAGCAGCTATCAAATCCCCCCTCATTCTTCTCTTCCGCAGACTAAACAATCCCAGTTCCCTCAGCCTCTCCTCATAACTCATGTGTTCCAGTCCCCTAATCATTTCTGTTGCCCTCTGCTGGACTCTTTCCAATTTTTCCACATCCTTCTTGTAGTGTGGGGCCCAAAACTGGATGAGGCCTTACCAATGTCGAATAGAGGGGAACGATCACGTCCCTCGATCTGCTGGCAATGCCCCTACTTATACATCCCAAAATGCCATTGGCCTTCTTGGGAAAAAGGGCACACTGTTGACTCATATCCAGCTTCTCGTCCACTGTAACCTCTAGGTCCTTTTCCGCAGAACTGCTGCCAAGCCATTCGGTCCCTAGTCTGTAGCGCTGCATTGGATTCTTCCGTCCTAAGTGCAGGACTCTGCACTTGTCCTTGTTGAACCTCATCAGATTTCTTTTGGCCCAATCCTCTCATTTGTCTAGGGCCCTCTGTATCCTGTCCCTACCCTCCAGCGTATCTACCTCTCCTCCCAGTTTAGTGTCATCTGCAAACTTGCTGAGGGTGCAATCCACACCATCCTCCAGATCATTTATGAAGATATTGAACAAAACTGGCAATAATGCAAGAGCACAAGAGGGCCAAATTAAGGTTACACAAGCAACAACAATGAAAGCAACCTGAAAAAAACCCATCATGTAGTATTATATAGATACCCACATGGGTCATTGGCAGGGGTGGAAACTTTAATAATAAATAATAATAATAATTAATAATAAATAACCTAGCTCATATATCCACTGCACAGACCTCTGCCATTTGAGCTACTGGAGTAACTGATAGCAGTAGTAGGTTGTTAGCCGCTTTGTGGACCGGCACTGGAAGGGAATGGGACACTGTGCCAGTGGGTTTCACAGACATTTGTTGATAGAGGAGGAATAGTGAGATTCAGGCATCTTGGGTCCCACTCCAAGCTCTGGAGAGGAGTGTGCTCTTGTGGGCAGACTCTTCTGCTCATTTACACCAACCAGTCCCTGTCCTGCCTCTTCCCCAGCCCCCGACTGATCATCCCACTCCCCAAATCCTCACCTAGCCTGTCTCAGTCTCCTTGCCCAGCCAGTCTAGTCTCCTCCTTCAGGCTCGTTGTCCAAGTCCCAGTCTGCCCTCCCCCTCCCCCTCCCAGTTCTTCTCTCCCCCTCCCATCCCAGTCTCACGCTCACCAGACTCCTTGACCGAATCTACTCCTCCTCTCCCCCCTTCCACTCCCCAGTCCAGCTTCTGTCCCCTCTGCATTCAAATTAGAAGGTCCATGAGAGCACAGGAGTGCTAGGCGCCCAGCGCCACCCAGCAGCTGGGAGCAGATGTCACAGGGAAAGTCCAGTTTTGCCCCTGCGGTCCCTGGGGTGGCGCACACGCAGTCCCTGGGAAGGGAGGGCACATGTGCAGGCTGGTCAGAACTAGGAGCTGTGAGAGGCTGGAGCACGCTCAGTGAGGCTGGAATCTTTGACTTTAGCAGCTAAAATTACCAAAGACGCCTTTACTGAGCATGTGTGAAGTGCACTTTTTCATGGGAATAGCCAAAGGTCTCTCCCCGACACAAACGCCACCACCTGCTAAATTTCGAGTCCCTGCCCCAAAGCATGGGGTGGCTAAAGCCAATCAAAGGAAAGGGCACCGGCATTTTTTAACATGGGCAAAACAATGTATTTTTCCCCAGCCTTATTCTTGGAAATGGCGGAATCGTTTGGGCAGAAATTTTCCAAAAAATTCAACCCAAGGCAGATACCAGCATGGAAAATTTCAGGCAAACAGCTTAAATTTGGCAAAGTTCTAAGCAACTGAGAATAGGGTCATCTAATGGGAAGTGTGTTAAAGCTCTGCGTGTAATCGTTCAAAAAGCAGAGGCAATGGGTCCAGAGCAGCCGATCCTAGCTCTGACACTGATCTTGAAAAAGTCACTTCCTCCCTCTGTTTCAACGTCCCCATCTGTACTACCGGTGTCATATGCTTGTTTCCCTGCTCCGTGCTGGGAGGGGGTGGTGTTAGGGTTTATTAGTTTTTGTACCGCACATTGACAAAAGAAGTTCTGCATGTGAGCTGCCATTACTGCATTTCCAATTGCCCTGTCCAGATGATGGCTTGCAAGTCAAGCCAGTGCATGGAGTAATTGGTACAACAGAGACAGGCATAATGTATAGTAGGTACTTGACACCACACTCTGGAGAGCTGTGAAAATGGGGTCACTAGAACCCTGTGTTATATTTTCCAGGGATTGCCACTTGCAATGATGTGTCATATAACGCAAACGCCCCTGCTGTCTCCCTAAACCACCAGCACATGAAATACACCACTCTCAAGTAAAGCAAGAGCAATCTAAAAGGAATCAGGAGTTGAGGTCACATCCCTTTTCTAATGTGAATTAATCTGAGCACTAAATGAGTTCAGACTTAATTGTGAGCATTTTCTGTTAACTAAGCAAGAAATCTTATAATAACACAATAAGGTGCCATTTCACAGCATCCAAATGGAGCAATAAGCCAGAGCCTCATTTGAATGTATTTTTTCACAGTGATTGCTGACACTGCTGCTTTTAATATATTCACATTGGCACAGCCATTTGCATTCAGATGCAATTATGAGTTAGAAACTCCCTCTTCTCTGTTCGCTCCAGAAAGGGAGAATTTCAGCCCAGAGACATGTTACTGTTCATTTTGTGGGGCCTAATTAAGGAGTCTGCACTGGCAAGAATTGAATCCCTATTGTTATCAAAGGGAACGTCCTGCAAAGAGACAGATTAAAACAAACCAACCTTTAAAATCTATGTTCCCACAAAATCTTATTGATCAGGAACAGAAACAATTATTTCCTGTGGAAATAGTGATTGTTGTGGTGAGAGTCTGGAAAGGAGTGTATTAGAGAATAAGAAACCCTCTCTGCAGACTACATCTTGGCCAGTAAGAGCACAGAGGTCCTGCATGCCCCTTGTGACCTTATAGGAGAAAGGAGCAGCTATACCGTAGATGAGAGACAAGGTGGGGGAGGTAATAGCTTTTACTGGACCAGCGCTGTTGGGGAGAGAGCCCAGTGTTTGAGCCGCACAGAGCTCTTCTTCAGGGCTGGCAAAGGTACTCCCAGGGTCACAGCTAAATACAAGGCGGAACAGATGGTTTAGCGTAAGTAGTTAACACATAGTTCAAGAGGTCGTTCAAGGTGAAGAAGCCAGTTAATACACACGCCGCCCAGCTTTTTCTTTTCCCCTTCCCCGGCATGACGGGACAGGGGTTAAGTGGGTTATAGTTTGTTGAGCCATAAATCCAGTGTCTCTGTTCAGTCCCATGTTTCCAGTATTGGGTGGTAAAGCGCCTGGCTCTGAGCATTTCAGGTGACCTAGCCCGGGCCTGATCAGCCACACCCCACGTTACTGTGTCCTCACTGCGCTCCCCGTGTGTGTCGCTAGGACTTCTGGGGGCACCTCTGGGCTGCAGCAACTTGAGCCACTGTAAGTTCTTCTACAATTCACTGGGAAAGAACTATAGAGTCATAGAGTTTAAAGCTAGAAGGGATCCCTACATCGTCTAGTCTGTCCCCCGGTATATCACAGTCCACCAACAGCACCCCGTCACCCACACACCAAACCCCACACCCAGATTTAGCTTAAAGTATTACAGCCCTCAGGAGAGTAACCTAGGCCACTCCACAGGCAGAAAACTAGAGGGCCTACAGTTTACCAGTGCCTGAGGCACGGCAATGGCAGGGGACTGATTAAGTGAAAGATGCCCAGACACAGGGGGCCCTGGGGAATTCTGGGAAGCCACTGGAGAGCTATCAGCACTCGAGTGGCTAGCCTGTGTCCTCACTGCAAAGTGGGCAGTCACCAGCCAAGTGAAAATTGCATCCAATCCGTAACCTGTAGCCCCAGATGAGCCAGCAAGCCTGGGTTTAAGTACCACCAAACTCAGGTGCGAGGGTTTTGTGCATGGATGGGACTCGGGAGGGAAGTTAGGGGCAACTCCCAGGTAAGAGTCCAGGTTAACTCTGCAGTGGGGGGACACCTTTAGAGTCCCTCGTTTGCACGGCCACCTGTGGGCACAAGCACTTCATTTCTCCAATAGCTAACGTCTGAGTAATGCACCGAACTGAAGAAGCCACTGAAGAGCCATGAGGCCAGCAAGGATGCATGCAAGTTAGTCAGGCAGCCTCCAGACACAAGATGCTGGAGTGTAAAAGGGCAGGCGTGATTGCTGACTCCGGCACTTTCAATATATGCACACTGGCAGGCCTGTTTGCATCTGGGGGGATTCTACATTAGCCCTCATCTTGACGGATAAAGAGGAACTGATCACAGAACCAAAAATCAGTGGTAACTGATTACACTTATAGTGAGCAAACAGAATAAACTCCAAACCAGTAATATATACACTTAGTACTTTAAAAGGGCCAGTTTCACAAAGCTGAAACAATTATGGGCCGACTCGGTTGAGAGGAAGAATTTAAACAGAAAAATGTGACTGATAATTGGGAATTGCTTAAAAACACTTTACTAGATGCCCAAAAAGCCACAATCCCCCAACAAAGAAAGAAGGCCACACTGGTTAAAACACCTACCTGGCTTAGAGGGAAAGTGAAGGCAGCTATAAAAAATTAAAGAATGTACATACTAAATGGAAGAAAGGAGAAGCTGATAGTAATGAACATGAATTAGAACCTATGAACTGTAGAAAATTGATAAAGGAAGCAAAAGAACACAAGGCGAACTCTGTGGCTAGCAGAGTTGAGGACAATAAGGAGTTTTTTTAAGTATGTTAGGAACAGAAAGAATCTTAACAATGTTCTTGATGAAATGGTGGACTTGTCAATAATAATGTAGAAAATACAGAAGTGTTCAATAAATATTTTTGTTCTTTATTTGGGAAAAAGATGGATGACAAAGTCATATCACATCATGATGATGATGATGATGAAACACTTGCCATTCCAGCAGTAACTCAGAAGGATGTTAAACAGCTGCTACTAAAGTTAGACATTTTTAAATGAGCAGGTCTGGAAAACTTGAATCCAAGAGTTTTCAAAGAACTGGCTAATGAGCTCTCTCGTTGATTTTCAATGTCTTGGAGAACTGGAGAAGTTCCAGAGGACTGGAAGAAAACTCCTGTTGTGCCAATATTTTAAAAGGGTAAATGGAGCAACCTGTGTAATCATAAGCCTAGCAGCATAACATCAATTCCGAGCAAAATAATGGTACGAGCGATACAAGTCTAAATTAATAAAAAAAAATAAAGAGGGAATATAATTAATGCCAGTCAAAATGTGTTTATGGAAAATGGAGCCTGTCATACTAATTTTACAGCACAATTTGCAAATAGTTTCAGTCGACCTGAAACTGCATTTTTTTGGTGAATAAGTTTTTTGTCCACACTATTTCACCCAGCTCTGTTCTCCACTGCTAATTAAACTCACTCCTGTTTGGAGGCAAATAAAGTTTGATGCCAGTGTTATCTGGGAGGCCTTGTGTTAGAGAGAGAGAGAGAGACCAGCCTCCTTGAAGAGCAGGGAAGGCAGAGACACTTCCTCTGGCTTTCTTCAGGGGCAGCTGGACTGGGTGGCATCTCATTCTATGGTCTGTCCTGGAAGCAATCACAAAGGAAATAATGCCTGACAAAGTGTTTGCATTTGGAAAAACCTGCCATTAATGGCTCACAACATAACCCATTCCCATAGCTGCCTCCATCATGGAGTTTTATTTATTTGCTTTAACTTATAAAGATGCTCCAGGAACTTCTACAACCTGTATGAAAAACTGCAAACAATAATTTGGATCTGCTGCTCAGAAACTAGAACCCTCACACTTCTCCCACAAGCTAAAGCCATCCAACCATCCCCTTTGCCCCACCCTATCCTCTACATGACTGCAGTGAGGTCCCAGCAACTGCAAGAAAAGGTCACAGCTACCGGTTAAACAGTCGGACAGTCATAGTGTTCCAGTCAGGATGGGAGCAATCCCACACTGGCGGAGGCATTCTGATATTTGCCCATTCAGGAGGACACCAAATTGTGAGGGGTTGCAAGCACTTTGGAGGACAGGATTAGAAAACAACTTTGATACATTGGAGAATTGGTCTGAAATCAACAAGATGGAATTCAATAAACACAAGTGCAAAGTACTGTAGTTAAGAAGGAAAAAATCAAATGCACAGCTACAAAATGGGGAATAACTATCTAGGCAGTAGCACTTCAGAGAAGGATCTAAGGGTTATAATAGAGCACAAATTGAATATGAGTCAACAATGCTGTTGCAAAAAAAGCTAATATAATTCTGGAGTGTATTAACTGGAGTGGTATATATAAGACAGGGGAGGTAATTGTCCTGCTCTATTCTACACTGGTGAGGCCTCAGCTGGAGTATTGTGTCCAGTTTTGGGTCCCACACTTTAAAAAAGATGTGGACAAATTGGAGTGTCCAGAAAACAGCAACAAAAATGATAAAAGGTTTAGAAAACCTGGCCTGTGAGGAAAGCTTAAACAAACTGGGCAGTTTTAAGAAAAGAAGACTGAGGGGGGGGGCCTGATAACAGTCTTCCAATATGTTAAGGGACATTATAAAGAGAACAGGGATCAATTGTTCTCCATATCCACTGAAGGTAGGACAAGAAGTCATGGGCTTAAACTGCAGCAAATGCGGTTTAGGTCAGATATTAGGAAAAACTTTCTAACTCTCAGGGTAGTTAACTACTGGAACAGGCTTCCAAGGGAGGTTGTGGAATCCCCGTCTCTGGAGTCTGGACCTGGACTATATCTTGGCCAAGAAATTTGGACCTTGAGAAAAAATAATTGATTACCCCTGGTCTAAGTTTACTTGGTCCTGCCTCAGCGCAGGAGGCTAGACTAGCTGATCTCTCCAGGGCCCTTCCAGCCCCATGTTTCTATGATTCTAGGCACCACTGAACTCCCATTCAGGGTGAAGGTTCCTCAGCCTACATGTGGGACCCCACTGGTGCACAGGCCTTCGACTGGCCCTCTGAGCAAGTTTCATACACGCTGTCATGCTCTGCGTGCTGCCTGACTATTCCCGTGCCTGTCCAAGTCACCTCTCTGGTTGGGGGGGAGAGATCCTGGCGAGGGAAGGAGGAGAAGACAGTATAATTACTGCAGCACCTGAGCCCTCATAAAGAGTCGCATGTAGATTCCCTCCTTCCGATGGGCGGGAGCTTTGGTTTATAGTTTACACCAGCGTATATCGAATTAACCTCAGAGGAAAAGGTTAAACTATCAATCATGAATTGCAGTTTAAAGAACTGCGTTCCCTGTGATGTATGGCAGTAGCAGGCACATCAGAAACTAAGCAAAAGGCAGCTTAAAAGTAACTGGGGATAATGGCCTGGCTTCTTATGGAGATGGATGTGCAGCATGTTAACTTTAATATGCTGTGTAAATGAGAGCCCGGTGTGGAAATATGACATCCCGATGTAAAACAATTTCCTCTATTCAAACAACCTTTAAGTGGGAGCCTCCTGTTTAATATTCGGCAGCAAGTGTTGCCATGGCAGGGCTGCCCTTGGCGAGTCTCACGGTGCTGACAGGGTGAGGAGTGGGGGCGCGCAGGTGACAGGAGCGCCAGACACACATGCTGTGGAGGACAGAACAAAACAGAGCTGGGGAAACACTGCGGGAACTGGAGTGAGCTCAAGACAGTCTGCGGCGCTCGCCCTGGAAGGAGGCCTCTCTAGCAGAGGGCTTCTATTAGCTACACATGTGGAGGGCAGTGGGGCTGTAATTTGAAGACCTGTAACGCAGACTGTTTACATTTTTCCAATCCTGTGCTGGATTTCCCTACTGGAAAGAAAACGGCACAACGGGGAAAAGAAGGAGGGAGTCTTGTCTCCTCTTAGGAACACGGAGGATGCATCACACCCAGGACCAGTGACCAGTGGGCAGCAAACCCAGACGGATGGGTGTCTTACCTTAAAACTCAGTCTGAATGGCACACTGTCCAGCTGGGGGGCTAGGAGCTGTGTAATCCACCATGTTCAGATCTCCTGGCAGCCGGAATGCCACTCCTGCAAAGCACCTCTTGTGGCCGTTGTGGCCATGTCAAATCACTTTGCTGCTGCTATGGCAAGTGCCTCCAAAGACAGCCACTCATACACACTGACCAGCTGCCTTCATCTCCCACAGTCGCCTGCACAGTAAAGCAAAGAGTGTCTCGATATTTCCTCTACGAAGCAGGAAACCCCCCTACTTCCTATGCACTGTCTCCAGCTGATGGACAGAGATGGAAAAGCCCAGATCAGATTCTGGGATCTTTAATGGCCATCATGGCAGCATTAGCAAGCTGCCAGAAACCACTCCCTTTTAAAGTGTCTCTCCGTGACTAGCACGGGGTTACCCGGTTAACTTTGCTTGGTCTGTCAGTGCCCTGCTGCTCCTGTTGCCCACAAATATAGTTCTCGGTGCTGCCTTCTTACTCGTGATTGACCCTGGTCTCTTTCAATCGGGCCTCAGTCAATCATTGTCTGCGCTCGGTAAGTCATTCGGTTAGCACCGAACTGGTCCCTCGATGTCAGTTCAGAATGTATCGGTTAGAACATGTACTGAGTGAATTAGCAATACCCTACTATGGGCTAGGCCTCAGGGCACTGTGCGGCCACCACGTATCATCCCCAGCGGTCAGACAGGAAACATGCATCTGAGGTGAAGGGAATGGAAGAGCCCATTAAAATCACCCACAGGTTTTACTAAGTCACAACCTTTTCAGACCAGTTCTCAAGGGGCAAATACATCAAGAAACCTCCTCGGATGTCATGATTGCAGGCAGCTAGGACACAGGGCCTAGGCTCCCTGCCTTGCACCCGTTCAGCTGTCTGACCGCCCTCTTCAGTTAGCAGGAAGGAGAGCTCGGTGGCTAAGGCTCCCACCTGGCACTCCTAGCGGTTTGTTCCAGTCCTGCTACAGACACGAGGCAAACCACCTCATCTCGCTGTCTGCTGGTTCTGCTCAGTAACACAAGGTGATAATACGCCCTTTGTCGATTTAGCTGGTACACTCCTCGGGGCCGGAGCTGTCTCTGTGTTTGTACAGCCCCCCAACCCCATGTAGTGACGGCCTCACTGGTGGGGCATGTGGCCCAACAGTGATGTGAGTAACTGTGATCGTCTCACGCCGGTGCAAAGCGAGTGCACAATGCTGCCACATGAGAACGCTCCATACACATGGCTGGCTGCATGTCACACCCACTCTGCACAGCTGTGAATGAGGTCCCAGAGAATCCAGCTCTAAAACAGCAGTAATCCCAATTTACCATACCCTCGGCTTTGCTATGGAAGGAGAAGTCTCCTGTGGTTCCTGAATTGAGCAATCCAATGTGACGTGAGTTTGCAATAGCATTGGAAGGAGCTCCCATCGGACGGGGGCAATGCTAATGGAAGCTGTTCTTTTGTTCAGCATCTGGCTCACCTGCATTTGGAGCCATGACTGGGTCAGCGGAAGTGTCTCGTGCACCTCTCCAGAGAGAAAGCAGCAGCTGGCCCAGCTGGCAGAATCTCAGTGTTGGGGCTGTTACAAAGTCATCTGAGAACTCCCTTCAAACTTCTTTCTCTGGGTAAGTCCTGAAACAAAAGGGAAGGAACAGCAACAGGGAAAGGGAATGTAAATGGTCTGGAAAGTCTCACAGAGGCCAATGAATGCCCAGAACTGGGCTCCATTCACCTAATGTGCTGTTGTATCCAACACAGTACACCCAGCTTCTCCCATCCCAAGTTTCCCTTGGGAATCAGCGCAATGGAAAAAGAGCCTGGACCTGGAGCATCCTGGCTTTGGCTGGCTTAAGTGAATCTATTCATGCTCTTTCAGTGTTATTTCATGTGTGTTTATGCTTTTGTCATTTTATGGCCCCCAAAAGCTTTAAAGCATATGGGGAAATAGGCGCTTCTGGCCTATATGTTTAGATCTGGGCTTGTTTTCAGCTGAGCTGAGACCAGATCCGCTCATTGTGTGCTTTGAGTCTAAAAAACCTTGACTGAGTTTGCTGCTTTACCTAGCATGCTGCGTGTCTAGAGCAGCAGAAAAGGTCAGAGAGACTTGAAATAAAAATGTCTCCATCTCAGTTGAGAAAAAGCCCAGATGGGTGAACAAAGTTTAGAAAAGGGAAAGAATTGAGCAAGCAAGCAATACTGTGAGAAGCTGATAAGAGGAGCTCTAGCAGGAGAATAGGGGAGCCTTGTCTATCTCCCTATTAAAGGCTATTCTTACAAGGTTTTTTTCTTTTCATTAATACGCAGGGTGAATAGAACACTGAATAAAAATCAGTACTTACTGCACAATTGTAGGATTGAAAGGTAACTGTCAACAGAAGGGTTGGGGTGACAAAAGGGGCCATTTCAGTGCTTAGCAAATGATTTTCGGCTTGTCATTTCAATAGGCCGTGTTTTTCAGAGATTGTGTTTTTCTGAATAGCGTCTATTACCATGCTTTTTAAAAATTTCATGTTGTCTCTTTGCAGGCACCATTCATTTGCAGATGCAGTATTCCTTTTTGGTTGTCAGAGGGCTACTGCTTTAGAAAAATAAAGGACAGTCGTCCAGTTAGAAAAAGGATTCTCTTGTGAAGCTAATGGCTGAAAGAACAACAATTTGGGGCAGCTCCTACCTTCATGCCAGGCTGACCCAGTTTCTCGCACTGTTCTTTATTCATGATCACGTGGGCAACCAGTTAGCTCATTTTCAAATTCCTGGTATGATTTTGAGGTAGATAAACTTTTTGTTAACATAAAGATCATCTTCCTTATTGCATGAAATCTGCAGCACAAGATCCTAAAATCAAATATCAAATAGAACCTCTTGTGTATAGGAAAGAGACAGGCGATATATCCTGCAATCTTCACTCAGTCAAAATCCTATTGACCTCCATGGGGGTGTGCCTGCAGGAATGGACAATTAGTGCTCAGACTTTACAAAAAGGATACAGGGGGTATTAACAGATAATGTGCTTTGCCCAAGTGGAGAAGCAAAGTAGCAAAGTTTTACAGTTATGTAGGTTAACGAAAATCTTTGAAAATATGTCCTGGTTTAACAGAATTGTTCATGTTCATTGCAACATAATTGCTCAGAGTTTCGGTATTTGCATGGCACTGCATGCTATGCAACAGTGGTTAAAAGACTTGCATTCAGATTTCATTTCATTTTAACCAAACCCTCCATTTCTGGCACCCTGGGTTCCTAAGCAGAAGTAATCTAGAATTAGTGAGAAATAGATTTCATGGCTTTAAGTCACTCATAGTATGCAGGTCTTGAACTCTGATCTTTTGTAAATTGAACCACTTGTGAAAAAACAAAGGGGTCTAATCCTTTTAAACTGCCATTGCACATCACTGGCCCAGTGCCCTTGAGAAGTGATTTAAATGGCATTGAATATGGCTGTTCAAAACATACTGAAATCTGTTAAGAGGCTGGTGTCTATGAAGGGAATGGAAGCAGGGGAAAAAAGTTAATTAAAAATATTGATGAGTCTGCCAAAGAGAATCATAGCCTCCGAGCCCCTGAAAATCACCCAGAGCAAGCCCAAGCAGCAGTTACAGTGAGGGAGACAGATCAGGGCTGGTCAGGTGTCAGCAGGAGGCGGGGGGGAGGCTTTTATGGAATTTCTTTTGAGTGCAGGCAGGTGAGGCCCCACTGGCCAGCCTGGCTCAGCCTGGGACCCGGCACAGCTCACTCTCACATGCTGGCCCTGCCTCCTGAGTTAGACCTGCCTGCTGTTGACCCCAGGAATGCCGCCACACCCACTGTGCATCCACCTCACCCTCCCCCGGCCCGTTTCCAGGACCTTCCTTCCATCCTGAATGCCCCACCCAGGGCAAGAAATGGAACATGGGTGCCTTTTAGCTTCCAGTGCAGCCTCTAGGAAAGGTGGCTCTCATTCTATTGGTTAGATTGCAGACAGGTGTGCAGCTTGCAGCTGGATTGCTTGTTTATTTTCTTGAGCCAGCATTTCTTCTGTCTTAAAGAAACTTTGTTTCTTTTTGGTTTTGGTTTTTCACAAATAAAGTTACACTTCTCACCTCCAGTCCCTAACTTCTCCCACCCTACTCTGCTGTGCCTTTCTAGGCTACTCTATATAGATTCTTATACGGTTCTCCTCACCGTGGTATCTTCTCACACACTGAAGGCTGCTCTCCCTAGCAGCTCCGTTCTCTGTGGATGGGGACATTAGTCGATGTACATCTCTGCCTTGGTGCCCTCGCTTTATTCAGTGGAATGTCGTAACCAGGCTACCTGTGGTGATCTGGATAGGTTTTTCCAAGTCTCCCCGGCACACCCAGCCAGTTTTCTTCTTTCTCTATTACCAGCTGCTGATGCTTCGCTCTATACATGCAGAGCTGCATTTGATTAGAAGTGAAGATTGCCAAAGCTGTTTGGAAAAAATACAACACCCTCAGGGCCTTGGTTAATCCGAGCCAAAGAAAACTTGACTGACTCTATGTGTCTGGTCAGTGTCTCCCCACAGGTCACTGGAATTAGAACTGTATATTAGTAAAATCAGGTGTAAATATGAGAATGGCAGTAGGCTGCATTCTGCCAGAGAGGAGCTTTCATACATCTGTGGGAGCAAATACTGTCTGCAGGATTCAGGGATTCCAGATGAAGTGCAGACTTCAGAGCAACTGGTGATCTCTAATTATAGGTTTAACTGTGTATTTTGAGATTGTTTTCCCCTTGATTCTGCAGCTGTCAGGGAATTAGATTCGTCTTTCACCTTCTCCCATGTAAACTTGTTTATGGACCAGCAAGTTACAAAAAACTACTTTAGAGCTAATATTAAACCCAAGAGGGGGAAATGCCACTTGCCAGGCTGGGCTGCACTCAGGCCCGGGTTCTTACTGCAAGACTAGCCACTCATATGGCTGTAACCTAAGGATCAGTGGGCTCGTGGAGATGTATGTAATGCCTGCTGCACGGGGGACAGTTGTCAGCTCTGGCTGCAGTGAATAGTTACTTCAGTAGTGTCTGAATCTAGGGGTTTGTAGGTCACAGTTCCTTGCTTAGATTGGATAGCCCCCTCCTGTGGTGTTGGCTACATAATGGGAATTATGGTACTGGTTCTAGCCGCTGTCCTGCGCACTCACCCATGCTCAGTGATACTTACTCAGGCGAGTGGTCCCACGGACTTCAAACAATTTTGGGGAGCAGAATATAGAAATGAGTGCATTCAGTGGGAATACTTGCATGAGCAAGTGCTACTCAGCTAGAGTAAGGTTGGCAGAATTGGGTTCACCGCACATTGGTGCATTCCAGAGGCATAGGATGCATTCATGAGGGATAGCTCAGTGGCTTGAGCATTGGCCTGCTAAACCCAGGGTTGTGAGTTCAATCCTTGAGGGGGCCATTTAGGGATCGGGGCAAAAATTGGGGATTGGTCCTGCTTTGAGCGGGGGGTTGGACTAGATGACCTCCTGAGGTCCCTTCCAACCCTGATATTCTATGATTCTATGAAACCTGGAGCCTAATAGCAACCCTTAGTTACAGGGTGACTGCCCTGCACATGCACAGCAGCTGCTCTTTAAACCTTGGTATCCTGCTAGAAGCTTGACAATCTCCAGGTGATATGTAAAATGTGACTTACAAAAATAAAGTCACCTCGTTAAAGGACACCCAACCCATTAGGAGCTGATAAATATTGTTGGGAGACCTTTGGAAAGTTCAGAGGTTTGATCTAAACAAGCTCAAACATTTAGAGGCTCCTCTGATCTTTCTCCAAAGGGCAGGAACAACTGAAAATACTGGGGGAGAAATTATTCCAAAATTTTTCCAACCTCAAAAATGATTCTGGTCAAGTTTTAGGCAAAGGTTCAGGTCAGTTGGGAGCCCCAGGAACAGCTCATCTCTGGCTTTAGCTGGAGTTAAATGAATAGACATAAGCCTGACTTCTGTTTCACTTTTAGTTGGTTCACTCTTGGTAGGGAGAAGGTTATTCGGTCTCCACTGGCCACAGAGAAATCAGCTAAAGGACTAGGATTATTGGGGGAAGATCTTGCTCAATGGTTTTGCTGTACTCCTCTTGGCTTAGAATACAAAGGAAAAGAGAAGGAAAGGGCCTCTCTTATCTCAAGGGGACAGAGGAAATCTGAAAGGCTTCTCCTCATCCCAGAAGGGTCAAAAGTACATTCAGTGACCCTTTGACTTTGTGTATATTTGTGTCCAGAGCAAAATGAGCGACTGCATTCTGGGAGCTGGAAGGCAGAGGAGCTAGAGAGAGAGAGAGAGCTGACTGAGGACTGGGCTACATTTAAAATTTACCTTGACATAGCTGCATAGCGCAGAGATGTGAAAAATCCACACCCCCGATGACGTAGCTAGGCTGACAGCCCACAGTGTAGACGCAGGTAGGTCACCAGAAAACTGCTTCCATCCCCCTAGCTACCATTGCTTGGGGAGGGGAGGTTCCGACACTGATGCAAACACCCCTTCCTTCAGGTTTCAGAGGAGCAGCCGTGTTAGTCTGTATCCGCAAAAAGAACAGGAGGACTTGTGGCACCTTAGAGACTAACAAATTTATTTGAGCATAAGCTTTCGTGGGCTCCAGCTCACTTCATCGGATGCATTCAGCGGAAAATACAGTGGGGAGAGTTATATACACAGAGAACAGGAAACACAGGGCGTTACCATACACACTGTAACGAGAGTGATCAGGTAAGGTGAGCTATTACCAGCTTGAGAGCAGGGGGGGGAGGGGGGAGGAAGGTGTGAGGATACTTAACATGGGGAAATAGATTCAGTATGTGAAATGACCCAGCCACTCCCAGTCTCTCTTCAAACCCAAGTTAATGGGATCTAGTTTGCATATTAATTCAAGCTCAGCAGTTTCTGGGTGGAGTCTGTTTTTGAAGCTTTTCTGTTGCAAAATTGCCACCCTGTTACCGAGTGGCCAGAGAGGCTGAAGTGTTCTCCCACCAGGTTTTGGATGTTATGATTCCTGATGTCAGATTTGTGTCCCTTTATTCTTTTGCGTAGAGACTGTCCGGTTTGGCTGCATCTGCACTACGAGGCTCTGGCGGCACAAATACAGCCCGGTGGCTGTGCAGGTCTGGTCCCCTGGTCTGTGAAGCAGTGTGGGCTCTCTGAAGGGCATGAGGGAGGTTTGCCTCAGGCAGTGTGCAGATGGGAAGGCAGGTCTGCCAACACAGGAGCCAGGAGGGCCTGGCCAGGAAGGGACAGGCCGTGGGCGCTCACTGTAGTAGCTTTCTTTTCCCCTCATGTTTGGATTATTTTTTTAATGAAAATACGTGACAATCATTGACGGTGCAGGAGGTTGCCAGGGACCCAGCCACTGCCTGCACCACACCTTGCAAGCAGGCGCTGCAGGGGCTCCAGCACTAGGTCGTCCGGGGCTGGCCCTCAGTGGGTCCCGTAATCACTCCTGGTCTGAGGAATAACCACAGATGCTATACTGGGGCTGCCAGAACTGAACAGTGCAGCTCTCCACGGCACACGGGCTTTAACACCCACAAGCAAACAAGGAACCGGTCCCCTGTCCCCAAGGGCAGGCCAGTTCCAGGGTAGGACAGTGGGTTTCTTCAGCCCAGTGCCATGGGCATCCCTCCAAGCCTCGGCTCTCACAGAGGAGCCACGCGCTGGCCTGCAGATCCTCATGGCCAGAGTCCTTGTGTCCATCCTATTCAGACCCCTGTCTTCAGGCCACTTCTGAGCTGTTGCCTGTCATAGCCCCGCTGCCCCCAGGCCAGCACCAGGCTGCTTCCCAGCCTTGCAGGCCCAGCTCCTTCTGCAGCGCTGACTCCTGCTGACTGCTCCTGCTCCCACGCAGCCTCCGGCTCCCTCCTGAGCTGGGTCCCCTGTCCCTTCCCTGTGCTCTGGAGCCTATGGAGTCCGCTGCTGGCTGGGTACCATGACCTGGCTGCCCAGCAATGGGCTCGTTACAGTATCACTGGTCCATCTCATCCGTCCGAGCTGGGGGATCCCAGACCCAGGTCATAGGTGATGGCAGGCTAGTGGAAGAGAAAGTGCTTCTCAAATGTGCTGTTTTAAACTGAGAGTGTATGTGATGTTTCACTTTGCACGCGGACTCTGCCGTCAGTTCAACACAGTAACAATAAACGGAAAGAGCTGAAAAAGAAATTCTAAGAAATTGTTCCAAAAGATCATTAGCAGCCTGGTTCCTCACTGAGCTTCCTAGCCTGCAAGCTCAGTGCCAGTTCAGAGGAGCATGTCATGTGCCTATTACAAACCCCACTTTTTCATTTGCTTCTCTCACCCTCAAACACAAAGTACCACCCAGAAAAAGTCCCAGCTCTCCTTAGGTTTTATATCTTAGCTGAAAGTTGTTCATTCAAAGGTGCTTTCCTTGTCAATGGACAGAATTAAACCAAAACCCTGCCCAGGGAAGGCTGAGCAAGAACGAGTCCTTCCTGCCCTGAGTTACGGCTGATAGCTCAAGAGATGGCTGTCACATTCTAGACAAGCTCCACCCACGGCACCAAGTTGTGAGCGTTGCTGTCGGGAAGCAGCAATAATACAGAGCGATTTGGTATTATTATGATTTGTTGTTTGTATGGCAGTAGTGCCTGGGAGCCCAGCCATGGACCAGGACCCTACAGAACCAGAGAAACATGGGGCTGGAAGGGACCCTGAGAGGTCACCAAGTCCAGCCCCCTGCTCTGAGGCAGGACCAAGTAAACCTAGACCATCCCTGACAGGTGTTTGTCCAACTTGTTCTTAAAAGCCTCCAGTGTCGAGGATTCCCCAACCTGCCTTGGAAGCCTGCTCCAGAGCGTAAGTCTCCTTACAGTTAGAAAGATTTTTCCTAATCTCTAACCTAAATCTCCCTTGCTGCACATTAAGCCCATGACTTCTTGTTCCAATTTCAGTGGATATGGAGAACAATTGATCCTTGTCCTCTTTATAACGGCCCTTAACGTATTTGAAGACTCTTCTCAGGTCCCCCTCAGTGGTCTTTTCTCAAGACAAAACATGTCAGTTTTTTTAAACTTTCCTCACAGGTCAGGGTTTCTAAACCTGTTATCATTTTTGTTGCTCTTCTCTGGCCTCTCTACGATTTATCCACATCTTTCTTCAAACGTGGCACCCAGACCTGGACGGAGTACTCCAGCTGAGGCCTCACCGGTGCTGAGTAGAGTGAGGGCAATTATTTCCTGTGTCTAACATAAGACACAATTGTGCTAGGCAAACACAGAACAGAAATATTGCCCCTACCCGAAGGAGGTCAGACGAGACAGGAGAAGGCTACAGCCGGGCTGCTGGTGTGCAGAGACACTGCCCATCCGGCTGACCAAGAGTGTCTCATTGTTTCTTGGTACTCCCTGTCTAACTGTTGTCAAGTTTTCTGTAGGCATCACAGCACAGGAGAGCTTTGAGGAAGGAGCTGAAGCTGTATAAGGAAGTAGCAAGGTCATAGGGTGACATGAAGTGCAATTCCCACTCACGCATCAGAAAGTAACCTCAGTGAGCTGCGCACCTACCAATGACAGCCTGGCTCCCACACGCCTGCACAGCCAGCAGGGCAGACTAAGCAGTAGACTCTAAAACAAAGTTCAGTTTGGTGTGAAAGAAATTACACGTACCCCACACGGAGGTGCCCTGGTGTGAAATAGAGAGATGTTAGAATAAGAGACAAGGTGCAGCCCAACACAAATGCGTTTGTCTGTGCTCCACACCAGTCTTCACTGCCAGTTTATGCTTCAGGCAGCGAAATCAGAAACCTCCTGGCACATTTGGATGATACTCAGAATTGACAACAGTAATACTGTAATGACAGACTGTGCCTTGAGCCAGCTGTGTGTGTGACGGTCGGTGTAAGAGCCAGTGCTGCCAGGTGTGAGCACGACATCGGAGACAGGGATGGTGTTTCTCAGAAAGCAGATTATCTTCCCTGTAATTGCCCGGTTTGGAGATAGCTGAGCTCTGTGCTGCTCTCCCAGCTCCAGAGCAGTGTCACCATTTCCACCCGGGCGCACAGCTCGCCACAGCCAACACAGCCAGGTTCTGCTTTGAAGGAAGCGTGAAATGCTGCAGGCAGGGAGGTGCTGTTTTCCCAGAACAAATGGCTTCTCTGTGGCTGCCCGCAGACTGGATCTCAGAGGAGGCCGTGGCAATTCCTGTTTCTCTGCTGTGGAAAGCTGCAGCAGCTAGCATTTTCTGGGGATTTCACCAGCAGCCAGAATACTCTGCCGTGTCTCTGCTTCTTCATTACACTCCTATCATCCCTCCCTTTTTTCCTCCTTCCTTCCTTCCTTCCAATCATCCCGTTTGTCTCACAGCAAAATCCTTCTCACAGGCACCCCCAGCTGGTCTTGCTGGAGAGCGACGGGAGCTCTGAGAAGCCACCAGCGCTGAGTACGCTGTCATCACTGAGAGCTCTTGGTGCTTCTGCCCCTTCCTAGTGTGACCGGGAAATCAAACGAGCAGGACTATGAAAGCAGCAGAAAAGCAGAAAAAAATGTTCAGAGTAGAATGTGAAAGTCCTGATCTGGCCCTAGGACACCTGACCAAAGGAACTTGAAAGCTGGAAACTTGAAGTGTCAACATTCGGGAGCTGAGAAACCTGTATCATGGGGGCAATCAGTTTAGTGCACAAACAGCCACAGCGCTACACAAGACCTGCTTTAATTTAGAGACAGACCCAAAACAACACTCGGGATCCAAACAACAAAACATTCAGGAAGTTCCAATCCAAATCTGGATCCTAGCCTTGGCCCACGCCTTAGTACTGAAACTACGATGCTAAAGTGGTGATGTCTCGAATGTTGTCTAGGCACTTCCTCTCGCAGGACTGGCAGCGATTGTCCAGGAACTGGACAGGAACAATTGATTGCATTTTAATTGCAGGCTCAATCTAAATTTGTGAGGAGAAACAAGGTATGGGCCAAAAGGCTGCTACAGTAGGTGAGGAGCCAAGAAGGGTTTGGTGCCAGAGTTAGATGCTCTGGCAAACTACCCAAGTATAGTTCTAATGATTAGACTCTCTTATAGCAGTGTCTCTGAGCACTGGTTTCTGACTACCCTAGCTTATACCAAATTGTAATCACCCTCGTTCTACGAAGGGTCACAATGGTTGGGGCCCAACGTAACACAATAATTGCTAAGGAGGAGACGGTGCTCTTTGGAGATCATCCTCAGCATTGCATGCTCCAGTACACATGAAATTGCAACATGGGTCACTGTGCTGCGGGTACCTCAGGGGAACCGGAAAAACAGTTTTTCCTATTTCAGGTTTATAAAATGGTCTTAGAGTTAAAGACATTTTGCAGCTTTCCTATGAGAAGAAACTTACACCAACCCCTCTAGTGAGCAATTTCTCAGACCCTTGTAATGAAAAGGTACCTATGACAGAGCATCACTATTCTGAGTGTTTGGGGAACCCATTGGCACTATTCACACCCTAATAATAACCTCTGATTTATCACGTATTCAAAAATAGAGTGAACTTCGATAAAATCCATGAACAGAAAGAAAATATGACTGGCTGGAGTGTGACTTGGCTTATTGGGTTTTTATAGATCTTATACAAAATGGGAAACAAAGAAATAGTTCTCTTCACTTAGCTAAAGAAATCATTGAATTCTCCAGTCTCTTCTGCACATCCAGACACAGGCAGATAAATTAAGGGTGTCCCTCTTACAAGTTTATCCCTAGGAACAAACTTGTTGCATTATTATCTCACGCTGCAGCACTTGTCACACCAGGAGGAGGCATCGGACTGAAATATACTTCAGGACACTGTAATGATCCTCCAGTTTCCAGGACAGACCCCTCCAGGTCAGGCCCATCCCACACAAAACAAGAGAGGTGACAAGCCCCGCTCCAATCCAGCCCACTGAGAAGAGGCTATAAATGCAATTGAATAAAGGAAGGGAAACCATGAGCAGCAGTGGAGGAGAAGGAGGGGCCTCAGGCAAAATTTATGTCTGTCAACTGGTGGTCTATTTCCCTGATACCATTTCCTTGTATACAGATAAGGAGTTATCTTAAATGACCATGTCTTTTTCAATTTGTACTTAACAGTCAGTCCCATTTTCCTTATACGATACTATCACAGCAGGATGAAAAATGCATTACAATAATCCCTGAGGATCTTCATATATCAATATCAAATGGTCTGAAATTGACCTGTTATAAAAACCAGACTTTCAAGTCAGAAAAAAACTTAAATCAAAAATAGCAAATTTTAGTGCTTGCAGTATGCTCCATAACCCAAATACTCCAGCACAAAACCCAACCTCTCCAGAATACAATATGAAAACAAATGTTCAACATCTATTAGGAAAAACTATCTGTATTATTGGTACATCTGCTTAATGTTTGCTACACCTCAGCTGATGGGACCTCAGAGGAATACTAATCCACAGAGCTGGATTAATGTGTTAGCGGCCAAATTAAGTAGATCTTCCTGCTTCTCAGGCTTGTGGTTTAACTGGCTGGCTGGCCCTGCAGTGCAAATGTGGTTGATGAAGGGGATTTCTTGGGCTTTATATGCCAAGACAGGGGCAGGGGGTCCTTTCCCCAGTTGGCATGAGACCGTGGGGAGAGTTGTGGTCAAGCAGACCAGCCAGCAGAAGGGAAAACAGGGTTCATTTTTATAGAAGGCTATTTGTGGCTTTTGCAATGAATACGAAAGGGTCTGCAGAGACTTGAGCCTTCCTCATGTGACTGAAAGGTGAAAGCTGGGGCACCTGCATCTTCAGAACTGACATTCAGCCATCTGGACCTAGCCCTGGGGCTTTAACCTCGTCTCTGTTCCAGCATCCATGAGACACACTGACACACAGGGTGGACATCCAGCAACGGGAAGATGTAGGGATAACCATGCTGGCGGAGACTCTACCTGCAAAGCCCCTCATCACTGGAGGTGCAATGTGCACCAAAGAGGTGGAGAGAAAACTGCAACCCCCTTAATGCTTTCTGAAACTTTACAAGGAAAAATACACCTGCCCCCATGCTTTTTATTAGAAACAATGTGAACCGCTAGGTATTCCTGTGCATTCTGGTAGTTACAGAGGCAACTCGGGCTCCAGCTGGTCTGGTTTCTCTCTCTCATTAGCTAGCCCATCGCCAAAGAGGCGATGGGCCTGAGCCTGGGCTAGTTTCATATGTTGATCGATTATAAAGCCAGAAGGGACCATTGTGATCATCTAGTCTTACTGCCTGAATAACACAAATCTTGGGACTTCCTAAATGAATTCCTGTCTGAACCGGCGCAGATCTTTTAGATAAACATCCAGTCATAATTGTAACATTTCCAGTGAAGCTGAATCCAGCCTAGCCCCTTGGTAAATTGTTCCAGTGGTTAATTACCCTCCAGCAGAGACACTGCCCCCAAGCAGCACATGCTTCCAATATGTCTAAACACTGCAGCATCAGATCACTTTACTCTGCCTAATTGTTTGTACAAATTTCCCCCTACCTTTGACAGCCGGTCAGAGACTGAGCCACCCAGACTAGACCTAAAGATGCAGAAATACCTGGACAGATGTTAATCAGGATAAGATGTTCTTTGTTGTTACCAGCTCACCATCAGGTAGTGGTTTGGAACACGAGTGCAAAGAGGGAGGAAAATGGCATCTCTAGATAGATAATATCGGCAGCAAAAAGCAGCCTGCATCAGAGATGGGTCTGAGTCAAAACCCCAGAATCCAAACTAGCCTAACTTTGAGGAAGTTTGGATCTGGGGGAGGTGCAACCTGGTTCCTAGCTCCATAATGGTCTAAACCAAAACCCCAGACGTCAACTCCCTCCCCTCCAAACCTTTGGCAAGTTCAAATCTGGATCTAGACTTTGTAGCTTGGCCTGCACCACGGCTGCCTGAGTTTACTTTGGGGAGTGAGAATTGACAATAGACAGAGGTCACCGTTCTGTTTGTGGAAACTGCCACAACAGTTGACTTTTTAACAGACACCTCTGCGTTTATGACTGCAGTGAAGCCTCATTCTGTCAGGGGACTTGTGGAACAGGCAGAACACGGACAGGTGCAGACTGATAATGAAATCAAATATCACAATAATAATATTGAGCCGGCAGGAATTCTGGGGCACTTTGCCCAGAATTCTGGGGATACTTTTCCTTTCTTTTAATTATACATGTGTATTCCTGGGGCTCTTCTGTGCAGCAGGATAAACTGGGGGAATCACCTGGATTACGACGTTTATGCAACATGAACCTTAGTGAATTCTGCCCCAGCAATGTTCTTGACGCTGCTAATTCTGATCCCCAGAGACCTGCTGAATTCTCACTCTCTGCTTGTGGTTTCTTTTCCCCTTTCTTAGCAAACATGCCACACTCCATATGGTCACAAGACACCATTTACCAATCTCAAACCTCCCATCCCTCTGAGAAAACAGAACCATTCTGAGGGAAAGGAGCAACAGCCACTAGGAATGACTCCAGTCTCACTTCCTGCAGAACAAACCCCCAGATTAAAAGTGCTATATTCATGCAAAGTACATTCTAGGGTGTGCCCAATCAGGCTATGTTCCCCCCCATCCTGCACCAGCTGATATGGGATCCTGAAGGAGAGTCTGCCAAAGAGGCGGCATGGGTGTGAACCCCCGGCATGTTTCTAGAGGGAAGATTGTCCGCTTTAAGAGGATTGCATGAGAGAAGAGCACCAGGCCACTTCATCATTTTAAATGAGGCCAGAATCTGAGATGAGACATACAGGAGGACATAAGTAATGCCAGAACAGAGCCCTTCATTAATTAATCAACAGGAATGTGAGCTGCAGGCTTTACATTTGCCACTGCTAAATGCATGTTTAAAAGCCCTATAATAACCTGTATTCATAATATATTCAGAGCATTCTGCCTTGCTCTGGAGTGCATGAGATGTGACACTATCTACCTGCTGCAACATGCAATTAAAATTAAGAAGCAGTTCAGTCTGTGATGAATATGAAGTGCAATTCTGCGTAGCAATATCACCTGGTGGATCAATCTAATTGTTGTCATGGCATCTGCAATGCCAGAGTTCAGGCTGAATGTGTGTGTTCATTACAAATCCTAGTTTTACTAGGATTTCTCTCTGGCTGATGCTTGACAGTACTGTATATGGCTCTCAGCGTATCTCTTTTGTTAAATAACACTTAACATTGGATAAGCCATTTTTAAATCAAAAAACATTCTGATTTTTTGGTTTTTCTTTTTCTTTCATAAAGAATAAGCCAAGGTCCATAAGCAAATATTTACATGCATTTCTGCACCATACACTATTGGCATAAGTGAACATACACACTTATGCACAAATGGTTACTTAGATACCTACCTATTTGCATATGCAAATACTCAGTTTGCATGCAAAATGTATCTTACAAAAAATGGACATCTAAACTGAAGTTACTGGACATGTTCCAGAGTGATGTACCCTGTAATAATGGGTTTGCCATTGCTGTGTACAATTGTAGTAAATTATATCATTATTAAGGTCTACTGATGAAAAGCACTATATAAGCCAGATGTTATTGGTTTTGTTTATTATTAACAGTTACATAACAACATTCATGATCATAGCATTCATCAGCATCAATTACTCCTTGCAAGTACATCCCTATGGATTGGGTCCGTTTTTGCCCCAGTTTCCCAATCTGTAAATTGGGGGTAAGCAACCGACCCAAAGCCATTAGACACAAGACATGCTTGACTGTGACTGTGGGGATCCAAGGGCAAGTTCAGTGGACGCTCATCTCTGACATTCATTTCCAGAGAGACTAAAAAAGTTCAGTGCTTGGCAAAGGTCACGCACCCCTCAGGGCTCATCATCTCCTCACGGATGCTGCGGGGAGGTCCTGATGGTGAACTTTGCCACGTACATGACAACATTCTGTTACCATGGAAATGGTTCGGATGTCACAACTATGTCTTCACTGCAGGATCATGTGGGAGGAGAAGCTGGGCTGGGGATGAGCACCTCTTAAAAAGAACTACAGTGAAAACAGAGGAAAGAGACAATCCTAGGCAGAGGAAATTGCTTTTTGCCTCCATGGTCTGATGGAAGACCCCTTGAAGCCAATGGGAATCTTTCCTTATTTATCAACAGGCGGTTTGTGTCTTGTCTGCCTTCCTCAAACAGGCCTTGTTAAAGTTACAGTTTCCTTTTTCCGATGCTTTGTGTGTGTTTAGCTGGCAGTTTATCAGCCCATTGAATATCTTTTTCTTTTTAACCCTTTGGCACCCTGATGAATGCAGACTTGTTCAGCATTTGCTCCCACACTAGGAAGTCATGAAGGAACATCCCAGCTTCTGACATCAGCTAAGTTTTATGGCAAAAAGAGATCCCACTTTCAGGCAGATTTCCACTAATGAGTAAAGATTTGGCAACCATATGCTGTCTACATCACCTCTCCTGCTTACTGCTTGTTCCTTCCACTTCCTTCACCGTACTGGGAAAGAGGCACGATAAATGTCTGTACTGTTTCAATATTATATTAGGCCTGGTAAGCTGGCCTATGTTAAATAAAAGATATTAAAAAATAACAGCAGGATATCAAACTTAATTACTTCTTTAAGGCTGTGCTCACTAGTTTGATGGGCCAACCTCCTAGACATTGGAGATGGGAGATTGTAGCCCTCCAAGTGGGGGGCTCATAAAATGAATGGGATACATGTAATGCAGGTGCCTGGGGAATGCAAGGTATTACACACACACGCATGCACAAAACATTCGCTCCGTTATACACACACACCGGCGTGTCAAGCATTGATGCTGAATTGCTTGAGGTATCCACATGCAGTAGAAAGTTCCTGAGAAGATCTGTCCCTGAAATGCTACTTGACTTAGTGCAATTGTTCTCTCTCTAGACATGCTCACAGTCAGAACAAGTGGTCCTTAAGAAGTGAGCCTCAAAAATGCAATCCTACGAGACTCCAGAGACTGGGTATCACAGGGACTACAGAGGTGCTTTTCCTTTGTCATTCAGATAACAAGATACAGGCATTATTTGCATTTCTCTGTATGTTGCTAGGGTGTTAGCCCTCCTATTTTCGTAGATTCATAGATTGCAACGCCAGAAAGGACCACTGTGACCTCTAGTATAACACAGGCTGTGTAACTTCCCCAAAATAATTCCTAGAGCAGATCTTTCAGAAAAACAGCCAATCCTAGTTCAAAAATTATCAGTGATGGAGAATCCATGACCCCTAGAGATATTTAAACTCAATCGATTGAGCTCTTTGAGTCTACCAACGAAAAGGTGGGGGGGGGGGGCTTGATTACAGTGTATCACTATCAGGCAGGTTTTCTGAGCCTTTGATCATTTTCACTGATAAAAATATGAAATAACAGAGGGCCAAGAACTGATCTGTGCAGGACCCCCATGGAAACACCCCCTGGTTGACAATTCCCCATTTACAGTTACATTTTGAAACCTATTAGACAGTTTTTAATCAATTTAGTGTGTGCCATGTAAATTTGATATAAATCTAGTCTTTTTAATTAAAATGTCACATGGTACCAATTTAAACACCTTACGGAAGTCTATTACATCAACACTATTACCTTTATCAACCAACTTGTAATCTCATCCAAAAAAAGATATCAGGTTAGTTCAACAGGATCTATTTTCCATAAACCCATATTGATTGGCATTAATTAATAAAGAACTAAAGGAGAGTTATGTAATTAAGTCCTGTATAAGCCAGTCCATTATCTTCCTGAGGATCTATGTCAGGAAGACTGACCTATGATTACTCAGGTCACCCTTATTAAAAATTGGTACATTAGCTTTCTTCCAGTCTTCTGGAACTTTCCCAGTTCTCCAAGACTTATTAAAAATCAACATTAATGATCCACTGAGTTCCTCAGCCAGCTCTTTTAAAACTCTTAGATGAAAGTTGTTTGGACCTGCTGATTTAAAAATGCTTAACTTGAGTAACTTCTGTTTAACCTCCTCCAGAGACACTAGTAGAATGAAAAGAGTGTTATTATTACCATATGGTAAAACTATATCATTTGTTTTTCGCTAAATACAGAACAGAAATATTTGTTGAAAACATCCTGCCTTGTCTGTATTATTAGTGATAATTCCATATTTTCATCTAGTAATGGACCAATACCATTGTTAGGATTCTGTTTGTTGCTAATATGTTTTTTAAAAAGCCCGCTTTCTGATATATAATTTTCTACAACTGCCTTCACTTCCCCTCTATCCAGGTCAGTTTTTTAACCAGCACAGCCTTCTTCTTCGGTTGTGGTATTGTGCCTTTTTCTGGGCATCGGGTAAGAAGTTATTAAATGATTCCAAATTATCATTACATTTTTCTGGTTAAATTCTTCCTCCTAGATGATTTGACTGATATTTGTTTTCAGCTTTGTGAAACTGGGCCTATTAAATCACCAAGTATATATATTACTAGTCTGTTCTTTATTCTGTTTGCACCTTATAAATGTGATCAAGTCATGGTCTCTTGTACCTGAGCTACTATTAACTTTTAGTTCTGTGATCAGTTCCTCTTTATCTGTTAGGACAAGTTCTAATAAATAATTTCCTTACTCAAAAAGTGTTGCAGTCAACATGGGGGAATTGTCATCTATAATGTGTAGAAATTCCAAGGATGTTTTAGTACTGGCAGTATGCGACCTCCAGCAGATGTCAGTCAAATTGAAGTCCCCCGTGATCATGCAATTTTTTCCTACACATTGTAGCTAGGTATATAAAGAGACAGTCGTTCTACTCCCTAGTGTAATTTGGTGGCATGTAGTAGACACCAACTGCTACCCCATCTTGTGCTTTATCTGTCAGAACATGGATCCGTACACATTCAGGATCATTTTCTTCTGAGTTATCAGTGATTTGGAAACAAATAATGCCATTTTTGACATAGAGTACCACTCCCCCTCCCCTTTTGTCTACTCAATCCTTCCTAAATAGGTTATAACCATTGATTTTAACATTCCAATTGTATGAATCATCCCCACAGGTTTCAGTAATACCAACTAGATTGAATTTATGCTCATAAGCGAGCAATTCCAATTCCTCTTGTTTGTTACCCTGGCTCCTAGCATTGGTGTATAGGTAATTCAAAAATGTCTGCTCTTCATGTCCTTTGGTTCCTTAAGTAATTCTGTTCTCCCCATCTCAATTTTGTGCTGAGTGCTCATATCTTTTCTCTTTTTACCCTCCCCTTTTGTTATTAGTTTGACCCTGTCTTGACTATTCTAGCCAGCCCGTCCCTAAGGAGATTGCCTCATCAAAAGAGGGAACAGAGGCCATCCAAATTGTACAGCCCCCTTTCTGCATAGAAGGTGGACCAATATTCCACAAAACTCCACCCTGTGCCACTTACCTAGCCAGCAGTTCACTTCCAGAAACTTCTGCCTTCTGACTTTCTTTGCTCATGGGACAGGAAGGGGCTCAGAGAAGATCGCTTGGATATTCTTCATCTTCAACATACGTCCAAGTTCCCTGAAGTCACCTGCTATCAGTGAGCTATCCCATGGTGCAGTGACATTAGTGCTGATATGAACCATCAAATACTTGTACCTATAGGCTACACTAGTGGATCCTTGCCCATCAACGTCAAAAGCCTATCCAATCTTACAGTGACATCTTGAGTCCTGGCTCCGGGAAGGTAGCACACTGTCCTATTGTCTCTGTCCGTCCCTTGAAGAATGTTCTTTCAGTTCTTCTGAGTATTGAATCTCCAACAAGGATTGTCCATCTTCCTTGGAGGGCTGGAAATCTCTTTGTGGGCAAGATGGGTTTTTTGACAAGCTGGGCCCAGCTGTCATCCGATGTGTCCCGCACAGCTCTCTCTTCCCTTGGACCTGCTGGATCATGAGAGGTACCCTCCAACATTTCTACACTGGGGACCTTGTATTGATTGGGAACTCCTAGCTGTGTGGAATCCCTCACAGTCCTCTCCTCTCAGGTGGCCACAGTCAGCCCATTCTCGTTGGTCTACAACCATGTAGAATGCTGCCATGACCTCCTGGAGGTTACAACCAACTGGCCTCCTCCTCTCTCTCCAACTCCTTTGTGGCCAGCTCCTTTCTTCCTTGAACCTGAGGTACTGGTGTTTCCCGAACATAGCTGTCTAGGATCTCCTCAGCGTCTCTGATTCTCAGTAACATCTCAACTTGCCCCTCCAATCCAAGAATCTTTTCCTCCAGTTTTCCACCAATTTTCACTTCATGCACAGGAAATCCCTCTGGCTACAAGCAGGAAAGAGAACATGGCATATCTGTTGCAGCTCACCTCCACTGTTTCATCACTGGCCATCTTGATATCTCATGTAGGGCTGCACCTGGAAGGAAAGCATCTCACGCTCCCTCTCTAAACTCCCCTATTTGCTGCCTCTGTTCATGGCTCTCAAGTTCACCCAGCAAGGGATGTTTTATACCAAGTCTTCACTGCTTAGCTCAGCTTAGCTCCGCCCCTCACCCCCAGCAAGTGATTAACCACTCAGAGACTTCAAACAGCTGGGCTGATCAAAGCTCCAAAGGCTGGAGCCCTTGGATCCTCTATAGCATTCTATATTTTGTGATGGAGGCAATGCATTTTGCTGGTCAGGGTTAGTGTCTTTTTGTTTTATATATAAAATGCGTAAGGATAGGGGTAGCTGGAGGTTGTTATTACCTATGTATGTGTGTGCGTATGTAGACAAAGTTCCTCCTCTACCTTGGTGGGTCTTGCACTTATTGGCGGATTTGCTCACCTTGGAGAGTCACGGCAGCCATCAACTTGGCCATTTTTCTGAACTCACAGTCCAGGTCGACTCCTCCTGTGTCTGACCAGGAGTTGGGAGGTTTGGGGGGAACCTGGACCCTCCCTCGACTCCGGGTTCCAGCCCAGGGCCCTGTGGAATGCAGCTGTCTAGAGTGCCTCCTGGAACAGCTGTGTGACAGCTACAACTCCCTGGGCTACTTCCCCATGGCCTCCTCCCAACACCTTCCTTATCCACACCACAGGACCTTCCTCCTGGTGTCTGATAATGCTTGTAAACCTCAGTCCTCCAACAGTCCGCGGTCTCACTCTCAGATCCTATTGCCTCTTGCTCCCAACTCCTCACACGCACACCACAAACCGAAGTGAGCTCCTTCTTAAACCCAGGTGCCCCGATTAGCCTGTCTTAATTGATTCTAACAGCTTCTTGATTGGCTGCAGGTGTTCTAATCAGCCTGTCTGTCTTAATTGTCTCCAGAAGGTTCCTGATTGTTCTGGAACCTTCCCTGTTACCTTACCCAGGGAAAAGGGACCTACTTAACCTGGGGCTAATATATCTGCCTTCTATTACTGTCCTGAAGCCATCTGGCCCAACCCTGTCACAATATGTTTAATTATTTATCCTTTGAAAAGGAGCTAATGAGACAAGTAACTCCCACTGCCTTGCAATACCTATCTGAACACAGTATACTGCTTCTGGTCTCTTCAGACTGTAAGTTCTTCAGGCAGGGATTGTGTCTTCCTTTATGCCTGTACATTCTGGGTGCTACTGTAAAATTAACAATCATTTGGAGGAAGGGTTTTCTTTTTCCTTTTGTGCCACAGCAGCTTGGTTCCTCATCCCGTGCTCCCTTGTCTGTCACACAGACATATTTGATTGGTGGTTTTCAAAGTTGTATTATCTTTTTCAGCAGCTCCAGATACACTGGAGTCCAAGTTGTGAACCCCAGCATCTGGCTGATTTCAATGAGGAGGAATAACCCACAAGCAGACTCTGTGAGCCCAGTCCTGCAGGCATGTTCATGTGGGTGCTTGGAGGAGCCGAGCCTGCACGGTATCTTTCTATACATAAGAAAAGAGGAACTTTACAATGGCGTCTGTACGCCAAAGAAGGTGCATTCACACACTTTGTACAATGGCCAATGAAAAGTGGAAATGCTTGTAAGCAGTGTGAAATAAGAGTGCGTTTTCCATATAACGATATAATAACACAGTAAGTGCTGACAATAATGCCATACCCACTGCAGAATACCCCTGAGCAACGCTTCTTAGTCACTAGGCTGGATGGTGTGTAGAGCAGCCACGCGTCATGCGGAAAGGGTTAAAAGAAAATGTTTTACTAAAAGAAGTCTTTCTACAAGTATAAAAAAAGCAAAATGATTGTAAATTCCACCAGGGGAATTCTGCCATGAATATGCTTCACCTTTCGCAGAATCTCCCGCCCTGCCTCAGAGGATAACTGACCTTTGGAGAAAAATAATGAAAAGAAGAAATTCCTTGGAGAAAATAATGTGGCCAGGCCTCAGTAATGAGATCTGCTCCCTTTATGTTGCTATGACAACCACAGTCATTTTATAATACAAAATACATGAATGGGAAAGAGGGCCATCTCCTCTAACCAGAGTCAGCTGTTCGGCACCCGTTAGCCTTTTGCACGCTCTCCATAGGATGGTTACAGGTTTGATTGGATTTGTGTTCTGCTCCATTTCACATTAGTTCACATCTGATCAAGGGATCCTACTTGTCTGAAGGATTTAATTACTGCCAAATTACTTGCTTTGGGAAAGCTCTGGGCTTTGCGAAGTTGGGGAAGGGAATCTGCCCTTGTGCCCTGGGCTGAGGCAGGTTTTGGCAGCCTGCCTTCACAGAGCCTGTCTGAGCTGGGCCAGGAACTTAAGGCCGAGTTCTGCTTTCTACACGTACCCTTGTCTTCCCCCAATTCCCTCCCCACTGCGTGTTGCTTTTAGTCACTGGGCCTTCTCTAACCCTCATGCTGCAGGATCGTTAGGGCAGGACCTTGTCTTTTCATAGACCATAAGAGAGCACGGGATCATCTGACCTGAGCTGCTGAATAACACAGGACAAAGAATGCACCTCCTGGGTCAAGCCTGTCAATTCTGGCTGACCTATGTGTACCTCTTATGACGACACCTAGTCCTGATGTAAAGACTCCACCGGAGGGAGGCTCCGCCACACCCCTAGTTACCTTACTCCATCCTTCCTCCGCATTAGAAATTTGTGCCTTGTTTCAGACTGAATTTGTCTAGCTTCCCCTTCCAGCTCATGAACCTTGTTCTACCTTTGTCGGCTTGATTAAGGAGCCTTCTGCTGTCAGAAATCTCTTCCCTGCATTGGAACATACAGACTGGGGTGACGTTACCGCTTTACCTTCTTTTGGCTCAGATAAATACCTCGAACCGCTCCAGCTTCTCACTGGTCCTGTGAGGTGCCTGGCACCGTTTTGGTTAAAATTATCAGTGCGAGAAGGTGACAAGAAGGTGCAATCCAGGCCTGCGGAGGGATCTGTCCAAAGGCCAGTCCTGTTCTGGCTGAATGCCTACTGCTGACACGGTGTGCGGTGGAGATTTCTGGTGCCTGCTTAGTGCTGGTGGCAGCCACTGGTCTATTTGACCCCCAAAGTAGATGAGATCCGTAAAGGACTCTTGACCTCCCTACAGCAGAGGGAGAACTGGGGGCATTGCTTCAAGCAGGATGCATAACAGTGACCTCTGGCTCTGCATACTGAGAAACCTGCCAGGAATATGAGGGAAACCAGGAGGATGGAGAAAAAGTTGCCCAGGAAGGAGGCAAGATGAACAGCGGGTGCAAAGGAGGCCTGCACATGCCAAGAGCTGTCTGTCTTTATCCAGCATAGTCACTGACAAACAGGAATTGGAGGCGGAGGGTGTCCAAGCCTCTTGTGAATAAGAAAAGCATGAGAACTAGGACATTGATCAAATGGATCAGAGTTTGGGTTATCTAGCCCAGGTAGCTACAGTTTGCTTCTGGGGATGCTTCCCAGTGGGATTCTCCTGGTTCAAGCCTTGACTGTGGGAGATGCGAGTAGTGTGCTCCCAAGGCATGCCAGGGAGCAGCGTCTTAGCGGAGAGGCATGCATGGGTGAGGACAAGCTAATGGCAAGCAGACCTAGGGTGACATCAGGCCATGTTGATGCCAATAGTAATTTTGCCACTGACTCAGAGACTCATAGACTTTAAGGTCAAAAGGGACCATTGTGATCGTCTAGTCTGACCTCCTGCACATTGCAGGCCACAGAACCTCACCCACCCACTCCTGTAATAGACCCCCTAACCTTTCACTCATGTTGCATAGCATGTGATTCCACAATGAGCCCAACTGACTTCAATGGTACTATTTGGAAACATGGGCCTACTTAATGTGCTTAAGGGTGGCAGGATCTAGCCCAGGCTGTTCATTTATAATCAAGCTTAGGTGTGGGTATGGGTCTATAGTTTATTTATTTTTAAGCTTGCTTCAACTGTAAGCTCTTGGAGGCAGGGACTGTGTTCTGTGTTTGCACAGCCCCTAGCATAATGGGGTGCTGGTTCATGACGGGTGCTGCTAGGTGACAAATACGTATAAATATCTTTCAGACCATTTCTGCTCTATAGTTGGCTGCACTTAAGTGGCAAATGGTGTAGCCAGAATACATTTTCAGCAGGGTCTGGAGCTCCAGTTAAATGTATCTGCCTTGCTGTGCAGTTCACTCCACTGCCTACCCTCTCCCGTGAAAAAACACCCAAAACAAAATAAAAAACGAAAACCCCACTTGCCTTATTGGCAGAGCAGTTCAAAGCACAACTCTGACCTTCCCATGACCGACCTATGTGTCCAAAGAGTGCCGTGGTCCCAGTCATGGAGCTGGCTAATGCAGCGATAAAGAAGAGCATTGGTCTGCCCCTGGCTCTCTGTCAAGCACTTGAATGAGCAGAGGAAAGGTTTCTGGAAGTAAGCGCTCTTGGAATGGACAGCGAATGCTGCACTGTGCGATGTTCTGCTTTCTTTTAAATCGTTTGCAGGGGGTAAAGTGGAGCAAGATGCACTGAGGGTATTATGGAGCAGCATGCTTTGTTACGGTAGCATCAGCCCAGCCAGACTCTTTAAGCCAGGAATTGGGGCCTGACTTCCAGCAGATTTGACTGTGAATTTACCACTCCAGATGAAGCCAGGATTCCTCCTGTTGTCTCTGCAATACAGCTCGCTCTTGCTGTCGCCTCTTGGACCCCTGGGCACACCCTGAGTTCCCGGAGGGGTTATTTGTATATGTTTGCACACAACTCACGGACGGGTCTAAGCTGTCTCCCAAGCAGCACAAGAAACTCAGCTACAGGAGGAGCCAAAACAGCAATGTGATAAAATATGGAAATATAATCCAGTGTAAATATAATCCCCATGTTGTGTGGCTGTTGTTTTCACTCCTGCTAATCAGCCTCCTCACCCACCTCAGCTGCAGGGCTGAAGAGAGGGCTTTGGCCTGGATTTCCCAGCATCTGCCAATATTGTGACAAGGACATTGACTCTGGGGACGGGCTGGAATTCAAGATGGCAGCTGCCCCATTTCAGCTGAGCCGCCAAGACAGGGAGGACCAGTAGTCAGAGCTCTGCACCTCCCTGCATACTTCCCTGTTCCACTGTCCTCCAGTAGTCAACTTCTGCACTTGCCTTTGATAACTGAGTGTAGCGAATACCCAGAGAATACGATGAAGGCTGGGGTGACATTATCTACTTATCTACAGCAAAGCTAGAAAGATTTTTAGGTCCAGCTGGATCTGGACCATCTGTATGCAGAAGGCTCAGGAACAACTCTTTCCAGCACTGACATTGAATTTAAGCTCCTCTCTGATTCTGATGTGAGGCACATCTTGCTGTCGCAAGGCCCACACTTAGAGAAGGCATCAAATACCAATGCAAAGGCTAATTTCAATCCTTTTTTATGCAAATGTTCAGTATTATGGAGGAGTAATAAATCTGGGAAACCACTGGAAAGATATTTAAAAGGACATACAAATTCTGGTCACACATCAGCAATTAGGAATCCCAAGAAGGGAAGAGAGCACCTGTCTTGGCCTTTATCGAATATTATTCTCAATTAGATTATTCATCATACACACAAGACAATTTCTCCATTCAAGCTTCCTGAGACATGTTCAAATTACATCATATCTGTGAAACAGAGAGATGGAAGTTATCACAACCTGTCTCTGAATAAAGCATTATTAAGCCTATAAATGGTGCTGTCTGAAACCTGCTAAAATGCAGGGGCCTGACAGATACTGTATGTAGCTGAATTGTACAGGCATGTGACTAGCCGGATGATGTCTTTCTAAGCAGCCTGCATAAAAATGAATCACATTCACATCCAACTTGTGATTCCGAGGCTTTCCAAATAGCCACCATGAATATGGAGTGGGAAGGAGATGCTGCCTATCTCAGAAATGCTGAGGGTATCACATCCATGTGTGGAAGCCAGTATGCTGAAATACAGCGAGGGGAGTGATCCCGAGAGTGTTACCGCTCCTGCCGGAACGGGAACTTGAAATCTTATGTGGGAATCTGCCTTCCCCATGAGATTAGCAGCCCGATGTCCAGACAAAGCCTCAGAGGACAGCCAGATTTTTGGATGCTGACCTGTCCTGAACCTTCAGAGGTTAGCCCATTGCTGGTCCTTACTTGAGAGAGACAATGTCTTGGAGGAGTTACATGTCTCGCTCTCCTGAATGGGCTCGGGGGTGAATTGGTCTCATTCTCCTGCTCATTCCTGGGCTTACACCAGACATAGATTGGGCAGAGGGTTGTTTTCTTATAGCACCATCATTCTGAGGAACTCCCAGTTCTTTCCAAAGATGAGTGACTGGAGCAGGACAAGCTCCCTGGGAGGCAGGGCCGTCGTTCTCCCCATTGTACTGCTGGGGAAATGAAGGCACTGGCAACTCACACAGTGACGGTATGGGGCTTATTTACACAAATGACAGAAGGGTCCCTACTTGAGTTCATTCTCGCTGACGCCCATCACAGCTGGCAGTGGGATGGCCAGTTGTTTCCTAATCAGTCACTGTTTGGCAGAGGAGTCTGAAGGAACCAAAGCTAAAGTTGTTCATCATCTTGGGGACTGTTCCTCTGTTTTCTTCAGTAATGAAAGGGAGGAAAGCAGCTAATTTCACCTGCCATTTGAAAATAAAGAGGCCTATGCCAGACAGCCTGGCTGGGATACGCGCCATTCAGGGCAGTCGTACATGCCCAGGTCAGGCCATTGAGGCCTACGGGGGACTGTGGAAGTGGTGCACTCATACTAGAGTAAGCTCCATGGAGGCTGACTGGGGCCTGCTCTTGTCAGGCGAAAGCTGGGGTACGCGCCAGTCAGGTGACTCTCCAGGAAGTAATGGCTGGTCATTTTGGATGACTTATAAGTTTAACTCTGTAGATGGCACTTTAAATTGTGAACTGATCTGAGTAGTACATCTTAGTAATGAGGCTTCTTCTGAAGGTTTCTTGGTATATGTAGTGATATAAATATACGGCTCATAGAAACTAGATTTCCTCAATTTCCACACGTGACCAATGATTTTGAGTGCCTCAGCTTTTGGATGCCCAGTCTCTCGAGGAATCTGATTTCCAGACTTCCAGAAAATCAGGCCTCCACAAGGTGTCTCGGGTTGGGCATTGAGAATCACTCCGGACGGAAAAGACTGCATTAAGGAGAGCACTCTATTCTAGCTTCATTGCTACACCCATCAGCTAAGGAAATCCAATTTATTTATTAAGTATTCCCTATACAAATTATACAATCCAATCCAATGTATTTATACCTCTTAACCTATCTAGGTTTTTACACGGCACCTGTGTTCCTAGTGTCTAAGCCTACGACTAAAGGCTCCAGAGAGGCAATTCCATATAATTCAAGCAGACCATGACTATATTTTGGACAAGATCATGCCATAAAACTACCACTCACCACTTGGCTCATTAGTATAGATCCTTCTGCCTTAGTGCATGCAGAGAGCATTCTTAGATGGACAATTTAGATGGTGGATAATACCACCATTGTCGTGCAGGCCTGTACCTGGGTGCCATCCTCAACTCCGGCTTTCTCTAGATCCTTAACAATTCAAGATCTTGCCACTTTTTCCTGAGCAACACCTCTAAGATACGGCCTTTCCTTTCCATCCACACAGCTAAACTCTCGGCCAGGCCCTCATCATCTCATGTCTCTACTACTGCAACCCCCTCTTCTCTGTCCTAAAAACGTGCAATCTTGTCCTTTCAGAGTGCTGCTGTAGAGTTCATTCTCCTGGCTCATCACTTTGACCACGTCACCCCTCTCTTTGCATCCCTCACTGGCTTCCCCTTCGCCACCACCTCAGACTCAAACGTCTTGTCTTTACTTTCAAGGCCCTTCACAGCTTTTCCCCACCTGAACTGATCACATCCTCTCACAATGTCGACTCCCGCTTCTGATCAGCCAATGAGGCCAGCCTCTATCACCCACTTGCTAAATTGTCAAACACGTCCCTTCATGAGTTATCGCCTCCTGCCCCCCCCCCATAAGCATCTACAAAGCTACCTCCTTACGCTCCTTCAAATCCCTCCTTCAAACTCTCCTTTGCCATCATGCCTACAAAGAACTTGAGAACAGCCAGGCAGGTGGTGCTCTGTGACCACGGCCCAGCACACTGACCAGAATGTCTTTGTTTCCTTGTGCTCCCCTGGCACCATCTGCTGCATCTTGTCTTTAGATTGTAAACTCTTTAGAGCAGAAGCTGTCTCTTTGTTCTGGGCTGTACAACACCTAGAACAATGGGGCTCTATTCCATGACGGGAGCCCTTTGGCTACAATATACAGAAATGCTACTCCATAGACCAATGATAATAGATATTGTAGACTGAAATCCTACATATCAGTGCTGACATACCTCCCCTCCACCCAGTGTTCTGTGATAAATTCCCCCTCCCCACTGGAAGAAATCAGAAGAAAAGACAAACTTCCAGGAACAGGCCTTGAAATGAGGCATGGAGTCTTTTAAATCATCCAGGCCTCTCTGTGATTTAAGAAGGCATTTGGAAGAACATGGCTGTAAAAAGAGACTTTCTAAATCACTCATGCTCTCTGTCAATCTGCCCTGCTGAATTTCCCAAAGCTGCTCATTTCTGAGATGAAATTAAAATAAAAAATTTCCAGTTGAGTAATAATGACCAAGGCTCAACAGAGACTTGCCCTTCCCCACCACAACTCACCCTGGGAAAAGATACAATGAGAAATGATCATCAGATCAGAGCATGTTATTCTTTAAGAAGAACCATTTCTTTCTCATGGTTGTTCATCCTGCCAGCCCATTTCCTGCATTGCCATTGGGGTGTAATGTTTCCATGTAATATGTACCCCACTTCCTGTGTCTTCAGAACTATTTCTTCTTTTACTCAGGCTTCATAGAATCACAGAATATCAGGGTTGGAAGGGACCTCAGGAGGTCATCTAGTCCAACCCCCTGCTCAAAGCAGGACCAATTCCCAGTTAAATCATCCCAGCCAGGGCTTTGTCAAGCCTGACCTTAAAAACCTCTAAGGAAGGAGATTCTACCACCTCCCTAGGTAACCCATTCCAGTGTTTCACCACCCTCCTAGTGAAAAAGTTTTTCCTAATATCCAACCTAAACCTCCCCCACTGCAACTTGAGACCATTACTCCTCGTTCTGTCATCTGCTACCACTGAGAACAGTCTAGATCCATCCTCTTTGGAACCCCCTTTCAGGTAGTTGAAAGCAGCTATCAAATCCCCCCTCATTCTTCTCTTCCGCAGACTAAATAATCCCAGTTCCCTCAGCCTCTCCTCATAAATCATGTGCTCCAGCCCCCTGGTCATTTTCCTTGCCCTCCGCTGGATGCTTTCCAATTTTTCCACATCCTTCTTGTAATGTGGGGCCCAAAACTGGACACAGTACTCCAGATGAGGCCTCACCAATGCCGAATAGAAGGGAATGATCATGTCCCTCGATCTTCATCTTTATGCCAATCACTCAAAAATTTACCTTTCCCCTTGTGACTTGTCTCTATCAGTCCAATCACATGTCTCGGCCTGTCTCTGGCATCTCCCACTGACGTATCACCATCAACTCAAATGTAACATGGACAAAAATGAACGTTTGATTTTTCATCTCATGGCCTCCCCACTCATCCAGCTCCTCCTCATCTCAGATCTTAATTATACATCTCTCCTGTTCTCTGAGCCTCCCCCACTCCATGTGCCCCATTACAGTCCATACAAAACAGCTGCTGAGATCGTCTTTGAGGACTGCCACTCTGACCATGTCACCTCCTCCTTTGCGTCTCCACATTTTCCACTGGATCAAGTTCAATTTTCTTGATCTCATCGTCAAGGCTCTTCACAGCTCCTCTCCCTTGTCTCTTATTGCATCACCGACCCCCACCTCACTCTGCAATGATGGCAGTTTACCTGCTTTCCCCATAAATGTCTCAGCATTTCCTTCCACATCATGCCACGTGCATGGAACGTGCTCCCTGACCTGAGCCACAAGGCCTTTACTCTCACCACCTTCAAATCATTCCTCAAGACCCACCTCTGCACCATCAGTGCAACTGTTTCCTGGGTCAATCCGTGCAATGAGACAGCAAACTCTTCGGGGCAGAGCTGCCTCCTCCTAGGTATCTATACAGGGCCTCGCACCGTGGAGGCCCAATCCAGATTGGGGCCTTTGGACGTGACTGCAATACAAATAATAATGAAATAGTTTTACTGGCCGGCCTGAAGGAAAGAGCCTATAAACCAGACTCACAGCCCCTCTTTTTACCCAGAATAGGCTCCAAAACCATGCACACGCTATCGGCAATGTGGAGACTCCTCAAGGAAGCTTCTTCTTCCATAGATTGGCTTTCTGCCCAGTAACTAAGGTCTTCCAGGAAGTATAATTCTGTGTGGAGACTTTGTGAACCCAGAAGATTATCTGGGCTTCAGTTTCAGAGCAATAGTTTTGTGCGTGGCTGCTAATCTCAGAGACACACTTTCCTGATTTCTTCCACTAAAAAGATTTTTATTTTTAATTGTGACCACTGTGGTTCACAGTTTAATTACCATATTTCTTGCATTTCTAGTGATCATCTCACCCTCTGCCACCTCTCCAAGCATCCTCTGAACTAAGTGTGCAGCACGGGCAGGGTTCCTGCCAAACAGCATCTTAGGGTCATCAGAGCACAGAGGAGTTTACAGAGCACAGATTGTGTTCCCTGCCTCTCACACACAACCAGACTTCCCAAGAAAAGGCAGCAGGAGCTGTAGGCCATCAGGCTCAGGCATATCCTCTGACGGTGATATTGAGAGGTGGTGGACAGGAAGGCATATGAAATGTTAAAAATAATCTCTTCTTCTGCTGGCTGGAGACCCAGAAAGAGGACACAAGTGACTATCGGGAATGGGGAGCAGGACTGTGATTAAAAATGTCACACTTTGAAAACATCAGAGGGGCTAGAGAACTTTTAGAACCTTGATTTTCAGAGTTCTTGGGCCTTGTTTAAGATTTCTTGTCCTCAAGAAATACTTGGAAACCTAGATTCCGAATGGGACATGTTTTAACACAGACATGTGTACATAATATAATCCCCCCCTCCTCCCTTTCCATTGCCTTGCTGTCCTGACCCTGAGCATGTTGTAACCACTGAGATGTAGGTGCAGAAACTTTTGTAAAGCAAGCTCTGAATGCGGAGATGTGGTATGATCGATGAATCCATTTGAAGGCTGGCTGAATATGGATGGATTTCAAAAAACAGTTTTATTTTTACTTAAGAAAGAAAGAAAGAAAGAAAGAAAGAAAGAAAGAAAGAAAGAAAGAAAGAAAGAAAGAAAGAAAGAAAGAAAGAAAGAAAAGTGATTCATTTCTCAGTTACTTTCAGGGTAGAACAATTATGGCCACTTGAGTCTTGAATTCGCCCTTTGTTTATTTTCTTAAAATGAACTAATTTCTTCAGGAAAGCAGCAGGATAAGTTTCCCCAGCCTGCTCCAGCACTGTGCACCATTCCTCCCCTTGCAACTTGGGGAAGCCAGTCCCCAGGTCTGTCCAGGCCTGGCCTCACTGTGGAGACGGACGGAACAACGATGCCAGCTAGAGTCAGTTGCACTGTGAACAGTTGTCCCTTAGAAACTCTGCTGAGCCCACTTAGGTGCTATGTAACTGGCAGGCGGGGTTGACTGAAACACCCCACTCTGTTGGCAGGTGTTAACCCTGTCTGAGCAGCATTACTTGGGTTCTGCTGACTCAGCCGGCGTCTCATTATCTGACTTGTATAGAAGGGTGGTGGGAACGGCTCTGCAGAGAGCGAGGCACTAGGGAGTAGACGGAGCAGTCTGGGGGGTAGAATCCTAAAGCAGAGGAGCCTGGGAGAAAGTCTGAGATATGAATTATGTTGCTGCAGCAGTTCAGTTCACTTCTGTGTTAATCAAGCCAAACCCCAGGGAGCCGGTGAGTTCGGACTTCATGTGGCCTGTGGCTGACAGCAGCTGGTGCATGGCACCCACTCACAAGGCACTGAATACCCAGCCATCATGTGGTAATGAATTTCAATCATGGCCCGCCTGGACTAGATTAAAAATTGGAGCCCTAGGGTGAAAGGCCTAGCAGCCTCTTTCTAATGCCATGAGCCAAAGAGCCCTCAAACTTTCCTTTGCTGAACAAACATCAGGTGAAGATGATGCCATAAAACATCCTGGTAGATGATGCTCAAAACTTTAATGCTCAAATTAACTCCCATCTGATTCTTGCCTATGACTGGAACGTAAGAACGGCCATACTGGGTCAGGCCAATGGCCCATATAGCCCAGTATTCTCTCTGACAGTGGCACGTGCCAGGTGCTTCAGCAGGAATGAACAGAACAGCGCAATTATTGAACTGGCAGTTGGAGGTGTAGGGATATTGGGAGCATGGGGTTGTGCCTCTGACCATCTTGGCTAACAGCTCTTGATGCACCTTTCCTCCATGAATTATCTAATTATTTTCTGAACCCAGTTATACTTTTGGCCTTCTCAACATCCCCTGGCAATGAGTCTCACCGGTAGACTGTGTGTTGTGTGAAGAAGTGCTTCCTTATGTTTGTTTTAAACCTGCTGTCCCTTAATTTCATCTCGTGACCCCTAGTTAGTGAGTTAATGGATAAATAACACTTTCGTATGCACTGTCTCCACACCAGTCTGATTTTATAGACTTTTATCCTATCCCCCCATAGTCGTCTCTTTTCTAAACTGAACAGTCCCACTCTTTTCAATCTCTCCTTGTACAGAGGCTGGTCCATCCCCCTAAACATTTTCGTTGCCCTTCTCCGCACCTTGTCCAATTCTAACATATCATTTTCAAGATGGGGTGACCGGAATTGCATGCAGTATTCAAGGTGTGGATGTACCATCAATTTATAGGGTGACATTATGATATTTTCTGTTTTATTATTTATCCCTTTCCTGATGGTTCCAAACATGCTGTTCGCTTTTTTGATGGCCGCTGCACACCGAGTGGATGTTTTCGGAGAAGTGTGCACCATGACGAAGGTTTCTAACCATCAGAGGAGTGAAGTTTTGGAATAGCCTTCCGAGGGAAGTAGTGGGGGCAAAAGATCTATCTTGCTTTAAGATTAAACTCGATAAGTTTATGGAGAAGATGGTATGATGGGATAACATGGTTTTGGTAATTAAATATTCATGGTAAATAGGCCCAATGGCCTGTGATGGGTTTTTAGATGGGGTAAGATCCAAGTTACCCGGGAAAGAATTTTCTGTAGTATCTGGCTGATGAATCTTGCCCATATGCTCAGGGTTTAGCTGATCGCCATATTTGGGGTCGGGAAGGAATTTTCCTCCAGGGCAGATTGGAAGGCCCTGGAGGTTTTTCGCCTTCCTCTGTAGCATGGGGCACGGGTCACTTGCTTGAGGATTCTCTGCTCCTTGAGGTCTTCAGACTACAATTTGAGGACTTCAATAGCACAGATATAGGTGTGAGGTCTTTTTTAGGAGTGGTGGGTGAAATTCTGTGGCCTGCATTGTGCAGGAGGTCAGACTAGATGATCATAATGGTCCCTTCTGGCCTAAATATCTATGAATCTATGAATCTATGACTCCGCGATCTCTTTCTTGAGTGGTGACAGCTAATTTAGTCTCCCTCATTTTATATGTATAGTTGAGATTATTGTTTTCCAATGTAAATTACTTTGCATTTATCAACATTAAATTTCATCCACCATTTTGTCACCCAGTTTTGTGAGATCCCTTTGTAAGTCTTTGCAGTCTGTCTTGGATTTAACTATCTTGAATCATTTTCTATCAACTGCAAATTTTGTTCCCTCACTGTTTGCCCCTTTTCACAGATCATTTATGAACAGGTTGAACAGCCCAGGCCCAAGACAAATCTTTGGGGGAACCCTGCTATTTACTTCCCTCTGCTGTGAAAACTGACCATTTATTTCTACCCTTTGTTTCCTATCTTTTAAGCAGTTATGGATCCATGAGAAAACCTTCCCTCTTATCCCGTGACTGTTTACTTTGCTTAAGAGCCTTTGGTGCGGGACCTTGGCAAAAGCAGAGACCGGGCATGCTGATGGGGGCAGAGCTTTTCAGTTCAGTAGGGTGTCTCCAGCACCATGTGAGGGATGGGTGGTTCAGGAATCCCACTCCCTGCTGGAGTCAGGGGTGGGGTAGCCCCCAGCAGTTACTCGCTTTTTGTCCATTTTCTCCCTGTCTTTCTCCTTCTAGTCTTCTACCCTGGGTGTTTATTTTACTTTCTATTTCTATACTGTTTTACAGCTCCCTCTCCCTGCTCCGCACTCACCAGAAGGACACAGGGTGGGGCAAGTGATGTAATGTATTTAGGAGCACCCTTAGAAGTAAAGAAAATTAAAGGGCTCCTCTTAAATGACCAGGAACCAATTCTCATCCCACACACCTCGTGCACTGCTGACGTGAGGGGCAGGACAGCTTCCCCAGCCTCTTACTTCTACCACCAACCTTTGTAGTTTGTGGATTTGCACTTAGGGTGCGACAGACACCCCAGGAACATTTTGCTGGGTTCCCAAGTGTGCACACGATCCTGTGCAGGGAGTATCAAAGACTGGACATTGCACAGAGTACACAGGAATCTTTGCAGCATTCGAGGAGAATCTGGGCCATGAAACGATGGGGAGTGATTTTGTTTGCGATACCCACAGGTCTGACATGAAGCTTAGGGAAGCAGGAGGCCCCTGCACTGGGTTTGGAAGGACGATATGGGCACATCTCGGGGTTGAAGCCCAGTTCTGGGAGGCCTGTTTACACAGGCAGATTGCAGGGTCCCTGGAAGCTGGAGTGAGTGACTAAGTGGTGTTTTTCTGCGGTGCAGGGAAGCTGAGCCAGGGATCAACTGTTGTCTTTCCGAGTGCAGTGAAAACCAGAACTATGTGGGCTGGCAATTACTGCCTCAAGAGGGAGAGCGTGTTGTCATGGAAACGGCGGACAATAGCCTAACAAACAGAGGTGCGCAGAGCCAAGCAGGCCTGGGCTAATCCAATCTAAACCACGCAGGTGTGACTTTCCCAGGCTAGGGGGGCGAAGCGCAGGGACACTGCAGCCCTAGAGAGGGTGCCAGAAGTACATTTGGCTCGCTGGAGGAAGCCAGGCTTGGAGCCCGAGAGGCCCTTTCTATTACTCACTGCGTGAGCAACTTTCTGGGGCTTTTGAGAGCTGCCTTCAGATGTTAGCCTGCCTGGCCAGGCCGCCTGCTCACTCTGCCTTTGCTGCTCACTTTGGAAGTTCCCTGCCTTGATTCCTTCCCCTTGTCCCTCTGAATCTGGGATGGGCGTTACCACCCTCCCTTTTTTTGCTCTTTGTGGCGCGAGGACAGATGGGTATTTCAAGAGCAGCCACCCCCAGACTCCCATTCTGGAAACCTAGCCGCTGGGCTGCCCTTTATAGGAAGAGGGAGGAAGCACATTCCAGTGGTTATAGTCGGTGACAGGGAATCAGGGCCGCTGGTTCCATTCCTGGGTGCACTGACTCATTGTAGGGACCCGGGCACAATCTCCTCCCCTCTCTGTGCAGCACACCCCTGGTGACATGATGCCGTGGTAATAAATGGAGTGAGTACTCAAAAGTTTAAGACAGGGGTTTTTTTAAATCCCAAACAATGGTGGTGACATTGTGGCTTAAACAGCAGCTGCTTTGAGCACAAATACAGTAAATAACAATGAATAAAATAATAACACTAAAATAATAATAAATCATATAATAAAATATAATAATAATAATTAATAATACACAGTCCGGCATTTCCAGAGGTTTCCCGCAGCCTGATAGGACGTACTGCATGTCTCTGAAGTAAGGAATTCCATATAGACAGCAAGGCCCATTTGGATGTGTTCCTGTCTATTGCCTCAATAATATGCTGTAAAAAATTAATGAATACATATGTAACGGATAGAGCAGAGCAGCTTGGAGAATGAGCCAGTCCTATCTGTCCACTCAGTAATATGCATTTTAAAACCTGCCTCAGTATATAGTTACCCAAGAGACTGGGCGCTGGATTCTGTCCTCAGCCGTGCTGGTGTAAACATGGACTAGTACCATTGCCTTCGCCAAGTGCAGCATGGACAGGAACAGGGCGTCTCTTCAGGAAACAGCTCTTTCAGGGCATGTATGCTCACAGATCAGGGTTTATTCATCATTTTAATTTGATTTTAAAAGAAAAAATAATTTAAAACTTAGATTTTAGTGTAAAAATCATTTTGAACAGGTGATTTAAACCAGCAAACTCCCTGAAACTCTTAGCAGGTGGGAGGGGGGTGGAATTTTCAGACCCAGTCACCTAAACAGATGAGCAAATCCTGCATACTACGGAGGTATCTGTGAGCTCCAGGTTTGAACAATCTTTCATTCTCCCTCTCGGGTCTTTAGGAAAATAGAACAGGAGCTTTATCCCAAAATTCCCTGGTGTCTTTGGCTGCCTTTCATTTACTTAAACAGATTTTTTTATTTAGTCATGTGTCTTGTGTGGATAAGGAGCAACAATCTAGCCCCGGTGTTGGACACTGGCCCCATGGATTTAGCAGGGGACAATTTGCTGTGGTCTCTTGCAGTGAATGTGACTATTTTGCAGAATACTTGGGGTCCAGCCCACCCTCAGCCCAAGCCTAGAAATCTGACGTTGGAACCAACAGGAGTTGCACAGGGGGAAATATGCTCCCTGTGCCCAGCCATTTGGAGACAAGTCCCTGCATGTCAGGATGGCAGTGAAGCAGGTAATTCACAAACAAAAGGAAGGAAGGCTCAGATCAACCAACTTTGCATGCAGGAGATTTCATGAGCAGAGGTTCTAACTGGGAAACCAATGGTGCATCGATTATTGGCCCTGTTCACACTACATCATCAGGGCCAAATCTCCCAACATCACAAATGAAGGCAGCGCATCCTCTCTCTATTCCTGGCTGAAATCAGTGCCTGAACGAATGGCAGCTGACTAAATCTGAGCCGTGGTGAAACTGAGCTGAAGCTGGTGAGAAGAAAGAAGCACGAAAGAATTCACTTCCTCAGGAACATCCCCATGATCAAGGGCCTGCGTCCTTCTGGGCTTGTCACGATTGGTGCCTAATGAGCCATTGTGACAAAAAACATTCTCCTCCATCCACAACTGGCTGGAGAACCCCTCCCATTGGCTAGCTGGCCAGTGCCTGGGCGACTCCCCAGACGTGATCACTGCAATTCCTTGTGTCCAGGCAGGAAGCTACATGCCCTGAAAGAGCTCTGGCTGGTGAGAAATGGGGCAGCCTGTCCAGTTAGCAGCACAGGTCACCCCCGTGCTCCACTCACTATGTCAGAATCCCACAGAATGTGGAGTCCAGTCCCAGGTCTCTGCCAGCATTTACAGACTTGCCTGGAACAGGCCTGAGCGCCCTGAGAGATTCACATCTCCCTCGACAGTGGAGCAGCTTCAATCGGACAGAGGGGGGGAGTCCCATATGAGACTAACCCATAACCCAGTGGTTAGATCACCCTTGTGAAAGATTGGAGACCATGCTTCAAATCCCTTCTCTCCCTCTAGCCTGGAGGAGAGAACTGAATCTGGGTGCCCCCATCCCAGCGGAATGTGCTAACCCTGGGGATAAAAGTGAGAAGATGGGTGGGCACCATCACCTCTGTCTCCAGCTGCTTTGTGTGGTGTGAGGAAGTGCCAAACTCATTCTCAGGGGGCAGGTTCCCATTTGCAGATTGCTAGCAGAAATAGGAGCTTCCCTGCAGCCCGGATTTAGGTGTCTATCTCTGGGGATGGGAGTGGGGCCTTAGGACTCATCCCTCTTGTCAGCATGTCCCCTTGGCAGCTTAGCGGGCTCCCTGCCTCATGCGCTGGTTTTTGGGCATCCTATTTGTAGGCACCATCCATCCCCATTCATTGTTCAAGGAGCCTGAGCACCTAGCTCAGGCTTTGTAGATCGCGGTGCTGTTCCAGGGATTTTCCAGGCACATCAAAGTCCCTTTGTAGGTCTGGGCCATAGAGAAAAGAAACAAAGTGACACAGCATGCTCCTTAATATCAAACCAGGAGCCCGCGGCCTGCCGGCATAACCCCTTTGATCCCAGCCTACCTCATAGATCTTCTGGGCCCCTTTGAACGAGCACCTCCCACTGCAAGTTATCATTGATTTTTTTTTCAGTACCTCTTATTTTTGCAGAAGTCAGATAATTCATTGTATCCTATGATTTTTAAAGGCAATTAAAGCGAGGACAAGGTAAGAGGTTAGCAAAATCTCTCATTCTTTAATATATTGCATTTTCTCATTAATTCTTTAATCTCATGCTAAATTCTCCTAGGCATCAGGCCAACTTCCTGCCCACTTGAACTCGCTCTGAGTTATGACTGAAGCAGGTAAGGCCTCAGCCTGCTCCGCAGCGTTCCGAGCCGCCCTCTGCTTGCTGCTACTTCCTACCATAGGCCTCCCCAAGCCGCGGGTCATTGTGGATCAGCCCAGAGCCGTTGTAGGGCCACACACGGGGCAGTGTCACTCTGTTGGCAGCTTTTCCTTCTGCCCCTTAGCAAACTGCTTCTGCCTTTGTGCGGGGCGGGCAGTTGTTTCACTTTTCCACAAGCCACCAGGCTTGGGTTTTTCGTTCGTTTCTTAGGGTCAGGGCGGGGGGAGCTAGGCGCTTCCTGAGGTGCCAGGCCCATCGAACTGCTCTCCTCAGTGCCAGGCGCCGAGCCAGCCCCAGTCGGGAGATGTACCCCATGTCCCCTCAGTCTCTGCACCAGGCTTAGCATGGGCCCCAGAATGGTGTGGCAGGGGGACTGGCCCTTTGAAGTGAAGCGGATCCAGGGCTCCCAGGCTGGCCAGTTGAGAGGTGGGAGCAGCATCTGGGGTTACCACAGGTCAGGGAGCTTCAGAGAAGGAGGAGATCCCAGGCCTTGTAGGGAGAGCTGGCAACAAACTGGCAGATGACGAGGTCAGTAATGTTATTAAGCACAAACAAGTTGACTTAGGTGCCCTCACACAGACTGGGGTTTCAACAGTGACTCAAATGTGAGCTAAGGAAGGAATGGCAAGAACTGTGGGCACATGAAGCAAAGGGGAAGAAATCCCATGAAGTTTGGCCAGCAGTTGAAAATGTTGTTCTAATCCAAGGCCTGGAGGGGCAGAGCAAGTGGCTCTGTTCAGAAGTGTCCTGTGGATTGAATAGTGATCTATTTCTAATTAACAAACATAAGGATACACTATGTGAAACACGTATGGTCCAGGAAACCTTATGCAATCGATTACACAGGTCGTACTAGTGAAAGGAGATATTTATATGGAAAACTCAGAAGCCTTAGTTAGAGTAACAACATTTTCTTTGCAACACCTGGACAGAATAGGAGGAAAATTAGGCCCAGTTAGGAAAACCATTCTGCAATTCTTTCAGAATACTGGGAAAGGTGACAGACCCCAAATCCTGAAATCCAGGGAATGGCCGTTATAAACTCAGGAAGTGCTGAGCCCCAAAACCAAGAACAAGGAGGAAGAGAAGTCGTCCCTGAAGGAAAGGTAGGAGGTTGCTGGGGAAAGACTGAGGCAAGAGGGCCTGTGTTGGAGTCTTTAGGGGCCAGAGATGGGAAGTGGGAGGGAAACCTGGTTGGGATAGGGTGTGTACCCCATGCAGGCCCTGAATGGGTTAATGTAGCCTGAGATGCCAGTTACTTATCTGACTGCAGGTGGTGCAGAGCCAGGCTTAATTGCTCATGAAGCCGAGTTGGGCAGGAGCTGGTTAGTATAAAGGCAGGGAAAGAGCCTCTCCTTCTCGTCTCTCGGAAGTGGGAACCCAGGGGAAAGATAAGCCCTGGGGTCCTAGCACTGAAAGAAAAGTCAGCCCAGAGACGTTGGGGGGGGAAGCCTGAGAGAGTCTGAATAGGAAGAAGCCCAGGGAAATAGCAGCACAGGGTGGGACTGTGCAGACCTTGGCTGCTGGTTACAGAGTTCCTGGGCTAGAACCCACTGAAGGGGGAGGAACTGGGTTCTCCTACCAGCCTCTGGTGAAGTGGCATGAGCCCAGAGTCTGGGGCCAGAGACCTTACATATTAATAAAGTGACCTGGCCAGAGGGCCAAGTTACAGAAGAGAAACCACTGCAGGGAACAAGCCAGTGTCAGCAGGGGGCTTGAGAAGGAACGACAGCTGCTATGCCAGGCCTGGCCATGAGGATGTGCTCTGGCCATGAGTGAACCACTTTACTTCAGTGTTAGGGTGTCCAGCTATTGTGCTGCTGGAGACCGGCACATAATAGGCAGCGCACTGTGCCATTTCTGGCCTGGGTGCTCTGCGGCTGACACCGCGGGAGGAACAGAAGCTAGTGGATACTGGGGAGGTGGAACCTCGGGAGGGGGGCCAGGAAGCCCCAACACAGCCATGAAGTTGGGCCTCTCCAGGCAAGACTGTGCGCAGGGTTAGAGCAGGTGCAGCTGCTCATGGCAGTATCTGCCTCTCCTGAGGGGTGGAAATGCTCCTGGAAAAATCACACCTGGAGTCAATGCTGCAACAGGCAGCGTAACTCCCACACTGTACTGCAGCCCCTGGCAATGCTGGGGTGGCCTTGCCAGGTGCAGGGGAGGGCCGTACCCTGTGTGGAGTTGCAGGTTCCCAAGCCCCAGGGCTGCTCTCCATACTGCTCTAACAGGAGGGGAACATGGATCTGAAATGCTAGCAGGGAAACTCCTGGACCTGCCTGGGCCTCTGCCCCGCTCAGGTGGGGGTGACCTGGTCCCGAAGTGGGAAGTAAAAGCGAACAAAAGGAATCCCCTGCCAAATCTCTGCTCTCATTCACAATCCACACATGCAGAAATGGCGAGGCTGGGGAGTAAGAAATTCTGAGTGGGAAAGAAACCAATGTGCAACATTTCTAGCTTCAGCCATTTATACCAGAGAGATAATGATTTAATTGCTATTAATTGGGGTCTTTGCAAACATGAACATATCATAATTCTGTAAATCACCAATATTTCTGCTTAATGAATGGAAAATCAAAATTATTTATGAAGTTTTAATTTAGTTTGGAATTCAAAGTTTAAATCCACATATTCTGGGTAAGTGCAATCTGGTTTGCCAACCAAAAGCCTTTAATAGTGAACTGATTAGAAAACATTGACTCAAAGACAGCAATAGAAGTTCACTTCTTAACGAAAGAGCGTGGAGCAGTGTGGCTGTGAGCTTTTTCTGTGCAGATGGTGCAACAAGAAAGGAGCAAAATGTAGGAGACAAACTGGAAAGATGAGTCTTTATGTAACACAGGCGTGTGTGGGTGCGGGCGCGTGTGTGATGTCGATATGTGTATAAGGATAAGCAAAATGTCACAGATTCAGACATACAGCACTTGCAGACAGTGAAATGACTGGCAGAGCCACCACTTGCTAATTTAGAGATAATTTACCGTTTTACTTTTAAAACATAATAGCAACACAGGCACCGGCTGTGTGAAATAGCACCCAAGCTTCAGGGGCTTCCTATTTTTCTAGGGCAGTTGTTGTCCTCTGAACTGGTCACTTGTGATGCAGTGACTATGGGGAGAGCTGTAGCTACTGGGAAAATGTACATATAATGAATACGGCTAGTTACTGGGCCCCTGCATCAGGCTCTGGAACTGTAGGGTCTGGTGCATGCCTCCCTGCTCTGAGCATCACAGCAGTGTGCTACCCATCTCTGTGTGGTGCAGGACACCTGCATCCTTTGCTTTTTATTTCTTCTGCAATCCTGCCCCATTACACCTCCTTCAGCTGGGCTTCTCTGAACAGCTTCACAGGACTGTTAGGGACCTAGTGGAAAGTTCTGTCTGCTTCTCCTGGAAAGAGCTTACAGCATTTAAACATATTTGTAAAAGCTCCCTGCTACAGTTACCTAACTGAAAACTTCAGCTGTCATGGCTGGGCCCTTCCAGGTTACATTTGGGGAAGCAATGGCTGAATTCACAATGGCAGAAGTTCAAATAAAATATTCTCTGGATGACTTGTGACTCGTCGCATGAGGTCTCCCTTTGGAAATGCTGGAAGATTTCTCTTTTCGGGGCTAGAATTTTACACTCTTCTTAGGCAGATCCAATATTAACATCCTGAATATTTACCTGTTTCATTTTGGTTCCCTCTTCTTGGGAATACTTTCTACCTCTTTCCTTTCACTAGGCATAACTTTCCTTAAATACTGCAAATACTAAGGCCTTTGAATCTACAGAAATAAATTATTACCACACAGTGAAAATGCTACTGTATTCCAAACACTGGCAAGAAAGCAAAGAGGCTCATGTCCTGCCAGTTCTTAATAGGACACATATTTAAACTGCATGTGGCTTGCAAGCTGCATGTTTATTTAAACAAGGGTTTCAAAGTAGTCAGGGACAGAGGTTGCTACAAGTTCTTATCATCAGAAACAATAGTGCTGAAACTATCCGGAAGGAGGATTATATGCAGAGTTACTTTATGCAGAATAAATCAATGATAAACTTTCAGCACAACTAATTTTAACCAATGAAAAAGTATTTCTGGATGCTAACTCCCTCCTAGTGGATGTGCACATGCTCTCAAGATGGTTTGGGGCCGATTACGAGATGAAATTATTTATTTTGGGTTTCAAACAGTTTAAATAAATCTTGCTTTTACTCTTTGAATTATTTATTTTTTCTAGCAGAGCCTGTGATACGACATTGTGCGTAGCTATTTTTACAAGGAATCCCAAGAAGACTAGTCAAATCTTTCCATTCACCCAACTGTAAAAGGCTTTTTGTGACATCCAAAAACTTGAGACATAACAGGTAGTAAGGGGCACTCAAACCATGAAGGGGCCCCGCTGCAGAGTGCACAAGCTGTACCCCCAACTGGTTTTCATTTTATGGACAGTCCCCCATTGTGCCTCAAATTTCCCTACTCCTGCAATCCTGGGGCCGGTTTTGTTCAACATCTCCATTAATGATCTGGAGGATGGTGTGGATTGCACCCTCAGCAAGTTCTCAGATGACACTAAGCTGGGGGGAGAGGTAGATATGCTGGACAGTAGGGATAGGGTCCAGAGGGACCTAGACAAATTGGAGGATTGGGCCAAAAGAAATCTGATAAGGTTCAACAAGGACAAGTGCAGAGTCCTGCACTTAGAACAGAAGAATCCCATGCACTGCTACAGGCTGGGGACCGACTGGCTAAGGAGCAGTTCTGCAGAAAAGGACCTGGGAATTACAGTGGATGAGAAGCTGGGTATGAGTCAGCAGTGTGCCCTCATTGCCAAGAAGGCCAATGGCATATTGGGCTGCATTATTAGCAGCATTACCAGCAGATCGAGGGAAGTGATTATTCCCCTCTATTCGGCACTGGTGAGGCCACATCTGGAGTATTGCGTCCAGTTTTGCCACCCCCCCTCCCCCACTACAGAAAGGATGTGGACAAATGGGAGAGAGTCCAGCGAAGGGCAACAAAAATGATTAGGGGTCTGGAACACATGGAGTTATGAGGAGAGGCTGAGGGAGCTGGGATTGTTTAGCCTGCAGAAGAGAAGAATGAGGGGGGATTTGATAGCTGCTTTCAACTACCTGAAAGGGGGTTCCAAAGAGGATGGCTCTAGACTGTTCTCAATGGTAGCAGATGACAGAACGAGGAGTAATGGTCTCAAGTTGCAGTGGGGGAGGTTTAGATTGGATATTAGGAAAAACTTTTTCACTAAGAGGGTGGTGAAGCACTGGAATGCGTTACCTAGGGAGGTGGTGGAATCTCCTTTCTTAGAGGTTTTTAAGGTCAGGCTTGACAAAGCCCTGGCTGGGATGATTTAACTGGGAATTGGTCCTGCTTCAAGCAGGGGGTTGGACTAGATGACCTTCTGGGGTCCCTTCCAACCCTGATATTCTATGATTCTAAGAGTGAGGGGGGATTTGATAGCAGCCTTCAACTACCTGAAGGGGTTGTTCTCAGTGGTGGCAGATGACAGATAAGGAGCCAATGGTCTCAAGTTGCAGTGGGGGAGGTCTAGGTTGGATATTAGGAAACACTATTTCACTAGGAGGGTGGTGAAGCACTGGAATGGGTTACCTAGGGAGGTGGTGGAATAGAGGTTTTTAAGGTCAGGCATGAAAAAGCCCTGGCTGGGATGATTTAGTTGGTGTTGGTCCTGCTTTGAGCAGGGGGTTGGACTAGATCAGGGATCTCAAACTCAAATTACCAGGAAGGCTGCACAAAGACTAATACATTGGCCCGAGGGCCGCCTCATTGACACTGCTCCACCCTGGCTGCCCCTGGCCCTGCCCCCACTCCACCCCTTCCATGAGGCCCCCACCCCTGACCCACCTCTTCCCACCCCTTTCCTGCCCCCATTCCAACCCCTTCCCCAAATCCCTGCCTCTTCTCCACCTCCTCCCCTGAGCATGTGGCTCCCTGCTCCTCCCCCCTCCCTCCTGGAAACCACTAAGTGCCGCCAAACAGCTGTTTGGCTGCAGGAAGCTCGTGGAGGTAGGTAGAGAAGCAGGGACACGGTGCACTGGGGTTGGGGTGGGGGGAGGGGAACTTGGCAGCCACAGGAAATAACTAGAGGGGGGCATGGGGAGCTTGGTGGGCCACAGCAAACATGAGGCCCATGGGCCGCATGTTTGAGAACCCTGGACTAGATGACCTCCTGAGGTCTCTTCCAACCCTAATCTTCTATGATTCTATGAATCCATGAAGTTCTTTGAACCCTGTCCCACAGGCCTTCCTTGTTCACTGCTCATGTTGGCTTCAGTAGGAGTAAAATTTCATAGAATAAGGACTGCAGGACCTGACCCCTGTTTAGAGTAATTTAAGTGGCAGAAGCTGCGTGTAAAGAGAACCTTACAACCAAGAGCTGGAAAAAACAGTATAGGTCGTCTGTACTAGGGCCATGGCTGTCATCATGCGTACACACAAGGGACAGAATTAAAATTGTGTGAGAAACAGTAAACCTGGCATTTCTGAATTTTTGAATGCTTGACTTTGCATCCTAAATAATAGTCTTTGGGCAGTTTGTAAAATATAAAGGGGGGAAGAGGCATTAAAAGAAAAATGTCAAAGAATGTATTTTATTATGTAACAGCCTCATCACCATACATCAGCATTTGAACTCAGACTTTTAACGGCAAACCACAGACTGCTACTCGCAGAGGTACAGGACTAGCAATGTTAGCTGGTGGCCGAAGGCTCTTATCCCAGAGTGGTGAATGGGCTGCTGGCACCCTGTGCTGGACCCAGGAGTGGAGTATGGGGTAGTTGCAGAGAAGCTTACCTACCTCTTTTTCGTGTGTGTGTGTGTCTCTCTCACTCACGCACACCCTGGAAGTGGGAATCGGGCCACGTGGTGCATCGGAGCGGGGGGTGGGCTGCTGGTTTTGGTAAGGGGGTTGGGTGAAGAGGGGCCCAGACTTGGTGCTCTGCCACCCAACATTCCCCCCACTGTTGCAGCCACTGTGGCAGAGCCCAGGCATTCCCCGGGCGACGTCTGCTGCTGCTTCAGCGTCAGCCGGGCCTGGTCCTTGGGGATGTTCACGCTCAGTTGTTGTCATGCTGCTACCAATGCTGCTGCTGAAGGCACAATCGAGTGGAAGGAAATGGTGTTTTCCTTCTTCGTTTCTTTTCCGTTAACAGGTTTTATATCAGCTGGATCCCAATAGACGTTCATGGGACACGTGAAAGTTCATGGGATGCTTCTCTAGCCCCAGGTCTTTGTCCCTGCATCATCTGAAAGCCCTGCTTTAAACAGGGGAGGTGTGAGAGCTTCTCAAAGGAAAGCTCACAAGAGTCTTTTGTCAAGGAAAGTGACAGACGAGCTAAATATAAGAGTCGCTGCCAGATCCCTCCACAGGTAGTGTGCAGAAGACTTATCTGTATTGTAACAGGGTCATGTAACTGGACTGAAGCCTGGCGGTGGTTATTATACCCTGTATTTGTATTACAGTAGCATTTAGTGGCCCCCTCGTGCACAGACACATAGTAGGAGATAGTCTCTGCCCCAAAGAGCTTACAGTACTAGTGGAGAAGACCACAGAGGCACAGAGAGGCAAAGTGACTGGCCCAAGTTCACACAGCAGGTCAGTGGCAGGGATAGAACACAAGTGTCACGGTGCATGAGCCACTAGGCCTTGCTACTTCCTGATAATTAAAGTTCCTTGACTACTAGAAGTTGTAACCATGTGTGACAGGTTGCCTCCCCACCCCCCACCCCAGATATGAATTTGCACAAACTGGGATTAATAATACATTTATTAACTATAAAAGGCAGATTTTGTTTTGTTTAAGTGATTATAAGAGACAGCAAACAGAACAAAGCAGTTTACCTTAGTAAATAAACAAAACCCGCAAACTGAGCTTAACACACTAGATAGATAGGATATAAATTAGCAAATTCTCACCCTGAGTGATAAACAGGCTGACAGATTCTTAAGGCACAGTTTGCCTTGGCTTTCCCAGGATTTCATACACAGGCTAAAAAATCATCATCTGGGACCAACACTTCTCAGAGTTCAGTCTTTGTTCCTCAGGTGTTTTCAGGTGTATTGTTGTAGGGAGAGTGAGGTGCCCTTCTGATGTCATTGTCCCCCTTTTATACCTTCTCCCCACTTGCTGGAAAGCTCTTTTGCTGTGTCCTGTGTTAAACAGTTCCCATTGCGTAGAGCTATCTCTGAGAGGTTTCTATTGCACACAGTTTCTGGGGTAGTTCTTGTGCTTGTGTGCATTTCTTCAATAAGCCATTCACATTGTTTGGCCTTTCATACCTGAAAGGCTGCTTGAGAGTGTCACCCAAAGTAGCACATTTGAAATACATGGTCAATGTTCCTAGCTTTAGATACGAAAATGATACATGCATACAAATTGGATAAACACATTCAATAGATCAGAACCTTTCCAATGATACCTTACATGAGTCATCTTGCATAAAGTATATCTTAGTTATGCCATATTCATATCATAACATTATTTCTATGAAGAATATGGGGTGTAACATGACACCATGTTCCCCGACTTTGGTGCTTTTGTAATGTGGCTGGGCTCCCTGGTTGCTGAGCTGAGCAGATTAGGGTCAGTTCTCTGCCAATGACAAGTTACAGCTTCTGTACCATTGGGTGTGACTGACAACATTCCAGAGATCCCAGTTCACAGAATTCCAACCTAGCATCTCGCAGGACGCTCTGCAGAGGGTGAGGACGAGTGTCAGGGCATTTGTTATTTAAGCAGCATCATAAAGCTTTAGCCATTCAAACTTGCAATAATTCCTCACTCATTGGCCCAGCATGGTTAGTGGCTTGCCTTAGCCTTTGGAACTGAATATATAAACTGCTGACAAGAACACACAATGCAGTGGAAATGTTAAGACAGACAACTAGTCTGTGGCAGGGAATCCAGCTTCTCAAAGAGTTTCAAAATGGGGGTTTCATTCTTCTCTACAGGATATAGCTTGTGGGATGGTGCAGTGGCAGGATAGCACCATATGGAGCCAGGACTGAGCAGTATTGACCGAGGCAGGCTCAGAATTCGTTTGGTTTCCCTGAGCTGCTGCAGAGGCTAGGTGCCCAGGAAGGGGGGCTTTGCTAGTGATTCACACTTTCCCAAGGCACGGTAATGATTTCAGTATATGAACCAGGTTCTGGAATCTGCGTGGAGACCATTTATTTTATTTATGAAGATACTTTTTTGTTTGGAAAGTTGCAGTCTAACTCAGTGTAACGGCTCTTGCGGGGAGGAAACCACCTGTGTTCTTAATTACAACAGACACTGCTAAACTATTCCTGAATTATTTATAAGTAATAAAGCCCATGGCAGACTCCCACGTGAGTGCATGTGTTCCAGACGAAAAGCCACAGCCATCACAGACAGGCCTGGGGCAGCACCATGGTACTGAGAAGCGGGTCTGGCTGAGAATGCTGGAAGATGTGCGGCAAAGGGCAAATTCAAACTCTGCTGGTGGAGAGGTTCTGAAACAGCGATCAAAGGGCTTCCCTCAGTCTAGCACTGAGTACCTCCCCATCTTTATCCTGTATTTATTGACCCCTCTGAGGTAGGGAAAGGCTCCCAGGTTACAGATGGGCAACTGAGGCCCAGAGAGAATGCGGACCAGATTTTTAAAGTTATTTAGGCACTGACACACCCCACTGATTTAGGATCCTAGGTGACATGTCCAAAGTAGCAAATGACATTTGTGGCAGAGACAGAAATTGAATCCCAGTCGCCTGCTGGCCCGTTGCTGCCGGGGCTTATTTGCCTTGTGTCCAGGTGACTGGCAGGGCTGAGCGAATACCTGCTTTTTCAGTCTACTGGGTGGACCGAAAATTTTAAAAAATCATTTGGGGTCAAACAAAATATTTCATTCAACCTGAACCGAAATGTTGTGTTTTCAAAGATTTGTCATTTTTTTAAAATAAAAGTGGAGTAAATTTCAAAACAAAAAGTTGGTTTGAACTGAAGTGTTCCCTTTAGAAAACATCAAAATGAAACATTTTGATTTTTTTCACAATTGTTTTTGTTTGTTTGTTTGTTTGTTTGTTGTTGGTCAGAAAAAAAGCCAACAAACTTCACCAAGTTCGCACAATGTTGCAGTTGACCCAAATCTGCCTTTTTTAGAAAAAAGTAGTTTTGACTGAAAACTTTCAGGTCTCGTCACTGGCTCAACTGCCCCTCGTTAGCCTCCCTTCCTGCCTTTCCAGAGACCATTCAGCTGTGCAGGTGTGAATGTAACCTCAGTCACACAGCAGCACACCACGGCTACCCACTCAGCCAGCCATGTGTCGCATGGGAGACAGCTTGTGACTATGGAGTGACCAGTGGCGGTTTATAGTTTGGCCCTGGCCCGCGCAGCGCTCAGAGGGATGGAGGTTTTGGGGACTGGCACTGAAAGGGAAGATGGGCCTAGACACCCTGGTTGGCTCTGGACCCAGTTCCCCAGAGTTTGGGCGGATCAGTAGGGTGGCTGAGGCCCATCTCCAGCACCAGGTTAAATTTCACGCCTGGCGCCTGCTTACATCTCACTTCGCTTTGCAAAGCATTAACCCTCTGGGTACCACACACTCAGCTTTGCAAAGTGATGCTCTGAGTGTAGACTCCATGGACTCTGTGCCTAAGGGGCAGCCCGGGCCCAGAGAGCCTTTACAAATCCCATCCATCCTTAGACAGTGTATAGCAGAGATCTCACTGCAAGCGTGCCCCTGCACACTGAGACGGCTCTGTAAGAACAAGGGAGTGTGGCCCAATGGAGCCCCTAACCAGTGATGTCTGTGGGGCCAGGCCCCTCAGCCTGCAGCAGGAACCAGGAAGCATCCGGTTTAATGAGCCCTGAAAGCTGCAGGAGTCTAGCATTGGGCTTGTGGGATCACAGACCTGTCTACTGCACAGGAAATTGGCAAAGTTGTCACAGACAATTGTATCTCAACCAATTTGTAGTCAGAAAAGAGCTTGCAGACATGAATCCTTCGAGTTTACAGTTATGTAGTCTAAATGCACCCATATGCCTTCCTAGCCTAAATTGTTGTCAGTCGCCAACCAAATCAGAGGGGAAGGATAAAGGCCTTTCTCCCTTGACCTAGTTTCACTAATCCCATCGCTGCTGCTCATGCCAGAGAATGAGGGGGAATTGTTTTAATTCACTTTGGTCTTATTAATCTTAATCAGGTTCTGAATGTGATGGGCACTTACAGCATTAAAACAGGCTGTAGGACTGCTCCCACTTGTCTCTATACAAACATCTTACCAGCGGTGATTCACGAGGCATCGGCCTGTCAGCTCCATCCCAAAGTAAACAAACATCCCTGCGAAATGAAAAGCATTGACTGAAAGAGCTGCCAAACGTGGGAATGGCTCTGTCAGAAAATGTCACCCCTGCAGGTCTGCCCCCGTGACAACTGCAAGCAAGCAAGAAATGGGGCTGCCGGCTCGAGTTTGATGGTTCTCAGCGTGCACAGGAAGCCAGAGTCCCTGCTTCAGTGAGTTGTAGATTTAATTTCTGTGGGGGGGAGCGAAGGGGGAGCACACAGGAGTCACTAATGCACTACTCCGTGTTCGTGGGGAGGGGGCTGAGTTACAGGGTGAGGAATCCGGCCCCAGAATGCCAGGGAAGTTAATACTACACTGCACTGCTCTACCCCTTGTATGCAAGTCTCTCGGGCGCCCTAACCATCAGCGACTTTCGCCTCACGCTGCCCTGCACCTTCTCAGGAGGCAGCTCTGCCATTATCCCGAGTTTATGGGCCCAGAGAGGTTGAAGTGACTTGCCTCAGGTGCTGACCGGAGGCTGCCCTTCCTGTCCTTTGTGTGTAGGTGAACCGTGGGCAGGGAGGTGAGACAGAATGCACCTTCTAGTAACGCGGGGTGAGATTTTTCAGCCAAAACTCTTCTTTTTTTTCTTTTTTTTCTTTTTTTTCTTTTTTTTCTTTGGTCTGGAAAATGCAGATTCGGGGCAATTGAAACATGTTGTGTCGATTTCAGTGAATTGTTTCAGTTGGAAAAAAAAAATCAGCAGTGTTGAAAGAGTTAATTTCACCATTCCCAAAATGAAACGTTTTGCTTGTTTGGTCTAGAGCCACAAGGCGACAGGTGCCATTCATAAAACAGGGGCAGCACCACCAAAGGGCCCAAGGCCCAGGGTAGCCACCCGGGATATGCGGGACCCAGGGTTAAATCCCCACTCGGGAGCAGAAACTTGGTCCCAGGTGTCTCTCTGCTGAGTGCCTTAACTACCTGGCTATGGGCTATTCTGGCGTGGCCTCTCCTGTTGAAGCTGTTCTGCTTTGTGCAAATAATTAAACAGTCATTGGGCCCAAGTGAGTGAGAATGAGTCTCTAGGCTGGTGGTCAGGGCACTGACAAGTTCCCAGTGCCTCAGCCAATTACTCTGGAACTTATTTTCTATGAAGTGTCATGCTCACATGCCAGGCATGAGCGGGGGTGCCTCATTAGCACTGCACGTTGCTTCTTTTCTTTATCCATTTCACTGACGTCTCCGATGTGCCACGGCCAGTTGCTGCTACCAGACCTGCCTTGGCTAGAAGCAGAGGCAAGATAAGCTATCTCCTACTGCTGTGCCTGCAGAAACCTGCAGGGGCTCAGTAAATAAAAGGAGACTCTAACTATTATTTTTGGTAGGGACTTCCATAGAGAAAAGTAAAACTCCATAAATCAGACACAGAGCGACAATCCAGCACATGCTTGGGAACAAAGTCATCCTGCAACACGTTTCAACATAAATTATATCCGCTTGATTTGAGCTTTGCTGCGAGAAGCCACAGTGCTTAAATTCAACCAGAGCTGAGTCCGTGCACATTGCTACCCATTAATAAGCATATTCATGATTATTGTCAGAAACTCCTGAGAACTGGCTGCTGAATTATTTTGCCACATCATCACCTATAGTAAACAAGATGTACGATACATTCCTCTTTTCTTTCCTGACAATCTGCTACAAATGCGGTGCAGAATTATTGCCTAAGTTATAACCAGCAAGTGCAAAATAATACCCAGATCCATCCAGTACGACAGTGATACACTACAGAGCTGCAGCAGATCTGAACGGTGACGTGGTTCCTGTTTTGCAAGAGATGAGGAAAGCCTACTTTTGCTCTTGGTATTAGCCCCTCTCCCTCAACATTGGAGTATATGCAGTGGGCAGAATCCAGCAGTCCTTACCCATGCAGAACCCCCAGTGGTTTCACTGGGGGTTACTCGTTCATAAGGATTGCAGGACTGAGCAGAGAATGCGCACTGTGCATGCAAACACATGAGCAGACAGATGCTCAAAGCCTAAAGTCCAATGCAAGATAGTCTCTGTAAAGTTCCACATATTATCTCAACCAGCAACAATCCATTGCAGGGGAAAACAAAAGCACAAAGGATCAGAGGGGAGAGGGCATGATACCTGTTTACCGCGACTGTTCTGTGAACACAGAGGAATTAGCTACCTGTGAATCAAAGCCCCAGAACTTGAAACTAAGGGCTGGTCTGCACTGCAGGGAGGACACTACAGCAGCACAGTCGTGGTGCTCAGCTGGGTCACTGGTGCATCGCAGGATGGATGCTTCCTACAGAGACCGTCGGGGCTTTTCCATTCCTACAGGTCAACCACCTACCCAAGGAGCAGTAGGTATGCCAGCGGAAGTGAACTTCCATCGACATAGCCACATTTACGCCGTGGGCTAGGCTGGGGAAGCGACGGTGTCCGTTTCACACCCCTGCGTGCCCAGCTGCATCGTCCTAACTTTTACAAGTAGAACAGACTTAAACGAGGGTTAGCCAGGAGCAACCCCCAAAGCTCTGGAACTCTCTGCCTGGACACCCTGTCCTAGGGGGGCTAGTGCCCCCGCATACTCTGTCTGCACAATAATCACATCCTTTATTAAACCTTGCCCACACCTTCATGAGCCCAAAGGAGAAAAACCTGTGTTTAGTCCCCTCAACTTCTGCTCCATGTAGAAAACACCCCGTGCACAGATCTACCTATGTGAGTGAGTAGCCAAGAGACCAGAGTATGACGCACCAATGATCCATGTCACACTTGTACATTCACATCCTCCTCTTCACATCGGCTTCTACAGCCCCACCACGAAGGGAACTAAGCACCTCACAACCACTCGCAATGCCTGGGAGGGCAGGAAACACGCTTCTTGTTTCATACATGGGAGACAGGGCAAGTCACTTGATCTCTAAGGCTACGTCTACACTGGCAATCGAACGACAAAACTTTTGTCTTTCAGAGGTTTACCCCCCACCCCACCAAAAGACAAAAGTTTTGCCACGACAAGTGCCAGTGTGAACAGCACATTGTCGGCAGGAGCGCTCTCGTGCTGACAACGCAAACACTGGGGGTGGACGTTTGTCGGCTCCCTTGCAACAAAAAACAGCGGCTACACTGCGCAACTTTGGCGGCACGGTTGTAGCAACACAGCCATGTCGCTAAAAGCTGTGTCGTGTAGACCAGCCCTGAGTCACACATAGAGCTCAGTAGAAGCAGGTGTTGAACCAAGGTCTCCTGACATCTAGTCCAGTGCCTCAGCCAGGAGACCAGCCTTCCCAAGGCTCAATAGCATCACTGAAAGTTAAATACATTCTGCAGCCAGTCCTAGGTTCGACTGCTCCAAGAAAGCAGCAGCTTTGCAACTCGAGCTCAGAGTCAAACCTACAACCCCCCCCCTTTGCTAAAGGGAGTGGTGCCAAACCCAGAAAGCCAGCAGAAGCAGGGAGCTGGGTGAATGTATAAGCACCTATATGGACAGCTTTAGAAGGGCAGATGGGCTCCCATTGCTGGGCACCTCTCTGTCTCACACAAATCTAAAAGACAAAACTGGGATAAAAGGCGTGATCCTCTCAGTGCAGGGCCTCGTGGGAAGTTTCCAGTGGCTATCCATTGACAGCCTGGGTAGGAGGTCAGAGAGTCAGGGCTGTGCACCAGACAGACCAGGGAGTCCCGGAAGGCAGACAGTAGCTCGATTGTGTTTGTTGGTTCAGAGAAGGCAGGTAGCTAGAACTCCAGAGTTGCTGCAGTTCTGGGAAGACATTTTATCTCTTTTGTCACTTAGCATCTACTTGGAAACGACAGTTTCTGATTTGTGAATAATGTGTGTTCTCCAAGAGCAAGGGAAACCCAGGATCTCTTGAGCAGGTCCCATAGATCCAGTGATGGAATGTGAAATACTCTTTAATTTTAAAATATGTTAGACTCACCAGAGGCAGCAGTGAAGTATCTGGCCTGAATAATAAAATTCCCCCAATTATAAAACTGCCCTCCCTGCTGAGAGTGTCATGTGCGTGTTACTCCGCTGGTCTGCAAGGGTTTGTCAGTTGTTGGCTTGCTTGTCTAACTACATTAATGTTTTACATTTCTCCTACAGTTTGCAAACTTTTAAAAAATTAATCCCCATCATTTCAACAAGTGTAACAACTAAATTATCATCTTTACATGATTAAAGTCTCTGTTGTGTCTTTTCTTGGCAAACATTACATGCACATAATTTTACTAAATGTAATAAACCAACCATAGAACTATTAATTGTACCATGCTATTCAGAACAATTAGAAAAGCATGAACCTTAAAATGATAAAAACTGAACTGAATACTAAAATAGCATGAAACGCTAGAATCCTGCTTCTCAACCCAGGGAAATTGACATTACTGTGTAATGTCACAATATACATTTCAAAGGACAGAAACAAACATCACCTGGATATATCTGGCCCTGTTCACTTTGATACTTTCAGAATATCCCCACGCTACACAAAAGGAAGAAACCACCAGTAGATCTGGGATGATTTCCTAACCTCTTCCGTTTTCCGATCAGCCCAGCGAGAACAGCGCCTTGTCGCACAAATGCACACGGGATTCTTCCTCGTGGAATTCGATGCCGTGTCCATGGGAATAAGTCAGCCATACTGTACCGCTGTGGCCAACAAATACTGAATATAGGAGTGGGATAAAATAAAACCCTGCTCCTCCTCTCTGCCCCAAACCTCACTCAGTGCTTGAACAGAACAAATCGAGAGGTTTAAAAAAGTTGGTTTACTCCTGTTTGCTTTGCTTGTTTGTTTTCCTTTTGACTCATAGCCATTTCCAGGGTCTAGCTAGGCCTGAATGCAGAAGTGACAGGGCACAGAATGGAGAGAACTGGTTCTCCTGAGGATTTCTAGCCCAGTTTTGCATACCCAGATGTTTCAGAAATGGTCCCTAAAACTTTTGGGCATAAGCTTTCGTGGTTAAAAAAAACCACTTCCTCAGATGCATGGAGTGAAAATTACAGATGCAGGCATTATGTACTGACTCATGAAGAGAAAGCAGTTAGTATATAACGCCTGCATCTGTGATGTGCACTCCAGGCATCTGAAGAAGTGGTTTTTTATCCACGAAAGCTTAGGCCCAAATAAATCTGTTAGTCTTTGACGTGCCACCGGACTCCTCGCTGTTTTTGTGGATACAGGCTGACACGGCTGCCCCCGACCCTGAAAACTTTTGGGTGTTTCTCCAGACAGACTCTCATTTCAAGGCTTTGCCTGGTCTGACGTAGCAGGCTCCGGGCAGAGGGGGCACAATGCTGTGACTGTTAACGGAACACAGATGTAGCTATTCCCCACCAGGGCTGGGTGTCGGGTATGAGGCACCTGGATCTCATGATTAGAGCTTTGCTGCTTTGTGGAAGAGGCTAGAGAGCTCTGAAGTTTCAAGTGAGGTAAATACCCACAGACCGGTGAGCAGAGGGCTCCTGCCATCATTCCCAGAAGTGTCAGCAGCGCCACTTGGCTGCTTCAGGCCTTATTGGAGGTGTTGTCCAGACCTGTGTGCTTAGAACAATTGTTTGCTGGGGGACTCAAAATACGGAAACTATGAAGTGTCGAGCCCCCCAGTTCTCTGACAGACAGACAGATGTCTTAGCGCTCAGCCCTGGCCTGTGAGTAAGACTCTGGCCTCGTTCACCAGCCCAAAGGAAATTTCATCACTCCATCCAGGCTGTGATAGCTCAGCACTCAAGGGGAATCCACATTCACTCTCACCGTTAGGAAGGAAAGGAGCTGCCCCCTCCCCTAAGACCAGTACTGTGTGCTGGGTTCTGAGAGCTACAAGCCCAGAAATCCCCAGGATGTTTCGAAACATGCCCTGACTGGGAAATTATTCCAGTTTAATAGTAAAGGGGGAGAAACCATTTATGTTATTTTATTTTTATCATTTTCAGCAACTGATCTCTTTTTGAGAAGCTAGCCATGAAATACTTGATCAAAAGCCAAAAACAACCTTTGGTATCATGGCATTCTTGAGCGGCTTTGTTTATAGATACCAAAATATACACACCATCCCACACTGCTGTAACCACTTAGCATAAAACACTTCCATAAAGAGCAGCCTGTTATTACAAATCACACACTACTGCGTTTCCTCTGCAATAAATAATATCAGGCCAGGCTGCAGCAAGTCCTTCTAGGAGACAGAATGATCGGTGCAAAAGCCGTTGTTGATGGGACTGGAGAAGATCTAGCAGAGTCCTGCCATGCTCCTGCTCATATGTTAGTGTCCTAGTTTAGAGAATTCCTGGGACTTTCCTTTCCCATTTCTGCTGATTGCCAAAATATTTGCACAGTGATGGAATTTGCCTGTCTGAGCTAGAGCTGGAGGTGGGAGCTTTCCTTTAGTCAGACCTCAAGTCATGGGACAGAGACGACCCATGCCTAGTGTGACCAGATGTCCCGTTTTTAAAGGGACAGTCCCATTTTTTGGGACTTTTTCTTATATAGGCGCATATTACCCCCCACCCCCGTCCTGTTTTTTCACAGTTGCTGTCTAGTCACCCTACCCATGCCTGCTGATAGGTGGGGTAGGAGGGGGCAGAGTGAGGGCAGCCGGCTTCAGCAGTGTTACTGAGTATTCTCAGTACAAGCCACACAGCAAATCTGGGGGGCAGGGCACCCTCCCCACGCGTCGCCTCCGCATGGGAGTTTCAGGGTCTCCTTCTTGAAAATTACTATGCAGTGTAATTTTACTGTAAAATTCAGTTTTAGGTTGCAGTGACAGAGGCATAGCATGCAAGCCATGGGAGGGACAGTACCGCTCTGTTCAGCACTGGTTAAGCCTCAGCTGGAGTACTGTGTCCGGTTTGGTCAGCAACGTAGAGAAAAGATGTAGAGAAACTGGAAAGAATCCAGAGGTGAGCAACAAAGATGATCAAAGGGATGGAATGGAAGCCATCTGAGCAAAGGCTGAAGGAACTGGGTATGTTTAGTTTGAAAAAGAGGAGATTAAGGGGGGACATGATGACAGTCTTCAAATACTTCAAAGGCTGCCATGAAAAAGATGGAGAAAAATTGTTCTCTCTTGCCAGAGAGGGCAGGACAAGAGGCAATGGTTTCAAACTACACATGGCAGATTTAGATTAAATCTTAGGGAAAAACCTAACTGTAAGAACAGTGGGACAATGGAACAGGCTGCCTCAGGAGGTCATGGAAGCTCCTTTACTGGAGATTTTCCAAAGGAGGCCTGGATAGCCACCTGCCTGGGGTGGTTTAACACAGCAAATCCTGCATCGTGGCAGGGGGTTAGACTTGATGACCTTTGCGGTCCCTTCCAACCCCAGGGCTCTATGATTCTACCAGCACTACGCCCTGGCATCGCTCCAACACAGCCTTGATGCCTAACGAGAATCACCCGCTGTGGCCCCCTCCTCCAGCAATAGCCCGAGCCCAGAGGGAATGTAGAAAAGGCCCCGTTATTTACTCCAGTCTGAAGGGATTGGATTGAAACCATTAGAATGGTTCCACTTTGCTTGAGCAGAGTAGAAAACTTTTGGAGACAAATATTTTAGCAAAAAATGCGAAATGTCTCCAGCTTGATGCCTGTAATTAGAACAAAGCAAATGCCTCTGCCATGGTGAACGAGCCGTGGGCCTGTAAGAGGCCAGTGTCCAGTGCGACAAACCGGAAAGACGTGGACATTTCTGGGTATTGTTTGAAACTCTAGACAGAACATGCTGCTTTAACTGGTTGGCTGTTACACTCCATTTTTAAAGTGTTCTGTGCTGTGACAGACCTGCTGAAGGGTGGTTCAGAGACCTCTGTGCACAGGGCTCTGGCTGGCTGGCTTGCCTCGGTCATTGCTGAACTGTGATATTTTCCTCTGAACGGACCTGAGCACTTGCTTCCTGTGTTTCCTCTGCGCTCGGCTCAGTGACTCACCCACAGGGACATGGTGGCTCCCCCTTCCTTACACTAAGAGTTTGTCAGTCTTGAGCTATTGCTTCCAACTTCACACTGAACTGGAACTGATTCTGATCAGCACATTACAAGAGTGTTCAGTTTAATGCACTAGACGATGGCTGCTTTGCTGCCAGGGATATGTGGGAACAACCTAACTTAAATAATCACCCCTTTCCTATAGAGAGCTTGTACACGTTACCGTCCCTGGCCAGCAGGACACTGCTAAGCTCAAACCCAGCGCCCACCCAAACGCCCAGCGGGAGGAGGTTCAGCGACAGAAGTGAAGCTTTGAAGACACTGGGCAGTAGCCCCCATCTGTGCAGAGCATCATGCATCCATCACAGTGTGCGGCCTTGTCACTGGAGTCTCGTGTTAATGAAAGGACCGGATTCTCCACAATGCTACACCAGGTTCATTCTGGTGTCATAGTAACCCCATTGGAAAGGGGCTGCAACGGAATGGAGAACACTCTTTGAAAATCCCCCTTTCATGTTAGTGTAACTCTTCCTCAAAGCATCAAAACTTTATATGAAACCTTCCTCACCAACTCCAGCCTGCTGTTTCCAAGCTGACACTTCCCCCAAATGCCATGTAGATGGCTGTGCAGCACCCAGCAGTCTGTCCTGTGCTTACGTTTAACATCGGTCACAGTTTGAATCCTTTTCTAGTGGCTTCTCTCCTCTGCAGGGGACTATTCTCCTTTGAAAGCGGAAGGCCCTGAGAGTTCATCTGGAGCATTCAGAACTGAGGCCATCAGGGTCGTGGCTGGATTGGAGACACGTGGCCAGGACATGGGTGATGATCTTGGCAGTAGATATGACCTAAATATTTGCTCTAGAGCAGTGTGTGTCTTTTTCCGTCATGCACAGACTTTTCTTTTGCAGCTGTCTGTCCATGTATGTTCTTTTGTTATTGCCTGTTGGAAGCTTCAGATTGTAAACCAGGTCCTTCCAGAACAGAGTGTATTTTTGTTCACAGGGGTGGATGCATTGACTGGCACTGAGCTTTCGCATTTGTTTTTATATTATACATTTACCATGCACCCTCATTGTATGGTATTTCTTTTATTTAGCACATATTTTAGATTGCTTATCTTGACGCTGGTTCTATACATCTGGCTCCAGTTGCATGTCCCTTCTAAAACCTCAGACTGGACAATGCCCTTTCTGATTTGGGGGTCCATGCCTGCAGACCCAGAATAGAAGCACACTTCTATCCCCACAAGGAGCAAAAATATTTGTCTGGAGTGATACATGCTACAGAACAGACCCAATGTGAAAGCTGAGACAGCCTTAAAGTATGTAATACAAACTTTATTCCCCCATTACGTGTCTGGTAAATGGACATGTCATTGCCACCAACAGATCCCATTTGTTCATCTAGCTGGTTAGACACTCATGGTCTATGGAAATACCTTTGAAGTCATCAAGTGTAGGTTCTGCTGAACTAGCATCAGGCTTAGGAGAGTTCAGAGCCACCTCCAGTGTGCTCACCCCAGATATGTATTCTATATCCTAAGGCAGGGCTAGGGGCAGAGGAGACATGCCATAGGAATGAGGTTAATCAGCAGATTCAGGTTTGTTCAGATCTCAGATAGTTCTGGAAAACTGTAAACTTGTCAAACATAAACTCATCCCTCAAGAATGTTTCCCACCAGGAGAATCCAGCCTTTCCCCCTTTGAATGACACCACTATGAGTGGGCTGGCCCCCTGGATTAGACTCTGGAAATGCCCAGTCTAGACTATTCGCCAGCCAGCCAGGACAGCAGCATTCTGCAGCAAGAGGCATGGGGTACGAGGATTTTGTTTGCATGACCTACTTAGGGATGAGTTTTCTCTAGATTATCAAACTTTTCAAGCAAATCTTCTGACCTGTCAAAATACAGAATCCCCTGGCAATTAAAAAACCCTTAGGAAAAATGCCCCCTGGCAGTCCCTGTGCAGCCCCCACTAGTCACTGCTGCCTGGCACTGTACAGCACAGCCCCAGAGCTGCTCTGAAGTCCCATTCAGGCTCACCTGGAGACCAACAGCAGAGATGCAGAGTTAGACTTTTTTCTTCCACTGCCGCAATTCACCTTGTGCGCTGAACATGGAAACCATATGGCAGACAGGTCCTGCCTTGCCAAGACATTCCTGGTTGATGAGATCCCTGTAACTATTACTGAGGCTATGCGGCCTTCCAGCAGGGAGCTCAGTTTCTGCCTCCAGTGAGATAGTCAAGTGTCAAGGGAGCAGGAGTGCCCGCTCTGCCAGGGGTGCTGTACCGCCTCCCCTGCTATTGCCCCTGGAGAGGCAGCATCTCTACTCTCACACCCCCAGCTTTGCCTCCTGCGCCTCACCCACCCTCCCGGCTCCTGAAGGGAGTCCTGACACTGGCCAAGCTCACACTCCCGGCTAGAGGCAACAAGGTGAGTGTCGGGCATGAGCAGAGAGATCCAGTTTCACTCTCCTCTCAGTCCCCAGGGGACACCCAGAGAGAGAGCTCTCCCATGGAATAATTAACAGCATCTTTATTGCTCCTTTCGCTCCTGAAGGCCCAAAGCACTTTATCAAGTGATCCATCCCCTGTCATCCAGTCCTAGCTTCCGGCTTCCCCACGAGTGGCTGCATTTCAGTCGTGGGTGAATGTATTCCTGAATATTTAGGGGCAAATCAGGGCAGATCCAGGTCTCAGCACCGCTCAGGGCTGTACAACGTTACAAATTGCCCTGTTCTGTTCATTCCCTCTAGCATTGGCCACAGTCAGAAGACAGGAGACTGGGCTGTATAGACCATTGGTCTGACCCAGTATGGACGTTCTTATGTTCTTAAGCGCTGAGTTAATATGGCACAGTACTCTACAGCAGGGTGGAACAGGAGGGGAAGATTACTGAAAGCATTTGCGATTGCAGGAAGGATTTTAGGTAGGCGTAATACAGTCACAACCCAATTAGAATTTGGCCATGACATGGTGTGTCTCCAGTGAAGCCTACAATGGACTTTCACATCTGCATAGCCCCTGGCTTTACTGTTCATCTTGTGGTGCACGTGCCATTCCTCACACTAAGCTTCTCCTCAAACAAGGGCTGATGTGGGAAGAAATGATGTGGATGGAGCAATCATTGGCTGGGGTGTTTGCCTTGTGAAAAGCAACAGAACTGATGTATGGAGAGGCAGGTATGGAGGAGATCAACGTCTCTGCATAGCATAGTGCTTCTTATCTACATCTGTGTCTTGTTCTCCGGGTGTTTGTGACATACATCTATTTGTCAGTGAGAAAATGATTTGCAAATACGAGTCCTGGCAAGAAGGAATCCGAGGACTAAAGAGATAACAAATGAAGACATGGCCTCTTTGCAGAGTTCTCTCCCTGAAATGGAATCGCATCTCCCACTGACAGCTCGGGCTGTTAGCAGAATGAGAACTGAGTTCCAACTCACAGGAAAGTTTTGTGAAACGTCCATAGCCCATGAGTTCAGTATAAAGAGAGATTGTGGGTGACATTCTCCAAAGCCCATTTTCAGAACAGCATCAGGCATGTAGGAGCCAACTAGGAGCTTCAGAAAATGTTACCCTGAGCCTCCAAGTACGGGGCAGATTGGCCTCTTCGCTTTTCCAGTGGTGAGCCGAAAACGTCCCTTTCTTCTGTCCCACCTTTCCCTCGCAAAGGAGGACTTTGCCAGGGCGATGCAGGTTTCTACTCAAGCGATCAGACGCGCACCTCCCCCATGAGTGCAGAGAGGAGGGCGAATGCTGAAATACAACTGGTAATATCACACAGGCCTCAGTGTTGCAAGGAAAGCTCACTCCTGGATCCTCCTTATTCAGCCCTCTGTGCTGGGTCCAGGATGCTGGCTGTGGGGGGGACTCCTGGCCCTGCAGGTTTGACTCCCCCTCATGGGGAAATAATACACTCCCCACAGAGTGGGCGCATGTTTGGTTAGAAATGTGGCACATAGGGATAAGTGATCCAGCCTGCCCCTTGCCCCGGTCTCTGCTGGGTGCTGGAGGAGGGGAGCCGGGGGAACCACACAGAGAGCTTCTCGCAGCTCCCTGTTTCTCAGACTGTTCCTGTGCTGACCCTGCCCCCATGGCTTAGAGCTACTCCAAACCCTGCCAACTGCTAACAGCCTCCAAGGAGCCGGCAACTGCTCCTGCCCCAACCCGCCCCCGGGGCGAGGGTTACAGAGAGTGGGGGAGTGGTGTAGGAGCCAGCTCCCCCCGGCCAGGGGATTCTTATCTACGAGGTCTCAGTCCCTTTGTAATGCCAGCGCAGTGCACAGGGGCACGTGGGCTGGGGGAGATTCTGACTCAACATATGAAACTATTATAAACTATGGGTTTCAGAGCAGCAGCCGGGTTAGTCTGTATTCGCAAAAAAGAAAAGGAGGACTTGTGGCACCTTAGAGACGAACCAATTTATTTGAGCATGAGCTTTCGTGAGCTACAGCTCACTTCATAGGATGCATGCCGTGGAAAGTGTAGAAGATCTTTTTATACACACAAAGCATGAAAAAATGGGTATTTACCACTACAAAAGGTTTTCTCTCCCCCCACCCCACTCTCTTGCTGGTAATAGCTTATTTAAAGTGACCACTCTCCTTACAATGTGTATGATAATCAAGGTGGGCCATTTCCAGCACAAATCCAGGGTTTAACAAGAACGTCTGGGGGGGGTAGGAAAAAACAAGGGGAAATAGGTTACCTTGCATAATGACTTAGCCACTCCCAGTCTCTATTCAAGCCTAAGTTAATTGTATCCAGTTTGCAAATGAATTCCAATTCAACAGTCTCTCGCTGGAGTCTGGTTTTGAAGTTTTTTTGTTGTAATATCGCAACTTTCATGTCTGTAATCGCGTGACCAGAGAGACTGAAGTGTTCTCCGACTGGTTTATGAATGTTATAATTCTTGACATCTGACAGGACAGGCCTAACAAAGAAAATAACAGAACGCCATTAGCTGTCACCTTCAGCCCCCAACTAAAACCCCTCCAACACATTATTAAGGATCTACAACCTATCCTGAAGAATGACCCAACACTCTCAGAAATCTTGGGAGACAGGCCAGTCCTTGCCTACAGACAGCCCCCCAGCCTGAAGCAAATACTCACCAGCAACCACATACCACACAACAGAACCACTAACCCAGGAACTTATCCTTGCAACAAAGCCCGTTGCCAACTGTGCCCACATATCTATTCAGGGGACACCATCACAGGGCCTAATAACATCAGCCACACGATCAGAGGCTCATTCACCTGCACATCCACCAATGTAATATATGCCATCATGTGCCAGCAATGCCCCTCTGCCATGTACACTGTTCAAACTGGACAGTCTCTACGTAAAAGAATAAATGGACACAAATCAGATGTCAAGAATTATAACATTCATAAACCAGTCAGAGAACACTTCAATCTCTCTGGTCACGCGATTACAGACATGAAAGTTGCGATATTACAACAAAAAAACTTCAAAACCAGACTCCAGCGAGAGACTGTTGAATTGGAATTCATTTGCAAATTGGATACAATTAACTTAGGCTTGAATAGAGACTGGGAGTGGCTAAGTCATTATGCAAGGTAACCTATTTCCCCTTGTTTTTTCCAAACCCCCACCCCCCCCCAGACGTTCTTGTTAAACCCTGGATTTGTGCTGGAAATGGCCCACCTTGATTACCATATACATTGTAAGGAGAGTGGTCACTTTAGATAAGCTATTACCAACAGGAGAGTAGGGTGGGGGGAGATAAAACCTTTTGTAGTGGTAAACACCCATTTTTTCATGCTTTGTGTGTATAAAAAGATCTTCTATACTTTCCACAGTATGCATCCGATGAAGTGAGCTGTAGCTCACAAAAGCTTACACTCAAATAAATTGGTTAGTCTCCAAGGTGCCACAAGTCCTCCTGTTCTTATTATAAACTATGGAGCTAGCATGCCATGTGCCAGCCATTCCCCTTGCTGTGTCCCTTCCCCTTCCCACTGTCTGTTCAGGGGGTGAGCTCTTTGGTGCACTGTGCGTTTGTACAGCACCCAGCACACTGGAGCCAGACCGGCATGGCTCCTCAGGGTGCCACTGTAATATAAATAATGCTGACAGTCCTAATAGGACTGGCCAGTTGGGGTGGGGTTTGCAATGTATGCTATGACATCATCTCCCTCTCTCTCCATCTCTCTGTATTATAATAGCTCAGCTATATTCTAAGGAGCTGTGTGAATGGGTCTTGGCTGTCCCTGCTCACGCTGTTTCGGTGACAATTCTTCAATTGCATTTAGGCGACTCCCCGGATTAAAGGTCTGTGGGGAGGTTGGCTGCGCCGGATGGCTGACTGCAGGAAGGTGAGGCTTGCTGCTGAGAAGATTGGGACAGAGCTGCAAAATGTGACATGGTCTCTGACTTCAGTGGAGTTTTTGGAAAAGTTCAAACTTCCATCTCAAACAAGATGCAAATTCTCAGAGGTCTGGGTTCCATTCCACCGCGCTAACAGGTATCTGCTCAGCCCCCAGGAGATGCGGGCTGCTTAAATATTCCTAACCCTCTCCTTCCGAAAGCAGAAGGAGCATGGTGTACTGGGTCCTGTAGTTCCCCTGCCCTGTTGGTATTGCAGCCCTGGGTCCCCTGCAGCTTGGCTACTGTACCTCAGTTCTGACCTGCCGTGCCCCCCACCCGACCCCCTGCCACTGCAGCCCTGGGTCTCCCGCAGCTCAGCCGCTGCTCCTTGTTTCTGACCCACAGCGACCTGTCTCTTGCTGTTCTGGTCTTTGGCCTCTCACGCAGACAGCGGCTGACAGTCCTGATGAACCGTAAATGTCCCAGCGCCAGCTGACAAATGCCCCTGGGCCCTGGCATGGGAGACGCCCAGCCCTGCTTTTCCTTTGTGCCCAGACTGAACCTGAGCCCAGGGCTGCGGCGTCAACAGCCCCCAGCGCTCCTCGCTGGCCCCCCAAGAGCCCCGCGCACGAGGGTCTTTGCAATGACTTTACAAACCTGAGCAGCAGCGGAGTGTAACAGATTGTTTTCGAGCTAACAAATGCCTCTTTAATTAGAACACGGTCGTTCAGTTCCGATTCCAGAGGAGCTCAGCCCCGTGGTCAAGGGGGGAGGAAGCTCATGGAACGTAGATGAAACAAGTGCGCTGCGTGCCAGACCTGTGTAAAGTCCATGCCTTTCCTCTATAGCTGCTCTCCAGAGAGGTCTGCAGGCCAAACGCAGGGACAGACTTAGCCAAAAATGAGGCCCTGCCTGGCTCCAGCTAGTCATTTACATGGATTCAGAAAGAAGAAAAGCCCCACAAATCCTGCCCTCCCCGACAACAGGGAGCGTCTCCCCTGCCCCCGTTGGGCCACGTTAGGCCCCCTATGCAGCATCTGCAGCCCCAGCACCTGCTCCTGTGCATTCAGGACCCCTCTGATCCCTGAGACTCAGGACACCCAGGACAAAGCCTATTCTGCAGAGCTGCTTTGACCCCCGGCTCATCTGGCACACTGCTCTCTTGCCGCTTGGGATTCGGGGTGCTCTGCATGCTGGCTGGTCCCAGTGCCACGCTCTCAGGGGCTGCCCTGCCCACCCTCTGCAGAGACAAGCCCACAAACCAGCCCCTCAGAAGAGCGGCAAAGAGAGGGGGGTAAGAGGGTAGCCACAGCAATCATATAGCAGCAAGCAGAAGAGCCCAGCCACTGAGACCAATGGTCCTTGTGCCCCACTCAGGTGCAGTGATACCAGCAGCTGTGGCCACGCCCAGTAATCTCCATCTCTGACATTTCTGCCCCAGGTCCCCGTTGGCTCGCTGCACTAATGGAGAGGAGCTGACTGGAGACACAGGCCAGGTGGACTGCAGCTACAGATTGCTGGCATCCTACAGCCATGACTCCCTCCTGAGCGGCCCAGAGCGGCTCACCCCCAAGCATGGGCCAACACACTGTGTCATAAGCCTGACCTAGAAGCTAGTTCTCTACAAACCCCCCCATCCCTGCTACTGCTCTGGCAGGGCAGGGGGGCCTGGATAATGGCAGATTCCCCCTACCGCGCCCATGGGGCACGGCCTGACCCTGGCTGAGCGCCGTAGGAACTGCTCTGTGCAAACAGAGATTGTGGAATAGGAAAATCTTACCGTGAAGAGTCAGTTTTAAAACCAGGTCCAAGTCTAGCCCATCAGGCTGCTGCTGCTGCTCTGTCTGGGGACACCCCAACACACGGATGCTTCTGCTCTCACCCTCCCCTGCTAAGAAGGTTCTGTTGGGAGATTTTGTTTCCATGCTGAGTCTTGCGGGGGGGGAGGGGGCGAGTCTTGCAGTATGTCTAGATGGGGGCCAAACGCTGGCTTAGCCCATGCTTTCGAGACACTGGCAACACGACTGAATCCCCTGGACCAAGAGCACCGTATCTCCAGCTCTCGTACACTTTGCCTGGGGCTTTGCGAGCTGCTCTGTCTGTGCAGACTATAGATGGAGGGGCATTCCTGGTCCCCGTCAGCATTAAGAGGAATTTGTGGTCTCCTTTTTACTCTCGATCTGCCATGGTTACATGAATATCTATTCCAGGACGGACCTCCACTCGCCCCTCCATTGGCAACACGCGCCCCCCCAGGGTTGGGCTCAGGACTGAGGCGATGGCGGCCCTCCGACAGATGGAGAACTGGCTGCAGAGTGGCAAGGGTTAACGGAGATCTGATCAGCATCCTTGCCTGGCTCCTGAAGTCTCACTGAGCATGCCTTTGTCTCCATGGCTTTGTGTGATGTGCGTGTAATGTAAGTTGACAAGATCTCTATTAATGGGAAAGGAGAATTAAGCTGCCAGAGGTCGTTCATGGCAGGAAAGGCACTGGTGGGTGGTGGTTGTGTCTCACCCTGTGGAGAAGGACTGAAGGGACTGGCATGTAATGGAGCCCACATGAAGCTCATCCCTCCTGGAGCATCCTGCTCTTCTCCTTTCTCTGCCTGAGGACATCCTGTGCGGCTCAGGGCCACAGCTCCTGTGGGGGGACCTGGAGTGCACCCCAGAGGCAGCTCCCCATCAGGAACTCAGAGGTCTGATTTGTAAGATGACTTGGTGCTGCATATGGGCAGAACAGACGACACCAGGCGAGTCCCAAGCCCGGAGAGAGCTGTTTCCCAGAGCAGCCGTGCGTTCCCCAGAGATGTAAAACACTCCCATCAAATGGCCACCCAAGGGCTACCAACAGGACACACTTGCCAGCAGTCAGGGTTGGAACATAATGGGCAGAGCTACAGGGGCTTCTGCAGTGCTGGTGTCTCCTCTTTCCAGAGAGCATTCAAAAAACACCACTGATCGCTCAATCACAAGAGACCAGTGCTCTTCCCAGATGTCCGTGGCCAGGCCAGGGCGAGTGAAACTGAGTAATCTGCCCACTTGGCTCAAGGGTGTCGCTGGCAGCAGCCAGAACAGGGACAGGCAGGTGCAGAAATGCAATGAACACTCGTGGCGGAGCAGGAATAAACACAGGTGCAATGCAAACCCAGTCCCAAAGCAGCCCTCAGGACGCTGGCCTATTGCAATATGGGAAAGGTGGGCGTCAGAAGTGCTGCTGGAGGCTGGGAGTGCCAGGAGAGCAGGCTGGGAGTGGTGGCAATCAGGATCGTCGACCTATCGTTCCTCGGGAGGAGCTGAAGCAAGGCTGTTTTGCAGGAGTCCGGAGACAGAGCAGTACGTTGGTTGAAAACCAGGGCTACTGGTAATGTCACCACTTTGCCTTAGATCTAACCCTTCCCAGACAGGGTTCTCCCTCTCCGTCTTCTTCCTGGAGTCCTCGAAATCCACTTTATCCGGTGAAAGTGAGATTGAAAAATGTGGGCAGAGATCTCAGCCAATAGACAGTGGATCTTCTTTAGGAACTGCTAGGCTGCATCTAGGGCAGCCTCCTTTGGCCAACAGGCCCGCCCACACCAGATACTTCAGGGGAAAGTGCAAGAACTCTGCAGCAGGGTGACGGGATAACCTGCCCACAGGGAAGTTTTTTTTCTTGCACCCAGTAGTTATGCCCCAAAGCAGGAGGGTTTGTAGCCCTTCCAAGTCTCCTGGTTTTGGATATTTGAACTCGCTGTTTTTGTTATCCTTGGAAACATCTGATCTATTTTTAATGGATTTCAGTACAGGCACTGGGGCTGCTGCCTTTCATCTATGCTTAAGGAAACTCAGGATAGAAAGAATTTGCCCAGTTTATGCAGTTGGGCTGGGAAGCATGAGCCAGTTGGCTGCCCTTCAGGATTAGCTCCCTGAGAGCTCCCTTGCTGAAAGCACTTTGCTAACCTCTTACCTACAAGGCCTCCACAGGACTACCAAAACCAGCAGACAGAAACTCACTTCCCCAGAGAGGCTGTGCCTCGGGAGCATGGAGATTCTGTTCCTGTGTCCCACATTTTAGGGAGAACATTTTGAAATACTCTGCCTCAGCCCAAGGAATATTAGTTCAATGAAACACGATCTGCTCCTTCAGAATCTCTACAATTAACTCGTGTCCAATTTCTCATGCTTGTTTCCTTGAGGTCAGTTCCTGGTCACATGTGGCTGACTCTGTGTAGCAGGAACCCAGGCATTCTGGGTGACTCGGCACTGTCTCCCTCTGCCCCCTCAGGGATCTAATGCATTAACTCCAAGATCACTTATTTTGTCTCTCCAAAGTTCTCCACTGTTTGATGGTGCTGGTAGCCAGGATACTGGCCCAAGCTCATGATGTCACAGTCTTTTGGCCCATTTCCCTGCTGCTTCTGTCTCCTGTCTACAATCTCTAAAGAAAGTGAAAGCATTTGGATTTGATTTCTCACCCCAGGGTTACACCATTAGCTAACAGCAGCACTGGTTGCCTGGTCTCATGGTTCACTTTTTAGCTGTGCCTCATATTTGGAGACATAAAAGTAACTTCCGAACCTGGGTTTTCATGAGAGACTGGCCAGGGATACAGTGCCAGATCCTGGGCGGTAAGGGACACCGCCATGGCCTTCACTCGTGTGTAGGACTCAGCCCGATCAGCCATTTCTACTCTGGGCGGTCTCCAGGAGCACTCACGGGGGGGGGGAGGACAGGAGCATGCCCTGGTGCCCTCGTGTCCCTTGTATTTCTCTGTTTCCGGAGCAGGACACGCACCCCTCCCCCTCAGGCCTGTGTGCCCGCAGGGAGATGGACAGGGCTACTCTCACGGAAGAATTGGAAGGAAAATCAAGGAGAACAGTGGAGTCAAAAGAGTTTCCAAAGGAGCCTGCGCCACCCCAAAGTGAATATTACTTGGGACTAAATTGTTTTCCTTATCTGGACGTTTGTTCTAAGGAGTCAGACTTAGCCTCCCAGCGAACCCAATAAGTCTTTCAGTCTGACTGGAAACTCCACATTTTTCCTTTTTAGAAGAATGTCACAGACATTCCTCCGTTCCATTGCTCTTTGTTGCCTCTCCTTTCCCTCCTGCTAACATGTGAGCAGGGGGAGGGGGTTACTCCAGCGCTTCAGGGGCTCGCGAGCCAGCCCTAAGCTGGACATGGGCCCAGACTGTCTGGACGTCGCTCAGCAGTGCAAAGACCTATTGTTTTGCTTGGCAGGCTGCTGGTATTTTTCCTTATGCCCAGAAAGGCTGCGCCCACTTACAGCCAGTGACCTAGGGAGGGGGAGGAAGGGCCAGACTTGTGTTCCACCCTTTCCCCCTTCAGTGAGCTTAATCAGTCAGCGACGCTCGCTCTGGGGCGTATCATCTCGAAAATTAACTCCTATTTCCTGAGGAGCAGCTTCCCTTTCTCTCTCACTCTCTCAGATACGTTCTGTGTTTGGTCCTGATTTATTCTTTAACATAGCCGACATAAGGGTTTATGATCCAGCCAGGTAACTGAGTCCTAAATGAATCCCATGGGACTGTCTCCTCCACAGCACCTGAGCTACTGCCGTGCGGGGCAAAGCCCACCCAGCCCTTCCCACACTTGCGGGAATCTTGTCCAGACATCTTTGGTATGGGGCTCTGGGCTTGTGGTGAGATCTCTAGCACGTCCCTGTTCTGCCAGGGGCAGGAATCCCACCAGAAGCCTCTCTGATTCTATCTTCATACTTCCAGGGCTGGGGAGAGCAGGAAGTGCAGGGCTGTGGGAAAACTAAACCGGGAAGCTGGCCAAAGTTTCTCACACCACAGAGTAGGTTTGGTTCATGCTCAATTCAAGTGCCGGGCACAAGTTCAGGTCGGGTCTTGTCTTATCTCACATGGTTTCTCCCAGGTCCTGATATCATCATATGCTTTCACTGGCCTGATCTTGCAGCTGCTCCATCCTATTGACTGTAGTGGGCGTCGCATGCACAGAGCAGCTGCAGGGTCCAAGTCCCGGGGGTCTATCTTTCTGCACGGGCAGTGTTTCATTGCACCTTTCACACAATACCATGCAAGCCCCATTTCTCACCCTGGTTGCATGTTGTACAGTCCAGGGGATTTTTACACAGTTGCCATGCGAGGATTTGAAAGCAAGCTCTTTCCCTCGCAACCAGTTGAACTGATGCCATGAGTATCCCTGGCGGACAGTCAATGCAGGAATTCGGAGAACGTAATCTGCACACCATCTCCGGCATCAGCTGGAGTCGCAACATCCTGCAGCTCGAAGAGGCCCTGGCTCAGATACGGCTCTAATCAAACGTACCTTCTGGAGACCAGACTGGGTTCCCATGGCCATGGAGCTCCAAGTTCAACACAAAGCTTAAATCCAGACAGTGCTGTGGTGGAGCAGGAGAGAGACTGTAGATCCAACAGCACCGTGCTCTGATTCCATCCCTACCACCATCAGGCGAACTGAGCGGATATAACAGAACCCGCCCAAACCAAAGCTGGGCCTTGCTGGGGGTTACACTTCGTTCAGCCACTTTCTTTTTGTATACGAGAGAGCACATTTTGCAATTTTGTTCTCTGGTTCTAGTCACGTCCAGGAGCCAAAGTAGTGACAGCCCATCGTGGTGGATCCAAGTGGGGAAATACAGAAATTTCTGGGGGGACTCAACTCCAGACCTTCTGAGACTGCCCCATCACTGGTTCCATAGTCATCAGTTTTCTTTGTTGAAAATCTAGGGGCTGGTTCTGTATTTACAGAACCCCACCTGCACAGTGACAACCGTAGCACAATGCCCTGGTGTGGTGGGAGTTTCTAATCCATCACCAAGAGGTACCCCACTCACAGCTCAAAAGAGGAAAAGGGAAGAAGCAAAGTGAATGCTTTAGCTCACTCGTCCAGCCAGCATTTCACGCTGATTCGTTCGCTCTCCATCCAAACCTTGTTGAGACCCTTTGAACTGCAGACCAGGGTCTAGTATGGCAGGCAATGTGACAGGCAGCATAAATTAAGATCCCTGCTCACCTGAGTAGCTGATTTCCAAGGTTGTTTTGCAGCTGTTGTTGTTGTTTGTTTCGTGAAATTTGAATTTAATGGTGAACTGAAAAGCAAATAGGAAAATTGAGCGAAGCCCAGATCTCTGGGCTGAAGTTCCCCAGAACTGGCTGCTCACGGCAGCATTCCACACAGAAATAAGCTTTAACTAAGCTCTTCCAAATTTTTCCCCAGTGCACCTCCCTCTGTGAAATGCTTCTGCAACTGCTAGCTTCAGCAATGAGGCAGCCAGAATGCAACGCACAAGAGCATATGTCTCAATACAGCCACATCATCCATGACATTTGTGATGTCACAGACAGAGGCATTCTGCAATACTGTTGTTATTATTGTATTGTCTTATGGTCGCTTTAACCTAGGAGCCCCAACTATGATCAGGCTGCATTCTGTTCGATGCTGTACAAAGAGAACAAGAAAGAGCCCCTGCCCTGAAGAGCTTCCACTCTCAATAGACAGGCCAGACCACGTTAGGAGAGAAAAGATATAAAATACACCTCCAGTGAGCCAGAAAGGACTAAAAAGAAAAGGAGGACTTGTGGCACCTTAGAGACTAACTAAGGTGCCACAAGTCCTCCTTTTCTTTTTGCGAATACAGACTAACACGGCTGCTCCTCTGAAACCTGTCATCAAGAAAGGACTAAGAGCATTGCACCACGGGGGGAAAAGAACTGGAAAGAGATTCATTAAATAGCTATCTGCACTGAATGCCCAAGCCGTGCTAATGGGCACATTCACCACACACACATCTGGGTGCTTGCCAGTTTTCACTGTAGTGCAGGTCACCTTTAATGCAGTGCTAGCAGCTGCCCTGGGCCCTCAGTCCCAGAATCACGCCCACACTAAGGATGTGGTTACTCTTAGAGCCGCTGGCAGAGCATAACCCCCACTTGCATCCTGAGGAAAAGGGCCAGCCGTGGTAATTCCTGCTGGTACAGGGACCCCCTCTACAACCTTCCTGTTCTCACAAAGGGTTTTCTCATCCCACAGGCCCATCCACGTCCCTGGGACTGGCACTTTCGCTCCCATCTCTCCCTCATTACGAGTAACGGCCCTGCCTGCAGGTGGTGTCATTTGGCCTCGGGCCCCATTTGCTAATTCTGGTGAAAATGCAGCTCCCGAGAGCATGACATTACCTGCAGGTGCCCAGCCGCACAGAGGCCTGGCTGAATCCCTGCAGGGCACTCTGTGGGGTGCTGCGGACACTGCAGCTGCACTGGGAATGCAGCAGCCTGCATGCTTGGTGCTTCTTGCATGGAGAGCTTTACACCTGTGCCCTGTAGTCTTCACCGCCTGCCACTTCATTTCCACATGCACTTCAAGGGGTTGGTTTCACCCTACAAAGCCTTTGAGGGCTTGGGGTCCCGTCTAATTAGCCTCACAGCTCAAGCTGTCTCAGCCCACAGGCAGGGGTTCAGCGCTAGAGCTCACTTTCCAGACCTGGGCTTGCTGACGTTCCTGGCTCAGTGCAGAAGTTATCTCTTCTCCTGGGCTTCCATGAACCAGGCAAGCCCCGGCTGGATGGCTAGATGAGCAAGAGCTCTTAGCACCCGTTCATCTTGTAAATTTGCTGTTTGATTTTATACCATAAATGCTCGAGAGTCAAGCAGTAAACAAACCACTGCAAAGCAGCACTGCACCAAGGCTTCCCTCGGCCCTCAGAGCCCAGCCCTGTTTGGTATATCCATTAGCCGACATTCTCCTCAGTATCTACAGCTGACTGGCCTGATGGAGGGAGAACACAGCCCCTGGAGGGTGCCTAGGCAAATGTGGCAGGGAGTTCCAAGTCCCCAGCTACTGAGAATAATGATGATAAAAACGCACACTCCTGATTCCCGAGGTTCTGTGCCCATCTACTGTATTTCCATGTTCTGCACATAAAACTCTGTCCAGACAGAGACTTCCACGGCCACAGATACGGAGGGGCAAAAAGGAAGGTGAGCAACAAATGAGCTAATCAGACAGGAAACGGCCTTTGTATCCCAGCCAAGACAAACTTGGATTGTCTCTTTGACTCAAAGTGCGGCTGAAGCAGGAAAGCTTTTGAAAAGTGCACACAGGGCTGGTCTGCAAATTGGAGGTGGGGAGCCTGCCCTGCCCCAGCTTAGGAAAGGAGAGGGCACGACACAACCCCCAGCTGTCACAGCAGTCCGAGCTCGCTGGTTTTGTACATGGACCGTCACCCAGCAGAAAACTCAGCTGTCACACCAGGTAACCAAGAATCTCTCCAAAGCCCAGTTCAGGTACCTGCTCTGTGCGCCCCCCCGCCGCTCTGCTCCAGACAAATGGTCATAAAGAGCCATTCCAGGACTGGGATTAGGTCCAGGGACATGGCCGTCTGACCCCTGAGGGGCTCAGGAGAGGTGAATATTCATTTCTCTGGATCCTCACATCATGGGTTGGGGCAGCCGGGCACTGAAGCTGCTCTGGGCATTTCCAACTGTGTTCTTACTGGCTGGAAACGCAGCTCCCAGTCTGGTGTCTGATCCCAGCCTCTGCCTGCCGGGGATATGGGGGCTCCATGCTGGGGTTGCTGCACTGTACGATGGAGAAAACACTTGTAAGGAATTCCTCTCTCAAACATTTTATTGTCAGTTACTTTGGCCGAGCGAGTCATCCCTGTGCTGCGCCAGGCGGGGCTGGCAGCCGTTCCCCTGTCCGAAGGGAGAGTCTCATCCCAGGGGAGGAAGGGGCCCCGTGCCAAATGATACCTCGTGGGAAGCAGATTGAGCTTGAGATTGATGATGCTCTAATCAGGGTCGCCCTTCCTGCCTCCCTTTCAAAGCCTATTCCGTGGCCACTGGCTGCACTGGGGAGCAGCTTGGGCATTCTGCACAGGAAGCCCAGTTTGGCGAAGGATGCAGCAAACTCTGCAAGATGGAAGGTGTCAAACTTTTCTGGGCTCATGTAGAATTCTCTGCAATGAACCACCTGCAGTTTACAAGGAAAGCACAAACCCAGCTGCATTCAGGAGCTTTCAGCTCCAGTCTCCAAGGTCTCTCCCAGTTAATCCATGTGAAATTAAATCCCCAAGCCCTTAACGGGCTAGAGAGCAGGGGTTATGGTAAAACAAGCCCTGGAGCCTGTCTGTGCATTGGGTGAATGGCAGTGATGGGGGTCAGCGAGGACCTTAAAAGATCAGCAGCTCAGATTTGCTCTGCATAGGCACCCAAAAGCCTCCCCAAGCCTGGAGTCAGCAGAATTGGGCTGGAAATCTCATGAGAGCTGGCTCCTTTGGGTAGTTTTGGTGCACTTGGATTCAGTCCCAGCCAGAACCCAGAAGTGAGCAGAAAAAACCTCTCCAAACAGTCAGACCCCTAAATAGATGCAGCTGGAGTTTTTTGTTCCAGAAGCGGTGCCCGGTCAGGGCAGTGAGGCATTGCGTCCGATATAGATCCAGGGCATGCCAAGTGCTCTGCAGAAGGGTAAGGAGACCTGCTAGGCGAAGGGGATGACTGGTTTTTCTAACTGTTTCAGCCCTGCCTTCTTACTAGTTACTAAGGTTATTACTACGCCCAGAGGATGGGCACTGCAGGATGCTCTTATTTCCGAGATGTCTCTGTCACCATCCTGTAACTGGAACCCCTCCATGAAGCACTCACTCTGCTCCCAGGTTTCCAAGACAAGAGAAGAGAACTAAATACCTTGTAACAAAGCCACAGAAAAGCTGATGCTGTCCGTCAGGGGAGCAATGGCTCAAAATCCCATATGGCCAAATAATTACTTACAATTCTCTTGTCTCCCGTGTTCAATAAATATTTGAGGTTCTCCCAAATCTCAGCGCTTTAAAGCGTCCAAATGTTTGATTTGGCAGGAAACAATTTTAATACAAAAATCTGTGGTGCTCTTAAAGTTCAGCTGCTGTCTGATCACAGGTTGGCCCCTTTAATCACCCAGGCCCCCAGAATCGCTCCCAGTACACTCACCTCCTCAGAGGTGGCTCCCATGCATTCCCGCCCCTACCTGCACTGTGCCCGTTCATCCCCACCCTGCGTACAGCCCTCCAGATGCACGGAGCCACCCCCTGCGGCCCCTCGCACATTCACACCGCCGAGCCAGAGCGCCCTTTGGCTTTTGTGTCTTTAAATCTCCCGTTGCGGGGCGGGAGTTGTGCCCGCAGCCAGGCCCTGTGGGAGGCAGGAGAAAGGCAGGCAGCTTGACTCTTGGTTGCAGCAAGGCCGTTTCTGCCTGGCGCAGGCTGGTGTTTGGGGCTCGTGGCAGAGCTGCGTGACCGGAGCGGGGGCGGCAGAGGGTCCAGGGTGGTGACAGCTTTAAGCCCTCTGAAACAGGAAAAGTGTGTGATGCCAGCTTAAACCACGTTAAAGCTTTCACAGCTTTGACTGCCATCGCTACCGCTACGGTTCGCACCCGAGGTGGTGGGCGGGAGCTGCAGGGTTGGAAATAGCCGCTCCGCAGACCCCTCAGCCACTGCTACCGGCATGGTGGAGACGCAACGTGGGGGGGCGCTGTGCACATGGGGGAGCCTGTGGCTGTGTGCTGGGGTGCGAGTGCAGGCATCTATAATGTGGCTGGTGTGACCAGAGTCAGGAATGTGTCAAACTCCCTATCTCACAGTTAAGCACAAAACTCCTCCGCCGGGTCTGGTTTGACTCCTCGTCTGGGTCAGGCTGCCCCGCTTCCCGACTGGTGATTGCAGCTTGTCTGACATGCGCATCTCCCCACCCACCCTTGCCTGGAGCGTGGGGCCAGGGATCAGCCCCTCGCTCTGCAGCGCTGCCAGATCAGTAGGAGGCCTGGGCCCCACGTGCCAAGCTGCCCCCTCCTGTGGTGGGGGCTCCGAGCAATCAGGAAAGGCATTTGCAGCAATCAAAGTGTGAGAAACACCCACACAGCTCCCGGCAGCCATGCCTCTGCCCTGGGGAGGCCAGTTCCACGACTGCCCCACTCAGGGAGGGTGAGGGCCCAAAGCTCACCCTGGCCCTGCTCTTTAATGGCATAGTTAGTCCCTTTTGAGCCAGCTGCATTCGCCCTCCCCCATGGCTGGGATCCCTGCAATCCCACACCTGTTGTGGGAGCTCTGCTCAAGGAGAGGGCTGGAACCCTCTCTCTGCCATACACAGGCTCTGACCAGCATAATAACCAGGGGCCTTTGGAGAAAGGGCCCCTTGTTCCTCCCTGGTCCCTCCCCAACATGGGCACTGAGGATCTGCAGCCAGTTCCAGCTCTCCAGCTGCGTGAGCCCTGCAGCAAGTTTGCTCCTTTGTGCTGCGCTGTGTCTCTTGGGACAGCACCCGAACCGCCCCTGGAGGGGACCTGGCCCTTTGCAGAGCTCCTGTCCTAGTGCAAGGCAAGACCCTGCACGCTGCATCCCCCCCACAGTCACACGGCTCACACGGCGGCCCGCTTGCACTTCCTTCTCCATGCCACACTCCATGACCTGGAGATGGAGCTTACCGGTAGGCAGCCAGAGCGTTTCTAACCGGCCCAGCACCCAAAGTGCACCGCGCACTGCCTGCTTCCAGTTCCCAAGGGAAGCGAAGGGTTAAAGCATTTGGAGGCAAAGAGTCCAGCCAGAACATGTCTAGCCATGTTGCAGGAGCATGACTAACCATGTCCCGCAGCTTGTAACATGATCCAGGACGATGCACATCACAGCCCCTGGGAGAGGGCTGCCAGCGCCCGGCTGGGGCGAACATGCTAATTTGGTGTAACTGCTTCAGTGATGGGACAAATAAGGAAGCAGCAGAGAAGCCAGTGACACCGGGAATGAGTAAATCCCAGGCTCATAAAACAAGTTGAATTCAGCTAACTTTATTACCTTCAGTTACTCGCCCTGCAGCCTATTGTGTAACACCGCACAGACATTCTCCATGGGGATCACCGGCACTCGGCCCTTGCCTCAACTGACCCAAAGAATTCCATGTTGCTTTCCAGGGAGATTTCTGCCAGTTCCATGCCTCCTCCCTGCTACAGAAAAGAAAATGACATCCAGAATTGTGTATGATACCGAGGGAAGGGCTCGTCACCATTTTCACAACCGCCACTCACCCTCTGAGGATGTCACGCTCCAGCCAGCAAGGGCAATCCGTCACCCCGCCTGACAACAGGGTGTCTGGGCTCTGCCCCTTGCCTGGACTGCTTGCCAGACCCATCTGCAGCAAGCCCATCACTTCACACATCAGGGCCTTCCACCAGGTGAGGGACTAGCCGCACCAGCAGCGCCGTGCGATGGAGGCACCAGCCAAAGAAGGAAAGCGAGTGCTACCGAAGAGCTGAGAATTATACACCTGAATAGGTGCAGAAATGCTGCCAAGCCTGCTTCACTATGGGAGGCAACAGGGAGTCTCCTAATGGCTCTCTGTTAGCCGTGGAATTAACTCGCCCATGAGAAGCACCAGACCTGACCCTTCCCCAGCGACTAGGGGCCTTTTCGCTCGCACACAGAGGCTAGACCGGTTTTAACTGCGGTTTTGAGAAGAACGACAAACACAAAGATACGTATGTATTCACATCCAAGAAAACAACATTTGATTTTCCACAGAGAAGATCAAATAATATTTCAGTTACAGTTAATTACACCCCCCCGAAAGCACATCAAAGAGAGCAGTGTTGTTCTCAGAGAGGCTTTTTCATTGACTCAGTGTGTGTAGGGATTTCACACATGGCTTTATCATTGGCTGCATTAGCTGCTACTTCTCGCCAATATTTAAAGGTATTCTACAGGGGCCGTCATTTGAATGATAAGAAATAACAGTGAAGACACCGATCCCAGCCAGAGTCCAGCCCAGCCCAGACATAGACTCATAGAGCGTGAGGCCAGAAGGGAGCATTAGATCATCTAGTCAGACCTCCTGGATATCACAGGCCATTGCATTTTACCCAGACACCCCTGTTTTGAGCCCAGTAACCTGTGTCTGACCAAAGCGTCTCGCGGAAAGGCAGCCAGTGCGGATCTGAACACGTCAAGAGATGGAGAATCCACCACGGCCTGGGTAGGTTCTTCCAGTGGTGAATTCTCCACTGTTACAATGTGTGCCTCATTTCCGATTTGAAGTTGTCTGACTTCAGCCTCCAGCCATTGGTTCCTGAGCTGCCTTCCTCCACGAGACTGAAGACCCCTTTAGTACCCAGTCCTTTCTGCCTGGGCGGGCACGGATACGCTGTAGTCAGTCACCTCTCGGTCGGTTTCTGAGAAGCTAAACTGACTGAGCACTTGTACTCCCCAAGCCTGTTCCCAGGAAAGATGGGCCACAAGTGTCGCCATGCAGAGGCCTTCCCCTCAGACCCCTAACATCACTGGACTCGGGAGTGTCTCGGCCGGCACACCTGGCAGTTCCTGGGGGCCGATGGGCGTTGACGAGCTCAGAGGAGCAGTGTGACTCCTGAGGCGCAGACACCAGTGGTGACAGGCCAGACCCAAACCCCACGGAAACCAGTGGAAAGGTTCCCCTTGACATCAGTAGGGTCTGAATCGGGCCAGTATGCTGCCGGGGTGGCAAACCAGAAATACTGTTAGAGGCAGGCCCGGCCTAGCCAGTACTGCCCGATTCTGAGGGGCCAGGAAGCCGGGCTGTTCCGTGCGGGTTCAGCTGCCATTGAGCGTCCGCTCCCCTAAATGTGGGACAATATCAATAAAAGCTGCAGTTGCACAGCGGTCCCATTGCCACCCGGCCAGACTTTGCGGTGTGCCAGGCAGGGCGACCGAGTCAGCACCACTAGACGAGTTACTGGATAGCTTTGCAGACGACGGCATTTCTATTTTACAGGACAAAAAATATGCCTCTCCTGTACCCTGCTCTTACCCCCCTGCATCACCCGACCACCCTCATATCCAGAGTCTGCCCCGTTGTCAGGTGCTCTCATCAGTGCCCGTAACATGTGAGGTGATGCCCATGCACACAGTCAGACACAGACCCTGCCCCAAGAGCTTACGACTGATGGCCCCAGGCCACGCAGTTGATTGAATTGTGCTTCGTACAAGTGCAGGTGTCACCCACGACACTCCAGCTGCAGGATCCGGGCCTGGAAAAACAAGCGACATACCAGGGTGAGGGAAGAGATACAATCATACGTGCGTTATGCAGTCGCCGAGTATATACATGGGACTAGCAACTAGACACACAGCTGCCAACCTGCCATTGCTAGTGGCCAGTACCTGCTCGGAGTCATGGAGGAGTAGGTCTTGAGGCGGGATTTGCAGGAAGACAGGGCAGTGACCTATATTGGAGCCCATCACCAGACCACCTGAGCACTCAAATACCATAGCTCAGGTGCTCCAATGTGATCTCCAGCTTTGTGGCTTAAAGCATCTCCATTTAAAAGACTTCCTGGGGGGTCAGAGGAGCTGATTTGTTGTCAGTTCAGGTGATCTGTGCAGGTTAAAGAAAACTGTAGATTTCCTTTCTAACTGACCAGACAAAGTCCTAGGCAGAGCCTCCCAAAAGCCTGCTAATAACCAAAGGGTCTAAAGGCACGCTGAGGCTTTATTACACCGTATCCCATTTAAACTAAGAGGGACACTGAATCCTTCCGTCAGCCTGAGTCTCCTGGCAGTAGTCAAGCCTGCAGCGATGCTGGTCAGAGAGGCTGGAGGAATACAGCTGTATGTGGTCAGCAGATCACCAGCTGCTTTTCTTTTCCTGTATTTTCAATTTTTCCTAATTATTGTAAAAATCCTACTTGTTTAGCTAGATTCATAGTGATGTGTGTGAGCTCATGCTGGAATGTAGCATCATGGCCATTGGCCATTAACATCCATCCACATGAAAAGCTAATATTCCTCATTAGAATACAGGGCCTGAATAGACTTCAGTGGTCAATGTCCCATTCTCTGTAATGTACCAACTTCCATTTGTACTGTTGGCTCCACCCCCATCGTCCCTAAGATCTGTGTCAATTGTCGGCTGACGTGCTATGGTTAATATCTCCTGACATCTGAGCACCTTTCTGGGGCTGACATGGCTTCCGGTGTGTTCCAGGGTCAGAACACCACGAAAAACGGAGTGGTCCCAAGGCTGGCGGCTAACCCTTTGGGCAGTGTGAAGGGTGCCTTCCTCGGGAATATTTAGAACACTGCTAGGCAGTGCATTGCCCACGTGAAAATGAGACTCCCTCAGGCAATTGCATGTATGGTAGGGCCTGGTCAGTAAGTGGAAAGAATTTGATTTTATTGCCCAATAAATCACAGAACTTTCAATTAGATGAGTGGCTTAATGACCCTGCTGAACTGAGCATCCCAGCTCTTCTGTAAGATCAAAGTCCTGCACTGGTGACACACCAGCGTCACAGAATCCTGGCATTTACTGGGCTCCACTCCCTCTTATTCAGCATCCAGGACTAAAGCAGATGGGATGGCTTATGTTAAATTCGTGAAGTTATTCGTCATATATAGCTCATTTGCCTTGTCACAGACTTCCTAGTGAAACAGCGGTGTGTGAACAGGGCATGTGTGACCTCTTGCACTGCCCTGCACAGTCCTGGGTTCACCAGGCACTTACAGCTTTCCGTACATAGGAATTGTTACTGGGCGACTGGTTTCTTTACGAGAGAAGAGGGAGAAGGTGAGGCACCCGGAGTCCTGGACTAGAGCAGAACCCTTTGTCCAAGGAGAGAGCTCTGAGAAGGCCCCACATGTGGGAAGTGATGCCAACAGAGGGAGAGCCTGGAGAGAGACACCAGGATGCAGAGTGCAGGAGAGTCTGAGGTTTCAGGGACAAAAAGACTCCAGCCAGCACGTGAAGCTGAAGACCTGGATTTCTCTCTGGGAAAAGGGACTGAGTCTGTTTCGAATTCTATGTAAATAAATTGGACCTGGAAGGAGAGTGTTCTAAGGACTCTGGACTGGTGAAGTTTATTAAAGGAGTGCTGAAGAGGGGAAACTGAGGGAAGCCTCCGCAAAGCCACACTTGGCCCGCAGAGAGCACAACACGGCAAGCCCAGCCTCCTACAGGAATGTGCTTCAAAAGATGAAATCGAGATAAAAATATTGCAGTGCCCCTCTTTGCCCTCAGAAGGATGCTCAACTTGAGATGCAGTTAGCTGCTCCGCAGAGCTTGGAAAGTCCCTCAAGCAATTCAGCCAGGGCTGCTTGGAAAACTCCCCCACGCAGGTACCTCAGAACTGGGACCATAAGAAGCAAGTCTACAGGCTGTTGGTGGCTCAGTTTATCTGAGAGGGAATCCAAAAAGAAACTGAAAGAGAGACAGAGACGGACGCACTCACACTTTGTTAGCCCAGAACAAGAATGGTGGGTTCACACACTTGGCTCTTTTTCTCTTGCGAGTCAGTGTCCCTCGTTTCTTTTAATAAAGTTCGTCCAAAGCCCATGAACTTTGGGAGCCAGCAGGGGGAGGCTGAGCGATGAATGGAAAGAAAGTCAAGAAAGATCATCTAGGTTTCACAAAACATCTTTGTCTGACACACATCTACAGGTGGATCTCTCTCACCCACAACAAAAAACAACCCTACGTTGTATAGCCGTCTCATACCAGTTAAATAACAACACCCTAAATACAGTTCTAGAACACAACGAGTTACAAACATTTGAATTTAGTAAATTTAGCTGCTAATTTGTCTCTGAATTCCTACTGCTCGTTCAGTACTGGAATGCCTTTCCTCTCTCCCACTTGCATGAGGGAAGGAAATATCTACGGAATAGCAGAACACAAGCTCTGGTACAGGAAGAGGTGAACATCACTTTCTGTTAGAATAGTCAATCTTTAAAGTGCTCTAAAATCCACCTGCGTAGTCAGATTGCCTTGACATTTGCTGTGCCTCCTGGAGAGAGTGGGTACTCTGGGCTGGATTTGGTATAATTTGAGCAAGGGGTTCCCACCACTGCAAATACCCCTGCATTTTACAAAGTCATCTTTCAGTGTTGTTTTGCCCACACCTGGGGCTCAAGCCATGGTTCTGACCCTCCCCAGACTGATCTCAGCCCCTCCAGATTTAACATTGGGTTGTTAGTGCCTGGTGAGTACCTGTTAGTGCCGCTGCCCCTTTGAGGCTGAAGAAGCTACTGGACATCATTCAGAGTGGCCCAGGGCATATGCTCTCCTTCAGGTGGGTGAGCATTTTGCATAAGGCACATTAAGACACCCCACCGGAGAGTGGACTAACAATAGCTGGAAGAGCGGTGCTACTCGTGCGGCAAGGATACAATATTTGTACCTAGCAGTCAGTCGTTTTCCAACCCTGCTGAGAGTAGGACTCAGACTGAGTCAGCGAGGATGACCACATCCCCCTGAGCTCCTCTACAGTTGGGAGGGCAGATACACGGCCACACACCCCTCCCCATCTCAGAGTCAGAGTGGATCAACTCATGTCTGATTTGCAAATTTTGGTTAGGGAATACGGACCTAGCCAAGAGAGGGGGCTATCTGGGAATGAAAACCGGCCACGATTTTTGAGGGATACAGTGTGGGAGGATGGGGTGGTTACAGAAACTTCTGTAACTCAGGTTCAGAGTGCACTAACGATTGTATAGTCTGGTTTCATTTATTCCCCAAGTGCCTCAATACATGAAAGCAAAGCACTGGAATTAAGGCAAACCCACTGATCTACCATTGTTCCAGCTAGGATGAGAAAATCTTCCCAGTGAAAGTCTGTCCTTAATTAGGAAGCATTTGTCCAGAATGTGCTTGTGCACCACAGAACAACAGGTACGCCCCCATCACCTTTGCTCTTTACATTGGCCTTGGAACCTTTACCTGACTGTTGCAATTAGAATTAATCCAGGAACTTAAAGGAATTCAGAGGGGTGGAAGGAGTGTCCAGCAATGTATTACGCAGAAGATATAATCTGACTAATGAACAGCCCTGGGAATTCTACAAAAATATTTGATGGGTCGTATAAGAGATTTTGAACCTTTGTCAGGCTATAATATAAAGTGGACCACAAGTAACAAGGGAAAGTGTTTCTCCCACAGTTCCACTGCATGTGTTATGGGCTTAGAGCCAATTGTGCCCATTTAAATGAGGGAACGGGAGGTGGCCTCTCAACAGGGAAATGCAGCACCCTTCACAAGATGACTCAGAGCAGGTGCTGCACAGGTCCTCACGATAATTAGTCCCGAGACACCAGGGTTGCACTGGTTTGCTCATCCCTCTTCTCTTTAAGAACAGAAAGTGCTTTTGCCTCCAAACTAAATTTACCCTTTATTACTTTTTAACTGGGTTAAACTATTAAGTGCTTGTTCTGAACAGCCCAAGATCCCCCCGTGCGATATGAAGCTTAGAGCTCAGATGGGAGCAGGACGAATGTCTTCTCAGAGAAAGGCAGGGCTGGCAGCTGATGGGAGGGTTTGCCTTGTGGTAAGGACAGTAACACTGCTGGTACTTTACCCTCTAGCACTGGGGGTAGCGGGTCTAACCAAGGAAGCTCTGGCTCCCAGAGCAGGGGTAACACTGGCTCCTGGGACTCACATGGTGGCCATCTAAGCTCTCTCGAGGTCTGGGCTCTCCAACCTTGGTGAGCGGAGCTGTTGCCACCCACATTCATCCAAAGCTGAACAGGAGGAAAGAGAGCGAGGCCTCTGCCCCCTGGCGTTGTGAATGACACTGTCTGGGGCTGCCGGGGGCTCTGAGTCACAGACCCAGGCCAGCCTCCCCAGGGCAGGAGTCCTGCCATCCTTTCCCATCTATCTGTACAGTTCTACAGGCTGCAGCCCCTGGTGCATTCTGGTGGGCACCGCGTAACGCAAGCTCTGCTAACTGGTATCCACCGGGTAAATGTGAATGCTGCATACAACGCTGCTAATCAGCAGTGCCTTCCTGCAATCCACGAGCCATGCAGAGGTGACCACACACAGGCCCCTTCTGAGTGCTTGAAATCCCCAGCCCTTCACCCTTTGATGTGCCTCACCCCCAGCTCACCTCTTCTGGAGTCCATCCCAGTGCCGCCTAGACTTCCCATGGCGGTCCCAGCTCCAGCTGCTGATTTTAATGTTCAGTGACATCTTCTGAAGTGCTGACCAACTCTGGAAGCCTGTTAATACAGGGCCTCTCAGGGGGCATTACTGATACTTCCATTCTTTATTGAGTATTGCCAGCGTTTATATGCACCCATCAGCGTGGCGTCGGGGCACTTTGCAAGGCATACGTTGGGACAGTTGAGATCCCAGAGAGACCAAACCCCACGCAGCTTTCCCATCCCTGTAGAAAACCAGGCCTTTCGCTCTGTGCAAAGCAAACAGCAGGGCAAAGGCAATGATTGATAACATTTACCCGTGACAGGGAGAAAGCTGGAGAAGGGATGTCCTTTTCCATAGGCAAGGGGCATTTCTGGGGCATGTCTATTTGAGGGCTGCAAAGCCGGGCTGCAAATGGGGACAAGGAGAAAGGGGGCTGCAGCTCGAGTTCTCACTTGCGTTTATTCGCACACAAAAGTCCCAGGGACTCCTGAGCACTGTGACAGCCGGCTCCACAGCCGGCGTTAGCAGCCTTGCAAGCCCATCCTGCCCTGACCGATGCTGCCCCAAGAGGTGCTGTCAGAGCTGGATTGCAGCCGGGTAACAAGGCCAGGAGCAGCCTCCTCAGACCAGGGTAAGCTGAGAGGAGCCCAGAGCACCTGCTTTGCAGTGGGACTGCTCCCCCACCTGTTCAGCCAGTGCCCCCCAGCAGGACTCTTGGTGCAGCTCTGCTTCCCTAATATCTGCTCCTGGCCCCTTTCTGGAGCTGGCATCCAGCCATGGGCCCTGTTGTTTGCTTGCCCTGTCCCCACTATAGCTCCCGTGACTCCCCGATTCCTACTCATGTGACTCTCTCTGACTCTGGGTTACAAAGAGGCTGTAAAGGTGAACTACGCTGTGTCCTATTTACTGTGGCTGACAGCCACCAAGAGCTTCCCCTGCCCTGCACACTCCCTTCCAGCCTGTGGGCTTGGGCATGCATACTGAGCCACTTGGCTGGCATGCAGGGTAGTTTGTACATTTGATCCCATACAGGCCCTATATGGTGCTAAATCTCAGCTCTGTGATCTATAAACAGATCTGTCCGCAGGCCCTGGGCCGAACGTGCTTAGCACCTTGGCTGTGAGTGATGCCTTTGACAAGCGTAACCTCCTGCAAATGGCTATAAAACTTAGTAGCCCACTGGCCAACCTGAACCAGTCCCACAGCCCTGCATGCTCCAGATGTGCCATGAGCTCCAAAGCTCTGTGGGAACTTGAAGCAGAAATTTAGCAAGATGTTCGGGGAGAAAAGATCATCGTAAATTTTCCAAAAATGAGCCGCTGGCAGCTGTCTGGCTCCGCTCGTAGGAGCTATAAAATTTTACTAGGGGGGAAGCTCCTGAACGTTAGCACAGTCTCCCTGGCTCGGGGTTTTGGAACCAGTGGGATATCAGACACCACCTCATCTGCAGCTTCAGCTGAAGTCCAGGGAGAAAGCTCCAGCTAAATCCATCCCCTTCTCACCCAGCCCAAGCACCCACCCACACGCCTCAGCCCCACGTGGCCTGTCCGTGCAGGCCCGGCCTCCCCCACTGCCAGCGACACCCTGCCCTAAGAGTGGCAGGAACCCTACCCCTGGCTGGATGGGCCCTGCTCTTGCATGCTGCTAATGTTTTCCCAGGCCACGCATGGAAGCAAGGGACAGCTGTGCACGCAGTACCAATGCGGCTAGCGTCAGCTCTACGCGGTGTGTGAGACGGGCCCCTTCCAGGAACCCAGAGACCAGCTCAAGTCTGGGTCCTCTGGGGCATCTGGTGCGGGGGCAGCCAGGGTATGCTGTGCCCGGCAGAGGAATCGTCCTGTGCTTCCCTACGCCAGGGCAGCTTCTCCAGCCCCCCAGCCGGGGCAGTGCACGTTCCAGCAGCGGGATCCAGAGGGGCAGCAGCAAGTGGACGGAGGAGAGGCACCCGCATTTTACAGGCCCTGTGTAATTAAAGAGCAGGTGTGCAGTGAAGGAGGGTTCCAGGGCCCAGCCGATCGCCGGACGCGAAACCACCACAGTTTGCAGCCAAATAGCAAAGAAACCCAGAAGCCCAAAGGGGCAGGAAAGATTCTGATCTGGACACTCAGGTCACCCAGGCTATAGGGTCTTCTGCCTATACAGCGCCTAGCACAATGGGGCTTGGACACCCGAGCGGGGCTTCTTGGCACCAGTACCAATGGGTCCAGCAGCAGCTTCACCAGAGTGCCTAGGTGCCTGCACTGGGGAAATGGAGGGCTGGGCTAGGAGGCACACGGCCCTCTCCCACCTTCCCTCCTCACATTGTACCATGACGGGCAAGCCCCAGCCAGTTCAGTGCACTCAGCAGACCCCCAATGTCAAGAAGTCAGGCTAGAGCCGCCTCCTGGGAGGATCAGGGTACCCTGGTGAGACCTCCCCAGCTTGTGGCTGGTGCAGAGAGGGAGAAAAGGGGCTCATTTAAAATAAAAAAAATAACCAAGAGGGCTTTCTGCTAATTAAGGAGTTTGCCGCGTGAGCTGCAAGTAACAAATCCCACCAAGCCCCATGGATCTTGTCCCATGCCAGTTACAATGTCCACCCCCTTGAGAGGTGCAGCTCACTCCTGGGGCAATCCCAGACCCTCGGTACCAATCCGTCTCCTGGGTATCTCTCTCCACTCTCACAGCTGTCCCACGGAACCAACCCCGCACCCCAACTCACGGCCAAACCTGCTCCCTGCCCACCCCGTTCCGACATGGGTAACTTTATGGGCTGGGACTCTGCCCCAAACAGTCCCTGAGAACAGTGCAGGGCATACGCTGTGAAATGGGCCAGCCCTAAAAGTGAGGCCAAGGTTTGCAAGAGTGACTGGAGATGTTGGGAGCCCTCCAAGGGGCCTGATTTCCTGGGAAGGGCTGGGGAGAAACGAGATTTCTTGAAAATCAACCTCCTTCAAGGGGTCTCAAGCTGGGTAGCCAGATTCACCGGCCTCGTTTGAAAGAGTTGGCCTGAGGCGCTGAGCCTTATTCCCCTGTGGCATTAATGGGCATTAATTCCAGTGCAATCTGTGGCACGAACCAGGCTCCAGCGAGCGGGTGCGAGCGCAGGATCGGGCCCCACACATGCAGTTTGGCTGAGTCTCATTTTGATTTTGCTGATTTAGTCTGGCGAGTGTGTTTAATTCAGAGTGAGCCCTTCCTCTAGAATAACCAGAGTAGCCGAGCCAGGAAAAGGGACTCCCTTTCTCTCCTCACTTTCTTCCCACTGCTGCTCATGAGTTATAGATCTTCCACACTCATAAAAGATAATCACCCTTCATGGGTGAAGTGGCCTCTCGCTATACCATAGCAGCAGAAGGATTGATGAACTATGTAATTAAAAGCACAGGACCTGCAGCTCAAGGGCCGGACAGAATTTATATTAAAGGGAAAATACAATGTTTAAATTCTGTTACTCTTTGGTCAGAAGCTGTGAAATCCAGGACTTTATCCCAATGCCAAGCCCAGGGCTTGGCCTCCTCTCTGAATTTATGGTGGGACAAGGCTAGCTGGCTGTGGGGTTATGAAGACGTTATTGATACGTACAGTTTAGGGCTCATCAGTCTTGTCTTACCTGCAAACAGTGAATGAGTTGTGGTCATGGACTTGCTCAGCCTCTGTAATAATATTCAGACGGAGTGCCTGATTCCACTGGGTGCTCCTCTGCCCTGGCCACCCCGGGGGCTGGATTCCACAGGCTGAGTGAATGCTGCCCACAGCAGGTCTGGAACAGCAGAGCCAAGGAGCTGGGCAGGGCTGGGGAGAGTCTGAGAGGCCATGAACTCGCCTATCCTCCAGGTACAGGCTGCTCCTGGGCATAACGGAGCTGTCTAGTGTGTCATGGAGTTTTGTCTGGTTCTGGTAGAGCTGGGAGACCCCCTTCACCCTTGGGGAGAGGGATAGCTCAGTGTTTTGTGCATTGGCCTGCTAAACCCAGGGTTGTTAGTTTAATCCTTGAGGGGGCCATTTAGGGATCTGGGGCAAAAATTGGGGATTGGTTCTGCTTTGAGCAGGGGGTTGGACTAGATGACCTCCTGAGGTCCCTTCCAACCCTGGTATTCTATGATTCACCAGGTGAGGGGAAATGCCATCTTCTAATCAGTGCAGCTGCAGTGGGATCTCCAGGCCTGCTCGCCCTGCCGCTGACCAGGGAGTGTCCCTCCAGGGCAGGGGTGTGACATTCTGTACCTTGGGGGAGCATACTGTATCCCCCAGATTGCTCGTTTTCATATACTCGGGATCTTACATATAAAGCAGGCCTGGTAAGGTATCAGGGGAAAGGGTATGATCTGCAGAAAATCATTTTTCTATCTGTATACATGTATCATGAATGCAGATGAAGTTGTGAGAATTGTGTAGCATGGTGGTCACTAAAACATGCTGTAAGTTGGGGAATCTGCCAGATCTTAGCTCCCCAGAGGCAACAGCAAGGAAAGTCACCTGTATATTAAGGACTGCGATATCCAGTGGGGTGAGAAAAACTGCTTCATCTAGATAGGTTCTCCAGTGTGCCCTGCCTGCGTTCCCGCTGGGTTCTCACTTCCTCAGCAATGGTGGCAGTCCCCGCCTCACACATGGGACTGAGGGGGATTCCTGCCCCGCGGCAAGAGTTTGTACAAACCTGGAGTTTGTACAAACCCACTTCCTGAGAATGACGCTCTGTAGGTACCTCCTAGGCTGCTGCATGGGAAAGGATTCACGGCCTGCCTGCACACCTAAGGCACAGGACGGTCCCTAGCGGTCACTGGCCCGATCCCCTGGGCACCGCTTCTCCTCCCAGCTTCATACCCACAGGTTTCTAGCCAGGTCACTAGCCCGATGGGTTAGTGTGCACTTGCATGCTGGGGAGGCAGCGTGGTCCAGGTGCACAGCAGGAACTAAGGGTGGTTCCTAGGGACTGCAGAGTTGAAGGCTACAGCGGGCTGGGGGGAGAAGCTGTCTGTGTGGGGGTGGGATATGCCTGGGACACCGAACGTACATGTACGGAGGGTGGTGGTTCCCAGTAACCACGACAGCAGATAATTCCTACCTAGGGTATATTCAGACAGAGCCTGCAGGGCTCTAAGCATCCCATTTAGCCAGCTAGTCTTGGTTTTCTCCTTAATAAAATCCCATCCACCTTCCTTGTGATGGAGCAGGCTGGACAGCTGTTCACTGAAATCTCCTTGTTAGTGAAAGCAAAGCAGCAAGGAGCCAAGCGGTGACTGCAGGCCAAGCAGCCTATTCCTGCTCCCTGCGTCTATTATACCTGCTCTGTGTCTGACGCCCTGGCCCTCCCAGACTTTCTGAGAGCGACATTTTCCTCAAACCTCCTAGGATGTTCTTAGCCAGCCCTTTAACAAACGGGTGGGCACCGAAGACGCTCCTCGCCTGGGGCACCATTTGGTCTAGAGCTGACCCTGGTTGCCACTTGTCCAGGATTTCTCAGAGTCATCCCTTGTTGTGAGGTAGTGGTCCCAGGAAATGAGTACGGCTCAGTGCATGTGGCCAGCTGTCCAGTTTCATGGGCTCGGGATCACACCAGGTGTCTGGATGTTCTGTATCTCAGAGGGGCAACCCTATGCAGGATCCTCAGAGCAGGACAGTCCCCTACCCACCCTCTCTGCTTCAGCACCCCCTGGACTCGAGACACTGACCCCCTCACGTAACTAGGGGCATAATCCTGATGCATGTCAGGTGTCTGGTGCCAGGAAATAAATCACACCCTCCACACACACAAAATGACAGGAGCTTTGCAGAAGCCACAGCTAAGGTGCATCCTCAACATGCTCAGCTGGGACCTGCGGTACTGGTGCTGTGTGGTTCACAGCTCCTGTCCTGTGATTTGCAGGGGATGCCCAGGTCTTGCTATGCAGAGACAGAGAACGAGCCCTCTGTCAGCCTCCAGACACTGCAGCCTTGCAAACCCCCCCCTCAGGCAGCCTGCCTTTCTTCTTACACTCCTGTGTGTGAGCCTGTTCCTCGGGAGAGATGGACACAGTCACAGCATGTGCTCTTTTTCACACACACACACACACACTTGTGCAGAAGCACACTACTCACACACAGTGTAGCGGCGTGTGGCAGACTAGATGCACTCCTCCCCCGCTGCCTCAGCCCTCGGGGGTTTGTCTGGCATTCAGGGTAAGTCACACTGCACGGCTCCTTTGCGCAGCAGACTGGCGGGGGAGCCATGCAAGCCGTGAGAGCCATGCACAGTGGCAGCCAGACCACCCGGTCCTGGCATTCTCTGGTGTTAAGCTGGGCAGCCTGGCCGGATCCTGGCAAGCGCTGCTGCGATGGCCCAATCCGCCTGGGACCCCACAAAGCCACAGGATAAAGACTGGCTCTTCCGGCTGCGGCCAGGCTTGAAGGTTGGTTCAGCACAGAGCCTCCGTTAGATTGTCATGCGTCACCCAGGGACAGGCTTCCTCGCACTCTTTCTGCCTCCCATGCTACCTGGCACCAGGCGCTGCAGAGGCTCTTGGAGAACAGCCAGGGCAGAAAAGTTCCCTGAACTCTCCCAAGCCTCAGGAAAGCCTGACACAGCTGGGTGAGCTGGATGACAGGGCAGCTGGTTCTTCCATCCCGGCCCATTAGCCATGCTCAGGATTAAGGCAGTGATGCTGGGTGGGGCTTCAAGTCGCTTGTGCTGAGAAGCCGGCATATCATCAGAGCAGAGCTGGGGAATGCAGGAGACGGAGAAGAGCAGGTGTCTCCTGGGAAAAGGATCTCTCCATGGGACGGGCAGCTGGTGCAGCGGTGATAGAGTGACCGGCCATTCGTAGATAAGTAGGGCCCTACCAAATTCATGGCCCAGAAAAACACGTCACAGACCGTGAAATCTGGTCTCCCACCATGACATCTGGTCTTGTGTGTGCTTTTACCCTATACTATACACGGGGGGAAAACAGCATTTCTCAAACTGGGGGTCCCGACGCAAAAGAGAGTTGCAGGGAGGATCACAAGGTTATTTGGGGGGGGGTCACCCTTACTCCTGCAGCGCCTTCAGAGCTGAGCAGCTGGAGAGCGAGGGCAGCAGCGCAGAAGGCAGGGTGGCGATACCAAACCATGTCACCCTTTCTTCTGCGTGGAGCCTACAGAGCGGGGCGCCCAGAGTGCGGCGGCTGCTGACTGAGGGCCCAGCTCTGCAGGCAGCAGCGCAGAAGGAAGGGTGGAAATACCAGACCATGTCGTCCTTCCTTCTGCGCTGCTGCTGGCCGTGGCTCGGCCTTCAGAGCCGGGATCCCGGGCAGCAGCTGCCGCCCTCCAGCCGCCCAGCTCTGAAGTCTCCCCCGCCGCCAGAAGCAGCAAGAAGTAAGGGTAGCAGTACCGCAACCCCGCCACACACACACAATAACCTTGCGACACCCCCCCACACACACACACAAACTCCGTTTTGGGTCAGCACCCTTCCAAGCACAACACCCTGACAGCTCAGATTTAAATAGCTGAAATCATGACATGTACGATTTTTAAAATCCCACGACCGTGAAATTGACCAAAATGGACCGTGAATTTGGCACGGCCCTGTATATAAGAGTAAAGAAACAGACACCGGTCCAAGTGCGCTGCTCCTGGGGAGGTGAAGCGTGAGGACCAAGCATCGTCATGGAAACCCAGGAAAACTGGAGAGCTTTGCTGGCCGGCAGTGAGCGCTACAATTAACAGCATTAATTTGAATCAGACCAAATGGGCCCAACTCCGTGGTGTATCTGCAATGGCTTCCATGGGGCTTTTCACTGGGGCAGGACTGAAGGAATGAGAACTGTGCTCAACACAGCCTCCTACCTGTGCCACCTGCAAAGCCAAACCAGCAGCAGAGTATCTGGGATGCTTTGTGTAGCTCCACGTACTCTGAGGGTATGTTCTGGGGAGATTCCAGCCCATGGCTGAGGTGGCTTCTCCTCCTGCCCTGTGACCCTGCATTTCGGTGTGCGCAGGAAGCCGTTGGGGCACGGCAGGGAATAAACCTATCGAGCAGCAGAGAGGCACAGCAGCCGTCTGACTTTCACCTGGCAGCAATCAGCAGCAAAGCCGGCGGTTTGGAAATCGTGGTCTGGCGCCGGCTCACCAACAGCCACTGCTGCTTTCCAGCAGAAACTTTTGCTGTATGTTGCTACACGGGTGCATTATTTAACTAGTTAATTTCTGAGGGAGGCGTTTCAATTGCTTTAAATTACTGCTGGAAAAATGAGAGTGGTCAACAATCAATCAGCCTGATTTACCACCCCTTGCCCACCCGCTGTGAGTGAGCAATCAGCTGCCACCACAAGATCTATTATTGATGAACTTTGCAGGACCCACTCATTAACTGCAAACACACATCCTAAGCATGGTTCTGCTGCTGGTGAATACGGTAATGGGAGTAATCAGTGGAAATGTCACCACTACCTTTTTCTCGCTCTTTAAAGATCCTGCTGCACGAGGCAGAGTGCTTGGCCATTAAAACGATAATAGTCAACCTTTTTGCCTTAGCTACATTAACACTGATGGATTTCTAAACAATGGCCAATAACAAAATGAAGCCACCTCTCTCACTCTGCACCTATTAAGCCTTTCGTATTTCTATCGGATGATCTGGCAAGTTGTGCCGCAGAAGGGGTGTTTTATAAGAGCGAATTACCATCAATTAACTGAACCAATGACAAATAGGAAGTCAGACAACTATATCATAAGCATTGTTCCATGCCAAGGATCTTGGGGAAATGTCTCCAGTTCCCCTTATCTCCCTGTCCTATTTACAGCTGATTCTATTCTGGAGAACAAGGAAGCTGCACTGGGTTAATTCCAATGCAGAATGAACTCCTGGAATTTGTCCCAATGCGATTAACTTGCCAATTGATTTTTTGTCTATCCATTCAGTTCTCTTTCTAGGTCGCCAATTGATCTGTGAGCTGCTGCTGACCTGAGCTATAGAGACCAGCTGAGGACTAGCCCTGGAAATTAACTGGCTCAAACGCCTGTCGGTGTGGGCCAGGCGAGTGGTGAGCCACCACACAATAGGGTGTCAATGTGGTCAAGCAAAACAAGTCACTGCACTTGCCAAAGCCGTGGCGCTGAAAGGGTGATTCTTTCTGGCTGGTTAAAGCTCAATAGCATTTCCCGTTCGTTCCTCTGCTGGGGACGGAGCACGTAGTGAACTGCGCGGGCTCCACAGGTAATTCTGTGCCCGGGCTGCTGCTGGACGGCGCGTGGTTACACGGATTGGCATTCCGCCCTGTCTCCAGAACAGTCGAAAGAGCCACTTTGTAACGCTAAATGCTTTTTTCCTGGGAGCACTATTCTAATAAAGTCACTTGTTTTGCAGCTCAGTGCACAGCTGTGTTAGTGCTCTAATTAATATACACATTAGGGTTATTGGATAGTCCCTTTTAACCACCCTCCAATGTGTCTTTGCAGAGAAACAGCAGCACAATTCATAACCGTCAGTCCAGAATCTCCGAGCCGCACATTGCAGCTCCAGCAGTTTCTTTAAGGCTGCAAAGCAATGCCGAGTAAACAGTATTTATCACTGCCATTATTAGATTACTTAAAAGAAATCTTCTTTTGAATTGGGCTGTGAAGCAAGAAACTCCCTTTGTGTATTAGGCGTTTATCTCATATACCATTAAGTGGAACAGCATTAGTGTTATAATGTCGCTTTAATTAGTATTAGTGGAACGAACTCCCACAGGAAGGCCCACCATAAACCTCACCACTTGTGCTCCAAGTGCCAGGCACATTACTTCAACCTGCCTTCTCCAGGGTAACCCTGACTAGCCTGGACATCCGAACAAAACACAAACCCTACCAAAACAAACCACTCCAAAGCACACGTCAAAACAAACCACCCTACCTTCTACACAACCCTCCCACAGGGAGAGGGCAAGAGGGGAGGAACCACGCCCGACCAATGTGAATGCACCACTGCAAAGCGTTTGGAAATGTGGAGACAAAGTGGGATAAGGAACCTCATGGAACAGAGTCCAGTTGGTTTCCTGTCCCAGTCCTGGTATGGGGACGCACTCAGACCGGCTGGATTGCATCAGGCCACAGACGACATCTCAGTCAGGGTGAAAAGGCATTATGATTCCCAAAGTCAGGCTCCCCTTCGGGGGAGTGAGCCAGGAGATTTGCATATGGAGTGCAGGGGAAGGCTCTTCTGAGCCTTTACCCCACCCACCCAGCTGTCCCCTGGAGATGGGGAAAGGTTTGGTGGTCGGAGGAAAGACGAGGCGCCGGGTGGCTCCTGCGTACTCTCACGGCTGCTGAGGAAGAATATCTGTATCTCTATTATGGCAGGCCCTATGGGCCGGTGCCGCTTGGCACATCTGAATCACCAGCCGCCTCTGCAAAGGGGAACCAAAGGCACAGGAAAATGCAGAGCAAAACCATAGTGAACAAATAGGGTCGTCAAAACTTTAATTTTTCTCGCTGAGCATGATGGGAAGTGGCTGTTTCTTTTGGTGCCCAGTGAAGGGGGCTAGCAAAACAGCTGGGTAAATGCAGTGTATTTGTAGCCATGTCAGTCCCAAGATATTAGAGACAAGGTGGGTGAGGTCCTAGTGAAAGCTTCTCTCTTTCACCAGCACAAGTTGGTGCAATAAAAGATATGACGTCACCCAGCTTGCCTGGACTAATGTCTCTGTACTGCAAAGCCGCCATCTGAGATTCCTCTATTGCACTTTATCCAGCTAGAACTTCTTCAACTGACCTTCGATGCAAGTCACAGTCTCGTGCCACCTAGTGGGCTAGCAAGAAATCACCATGTCACTTCTAGTGAGAATGCCCACGTCCATGAAACGAGATGACGTTTGTTGGGAGCAGTTCCTTAGGACGGTCTGGGACCCAAGTCTTGTAGAGCCCCAGATAGGAACTTGTGCTGAAACCAAAGAAGCTGCAGTGGGGGGGAGGGAGAGCGACGTAGCATTGCAGTTCTGAGCAGCGAAATGCGCTTTCGGTCTGTCCCCGGCCAGCACCACGGCAGCAGTCTGGGCACTGGCATGCCACTCATCCATCACGCTGCTGAGCTCACCCGTGATTTCCATGGACATCTTTGATTTCTCATCATAAATTCTCCTTGTTCCTTACTGGAATCTGACAGGGGGGTTCAGTACAGAATGAAATTGAGAATATTAAAGTGGCTGCTTTTCTATTGTGTTCATCAGCTGTGTCACTTTCAGCTCTGCCTTTGCTGAGGATGTCAGGGTGTGGTCTTGTTGTCATTAGTAAAGTTCTTCCAGGACATTAATTAAATGCTGCACACCCTGGGGCGGGCGATCACGGTTGTTTTTAATTATCCCCGTTTTATAGCTGGGGAAATAGAGGCACCAGGAGGTTAAATGTCTTGCCCAAGAGGACAGAATGATTCACTGACAGAGTTCTCGGAAGGGGCTCCTGGAGCTCAGAGCCCTGCATTTCCACCTGGAAAAGCTGAGAAGGACGTCAGCCTTGTAAGGCAGATTCCTTGCAGCATTCTCCATCCAGGCACAGGGCTGCAGGTGGGGAGAGCGTTGAGCCCATGTCTGGGCTTGTGCAATGAGCAAGCAGCAACGCCCAGAGCCACAGCAGAAGGAGCTCTTTCATGGGCACGAGCAGGGATTAAAGGGTGCCTAGGCCATGCTTTGCCCTTCCGCACAGGGCCAGTAAGCACTGAACAAGCTCCTGCACATGGCTTTGGCAATGTCCTGCCATTCAGCCCCCTGCTTCTCAGGAGGGAACCCCGGTTGTGCCTCTCTGTAACAATTAGCAAAGCAGGTGAGTGTTCGCTGGGGGCCACATTCGATGGCACAGCTTGAGCCCAGGTTCCTAGAGGACGAGGCCCGTGCACGAAGCCAGTGTGTCACACTTTGCCTGGTCTCTCTCATTCTGGGGCCCTCAGTAGGTCATGTTGTCCAGTCCCCTGCACTGAGGCAGGACTAAGTATTATCTAGATCATCCCTGACAGGTGTTTGTCCAACCTGCTCTTAAAAACCTCCAACAAAAGAGATTCTGCTGTGATTGCCCATGGTCTCCCCAGATTCCAACCCTCCCTCCACGTTTTAGACTTGCCTGTGGGCTTTGTCTCATACCCCCATTGAACCTAGTTTAAGGACCACCTCACTAGGTTAGCCAGTCTGTATCTATTTCTCCATGTTTATTCCCCCCCCCCCCCTACTGTTCCTCACACATTCTTGTCAACTGCTGGAAATGGCTCACCTTGATTATCACTGCAAACGGTTTTTTTCTCTCCTGCTGGTAATAGCTCACTTTAACTGATCACTCTCGTTACAGTGTGTATGGTTACACCCAGTGTTTCATGTTCTCGGTGTATATAACTCTCCCCACTGTATTTTCCACTGCATGCATCTGATGAAGTGAGCTGTAGCCCACCAAAGCTTATGCTCAAATAAATTGGTTAGTCTCTAAGGTGCCACAAGTCCTCTTGTTCTGTATCTGAAGATGCTCTTCCCCTGCCTCAATAGGGGGGGTCCCGTCTCTGCTTAGCAGCCCTTCTTCCTGGAACAGCAGCCCATGGCCAAGGAAGCCAAAGCCCTCCTGGCAACACCATCTTCACAGCCAGGCACTCACCTCCAGGGGTGTCTGCCAGGGCCCCTCCCTTGCCTGAAAGGATCAGAGACAAAGAGAACATCACCTGTCCCCCAGCTCCTCCACCCTCACTCCCAGAGCCCTGTCGTCACTGCTGATCTGCTCAGGGTCACACCTTGTAGCATAGGTGCCAACTTTCTAATGTGCTGGGGGGGGGGGCTCCCCGTGGCTCCGCCCCAGGCCCCTCCCCCACACCATCCCTTCCCCCAAAGCCCCACCCGCACCCCGCCCCTTCCTGCCCCCTCCCTGCCTCTGTCCGCCCCATTCCGCCCCCTCCCTGAGCCTGCCCCACCCTCGCTCGTCCCCCCCCCAGGGCCTTCTGCACACCACGGAACAGCTGATCCCTGGTGTGTGGGAGGCGCTGGGGGAATGGAAGGCACTGATGGGGGGTTTCTGGGGGGGCTCAGCACCCACCGTTTTTTCCCCATGGGTGCTCCAGCCCTGGAGTCGGCGCCTGTGCCTTGCAGTATCATCAGCACCCACAGGGATGAGCAGGATGGGCTAGTAGTCAGAGGGCCAGATGATTCTTGACAATCCCTCCGTAACGTCTTGGATACAGGCCCCCGGCAGGCTGCACACCCCTCAGGATGCCATGTCAGGCTGACAGATGGGTGCCTCTGTCCCCCTTACCAGGGAGACACCAGCCCTCACCACCCCTTGATTCCTCTTGGGAGCGATGGCTGCAATCCTCCAGCCTTGGCGGTACACGGCTTCTCCTCCTCCACCTTGGGGGTGATTCCTATCCCTCATTGCCAGGGCAACATACGGGGTTGTTATCTCTGTGGACAGAGGCTGGGAGCAGGGGTGGAGCACTGCAGCCACCAGCAGCCAGCTTCCTGCCCTGGTGGCTCTCCAGCCAGATGGCTTCCTCAGCCTTGGCGTCTCCATATGCGTGTTTGCAATGAATTCCTTGCCTGCATGCACCTCAGCCCAGCCACCTCCTCCTGCAGCTCTCCCTCCGCTGCCTGAGAGATTCCCCCAGCAGGCTCCGCTTACCCTGGACGGTCTCCCCAGCCTGGCTGCCCATGACAGGGAAACACAGGCCAGAGTTGACACACATCCAGCCCAGGGCCTGGGCAGAGGCACCCAGGGCTGGGTTCTCTGGCTGGACACAGATGCGGGTCGAGGAGCCAGGGCTGATGTTCACATTGGCGACATGGCCTTTCCGAACCCCGCTGATTATATTCCCTCTCCCTCCTGCCCTCTCAGACTCCCCCGTTTGCTGCTCCCCATTCACTCGCCCCCAGATGGCTAGCACCTGGCTCTTAAGCCCCTCTCTCCCCGTGCTCCGAACGCCGTGTTCCCCAGTACAGCAGCTCCCCACTCAGCACGTTGTCTGCACTGGCTTCCTGGGAGCTTTGGCTACAGCCAGAGAGTAAGTGAACTGCAGGGCTGTGAGGCTTGCTCTGCCCAGCTTGTCTGGCACTTAGTTCAAAGCCTCAGGCAAGACCTGGCAGTGTGCAACCCCAGACAGAGGAGCCAGTCTTCTTCAACCATGCTGCATTTCCACCGGGCCCTCCTTCCGCGCCCGTCGGGAAGCGGGAGACAGCCGAAGGGCTCCCCAAAGTCTGTGACAAACCACGGATGGCAATCCTGGCCAGGCTCCCAGCGGGTCCTGAGCCCCCTCAGCCGCCTGCGTGCCCCAGGATAGAGAGAGCTCCTGCGGCAAGGCTCCTGAACACACCAGGGATGCGCTCTGTGCCGGGCTGCCAGCGCCTCGCCCACTGATGCCGATGCCGCGGGCGCAATGGGGACGGGGTCTGGGCCACAGCATGCAGGGGCTGGGGCAGAGCAGCCGGTGGCCCGCCTCACGTGGGTGTTCATGTTACCATGGCGCGGCGGGGCAGGGCACGGTAACACCGCGCGTGTGTGGTGGGGAGAGACGGTGTCAGTAGATCTGCCGGGCTCTCTGGCCTTGCCGGGTCAAGGTCGCTCTTGCCCCCGCAGCCTGCCCCAGCTTCACGCCCAGGCCCCTCCACCTGCCCCGCTCCCCGTTCCCGAGGAAGGCCCAGAACGCCGGCCGGCTGCGTGCGTGAGCAGCGCAGACGCTGGCAGGGGGGATGAGCCCGCTCCCTGCCACGCGGGCCTGCGGGCCCGGAAGGCACAGACAGTGCAATTATGTGGGGAGATGCCAACACCCCTGAGGGCTGCAGGCAGGGGCCCAGCTGCATCGCTTCCCGTGCTTCAGGGTGGCTCTGAGCCAGACTTCCAGCAGCTGCGTTGCCTGGGACTGGCGGAGGCACAAACCAGACATCCAGGCAGCACGTTTGGGAGGGGGAATCAGCAGGTATGAAACTGATGCTGGGCTAATTATTGCTCAGCTGCAAGGCGGGCGAGGAGAGTGAATGGCGCCATTCACGAAGGGAAGGCGGGGGCCGGGCCTTTGTCGTTTGCCTGTTGTGCATTCCCCAGCCTGAGACAGGCCGGTAGCGCGGCCCCGCACATTCCACCCGCTCTGCAAAGGCAGGGCGGCACCCCGAGCACCTGCGCCCATCCTCGCTCAGGCACAGCTCCCCCGCGGCCCAGCCCGAGAGGCACCCGGCTCCCATGGGCAGCAGTGGACTGACCCTGCACCCCCGACGTAACTCCCAGGACTTGGCCCATTACACATCAGTGAGAATTCGGAGTGAGGCCCAAGTGACGGCCAGGTAAGGCCCTCCGGGTTTGCCCTCGAGTGACTAACGCACTGGTGCAGCCTCTGAGCCAGGGACAAACGCCCAGGGAGAAGGAGCCCTGCCCCAGCCCCCCAGGAATGCCGTCCCGCTGACTGCAGCTTTGCCTCAGCAGGAGCAGGAGAACGTGCGCGACACAGGCCCAGCCTCCGCCTCACGCCTCGAGCTGCAGAGCGACGGTGCACCATGGGAGGGGAGGCAGCGGCGGGAAGGAGCTTCCATCTGAGGCTGGCCCAAAGCCCCTCCCGCACCAGGACGCTACAGGACACTGCTGGGTTATAGTGAGGTACGGCATGGCACAGGGGTACAATGGGGCCATCTGGCTGCAATATCGCGGCCAACTCTGAACTGCAAAGAAAACCTGCACCCCGGGCGCCCCTCCCTGGGTCCAAACCCCGCCCCCCCCAACAGCGCCATTTATCCCCCACCCTGAATGCACAGGCCTTCCTTCAGGAGCTGCGTGTGGCCTGGCTGTGCTGAAGCCCCGGTGCCCAGGGGGCGCAGGAAGGCAGGAGAAGATAGGGAGGTTCTTGGTGGGGAGAGAACAGCCCAGACCCAGGCCGCTGGCAAGGTTGGAAGAGCTCAGTTCCCCTTCCACTCCAAGAAGAAAGCTCTTTTATCTTTCTCTCCTTGTCATAATCCTATCAAAGCTCTCCAGCCTGATCGCTGCCTCGCCCGGGGTACTGCTCCATGCCGCTCTCGCAGCCGCTCACGCACAAAACACCTGTGCAAACCACTTCTCCCTGGCAAAGCCAGCAGTAATGTTTTATCTCCAGACATAAAGCAGCACTGCCCTGCAGCTCCTCCACTCACAGGTGATTAAAAGCGCGTACAGATTTCCTCGCTTCCCCTTCCTGGTGTCAGTAAACAACATGAAAAATAAATATTCCAAGAGCTTAAACATTGACATGCCAGCGCTGCAGATGGATCCGATGGCTCCAGGCCCTGAGGGGGAGGTGTCCAGTCAGTCATGGCAAGGGGGCTGTTCACTAATTCGGCTTCACAACCACTGGCTTTGTGCTCGCTTGGCACCGTCTCCACGTCCTTGCCGTGGGGAATCTACGTGGTGATCACCAGGGAGGCAGGGAGCTCTCCTAAACCAAGGCAGGGATGGGACTTGCCCTATGCTCCCCGCATGACTCTTATAGCTGATACGGTCTGCATCCCACGCCAGCCAGAGCAGGGCTGCGTCACACCTTCAGGCGTTGAGAGAGCAGCCCAGAGCCCCTCCCTGCATGCCTGGCACACGTACAGCCTGTGGGGGAGGGAACAAGCACCGTGCTCCCAACCCCGAGGCTGAGCTCACCACTTCCTCGCACTCCCCTCCTGGACAGCATGGACGAAGCGTGAGTCAGGGGTGTGGATCCAAGCTGAAAAGTTACCCTGAATATTTTCTGTGGCACTAAGCTACCACATGTACCAACTACACACATAAGGCAGAGGACTGTGCAGCTGGTATGTGCTGTCTGCATTGTTGTAACACAGCTCCCGTGTTTGAGACTGTCCACGCCCTGGTTACTTATGGGTCATTGACAGGGTGGGGGAAGCAGTGCAGCAGAAGCCAGAATTGCCCTGCACTGTAGCACCAAGGGAACAACAACATTTGTGATATTCAGAAATTTGCAGAACTTTCCCTCAACTTTTTCCTTTTTGTGCATCTCCACAGGGGTGGGGCCAGAAGCAGGAAATGGCAGAAATCCCGGAGGCCAGTTGGGAGGTTGAGTTCGCGTAGGATTTGTACCTGAACATTCAGATGTTTATCCAAAGCCTGTGCAAGCCTGGTAGCCCTGGAAGCAGAACTGAAAGCCTTACACAAAAGTCTGTCACCAGATTTCCATTGTGTCTCATTTGAGCCAGAAACACCGTGACAATAGCCTCCCTCACAGTACTGTGGTGTCTTCACGCTTCCGTCCAGAGCCAGGAAGGGCAGAGAAGCACAAAACTGACCTGAAGCCATGAAAATGGTGAGCTGAACATTTCCCAATGGCCAGAAGAGGGTGGTTTGCACTGTGGGGACAGTGGGGGTAGCATTTCTGTCTCTGAACAGATGTTCCCATGTAGAGCCCCTGGAGAAGTGGGACAATCACTGCATCGCTGTGCAGAGGGCTCAGCTCCCAGAAGCCAGACGTAAGTGACTCCCCGGCCTTGCACTGGCTATCTGCAGGGGGATGACTTTCACCCAAAGAGCATAAATAACAGGAGTTTCAGACTGTAACAGTCACAGCAGCTTACGGTGACTTGTGTTCTCTGTGTTCCCTCTCTGGCCTGCTGAGGACTCACTGTCTCTTCATTACCAACTACTAAAGATGCATGTTGCAGTATGGAATGCCATTTGAGTTTATTGCTATTTATGTGATTAGTGCAACTCAGGAGCAGAAAGGAGATGCTGCTATTCCATTTTCTCTGTCCAGCCCTCCTCAATGCTGCAAAGGGAACTGCCATTGTGTGTTTCTGTTTGAGGCAGTTGCTGGTATATAAGCGTCACACACACAATGAAGTGAGCTGTAGCTCACGAAAGCTTATGCTCAAATAAATTTGTTAGTCTCTAAGATGCCACAAGTCCTCCTTTGCTTTTTGCGAATACAGACTAACATGGCTGCTACTCTGAAACACATACTGTGGTCACTCATACAGACTTTACGTTTGTTCTTTCTTGTTTTCCGTAATCTAAAACAAGTCACTCAGACTGAAGGGACAGCGTATGATTTCTGAAGACACATAACATTTTGTCTTATTCTTCCACAACATCTGAAACCAATGGGCAGATTATTACTAACCTCCTCTTACACAATCTTAACAAGGAGTAGAAAGCTCAGAATGACAAGCATCATCTGTGTGATGTTCCATAGTGACTTGCTCCCTTCCACACAATGCTGGGAAGCAGTAGCACTGGGTGCTGTCCTGCAATGAGTACACAGTATTTTGTGTTGCACGGAATATTTGGATTTGACATTAGTTGTTCTTTATTAACTGTGCAGATATGTCTATGGTATAAGCAGCAACTGCAGTAATCCCTGACAGTTTATCAGCGCAATTATATTAACCTCCATGAAAACTACATTTTGATTTGTCTATTGATTTTTAAATTTTCAAACCAGCAAGGGCTCACTTCTCAGCTGCTTCCCCCTTATCACTCCTTACCTGTCTATGAACACTGCGCCAAAGCAACTCGCAGCGCTTTCATCTCTCTGGGATTTACTTTTTCCCTTAGCCAGCTTACACTTTATAAAAACGCATCATTGAAAGCAACATTGCATCATTTAGCACATTAGGGCTTCCTACTCAAGTAAGAAACCATTGGTTCCAAGGCACAGCTGCTGCCAATTACCACTACTTAACTGGCACATTAAACACATAGTAAGGAATTAGGAGTTTCGGTCTGCTGTCTACTTAACAATAACAAAGTCACTTGACCTTTTTTCAGCCACCACAATGGCTGTGTAAGTGACTGTTTGACAAATGCACTTTGTAATGGTCTCTGTTCTTTCTCATGCGACTGGTGGAACAGTTAATATCTTGAGTCACAGCACTGAGACGAGTGCTCGTGATTAATTTAAGATGTCAATTAATCACCCCAGATGGACTGGTTTGTCATCACTTCCTAATGGGAAGATGTTGATTTGTCCCACAGACTTTGTAATAGGAACTAAAATGCTGAAGTCCTGGCTCGGGGGCTGCTCTGGGGAAGGAATTTCTGCGTGTGCAGTATTAGTGCTTTAATTCAGACCTGGCTAATGGGGCTTTTCCAGCACTACCTCAACAGAGCAAAACCCAGTTTTAAATCATTAAGAAAATACACAATCCCATGAACAAATGTTCAGCTTTATTCCACTTGAAACATAACGCTGACCTGGGGAGAGCTCTCCAAAGTGCCGGTATTGATTTCGATTTCCTACCTTTTAACAGGCACCCTCGCTTTATTCGCTCCTCACTCACACCTCATTCATCAGACTGCAGCCGGCTCACTGAACGCAGGGAACACACAGCTACAGTGGGTGCCGCGAAGATCCTGATTCTCCTGCTTGCCGCAGTCCCTGTTGCTACAGTATCTGTGTGCACCCCAGGGCTTCCCTGTCAGCGTTATTCTGGTTATGCTAGTGCCCAGGATGTGCAAGGCACCTTCCCGACTTAGGAGAAGAACTCTGCCCCCAGGAGCCCACAGGCTAAGGACAGACTGACACAAACTGCTGTGTTGCCATCTGACCCCCTGGCTGGCTGTCAGATGAGTCTCTCTCTGTCTCCCCAAAAGTCTTGAGCTAGTCTCGAACGGGAGAGGAGGATCCAGCCATCTGTCTACCTGAGGGTTTTCTCTAGTGCCCGTCACTGTATTATCTACCCAGCAATGTACACCACCAATGAAAGATGGTGGAAGAACCCTCACTGGGGTTTGCAGAATTCTGTGGCTATGGTGTTGGGGGCTGTGGCTGGCTGGCAGAGGGCAGCCCCATGTGCAGACACTTTGGGGGTGTATAAGTTTGGAGAGAAAGATCTTGCTGAGCCTTACATACATGACAGGATTTTTTATACAGCAGAGAAATGCCAGTGCCTATGGGTTACTCTCCCACCCAAATCCAGCAAGAACCCCCCACACCAGCACTAGAGTGCAAAGGGTAGAAATTCAGTTGTGGAGATCAAAGCCATGCTGAGCCCCCAGAACCCAAAGAAGGAGGAAATATTAAGAATCCCACTTGTTTCTCCTGCCTCAGTCACCCCATTGCAGGCCCCCTTAAGCCTCCCTGAGTCCAGTTACATGTGCTTATTTCTGGGCGTGAAGGGCGTGAAGGTGGGCTCTCCGGCAGGGTGAGCACGTCTGCGCGGTTTGGTGGACGCTGTGCAGCTTTCCCTGATCCTGTTTGATTATTTACCCCACAGAACAGCTCCCTGGCCCCAGAGCCCAGCGCCGCTCCCAGGGAACTCGATGAGGCTTTTGACATCGCCTGCGAAGAGTCTACTGACCTTGCTGCTCACGCTCGGCTCACAAGCCAGGACTAGCTGTGGTAGCAAGTGCTGCACGTTGCACTGGCATCGCGCTGCTCGACGTCAGGGAATCACTTCCACGTAGTCCCATCCTGTGCAGCGCTGGGTTCCCCCTTCCGCTGCCCTGGGTGAGGCCGACATGAACAGCCATGCTTGGTGCTGATCGTACACAAAATGGAGCGATGAAATCCCAGCAGCCAGAGGTCCCGGTGTGCAGCCACACCGGGGGAGCCAGCACAAGGCGGGCAAGGACAGGCTTCCCGGGCGCTGACGGATGTCAGTGCGTCCTCGGGGAAAGGCAGCATCCCGGGTAATTTGCCCTGGCAGACAGCCAGCTGCTAAGAGAAGCCTCAGCACCAGTGGCTAGTTCTGAATCCAGCCCAGTGCAAGGCTTTGGTGCCTTCCCTGCGGGCCTGGCTGGGGGCCTGGCGCCCCTTTCAAGTGTCATTATTAGTATTTACTATTTAATTGTGCCCCAACGAGTACTCAGTGCTATGCCGCCAGCACAGAGCAGCCGGGCCCCGCTCGCCAAGCGCTCACAATGCACATCGTAGCCATGCCCAGCTTAGCGAGGGTGACCGGCACTGGGGGTGGGACGAAGGGCAGGGCTGTGTCCGTACTGTTACAGTGGGGCTGTACACAGCCTGGGGAACTGTACAAGACAGTGAGTGTAACTGGCTCAGTGAGCCTGGGCAGCTCTTCTCAAAGCCAAACCCCCCATTGCTGGGCCAGTGTAGGCTCACAGGCAGACCGCTCTGCTGCGCCGGGCCCTGTGCATCTGGTACAGCCAGGTATTCCTAATGTACCCATCAGTGTTGTGTCAGGAGCCCAGCTGCCACCTTCAGCCACTGCCGTCTTCAGTGAGCAAGCCCTTGTTCCATGTTCTTCAAATTCCAGGGAGAAGGGCCTGCACTGTCCCAGTCCTAGGGAAATCGGGGCCTCTCCTTAGCCCCACACAGCAGGCAAGGGCTGTTGTTTTCCAGGAGAAGCACACAGACTAACTGACTTGTCTGGGATTATTTTCTGTGCCATTGAGGCTCCAGACTTTTCACAAGGTTTCCATGGAAAACCCTAGAATGCTGCACACCAAGAACGCACATTCTTCCGGGCAGGGCCTGTCCTGCAACTCCATGTGGGTGCTGAGCCCTGACAGGGGTCTCCAGGCTCTGCTGTCATGCAGATTATAGACTGACATGTCTACTTCCCCTGGCTTTGGCCTCTGCCCTTACTAACCCAAGTCTCTTCTTGCTCTTTTCCAGTTGTCTCACTGCTGCTACCCGAGCTCAAATGCAAACGCCCCATTCCCATCTCCTACAATGGATGAGAGCCTGCTTCTGGTGACCTACGTTCGCCCTGTAGACCAGGCCTTTGTCAGACGTTCCCATTAGAGCCTGGAGATGCCTTTCCTCTTTTATGTAAAACAATGTTCTTAGAAAGGTTGAAGGTGAGATTTTTCCAATGTGTCTCAGTGAGCGAGGGGCACGATCTCCGGGCAGCCGATGGGACCTGGGCTGCTAGCTCCCAGGGTTCTGAAAGTTCCACTTTTGTTCTTTGTTTGCCTTCCACAGGATCAGATTCAATAGGTTCCACTGTGTAGTAACCAGACCACATGCAGTGCTGGAAGAACCCAGGCTGGAGGAATGGGATGTATGTGTTAGTTCGGCATTTACCCCTCTGCACAGTGGGCATGTAACACGCCATTCTGGTCTTACCACCACATTGCACTCACACAGCTAATGTCTGCACAGATGAGAGGCACCTGTTGTGGACTATGCCCCAGTTTGACACTGAATTCTTTGGTCATATAAAACCAGGTCCAGTATTTAGGAATCCCATCCTGTGCGTTTTCTCTGGGCGGGGTCGTATGGCATGTGATCTCAGAGGATGCAAATGTTTGAATGTCTTCCTTACCTCGCTGAAAAACAAAGATTTTCCAGAGTTTCAGATCTGTCCTTGTTTATTTTTATAGAAACAAGCCACATGCAGCGATGGTTCAGGAATGGAGCTGAAAAGATTGCAAGTTCTGCCTTTTGCCATTTCCTCTGAGTTTAACAGCAATCGTTGGCTACCTCAGTCCCTAACTTAGTGCTGCCTGCTGCGAAAGGTTTACAGCCGATGAACAGGAATGTTAGGATCCTGGCCTCATCTGGAAGAGGATGAACTGATGTTTTGGAGGCGTCCACGAGCCCATCCCTTGTAGCTACCACTCAGCACCCTGCATTCACAGGCAGAACACCACACCTTACACCAAAGTTACTGCTTCTGTTGCGCTTTGGACAAGTCCTGCAGAACACTGTAGCATTTCCAGTTCTTTTTATAAAGGATGGCCCAGTCCATCACCTTGTTCTCCCCAGCTGTTCTCAGGTCAGATTCTAGTGGGATAAGCACATTCTGCCTCTCAGTATTCTCTTGCTCTTCCGAGATTTGTGTAAGGTCATCTGAGAGCCAAAAATATCCCTCTCTGCCAGCCCCGCCAACAGGAACAAGCTTCGAGTTCTTGTTGTTTTATTTAATGGTGGGAAAAGTAAGTGAAATCCTCCCGGATTTTCACTGGGGGCATTATTCTTCACCTGCGCCTCAACCTTCTGCTGCGTGGTGTGGACGGTGTGAAACGAGTGCTGTGCTCAGCCCAACACTTGGCTGCACTACAAGGGCTGGTGAGAGATACACACACATCAGTCGCCCTCTCTCGATGGGTTTGTGTATCTACCATGCGTGTGCACATGCACAGGTACAGTGTATATACAATGAGTTTATGTTCGTTCTGGATGAGAAGAGCTTTTTAAATACCCGATTGTTACAATACTACAGAGCTGGGCAAAGAGTGCATGACCCATCCCACAGAAATTCATGGGAGATTTTGAATCCTCCTATTTCAGCTGCGTTCATAGAATCATAGAATATCAGGGTTGGAAGGGACCTCAGGAGGTCATCTAGTCCCACCCCCTGCTCAAAGCAGGACCAATCCCCAAATAAATCATCCCAGCCAGGGCTTTGTCAAACCAGGCCTTAAAAATATCTAAGGAAGGAGATTCTACCACCTCCCTAGGTAACGCATTCCAGTGCTTCACCACCCTCCTAGTGAAAAAGTTTTTCCTCATATCCAACCTAAACCTCCCCCACTGCAACTTGAGACCTTGTTCTGTACTCCTTGTTCTGTCATCCGCCACCACTGAGAACAGTCTAGAGCCATCCTCTTTGGAACCTCCTTTTAGGTAGTTGAAAGCAGCTATCAAATCCCCCCTCATTCTTCTCTTCCGCAGACAATCCCAGTTCCCTCAGCCTCTCCTCATAAGTCATGTGTTCCAGACCCCTAATCATTTTTGTTGCCCTGCGCTGGACTCTTTCCAATTTTTCCACATCCTTCTTGTAGTGTGGGGCCCAAAACTGGACACAGTACTCCAGATGAGGCCTCACCAATGTCGAATATTGGGGAACGATCACATCCCTCGATCTGCTGGCAATGCCCCAAAATGCCATTGGCCTTCTTGTCAACAAGGGCACACTGTTGACTCATATCCAGCTTTTCATCCACTGTAACCCGTAGGTCCTTTTCTGCAGAACTGCTGCCGAGCCATTCGGTCCCTAGTCTGTAGCGGTGCATGGGGTTCTTCCGTCCTAAGTGCAGGACTCTGCACTTGTCCTTGTTGAACCTCATCAGATTTCTTTTGGCCCAATCCTCCAATTTGTCTAGGGCCCTCTGTATCCTATCCCTACCCTCCAGCGTATCTACCTCTCCTCCCACTTTAGTGTCATCTGCAAACTTGCTGAGGGTGCAATCCACACCATCCTCCGGGTCATTTATGAAGATATTGAACAAAACCGGCCCCAGGACCGACCCCTGGGGCACTCCATTTGACACTGGCTGCCAACTAGACATGGAGCCATTGATCACTACCCGTTGAGCCTGACAATCTAGCCAGCTTTCTATCCACCTTATAGACCATTCATCCAGCCCATACTTCTTTAACGTGCTGGCAAGAATAATGTGGGAGACCGTGTCAAAAGCTTTCTTAAAGTGAAGGAATAACATGTCCGCTGCTTTCCCCTCATCCACAGAGCCAGTTATCTTGTCATACAAGGCAATTAGGTTAGTTAGGCATGACTTGCCCTTGGTGAATCCATGCTGACTATTCCTGATCACTTTCCTCTCCTCTAAGTGCTTCAGAATTGATTCCTTGAGGACCTTCTCCATGATTTTTCCAGGGACTGAGGTGAGGCTGACTGGCCTGTAGTTCCCAGGATCCTCCTTCTTCCCTTTTTTAAAGCTGGACACTACATTAGCCTTTTTCCAGTCATCCAGGACTTCCCCCAATCGCCATGAGTTTTCAAAGATAATGGCCAATGGCTCTGCTATCACATCCGGCAACTCCTTTAGCACTCTCGGATGTAGCGCATCCGGCCCCATGGACTTGTGATCGTCCAGCTTTTCTAAATAGTCCCGAACCACTTCTTTCTCCACAGAGGGCTGGTCACCTCCTCCCCATGCTGTGCTGCCCAGTGCAGTAGTTGGGGAGCTGACCTTGTTCGTGAAGACAGAGGCAAAAAAAGCATTGAGTACATTAGCTTTTTCCACATCCTCTGTCACTAGGTTGCCTCCCTCATTCAGTAAGGGGCCCACGCTTTCCTTGGCTTTCTTCTTGTTGCTAACATACCTGAAGAAACCCTTCTTGTTACTCTTAACATCTCTTGCTAGCTGCAACTCCAGGTGTGATTTGGACTTCCTGATTTCACTCCTGCATCCCCGAGCAATATTTTTATACTCCTCCCTGGTCATTTGTTCAATCTTCCACTTCTTGTAAGCTTCTTTTTTGTGTTTAAGATCAGCAAGGATTTCACTGTGAAGCCAAGCTGGTCGCCTGCCATATTTACTATTCTTTCTACACGTCAGGATGGTTTGTCCCTGTAACCTCAATAAGGATTCTTTAAAATACAGCCAGCTCTCCTGGACTCCTTTCCCCCTCATGTTATTCTCCCAGGGGATCCTGCCCATCAGTTCCCTGAGGGAGTCCCAGTCTGCTTTTCTGAAGTCCAGGGTCCGTATTCTGCTGCTCTCCTTTCTTCCCTGTGTCCGGATCCTAAACTCGACCATCTCATGGTCACTGCCTCCCAGGTTCCCATCCACTTTTGCTTCCCCTACTAATTCTTCCCGGTTTGTGAGCAGCAGGTCAAGAAGAGCTCTGCCCCTAGTTCATGCCCCTTTCTGTGTGAGATTTCTGCAAGCATGCCACCTCTGGAGTTTTACCAGTGTGAATGTTCATGAGGGTGAGACTTGTGCCCATGACTTTAAATAACAGATTTAACCCTATTCCCAACACCTGAAAATTCAAGCCAGAAGTGCTGGCACCCTCAGCCTTCAGGGAATGGAAATCCGAGCACAATGAGCCATCCCAACCAATCAGCACAAGTCAGATAGGGTGCACTAGGGCTGACGTGGGACTTAAGCATGGCCCAGGCCCCTGCAGATACTTGCAGGGAACAGCTCTTGATTAAACCACAGGGTTACAGAAAAGCACCAGAACTCTGTTATTTAACACGATTACACAAATACTTAGAGGGAATCACAATCAGCTGATGAATATTCTGGAAGAGGCCAGACTCACCGGAGAACTGATCCTCAGCAAATTATTTGCATCTCCTTGATAGTGTGCAATAATCTCAGCCTCTTCCCCACCCAAAAGGTAAGAACTGCAAGAGCGACTTCCTTGCCTGGTGCATGCAGTGAGGAAGTACTGCTAATTACTGTGGTTACAACCCTTGACCTGACCAGTGGCACTGGGAATTGAGCTTCTGCCACTTCCCAACCCTCCAATCTGTAAACAAACCCACTGGCTTGTGGAACTGCTCAGCTGGTGCAGGTCCAATGGCTTTGACAAGTGAAGGCTAGAAATGGAATTGTGCATACCCAACAGAGAAAACAGATTCCTTGTAAAGAACCAGCCTGGGGCCTGTCCATGGTGTCTGTTTGCCTTCTATAACCGACTCTACTTTTCACCTCTGTCCAAGAGCCGGGAGCTTTCCCAAACCAGAACGAAATGCCTTCTCCATACACATTACAAGCAGTGGGGGATTCTGCTGGTCAAGTGTTGACGTAGACCGATATGTTGACAAAGACAAACTTCCTTTTACCAACCAGTAGTTGTCAATACAACGTAAATCCAGGACTACCAATGGGCTATAAAATATAGGGAATGATTTTCACGAACAGCTAATTGCTTTCATTTCTTATTTTCGTCAGGCTGGCTTTTTTTGTTGTGACCTTGGCAGAGTACAGTATCTGGCGTTCCCACCTGGGTTAGAGGTGTTGGATTCAGAAACCCTGAAGACAGCAGTGTTCTGTTTGCAGATACCGCCTGCTCTTGAATTGGCTCCTTGTCTACGATCTACTGCACACTGCGAGGATGTGTATTAAAGTGAGTGTTATCACAGTAGTGGGGCTTAATGAGCTCAGTGGGCTTGAAGCCAGCACACTGGATTGCAGATGTGAACAGAAAACCGTAGCTACACTGATGTGCCGCTCAACCGCCTCTGGCATTAGCTTTGTACTTTTATTGACAATTAATACCACAGGAAGGAATGCTGCCATTGAGGCAAAAAACGTCACATTGTTTTATAGTGTCATCAATTAGCTGTTCTTGAAACAACTAAACAAAAATGCAGCCCTCTTCCAGAAATAAAAAGGTTTCAGACATTTCACCAGATCTCCATGTAAACGTCCCCACCAGATCTCCAAGTCAAAGACAGGGCTTTAAACCAAATGCCTGGGAAAGCCTCTTTCCAGAGCACTGCAGACACTTTGAATCAAACTGTGAACATCTCGCTTTACTTCAAATGGTTATTTCCTCTTCTGCAGTTTCCAGGCTGTTTCTAGGGGATTTGCGGCCACGTGAGGCTTTACCTGGGCTGATGTGAACAGTGTCACCCCTGGTCAGTCTCACTCCATGGCAATAAATAGAACCAAAGTGCAGGCAGAGAGTTTTGTTAGAACCTGAAGTTTGCAAGAGGGATTGTAGAAGTGGGAGATAAAACATTCCCTGCTTCTGACATCGCCCAGCACCCAGCTACTCATAAAACCCCAGGGTGTACATTCACCACTCGTATTAATCCCCTAACAAAGGTGACACCTGGTCTGCTAGAAAATAAAAGGAAGGAAGGAAAAATAAACAGAGTGGGGCCCTGGAAAACCACAGACGCCACACAGAATTTGGCTACTTCACATCACAGTAAAGCTGCCTCGGCAGCCTGGTGGTGCAAGCTACCCTGAAGCCTGGCCGGTTCCATTTCACAAACTTGTTCTGACCTGCCCTGTGAGCAGGCTGCTGAAGTCACTGCCACAGGGTCCTCCCGGCCAAGAACTCAGCAAGGTTCAGAAAGGGGCTGGCCATTAGTGTGGACAACAGGACCCCCCAGCATTGTAACAGCTCATGCTACGGGAATGGGGCCAGGATATCAAACCGCATGCTTCAGCGCTCAAGGGAGCCTCTAGCTAGTAGGGATGAGGCCGAGACCTTCATGGGTCAGACTGTCCCATAGCTGCCTGCTGCAGCGGTCCTACACCTTCCGTGGTGCTGGCTTCTGCTGGAGGTCGGCTGTTGGACTTGACGAACCTCGAGTCTGAGCCAATCGGGCAATTCCTGCGTTCTGCTGCGTGTGCTCAGTGCTGCAGGGTCTCCCCAGATTGTGCAGCATCTGGAGCCAAGCTGACTCCAGACAGAGCCAGCATCATGAACAATGGCAACTATCTCACGGGAGAGGTTCCTGCAGCCCCTCCCATGAGCTCTGGAGCCTCACCTCGAGAGGCATCATGCTGGTCCCTCTGCTGCTACAGAGCTCCTCTGCCACTTTGGTACCACCCAGCAGGGACGTGCTGCTGAAAACCAGCCGGCATCAAGGGTCACTGCCAAAAGGAGAGAGTTGGGTGCAGGGAAGAGTGGCAAGGACCACGTCAGAGCCGCCTGGCGTTTCTGCCCCTTGGCCGCATGGGGCAAAGCGACTAGGATCAGGGTGTCCATCGCACGGGGTCAGGAGAACCCAGTTTGGGGGTGCTGAGGCAGAAAGCGAGTCTGAGAACAGCACAGCGTCGGCAAGGCGAGGAGACACGGGCTCTGAGTGAGACAGTTGATTCCAAAGGGACCTTAGCGACAGGGAAGACTCTGGGAGGCAAATGCCAGGGAATAAGCAACACTCCAAAGTCTCCAGCGTCGCTCAGGCTGCAGGAACAAGCTGAAGACGTGACCTAGCTGCCCAGGTAGAATTCGGGCGTTTGGCTCTGTGGGCTGAGCTGGTCTCTCTGAAATAAGGGCCAGCAACAAAATTTGAATCCTGAGGCCCCCAGGCCTTCCCCTGGCCCCTGACCAGAAGAGCAGCTGGGTGTGGCATGGAAGCCACAGCCCCAGCAGCTGCCTCAGCATGGATCCTTCCTTCTGCACCCTACCCGGGGGGGGGTGAGGGGGGTGAGGCTTCCAGGCCACCCCCAGCCCCAGAGCCTGCATGGCCACGAGTGAGCACCACCAGGTTGGCTATGGGGGCACCTGAGCTACTGCCTCGCATCACTGGCCTGCCGCACCCCTATGGGGGCATGGGGACGACGTGTCCTGGTTTAACGCCCGACCGGCCAGACTCACCTGTGTCACCCTCTTTGGGGGCAGCCCTCAGCCCCACAGACTCTCCCATAGGGCACAGTGCACCCCACCCCCATAGGGTGCAAGCACACACAAAGGGCACAGAGAAAGCACGAGGCTGCTGCCTCCACCCTGCTGCCCAGGGGGTCTCCATCCGTGCCATGGGGAGCAGTGTCCCTGGGGGAGTAAATGGTTTGAGTCACTTAAAGAATTAGCTTGTGCTGGGCTGCCTCTCACTGGTCCCCAGCCCGGCTGATGACGCATTGTGCCCACCTTTAGGCAGCTGTTGTCTCTCCCAGACATCGCTACTTAATAAGGAACGTGAACCGACATCTCCAGCCACATGCCAACCTGCCAGAACGTCTGCTCCTCTTTGGGAGTCCCAGCCAATGTCTCTGCTGACTGTGGCCTGTTCCCAGAGACCAGGCTGTATCCTGTATAGCCAGCTACATCCCCGGGAACAGCGTCTGGTCCTTGCACACCCAGAGGCCCAGGAAATCCCACGGGACACATGTTTCCTCCCAGATTGGTGTGAAATTTGTACTTTTTGCTAGAAGGTCCCATGACATCACAAAACTGTTGCCCCTTCCCTTCTGCCCAGGGCCTCAAGCAGCAGTTTTAAAACACCTGCTTTTGTGGCCATATAAAACTCATTGGTGCAGCCAGTCACAACAAAGAGCCCCGGCTTGCTATACGAGCCAGATCTGAGTCCACACTTGTGCCGCTAGGCGCTGTCCTCCCTAGTCACATGTGTGTGACTGAGTCAAAGTCACCAGCGTGTTAGAGACCGTACGACATTATTTTAAAGTCAATGGCCCCCGTGCTACTCTGAGTTACTCAGTGTAAAGCCAGTGTTACGCCACTGGGCCAAGGAGGGTTGGTCCAGATTGACACTGGTGTAAGTGAGCAGAATCTGGCACTGTGAGTTTAGTGTAAGGTTTTGGTGTTTTTGGTTTTTTTTAATTTGTGGTTTTAACAGGCCAAAGCCCCATGACAAAAATGCCAAATCCGGAATTTTAACCCATAACAAAAGCTGTGAAATTTCAGATGCTTTATCATGAAAACAGCCAGTGTCTATCCTAGAATCTGCCACATCCTCTCACTGTGGGATTCCCGGGCATCAGGGACAGCACCACAATGACAGCAACTAGCCATCACCAACCGATTCCTAGACATGCCTGAGAAGAGCGGATCTTAGCACGGAAACAACCAGAGGTGAAGGGAGCACGGCACGCAGCCCAGGCCAGCTCATCCAATTGCTTGGGAACCTCTCTGGGGGGAGTTCTGCAGAACCTTGGTACAACTATATCACTGAGCCACCCCATCTCAAAACACACACACACACACACCTTTCTTTCCTCTTACCCTGGTGAGGTACCGGCAAAATAAAGCAGCCATTTGTGACTTACAAAGTAGCATTAATTAGTCCGGTAGCCCTTTATAGCTCTTTCCATCTAAGCCGCACAGTGCTGCCCAGACCTAACAAGGCCGTGCGCCCCACAGCTGGACTTTCCCCGGCTTTACAGCTGTGTGGGGGAAGGGTGCAGAGGTGAGGCAGCCAGAGCAAAACCACAGCGCTGGGAGTCAGAGGCCGTCTCTACTTTTATCAAACCTGGCACACGCATGGACACGCACGCACACGCCCCCCCCAATGTTTACACGAGTTCCCGCCAGCCCACCCCACTTCCGCCTCCCCCGTGGAACCCAACAGCACAAACGACTACAAATGTCAGACGTAAGCAGGCTACTGTCACATAGTACCGAGTGCTGTTCTCCTGTGCCCCCCCCCCCCCCGTGTATCCCACGCACAGCTACTGTCTTCTGTGGTGTCCCTCCAGTCTGACATGGGGGTGAGCAGAACAGAGTGATCCAAGCCCACTCACATCACTGGGCAGCTTTCCATTTCCTTCATGGGCTTTGCAGCAGCTCCCTCCATTTTTGCATGGGGAGGCAGGTTCACACCCTCACCCACGGCATAGTTAAAAGACAAATTAGGAATCAGACCAGCCATTGTCTTTACTTTTCAATCGTTACATGGGGTTCTCCCCAAATACTCGACAATGTCATGAGCAGGACACGTGAATGAACAGAGTCAGCGCAGAGACCCAGGGAACATCGGGATTCCAGAGGTGTCGTAGGGACCGAAGGTGCCCGTTGAAAGTCCATGGTGGGGAGCAGCTCACTCCTTTAGCCCATGCCAGCCAGCTATGTCTCTGCCTATGGACGCTGTGTCTCTGGGCAGGGGAAGCTCCATTTCCTACAGAGTCCAGGGCTCCAGGTCTGACAGCAAGAGCCGTGCAGCGGGGCCTGGCACGCCTCTCAGTCGCACAGGTCTTAGCCCAGGCTGGCGTCACTGGGCTCAGGAGAGGCATTCCTGCTTCACACGGCGTGTGGGAGGGACGCTCCAGGCTCATCACACGGGAGGCACGCTGCACAGCACGGCAGCGGAGATGGCACCCCTATGGCAAAGAGACAACTGTTTTTTTTCCCAGTGTCGTCTTCCACTTTCTGTCCAGCTGACGGCGCAAACTCAGCGCAAACCTGAGGAAATGAACTGTCCGTTGTCTCAGCATCCTGGGCTCAGCTGCGAGTCAGGACCTCCAGCCCCGTTCCGGGGCTGTGCTTTATGAGCTCAGCCTCAGTACCGCTTAGCGGCCGCAACATTTGCCAGCAGCCTCGTGAGGACAGGCAGGGTCCAGTGTCCAGGGCCACGAGGGACAGCAGGTGGGAGCGTCCCACAACCGGGCATTTGGTGACTTCTCACAACCAGCACCCGCTGGCAGACCCAGCTGATGAGGGCCAGGACTGGAATAGCAAAGGGGGCTGCTGGCAAGGAGCCAGGTGCATTGGTAAAGTTGGTGTGCCATTACCCAGGATACAATCTGGACCACTGAACGGCGGTGTCCCCTCAACCCTCCAGCCTGGGGTGCCTTTTACACGGCTTTGCTGTGAGAATAACTGCTCCTGGTCCGTTCACACACAGCCTCTAGCGGGCGAAATAATTCTCAGTTCCATTACATGAATGCTTTGGCCAGTCACTCATGGAATCATAGAATATCAGGGTGGGAAGGGACCTCAGGAGGTCATCTAGTCCAACCCCCTGCTCGAAGCAGGACCAATCCCCAACTAAATCATCCCAGCCAGGGCTTTGTCAAGCCTGACCTTAATGAATTGCATTACAGAATGATACCTGCACATTTCTAGCCCCACACCTTCCCCCAGAAATGGGTGTTTTGTACTGCCCAGCACCCTCCTGGACACTACAAGCTCATAGAAAGTCCGTCATTTCATCAATGGAAAATACTACGCACAAACCCTGTTATCGCCAGTGGAGGTTCCCAAACACTTCAGTCCAAACAAACTTGTTTTACTGTTTTATCTAAACCAGTGTGTATTGACTGCAGAAAGACAGAGTTTAAGTGATTACATGTAATGAGGCATAAAAGTCAGAATTGGTTAAGAAGAAAATAAAAAGATAAAATGTAAAGTAATATCTAACTTAGCAAGCTAAGTGAACTTAAAAGCAAAAAAGGTTTTTCTTACTATAAGCTTACAGCAGTCTGGCTGGATTGTTTCAGCCAGGACCTCCCCTCCAGTTCAATGATGCTTCCTTTGTCTTTCAAACATTGTTGATGTTGTAAGTAGAGATGAGGGGAGAGAGGTGATTTGAGAGCCTCTGTTTCTCATTCTTATACCCTCCTACTCTCTTTGAGGATCACCTCCAGCAGGGGTTCAGGCAACAACCAGTCTGTTTGTATCAAAACCCCCAGCTGTTCCATTGCCAGTATGTAAAGTTCTCACTCACACTGTTCTTCCTGCCAAAGAATAGCTGCTTAGCCAGTTGATAGCCCATGAGATTCCATTTGGTAATGTTGATACCTGGCCAGAGCGTCAGTGTGTCTGTGTCTCTGAAGAACTGGTTTGGGCCTCCCTTTCTAACTCTGGAACATGTTACAGCAATTGTATACAGTAGAATCTTATAATTTTACATACAGTGTTGCCACACATATTTTACCATGACAGTAATGATCAGCAAATTATGAGTTTTCAAATGATACTTCACAAGGCACAGTTTGTAGAAAATGCAACATAGTCTTGTAAAAAGGATGAACATGGGGGGTATAGTCTGTCACAGTCATGTGTAGAGTTCTAGACTGGAATAGCAATGGAATAGGGTCACTTAGTCTGTGGTTCTGAATGGTGAACTTCATGCAGAAATCCCTAGTCATCAATTTAAGCATTTATCCTATGTACACTATGTGCCCTACTTTATACTACATGCTGTCTTTATATTGCAATCTAATCTCACAGTCTCTAATATCAACTGATGTGTTTCTTCCTTTAAAATCAGTCTTCTAATTGAAAGCCAGTTTGCGAAAAGTAAACTTGGGTGAATAATTACTACTTCCTTTTTTATAACTCAAAGAAGTTTAATTATACTTAGCTAACAGCTGGAGAATGTATAGCAAGATGTAGCACCTGGTAGGATACAAGATGAGATCAAGGTGAGTTAAGTAACAGCCTTTCAAAAAATCTATTTTATAAAGACTCTGAAGTGGTAAAAGCTGATTCTACTTGTTGTTTTCAACCTCAAAATGCACCCAAATCCTTAAGAATTGCTTATGAGCTAAACCTGTATTTACTTATTTCACAGCCTCTAGCTCTAATAATTGCACCGGAGAAAAAGGAACAGGGCTCCCATGCAGGTGGCAAAAAATTCGGGCTACAAATTTGGCACCCAAAACCCACTGTGATTATCCTGCTTCATGGGCTATTCTAATTGGCTCTGATGTAAAATCCTCTATGTCATCCATAGCCCTGGAAGTCAATGACAAATCTCCCATTTATACAATCACTTTAGGGATGCATTTTTCTACCCAACTTAAGAAACCAATGCATTCTGACCCTCCTGGGAGAGTTCGAGACTCCGGGAAGCCACCAGTGCTGCCACCTGGCTCTGCAGTGGGATGATGCTGGGAGCACCTCGTAACGTAACCGATTAGGCAAAACCAATAAAAAAATGTTCAAAGCATCAAGATGCTCCAATCTGACCCGGTTCAGTGCAGCTGAGCTTTTATATTTATTATTTTCCCTAAGAAAGAGACTCGAGCTTTAACCTGTCATCTTCAGCAGTGTCCCCAGAAACTGGTGGGTAGTGTGTCCCTGGGGCAGACAGCACTGCGAATATTTAACTCATCGTGACACACAAGCTGTGGGTGTGTTCGGGGGTGGGGGGAAGGGAGGCGGGTTCCTGCTTCAAGCCTGGTTTATTTGGATGCTTTAGTCACATAACAGCAACAAGGAAACACGGTGGGAGTCTAAAACTTGGCTAAACTAATGGGGCAGGAAAGAGAACCCTGCTGTCACAGGACGCAGAGAGGAAGCAGCAAGCCCCAAGATGGTTGCCTTATCCTGACTGGGGATCAATTGACCACTTGCTCCCATTTGTTCTCTCCTGGGACTGGCTTCCTTCAGCTTGAATGCAAAACATAGTCATTCCTTAATTCCCAATGCAAATGAATTCTGTGAAAGGCCCTTGCTTTGAAATTGGTATTATTCCCCAGGGACTCGCCCCTCACCCCACCCTCTATCTCCGAGGCTGCTCACTGCCTTCCCAGAGTAACAAAGGTTACAGGGAAATAACTCCTGCTTGAGGAGTCCCAGATGGTAATCGTGCTGCTGTTACAAGGCGCAGAGAGCTGGCTGCAAAGGCCTCGGTCAGTCACCCTAACTGCTCACCAGCAGTGCATTCCTCAGCCAATGCTGGCAGCCAAGCAGCCCAGGAAATTACTTCAATAACGGTCCAAGAGTCACTCGCTGAAACAAAACAAAATCCAAAGGTGAGTTGGGGGCACAGGCTGAGCTAGGGCTGCCAACCCTGTGTTTCAAAAAGCAGGGACTGTTTTCTTAGCGCCCCCTGCCACTCCCTGCCTCCTGTTGTTATTTGATTATCATTGCTATTGTTAATAATACTAAGCAGGACTCACCTGCATTGGCTGGAGTATTCCTTGCTGATTTTTGCAGCCCCAGTGACTCCCCAGCTTGTCGTACAGAGATGGAGAACTACGAGTTTCAGAGGAGCAGCCATGTTAGTCTGTATCCGCAAAAAGAAAAGGAGGACAAAAGCTCACGAAAGCTTATGCTGTAATAAACTGGTTAGTCTCTAAGGTGCCACAAGTCCTCCTGTTCTTTGTGCAGAACGACAAGCAGTCCCAGGTGATATGGGGCTGTTGGCTGCCCCAGGCTGAGCACAGTGGCACAAGAGCCAGGCCTTGAACCCGCTCACTAGCTGGGGACATATCTGTAGGGGGCCAGGCAAAGCAGGTGAGACCTGAGCACAGGAGCGGTTTGCTCAGATCCTGGCTCACCTCTTGGCAGGATGGCTCTGATTTCAGGCCCACATTCTGCTGCTCTGTGCTGTCGGTTTCTCCCAAGCGCCTCACCCAGCTTGGGGCCGACACTGGGTATTTGCAGTGTCTGGTTCCAGGGCTTTGTGGGTTGCTCTGGTGCAAGCGAAAATCCCCAGCAGCCCAAATGTTTGCAGCGGTTCCTGGAAACTGGTGCCTTCTGCTCCCCGAAAGCCTGGTTCACCCAGCTTGGAGGAGCAGCTCCCATGCTCTGCTTGCAGGCGACAGGAGGAAACTGCATGAGCGGGACGACCTTATGCCTTGTTGTTATTCATTGTTCAAATTCTGGTGCTGTCCCCATGTGCTGGGTCCCCTGTATCGTGTAAACAGACAGGGCCCCTGCCCAGAGCCCTCACCACCTGAAAGGCCTCGTGCCTCTGGCGATGCTCCCACAGGTGATGTGGGGCTCCGGAGACCCACGGAGTGGGATCAGCCCTAGGAGCCGGACCCTCACCCCCGTTCACATTTCCCTCTTCATCCTTTAGTGCCAACAGACCACACTGTAGCCTACTCAGCCACACAGGGTTGCCGCACACCCACTGCCTTGCCCTGCAGCCCCGTCTTCTCACAGAGCCAGGGGGCCTCAGCCAGCCCTGCAGCCCCATCCTGGACCCACCTCGCATCCTTCCCCCAGCCCTCAGCTCAGGCCTAGAGCTTCAGCACGCCAGCCACAGCAGCTCTGCCCGTGCCAGCTGTCCCGCACACCACCTCCACCCGGCTCCCTTTGCTCTCGTTCCCCCGCACACGCCTGCCGGCCTCACTGCCTTGCCAGGATGGCATCCCCAGAACTGCTGCACCTGTGATCCAAGGCTCCTGGGCCTGTTGGTTACTATGGCCCTGAAGAGCCAGACTGCTGGGTGCACCCACAGACCAGCCCATCAGCCCCCCAGCATCTGTCAGCGTCCACATGTATTCGTCTAATTGTACCCAGGAGAGTCGAACGGGGGGCAGGCAGGGGTGGGAAATCCCCTTCAGTGAATAAGGCTGATGAGCAACATAGAATTGTAGAACCACAGTCCTGCGGCCAAAAGTCCAACCTTCTTTTGGCTGCATCTCCAGTGCCCTGAACACTGAGTGCTTGGAGTTTTCTGCATTTCATTTCCTTTCTCTAATTCCACATCTGCCACTGGGGCTCTCTAGTAACAGGAGTAAAAGTGGCGCCCAGAGGCTGTCTGACTCGTGGTCCGTTGCAGACATAGCGAATGGACTGGGGACAAGATAGGACAGGAGTCTCCTACATTCTGCGCCATGAGGTGACAGAAGAGAGAGCAACATCTGCCAAATGGAAGGAAAAGTGGCAAAGCCAGCCCTGCTTGAGCAGTCGGGAACCAAGCAGGCAAAGCAGCTGCAAAGGCCACTGTGACTTGTATTTCCTAGTGCTTTGAAATGCAGGCGCAAGCCCGTTGTATGTGGGAAGCCTGGGCAAGGCTGCATGGTTTGGATTTGGGTGAAGCATGTGTTCAGATTAGCAGCCAAAGCCCAGGTCTGCAGGGAAGCTGCGAGCAAGGGAAATTTGCAGCTGTCAGCGGTTGAAGCAGAAAGAACACTAGCCGCAGAAAGCGTTTGTGTTTCCTCTCTCATCCCTGCTTTCAAGCTGGTGAAATGTCTCACATGGTAAAACAATTCAGCAGCTTAATCCTTACAGGCTTCCTGAACTATTATCCTAGCAGGCAGTGAGGCGTGAGCACTCTCTCCACCCCAGGAGAGCCGGGCGCATTCTCCTGCAGACACACACAGAGCTGCCTAGAATCGCACACTGGGCACCCACCAGCACAAGAGGGTCACCAATTGATTAATGCTTCAGTGCGTCCCCTTTCTTCTGCCCACAAGTCCAGACGATACCGGCTCTTCCTTCCCATCTGGGGCGAGAGCAGCCCCCACTGGTCATACAGGGACTGTGGCCAGTGACACATTGCTGCTGTCTAGGCCAAGGAGCCAGAAACTGCCCAGCAGCTAAATCTCAGCCAGTTAAAACGTGCCAGCACCACGTTGGAGCCAAAGCCAGCCAGGCTGCAGGGCCAGCGAAAGGAAGTGCCGTGCCCCGCAGTGATATCAATAACCCCCTGGCCTGCTCGGTCTAATACTGCCAGTTTGCTAACACAGCCAGCTCCACTGGAAGGCCCTTAGCAAACCTACGGACCACGGCTTCCCCAGGCAAGTCATCCTCTAGGGGTCAGGTGGGAACAGTTCTTTTCACGGGTGACTGCTGGATTCTCCTCTTTGGCGGGACCCCACAGTGGAGATGGGCTCTGTCTGTGATCAGCCTCCATCCATTAGAGGGGGAAATCACATGCCCAAGGGCAGAGTTTTTTGCTTGTTACAAATCTGAGCACAACGTCGGCAACAAGCGCGCACATGGTAAGGCAGCCCCTCTGCACCGCGCCACAGAGAGTAACTCTGGGAACCTGCAGCAGGAGGTCCAGTTCTCCACTTTCATAGTGAGCCCAGCCCAGTGCAGGATCCCTCCAGGCCCTCCAGGAAGGAAGCTGCATTCGAGAGCTAAGACCTTGGCAATAAGGAAGTGAATTTGCTCTTAATTTACTTTCTCGGCTCCTCTCCCTTGATGTCCCTTTGCAGGCAGCTGTTTCATTGAATGGTGTGGCTGGGTCCTTCAGCTCATCAATCAATTACTTGTCTGTCCATTTCAGTGCCTGCACACACACAAAAAGTCCCTTTAAATCTCTTGTCACTCTGTTTTGGTGGAGACAGGCCTTTCGTCCCTTGGTTTCAGGCTGCAGCCACGTCTTCAAGAGCCTTCTGCTGGTTAATTGCTGGCACACTCTCACTGAAAACATGAAACACCCCCTGACAAGCCGTGTGATTTATTACTGCCCACTGCAAAACGGAACAAAATCAATTGGCTATTACCTCACTTAGCGAGGGCTTGTCACCGCCTGGGAGCAGGGTGTTAAAAATAAAAGCCAGGCACAGCCCAGGCAGCCAGCCCTTGCGCTGGGCTGCTCTGCCTACTCCAGGGCAGATAACATTAGGGCCGCACTGGAGCTGGGGTTTTAGTTTTTCCTAATCCCTGCACTGTTGATGCAACACCAGCTTATTCCTGCTTTGCTGTTATTCATTATACAGATGTCACCGCAGGCGCTGCTCACAGTAAAATTTCACAGGAGATGCACAGCAATGACAGAATATTTGTTTATGACAGGAATGCATCCTATAATTAATCGAATGCATTTAACCCTTTATTCCTTAGACATTGCAATCTCCTCTCCACAGGCTGGAAGCCGGGCACAGCCTGCGATTACGCCGTCCGTCTGGGAGCCACACACGCTGTGCACCGCAAGGCTTTATTCGCTGGCAGGTAGAAAGCTGCCCGCCTTAGCTAGAGAAAAAAGAGTTTCTGCCAAGCATTGAAGCAGTTACAGTTATGCTCAGTTTTACGCAACCATTAGCCCGCCTCAGGGAAAGCAGCATGGACATGTGGGCAGGCAGTTCCCCACCAATGGAGATTGCTGGTGCCCCCAAAATGTGCTGGTCACTTCCATGCGCCCAGGGAGACCCAGCCACTGCTCAAAGGGCCTGTTGGATTGAAAAACAGTTTAATAAAAATCTTAGTTTATTTTCCTACTGATAGGTCCTTTCCCTGTCTAGGGAAAGAGAGAAGAACGGACTCTTATTGCCGTGCGCAGAGTGGCGTGTAAGCAGACCCCCTCGTGTGCACGGGCAGCAGAGAGCGTAAGTGCGAAGTGGTACTATCCGGGGAACACTGCTGCTTGCTGGGTAATTGAAGCTGATGTTCACAACAATGGGCTGGACCCAGCCAGCATTAGTCGTTTGTAAATACGCGTGAGAAATAAAGCGATAGATAGAGCCTGGGGCATTGCTACTGAAGGGATCTGCGTTGATTAAATATCGGATACGTATTACGGCCAGGTCCTGGTGCAAGTTGGCAGAGCCCCATGAGCGCTGGTGCTGATTTACATCTGCTGAGGACCTGTCCATAAACATCTGAAGCGTGCTCTTGAGTCATTCAGAAAGCGAACAGTTTCCCCTGCTGTATTTCATCTTCTTTGTTTCATTCCCAACTCACTGGCAGACTCTTCCAGTCGTAGCAGGGAGCTGCCCCTCCCGGGGAGCTCGGCACGGTGCACAGCATAAAAAGGCTGCATTATTTATAGACTCCAGATAGATATTTCACTCGCAGCCCGGCCCGTTCCCAGCATTCCCTCCATTCACAGATCATTAAGTAGCACTTGCTGACATATAAGGCAATGCAAGTGCAGTGGTTAACTTTGAACACTGCCGTCCATCCCAGTGTTACATGAGATTCAGAAAGTAATTGTCCAAAGAGGTGGGATGGCATTTGTCCTGCCAAATAAAGCTTTGTGAAGAGCAGCCATGAAAACCTTAAGAAATAATGTTATCATCTGGGAAACCCGGGCTCTTTACCCCTAGTCTGCTCTTGCGTGCCCATGCTGTGCCCCAGACCAGTGAATGGGGCATACAGGTGTCCCTCAGAGCAGAACTTGGGCCTGATCTCCATTGAGGATCTGCGCTTAAAAGAGTTTTTCTCCTTTCTGTTGTCGTCTATTTGCTTATTGGGCAGCAGCCGCTCCAGCATCTGATGCGCTTAGTCCAGCTCCCTTTATTTCCTCTAGGTGTTTTCATACAGCAGGGTCATGTGCTACAGAGACTGTCGCTGAGGCCAGTAAGTGTGCTACCCTGTGCTACTCCACACGATCCATCGTCTACAGCCAAGCTCTACGATACAACCGCATTTGCTCCAACCCCTCCCACAGAGACAAACACCTACAAGATCTCTATCAAGCGTTCTTAACAACTACAGTACCCACCTGCTGAAGTGAAGAAACAGATTGACAGAGCCAGAAGAGTTCCCAGAAGTCACCTACTACAGAACAGGACCAACAAAGAAAATAACAGAACGCCACTAACCTTCGCCTTCAGCCCCCAACTAAAACCTCTCCAACGCATCATCAAGGATCTACAACCTATCCTGAAGGACGACCCATCACTCTCACAGATCTTGGGAGACAGGCCAGTCCTTGCTTACAGACAGCCCCCCCAACCTGAAGCAAATACTCACCAGCAACCACATACCACACAACAGAACCACTAACCCAGGAACCTATCCTTGCAACAAAGCCCGTTGCCAACTGTGTCCACATAGCTATTCAGGGGACACCATCATAGGGACTAATCACATCACTATCAGAGGCTCGTTCACCTGCATATCTACCAATGTGATATATGCCATCATGTGCCAGCAATGCCCCTCTGCCATGTACATTGGGCAAACTGGACAGTCTCTACGTAAAAGAATAAATGGACACAAATCAGATGTCAAGAATTATGACATTCAAAAAACAGTTGGAGAACACTGCAATCTCTCTGGTCACTCAATTACAGACCTAAAAGTGGCAATTCTTCAACAAAAAAACTTGAAAAACAGACGCCAACGAGAGACTGCTGAATTGGAATTAATTTGCAAACTGGACACCATTAACTTAGGCTTGAATAAAGACTGGGAGTGGATGTGTCACTATACGAAGTAAAACTATTTCCCCATGTTTATTCCCCCCTCTCCCCCCCCCAACCCCGTACTGTTCCGCACACATTCTTGTCAACTGCTGGAAATGGCCCACCTTGATTATCACTACAAAAGGTTTTTTTTCACTCCTGCTGGTAATAGCTCACGTTACCTGATCACTCTTGTTTCAGTGTGCATGGTTACACCCATTGTTTCATGTTCTCTGTGTATACAAAATCTCCCCACCGTATTTTCCACTGCTTGCATCCGATGCAGTGAGCTGTAGCCCACGAAAGCTTATGCTCAAATAAATTGGTTAGTCTCTAAGGTGCCACAAGTACTCCTTTTCTTTTTGTGGATACAGACTAACACGGCTGCTACTCTGAAACCTGTGCTACCCTGGGGCAGGCAGAACCTGCTGGTGCTCTCAGGCGGCCCTACCCCACTCAGAACTAGGGAGGGAAATCACCGGGGCTGGTCACGCCGGTGTCTCTGGCTGCTCAGTGCTGAGACCTGGAGACAATCATAGGATGTGACCACAGGGACACGTGTAAGTGAGCCAGGCAGTGTTTCTGGCTTTGAAGTAAAGCTGTAGATTTGACATTAAAAAGAACAACCTAAGTCTTGTTCAGATGCCCCAGCAGGAAACAAAAAAAAGGGACGACCCTCAGCCCGGAGTCTCTCGGGCAGCTGGACGTCTTTTCTTTTTAGTTATGAATTGTTGTGAGTTCCTGGCAGGTGCTGGAGCAGGCACCCCCTTCACCAAAACCCGAGCCTGGTAAGGCATGAACGAAACCAAGCCCCGCCCTGCCCTCTCCTATACAATACATGGATGGCTGTTCAGTAACGCACTTGTCATGCCAGGTGACGCTGAACTACGTATAAAGGGGTTGTTTCCTCCAGTAATGCAATGCAGCCACCTCTGGGGTGGCATGACGCAGCAGCTGTTTATAACTATCCAATGCTTTCGGACAGGAAAGGAAGATCATTAAAATTTTGACCCGCCAACGAGCTGAGAGCAGGTGGACCCTGCTGTGGGCATATGTGCTAAGTTCCCCCGAGAGAGCAGGCCCCTCGGGCTGCACAAGGCCCCCTAGGGCAGTGGCCTAGGCCTGATGGGGAAGAGGGGCCCCAGTGCCATTTCCTGTTGTGCCTTGGGACTCTCCCATCTCCAAAGTGTCCAAGCCCAGCGCTGCGCAGCCCAAGCGGGGGCTTGTGTGGTTCTATTAATGTCGCAGCGTTTTACTCCCTGGCGTGCTGGCTGCAGTGAGACGTTCAGCAAGCTGTGGGGCAGAAGAGGCTCTGACCACCATTCTCCTCCCCCTGCCCCACGGTTGCCATGGCTCTCTCTCAGGATCATTCCTTTCACCGTGCAGGCCAGATTTGTTCCCCACTTTTTCTTTATTTCCTGGGGCTGAAAGTTTCCCAAGAAGCAAAACAGAAGAGAGTTTGTGGGTGTGCTCAGAATGACACGCCTCCCCCCAGAGTCTAAGGCAGCCAACAATAACAGCATGCTGGGTGTCACTATACAAAGGGCTGTGTGCATTTCAATGTAGCTAAGTTAAAAGGCCACACAGGCCCCTTGCAGCTCCGAGCAGGCCTCTCTGCCTTTGTTCTTCCACTGGAGCCTTTTATATAGTTTATCCCACCCTTTACATGACTACGTTAGGTTTGGGGCCCAAACCTTTGCCCCATAACTTGATGGCTCCCAGGGGCTCCGGTTACCTGTACAAAGGGGGCTTTGTGGTAAGAACAGGTGTGCGGGTTCCTGCTAACCAGCAAAACTGCTTTATTTTTGCGGGAGTCTGTTGAGTGCAAAGGTTTGCTGGCTCCTCCGGCTGCATTTAAAGTTTGCAACAGTGAGGTGGCTTCTCCTGCTAGCCCAGACATGGCTCCTGAGCGATTCTTGTGTCTTCACTAAATGGCACCTTGCACCCAGATAGCTTCTGTGACACTGTTCAGTCCAGTGCATTATACTGCCAGGAACAGAGAGCCTCGTGGAAAATGCCAATTCCTTAGTCTGGGGCTCTGAACTCATCCAGCTTATTTTAGCTCCTTAGCCCCTCTGGAAGCTATCTCAGGCATGTTTGGGGAATACAGCAGGTATTTTTATGAGTGGGATCTGCAAGAGTATTTTCATCTTAGACTTGGAGCCAGCTGGGACCGCTGCCAGGTTTAGAGAGCGTAGAGGCAGAGGCAAAGAAACAGAACACTAGTGAGACGTGGTCTTTCTACTGGGGCTTATATTTAGCTGTGGAGCAGCAGAGTCATTCTGAAATGTCGTCCTTCTGGTTCCTCAGCCACCCTGTCCCCTCAGCCACTGCACAGAGATGCAGCCTTGACCTAAGCCATCAAATCAGAAAGAACGTGTCCTGGTCCGCTGCTGCTTGCTCTTCCAGCCTCCACAACAAACGTTCACACCACCAGCCAACATAGCCCTTTCCAGGACTCTCTGCCCTTTAGATCGACTGGCATGTCAATGCTGCGGTAACTGGACTCAACGTGAGGGTGACACGGCGCGGGTTGTTTTTGACAAGTCCAAATTAATTTCCTTCTTTGACAGCGTTGCTGGGCTAGTGGACGGGGGAACCAGTAGACATGATATATCTTGATTTCAGTAAAGTTTTTGACACAGTCCCACATGACATTCTCAAAAGCAAACTTGGGAAATGTGGTCTAGATGAAATTACTATCTGGTGGGTGCAGAACTGGTTGAAAGTGTAGTTATCAATGGTTCACTGTCACTTTGAGAGGGTGTATCTAGGGGGTCCCACTAGGATCAGTCTGTGTCTGGTACTAGTCAATATTTCATTCATGACTTGGATAATGGAATGGAGAGGAAGCGTATAACATTTGCAAATGACACCACGCTGGGAGGGGTTGCAAGCACTTTGGAGGACAGAATTAGAATTCAAACCGACCTTGACAAATTGGAGAATTGCTATGAAATCAGCAAGATGAAATTCAATAAAGAGAAGTGCCAAGTACTTCACTTAATCAGGAAACACATAATGCACAACTGACTGGGAGCAGTGCTGCTGCACAGGCTCTGCGGGGTATCGCGGAGCACAAATGGAAGATGAGTCATGCAGCTGTGAAAAAGGTTAATACCACTGTGGGCTGTATTAGCAGGAGTGTTGGTTGTCAGGCATGGGAGGTAATTGACCCGCTCTACTCGGCACTGGCGAGGCCTCAGCTGGAGTACTGTGTCCAATTCTGGGTGCCACACTTTAGGAAAGATGTGATCAAATTGGAGTGTCCAGAGGAAAGCAATAAAATGTTTAGAAAACCTGACTTGTGAGGAAACAAAACTGGACATGTTTAGTCTTGAGAAACGAAGACTGAGTGGGGACCTGATATCAGTCTTCAAATATGTTAAGGGCCGTTATGAAAAGGATGGGAAATACTTGTTCTCCATATGCAGTGAAGGCAGGGCAAGACGTAATGGGTTGACTCTGCAATAAGGGAGATTTGGATTAGATATTAGGAAACACTTGCTAATTTTAATGGTAGTTACGCTCTGGAACAGGTTTCCAAGGGAGGCTGTGAATTCTCATTATTGAAAGTTTTTAAGAACAGGCTGGACAAACCCCTGTCAAGGATGGTCGAGGTTTACTTGGACCTGCTGGACTTATGACCTCTCGAGGTCCCTTCTTGCCCCACCTTTCTATGATTCTATGAAAAAGCCCCTGTCCATGACAAGCAAGAGTGAGAGCTGCAATGAGGAAAGTGCCCCTTGGTTTTCAGTGTGTTTACTGCAGAGTGTACAAAAAACACAATGGTCTCCAGACACCAGTTCAGCTGAAACAACAAAACGAAACTATAATGAGGACTCTGACTGTAGACCACAGGACTGTGCTTGGAATACAGCTTTCATACTCTGGGGGTACTCTTTCACCGGCAATTCAAGGCAAGGCTGGCTCTCCATTCTATGGTGCTAGGCACAACATCAGTGCATGACAAATACTAAATCCTAACAATTACTGAGTACCCCAAAGTGCTTTGCAGAGCTGCACAGTGAGTGGATAGCACTGTGTTCTCAGAAACAGCTCCTCACACCCAGACTTGGTGAGGAAATGTAGGCTACCGGCACAGGGTATCCCTAACTCTCCTGGAGAAGCATCTAGGGATCTTTAGCTTCTGTAAGGGCTGCCCCAGAGACAAGACTGAAATGATCTTAATGGTATGGTCTAGTAGATGCTATTTAAAAATAACAAGGTAGCACAGGCCTCCCCAGGCTCTGCACTGGGCAGGACTCCAAGTCCTGGTTTGCAGCATTATTGTTCTCGCTTGGCCTTCGGGCCCAGAGGTGAGAGTGCTGCAGGCGAGCGACAGGGACAGCTAGGACCATTTGTTTAAGTAAAAGACAAGGATTTGTATTCTTATCCAGGAGTCTAGCTGAGCCCCTTTAGAGTCTGAATCTCACAAAGGTGGATGTTCATGTAGTAACCCGCTGTTCCTGATCTTGGGGCCTTGCACGAATGGGCTACCGCAATAGCTCAGTTTCCAGACCTGACAGGAAACAAGAGCAGGGGCTCCTCTAGGAAAATGCTGATTGTCTGAGCTTTTGTGAGTCCCTCCCTGTCTCCCCGTGGTGTTAGGAGAATAAAATTCATTAATGAGGGAAAGGCACTTGGAGTCCATGGTAATGAGGGGGGCAAATAAACAAACAGATAAATGCACACTAGATTAACCTAATATTGTCTTTACTTTTTTATATTTTAATGTTTTGACATTATCAAAACAAAATAGTTAGACATTATTGAAATGAAACATTTGCTCTTGTTCATATAGTGCCAATGGTTCAAAATCAAAATGTCTTTTGTTCTGTGGGAAATTTCAAAATTTTGTCTTTTCAGAACTAAGCAGGTTTTGAAATGTCGGAACTCTCCATGAAATGGGCCTTCCATTTTCTGACCAGGTGTCGTCGTCCCCCTGTCTTCTTGTTTCTCATAACTACAGTACCAATTAACCCCATAGGGCCCGCAAGCCACTGTTCACTGGCTGGCATCTCTCAGGCCTCCCAGCAGAGGCAGGTCAGAGGAGAGGACATGGCCTTGGGGCTCAGTGCTGGGACAGTGTGAAGACGGCATGGCGATGTCTGGGAAGAGGCTGACAAAGGGGTGAGCCGGGCTGGACTCACAGGCAGAGAAAAGGCAGTGAGGTGAGGCAAAGCCATAGACCTGATGGAACAAGCCAGGCGGGGCAGCACTGCGAGGGGTTGGGATGTGAGTAAAAACGCTTGACGTTGATGCTATGTTAGCGGGAGAGCCGGGGAGGGATACAACGGGGCGGAGGGGTGATGTGGCCACAGTGACGGGGAAGGAATCTGATCTTAGCAGCTGCACTTGGTATGGCCCGGATGCGTACAATGGAGCTGGCCCAAATTGTTTCTCTGAAAAACTTTCCCAATAACAATTCAGGTTACAGCAAAACCAAAATGTTTCATGGGGAAAAATTTTGAAAAAAAAATTCCATTGGATATTTCTAAATGAAATATACATTTTAACTGAAATTAAAAAAAAAAACCAAAGCAAAAATTTCAATTTAAGTAAAGTTTTTTGGAAAGATTTTTGTTTTTTTTTCCCTTTTCTCCCCTCCCCCCCCCCCCCCCCGGCATCCCCTTTTTTCAACACTGACTGCACTAGCCTCAGTAGTTTGTTTGGGCAGGGTGAGGGGAACTGGAAGAAGACACTATTCCTTTTTCTGCTCTAACTTGGATTTCACAATGTGAGCAGGTCGCAGCCATCTCCACACTAGCATCATCATTGCCCAGTGCTTCCTGCTGCTCGCTTCATTCGCATGACTAGGGGGTCATAGGCCCCTATTATTAACGCTTTAATGCTTCTATCCACAGCACTTGCCTAATCCAGATTGATTCACTATATTTCATAGCAGCTGGCAGTTCCACTTGCTTAGCCTTTACATGTCCCCTTGTATTGCCTTGACCTGTCTGTCGGTCAAGCTACAGGTTCTTCTTTTGCTTTATTTCCTTCAGGAACATCCTGGAGCTATTGCTATTACTGTGTCAGTGAGACGCCTACTGCCATGTTTGCACCACCCTGCAGGTGTAAGCATCACCCTTGGATTTCAGCACAGGCCCTTTGTATTAGGCCCTTCTTCCACTCCTGTTATCAATTTTAGTTCAGATGTTTATGGACATCAGTCCATCCACAGTCCACAAGACCTATTTTGATTCTGATATAGGTTATGTCTAGGGAATCTCAGAAATACGGTATGCATCCGATGAAGTGAGCTGTAGCTCACGAAAGCTTATGCTCAAATAAATTGGTTAGTCTCTAAGGTGCCACAAGTCCTCCTTTTCTTTTTGCGAATACAGACTAACACGGCTGTTACTCTGAAACCAGAAATATTGTGGCATAGATATTTAATTCTCTAACACAATTGGCTCGGCTCTAAGAACGATTGCTTCACAGTGGAATAATGTACGGCTCTCAGATTAAATACTAATGAGTAGCTGAATGCGCCCAGCTTGAGCCAACTGCCCCAGATTAGGCACCTTTAAAAGTGGCCAGTCTAACAGCTGTAGGATCTTTGACATCTGGAAAGGAAAGTTCCTCCAGCGCAGTGAATGGAAGAAGAAAGATATTGATGGGATAGAGAGCAACAGTTTTCTTCTCTGGGCTCGAACATAAATTGCAGTCCTGGAAAATCACCTGGGTTGTGCTGCCTGACACCAATCTGGGCTCAGGCTCCATAACCAGTTCCTGAGCTTCTCTTCGACAGTCGAGCCGCAGCACTGAAACAGGGCGCATCCAGGCCTGGGTCCACGGACACTTTTTATATTGGCCACATCCTGTTCTCAGTTGCATGCACCCCCATTAAGGGGTGTCCTGCTGAGCAGAATTTGGTCCTTCCTCCTCTGCACACGAATGTGTAATATTCCGCCATTTTGGTGACCAGCCTGTGAATACAAAATGGCAGCAGGCACAGCTGCACCAGCCAGGAGCTGCCATCATGTACCAAGCTGCTGATTACGTCCCCGTTGTCACGCCACTCAGTGAGAAGTGATGCTAAATTAGAACAACTAATTGCACTGCTCATTGAAACAATCAGGATGACAAATCAGTGATAATCTCTTCAATTCTAGATGATAGCTATGGCGGCCTGCTCTGACTGGGATTAATCAGCCTGTCATCAATGTTATTATGCCCCTGCCACCCTGGGAAGGAATGCTTAGGCCTCTTTCACTTGGCTCAGGCCCCTGTAGACAACAGGGCTGGCAGGGCCTTTGCTCAAAGCACAGAGATTCCACCCCAGTTTTCTAGCCTTTTGCCACTTTGGGGAAAATGCCATGGGAAATGCAGGCTCAGGCTCTGAGTTGGTCTTTCACTGAGCGGGCCAATGCATGGTGAGATCATGCCCCTAGGTTGTGCCACTGGCTACTCCAAGCCAAGGCTGGAGGTTATAATATGCGTCTGGGGCTGCTTGAAGCCAGCCGCGGAGCTGTAGTGATACCAATCAAATCAAATCGCAGGGGGCTTGGTGCAGAATCACTGGGTGAGGTTCTCTGGCCCATATCCCACAGGAGGTCAGACTGAGTGTAACGGCCCTTCCAGCTGTGAAATCTATGAGTCTGCACAAATGACAGGCATGATGTCACCAAGTGATCACTGCATTTACGTAATGAGTGTGCAGTGTCCCCAAACCGACAGCCCACAGCTCTGCTCACTGAAATCCGTGGAAGCAGGGTTGGGCCCTAAGGTCGAGCTCCCACTCAGGTCAATGAAAAGAGTCTCATTGACTTTCAGCGTGTCCCTAAGGAAAGTGGAAAAACTTGGCACTAAAGGGGAACAACAGGAGAACACACACACACACACACAACTCTCTCTCTCTCACACGTCCTGCCCTGGTTGCCTGCCTCCTGATGTGTTCGGGCGTAAGTGCTACAAATTCAGCCAGAACCTGTACAGTGGGGCCTTCCCCCCTCTCCTTAGCCCCCAGTTCCCGCCTCCAATCACAGTGCTTCCCTGAACATTTTTTAATGGTTTCCTTTCCTGTGAAGAAAAAAAAGCAGCTTTTGACTGAATTTTCCCACAGAACGGGAGGGTCTGATGGCTCTGCACTGCCCGTTAACATGGTCTGAGGCTGGGAGATGGGCGAGCGCTGCCCGGACACAAGAGCGTCTCCCAGAGCAGAGCCCACCAGCAACACACCGGGAAAAGGAGCGTTTCAACAAGAGCGGCGTGGGTAGATATTCAAAGTGCCCCCGTACCCCAGGCCCGTCTCTCTGTCCGGGACGGAATGACAAGGCCATTGGTTCTGGAGTCTAACACCCCAAGTGGAAGCTAGTTCTGAGCGCCCCAGGGCCAGCCTTAGTCCCGAGTTTCATTTAATTGCTACCCACTACACCAGAGACGGGCAAACTTTTTGGCCCGAGGACCATATTGGGTTTCCGAAATTGTATGGGCTGTGCCTCCCCAAACAGCCAGGCCTGACTTTCAATAAATGAAAAAGTACCTTCCTGAGCCTCCTGGAGAGCTGCCCCTGCCTGTCTGGTTGGGAGGTGTAGGCCTGGGGACGGCCGAACAGCATCCCCATCGATAACTTGCTTGCCTTTGCCTCTGGAGGCCCATGGGATGGAGCATTAGCAGAAAACCTGCCGGGGATCTTGGGCATCACACAGTATGTATTCCATGGAGGGACAGCGCCCTGCTTCTGCACAGAGGAGCCTGACTCATTAGAGCAGCACAAGCCAGGACCACTGTAGTTAAGGGTCTGTCACTGTCACTATTTTAAAGCTTAATGTCAGGAGCTCCTAGCCATGCCAGGATGAAGCCTGCATGGCTAGATCTCTGCCTGGGAAGAAATCACTTCGCTCTTGGCCCAGGAGAGCCTAGCTCTTCTCAGGCTTCTCCCCTCCTTTCTCCAAGCCCACCGCTGTGCCTCCTTTCACATGGCTCCAAGCACCTCAACCTCCCGTCTTGTCCCCATCTGCCCTGCCTCCAGCCTCTGTCCCTCCAGTTCCTCCCAGCAGCCAAAAAGGCAAATCAGAATGCCCTGCTATTCCTCATGACATGAGCATTACTCTCCTATGTGGCTACACGACCGTATTGCCTTCATCTGTGTCCTCTCCCTCCCCAGCCCCTACCCCTGCCTGGTTCCTGGCTGCACTTAGGCCCATAGCCTGCCATACTGGGGCCATGCAGAGAGATCCGCGTGGATCCTCATTGGTGCTGTGTGCAGGTGCATGGCTCTGCCTGTGTGGGTTGAGGTGCGGGGTCAGGAACATAGACTGTAAATGCCCCAGGGCAGAGAACCCACCTGTGTGTTTTATATGTATGTTCAGATGTGTTCCTGCCATGTGGGGGAGGGCAGGAAAAGAAGACTCAAGCAGCTGAGTCCAATTACCCAGTCCTCACAGAGGCTATTGCGCTGGGTGTGGGAGGGCTCTGGGGCTATATAAGACAGACTCAGCTTCCAGGAGGAGAGAAAACTGAGGCAGAAGTCTGGCAGGCTGGCGGAGAGCCCAGGGGAATTCAGCTCCAGAATGGGGCAGAGGGAGAGGCAAATACCGCAAGAAAAAGGCCCTGAGTGTGGGGCACCAGCTGGGGTCTACCTCCCCAGAGAACTGTGGACGCGCCCAAGAGGGAAGAGAACATCTGGAGAAATGGGGTTAAAGACTTTGGGTGCAGATGATGATCATCTAAATACTGCTCCACTCTTCTATCAGGATGATTGCATTCTCTCTGGCTACTGTTTTTATTTTCTTCATCCCCGTTTTTCTGGGGTGGTTCGATCAACCTGGCCCACAGGTGACAGTGACGGACATAAATGTATTACATTACTACCACTGAACAACTAAGGAATAACTTTGGGTTTTGGCAGGCAACCATTTTGTATCCCAAAGCATAGGCAGCCTTTGCTGTAGATAAATGAGTGAATAGAAAATCAAGGGATCAAGGTCTTGGAATCAGGGCAGCCCACAGCACCATTGTTCAAAAGAAGTTTTTTAATTATGCAAATCCATGTTACATCATCATCATCGCACATGACCGCAGGCAGTGGGGATTCGTTATCAGGTATGTCCCCAGCGTCTGCATGTGCCACTCCAGTGCTGCTGGTGAGGCTGAGCCCATGGAGCAGAGGAAATGCAACAGGACAGGCTACACTGCAGAGATTGGCATGCTTCCGTTGTTTTGCAATCCCATTAGACAGGTGACTTGCACCAATGCTCTGAAACCATTGCTCTTGGTCTGTCAGTCAGAATCCACGCTGGGGACCCAGAGAGCTAAACTGAGTGCACTCAGTATCAATGCATATTTTAGTGTGCCCCTACCGGCCGGAGCTGGGAGAGGCGAAGGTGTTGCCCCAGGCGAGGAGAAAGGGTCCTGTGTTCACAGCACAGAGCCGGGTAGCAGAAGCTGAGCTGGGTTCTCCTCCCAGTTCTGCCCCTGACTCACTACATGATCCTCCCTGGGCAAGTCACTTCTTTGCTCCATGCTTCGGTCCCCCATCTGCCCCATGGGAGGATGGTCTACCTCTCGGGGGCTGATTCACTAACCCGGGCATGTCCACTCAGCTCTCTGGGGGCTGGGGCAGTTTGCGTGTTCGTGTTCTTACTGGGACAGTCAGCAGAGAGCTGGGCCCTACAACCCCGGCTGCTGTGCTGCGCCAAGCTATGGGGGCCCCCGGCCGAGCCCCAAGAGTCAGGAATTCCTGGCTGATCAATGCCCATACAGAAATAATCCACTTGCTTTCAACAGCTCCGTTTTCTTACCATCCCAGGAGTTCCGCTCCCCTGAGCATGAACATCGGGGTGGATCACCAGGCAGAGCCAGCTGCCCCAAGGGCTAGGCTCTGTGTGTGTGTGTGAGTGTGTGTGTGTGTGCACAGGTGGGGCGACACAGACATGCCTGGACGTGGCGAGGTGCATTTCAGCCTTTGCCAGTTTAATGTGGCCAGAACTTTAATAGGGTGAGCTCCGGGGTGCGGAGACCACTGACTCGTCAGACACGGGTGCTCCGAGCTCCATGTGCCACTGCAGGGCGAGGGCCAGTTCCTGGGCCCTCGTTCCCACAACCAACAAGGGCTGCCTGGGCCAAGCCCCGGGGAAGGGTGGGCAGGGTTGATGTTTGTAACGACTCACCAGTGATGCTGCCAGAGGATTATGGTGCAGGGCTCACCAGCTCGGGGCGGGGCGCCTGTCAGGCCTCCCAGGGGCAGGGTGTCCCAAGGCAGCCCCAGGGGTGTTCAGCCTGGGGGAATCGGACAGCCTCAAAGTGACATCAGACTAGGGCTCAGTCAATACAGCGTTTAACCCTGCGAGAGGCTGAGAGTCACCTGAGCCCCCGCCAGCCAGGCGGGGAAGCAGGGGGGGCTCGTGGTCTGACCTCCGAACAGGGAGCCAGGAACTCCTGATCCTAACGCCGGCTCTCACTGTCTCCCTCTCTGGCTCTGGGCTGGTCACTGAATGAGGCTCCCCATGGCTCCCTCCCTCCCCGACCCACAGGGGTGCTGGAAGGAGCAAGCCTTGTAAAGTGCTTTGAAGATGTAAAGAGCCAAGCCTGATACTGAACAAAAGGGCATTACGCCCTCTGCAGCTGCACCCCTCCATCGAGGACTCACTTCCATTTCTCCAGGGGCGGCAAATCACTGGAGCCCCCAGCTGAAAAGTCCATGTTTGTAAAGGAGTGACGCCAGGTCGGAGATGTTAATATGCGCAGAGCCCAGCGGAGCACTAACCCAGGGCTCCACGTGCAATAATAGAGTCCCGTCAGAGCGTGCTAATGGGAAATACTGGACTGCCTCTGGGTGGGGGGTCTCAGCCCAGTGCCGAAGGGACAGGGGCCCTCGTCAGAGCCCTCAGAGCCCAGGATGCTGGCAGCTGCCTGGGGACCCTGGGGAGACTAGGAGAGTGAGCCTCAATGCAGAAGACATGGGCAGCTTTTGCTGCTGCCCAGGCTGACCTGGCCTGTGGATGAGCAGAGGCCCCAGTTCTCGGGGCTGCTGCCCTGCCCCCCTGCCAGCACACCCAGCCTGTTTAAATAGTCCCTATAGACGGGGTGTCAGCACATAAAATATCCTATGTAATCACATTAGATCCTGCAAAGTCAGGGGGAGGAGCGGGGAAGGGGGACACATGGAAGACGTGACGTACAGCCCTATGAAAAGTCTGGGGGGAGCAAACCATCATCCGGAGGGGCATCTGTCCCCTTTTGCCCCACAGCAAATGACGTCCCGCCTGTAGATAACACACATGAGAATCAGCCTCTTTCTGAAAGAAACCAGCTGGCAATTCTGCCCGATTAACCCCCATAAATGGATACAGCTCCCCACTTCATACCGTACAGATCCATTTACACGCGGCCCACCCCTCCCCACCAGCATGCACACAGTGCCTCTGCAGCTCAGTAAAGAACGGCTGAGATCTCCGCCCTCTGCTCCTCCTGCTGTGAGCCTGACAGCTCCACCCAGGGCTTGGGAAGCCCGTGCTCACTTATGTACAGGTCAGGGCAGCTGCCAACGACCCGGCCCGATACAGCATCTCTGAGCGGGTTGCCCCACAGCCATGAACAGTGCTGTGCTCCTTGGAGTCGACGAGACGTTCAGCAACGAGGCTGGGGGGGTGCAGCTTGGGGGTGCTGTCTGGGAGCAGAGCCGCTTGAGTCTGGAATGAATCACAACCTGAAAGGAATGGGAGAGCAGACTGGATCAGTAAAATACAACCCAAGGCCAGAGAAGCACAGGCGTACACAGAGAAGCACATCTAGGGCCAGACCCAATGCCTATTGTAGTCAGTGGGAAGACTCCCTGACTTCAAGGGGTGCTGGATCAGGCCCCTGGTGTCGCAGCATCCAGACACAAGCTTTGCATGCAATGTCTTCACACACTGTGTCAGCTTAAAGGGCCAGTAGGCTGCACCTGTGTCTTAATTTGTCAGTGTCATTGCACGTACACTCAGAGCCGCACTGCACTGGATCTCCCGACAGGATCTCCAGATTTCCTTGTGTACAACAGCCCAGCATCAGCTCGGCTAAGTCGAGATAAGTCATTTAGATACTGCCATCAAAATGAAATGATGCCCTTGCGTTACGTACAAATCCAGGTCCTTGTTGAGGAAAGGCACTTGGCAGGCTCGTGTGGGTCCGTTCTGAATGTTAACGCCACTAATAGAAAGTGCACAGGAAAGCAAGAGAGCTGGGCACCGGGGCCCTCATCAAAAGTTAAAGAAAAACGAAAAGGAGTACTCGTGGCACCTTAGAGACTAACCTGCAGCTCGTCAAAACATTGAAGAGAAAGGAACTAGAGAAGGCAGCCCCCACGTAGCCGGAGATACCTGAACGTGCTCTGGACACACACAGTAACAGGTCTATAGTTACCGACACACTGACGTAGGTACACACCTGGGTGCTCAGAATGTATATGTACATTATTACATAGACATACACATTGGACATCTACATATGTACACGCAGAGAGCGCACAAGCAACTCCTTTCTCCTAGTGAAATGGAAACAACTGTACACGGAGACATTGTCCTAAAACTCTTTTCCTTTTCTCCCCCTCAGAATCATTCCCCGAATGATTGAATCTGAATCCCAATTCTTCCTGTGAATTCCAAACTCGCTCCTATCATTGTATATGTTTACAGGATGTTTATCCCCTGCCGAGGTGACTTTCAGGCACATTCAAGTAAACTGCCCATAAAAGACAGACCAATGAAGAAGTAAGTTACAAACTGGAGTATCTGTTCTGCTCCTAATGGCCTCTACAGATCCCCAGTTTGGCTGCTGTACTCAGGCCAAGATCATCAAAAATGTCTGAAAGACAAACCATTGGGTTTCTCATATAATCTCTGGGACTCTCTCCGTGTATTTCCTCCACTTCTGTAACCAGGGCTCATACACACAATCATCCCCTCGTGCACTGCTGCTGTTCCCCATAACAAAGACATTTCAGATCAAAGGAAAGGGTTAATCCCAACGCAGTCATTGCATGGAGTCTTGGAGGTCTGAACGCTGCCAACTCCTGAAAAATGGCCACCAGGCAAGCTGCTGAGAATAATCAGAATAAGATTGGAAGGTGTCCACATCAATCAATCACGTGTTGACAGATGACTGGAAGCCCCCACTGTGACCGTGGACAGCTGACCAACTCTCAGCTTAAGCTGAAGTCTAACATTAGACTGTTTGTTTCATGTGGGTGGCTTCTGCGTTATGACCTTCCCAGTCAATCAATCTTGCCATGAGTAGTCTGTCTGACAGAGACGTTAATTATCCGTACGCCTCATGCACTGAAAAGCTTTATCTTCAAAAACTCACTGTCACTTAGGTAGGAATAACAGAACCCGGAACAGAAAAATAAATCCAGCCTCACTATCTCAGTGGCAAGTAGGGCAGAAAGGAAGCTATGCCAGGACCTCCGCAGCACTGGCTGCTGGGGCTCGATACACAGAGTTCCTGGGGGCTGCTGTGAGCTTTACCGTAGATTAACCTTTATTTATGGTACTCATATAATTAGCCAAGTAGCTGCTGCTCACACCTATACCTGCCTGAGCCTGAGCCACCAGGAAGAAAAGGGAGACAGAGATAAAAGAACAACAAACACGCATCGGTTAACCCTTGCAAGCCGTTAGTCACACTAGTTAATAAGTTCTTTCTATCTGTAAAGTGCTCTCTCAGTGACAAATCCCCTAACTGGCACTCAGCATTATTATGGCTTTCAAGATGCCTCTGTCTTTCATGTGACGCTCCGTGTACACATGTGCGTGCCCCAGCTGTGCAGTCTGCTCACAGGGGCTGGGAGAACACGGAAAGCAACGCTCAATGTCGGAGAAATACCCAATTCACTGAGAGCTGCCTGCTTGGAAGCCGCCTTTCAGTGTGTTTCGAGGCAGCTGTCATTGCAAACCCCGCTGGCACATGAGGAGCTGGAAGCCAGCAGCTGCACGCCCGGTATATGGCCTCTCCATTCCACGCTCCCTTCAGATAGCCAGGCCACCAGACCAAAAGCTGAGCCTGGAGCCCGTACCAAGGAGGAGGGCCATTAAAGCAGTCCATCTCCGACGGGTAGAGAGCTGGCACCCCCGCCTTTTATGCAGCCAGGTGCTCCTCTGCTTGCCAAAGCTGTGGAGCAGCCCAGTAACAAATACGCAGCACGCAGGGCCACGGCTGGGCCTTGCAGAGCCCTACTCCATGCGCTGAGCTCTCTGGCCCAGTCCTGCAATGAGCTCTGTGCAGGGAACTTCTGTGACCCAGCCCCTCCTGAACGGCTAGTGTCAGGGACTGGAGGAGCAAAGCAGCTGGGTCACCCAGCAGTTCCTGCAGGGCTCGTACTCCTCCCTGCCTCATCCCATCGGTGTTTCGGCTGCCCAGCTCTCCGACCCCTGCAGAAATGGAGCCTGGCCCCCCCATAGGCTCCTCCATTGCCTCGGCTCGTCACTGTTTCCTTCTCTGGCGTCTAGCCTGCCCCCTGCTCCACTTCCAGCCCGCTCGTTAGTCCTTCTGCTGTGACTAGCCATCCCCACACTGTGCGCACCCGCACACACCCCGAGCCCTGCACGCTCACAGGGCCCTGTGCTGATGGACACACGGGCCCTGCCCTGAAGAGCTGAAAGCTAAAAGGACAATAAAGAGACCAAGGGTGGGGGAAAACAATGTGAGAGACGGCAAAGTGCGCAGGCAGTGACTGCCACAACCCTTGTTATCCAAGCCCCAGCTGCTCCCCTACCTAGCCAGAGTTGGCCTGGAAGGGAGCTAAAGCGAAGGGACGTTACTGACTCACCTATTTTAGGCATCAGGAAATGGGGGCTTTCAAGGAGAGTTGTAAATGAGGGGCACATGTCAGCCTGCGGCGTAGCTCCGGGAGAGAGCATGCACTTTCCCTACCATCCAGTTCCTTCGTTTTTTTAGTGAAAAGGACACAGCTGTGTGCTCCCCAGCAGTGACAGGCAACGGGCAAGACCCTGCCTGGTCTCCATTCTGAGCAAGGCTCTCGAATGCTCTGAGCATCCTGACAGTGGCGCATGGGTTATCCATTCCCCATTTCTGTCGACGTCTCTTGCCCTGGGCGGAATAGGTGTGTTGGTGCCTGGTACTGACCTGGAGAAACTCCACAGATATGTGTTCTGTACATCTGAGATTGTTTATAGTGTGTGTAGTCCACTTGGTTAACCCCACTGTGCAACTCCCCCTCATAGAATCATAGAATCATAGAATAGAATCATAGAATATCAGGGTTGGAAGGGACCCCAGAAGGTCATCTAGTCCAACCCCCTGCTCAAAGCAGGACCAATTCCCAGTTAAATCATCCCAGCCAGGGCTTTGTCAAGCCTGACCTTAAAAACCTCTAAGGAAGGAGATTCTACCACCTCCCTAGGTAACGCATTCCAGTATTTCACCACCCTCTTAGTGAAAAAGTTTTTCCTAATATCCAATCTAAACCTCCCCCACTGCAACTTGAGACCATTACTCCTCGTTCTGTCATCTGCTACCATTGAGAACAGTCTAGAGCCATCCTCTTTGGAACCCCCTTTCAGGTAGTTGAAAGCAGCTATCAAATCCCCCCTCATTCTTCTCTTCTGCAGGCTAAACAATCCCAGCTCCCTCAGCCTCTCCTCATAACTCATGTGTTCCAGTCCCCTAATCATTTTTGTTGCCCTTCGCTGGACTCTCTCCAATTTATCCACATCCTTCTTGAAGTGTGGGGCCCAAAACTGGACACAGTACTCCAGATGAGGCCTCACCAATGTCGAATAGACAAGGCCTCAGAACAAATACAAGGCCTCAGAATACAAGGCCTCAGAATACAAGGCCTCAGAACAAAGCCAGCCTTGTACAGCACATTCAGCAGAATTTACCTACAGGAAAGGACTGCATTGTAAATCTACCCCAAGCATGATAACCCTGAGGTCTGCTGGAGTCGTGCCTCTCAGGGCAGTGAGAAGTATAGTACGGCTACAATAAATTATCTTTGACTTCACTAGCACAGGAGTACTTCTGTGGGAACTCTTGTCTAAGGTCTCTCCAAGAGCTCTGGCCCCTCCAGAACAAAGGCTGTGGCATTAGGCGTGATGTTCCTTTGAGGAGATTCTTTAAAAGGCCCTGTCTGCCCTCTTTCTGGGTCCGGTGGAAGTGGCACTTTTTGACAGGATCAGTCCATATCCCTGGAGTTTTCTCAGGGATGCTCTTCTAAAAACTGCTCTAGGAATGATTTTGGGGATGTCCTGTGGCCTGTTCTACACAGGGGACCAGAGGAGATGAGTCACTCCACTGAATTCATCAGGTCACAGATTCCACAGCCAGACAGGACCATTGTGATTGTGTGAGTGCGGCTCAGTGCAAGGGCAGAAAGGCTGCAGAGCAGGGCCCTTGGTAAGTGGGTTCTATATGATGTGTGAGCTGCGGCTGGACACTCTCTGGCTCTTGCACTTAGCTAGACAGAATGTGCATTGCTGGTACCCGACGCTGGTACTTGGGCTCTGGACCCTGCCGTGCAGTGCCCGGAGCAGGAACGAAGCTGAGTTCTATTCAATGTCATGCATGACAAAATAGACCCACAGAGCCCATCTCTGCTTGAGGCAGTGGAGAGCCTACTTGGGGCTAAGCTATTGAGGGTGAGGGTGGAGGACAGGGGGTGCTTTGCTTTTACGAAGCCAGCCGAAGGTGCTGCTGACAAGCTGGAGCCGTGCCTGCGTGCAGGTTGGTGTCAGAGCACATGAGAAAGAGCAGGCATGATTTCCCCCTCGCCCCCCGACACCTTGTCCCTTGGAGACCCCACCCCAGAGCAGCAGGGATGGAGCAGGGCCTCCAGCAGGCCTCGGGTCAGAAACAAGCCCCAGGGCATAACTTGCTCATTGCAGGCAAGCACCCCTTTCTGGGCGGCGTTCTCATCCTGCTCCCAGAGCTGCAGTTCACCAGTCCATTCACCAGTCTGCCGGGGGAACAGAACAGAGACGTCAAGGAAGGTAAGGCTGGGTCACAACCAGATGAGACACAGCCATGGGGCCGGCCTGGCCACAGCAGACTCGGAACAAGCTGCCCCTCAGGGCACCAATATTACGTCACTCATGGTGCCACGATGTGTCAGACTTGGTCACTCTCTTCTAGTGCCCCCTGCCTCCTGCAGCAGCTGCTGCCTGTGGTCCTGGCACGGTTCCCCCCCGCACACCACAGCAAGAGCAACACTTTGGACTGGCACTGTCTGTCCAAAGAGAGATGCCATCCACAAGCCCCTTCCACGCAGGCTTACGCACACGAGCCTTCCTCATCCGATGCCATCCCGGCGTGCCCAGCCAAACGTTCCAACAGGAACTCAACACAAAACTGACAGGAGGCTGAAGGCCCACTAAGAATTCACCCTCCCTGCCTGGAAATACTGATACAGGGACACGAGTGTGCAAGTGTGCACACACGCACACGCACTAGTGGGTGCAGACACTCGCACCCCCAGATACTAGCGTGTATATCTACACACACCTAGCATACACATGTACGCACTAAAGTACAGAAAAACATGAGAGACATACACTAAAAAGTGCATACCCAGAGTACGGGCACATTTACACAGAAGCCTGCATACACCTGTGTGATCGCATAGCACCACACACACGTCCCACAAGGGCACCTGAGCATACACCAAGTCCTGCGAACGCACACATACCCAGGTGCACGCACATTCGTGTGCACATGGTCAGACGCCCGCAGCCATAGTGCCCAGAGCGCCGTGCCAGCAGCTCACCTTCCAAATGCATCTTGTACAGGCCTGCCCTGCAGCTCATCCCCTAGGCCTGCTGGTCCCGCAGGAGTTAATGGGGAGAGACCACGCTCAGAACAAAAGCTTCACCTCCCCTTCTCGCCGCAGACACATGGCATGTAATGAAGATCGGCCAGCCCCACTTAGGATGCCTGGAAGCAGCCTAGGACGATAGAGGTGGGAGCCCCTTTACCCATTGACAGCAAGCCATGGTTACCTGTGCTGTGCGCTGTCCCTGCAGGTGTGATGCATGGCAGGCACACCCGTCCCTCCATGCGCTGCAGAAACACAAACCCCGCTTGGCTCTTCCTGGGGGTGTGTAAGATGTGAAGCAGCAAATCAAGGCAGCGTGTTAACAAGCTTGCCACAGCCTGGCCAGAGACTGCAGCCACGAGACGCAGAGAGAAACCAGAAGACAGAGACAGGGAGAGTGAGAAACTAACCTGCCGGGATATGACACTAGAAAAGGGTCCGGGCCGCAGAGGTTTAATACAAGGATTTACTAGCGCAGAATCAAGACGTGTCCTTCCAGAGGTGCTGGGAAAGCCAGTGGCTGGATGCTCCAGCACTAGACCGTAGCTCTTGAGGGCAGGGACTGGACCTTCCTTTTTGTACCCACAGCAGCTGGCACAATGGGCCATGATCCTGGAAAGGGTTCTGCACACTACCAGGCTTTTGCACAGTCCCTAAGAAGCCTGAGCTGCCTTCCCCAGGGCTGTACAGAGCCCAGAAGCTCCAAGCTCTCTGTGTGAGTGAAGGAGCTGACCCAGCCCCCAGCTCTGCAGCCCCCAGATGCCAATTAAAGCTGGGCAGGTCCTTGAAGTTTGTCTGCATAATGGCACTGATGTGTACCCAATTACTGCAGTGCCAGAGCCTTGCTGGGGCTTCAGGCTGTGCTCCCACGCGGTCAGCAGGCTGTCATGCTGGCCATCTCCTTGGCATGGCCAGGGCAGCTGCTGGAGGATGGAGCCCATGGCCCTGCCACCTCATCAGGGTCAGACAGACAAGTGACTGGTGATAAACGTTGCAGCAGTGAACTCAGGCTGTCAGTGCACACCCCGGATGGGTGCATGGGGCTGCAGCCTGATCTGCTGCTGCTGCTGCTGCTGCTGCCGTGCGGCTGCGGCTGATGGCCAGGCATGAACTGCAGGGAGAAACCAGCACTTTGTAACGCTCTAGTTAAGCCTAGGGCAGCACCACACCCTGCCCCCTTCCTGGCTGGGCAGCCGGGCTGCAGACAACTACCCACTTCTCTATCCTGTTCCCTGCCCCTGGCCGGAGCAAGCCTCTCCTCCCACGCTCTCAGAGCTCTGCAGATTCCTCCAACACCTTGGCATTCTGACACCCACACCAAGCAGTGCCGGCCGGGCCAGACAGGAACTTGGCAATGCTCCCTCTGCATGCCTCTGGGGGCAGGTCACCCATGGGCTGGTAAGACACGGGCCTTGGCCTACTCCACACCTGGGAGTGCAGGCTGTGTGACCAGCCACGTGCCACGTGGGGCAAGGGGAGGATTCTAGCCAGAAGCTCTGCCATGAAGCAGAGAGGCCGAGTTGTGTTGGGGCTGGTACCTTTACCCGGGGCTAGTAAATCTGCTTGTTCAGTGCTGGAGGAGAGTGACGGTCTGTGATTCGTTAGGCTGGGGCGGCTTGTCATGAGACATTAAAGCACAGTGGTGCCCTCCCTGCACACCTGCCTGTCTCGGGGCACTCCCCTTAGGACGGCCCCGCGTCCCATCTTCCCCAGCTAGGCCAGGGCCTACATGGCACCGAACAGGCCACGATATGGAGACTTGGGTTGAACCTTTTTCTTTTTTCTCGCAAAAAAATTGAAAACGCCAATTTGTCATTCACAACTTTGCATTTTGATTCGGGTTTGAAAACCATGAAACCATTCAACAGTTCAGAGTTTTGTCCTGCCCTCCCCCCATGTTGCCACTGACCCCCACCGCATGGATTGTGATACAGCAGGTTTGTTTGGTTTTCCCCTCTTCCAATCTGTGATTTTCTGGTGTTGGAGATGTTTTGAACAAGGATGACAAAAGCAGAAATGAAAAACAAAAAGAAGGAAAACATGAAAAAACACAAACCAAAAATCCAGCCAGCGTTCATTCCAGTGTGAAAAGGGGGATGGTGCAAAACATCAACACTTTGAAAAATGCTGTTTTCAAAAACCAGAACAAACTGAAAAGTTCCGTTTGGAATGAAACAAAAATTGTCATTGAAAAAGCCCAACACATTGAACTGAAAATAAAATGACTCCCCACCCACCCTGAAAAAGCGTTAAACAAAATCCCATTTTTCAGTGGGAAATTTGTTTTGCAGATGAAAATTTTCCCCAGCTTTGACACACTGTGTTGCTTTGTCTGATTCTGCACAGGACTGTAAACGCTTTGGGGAAGGAACCACAGTTCCTTGTACATTTGTACAGTGCCAAGCCACCAAGGTGGTCCCCCTTTGTTCCCCTCCCAGCCCGCCATGGGGCTGGAGTGACAGCACCCAAGTCAGCAGCATTCCAGGGCAGCACAAGGCACAATTTCATAGGGTGCCATTATGGAAACCATCTTCTGTTCAGTTAAAAGTCCAAGCAATTAGAGCTCTGCAAAGTTAGATTAAAAAGGAGACAGCTCTATCGGAGACAGTCCATAATCCTTCACACCCAGCCTGCCAAGCCAGGCCACAATTCAGCAGGCCTTGTCTGGACTGATTATATTTCCTGAAAAATGAACAGTAACTCTTGTGGAGACGCAAGTTATGTTTCTGCAAACGCTCTTCCACACAAATTAAAGTATTAATCACCGTAACAAATATTACTACGAATAGTCATTTATTATGTTCAAGAAAATATACACCCTCAGAGCAGTCACTTCACACTCTGGGTCCCCCTAATAGACACAGCCACCATCTCCAAAACCTAGCGGACACAGGCCTTTTGTTCTGCTTTCACTGGTCAACAAATGATGTAAAGGTACTTAGGAAAGTGGGTGTACCACATACCCCGTTCACCACCCAGCAGCTAAGGCATTGTTGTTGACTTTGCTGCTTACAAGCCGGCTGTTTGGCTGTCCTGCCCCTCCCCTGAGAGCACTGCAAGCGCTCTAACTTAAAGAGGTAGAAAAAGGGGAGGAAAATCAGCAGAAATCATTTTAAACCTCGTCTCCTTTCTGCATGCGGACGACGGCTTCCAACTCAGCTGGTGACTGTGTCTGAGAGAGCCCAGGAGATGCTCCTCCAACCAGGCCCAGTTGCAGTCCCTTCGCAGACGGCAAGCACCTTGTGCACATCTTGAAGATATTTCCTTTGGGGAAGACCAGCTTCTGTGCAGGCGCGAGTGTAACATGGCGAGGCCTGGTGGGTTGTCTCTACCATTTTGTCTGCTAGGGACAGCGCTTCACCAGCGGCTTCATGTGCAAAGTGTCTCCGAGGAGTCAGCGTTCAGAACAGCTTTGCCATAGAATCCTCTAGTGAGGCTCGTGACTTACTGTGGGAAACAAAGAAAGGCGGCGATGGATAGTGCTCTCGCTGTACCCCCAGATTTCTACAAGACCGGGCTGCAAAAAGCCCTCCAGCCTCAGCCATTGCTTCGTGGTAGGTTTTCCATATCACCACTAACAGAACTCCCCTCTCTCTCCCTCACTGCAGAGCATGTGTGAACTCAGCTGCATATTCAGCAGCCGTTCCCTGAGCAGCGTTTCCATCAATGCTCATGTACAGAACGAGTGGGCATTATTCAACAGTGATCTGTGGAGGGAGCGGGAATGGGTCAGAAATTCATGGTCAGCTCCAACAGGAGAACTCTGCCTTTACAGGTTTCAGAGTAACAGCCGTGTTAGTCTGTATTCGCAAAAAGAAAAGGAGTACTTGTGGCACCTCAGAGACTAACCAATTTATTTGAGCATGAGCTTTCGTGAGCTACAGCTCACTTCATCGGATGCATACCGTGGAAACTGCAGCAGACATTATATACACACAGAGATCATGAAACAATACCTCCTCCCACCCCACTGTCCTGCTGGTAATAGCTTATCTAAAGTGATCATCAAGTTGGGCCATTTCCAGCCTTTACAACTGCTCGTGCCTGGGAGCCAGGCCCTAATCCCCACTCGGCCACGGACTCAGTGCATGGCTCTGGGCAAGTCATTTAGGTTAAAATATTTAAACTTGGGTGCCTGAAGTTACACCTCTAAATCTATGCAGAGCCATGAATCCAGGGCCTGATTCTTAGAGCTGCTGAGCCCCTGAGCCTCCCAGCAACGCCAATGACATTACACCAAAGTGAACTTGGCCCAACATCTCTTGAAATACAAAATTTGTAATGCAAGTTTTGCCTCTCCTCACCATATCTCTGTTAAGCTCTGCCATACGTCAGCCTGCACAAAGCTTACAGGCATGACTCATGGATGCTTCACTGTCCATGGCATTTATTTATATGCTGCTTCTCATGCAACCCCCTCAGAGGGCTTTGTGGTGTGCCTCTTCCAAATACATGACAGTAAACAAGGCTTCATCGACTCCGCCAAACCCGATACCCAGTGCTCTGCTGGCACGGGGGAGTGAAAGAAGGAGAAAAAAAAGATTCAAAGGAAACAGACAATGCCTCAGCCCAGCCTGGCACTGTCGGGGTAACAGCCCCGGGCTGCTGCCCAGGGGAATGTGTCCCTGGCATTGCCTGTAGCAGACTGATTTCTCTGACTTGTTCTTGCGGTGTATCCCTGTTAGTGCTGACAGACAGACCAATACTGATGGGCCAAAGAGTGGCAAGTTACTGCACAGCCCGTTCCTCCCAAACAGAAAAAAGCCCTTTTCTCACTGCAGAAATCACTACGGAATAAAGCAAGAGCTGCTGTAGTAAACAAGCAGAATTACAATGAGCTCATTTGGGGAAGGCTCTGGGTTATCGGCACTGTGTGATAATGTTGGACCTCCTGCTCCAGAAGACCTCTGATGCAACGTTGTCTCCGCAAGCTGCTGGTGTCAAGTGGCAACTTTCTGGGGTTTGACCTTGCTGGAATTTACTCTTGGGAGGGGGAACCAGTCCATGAAGTTCCTAGTAGCATAAAAGCAGATGTAAGCACTTTGTTGGCAGAGTTCAGCAGCAGGGAAGTCTGCAGTTGATCAGTTCTGCCTCACCAGTCACTGCAGTCAACAGGAATGACTGCAGAGGATTTTTGTATTCCTTCCCCCAAATCGCCCCCAAAAGAAGATTTAAAGAAATCAGCCGAGCTTCAGCAAAGCTCCAGTATAATGCAATAAATCTGTGCGATTCATGCAGAGGGGAGCTGAACCCATCTGGCCGGAGAATGGCCAGCAGGAGTGGAGTGTGAATTTGTAAATGAAGAACAAACACTTGTGCTGTGTGAAAACGCTTTAGCACAAGAAACACTCGGACTGTGGGGCCTTACTGGTGTTCAATGGGCTAGGAGGCAGGCAGGAGGCTGCAGGGAGCATTTTCAGTGAGGACTTCCAAGTACCACCCATGTCCGTGTGAGTGGAAGCTCGGCTGTGTTTGGCACTGACCTTCCTGCTTTGTCTGACATGAGGAAAGCGGATGTTCTGAATGGCGCTAATGGCGTTCTCCGATTGCCAAGAGTAGCTAGGACACCGGGTAGGACACTGGGTAGAACAGTACAGTGCAGGAAGGTGTCAGCGTCCCTGTGTCACATTATCAACACAACTCAGTCCTGACGGGCAGCACTTCTGCAGCTCCTGTGCTGGACCCTCATGCAGCTCCATCCTGCCACATCACCAGCTGCTCCACTAGGTATCTCGTGCCATAAGTTCATACGTCGACCCAGGTCTAAGAGCAGGGCGAGGGCATCGGATGGTGTGCCATGTAAAGATCGTGTGTTTTATTGGCATATGCTTGGGATGGCTCTATTGCTTGGGAGAGGTGATGCCATGAGTTATGCAGCCCATCCCAAACCGATGCCTAGAAGCCCTCCACCATCCCGTATCTGTATGTGCCAACTAGCTACTGCTGCAATGTAACAGAAAGAAATATTCGACCCCCTCATCACACAACTTCATTCAATGCACACAGCCCATCTGGCTGGAGCCTGTTTCGGATGCTCTAATTTCATTGTTACATTACGTGCTACTGAAATAAAATGGTATCACCTTCTCTCTCCATATTTAGTTGAAACTAGGTCACTTGGTGCAGGTTTTCAATATGTTTTCCTTTATGATTAACACTCTTGGGGCCCCTGCTCGCTCTGTTATTCTCATCAAATGAAAGAGCAGCTCCAGCTCCTGGTTAGATTTGCTCACATTTGAGCAGTGTCAGGTGGTCAGTAGCCCATGGCAATACACTAAATTAAAGGCCTAATGCGGAATCCTCCTACAAGCCTGACAACTAATGAATTGAAGGCTTAAGGCCCCAGAGGACCTGCACTGGGATGAAGCCACTTCATAGGGCGCTCCAGCACAAGTACGGTCCCTGGGCTGTCATTCAGAAATAAAGAGTTGTTTAATTTTATTCACCGCAGGAAACAGAAACAACAGTATCTCCTTTAACTAACAGCTAGTTTGCTGGAAAGCCATGCAGAGAAGATCCATCTTTACAATGATCCCCCAAATGCCCCTGGAGCATGATGATTCTATTTAGTGCACTGTAGGTACAGACAAATAAACTCCCTGCTTGCTTTCAATTAACTGTCTTTGAGGCCCTGGTACAGAAAAACAAACTCTCTTGTTTACGATCAAAACAACGGCACCTCCCCCAGAATAAAAACATTCTGCCGGGCCATTACCCAGCTAGAACTCTCCCCCTTTGACTCCAGCGAGTGGGCCACAGCCTACACCAAGGAGACTAGGAGACGACTTCCCCAAAGTCTGCAGCAATTCTTCACTTAGAAGGAGCCGGTTGACTTGATTTTCTTGTCTCGATGTTCTCAGGACATCAACATACTCACCTATCTAGGGGACAAATCACCAGCACAAAAGGATCAGGAGGCCTCCTGCAATGGTGTGAGTTTGGGCAGCCACTTTCTGCGCAGCCCATTGCTGCTAGCCTTGTGATTACCTCTGAGAGGAATGGCACACGTCTCTCCTGTTCTTTCCATTGGTTTCCATGTCTCGCTCTCTCCATGATGGAAATGGCAGTGAGAGTCCTGTCAACTGTTCAGGTTCCTAATGCAAACTGATAACAGCCTGGCTGAACCAGCTTTACGAGCCGCTGCTGCAGCTACCCTGTAGACCGAAGGGTGGCCTGCACCCCGGCATTGCTTCCTTTACCCCTTCATGAGTCTTGTGCAGTGTTCAGTCCAGTGAGCCTGGGCCACGTGTTGGCTGCGCAGTACATATGAACACAGACAGTTCGTGGTTGAGCACCTTAATCCCCGTAGGGGAAGTTACTGCCCTTCAGCAGCTGATCTGTGCTGATCCCAACTACACCTCAGGAAAGCCAGAGACCTCTAGGACCATCCTCCATCTCCAGCTTTAATACTCAGCCACACAAATCTCTTCTTTCCACCATTACATCAGAAACACAGCTTAGGAGCTGAGGGTAAACACTGGGGCTAATGCACTGCTCTGAAACAGGTCAGGATGAATCTTCACCCTGGCAAGGTTCAGCCTGCTGTGGCAGACAGATCTGGCCCTGCAAGCACCAGGCATGTCGCAAGGACATGTTCCCCAAGACCCCCTCTCCTTCCCCAGCTCCCCACTTCCTCCCACACAGACAAGAACTAAGCTATTCGTCTCCAGTCTAAAGAAACGTAAAAACTGCAGCTAGACAGCGCTAGCTCTTCGTAACAAAACACAAACTGCCAGATGGTGTTCAAAGCAAAAGTAACAATGGAGCTAGCTGAACACAAACACACAAACACACACACACACACACACACAGAGAGTTAGTTTGGGACTTAATTTTATTTTCTGAATACAGTATTTACATCACAAAATTGGAATTTGTAACGTTCCCTTTCCCATGAGAGAGCCGAGTGAGTGCTATAACTATATAAATTCAACGATTAAGAACAATTAGCTGCATACACGTAGCTCTTCAGTCTGCTTTTAAGCTCTAGTACTGACTAGGAATTACGGTTAGTAGCAGGCAGGCAGCATATTCTACTGCTGAGAAGCATATATGGAAAAATTCAGCCCAACAGCCAGCAACTTCTCTTCAGCACAAACGAGGCCAGAGAATAGCTGGGAATATTTGGCCAGCGAAGATTGTTCACGTGTAATGGAGCTGTTTCCTTAAGGGCCTTCCATGCTCTACTGTCTACATGTTCTTTAGGGAAGCCCCAAAGCTGGAAGGCTTCCAGGGAAAAGGAGCTCTCTGTTCCCCCATAGGAGAAGGCGGGAGTTAGCTCTGGAAGGCTTCACTTACGTATTGGCACGTTGCCCAATGCAGTTTTAGTCACGGTTTGGGGCTCTATCATTTGGGGTTTGGGACGTGATACGAAATGGCGGGCAGAGGGGTATTTATGAAAGGAGTGGGAATTGTGAAAGGTCCAGTGTCAGGACAGTGGGTCAGCCTGGACTTGGATGGGGGAGCAAACTCAATGTCAACAAGAGGCTTAGAGACCCGTGGGTGGGTCGGGCTTTGTGAGACTAGCCCGTGTAGCAGTAGAGCTGGCTTCGTGGAACCAGCACCTGGCAGTGGTAGGCCAGGAGGAGCAGACTTTGCAGAACCAGACTTTGGAGCAAGACCTGGTGGCGCTGACTTCACTGGCCTTCGGAGCAGATGGACTCCGAAGTGCGGGCTCCTCATGCCTGGGCAGTGACTAGTGGGACAACCTCACCCCTCCCATGCTCCCGGGCGTTTGCTCATTCCATTTGCAATGAAAGCAGATGTTTTATTTTATTTCTCCCAAATAAAGGCTATTTGTGGATCGACATACCCAGGGCTGAGTGCTTTAGGGAAGGGATACCACTAAAGGGGATCAGGTGGTTATATTTTCAGTCCCTCAAGCCTGGGAGTAGAGAGGGTTCTATGGGAGGGCTTGAACTCATCATTTTTAGTGATTTAGCCCCTAGACCTCACTTGAACCTGGCGCTTGCTACTGCTACCCACAGCTGACACAAGGATTATGCTCACATTACTAAAGAAGGGTTCCAGATGCTCTTTGAATCTACAGATTTCCAAGAGTTCCATTCACTTTATCATTTGTTCTGTTAAACGAGAACATAAGAACGGCCATACTGGGTCAGACCACTGGTCCATCTAGCCCAGTATCCTGTCTTCTGACATTGGCCAGTGCCAGGTGCTTCAGAGGGAATGAACTGAACAGGGCAATTTATTGGGTTATCCATCCCATGTCATGCAGTCCCAGCTTCTGGCAATCAAAGGCTTAGGGACATCCAGAGCATGGGGTTGCATCCCTGACCATCGTGGCTAATAGCCATTGATGGACCTGTCCTCCATGAAGTTATATAATTCTTCTTTGAACCCTGTTATAGTTTTGGCCTTCACAACATCCCCTGGGAATTGAGTTCCACAGGTTGACTGTGCATTGTGCGAAGAAGTACTTCCTTTTGTTTGTTTTAAACCAGATGCCTACTAATTTCATTGGGTTACACCTGGTTCATGTGTTATGTGAAGGAATAAATAACACGTCCTTATTCATTTTCTCCGCATCAGTCATGACTTTATAGACCTCTGTAGTATCCCCCCATAGTCGTCTCTTTTCCAAGCTGAACAGTCCCAGTCTTGTTAATCTCTCCTCATACGGAAGCTGTTCCAGACCCCCTCATCATTTTTGTTGCCCTTCTCTGCACCTTTTCCAATTCTAATATATCTTTTTTGAGATGAGGCCATCAGAACTGCATGCCATATTCAAGGTGTGGGTGTACCATGGACTTATACTGTGCCATTATGATATTTTCTTATCATAAGAATGTCTTAATATCTATCCCTTTCCTAATGGTTCCTAACATTTTGTTAGCTTTTTTGACAGCTGCTGCACATGGAGTCGTTCTCTGAAAACATCACTCAAAGATCTTTTGCTTGAGTATGTGGATTTAGAGCCTATCACTTTGTATGTATAGATGGGATTGTGTTTCTAATTTACATTACTTTGCATTTATCAACAGTTAATTTCATCTGCCATTTTGTCACCCAGTCTTGTGTGATCCCTTTGTAACTCTGCAGTCTACCTTGGACTGAACCATCTTGAGCAATTTTGTAGTGTTTGCAAACTTTGTCACCTCACCTCACCCCCTTTTCCAGATAATTTATGAATATATTGAACAGCCCTGGACTGAATACACAGCCTCAAGGAACCCTGCTATTTATCTCTTTCCATTGTGAAAATTGACTATTTATTTCTCACTTTGTTTCCTGTCTTTTAACCAGTTACAGGTCCATGAGAGGACCTTCCTGCTTATCCCAAGGCTGCGTACTTTGACAAGGTCCTTCATCAAAGACTTTTAAATAAAGGCTTTCTGAAAGTCCAAGTACACTAGATCCACTGGATCACCCTTGTCCACACGTTTCTTCAGAGTCCCCAAAGAATTCTAATAGATTGGTGAGGCATGATTTTCCTTTACAAAAGCAATGTTCACACTTCCCCAACATATCTTGTTCATCTATCTGTCTGATAATTCTGTTCTTTACTATAGTTTCAACCAATTTGCCTGGTACTGAAGTTAGGCTTACTGGCCTGTAATTGCCAGCTTCACCTCTGGAAATTTTTTAAAAATTGGCATTACATTAGCTGTCCTCCAACCATCTGGTACAGAGGCTGATTTAAGCAATATAGGTTACACACTACAGTTAGTAGTTTTGCAAGTTCGTATTTGAGTTCCTTCAGAACTCTTGGCTGCATACCATCTGGTCCTGGTGACTTATTACTGTTTAATTTATTAATTTGTTCCAAAACCTCCTCTAATGACATCTCAATCTGGGACAGTTGATCAGATTTTTCATCTAAAAAGAATGGTTTAGTTATCAGAATCTCCCTCTCGCCCTTTGCAGTGAAGACCAATGCAAAGAATTCATTTAGCTTCGCCGCACTGGCCTTGTCTTCTTTGCATGCTCCTTTAGCACCTCAGTAGTCCCCAGCGGCCTCAGTGACTGCTTGGCAGGCTTCTTGCTTCTGATATACTTAAAATAAATTGTTGCTGTTAGTTTTTGTGTCTTTTGCTAGTTGCTCTTCAAATTCTTTTTTGGCCTGCCTCATTTCATTTTTATCCTTGACTTGGCAGGGTTTATGTTGCTTTCTATTTTCCTCACTGGAATTTGACTTCCAGCATTTAAATGGTGTCTTTTTGTCTCTAGCCACCTCTTGTACTTTGTTGTTTAGCCATAGTAGTGTTTTTTGACCTTATTTGTTTTTTTATTAATTATTAATTATTAGTTGAGTCATACACATAGTTTGTCTCCATTTTTGTGTTTTTTAAAAGGTTCCCCGCATCTTGCAGGCATTTCACTCTTTTGACTGTTCCTTTTAATTTCTGTTTAACTAGCCTCCTCATTTTGTGTAGTTCCCCTTTTTTTAATTTAAATGTTACTGTGGTGGGTTTCTTTGATATTTTCTGCCCTACAAGGATGCTAAATTTCATTACATTGTGGTCGCTATTACCGAAAGCTTCAGCTATATGGTACATCTTGGACCAGCTCCTGTGCGCCACTGAGGACTAAATCAAGAGTTGCCTCTCCCCCTGTGGGCTCCAGGACTAGCTGCTCCAAGCAGCCGTCATTAATGGTATCTAGAATTTCTCTCTGCATCCCGTCCTGAGGTGACATGTTCCCAGTCAATATGGGGATAGTTGAAACCACACTTCTTATTGTGTTTTCTGGTTTTGTAGCCTCTCTAGTCTCCCTGAGTATTTCACAATCACAGTCACCATCCTGGCCAGGTGGGCAGTAGTATATTCTGACTGCTATACTCTTGCATGGAATTTCTATCCATACAGCTTTTGTGGTACTGTTTGTTTCAAGATTTTATACTATATGTGACTCTATTCTTTCTTTCACTTACAGGACCAGTCCCCCACCAGCACCACTTACTCTGTCCTTCCTGTATATTTTGTACTCTGGTAGTGTGGTGTCCTATTGATTCTACTAAGTTTCTGTGATACCTCATTGAATACCAGGCATTCATGTTCACCCGTCTCAGTATTTATCCCCTTTCTTTAGGAAAGGTGCATGAGGATTGGAAATGGGAATGGCAATATCGGCTAATAGCCAGCACTGGGCATAATCATTGTCCTAATGGCCAACCAGGCCCTGACATCCAGAAATGCAAATCCAGTTCATAGCACATAGCTCTGTATAAGATTTCTCAGTGACAAATGTAGCTATTTATATGACAGAAATGAGTGTACACAATGGGGTCACGAAAGCTTTGTGCTTAACTCATGTTAACATTAACATTTTTATTATACTAGTAAATAATATGTTTTGTTCCTGTTTAATTTGGAATCAATATGGTGCCTCTGTTTAATTACACTCCCCACTTCAGCAGGAAGCTGGGGGAATTGGTTTGTCCTCCCTTTGCTACATTGCAGAGGGGAAGGAGTTTGTATGCAGGATTCAGAGAGCCCAGGAGCATTGAATACCAGTAGAAAAGAGTGGCCCCATTAGACAAATAGATGTACTTAGTGGGGTCATTATTAACTAAGCAAGCTGTGTGAAGAAAGGCCAAAGACACAGTTACCCTTTACTGCCTGTAAATAACCAATCAGTCAGCTCATCTAACAAAATAATGTGTCTGTGCACATGTGTGTGGTGTGTGCGTGTGAGCACAGGAGGGAACATGTTAGATACTCTGAAACAAGTCTTGGGAGAGATTTTTGAGTCATATTTCGAAAACAAAAACTACTCGATGTCTGACTGATACAAGGAATTAGTATCCTTTTCTCTAATTTATAGAACTCCCACTTACAAAGAATACAGCTGGCCAACTAGGGTTACTACAGTAGTTGCCATAAAAATGTCAACATTTGCTAGCAGCAGATAGATTGCCATTTCCTGTTTGGGGCAGGAACTTGAGTATGAATAGATTCGAGCACACTGTGGGTGCACTGGAAATAAATACTAATAAACTGTGCTAGCTCACATATACCTGTGAAGTAACTGCTCGCAGTTGCTGCCTTGTAAATGGCAACCACTGGACATCTTAACTGGGGGCAGTTTTACACATGCTTTTCCATTTCTTGGGAACGTCCAGTGAGCAGAAACAAGAAACTCTGCATCCACCGTTACTGAGGCCAGGGTTGGACCAATACAGGAAACTTTTCTGTAGGTGGCGGAAAAGACAGGCCTTAATACCCTGTTGCAGAGGTGATCATTTCACAGCCAAACTTTGGGCAGAAAGGCACGTCTGACCTTCCTCTTCCCTCTACAAAGCAGGTCTACCTGCTCAGATCACATCCCATGCACAACAACTCTTCTGGCTGCGCCCTGAGAGCTCATGAAGCCACCTGAACAGAAAGGCAAGACTCCTTTTAGCTATCACCACAGCGTCAGCATGTGGAAACTGGGGCTTGACTGTTGACTAGAATGCCTGATGCTTTGCTCTGACCCCGGGACGGGTTCTGCTTTAGCTGGGAGTGGGGAAGAAGAATGGTATGGAGTGGATGTTTGTGTGTACACACATGCTACTGACTGCTGTGGAACGGGGTATACAAGACCTGCTTATGTGCCTATATCAGTTCCCTCTAGGATTCAAGTGAGCATGTGAGCACACTCCTGGGCTCCTTTATTCGTTTACAATATCCCATAATAGCGTCATACAGAAGTGATGGTCAAAACCAGGGCTTACTCACAGAAGGGCGACTCTGTGGATCCTACAGAGCTAAGACTTATCACACTCTGGGTATATGGGGATGTCACATACGGGGCAGCCCAAATAGTGTAACATCAGTGGGAAGTAGAGATATTTGACCCATTCAGTCAAAAAGCAGGTGTCAAAATATGGGGCTCAACGCTGAGGATTAGCCACTCGAGACTGACAGAGACTGCGACGTATTAAATCACAGCCATTTCTCCTGCCTATGAATAAGTGAGAAGACAGATTGTAAGTTTCACTCTCCTCTCCATTTATAATGACAAATCATTTGTTTCCACCGTGTGAAGGGGGTGGGATTAGGAGGAACACTAGAGGCTGAAATGTATTAATTTACTTGATACACTGTACAAAGTGTGAGCAATTTCAGGACAGGCTCCCCAAATACCAGCTCAGCTCTTCTTCACCTGGACCCAAAGTGACTACCCTGTCTGGCTTTGTTTTAATGTCCTTATCTCTAGTGCTGGCATTTTAGCATTAATTTTGTTCCTAGACAGACTTCAATCTTGTTAATTTTAACACACTCTGAGCATTTCTTAGCTGAATCTAACATAATTCCCCAATTTAAGAAACGTTAGCTAAAGACAATTGTGAGTAGTACTGGCTATTTCTGTGAACGGCAATCCAAATATATTCCCCCTAATTTAATGTCCTGTTTGTATTTTATCAAACAATGAAGTTCTCAGAACCACACTTAAATGGAAGCAGCACTATACTCTGGTAGACAAAGCCATCGGGAAAAAAAGCAAACACCCCACCTCATCTCGAGACCAAAATGTCTTGTTGAAAAGAATTCCTTGACTTATTGTTCTCTCCTCTTGGCTGCACTTGAATATTAAATGTTGTATGAATAGCTCACCCTTAATTATCCATGAGTAATGTACTACAACCAGGAAATTAACGAAGGGAAGCACCAGAAAAATGAAAAAATCTCTCACTATCACAGATACATTTTCAAACACTCTCTGGCAAAGGCAGATATTTGAACACAACTGGGTCTAGGTCTCTGGAGTACGGCAGGGATCTACAGCTGCACCCCAGGTGAAAAGGCACCCCACTTTGGTTCAGAACTGTTTACTTTAAGAAAGGAATTAGAAGACGGGACAAGACAAAAGTATATAAAATAATGAATGGTCTAGAGAAGGTTGATCAGGAGCTTCTTTTCTCCTTGTCTCACAGCTTAAGAACAAGAGAACACTCAAACTGAAAAGTGGGAAATTCAAAATGGATAAAAGGAGCTATTTTTCACAAAATATACAATTAAGCTGTGGAACTCATTGCCACAAGAAGTCACTGAGACCAAGCATTTAGCAAGAGTCAAACAAGGACTGAACATTTATATAGATAACAAGACTATCCAGAGTTATAACAGTTAGTGTGAACATACATTTTGGAAGAGCTACTAAAGCCCTCATGCTTTGGGATTTAAACTACTCTCTTGCTAAAGGGAATAAGAGGAGGCCTGGAGCAGGTGGGGGGCCATATCTGTCTAATGTAAGGTTTCTTGCACCCTCCTCTGAAGCACCTGGTGCTGGTCTCTGTCAGAGATGGGACATTGGAGTGGGTGGAGCTCAGACGGATTTCATCCATCAAGCCCTATGTTCCACAAAGCTCTGTAGGCAGTTACATGTTGTGGGGAGGTGGGACATGGTCAGAGAGAAGGGAGGACAGGTTTTAATCTTCAGGAATGAGATGTCTCAATTGCCAGGGGCAATGTGCAGGTGAGAAGAACGCATCCTTTCTTCCTCCTCTGGGCATATCTACCACTCTGCCATTGGGGCATGTAAAATGAAAAGCCACTGGAAAGAGAGCCCATCACAGGGATCAGGCAGCACAGGGGGAATGATGCTGGTAGATGGGAACGTCAGAACATCACAAATTCAAACTCCCTCAACCAATTAGGAACATTGTTTTAATAGCTGAGAGGTACGGACCCCCAATTTGAGAAACCTGATCAGGTGCCCACCCAGAGAAGCAAGACACATAGACCTGCATACCCATATATCACCTCCTATGGTCAATGCAAAAGCTGAACTGCCACGAGATTCCTCTGTGTAAAGTGCCAGCAGAGGAGATGAGACTAACACTGCAGTGTGAATAACGTTAGTGTGCTCTCTAAAGCAGCATCTATGGGATCTGTTTGCAGACAGCTTGTGTATCTTTTACTATAGTGCTGGGGGAACCATTCAGAAATGGGGTGCCTCAATAGGACAGCCACATTCTGTATCTGGAGCAGCACTTAATCACATAAATACCCATTTTAGGTGTCCAAGTACTCATATGAGCATCCTATTAATTCACCCATGCTTGAAAATTGAGCCCTGTAAGAGATGTCACCAATGAACTATACATATACCATATACTGTATATATTATCACTCCTAATGTATTGACCTACTTTAAGTATATTTCTCCCCACAGGACACAATATACCTGACAAATTACTGTACCTCACGCAAGAGGTAGCACACCTGTTCCTCTTCACATGATCTCATTTCACAGGGGCATTTCAGGGTCGATAGAAGCAGCGCAAAACCCTTCCAAACGATGTACTTTGTAATACCAATGTGAAAGTGCTCAGATACTATGGGATGGCAGCAGCATTAACAGATAGCTAGATAAATCTATATTTTCAGTAAGACACTCTCCAGTGAAATAAGCACGGTCTGTTTTCTGGAGCACTGTCTGCATTTCTGGCTCTTGGTATAGACACGAATGAGAGCTTGAGATAATCAGCATTGTGGGAGAAGTAGAGAATAGTACTTCTTTGATGCATCTATTTGGGCATTAGGCCATAACCTCAGCCACGTCTACCTCCCTAGGGTGAGATCTGAAGTGACAGAATTAAAGTCCTGTAACTCTGATCCAGTTGTGATTTGTTTAGCGTCTAATTGATGGAACTGTTCATCACAGGGAAGAGCAGGGTTGGCTGTACTCTGTAAAAGCAATAAGAAAATTAACATGGCATCACTGACTTTTCTGAGCTTTTTCTAGCAACATGTATGGGGCCGTATGATGCCATTTAACGATGCAAGCCAGCAGGGCCAATTCTGGTCCCCTCACTCGGAGCCCCACTGGCTTGACGTGGAACCACCACTTATGTCAATGGGCTTTCCAAGGGTGAGGAAGGGACTCAACTTGCAAAGGGAAAATCTCACTTCTTTCCATGCTGACTGACTGTGTCTGAGCAAGACATTCGTGAGAGGGCCTTACCTGAGAGGAAGTTCCAGAGATGGTGTTATCCAGACTAAGAGGGAGCTAACACTCACACGTGATCCGGATCCCAATAGATACTCGCCAACGTTCACGCATAGTCTCTATGGATAAAATAGCATTCACCATGGTGACGTACTCACTATGGCAGCAAAGTGGTTGGTCAACAGTGTCAAGACTGGTATGTTCCAGTATTGTATTGCTTGCTTAATGGTTATTGTGCAATCTAAAGTCAGAATATTCCCATTCCAAGCATGAGCTGAGGTCGCTAACAGAAGAAGTGTAATGGGAGCATACAAGGTCACATCAAGGGCAACATAATCTGGAGAGTTCTCTGCTCTGCAATGTGAATTTATTGGAATTGTGGTTTAATACTTGAAAATAATCCTCTAGTGGACTGCAATGCCCTACCACCCGGAACTACAGATGCCTTAGAGAGAGAACTACAGATAGTTAGGTCCCAGGCAGACTGCAAAGAGCTACAAAGGGATCTCACAAAACCGAGTGACTGGGCAACAAAATGGCAGATGAAATTCAGTGTTGATAAATGCAAAGTAATGGACACTGGAAAACATAATCCAACTATACATACAAATGATAGGGTCTAAATTAGCTGTTATCCCTCAAGAAAGAGATCTTGGAGTCATTGTGGAAAGTTCTCTGAACACATCCACTCAGTGTGAAGTGAAGTCAAAAAATCTAACAAAACGCTAGGAACCATTGGGAAAGAGATAGATAATAAAGACTGAAGATATCATAATGCCACTATATAAATCCCTGGTACGCCCACATCTTGAATACTGTATGCAGTTCTGATTGCCCCATCTCAAAAAAGATGCATTAGAATTGGAAAGGTACAGAGAAGGGCAAGAAAAATGTTTAAGAGTGTGGAACAGTTTCAGTATGGAGAGAGATTAATAAGACTGGGACTGTTCAGCTAGGGAAAGAGACGACTAAAGGGGGATGTGACAGAGGCCTATAAAATCATGACTGATGTGGAGAAAGTAAATAAGGAAGTGTTATTTACCCCTTCTCATAACACAAGAACTAGGGGTAACCCAATGAAATTAATAGGCATCAGGTTTAAAACAAAGTACTTCACACAACGCACAGTCAACCTGGGGGCTTGCCAGAGATGTTGTGAAGGCCAAAACTATAACTGGTTTAAAATAAAGAAACAGATAAGTTCCTGCAGGATACGTCCATCAATGGTTATTAGTCAAGATGGTCAGGGGTGCAACCCCATGCTCTGGGTATCCCTAAACCTCCAACTGCCTGAAGCTGGGAGTGGACAACAGGGGATGAATCACTCGATTCACTGGCCACTATGAGAAGACAGGATACTGGGCTAGACCAACCATTGGTCTGACCCAGTATGACCCCTGTTATGGTTTTATGTTCTAGAATATAGCATAGAAGCATGCCAGGAAATCAATGTGCCAAGAAACTATGACTTCCGAATTCTCCCACAAAGATCTGGAGCACAGTCAGAAAACACCAGGCTGCTCCTACGAGCAGCCTCTGGCCATTCCTGGTGTAGGAACTGCAGCGTTCACTTTAACAGGTGCAGTTCAGGAGTTTCTCCAAAGGAGTGAAACTGCTAAGTGTCTAATTAAATATGTGCCTCCCATCGCTGGAGCTCTGCAGCAGCCATGAATTATGCAGTGGCTCACCTACATGTCAGCAGGATCACAATATTGATGAGTTATCCTGTGTGTAATCTGATAAAAACCAAGATAAACTCAGCAAAAATGGAGTGTAATATGATCCTTTCCTTTCAATAAACAATTTCCAGCACTGTGTTCTGATTGTCTCTTCTGTATTCATCTCTTCCTGTGCTCTCTTGTCACCTTAGGCAGCCTAATGTAACGGCTCTTCAATATGGCCTAATACCGGAATGAATAAACAGCCAAGCTGGCTGCATTAACCTACAAGCTGTGAGACAGTGCTGGGTGTCTGTTAAATACTACCTGGGGGATATTTTCATGCCATATGGAATTAGAAGCTAGTGCTTTCAATAATGCCGGTGCATTCCACAAGGTCTGCTTTTTGGCATTTAGATTAATGCTGGAGACAGGGAGGAAGAAGTTGCCATGCCTCACACTGACTCCCTCTTCTCAGTCTGAACAAATGACGGATGGCAGAGTGCAACTCCCACTTGGAAATGCTTTCCAACACTCCTTCAGACCCTGCCTCCTGACTCTGGCTTCCAGTGCAAGCCGCCTGCTTTATAACCCCAATCCAGATGCTCTTAAAACTCCGGGAAAAGTGGGTCACTTGGGCTCCCTCATTTTCATCTAAATGCATCTTTGCAAGAAATACCTCGAGAGAGTGGGGAAAAGATTTGTCTTTGTAGGTGATCATCGGGGTACAGTAGTTAGAACAGAAGGCTGGGAGGCAGGAGAGGTGGCTTCTAATCCAGGCTCTGACACTTCCCTCTTCTATGGTTGTTTCCACAGCTGCGAAGTGGAGATAGTAACACTTACTATGCCTGACTCATCTGGCTTTGAGATCTTCTCGGGGTAGGCACTCTATGCAGGTGCTAAGTTGTATCACTCTGCTCAGTCTTGGAAAAGCTACATTAGTCTGTTTTTAAAAAGAAAAGAAAAACTTTCCCACACTGTTTAAGGAGCACTTGTGACTTTCCTTCCCAATGCCCTCTTCATGCCAGCCACAGAGAATAAATATTTTGCTGGAATGAAGGGACCAGCATAGTTTTCTTGGTAGAAACAGAAATAATGGCTGAAACATCGAGATAAAGGGCTCCCCAGTTAGTTGGCCATCGTTTTTTGTAATCTTTACGAGAAAGGAAATAATTCAATCTCAAAGCTGAATTGTAAGGAGCAGAACACAGTCTGAACTTTCCTTTTCCTTCAGCAATTTTCCAGAGTCTAGTTGCCTTCAGAGAACAAATCTCGGATTCCCTTTTTATTTGTATTTTATTTTATTTATTCCGTACGCTGAAGCTGCAGTTAGTGTCCTCACTGGAATACATTCTATTAGCAACTTGTCCGGTTTTAGCCAAGAAGTCAGGAGGCCAGATTCTGGTCTCACTTGCGCCACTGTAAATCAGAGTTACTTCGCAGGAGACACAATTAGGCCTGAAACACTTAGTACAGTCTGAAAAACAGCGACACTGTGTCCATCCCAGGAGCACACTGGGCCTAGTTCAGCTGCCATCGCATTAGCTCCATGGACTTCGATGAAGTCGCTCCTGTTGCAGGGCTGTCTGCAACAGCACCTCCCCATTGCAAACATCTCTGCAGCCCATAGTTGGGCTTCTGCCCTGGGTATGGCACTGGGACACACTGGTGGATGACTGCTTCTAGTCATGGGTTGGGGCAAATATCCATGCACGTGTCGGTAGACCTGTCAGCAGCACTGGATGATGAGTTGCTGCGGAGCTGCTGGAGTCTCTGTGAGGCGGTGTTGGTTGTCACTCTCAGACAGAGCCCAGAGACTCAAAATGGCAGCTGCTCTTCCCCCTTGAACTTGGCTATGGAGCCACTCGCACACAGCTCTCTCCTCTCACCCCCCAGAGACATGAAATGCCTTGGGGAGGTCATGCCATGCTGCAGGCTCCTGGGGCAGCAGCTGACACATGGCATGTAGCTCTGCCTCTCTTCCACATCAGCACTTCGCCCAGCAGCTGAGGGAGGAGAGCCCGCGGGGAAGGAAGGAGCTGGTGAAATAAGCCTTGCCCAGGCAGCAGTGACACTGGAGTGAAGTAGGACACGGCCTGACGGAAGGTGTGTGCCCTCACATTGCCGGGAGGGTCACAGTCTTTGCAGCTCCTGGACTCCTGAATGCATCCGATGAAGTGAGCTGTAGCCCACGAAAGCTCATGCTCAAATAAATGTGTTAGTCTCTAAGGTGCCACAAGTCCTCCTTTTCTTTCTGCGGATACAGACTAACACGGCTGCTACTCTGAAAGCTAGACTCCTAAATGGTCTTAGAAGCCAGGAACTCCACAAGGAACTTTCCGGGCCCCAGTGACCAATCAGCTGTCAAACCCAGGCTTGAGAGCCACCATATGCTCTGCCTGGGAAGGAACACCAGAGGGTGCAAAACATGGTAGCCTTTCCTCTGAGTAACACGGGAGCTGCAACCCCAGTCTCCCAGCACTCCGTGCACCTCACAGCTCCCTGCCCAACACAGGACCAACTACAAGGGCCTGATCCTACTCCTGTCTGTCTCATTTTATGCTGCTGGCCTGCCAGGCCAGTTATAGTGCTCTGGGATGGCTGAGTTAACAGCACTGAGGTGACCAGGGCTTGGGCTTTCTCAGTGGCTGGCCTGCAGTAAAATCATACACAGAAGTTCCCAACAAGCCAACAGTGCGCACAGCCAGCCTTTCCCATGTGCCTTTATCCTCCCGCTCAGCCTCCGGAGCCACGAGTCAATTGTCACTTTATGCAGACATGCCATTTCACTAATAAATCATTTCAGTGTGTGAAACCAGCATGCTTTCATTGCATTGCAAATACTACAATACAGCCAAAAAATGGGTATTACCGTGAGCTAAACACACACTAGCAAATGTCTGTCTGGTGACATGAATGGCCGCGATACAGGGACCAGAGCACAGTCTGACTCCTAATCAGCATGCACATCCCAAACAGATTGCATGTTCTTACACTTTGGCTTATTAGAATGGCTCTCACATATGGAGTGTATTAAAAACCTGGATTCACCATAGAGTCAAATAAGAAAATGTTTCGCTTATGATGCCCCAAAAGACCAAAAAGATCATAGATTCCCAGACACCTGTGGACGGAGTCTGATTCCACCTGCACTGAAGTAAGCCCAGGGAAACACCACTGAAGCTAATGGAGTTATGTTGGATTCATGGTGGGGTGAGATCAGGATCTGGCTCCTATCCTTTAATACAAGCAAGCAACAAAAAGGAAATACCTCATTTCCCACAGTCCAGTACATATAAGCTCAGACACAGTAGGGCCAAGCGTGTGCTGTCTGCAATGCTCCCCTGTCAGAGCTCTGGTTAGCATTTGGGTTTCTTTGCCATGACCGTTCCTATCTGAAAAAGTCATCAGTCTGCCTGTTCCTTCACTTAGAAAAAAAAGGTCACTTCAGGGCTTGTGGGGGTTTTAAATAGAGGAACGCTCTTGATTTTTGACATTGTGCCCCAAGATTATAAAATGCTGTTCAAAACCAAGACCAGTTGTCACTGCTAATAAAACCAGAACTCATGTGGCATGGATGTTATTTACCTCTGTTAATTTATTATTGTACCTGGCTATGCCTGCAAATAGTGCCTTATGATACTGCGTTTCTCCCTGCATAGATGTTCAGATACTGATTTCTCCCACCAATGCTGAAAGTCTCTCCAGTAGCATCTTGAACCTTGCCCCTCTGCCTTTGTGTGTATTTATTTAATTGATGATGTTTCCAGGTGACATAGTTCCTTTTCCATAATTTTTTACTTACAAGTTATTCTGCATTTGTGAATTTTGGAATTAAATTCATGACAAAAGAGTACAATGACATTTTCCCATTTTCACACTCCTGTCTACTCTGTTTGACAACTTCCTTCAGAGATCAGTTTATACCGTTGTCTCTTCTTTAAAAAATAAAGGCAAAGTTGTTTGATTCTGAACAGATTTTCAAATCAAGAGCAGGCTTTGCAAGGCTTCAAGAGAAACATTCTGCTCTAGCTTCATACTGGTTCCCTCCCAAACACGACCTTTGACTCATCTTCTTACAAAGTCAGAAAATTGTTTATTGGCAGGTTGAACAAACAGGCACACTGCTAAAAGCCTTCAGAAAGGCTGTCCTAAAACTCCCTAGTCCTTGTGATGAGACAGTAACAATGAGAAGGGGATAGGGAAAATAATCTATGCTAACATGATAACAAGCTCCCTATGCACACAAACCATATGAGGGCTGAAAACAAGCTGGGAAACTTTCAGCCCAATGGGTCCCTTTCTTTCCAGAGCTGGCTGTAGAGCTTATAAAAACTTCTCCCCTAAAGACTATGGTATTCCTGCTGTGAGACTATAGCACTGCGTTTCGGAAGAGAAAAAAACCGACTAGAAAACAAAAATAATATTTTACTCCATACATGCCACTTGATATTTTTAATTTTATAACCACCAACAGAGCTTTGGAGTGTCAGCCTTTGCTGAATGAGGTTATTTCCTTCATCTTCTATGAAATATGGTGTGGTTGCTGTCGTTTCCACTGCTTTTCCAAGTGGAAAAAAAGCAGATGGCATTGAGAAGCACCTCATGGAAATCTTTGAGGCTGTGTATTTCTTTTTTCCTTACTCTCCTTACTTACTGGTCAGTTTTCAGAACGGAGAGAGGTAAATAGTGGTGTCCCCCAAGGGTCTGTAGTGGGACCAGTCCTATTTAACGTATTCATAAATGATCTGGAAAAAGGGGTAAACAGTGAGGTGGCAAAATGTGCAGATGATACAAAACTACTCAAGATAGTTAAGTCCCAGGCAGACTGCGAAGAGCTACAAAAGGATCTCTCAAAACTGGGTGACTGGGCAACAAAATGGCAGATGAAATTTAATGTTGATAAATGCAAAATAATGCACATTGGAAAACATAACCCAGCTATACATATAAAATGATGGGGCCTAAATTAGCTGTTAACACTCAAGAGAGGGATCTTGGAGTCATTGTGGATAGTTCTCTGAAAACATCCTCTCAATGTGCAGCAGCAGCCAAAAAAGCGAACAGAATGTTGGGCATCATTAAGAAAGGGAGAGATAAGACGACAGAAAATATCATATTGCCTCCATATCAATCCACCGTACACCCTCATCTTAAATACTGCATGCAGATGTGGTCGCCCCATCTCAAAAAAGATATGTTGGAATTGGAAAAGGTTCAGAAAAGGGCAATAAAAATTATTAGGGGTATGGAACAGCTTCCGTATAGGAGAGATTAATCAGATTGGGATTTTTCAGCTTGGAAAAGAGATGACTAAGGGGAGATACAATAGAGGTCTATAAAATCATGACTGGTATGGAGAAAGTAATTTACCCCTTTTCATTACACAAGAACTAGAGGTCACCAAATGAAATTAATAGGCAGCTGGTTTAAAACAAACAGAAGGAAGTATTTCTTCACACAATGCATACTCAACCTGTGGAACCCCTTGCCAGAGGATGTTGTGAAGGCCAAGACTAGAGCAGGGTTCAAAAAAGAACTAGATAAGTTCATGCAATCGCTATTAGCCAGGATGGGCAGGGATGGTGTCCCGAGCCTGTATGCCAGAAGCTGGAAAAAGGTAACAGGATGGATCACTTGATGATTCCCTGTTCTGTTCATTCCCTCTGGGGCACCAAAGTTTACATTTCTGAGTCACCCGGAGAAGCTGCTGTGAAGAGATTCTATAAAACGTGAGACAGGATCACTCAGCTCCATCCCACAAATGATGCGGCTGATGACAATCAAGGACATTCCCTTTCTCAGAGGGTCACTCAAGGCCCTTGCAGAGGCAGGAGAGGAGAAGATTTTAACAGCGAGGCAGAGCCTTTAATGATTACGTCAAGAGGCAAGTCATTTGTTAGTCTCCTTAGCTGCCAGAAGAAAAACATCAGGTCTGAAGGAGCGGAGAGTTCCATGTTCAATGTCTCCTGGCCCCTCTGGAGCCAGGCTGTGAGCAGAACCACGACAGGGCAGTTCATATAGGGAGCTCTGAAGGAAAGGCAGCACAGGCTCAGCACACACCTTCCCCTCCGCTGGAGACACTCAACTGACTCTCTCCACAGGGAATTCAGCCCTCCGGGGCCCGAAGGTGCGAGGCAGGCAGCACCAGCGGGAACAGCAAGAGCTGGATTTGTGCTCTCCTCTGGGACCAATACTTAACAGGGTTCTCCCCAGCTTTTTCCCTCTTCCATACTGAACTGAAGCCCGAGTCGTCGTCTTCTTCTCCTGCCTATTCCATCCGGCCGATGGCTCCTTGCTGCAGCATCACAGACGTGCCTGCCTTCACAGACAGCGCTCACAAAGGCTGGGGCCCCGTCAGAGCCCTGTCATCCACCCGAGGGCTGGGTTGGAAGGGAGCACCAGCCTGCTGAGGGTCACTCCTAAACCCATGTCTCCTCAGACACATCCATTCTCTGCCCAGGCCCCACTCCTGTTTTCTTACACTGCTCTCTTGTGAGCAAGGGAGCTATCGGGACAGAGGATGGAGGCTTACAGAGGGCTGTGCCAAGGGCTTAGCTTTCCTGGCACCCAGGCACAGACTCTGTGTGGTGTCCAGCTGCGTGCGCAGCTCATAGGAAACAAACTCATCGCACTATGAGTGCAAGACTCTGCACTTGCATTGCGCTGCATCAAGTGCCACGGAACGCTGAGCTGGCCCCTCGGATTGGAGAGCAAGGTTGCAGGACAGGACTGCACGGCCGCCTGCATGAGCCTCGCAGCAATCTGACCAGCAGCAACGTCGAATCCTCCTGGGTGAGCCAGAGTGTCTGCAATTAAATTCCACCTTCATTGGTGGGCCAGTCTTTGCCGGATCATTACAGATAATGGAAACAGCACCAGATTGTACATGCAATGGTCACTTTATTCAGTATTGTGCCACTTGGCAGCAGAGACCAGGGCCCTCTTGGACAGGGTTACAGGGCAAAGCAACACCGTCTGGTAAGAAGGGACACTTTCATTTCCATGTGGTGAGAATCCAAGGAGATTCTTCAGCGTCTCTTTCCCTCTCTATATGCACCAGCTGTGCCTTGTCTGGATGAGAGATTTTGTACAAGCACATAGGGAGGCCAGACCCACAAAGGCAGAAAGGAGCCAGGAATCTAGAACTGCCTCACCAGATGTTCTCAAAACACTGTGCTTTTGCTGAATTCACCTTCAGACTTTGCTGCTGGAAGATGCAGTGAAATCTGAGAAGATTATAGACAACTAAACTCTGCTTGAGACATTCCAACCTGGATTGACAGCATCCTGGAAAATACACATTAAGGAGCAATCCTGCACTGGCTGTGGCTGAATGGTCTTCCCCATCTCTGACCCTGCATTACCTAATTCTGGGAATAGATTGGACGGGGAACTATTTTTGAAACAAACAAGAAAAGCAAGACCCACTTTTCAGCTTTCCCACAGAAAGCACTCTGTCATCATGTGCCCATTCACCTGCGCAAAGATGAGATGACATCTCTGGCTAAAGGCCGACAGCTCCGCACCTCCTTGTCACTTTTAACAAGAAAATAATCCTGTGGAAACACTTGAAAAACAAATCTGTGTTGACACTCCTCATCTGCTAGGTACGTTTTATGAAAGGGAAGAAATACTGCATTAGCGCTTGACCTCCTTACCTTTACGACATTGGAGGAAAATAAAGAGAGAGATGCTCAAAAAGCTGATGCAGGAATAATGAAATAATGAGACCAGGCGGCATGCGGAATGCAACAACCAGCTTGCTCTCAACGGAGCCTCTCAACAAGTCAAGAAAATCAGTGGCTGTGAGAGCCAGTAACTTCCAGGGGGAGACTGTGAACTAAGCAAACTGTTGGCAGGTGAGGCTGTGTGCACCTGACAGACAGCAGACCTGAATAGCGCATTATGTTACTATACAAAAATGAGATCAGCAATAGGTCCTAGAAAGGCCAGGACCATCTATTGCCTATGGCCTATCTGCAGTTGCTAGCCATTTGTTTTTGTCTCAGTTTGCAGACCTTAGGATTCACCAGGACGGTTTGTGGTGGCTTGCCATGAATGTCTCTTTGTTACTGATGGCCTGGAGTTCCAGTGCAATGTTTCAGGTTGGGTGTCAGAGCAGAGGTGGGAAGCAGAGAGCTAGGAAGGACAACACAAGCTGCTGCAGCATGCATCAGACCCTCCAAAGGACAGCATGGCTCACCACATGCAGGAGTTGGCACTGAAGGGGCAGATAATCCACATCACCCCTGGCCCAATCAAGCCCAACCTGCTATGTCTCACTCCTGGGGAAGGAGGCGCCCTCAAGCCGAGATTCAAGTGTAAGGGGACTGGTTTCAGAGTAACAGCCGTGTTAGTCTGTATTCGCAAAAAGAAAAGGAGGACTTGTGGCACCTTAGAGACTAACCAATTTATTAAGTGAGCTGTAGCTCACAAAAGCTTATGCTCAAATAAATTGGTTAGTCTCCAAGGTGCCACAAGTACTCCTTTTCTTTTTGTAAGGGGACTGTTGCCCCCTTACTAACATTCAGGGGGGTGTTTTAGTTGCTAGCTCACAGTACTAAAAGGGGGAAAGGTCGATGGGGAATCAGGACCCTGAGACTGCCAGTCCCTAGGAGCAATGGGGAGAGGCCAATGCTCCAGGTCAGCCTGAATGACAGGATGGGCAGGCTAATCAGGGAGTCAGGAGGCCAGGGAGGTCCAGTCCTCGTGTGAGCTGGAATTGCCTGAGTCAGACAGAGTGGGGCTGAGCTAAGGAGAAAGCAGGGGCCCGAGCTGAGCTGGGGAGCAGAGCTCGGCCAGATCCAGAGGGACAAGAAAAGCAGCCCAGAGAGAAAAGGAGTACTTGTGGCACCTTAGAGACTAACCAATTTATTAAATAATAATAAATAAATTAATAAAATAATAAATTGGTTAGTCTCTAAGGTGCCACAAGTACTCCTTTTCTTTTTGCGAATACAGACTAACACGGCTGTTACTCTGAAGCCCAGAGAGAGCAGACCCTGTCCTGGGAGCAGAGCTGCAGCCCCAAAGCCAGAGGCACAGCCCAGGGAGAGCAGACTTGCCCTGGGAGCAGAGCTGCAGCAACCAGAGCCAGAGGGGCCAAAGAAGCAGCCCCGGGAGCTGGAGGCAGAGCAGCAGCAGTGCAGAGACCGAGTGGTGCAGCTGGGGCTGGAGCCGTCCGGAGCTGGGTGTGGAGAGCAGCTGGGGAGAGTGGAGTGGGGGACCCTGGGCAGCAGGCCTGGCACAGGGAGACACCTCAGCCAAGAGGCTCTGCAGGCCAGACTCGGAGGGGGATTGGTAACCCTGACAGGGCGGGGGCGACACAGGGCAGAAGGGCCCTGCCACTTACAGCCTGAGAGCGTGTGGCCACCACCAGAGCGAGTGTCCGACCCACAGCATCCCTGCAGCACGGCCAGGGCCTGAGCAGGAGGCCTGGGACTCACAAGGAGCAGACTGTGAACTGCCAGGACGGTCCACAGACGCTGTTTGTGATGTTCCCAGCCACAGAGCAGGGTGATGTGTTTCCTTCAACCTTTCCCATCTTTCCTTATTCTTTTTAAAATTAATTGTTGATTAAATAACTTGTATTTGCTTCAAATTGTATGTAATGGTCAGTGGGACAGAGAAGTGCCCATTGCAGAGAGAGTATCCCGGAGTGGGGACACCCTAGTCCCTGTCCTAGGTGGCCACAGCAGGGTTGGGGGTCGAGCCCCCCAGGAATCCTGGGCCCAGCCTTGTTGGGGTTACGAGGACTCTGCCAGACAGGAGGGTGGAAGGGGAGTCCTCAAGGGCAGGGAGGCCACTGGGTAAAGGAAGTGGGAGCGAGGACTCAGATCCTTTCGCTAGCCCACTTCACCGGGGTAGTGAAGAAGCCAGGAAAGTTCCCCACAATAGCGGGACTATTCCCCCGCTTACACAAGTCTCTCCCATCTTGGGCATAGTATTGTACAGGGCACTTCAATGACATATTTCAAACCTGCAAAGCTGGCTGCTCGGCCCTGTGCATGAGGCTGTTCAATGCTGCAGTCTGCTCACATCGCTGCTGACTCCCTCTCACTACCTTGGTCTTGTCGTTTCACCTGAAGTGATGGCTCCTCTTGCTGCTGTCTGCAGTTCAGCTCTGGGGCAATGCAGTTGCTGAGAGGACACCCATGTGCTGACCCACACTTCACTGCTCAGGAACTGCCCCATGGTACTTTCACCTTCTCTCTTCTGTTGCTTGCAGACAGAACCTCCTTCCCTGGCGTAGCCAGCTGCTGCTTTCAGTCCAGGCACGCTGGGTTCCAGGGAGCAAGCCCAGCTCTGTTCTTGTCCTCCAGGCACAGGTTACCAGCGTGCTTCATCTGCTAATCACTCAGCCAGCAGCACACGGCGCCCCCCTTGGAGCACAGGACTGCCATGATTTTCAGAGTGCGGAGCACCAGCTGTCCCCAGCTTCCCCAGTCGGGCAGTGTGGCCTTGCTACTGCCAGGATACGCACCAGTCACTCACTGTAGGAGATGGAGACGCTCACAGAAATATTTTCCCATCGGTAGCCATCTGCATGTGCCATTACATTGTGACAAACATCCCTCTATGAACAACGTGTAGACATGCAAAGCCTTTTGCCAGGTTCCAAGCAGCGCCCATTGTCACTCCTGGCTGGTTCCATTCCCCCTCAGGTCCATTTCAAACAGCCACTGGAGAAGCTGGGGCTGAGGAAGTCCTCCACTGCCTCAGCCAGACCCTTCCTGGAAGGTAGCATGGCCTGTCAGTTTAAGAGAGGAGGCCAAAGAGCATGGCAGATGCTGAGTGCACAAGGAGACTGGCATAGAAAGGCAGTCTGATTACCACATGGGAACCTCAGCTGCTTTCATCTTGCAAGGAAACCTGAAGCCCCTCTCACTGGATCCACCCAGTGATTCTTGGAAAGGCTTCTTGCAACAGGAACCCACAGTTTGTGCTACATCATCCCCGGCCTAGAAACCCCTTCCAAGCTGATAACGCTCAGGAAAAACAGCCTGAGTAGCCAACCCTTCATCAAAGCCTCAGGTCCCGGAGCCCTGTGCAGTCACTTCATTGCTGAATAGTCATCATTACTCATTTCCTATTTGCTTGTAACAAGGTGTGGGTTGTTTTGGCTTTTTTGAAGAGTTCAGACTTGCTCAAATCATTCTCAGCTAAGGAGGAAAGCAGTCTGGGTGCATTGAAGCTTGCTATTTAGCAATGTAAACTTTGTTAGCGCGAACAACGAGGAGTACTTATTAGCACGCTGGCTTTCCGGCCCCAGAGAAGGCCCCTTAGCTGCAGGGGAACACACACTGCTCCAACCAGATGTCAGTAACGTAACTAGGAAAGGGGCGGGAAAGGCTCCTAGTGCCCCAGGCCCCCTGCATTCTCAGGGACACTATCACATAGGGTACGCCCAGCTGCTTGCTGCTGGTTGCCCCAGAGGGCAAGAAAACACCAAGAGCGCTGTGGGGAAATTCCTTCTCAAGCCCACTCACTGTGAGTAGGAATTACCACGATTTAGACACCCAGATCCACTAGTGTCTTGACAGATGGTTCCATTGGCGTGTACATAATGATCCATTTTCTCTCTCTCAACCCTCGGGATTCCTGCCAGCCATCACTCCATTTCTCAAACTACTCCTCCCAGCACAACCAGCTGCACCAGGCTCCCTCCGCTGCTGGGAACAATGTGACCTGGTCACGGGGCATGCACAGAACGTGAAAGAGGGCAGAGTTAAGGTGACAGTGCATGGCCTGTGGTGAACGGTAGTTGTGGAAATGGTGAGGTGTGTGCCTGTGGGGAAGGAGTAGTGAGTATCTACTGTTCGGCGGCTTCACTTTTCATTCTCTTGCTTTTGTGGGTCTGTGTCGAGTGCATTGTAGGTAGTGACCCTCGCTGCTTCACAGCCATTGCTTTTGTGACCGATGAGAGGTCGTGCTGCTGGGCAGGGCTGGGATGTCTGGAAATACAAGATGTGCGTGTGCAGGTCTCAGGATGGTCACTTTATTCGTACAGTTTCATTACGAAGACCTGCTGGAATAACGGTGAGGTGTATAAAAGCATTCAGCCCAGTAGCTGTAGTGAAAAATAAAATATGATGCCTCCAAAAGCCCGTATTTAGTTCACCTGAAAACCAGTCCTATACCCAATAGGTCAGTGGTGTCAGGGAACTGGCATGAGAGAGACAGTGGGTGAAAGAAGGTGTGATCCAAGGAAGAACAGCCTTGAAGAAAGTGAAAATTATGGACTCTGGGAAATATTTGGTAATGGTTAACGAATAAGCCTGTCACTACAGAGTGCGGGGTCATTTCTAGTTATGTCACTACAGAGTGCGGGGTCATTTCTAGTCCACCATCTCTAGTTCTGATTTTATTAACCTGAGTTGGCTAAGGACTTATTAGAAAACAAGACTTTGTGCCTTAATCCTTTTTACTTTTGGTTTTCCAGATGGACACACCCCTCCTGCCCAGTCCAACGTGCAGCCCTCCCAGTTGGTTGGCAGGTTTTCATTGCTCCTATACCTTCTCTTAGAGCTGATCTCAGTGTTGAACATCTCTTTGCGGGGCATACAGACAATGAAGAGCAAGCCAAGAGAACTCAGTCACAGTTGGTTGCTGAGTCTGGGGGGTTCCTGCTTGCAGTAGCAGGTTATTGGAAAGCAAACCCCATGCATCTTCTACAGCTCCTTGGACTGCCCTCCCTGGAGCCAGGGTGTGATGCAGTACATGGGAAAGAGCTTCTTGGCCTGAATGCAGCTAAGTGGATGCATCAAAAAGAGAAAGGTTCCTCCGTTCCGAACTGACTCCCTTTTGTCTCTGGCTTGGTGCAAGCTGTGAGCTTGGGAAGATGGCAAAGAAGAATATGGAATTAATGGGCAGGAGAGAAACCTAATATTTCTAAGAGGGTAGAAAAGAACAGAACTGAGGGGAGGGGGTTGGTGGTGGGCCATAGGTACGTTAGTGTTGTATAGCACAATGTAGCCTCTCTTTAATGATCCCTTTTCAAAGTCCAGTTCCTGCCTTTCAACACAAAAGCCACTGGAACTCTGCCCCTCGGCTCCCATCACACCCCAGGTTAGACTGGCAGTTATAATTAGAACAGCAGACAGTGAAAAAAAATCCAGCATATGTCCTAAAGCCCTGCTGAGAATAAGGGTCTGAGGAAAACACACAGGGGACTCTCTAGCACCGACTTTCTCAGTCAGAGGTTTCCTGTGTCCTCTTACCTGTGTGTAACCACCGACTGTAGAGAGAGATACTTTGTTTAATAGGGTTCTGTGGGGATTGCAGCATTAAGGCTATTCATAAACACCATTTTAGCAGCTTACCCAACAGTGGGATGGGCACACCTAGAAACACTGGACGCTCTGCGTGTTGGAACGACGAATTGGCTCGCCCATCAATCTCAACTACATTCTCTCATTTTGGCTGTCTCCTTATTGAACCTTTCGGTCCTTTCCATGGGGAAGGAAACAAAAAGCCAGGGGACACCTGTGTGATAGCAGGGAAGAGAGAGAAACTTTATTTTTAATCCAGTGGTGGAGCCTGCACAGAAGAGGCTGTCCTGTAGTCTGACTAAGCTCGAAGACACTTACATCTCCTAAAACCTTTACATTTAGCTCTGCATTTTAGCTGTGCTTATAACTAGCAATGGGCCTTAACCATCATCCTAGATCCAAATCCCCTGATCTTTGGGGAAATCCAGTTCCAAACATCCTGTTTTGTCATTATCTCTATATACTGAATGCAGGTGACCTACTGAGGTCTCTTCCAGTCCTACACGTCTACGATTCTATGAATCAAACCAAGACTCTGGACCCCACCCTAATACCCCAGTTTTCCCTTGCAGCCCTTTTCTACATATGATGCTTTTAGCTCATTTTTTGCCCCTATGGAGCGTGATTTTAAAGTTACAGACACAGCACCCACACATTGTAACGGACTGTGAGCACCAGAAGTGAGCAAGGAGGGCGCTGGTCATGGCCTAGCACGAGCAGGGGCTCTGTGTGGTTGTAGTTCGGAGGTCTGAGTTCTGATGGGTACTGCATGTATCTGAAAATGGGCCCAGCTGTGAAGACCAGCAGGATGAAAACTCATGGCTTTGTTTTTCACACTGTTAACCCATAATGGTAAATATGGGTTTGCTTTGCTTTTTTACTGGTTTGTCCCTGGTAAATATTAATTTTAAACCAAAGCCTTTACCCGGTGTAGTATCCTGACGACACACATCCACATACAGGCAAGAAGAGGGAGCCCTCCTCCAGACATCGTTTCATCCAGCTCAGACACCTGGGAAAGGGAGCTTATAGCAAAATGAGAGATCTGCAAAAATCTTCTTAAAAGGATCGCTTCAGAGCTATTCCTCCAAAGGGGAATCTCCATATTTAGATAGGGTGGACTCTGCTCAATGTACTGAACTTTGAGACAATAGGGACCTGGGGTAGCACATGGAGGGGCTCTGCAGGCCCAACATGAACAGAGACTAGGACCGAAGACCAGAGGCGCAGTGGAAAAGGTAACTTCACTCAGAGCTTGGCTGCCCACAGAACTTGTACTTGTTTAACTTAACTATTGTTAAACAGATGCAAATCCTCGCGTGCATACTTATTTCTATTTAGGAGTGGCTCTTTTCAGTTTAGCTGAAATGATCCCTCATTGACTTAAGCTCAACCAAAAGCATGGTTCAAACTGAAATAAGAGTGTCCACACAGCTTTTCACACTTGTTTAACATAATATGTGGTTTTACATATTAAACTGCTACCACTTTCTCACATAGACAAAGCCTCACATTCTTCTGCATTCATCGGAGGAGTTATTCCAATAAGATGGAGTGGGCTAAAGCTGGGAATTTACATTTCCAACCAACAGAGGGAAATGGAAGAAGCAAGTGGTAGAAGCTCCATTGTTCATATAAAACAACACAGGATTCAAAGCTAAGATACAAACAGCAGGGGTCAAATCCTGCAACAGCCTCACCTTGATATAGCTCAACAGGACTTTTCCATCTCCTTTTTTCTTATTCTATAACACAGGACACCTGTATCTCAAATTTAAGTTCTTTAAAAGCTGATCAAAGGAGAAATGCTTCCCAAATCTTCCTGGTCCTTAAATGGCTCCCTCTTTTGTTAATTATTTCCTGAATTTGTTGGGCTTGATTCCCATTTCTCAGCAAGCGCTTGTGCATCGGTACCCAAATAAACCAGCTCTATGTATTAACACATTCAGATGTCCAAGTAAGGAATCCAAATGGTCCCATTACTTGCTGGGTAAAAATTACTATAAATCCTGGAGACTACATCACTTGTTCATAGAATAGCTAGCATGGGAGGCAATGTTTTGGAGCAATTTGTAAATTTCAGTCTCCGTTACAGAAGGTGGCAGTGTGTGCAACAGCAACTAGTAATTTCTGTTCTGAATTACACAAAATGAAAGAAAAAGAAAGCACTGAAAGGCACTGCTCTGCAGCAGGTTGGAAATTCTAGTCTCTTATTTCAACAAAGCCAATTCAATACATCCCAATGTGTCAAACAGCAAGTCTCTGACACCTGCCGAGGCATGAGAGCCAGAGCGCAGGGAAACAGCTTAGATGCCGTGAAAACGGAAGTTTCTGCAAAAGTTTGGGGTTTTCTGTACTGCAGGAAGAAATCTGCAATCCTAGCAAGATTATTCCCCGTAGTGACAGGTTTCCTTCCTCAGAGTGAATCAGGAGGCTAAATTCTCTTCTCGGTATAGAAGGAACGAAGGCCAATTCCATTAGTGTCAATGGACCCTGTTTTGTTTCAGATGAGGCTGGGTAAGAAGATTGCTCAGCTGACTGTTGGCAGTCTGTGGATAAGTGGGACATTATCAGTGTTCATGGAGTGGTAAGGCAAGGGGCTGGGGTCCTGCATACGCGTATCTGGGTGTTTTGATCAATGTGTAACCAGACAGAGAAGCTACAGAAGTATGTTAGTTAACTTTGGTTCCTTGGTAAGCACTAAGTGAAACATTAGGCAACTATCCTTAGACTTTTGTCCAAACCTCTCCCTTTCTTCAGATATGCAGGGCATGTGCCAGCACATAACAGAGTGATTCACTCTGGACTATGCATTGTTCAAGGAACGTCACTGTCTGTTGGCTGGGTGGATAGAGAAGAAACCGAACACCTGAAGTTGCATCAATACTAGAGAGAGGTTATCTGGCTTCAACGCCAGAGAGCTTCCTGCATCCCCTTCACGCCAAATGGAACGCTCTGAGTTCGTCTCTGGGGGGAGAGCCCCAGGCAGCAGTGGGGTTTCCCCTTTCAGGGGCGGTTGTCAGGCTGCAGTGGAAGAGGTGAGGTTCTTGTCTCAGGGTAGGTTGTCAGGGCGAAGGTTCCCTTCTTGGGGTAGGGTGTCACAGCTTACAGAGGTCACAGCAGCCTCTCTGTTCTCTAGAGAGTAAGTCCACCGTTTAATACTTCAAACATAAAATGCATATTTATTGGGAGGTAAAGTTGGCTGAGAGTAATGACATCCAACAGATGGGCCACAGTGTTTGCCTCAGGCCCAATTTAGGCCAGATATCAAAACAATACATAGTATCACCACCTACCTCCACTCTGCCAGGACATCTGCACAGGACTCTGCATTAACTCGTTCCCAGGTGTGCCTGGTTTACCAACCTGGGGGGAAAGCATTTTATCCTACCCTCGTAGCAACACACAACACAGAGAAGCAGCAAATCCTGGTGGAGCAGATGCTGCTCCCTGGGGAAAGGGGGCTCCTTGGCACTGGAACGCCATCTTCGGCCGCCGTGAGGTAAGGATAGGCTGGTGAGTGAGGCGCTGAATCAGGACTCAGCAGCCCTGGGTTCAGAGCTCAACTCTCCCATGTGTGGCCTCGGGCAAGTCACTGAGGACCAGCTTCTCCAAGGAATTGACACCCATTGAAATCCGTGCCTGTCTCTGTTCCCCTCCGTGAAAGGAGGACAGCCATGCTGTCGCTCAGTGACGTGGTCAGCGTGGCGATGAACAGCAGTGAGGTACCAGTACATGAGTAACGCCGGCCATGGGATGGGATTTCAGGCTGTTGAAGCAAACGGTCACCTGGGCAGGAGGAGGCAGGGCTGGGATGCCAATGGAAAGCAAGGACACCGTGGCTGGATGGGCACGTTCTTTCTTGAAATAGTCTGACATTTAATATTCCCCTTTATATGGGTTTTTGGTGGAACTGTTCCAAATGCAGGAGCTCCAGGAACCAAACTGGCCCAGTGAGGAGCCAGTACTCCTTCCTGGTGGCTGCTCTCTTGTGCTCCAGAATCTAAGCTCTCATTTCAGACCTTAGCCCTTATGTATGCAAGGAAACCTTCAAATGCAAACCGAATATAAAGCTTCCTACAGTCTAACACCAGTGCTGGGAACTGTTCCTATCCACCTCAATGAAGAGTTAACGCTGACATCTAATCGGGACCATTTAAATGTGAACACTGTTAACTGGTTCACTGATAATCAAAGTGCAGGAGGAAAGAAGTGAGACAGCCAGAGAATGGAAATTTGCACAGTCAGCTCTGAGTGGCGTCTCACTTGGTGACTGCTTGGTGGCAGGAGCTTCGGTGGTGGGCAATCCCTTTTCCCTGCCAGTCTGACCCCGCCTGCAAGCTTTGGTGCTCGAGATGGCAGTTGTAGATCATTGCACCTGATTCTTTTTTGGACTTCTTGGGTTACCTGGGAAAGTTCATGAGCCCGGCGCAGAGCTACTGGTACACGGGGCTATGAGACCATTTATTCCACGGACTGTGCAAGTCCCGAGTGGAATGAAATGCAGAACTCTTCCACGTAACGGGGAGAAACAGCCACATTACCACCAGGCAAGCTCCACAGTTATTAGCAACTACGCTTGGGTATTCATACAAGGCACAGTTTATGACTCCACCAACAATGAACTTCCACTCACGGGCAAGTAAGCAGTGAAGAATCTATATGCCCTTATCTTCCATAGGCAGCGACCCCCAGCTTACTTCTAATATCCTGCACTAACTTGCTCTCAACAGAGCTCATCCAAGATAGACTACTGGAAGCATAGACAACAAGACATCTGCATGGGATAAATGATTTAACATTCCCATCATTTTATTATGGCCCAGAAGAAACAAGAGCGTTTTGAAAGAGAAGCAGGACTGTAGAGGGGCCCCTGAGGAAGGAAGCCCTGCTTGAGCTGTCGGTGTGAGAAGCTGCAGGAACACACAGGGTAGGGCAAAGTCCTCCAGAGCTCTGAGCAGAACAGTGACTAATGACTGCTGTCCATTGATGATGGTGGTGATGTGCCTTTCTGACTGGAGCAGCTAATCCAATTTCAGGGCCCTGGTGATACTCCACCTGAGAGCAGAAGTCAGGTATTTCTTTGATGCGGTTTTGTTTATTTACAAAGACTGTACAAAGTTCTGGGTCTCCGAACACAGCCAGGGCTAGTAAGAAAAGGAGCAGTTTCTTACCTTGCAGCCCCCAGCCTCTTTAGCCAACAGCCCTGAAAGCTCTCTGGCTTGTCCCAGGGTCACATTGTGCTTACAGGCTACTGCTGGGCTTTCTTGCCTTTTGCCTCTGCTGCTCTCTCTCTGGCCTTTCTTGTTCTCACTTTCTGTGCGTTCTTTCTTCCCATCCCCCTACCCAAAACAATAGGCAGGCGAAAGCTCTTGGGTGGGTTCACATACACACCTTATGCTTATAGTTATGGTAACTGAAGGGTGAGTTCACACTCTCAATCGCAATGGAAATTTAACCCAACCCATGACAAAGCTTCACCCAGCTCATAACAGCGGGTTTCAGTGAGAGCTTGTCGACCCGACACAGCCTTGTCGCTAAAAGTCAGGATGCGTAAACGCTCTTTGTCGGCACTTTTGCAAACAAAATGCTTCCAGCCCCGTAAGCGGCGTTCGCTGCGTCGGCAGGAGAGCGCTCCTGCCAACAAAGCCGCGTTCACACTGCCACTTGCATCGGCAAAACTTTTGTCTTTTGCGGGGGGGGGGCTTTTTAGCGTACCCGTGAAAGACAAAAGTTTTGTCGACAACTTTGCAGCGTAGACATTCCCTTAGACTTAAGGGGTGGATCTACAGAGCAAGTACTATCCCGTGGCAGTGAGGCTCAGGCCTCGTCTACACGAGGAAATTAGGTCGGTATAACTATGTTGCTCGGCGGAGTGGAACATCCACCCCCAGCGATGCAATTACACCGCGATACGCCCCGCTGCAGACGGTGCTAGGCCGATGGGAGAAGTCTCTCGGGCGCTGGGGTACCTATGCCAGCGGCAGAACCCCTCTCCTCGGCACAGGGAGCATCTCACTGGAGCACGACAGCTGCGCTGCGGCAGCATTTTAAGTGTTTGTCAGGCTGGTGCTACAGCGCGAAAAGCCGCGGTGCAAATGCTCAGGCTGGAGCTCGCGCGCCGAAGCCCGCTCCCCTCCCTCGGCTTTGGCTACACAGCTATTTTTAGCGCCGTAGCACAAGCCCAGGTCTGTGGGCACGGGCTGTGAGATTCGCTGCTGCAGGCTCATGCTTGCTGTGCAGACGTACCCGAATAGTGCACGGTGCTTGGGTGAGCTCTCTGCACGGGGGTGGCACACCCTCACTACAGAGGCACTGCAATGGTGAGCACGCTTCAGGCAGGCAGGCAGCAAACTGGGAACAGAAAAGCAAATACGGTCCTACAGCTTGTCGGACACTGGCTGTGTTTTAAAACCTCTGAAGCTATTTCCTCTCATTTTTGTCCAATGGTTGTGCTGAATGACGACAGCACAGACTCTTTGAAATCCTCCAAATCATTTTCTGAGCCCAAGAAATCCTGCTAGGGAATGCACTGCACTTTTTGGGTGGCTGAGCTCACTAGGCACACAAGGCAAGCGATGATGACTCATCATTGCAGACCCTGCCTTGTTGCTCAAATAAGCTGGTGCGTTCATAATTAACTACAGAGCACTTGTTACATCTCCGGGCAGCCCTGGGTGTACGTTACAGCATTTCCTTAGCCTGTGAAACAACGTACAAAGGATTATTTGGGGCCTGATTCTAAGTGCATTTATAGTGGGGGACTAGACTGGTCTCAGGTGCATTACTCCTGATTTGCACTGGGTATCTGTGCATTTCAGTCACGTTACTCCTGATTTACACTGGTCAAGCACAACCAGGAACGGGTACTTTCTGAGGAATAAATACTTCTAGCTGTCAGAGAGTTACAGATATCAGCACCACTTGTTTGTTTGTTTGGGGGTGGAAAAACACAGATTCAGTGAAGCCAAAACATTTAATGAATTTCTGTCAATTTTGCCAAATTGTTTCTTCAGATTTTTATGGAATTGGGGCGGGGTGAGGGTATTTTGTTTCAACATTTTCCAAATGGAATTTTCTAATTCCTTTGTTTGAAACAACAATGTGTTTCAATATTTTTTTAAAATGTATTTAAAAAACTCAAAAACATTTTAAAGTAGTCAAAATTAAAATGAAAATCTGCATGAAACATTTCAATTTTCGCAAAACTAAATGTTTTGTTCAATTCCAAACACAAATTCTTTCAACTTTTTGATTTGTCTGGCCCTAAATTATTTTTTTATCTTTTGAAATTGCCAGTGAACCCAACAATCTGTTATTTGCCAAATTCTAATTCCCACGAATGTGCACAGCTTCATGACTGTGACTGCTAGCTAGCCATATACCTAGATACAATGCAAAGTGATGTAAGGTTACACAGTGAAAGTTAAAGTTGAATGTGCAACCTTCAACTCTTTGCCTTTATGCCTTCTTTATTGATAAAATAGGATTTACCATAGAAATCAATCTAATGCACTTTCCTCCCTGTAACCTTAAATATAAATGTGCGTCTCAGATAATTTGAGAGCACATAATTAAACTCTGTATTTTAATGAATATGCACAAGGGGGCAGAGTTAGAGCTCTGCAGCGAAGCTTAATTTTTGCATTTCTCAACTTTTGAATGCTACACATTACAGCCCTAGTTGCCTTACCATGCATTTTTGCATTTAATTTCCTAGGTGTTTTTTTTAAAGGGAAGAAGTTATTGAAACTGAGATTTATCTTGTTTTAACAGGCACCTGGCTGGGATGATTTAGTGGGTGTTGGTCCTGCTTTGAGCAGGAGGGTGAACTAGATGACCTTCTGAGGTCCCTTCCAACCCTGATATTCTATTTTTCTATGATGCTAAGGAAAGGCCAACTGCAGCTACCAGTGCCCAAACCTAGAGACTTACATATCTGTAGACTTAAAAGGCACTAGTCAGCTAAAGTGTGACAGGTCCCTGTCAGTCCTGCATGCTGTGCTGACATTTCCATCTCTGCAGATACTCCTACTAACCGCATGGCTGGTGAGTCTGCCAATTGCTAAGGCTGTCCAGCACTTCCCAGTGTAAGACTGTTTTGCGTTGTTTATAACTTTGTCAAAAGTTAACTGTTCAAGCAGAACTTTTCCATGCCAGTTGTTTACCTCCAGCTGAATTTCTATGGAAAATTTCAGCCAAAGCTTTTCTGACATTTCTAAGAACACGTCAAAGGGGGTGGGGGGACATTATTTTGCCCATGATAACAAAATTCTGCTGACCTTTTCTCTAAAAAGGTCTAGTAGCCCCATGCTTTGGTGCAGGGACTTGAGTTATTTGGGTCAGGGATCATGTGCCTGTGAAAAGCTGCTCAAATGTGGCCAAGATATAGGACTTTGAAAAATTTCAGTTTGCACATGGTCAGAAGAGACTTCTTAGATTTTAGCCGCTAAATTCCCCAAAAATCCATCTGCAGTGAGCATGCATAAGCCTGGAGCAGGCAGGGAGAAAAAGGAAACCGGGCCTGGGAGTTGGGGATAGTGGGTGAGATGGAGACTGGCTGAGCAAGGAGGCTGGAACTGGGATGAGACACGGAGACTGGGACTGGCTGAGCAAGGAGGCTGGTACTGGGATGAGACATGGAGACTGGGACTGGGAGGAGGAGCCAAGGGTGGGGAAGAGCAGGACTGGGACAGGGACAGATTGGAGGGGTCAAGCGTGGGAGGAATGAGCAGGAGAGTCTGCAACCATTAGAGTACACTCCCCTCCAGAGGATGGAATGCGAGATTCCTGATTCTCACCACACCTCTGCTTTCACCAAGTGTCAGTGAAAACCACCAGCAAAGTGTCCCATGGCCTCTAGTGCCAGTCCACACTACTTACTACTGCTGTTAGTTACTTCATTAGTACATCTGGCTGAGGTCTATGCGGTGGATCTCAAGGTTTCAACCCTGCCAGTGACCCAGCTGGGTGTCAGTATAATGCCACATGCTGGAAATTCTGTTTTTCCAGTTTGCCTTTTTTGCCTGTAGAACCTCTTGTGCACATGCATTATGATAAGGTCTTTAACTATATGAACACATACTGTTAGAATCATAGAATCATAGAATATCAGGGTTGGAAGGGACTTCAGGAGGTCATCTAGTCCAACTCCCTGCTCAAAAGCAGGACCCATCCCCAATTAAATCATCCCAGCCAGGGCTTTGTCAAGCCTGACCTTAAAAACTTCTAAGGAAGGAGATTCCACCACCTCCCTAGGCAACGCATTCCAGTGTTTCACCACCCTCCTAGTGAAAAAGTTTTTCCTAATATCCAACCTAAACCTCCCCCACTGCAACTTGAGACCATTACTCCTTGTCCTGTCATCTTCTACCACTGAGAATAGTCTAGAACCATCCTCTCTGGAACCACCTCTCAGGTATCAGCTATCAAATCCCCCCTCATTCTTCTCTTCTGCAGACTAAACAATCCCAGTTCCCTCAGCCTCTCCTCATAAGTCATGTGTTCCAGACCCCTAATCATTTTTGTTGCCCTTCGCTGGACTCTCTCCAATTTATCCACATCCTTCTTGTAGTGTGGGGCCCAAAACTGGACACAGTACTCCAGATGAGGCCTCACCAATGTCGAATAGAGGGGGACAATCACGTCCCTCGATCTGCTCGCTATGCCCCTACTTATACATCCCAAAATGCCATTGGCCTTCTTGGCAACAAGGGCACACTGCTGACTCATATCCAGCTTCTCGTCCACTGTCACCCCTAGGTCCTTTTCCGCAGAACTGATGCCTAGCCATTCGGTCCCTAGTCTGTAGCGGTGCATTGGGTTCTTCCGTCCTAAGTGCAGGACCCTGCACTTACCCTTATTGAACCTCATCAGATTTCTTTTGGCCCAATCCTCCAATTTGTCTAGGTCCCTCTGTATCCTATCCCTGCCCTCCAGCGTATCTACCACTCCTCCCAGTTTAGTATCATCCGCAAATTTGCTGAGAGTGCAATCCACACCATCCTCCAGATCATTTATGAAGATATTGAACAAAACCGGCCCCAGAACCGACCCCTGGGGCACTCCACTTGACACTGGCTGCCAACTAGACATGGAGCCATTGATCACTACCCGTTGAGCCCGACAATCTAGCCAACTTTCTACCCACCTTATAGTGCAGGACCCCCCCAGACTCCTTCAGTGCACAGGCTGGACCTGCTCTGGGATGAATCATAGATTCATAGATATTTAGGTCAGAAGGGACTATTATGATCATCTAGTCTGACCTCCTGCACAACGCAAGCCACAGAATTTCACCCACTCACTCCTGCAAAAAACCTCACACCTATGTCTGAGCTACTGAAGTCCTCAAATCGTAATTTAAAGACTTCAAGGAGCATAGAATCCTCCAGCAAGTGACCCGTGCCCCAGGCTACAGAGGAAGGCGAAAAACCTCCAGGGCCTCTTCCAATCTGCCCTGGAGGAAAATTCCTTCCCGACCCCAAATTTGGCGATCAGCTAAACCCTGAGCATATGGGCAAGATTCATCAGCCAGATACTACAGAAAATTCTTTCCTGGGTAACTCAGATCCCACCCCATCTAACATCCCATCACAGGCCATTGGGCCTATATACCATGAATAGTTAATTACCAAAACCATGTTATTGCATCATACCATCTCCTCCATAAATTTATCGAGTTTAATCTTAAAGCCAGATAGATCTTTTGCCCGCACTGCTTCCCTTGGAAGGCTATTCCAAAACTTCACTCCTCTGATGGTAAGAAACCTTCGTCTAATTTCTAGTCTAAATTTCCTGGTGGCCAGTTTATATCCATTTGTTCTTGTGTCCACATTGGTACTTAGCTTAAATAATACCTCTCCCTCTCCGGTATTTATCCCTCTGATATATTTAGAGAGAGCAATCATATCTCCCCTCAACCTTCTTTTGGTTAGGCTACACAAGCCAAGCTCCTTGAGTCTCCTTTCATAAGATAGGTTTTCCATTCCTCGGATCGTCCTAGTAGCCCTTCTCTCTGTACCTGTTCCAGTTTGAATTCATAGATTCATAGAAGGTTAGGGTTGGAAGGGACCTCAGGAGGTCATCTAGTCCAACCCCCTGCTTGAAGCAGGACCAATCCCCAATTTTTGCCCCAGATCCCTAAATGGCCCCCTCAAGGATTGAACTCACAACCCTGGGTTTAGCAGGCCAATGCTCAAACCACTGAGCTATCCCTCCTGTGGGGGGGATATTAATCCTTCTTAAACATGGGAGACCAGAACTGCACACAGTATTCCAGGTGAGGTCTCACCAGTGCCTTGTATAACGGTACTAAAACCTCCTTATCCCTTCTAGAAATACCTCTCCTGATGCATTAGCTTTTTTCACGGCCATATCACATTGGCGGCTCATAGTCATCCTATGATCAACCAATGCTCCAAGGTCCTTCTCCTCCTCCGTTACTTCTAATTGATGCGTCCCTAGCTTATAACTAAAATTCTTGTTATTAATCCCTAAATGCATGACCTTACACTTCTCACTATTAAATTTCATCCTATTACTATTACTCCAGTTTACAAGGTCATCCAGATCCTCCTGTATGATATCCCGGTCCTTCTCTAAATTGGCAATACCTCCCAGATACCCTTTGTATCATCCGCAAACTTTATTAGCACACTCCCACTTTTTGTGCCGAGGTCAGTAATAAAAAGATTAAATAAGATTGGTCCCAAAACCGATCCTTGAGGAACTCCACTGGTAACCTCCCTCCAGCCTGACAGTTCACCTTTCAGTAGGACCCGTTGTAGTCTCCCCTTTAACCAATTCCTTATCCACCTTTCAATTTTCCTATTGATCCCCATCTTATCCAATTTAACTAATAATTCCCCATGTAGCACAGTATCAAATGCCTTACTGAAATCTAGGTAAATTAGATCCACTGCAGTGTTTGCAGTAAAGGAGGCTGTCACAGGACCTCTGGTTTGTTTGCCGCAGAAGTTGGAAAGTGCATAGAGAATGAGGCTGGGGAGTGCAGGTCGAGAAAAGACAGTCTCACAATTAAGGCAGTTGAATGTTGCCACAAAGAACTGGATTCTATCCCTGCCTCTGTCAAAGTGCTCCTATGTGATGCTGGGCAAGTCACTAACAACCAAACCTTTCACAGGTGGTCGCTAATTTTGTGTCCTTCATTTTCTGAGTGCCTGACTTGAGACCCAGGGGTCTGATTTTCAGAAGTGCTGAGCGCTCATTGAAGTCAATAGTGAACATACAAAATGCTACTGAATGCTAAGCTCTCCTCATCTTAAATTGGGCATCCAAAATGAGTGGATATTTTTGACCCTAATCTTTCTCAGCCTCAGTTTACCACCTGTCCTATGGGGATAACACCACCCCCTCGCCTCACCAGGGTGTTGTGAAGATAAATATTTGAAAGGCACTCACCTATTACAGTGATGAGCCCCATAGAAAAACCCATGAGAAAATTAATAATCCTGACTTCAGAGCAGGGTTTGAACTGGGCACAGTAAATAAGGCCGAAGCTACAAGCTGAATACAGAGCCTATAAAACAAAACATTGAATAGTTGCTCATGAAGTGAGCCACCATCCAGCCTGTAAACTGACTGAGACAGGGGTCTGTGAAAAAAAATGTCATCATGTAATTAAAGACTGTATTTAAGGCACATGCACAAGGAGGCCGAATTAAGGCTACCTTATCTGTGGCACTTCCTAACGTTTGATTATTTGACTTTGTAACCTTACTAATGTTCTTTTAATGTAGTTTTTTGTGTGCAGTAAATTTTAAAGTCCATAGGAGTTCAAATGGCCCCCTTGCTGAGCTTAAACATTCACAGCATTGAACTGATGAACTGCTATTCCTCAACTCTGGCTTGGCTGTGAAACTACCGAACCTGTTTCCTTCGAGCTTGGCTAGCTCTGTAGATTTTATTGAGACCTTAAAGTTATGAGCCTTTAAAGTTGGCAAGTTTTGAAGTGTGCAAACATGTAACTAACTACATATGCATGCAGCGTGCAGGTCTCTAAGAACGCAGCTCTAAACTGAACCACATAATCTGCTGCACGTGCTCAGTGCACAGTTGTCAAAGAGCTGTCTCTTTGGTAAATCAAACCTCATTTTTCAAACTAAGCAAAGGCCAAGACTGCAGGTCTCACTTCCCGCTGCAGGCACCTCTGCTGCAGCCTTGCCCCAAACAACATGGCTAGAAGCCGTTTAGCTGAGAATTTCCATTTTCTTATCCATTCTGAAGTCACAAATAGCTGAATAGATTTTTCTCAAACTTCCATTCTCTCATGCCCCACCCGCCAATTTATTGTTGAGTAGAGTTCACACATGGAGCATTTCAGAGATGACTGATCCCTTTAGGGTCTCTTGCAAAGAGGGTGGGTCTAACCCAGGGAGAACAGAGGTTTAAAAAGCCAGCTCCAAAACGACCAGAGGAGCTCGTGAACAGGACCAACCAATGGGAGTTTTGCAAGGGAGTGTGAGAGCCAGATACACCCAACAAACATTCTCTAAACTTGGGCCAATAAACGCTCTCCCCTGCCAAAGATCAATAACAAAACCCGCCAAAACATCCAACCAAACAAAAACCCCTGTGAGAGGAAAGAGAATGCAGGCAGAAGTCCAGCTACACACTTGGGGCTATGCAGTTTATTGCACTGAATGCAACATGGATGATTACCTACCTTGTGGCTAGGTGGTATATGTGTACATTCGGTGGAAGCAACTCATGGCCCAGAGACTGAGTTCGGGCTCTTGAGACCGGAGTGGCCAAACTAGAGGAGCTGAGGGTGACAGAAAGGTACACAGAGGAGACTTTCCAGGAAGCAGAGCGGTCTCATCCCCAGTCTGGCAGCCTCTGTGGTGCTGAGGAGGATGAAAGTCTCAGGGAAGGAGAGCATCAACCTGCAGGGGAGCGAAATAATCCCATAGTTGGGACCCTCCTTCCTGATGACACCATGGTATCCTCTAGCACTGAGGATACCCCCATGTGGGAGAAAACCCCAGTTACCATGAAGAGACAGATAACAGTAATGGGGGATTCAAGTATTAGAAGTATATATAGCTGGGTCTGTGATGACCAGGGATCCCACATGGTGAACTGCCTGCCTGGTGTGAAAAGTTGCAGACTTTGAGACATTTAGATAAACTTATGTGCAATTCTGGGGAGGAACCAGTGGTCGTGGTACATGGAGGTAGGAGAGAGGTCCTGGGGGCCAAATATAGGCTGCTAGGTAAGAGATTAAAGGCCATAACCTCCATGGTAGCATTCTCCGAGATGCTTCCAGGTCCATGCACAGGGCCAGTTAGACAGGCAGAACTGCAGGATCTCAGTGCATGGATGAGACAACGGTGTAGGGAGGAGGGATTTAGGTTTATTAGGACCTGGGAAACATTTTGGGAAAGGAGGAGTCTATACAGGAAGGATGGGCTCCACCTAAACCAAAATGAAACCAGATTGCTGGCATATAAAATTGTGGAGGAGTTTCTAAACTAAGGACTGGAGGAAAGCTGACAGGTGCAGAAGACCACACAGTTCAGACAGACACACTCGTAAGGGGAGGGTTTATAAAGGGGATGCTCTGTATCCCAGAGGAGAGGAGAGAAGTTGATAAAGTGCAGCTAGGGACTGAAGAGAAACAGTCAAACATAAAATGTGAAATGACTCAAGAGAGTTAAGTCCAAAGCTGACTACAAAGAGTTACAAAGGGCTCTCACAAGTACCAGAAAATGGCAGGTGAAATCCAGTACTGATAAATCCAAAGTAATGCACACTGGAAAACATAATACCAACTCTACCTACAAAATGATGGGGTCTAAATTAGTGGTTACCACTCCAGAAAGGGACCTTGGAGTCACTGGGGACAGTTCTCTGAAAACATCTGCTCAATGCACAGCAGCAGTCCAAAAAGTGAACAGACTGTTGGGAACCACGACATTAATGGGCAGCAGGTTTAAAACAAACATAAGGAAGCACTTCTTCACACAACGCACAGTCAACCTATGAAACTTGTTGCAAGGGCCTGGTGTGAAGGCCAAAATTACAACTGGGTCCAAAAAAAGAATAAGGTAAGTTCATGGAGGATATATCCATCTGTGCTATTAGCCAAGTTGGACGGGCTGCAGCCCCATGCTCTGGGCGTCCCTAAGCCTCTGACTGCCAGAAGCTGGGACTGGACAACGGGGGATGGATCACTCAGTAAATTGCCCTGTTCTGTTCGTTACCTCGGAAGCATCTGGCACCAGCTACGGGCAGAAGACAGGACACTGGGCTAGATGGACCATTGGTCTGATCCAGTGTGGCCATTCATATGCAAACTATCAGCACATGAATGCAGGTCGTTAGCATGGTGAATGTTCTGAAACTTACCCATAGCGAACGGCCTCAGATACGTGCACACGTTGGATATAGGAGCTGGGTCACTGTTAATGGACTATTTCATTACTATTCTACAAAAACAGTGTAGTAAGAAGAAAGGAGAAGGAATAAAATATAAAAACTTAGACAAAGCAGTTATTTTATCAGACAGTGGCATCTGTGGGCCTCAGCCCCCTCCAGGGGACAGTGCAAACTGCTCTTTGTATGTGGAGATCTGTGGCGGGCTGTGGGGGAAAAGGGGATGCTGTATGCAGAGCTGAGTGAGGAAGGGGAGAGCAGGATTCAAAGATTAAGAAAGCTACAGAACTTGCATGGTTTGGTTGCACTGTGCTACCCCCGGGCCTCAATTCAAGATGCGTTGGTCCAAACCGGGGCAAGTGCTCTACGGAGCTTCTCACCCTTTCAGCCTCTGAAGGCTGAGACCAGGGGCAGTCAGAGGCACCCAGCCACATTCTGGACAACAGCTACCAGCATCTGGGAGGCTGGAGTGAAAGGTCAGGCCCATGCTGGAGAGGGGTACCCGCTCCCAAGGCTACAGCTCTGATCAGATCGTTCAGAGTGGCAGCAGCTACGAAACAAAGCCACTGACATGGTGACTGAACGCCCAGTGCTTGAATTGCCCAGGCTCCCCGCTGCCGGGAAGGAGATGGGGGATGGACCCCAGGTGACGTAAACCCCAACCTGCCTCTTCCCCAGCTGGCTTTGCAATGACACGGCCTCAGCAACGCCTTCAGGCAGAAGATTTAGGAAGCAGGCCTAGTGGCGTTGCCTAGCAACTGTGTACACTGAAGCAGTCCAGCTGCAGCAGCAGCTGTGGGCTGCATTCGTGCCCGGATGAATTGCACACTTAACTGGATCCCGAACAAGGCCGACCTGTCAGCATGTCAACCCTGGGGCTCCTAATCTGCGTCTGTGTTGGGGACAGCCAACAGCCTAAATATAATTGCAGGGAGGCGCACGCCCGTGTTCTGACCGTACAGATACTGCTACTGATCCGAGGCCACAGTGCGGGAGCCAGGAAAGCACTGGAGCGTCTCCCCAGCTGCTGTGCATAGCCACGGTGCCCCGCCACCAGCGTGGGAAGGAGAGGGCAGGAACCGCAGGAATGGAGATGGCCCTTTCCTTCCTTCTGCTCCAGGCTGGCTCGCTGCATGCTGTTATCAGAGAAGGTGCCAGGGGTGACGGTCGGGGTCACCCAGGGGAGAGCAGGAGGTTTTATACATTTAACACCGACTTTCAGACAGCAAGGAACCCAGTGAAGCCACAGAGAAGGGACTGCCTTGTCCTGAGGTCATGGGAGGAACATTTACATTGCTGGGTTATTCCCACTTTAAAAGCCGTGGTGTGTGTAATATCTGTTCTAGTACAGCAAACTTGCAGCCTGCCAGGTGGAGATGTCGTGGCCAGAGCAAAGGTATGTTCCAAAGCCTCCCTGCAGCCAGATAAAGACTGATAATACCTGGGGGTGCTGGGATGAAAGTGGCAAAGCTCTGTACAGACATTAGCCAGTTAAGATTCACAAAGCAACTGTGACATAGGTCTGAGATAGAGAGTACAGGAATCACTTTAACCACCAGGGAAATGCGGCTCCCTTTGAGGCATCATATGGCAACTGTTTAACAGCGCACAGCCGACTTATCCAACATATTAGAGTTTGCAGTAGTGTTGTCTCCAATATCCTGGGAGCAGCACACATACAAGGTGGGGGAGGTAATATCTTTCACTGGACCAACGTCTGCTGGTGGAAGAGAGAAGCTTTCGAGCTACCCAGAGCTGTGGCTTGAGCTTGTCTCTCTCATAAACAGACGTTGGTCCAATAAAAGATATTACCTTACCCACCTTGTCTCCCCGACAAATTAGGCCAGGAAGTGAAGGTAAATACCATATCCAACTGAAAGTGAAGGGGGATTTAAGAATGCAGAATTCAACTATACCAGAACAGCCTCTGACTGTTGCACAAGGTCACTGTGGCCACTAGACATCCCAAAGAACCAAAAGCACAGTTTTACAGTTTGTACAGTTTTACATTTTATCCAAAAGGCCGAACACCAGGCTCCTGGCAGAGCAGAGCCATCCAGTCAGGTGGGAACAGAGGGACACAGAGCCCTGCAGAGGTGGGCCATGCAGATGCAGTCCCCTGGGCCGTGGGCAGAACATGGTCCTGCAGCTGAGGACAGTTAAAATGCCCCCCACTGTGTTAGCACCTCTCTGCCCCAGCAGCCAGTACCAGGTCAAGGGGGGAGAGAAATCAGGTGTTTCTGTAACAGAGAGTGAGTTACTCTAAAGCACATTCCATCCTCTGCCTCACTCCAGCAGTCAAGTGAAAACTGGATTTCCAAAGCAAGAGGCAGGTCTCCTGATCAAGTGAGGCAGGGAGGAACCCAGAGACCTCTGCAAGATGCATTGGGATTGGGTGCAGAATAAGCCCCCGTTCATATCAGCTGGGTAAATTACAACTGTTCAGGAGACGCATCAGCTGGGGGCTGGTCTAGGTGGAAGTCCTCCTCAAACCCAGCTTCACCTCACTATTGCAGCAGAGGCTGGGTCGTGGATGACATCCTCCCAAAGTGTCCTGACCCCGGTTCTTACATGGTCTGTATGTGTCAGCAGGATGAGAGAGCTTCAGGGACAGTGAATTTCAGAGCAACAAAGGCAGAAGGAGGAGGATGGCAGAAGGGTTTGGAAGGGAACAAACAACTATGGCACATGGGGGGTCAGAACCAACTGATGCCAGAACAGTGGGACCATGGCTGCAGGGAAGTGAGAGGTGCTAGGAGATGGACACTCCCCAGAAGGAAATGGCTGTCTTTCCTCACAGGAAGACATGGGGCCTGGGACTGCTTCTCCTACTAGCAAAGTACAGGCTCATGTTCTCCTAACACTTAAGGAATAAATCTCTCCTACAGAACGAAGCCGTGTGCTCGAGCACAGCAGGACACCCCAGAGGCTGCCGTGGCGGGCAGCAACAAACATCATGTCAGTTATAAATGGGGCGGTGTTTCTCCTGCACGGAGAGGCACCGCTGCCGGCACTCCCTGGGGCTAACTTTCTCCTTGGCTTCTGGGCCAGAGCAGGCAGGACCCCAACGTCTCTGAGAGGGGACGTTTAAAGGCTGGCAGCTGATCACCTGTAAAGACTGCGTTAGCAGCAATCCAGCAGCACTTTAGACCAGTGTCAGTGTAATCAGGGAAGAGAGAGAAGGGCAGCCAGCACCTCTGACATTAACAAGCAAGCCACACCACGAGGCAGGCATGCTCCAGGCAGCTCCTCCCCATGTGCTGCCCCACAGCAGAGCCTCCCACCCCCAATGAGATACACACATTCCTATACCCATTCCCCCCACCATGCATGCTCTCTTTGCAGCACTCATTGCTGTCTCTCTCTTTGTGGCCCTCATCTCCACAGTCTCAGCACCCCACAAACATTAATGGATTACAGGCCACCCAAAGGAGGGAAGAATACTATAGAGGGGAACTGAGCCATGGAGCGATTCAGTGACTCGCCCATGGTCACACAGGGACTCTGTGGCACAGCTGGGAATTGAAGCCAGATCTCCAGTGTCCCATCCAGTGTGTCAGCCACGTGACCATCCTTACGTTGTGGTCACAAACCCGCAAGAGAGACACCCTTGCGTGTGCTCCCTCCTCACAGTGCACCAAGCTCTCCCCATAGGGGTTGCTCTGGGCATCTGCCTCAAACCACCCATTCACTTGCTAAGCCACTGAACAACCATGAGAGCACAGTGCCTGCCAGCCACTCCTGCTCTGGGCTGCATTGGAACCACGGACCTAGAGACAAAAGGTTCACCTGGGCCTGGATAACTCCGTGTCATAACGCTGTTGATAACTCTGTTCTGCACCCATCCTCTGCAGTGAAGGTTTATAACGTTCGAGACAACATGAAAATACATGTGCACCCCCATCTTTGTGACTGTTCCTTGACATCGATAGCTGCTCACTGAGGAAGTTTCACATAGCATCCCTACTACCCACCATTACCATGTACGACTCAGACTTTCCATTGTACCTGCTGCGTTCACCTCCTCAGCACGTGGTGTGCTGCAGCAGAGGGTTTCTGGCCATTCTGGAGTTTCTGCAAGTATGACATCTAAGGCAGGCCAAGAAAGAAGCTGAAGAGCAACTAGGTAAGGAAACAAAAGCTAACAGCAAAAAAGTTTTAAGCACATCAGGAGCAGGAAGCCTGCCAAACAGCCAGTGGGGCCCCTGGACAATCGAGGTGCTAAAGGAGCACGCAAGGATGACAAGGCTGTAGTGAAGAAGCTAAATTACTTCTTTGCATTTGTCTGCAATGCAGAGAATGTGAGGGAAGATTCCCACACCTGAGCCATCCTTTTTAGGTTAAAAATCAGAGGAACTGTCTCAGATCAAGGTGTCAAAAGAGGAGGTTTTAGAACAAAGTGATGAGTTAACCAGTAATAAATCACCAGCAACAAATGTTATTCATCGAAGAGTTCTGAAGGAATGCAGATTACATACCAGAATGAGTAGTTCTGCATTTTCATATCTATCATGTAAATCAGCCTCTCTACCAGCTGACTGACGAGAGCTCATGTAACACCATTCTTTTAAAAAGGCTTCAGAGGCAACCCTGGTACTTACAGGCCAAGAAGCCTCACTTAGGTCCCAGGCAGATTGATTGAAACTACAGCAAAGAACAGAACTGTCAGGCCCAGAGATGAACATGATATTTTGGGGAAGAGTAAACGCAGCTTTTGTAAAGGGAAATCATGCTTCAACAATCTATTAGAATTCTGTGAAAGAGTAACAAGCATGTGGACACGAGGGATCCAGTGACTACAGTGTCTTTGGAGGTCCCTCATCAAAGGCTCTTAAGCAAAGTAAACAGTCATGGGTTAAGAGGGAAGGTCCTCTTATGGATCAGTAACTGGTTAAAAGATAGGAAACAAAGGGAGGAATAAATGGCCAGTTTTCAAAAAGGAGAGAGGTAAATAGCGAGGTGCCCCAAGGACCTGTACTGGGACCTGTGCTGTTCAACGTATTCATAAATAGGGGATATGGGGTGAAAAGTGATGTGGCAAAGGTTGCAGACAGTATAAAATGACTCAAGATCATTAAGTCCAAAGCAGACTGCGAAAGGTACAAAGGGATCTCACAAAACTGAGTGACTGGGCGACAGAATGGCAGATGAAATTCCATGTTGACAAATACAAATTAATGCACATTGGAAAACATAATCCCAGCTCTACATACAAAATGATGGGGTGCAAATTAGCTGTTACCACTCCAGAAAGAGACCTTGGAGTCACTGTGGATAGTTCTCTGAAAACATCCTCTCAATGTGCAGCAGCCGTCAAAAAAGCGAACAGAATGTTAGGCACCATTAGGAAAGGGATAGATATGATATTTTCTGTTTTATTAATGCCTCTATATAAATCCATGGTACGCCCACACCTGGAATAAGGCAGGCAGTTCTGGTTGACGCATCTCAAAAAAGATGAACAGATTCAGAAAACAGCAACAAAAATTACGAGGGGTCTGGAAGAGTTTCCATTTGAAGGGAGATTGAAAAGACTGGGCCGGCTCAGCTAAGACACGAGACGAGTGGGAGGGGACAGGATCGAGTCTATAAGACCGTGCCCGGGGTGGGAAAAGGGAACAGGGACTTCTTATTTAACCCTTCACATCACACAAGAACCAGCGGGTCAGCCAGTGAAATTAATAGCCAGCAGGTTTAAAACAAACAAAAGGAAGGCAAACCACAGTCACACAATCAACCTCTGGAACTTGCCAGGAGATGTCGTGAAGGCCAAAAGTATAACTGGGTTCCAGAAAGAATCAGATAAGGTCCATCACGACTAAACACGATGGTCAGGAACACAACCCCATGCTCCAGGTGTCCCGAAACCTCCAGCCGCCAGAAACACCTGCCATTGGCCACTGGTAGCAGACAGGATATTGGGCTAGATGGACCATTGGTCTGACTCAGTCCGGCTGCTCTTATGTTCGTATCAGCTGTGATGTCAGATGTACAGGAGCGAGGGGCAGGAGAGGCCAGGCTAAGCGGGTGAAAGCTCCTCTCCCAACACACACACCGCAGGTGCAGTAAAGGCGGCCACCCCTGAGGTTCATACTGTTTGTGTGTAGTTTGGTCCTGAGCGAAAATCTTCCTTCGCTGACCCGGGCCTGAGCTCTGCTGCGGCGGAAGTCGCCTGCTCTCCTGCTCCAGGGCCGAGCAGTCTCTCCTCTGCGAGCAGAAAGAGAGAAGTAACAAACTATTTCATTTTTACTATTTGTATTTGACCTTTTTATATTGTTTGCTTTTTCCAGCATAATCTCTTAAGAACATGACTGATGATTTATAGCAAAAGAATATCTGTACAGTGGGCGCCGTGCTAGCCCTCTCTCCTGCTGCTTTAGAGTGATTTACTTTGGGATTAGCCTCTGATAGAGAAGGGCTCGGCTGACTATTCTTCCTCATATATCAAAAGGGAAATCCTTAAGACATCACTATAAAACAGCAGGAAAGAGCACCTGCCTGACTCATAAACTTATATGATGTGGTTTAGTCAGATAGGCCATCTGCTTCCCTTACATACCCATATGTCCTTTGCTGTCCCCTACTATCTCACAGTTACCTTCAGTGATTTTCTTCTTTACTTCTATGAAGCTAAAATAAAGAGAATGAATCAAACGATGAAGTTTCATGCGGATGCAGATGGTGACAAGTGAAGTGGCCGCTGTCAGTGCCTCCTTGTTAATGCATGAAATAGCCCTTGTGAAATCCAAGGAACACACCCCTCCGCTTAATTAGATCCATCTTAAAAAGTGAATGGGCCAAATCCTACCTTCACTTACATCTGTGCAGCTCACCTGACTCAGGTGACAGGACAGAAGAATGTCTCCCCCTCTCGGTTATTCATGCCAATGCCTCGACGTTCAGAGGAGTGGGGCAGGCCCCTGAGGACAGAGATCTCCACCCTGCAGCACACATTGCTCTGCTGCATTTGGGTCCCGATTTTAAAGGCTGGAGGAGAAACTGAGACGTTTCTTATTGCTAGTTAATGTGCCTACAGGTCTGACGGCACAAGCCAATACCATATCTGCATGCAGAGTTACAGCATGAAACTGCTGATGCAAAACAGCACAAACAAGTGGGTCTCTAGTACTTGAAATACCGGCACTTCAGGAATAAAAAGTGAAAGTGGCAGAAGGAAGGGCCTTCCCGGCACTCAAGTATTGAAGTCCCAGTCCCAGTTCTGCACACTGGTACTGCAAGCCCAGGCATCCTTGAGCAAACCACTAGCATCCCCTAAATCACATGAGAAAGCGTAATGAACCCTCAACAGCACAGCTCTTGGGCCCATCCCCCGGCACAGGGGCAGAGCCTGTCTCACTCCTCCCCTTTGCCACATCCCCAGCTCTCTGCAGCTTTCAGGTGTATCTGAAACCTCTTGGATGAGTGGCAGAGTGGTACAGCCTGGGGAGATGGCGCATGTACATGCTTGGGCATGGAGGAAATGACGACTGTCCCTGAAGAAACAGCAGCGGGAACATCCCTGGAACAAAATAGAACCGGAGCCTCTGCTGTGACATGATCTCGTCACCCTCAGCGAGCACAGCTTTGGGGACTGGTGTGTGCTTGCATGTCCAGAGAAAGAGAAAACAGTCCCTCATCTTCACTGGACTGGAGGCTCAGTGATACCTGTGGCGATTCAGCAAGGAGCATTTGCTGTGGGAAAGTGCAGAGCAGCATTTCAGCAGAGGGTATGGAGGTGGTTACAGCAGCTGCAGTGAAACTGCCCGGCTTTCCAGCCAAAGCTCCTGCAGCTCCCATTCCAAGAGCAGCAGTGAGCAGAGAAAATGAGTCTGGCTTCAGCCCACAGAAACGCTGAACAGGAGTCTCTGCAGAGGCCCCTGGGTCAGGGGAGGAGGGGACTCCCACTCTTAACAATGACACCCGCAGAGTGACTCTCTCTTTGGGACCCAGGAGGTTTATTCATCCCATCAGCCAAAGGGGTCACCTACCCCTCCTAGGTCCCAGCCTACAGCTCTTGGCCTGAGCCCAGATTCCCAGCAATTGTGTGCTCTGCTGGCTCTGGAACCCCAGGCCCTGGAGCTGACGGCGTGCTCTGCTGGCTCTGGAACCCCAGGCCCTGGAGCTGACGGCGTGCTCTGCTGGCTCTGGAACCCCAGGCCCTGGAGCTGACGGCGTGCTCTGCTGGTGGCCTCCCTTCCGTCTCGGGTTTAGGGTGTAGCTGCTGCCTGGCCCACTGCCCACATCAACTGCTCTCCGACTCACCATGGAGGGGCTCCCCCCTGCAAGGCTCCTCAATCAAAGGTATCACTGGGGAACGGACCTGTGACAAACACTCGCTCCCCCAGGGCCACACTCCACCCAGACTGGCTCCAACTCCTCCAGCAGCCAGGGGTGGGGGAGCTGCAGGATAGGCACTTCGGCTGTCTCTGGGATCCCACCGCCCTGTGCTCCGAGTACAGCAGGGAGCTGCAGCAACAAGCCAATATTCAGCGTGACTTTGCTCGGTGTATTTACTGAAATGGATGCAGCTGTGGAAATGCAGCTGCAGAGTCTCCAGAAGGTGGTAAATGGTCCGTTAACTTTTAGTCACAACTCTTCATTACATGTAAGAATAATGGGTTCAGTTCAATTATGTCATTAATCAGCAAATTCCAAATAAATGCAACAGGAGATATTAAATACTACAGTAAAACCAGGCCACCCCCGCCCCCCATCTCGCTCCTGAGGGGCCCTACCAATAAATCTTGGCTCAGGCTGCAATGCCGATGAAGGTGTTCCGGCGCTCCTTTTACAGTGGCTCAGGCTGCAAGCCGGCGTTGCTAGTTCTCTGCTTTGCCCTGTTTGGAAGGGGAGGGGCAGGCTGCTGCACACCCAGAGGGGCTGCAACTGGTGCTAGCCTGGGGGGGCGAGGGCCTGGCAAGGGACACTCACCTGGGCTCTGAGAGTCGAAGGCTAAAAAAAAGTGTTTATTAAAACACAGTCCAAATCCTCCTTGGGCAGAGGAGCTGGGAGCTGACTTCCGGATCCCCACGTTCCAAGCAGTTCACACTCAGCACTAAACCCTTGCTGGCTTGGCATGACCAGCAGTCACTGTTCAATGCATTGTAAGGTCTTTGGGGCATGGACCGTGTCTTTCCATGTGTCTGTGCATGGCTGTACCCAGTACCCAGCAGAAAGGGGTCCTTCCTATGGGGCTTCTGGCTGCTCCTGCAACACACAGAGGTCCCATAGGAGAGTGGGGAGACGGGATGTCATCAAGACTGAGGTGAATGGACAAATGGGGGAGGGGAACTGACCGGGTGGGGCCAATCAGTCTCAAGGTGCAGTGGCAACAGTGCATGGAGAAGCATGCACAGGCCATGCCCACACTAGGAAGGGAGCACCCTTAGTTGTTGGAGAGACAGACTGAGTGCACTCACCAACATAATCCAAGTGTCCACATTCAAACCTGAATCTCACTGTATTTCCCCACCTCCAGCCAGGCCTCTCCTGAAAGCTGGACACAAGATGACAAGACACTTACTTAGTAGGTTTCAGCATGGAAGGCTGCAATTGTAACCAAATGGATTCTGGTGACTAACTGGATCCCAGATGGAAACTTTCCCAGCAAGAGTAAGAGCTGCTTTGCATGATGGGAGGTGTCTGCTTCCTGCCTCAGAGAGAGAGTCCTCGAGCATCCTCTGTATAAATTCCCTCAACACCCCGTGTGCAGTTAAACAAACCAAGGTCTGACAAGACAGTGAGAGGAGAAGAGAGCAGCTAGAAAGGAGATCTGCAAAGGGATGAACAGTAGCTGAGGTGTCCCCTTCCCTTCCAAAGGCAGTCAGGGTGAGCCCCGGGTTTGCCATTGCTAGGAGCCAAAGGCCCATATTTGTGCACATCCCCCCTCACGAACATGAGATAAGGTCTGTGGCAGGGAAACAATGCCAATTTACCCAGGACCAGGGCAGAGAGGGAGCTCTTTGGAGAACACCTTGCCTGCAGACTCCTCCTTTTAAACCAGGGACTTGTTTGCTCAAGCATTCCCACTGAAGAGCAGTTCTCTCTAGGATGGCTTGGTCCCAACTAGCTAGGGCAGCAGCAGATCAGATCAGATGGCATGTGAAGGCACAGAAGAGAGAGGTGCTTTGCTCCCAATCCCACGTGGTCAGAGAGTCTAATACCTCTGGGTCTGTGCTGCTTTGAGGAGGGCCAGAGTTAATATTTTTCAAGGGATGGAAGATTAAAGGCAACATGTTTGGCAAGTCTAGCAAAAATGCTGATTCCTCTCCCCCCTTCACCCACTCCAAACAACATGCTTGACTCTGGTCTCCCAGGCACACATCCCATTCTGCATTAACACTAATGATTTCCAAGTGCTCTGTTATTGTAGACAAACAGGGAACATGTTGCCTGCAAACAGAGGACCTCCCTGTTTACAGGGCTAGACCCTGTTGGTTTTACAGAATGTCCCGAGGAGATGGATTACTGGGCAGGCGACGGGGGCCAGAGACCTGTGACACTTTCCTCAGTTATGTGACACCTTTATCTAACACATGGATACCATCTCTGCACACATGGTATATACGACCTTGGTCACCCATTTGGCCACTTCCCCCCGAGCTGTCAGTATTCTTTGCTGCACATTGCCCCTCACACATGGAGCACCCTCTCACACTAACCTGCAAAGTCACTACCCTCTCCTCTTTCAGCTCCTTCCCTGGGACCCACCTCCGCCATGACAGAAGCAATCAGCAGCCTACGCTGAGGGACTCTTGGGGAAAGCGTGTTCCTATTCTTTTACATATTTATACTTTAAAAAATACTTCCAGTGGATTCCCAGCTGTATGATCTAATCCCGCTTGCTCACCATCCTGCCCATGCTTTTGTACACTCACTGGCTGAACTTTCTCTTAAATCAGGACCACAGAGGCAGGGACCTCATCACACACACTGTGCCTATTAAATCTGAGTTCAGGTTTTCATGCTGCCCTCTACAGCGAAGCGTGATTTCACAGCAAGCCACAGCAATGTCAGCCCTGCAACTCCCGGTCTCTATTAGGCTGCCTTCAGCTGTTGCAGCTGAAACACAGGGCCTCAGGCACTGGCAAGGAAAAGGCATGCCATGCCCCTTTGATGCAGAACACCCAATAACTGTGTGACACATTTGTTTTGCACCCTGTCCCTAAGCCTACAGGTGATTATGTGATACAGCAATGACCAGTCCTCTCCTGTCTGCTTCTGCCTTTGTTCCGTCTCTCGCTCATCAGGACGAGCGCCCACAAGCCAACTGACAGATCAACAGACAGATTCTGCTGGCCAGCACCCGCCATGCTGAACTCTTGGACCATCCAGCCCTGCAAGGCCAAAGACTGTCTGACTGCCAAGTAGCAGCAAGGCCCAGAGCCCTGCCTGCCCCCTCAGTAAGCACTGGGCTGCTTCCCTCATCATAAAAGCAGTGGGTGTCAGCACACGGCCCCTCCCATCACTCCTGCTGCCACCCCTCACTCAGATCCTAAAGCATGGCCCACTACTACCATTTCCCTAGTCCCCAGCTAGTTCCTTCAAGGGCTGGCTGAGAGCATTGCCGCAGGCCGTGCTTACCCAGGACACCAGCTGGGGGACTTTCAGAAGCACAGCAAGGCAGCCGAGGGTGTTGTGAGCCCCTGGAGCTGGATTTAGCCTATTTCTAGGGGAAGGCGTGGCTGAAAAGAAAGAATGTGCTTGAGTCCTTTGAAAACAAAGCACCAGGTGCCGCATGCTTCTCCCCTGTGAGAAACCTGCAACGCGTCCAAGTCACAGAGAGGGGATACGGCACAGCCCCCTAGGTAGGGTAGGGGTGTTCACACAGAGGGCTCTGCACCCCTCCCTGGATTTCCATCCCCGTGACCGTACAGCTGCCTTAGGAGCCCCGCACTGCCAGCTGCAGAGCCCCTTTCCCCTGTAAGAGGGGTTTGCAGACCGGAGGGTGGGGGACAGTGACAGCTGGCAGATTTATCTCAGTCTTCCAGCTACCTTCACCACGCACACACATCGCTCTAGTGCAGGAGCACCGGGATGCCAAGGGTTCTCCTTGGAAATGAAACTGGCCCAAGGGAAGCATGCCATGAAGAGAGCTGCTCCTTTCTGCCTACCGCCCACTTCTCACACCCACTCACAGAACCTCTCCTGAAAGAGGAGAGGCTCCAGCATGCCTGCAGAATAGAGGGAAGAATGCAGAAGAATCATGGCTCCTTGCCCCCTTTTCCCTCCCCGCACTACTCTGGAAACTAATTAGCCAGTTTGCTGTCTTCTACATACCCAGGGCTTTACTTCTCTGAGTCACAGGGGAAGAGCTGAGACAGTAAGGGCAGATACATTTATAATATAGACAGAATTTTGTGCAAACAAAAATTCTCCACTGATTTTTGGGCAATTTCACTACTCGCCACTCTTTCAAAAAATGTTAGGACACTGGATGTTTTCCCATAATCACATCATGCACAAATCACAAACAATCTGCCCGTGTCACACTCACAAGTTTTGAGGAGAAGCAGGATTCAGGGAGCAGCCATCTTTGTAATTCCCTCCTGCTTCCTGTAGAAGATGTTCAGAGTGTGGACATGAATTTGCATGTTACAGCTACGATTTTGGCCAACACCAAGAACTATACCAGGGACCTCCAGAACGAAAAAGCACAAGTCTCTACACCTTGCCCTAAAGAGCCTGGAGATGTAATAAGGGCTGATGATGGGAGGGTCTGGCACATCATTCACGTTTAGGCTCAGAGGGTCCTCTGAGGCAAGGGGAACCATGGGACACACATGGGACGATGGGGTCACACTAAGGTTTGTGGCAAATATGGCCATCTTCAAATCTCTGATTTCCTTCCTCCTGGCCAGAGAAGTTTCACTCTTCCCTGCAGGGAGCAGAATAAATGCCATGTGACTTAAATGACCAGTCGATCACATCCAGCTGCACAGGAACAGTGAATAGCAAACGGTGAATCACAGTGTAGGTGACTAAGGGCTAGTCTATGCATGCAGCTACACCAGCAAAGCCCTTCAGTGGAGATGCAGCTTATACCAGCAGGTGTTCTTCTGCTGGTACAGCCAAACCACCTCCCCAGACAACTACACTGGGGACAGGAGTCTTGCGCTGGTATAAGCTGTGTCTGCAGCAAGGATTTTGTTGGCATAGCTCTGAGTTAGGGAGGTGATTTTTTTCCTACCCCTAACCAACATTTTTCTATGCTGGCAAAACTTTGTAGGGTATGCCTGGCCAAAGTTTGCAAACAGCCCATGGGCTGAACTAGGTTCCCACTGAATCTCCGGGAATAAATTATCCATCATGGATAGCGGTCTCTCCACCAGGTGGGACCCAACAAGCCTTTTCTACCTCTGACTCTCTCTGTTGATAGTGCAGTCAGTATCAGAAAGTCCTGTTCATAGAGCCCTGCCCAGTAAAGATGGGTATGTGATCCTGTTAACAGGCACAGGCAACCTAGAGCGGTAATTCTGCAGAGACAACAACATGATTGCAGTCCAGTGTATGCATGGCTCTGTGGTGTGCAAACGTTTGCAGGGATCTCGTTCAGGCAGCTGCCAGCAGCAGGTAGAAATCAAACCCCCAGCTCGGTGGGGGATGAAAAATCCTCTCATTATTTAAGCTCTCTTCATTTTCTTCCCTCTTTTTAATTTCACCTGGATAAGGCTCTGGGAGTTCATTTTTCTCTCTGCAGCAGGGTAGAGCAAGCAGAGGTTTTCCAACTCTCTGGAGACATGCCTATAAGCCTACCACAGAGTGGATAAAAAGCAGCATGAAAAGACCACCCAAGGGACTGGGAACAAGTGGTCCCACAGGACAGAAAGACAGAGAGGGGCATTTTGTTTGGAAAGGCTGAGGCACAGACAATTATCCAAAACAGAAAAACAACAGCATGAAATTTCCTGCTCGGCTTTTCCCTCTGAGAGCAGATAACCAAGAGAGAGCTCACCAGACTCTGGGCTCTCATTGGTTTGAAGTTGAGCAAACTGCCCTGGGTGGATAGGTGCGGGAGGTTGGGGGGTGGGGTGAATTTGGGTGCATGTGGGTCAATTGAGTCTGAACATTTTCTTATGGACTGAGGAGCTCACAGACACTTTACGCTGCTTTTCCCCTAGGGTGACCCTAAATAATTGCTCATTAATGCCCTACAGCAAATGACCTCAGTGAAGCAGCCACCCTTTGAAAGCTGCAACAACCTGGTGTCTTCAACAACAGACAAACTAACCGAACCATTTGCCCTGCACCTACTCTCTGTGTTCTCATGCAGCTGTATCGGCTGTTGTGCAGTCATGGGTACACAGAACAGCTCGGGCCCCAGCACTTAGTCTAGGGGACTCTGAGGACTTTAGACTTCTGCAGGTGACACATCTACAGTTAAATACACTGAAATTCTGTCCTCCCTGACTGAGGGGTGAGAGCAGCGGGAGGCAGGGGCGCAAGACAGAGCCTGTGAATGGAACTCACTGGCCAAGGCCCCCATACAAGTTCAAGGACATCCTGGAAAACAAAAATAAAAAGTGGAAAAGGAGCCACATATTAACCTCCTTAATTTTTCATTTCTGACACAGATTGTTTTCCCCTCATTTCAAAGAATTTCAAGCTGATGTCTGGAGGGCAGAAAAATCTATTTCCCAATACGCCTGCTGCAGCTTTTTCACCAATCGACTGCCCTTCCTGGTACAATCAGTGGGACATTGATTTTTTTTGTTAGAGCATCATCCAAAAATCTATCAATATAAACAGCATCTTTGAAAAAAATACCAGCAATCTAAGATGAGCTGCTTTATTCCCCCTTTAATACTAGCAGTGCACAGCCAGGCACAGCCCAGGGTAGCCAGCCCTTGAGAGACAACCAGCTTATTCCCAGGGCAACCAGCCCATCCCTGGACTATCCAACCCACTGACAGGCCAGGCTCTCCTACAGGGTTACGAGCCCAGGGGGGCTAGATGAGGACAACGCATAACTGCACACCATTAGCATATCGCTGACATTGCACCCACTGCATTGCCCCAGGTGATTTAACATACATACCGCATAGGAGCGGGACCATCCACCAGTAGGGCTGTGGGCGAGGCAGAGAAGCCTCCCATCAGGTCTTCGAGATGTGGCTTGTGCCATTGCACCATCAGGATGTGCAGGTCACAGGCTCTCCGCTCCTCACAGGCCAGAATGGCAAGAAAAGAACATTTAGGGGCTGAGAAGAATCCACCCCAACCAGACCCAACGAAGCACAGGCGGTGAGGGAGACACCCTTTGGCCTGCTGAGCAGTCTAAGCTGTGGGTGCGATGGGCTGCACACGACACGGAGGGACAGAGTCACAACCACGCACTGACCCCAGAGACCATGGAGTCGTCAGCCTGATGCTTTTGCTGTGCTGTTTACACTGGAAAGACAACGTATCCTTTGTAACGCACTAGTTGCAGGACCACAAGCACAATGAAAGCACTGGTCTCTTCACAGCTCTTCCCACTACACCCGGCACTGTGCCCTAGTCAGCAGAAAGGCTCAGTGCTTCTGGCTGTGTGGCTCCGAACCCATGGGCAGAGACTGGACAGACCTTTCTTGCCCTCCCCACCTGCACCTCATGATGTAATGGTGGGCTGGTGACTCACTCACATCCTGGGGCCGAACTCAGGGCTTATTACACCCCACACAGTCCCATGTGTTTGGCTGGCATTGTCCCATATACCCTATGTGCAGCCGGGTCACTGGGGGTGTGCTGCGCCCTAGATGCAGCATGTCACCCCAACGGCCATTATGTGAAGCTGAGTGGTCTGTTGTAGGGGTTTTTTTTATATTGGGAGCCCTGAATAGCAATGGCAATGGATGCTAGAAATTAACGTTATGAGCTGGGTAAAATCTTGTTAGGGGTTGATTTAAAACCCCATTGAGATTAGTACGTGTGAACTCACCCTTCAGTTAATATAACTGCAAGCATAAGCCCCACTTAAGACAAGAGGTGTGTGAGAACCCACTAGGAGCCTTTGGCTGAGTACTGGAGGGGGGCGTATGCGTGCAGAGCGAGAGAATGCGAGTTCAGAAACTGAAGTCAGACAGTAACAGACTGAGGCAGCGAGACAGCTTGGAGGCGTAGCTAAAAGTGGATGGCTGACCCTGGAAAAATCCTATGATTGGTTTTTGGGCCACGGTGCAGGCTTAAAATATATTTGATTCCTTTTGCGTTTGGAGACAGCAGGCTTTGTACATTCTTTGTAAATAAACAAAACTGCACCAAAGAACTACCGGACAACCACCGATTTCTACTCCCAGCTGACACACCCGCAGGGCCCCAAACTCTGACTAGCTGCTTGGTTCAGAAAGGGGCAACAATAACATCGATTCATCCATCTTCTCCGCCATTTTCCATCCCACCGAGCAGTCTCGAGGACCAAGTCCTGCCCCGTCCCTTTCCATAGGGACCAGCTGCCCTGCAGGAAGGAAGGAAGGAAGGAAGGAAGTACTGCCAATCCTGGCCTAGGGGTCAGAGTGTCCCTTTTGGATCCCCCCTTGAGAATCACAGTGCATCCTGGTGCCGCGCTCACTCATAACGGACCTGCATCAGAAGCCTGAGGAAAGCATTCTTCCCTTTTGTACTGGGGGAAGGGCTGCCCTTCCCTTCAGAGCCTGTGCTCCCCCCCCCCGACCTGGAACACAAGGTGTTGAGCTGCTGGGCCCCCCTCAATCACAAACACAAAACACAAGGGGCTGCCACACCCATAGGTCCACCGCTGGGCTTTTATGGCACAGCCCCTCCAACCCCCTTTGTCTGCATGGTATCGAATGTAGGTTTCAGATGTTCAGGCAGGTACCTTGTATTCTCGCCATCTGTAAAGCATTAAGCAGACTTCTGCTGCTATATAAACAGGCTAGCGGGGCCAGTGGTCTAACAGCACAGCAGGAGATGGGATAACCAATGAGACAGACCCATACTCTGGATCAGTACAGCAACTAGGAATCCAAATTCCAACCCTGGCCTTTGTAGCAGAATAAGCTCGCACACGTGACACGCCAGCTCTAGGGAGGTGCCAAGCATGAGAGGCTGGAGCGGGAGGAGTCAGAATGCTGGCAGGACCCTTAGCACTGCAGGTAGCTCTCCCTTTCTGTGCACAGGGTGCAGAATCGATGCACTTGGGGAAGAAGAGAACCAGAAATGAATTTAGTGGTGGGGTATCATCTTTAGCAAGAAGACAGACGCTAGGAGCCTGCTCTGTCAGGGGAGGAAGCAGCAATGCTGACTTGTGCTGAGACAGAGAAAGAGCTACTGCACTCTAACAGCCTGTTGCCATTGAACGTGAAAGGCACGAGGCTTATTAGCTTGCATAGTATAACAGAGAGATGATTTTAGGTAAGCTTGGCAATAACTGGCTCCTGCTAGTATACTAAATCAAACACTTCATTTGACAGTCTTGGCACCTATTAACACCTACAAGGAAAACAGCTTTTGCCTCATGTTGTCCAAAAGACTCTGCATTGCTGATTAATCAAGATGTTGGGCTCCCTCCTTTCTTCTAGAGGGGAAGATACATGTATTTTCTGCTGCAGTCAGATTACACATTCTTGGCAGTGCCTTAGAAAGGATCCACTGTCACAGCACACTGAGTTAATCCAAACAGCCTTAGGTCTGCCCTTCTTTAGGTCAGGAAAGGAAGCAGGGGAATTTCCTGGCACATGGAGAAACACTATAAAATGCTTCATTTATTTGTTGTTGTTATGTGTATAACAGTTGAAGAATCACTAGATAGCCTGGTAATACTTTGGTTTATGAGTTATTCTTCCCTAACTAATAACATATTGTAAGGACAGTCTGTATTCAAGTCTGCTTTATACATCTCTACTGCTACAAGAGTGTCTGATTTTTGTTATTAAGCACCCAGAAATCCCAAACAGAACACAACTGAGCTCCAGCCCCGTTAGGATGAGATGTGCCCTCTAGGGCTATTTGAATGGGTACAGTTACAAAGCAGTGTGGGCATTAAGGCATAAATCCTTTTACCAACTCCTGGAGCTGGATTTTCTGTGTGAGCATTTCCTGTGCACAGCTTTAAAACTATACCTTGAAATTTGCATTTGTGTTTCCGGAGGCCAGAGCTCCAAGTGTTCTTCTGGAATTTAGAGGATGTTGATTTTTTCACAAAATATACAATACCTTCTTGCCCACAATTCTCCAGCTTCTGGTGTGTTTTATGTTTTCTTTTGTGTGAATCTATGTGGCAGAGTCTCAATTCTCTCATGTTTCACAGCTGGATTTGCTTTCCTCTTCCCTACGATACAAGGGATTGGTTTGAATTGATTTAATTGGAATCATAGATTACAGTGTTCAGATGGTTCAAGCAGAAATGACTTTGGTAGCAGCAGTTGGTGGTGTTAGGAAGGGGTCACCACCCCACTTTCTCCTGAGCTACAAACACCTTAGTTCTGATTCTGCATCAAGCAGCTTTCAAGTGGGCTGGGTATGTCCAGTGCTTTCTTCATCACCGGTAGAAGTCTGTGGTTTGGATCCACGGATATTGATTTGAAAGTGAAAGCTTGAATGAAATGCAACATCTGTACTGAGTGAAATCCCCCTCCCCCACCCCTGAATGGGCTACTGGTTAAAACCCTGGGGTTTTGTGTATGATGCACTAGGTTAGCCAAAATGAGCCATTTGTGGTGCTGAGTAAAGCTGTGATCTCAGGTGTCCCATCAATAGATGACTTTGTATTTTCTAATTGCTTCCACATTTCTAGCTGAACCTAGAAGCTCAGGGTAAATAGCCCAAGCTGCCTTTTTGAGGTTTTCAGAACTCTAAAAAAATAGACCATAATGAGGAAAATCAAATTAAAAAACACCAGATGCTGTTAAAATCAGTCCATCCGCAATATCCTGCCAATAGGCGGTTATGCCTCATCCGCACCCTCACTGGGATATCCCCTCATGCCTCTGGGTCGCACACACCACGGAGTTTATAAAGGCCTTTGGGATCATTCTAGATGACGGCACTCTATAAAGGAAGGTTCTAATTAGCATAATTAATAACTCCACATTCATATCTCCTACAGTGTCTGATCTCCTAAACTCCAGGCCCTACCCACCCTTACACAGCGGAGCAGCACGGGTGTAGCGGAGTTTCATGCATCATCCTTAAAGGGACAATAGCAGTTTATAAATCACACTTCCCTCTAATTTAAAATAATTGTAGATTAAAAAAAAATTAAACTCATCACTAAAACAAAACAAAAAAAAGAGAAAAATATTTGTCTCTGCTCCTTCAGTCTGTATACAGCCAATCATGCTGTTTCCCTGCTCAGTCAGTCAATTCTGTTGTTTATCGGGGTCTTTCATGCAGCAAATGTGGAGGGGAAAGCATTTTACAAGCAGGAGAATGTGATTTTAAAAATCACAAGAACTGGCAGAGGAACTCAGCAGCAGGTGAAGCACCTAAAACTACTGGTAACTCGATTTATTTCAATGCCTAGGTCCCAAGTTGCCTGCATCCCCTTACACTGATTGTTCTGTTTCTGTTCAAATTAAGGTTTTAAATTCCTTGAGGCAAGGAGTTGTATCTTTCTGTTTCTAAAGAACCATACACACCTATGGCACTATAGACAGTAAGTACAAAACATACAGTAAAAACAATAAGGCTGTGGACTAGTCTCCCATGAGAAGTAATGGAAACTATCATGTGACGATGGTAAAGAATCACAAAGTCTCTTTCTTCGAACACTGAACTTTATTAGAATAAGGAAAACAGTCTTATCCCTCCATATACTCAGTCTGATTTTTTCAAATTCCTTGTCTATAGAGGGATTTTATAACTGGTGGTAATAAATACACAATGGCAAAATAATATCACAATAAACAAAGTAGTGGGAATTTATAAATTATAGTATATAAAATCATAGAATCATAGAATCATAGAATATCAGGGTTGGAAGGGACCCCAGAAGGTCATCTAGTCCAACCCCCTGCTCAAAGCAGGACCAATTCCCAGTTAAATCATCCCAGCCAGGGCTTTGTCAAGCCTGACCTTAAAAACCTCTAAGGAAGGAGATTCTACCACCTCCCTAGGTAACGCATTCCAGTGTTTCACCACCCTCTTAGTGAAAAAGTTTTTCCTAATATCCAATCTAAACCTCCCCCACTGCAACTTGAGACCATTACTCCTCGTTCTGTCATCTGCTACCATTGAGAACAGTCTAGAGCCATCCTCTTTGGAACCCCCTTTCAGGTAGTTGAAAGCAGCTATCAAATCCCCCCTCATTCTTCTCTTCTGCAGGCTAAACAATCCCAGCTCCCTCAGCCTCTCCTCATAAGTCATGTGTTCCAGTCCCCTAATCATTTTTGTTGCCCTTCGCTGGACTCTCTCCAATTTATCCACATCCTTCTTGAAGTGTGGGGCCCAAAACTGGACACAGTACTCCAGATGAGGCCTCACCAATGTCGAATAGAGGGGAACGATCACGTCCCTCGATCTGCTCGCTATGCCCCTACTTATACATCCCAAAATGCCATTGGCCTTCTTGGCAACAAGGGCACACTGCTGACTCATATCCAGCTTCTCGTCCACTGTCACCCCTAGGTCCTTTTCCGCAGAACTGATGCCTAGCCATTCGGTCCCTAGTCTGTAGCTGTGCATTGGGTTCTTCCGTCCTAAGTGCAGGACCCTGCACTTATCCTTATTGAACCTCATCAGATTCCTTTTGGCCCAATCTTCCAATTGGTCTAGGTCCTTCTGTATCCTATCCCTCCCCTCCAGCGTATCTACCACTCCTCCCAGTTTAGTATCATCCGCAAATTTGCTGAGAGTGCAATCCACACCATCCTCCAGATCATTTATGAAGATATTGAATAAAACCGGCCCCAGGACCGACCCTTGGGGCACTCCACTTGATACCGGCTGCCAACTAGACATGGAGCCATTGATCACTACCCGTTGAGCCCGACAATCTAGCCAGCTTTCTACCCACCTTATAGTGCATTCATCCAGCCCATACTTCCTTAACTTGGTGACAAGAATACTATGGGAGACCGTGTCAAAAGCTTTGCTAAAGTCAAGAAACAATACATCCACTGCTTTCCCTTCATCCACAGAACCAGTAATCTCATCATAAAAGGTGATTAGATTAGTCAGGCATGACCTTCCCTTGGTGAATCCATGCTGGCTGTTCCTGATCACTTTCCTCTCATGCAAGTGCTTCAGGATTGATTCTTTGAGGACCTGCTCCATGATTTTTCCAGGAACTGAGGTGAAATCTTCCAGTGAAAAACGGCAGAGGGATTTGTAGTGTCCAGGCGATCATGGCTGCTTCCATCAGAGAACAGACCATGATCCTCTTTGGCAAATTAATCATGAGCTGCTAGTCTGCAGTATTCTGTGAGGAGGTGGATAGAGAGGTGTGGGGTTCAGGGGGGTGTGGGAGTGTATATTTGGAGCCAAATTCTGCAGTCACTGAAGTGAAGTCAATGGAGGTGCATGGGTGCACCTGACAGCAGATTTTGACCTATAAGATATCTTACTCAAACCACAAAGTATTCGTACCTATTTCCTCTCGGTTTAGCGCCAGCAAATGAGCAAGCCAGCTCTTGACCTCCTCACTAAATGGATCTCTTGAGTGAGCACTTTCTGATCCTAGAGCTAGGACTATGTCCAAGAAAAACAGAGCTGCTGGAAAGGATGTTGTGAATTAAGAAACCCTGGTCTGACAGAGAGAGCTAACCCCGGGGCAGGATTAGCAGCGAGAGATGAAAGGCCAGAGCTGGCCAAAGCTGATTTCCCCCTTTACTGTCTCTCAAGAAAACAGTGAGCTGATATGCGGAGTGTGGCTTCAGCAGCCGGTGACAGTCTCGGCTGTAATTCTGACCCTTTCATAGTAACGGGGGCAGAGATGGAAAGTCAAATAGCTGCTGCAATCACTGGATAAGGATCTTCCAAGGTGCATGAACCTATCGCATGCCATAACTCACCAGAAATGCTCTAAATATCATGTCTATAGCTATGAACTTGGAGAAAATACAGTAACTGCCTCCTATGAATGTGGTCCCCACATCAGTTCATCACAATGATGAATTTGCCCTCTCACAGCAACAAGTCTGTAGAACAAAATAACTGACGCATGGGCCTCCAGGGCGGGCCATGCAAGTCAGGCTACTCCAGGCTGGAACGACGTATGCATGACAGGACAGTTCTATACCTAGCAATGGGCACGTGGCTGCACTGCCCATTTATTGCAATGACAGAAAAGCCAACTTGAAAAACAAACTGCAATCATAACCAGTGTTAACACCAAAGCAAAAAATACAACTTATTGAAAAACAACCCTGGTGGGGTTTAAAATGCACTTTTCAGGGGAAGTGGAGCAGTCAAAACCAAAGTCAACGGAAACACTTGTGTTATAGGCCGGGAGTGAGTGCCAGGATCTCTACAAACTGCATGTGTCCCGTTCAGTCCTGGTGAATGGGTTAAACTTCCGCCCTCAGGGGCCTCTTGTGAGGCTCACCACATTTCTGGTGCGCAGCAATTTGTCATCAAACTGTCACCATTGGCAGAAACTGGGCCACATGTTTACGTTAATTGCCCCTCTGCTATTTAAACATATTTCATGTGTTTTTAGGGAGGATATTGCCCATCTGAAAAGATTAATCCCGAAACACTTTCTCCAAGGCTTTAAGAGCCAGTGACTAGGAAGTGGGAACCAGTGTGGGCTGGACAGCGAAGACCAATACAAGGCTTTGTGGTAGCTCAAGTAAATCCAGATAACTTTGTAAGGATGACGACAACTGGTTCTCAATTCTCACATCCTTCTGCCCTTCCTGGTTCTAGGGGAGCCTGGAAGCACCAGGAGGCCACGCAAACAGCCTTTCTGGCCCAAATGCAGTTTCAATCATTTCACATTTCCATCCCCATTTACACACACAAGAGGTTTGGGTGATTCAGGGAAGTCTGAAAATGCACCCAAACCAAAGTTATAAAACCCCTCAAGTTCACCCAGGGCTGCCCGCAAACTTGTCCCAGCTAGAGCCAAACGCTGTCCTTGGATGCATGTACTGATCTCCCACTGAAACCACAGGACGCTGAATCTGGACCCCCCACCCCATTCATTCGTGTCCCTTCACAGCAGCGTGCTGAGGCCAGGGGCTAGGCTGTGTTGCGGGGAGCCATCCATCAGCCCAGAGAAGCATGGTGGCAATATGAAATGCGAACCACACTGAGTGCTGGCCAAGCTTTGTTTTCATTTCCCTGACTCCTGAGCCCAAGAGATGAATGAGAAGAAGGGCTGTTACAAGGAGGAGGGAGAGAAATTGTTCTCCTTAACCTCTGAGGACAGGACAAGAAGCAATGGGCTTACATTGCAGCAAGGGAGGTTTAGGTTGGACATTAGGAAAAACTTCCTGACTGTCAGGGTGGTTAAACCCTGGAATAAATGGCCTAGGGAGGCTGTGGAATCTCCATCACTGGAGATTTTTAAGAGCAGGTTGGACAAACCCCTGTCAGGGATGATCTAGATAATACTTAGTCCTGCCATGAGTGCAGGGGACTGGACTAAAAGATCTCTCGAAGTCCCTTCCGGTCCTACAAGTCTCTGATTCTATAAGGTCCAGTTGCCTTCCCTCTGCAATAGCTTTTTGGCTTCTAACAACTAGGTGGATCTTTGTTGTTGACAGCAGCAAAACTTCAGCTGGAACACACCCAGAGTGGTCTCGTGGTCAGCAGGAGACCAGCCAGACGAAGGAAGTGACAGGAAAGATACCTGGAATATTTACTCCGTGCTGGAACCACAGGCTGGGGAGACAGAAATTAACATCCACAAGAATGTCAGCATTGCAGAAAGAGCAAACAGAGATCATGGGAGATGGAAGAGATTTTAGGATGGTATATAGCTAGCTATCTCCCAGTTCCCAGAGACTAATGCAGAACCAATAATCTTTTGCTGTAAACTCTCTGCTGGTCTCTGGCAATGAAAACAGAACTCAGAGACCTTCCTCTCTAGGTCACTGGCTCAGATCTGCACCAAGATGGCAGGTGCCCTCTGATACCTGTTCAGAGGCCTATCTGAAACCAGCGAGTGGTCCCACCTGGGGTCTAGCAAACAGGTGTCTGGAGCAGTTGCTAAGATGCTGGCTGCGTTCGCAGCAGCTCTCTCACCCAGGGTGGAGGGAAGTCTGTCAGAGCTGTGGTGTCTTGGCCAGGCTCTTGGTTTAGCAAGAGGAGCAATAATAGCAGAACCAGGAGCAGCAGGCAGCAAGTGTAGATTCTCTAACTGGCTCCTTGGCAGCATCAATTCCTGAGCAAAAAACCCTGTTTTCACTGGCAAGTTCTGGTTTCATGTTTCTGATCTTTTAAACAGCAGGCGCTCAGCAGAATCTGGCCAGCAGCTCCCCAAAATGGCTTTAGTTACTCTGCTGCCAGGCAGCTGAGCTTCGTGGTGAGGTTTCCTCACATTAGCAGATCCAAGCAAGGAGCTGAGGAACAATCCCTGCTCCCCGTCAATCATCAGTGTCATGTAGGAGGGAGGGAGGCTTGGTTCCCTGGAGGAAAAAGCATTTTCTTTCTCCCCAATCCTGGCTGGAAGCCCCTAATGGAGACTGCTGCTCCTTCCAGCACCTCTCTGGGAATGGCGAGTTCAGGGCCCGGGTGCTGACACACTCCCAGCTTTCAACAGAATCATGATAGACAGATACGCTGCTTCACCTGCCTGCCCACCCCACTGTGCCCTAGAGCAGCCCCCAGAGCCACCTGCCTGATTTCTTTAGGGGAGAAAGAAACAAGACTACTTGTGGTTCTGTAAAAACGACAAGAGGCTACGTGGGCAGGCAAAGAGTTAACAGGTGAAAGTCGATGCCCCCCTCTGCCAGTCAGCCAATATTTCTATCAATAAATTAGGCAGCAGCATCTAGTAATAATGACACAGCAGCCAGAGCTATTTAAAACAAACCAATCAATTGTCTGAACGTAATCCCCAGGAGAAAACAAGACACCACACAGAGAGCTGGTCCTGGGGCAGGAACAGAGGGAGGCCAAGGAGAGAGGGACCTTTAGCTGACAGTGAGAGAAACCAATGGGAAGGGCCCCCGTGTTACAGGGATCAGTCCTCCTACTGCAGGGCCTCAGCTGGTGTAGATCATGAATTGCCTTCCACCATCCCAGCTCCCCAGCTGAACACAGCCCCAGCTCCCAAAGCTCACCAGAAGCAGGACCCAGACTACAGAGACTTCGCCTGATCCTGTATCTATCTCATCTAAACCGTCACTCTGCCAGGGTGGTGCAGGCCCCTGTGGAGGCAGGACCCCAAACCCAGGAATCATTCTGGTAGCCATGGGGGCCACTGTGCCTAAAGCCAGTTGCTGTGCCAAGAGCCTAGCACAGACATGGGACAGCCAGGGCTGCTGGGAGTCACTCTGCTTCCAGAAAGCGATTGCCGTAATTTTAACCGCAACAGTTCAACCATAAGCTTCATGATAGGACACGCCGCTGTCCTGGGCACCAAGATTATGTCCCACAGCTTCTCAACCCCCCTTGTCTTGGTGAATGAAGCATAAAGTGGGCAGCGGTGGCTAGTGTGGCTGTAAAAAGGTAAGCTTTTTTAAGCTGGAACCATTTCCTATCCCCTTGCTGAAAGAGTTGTTAAAGTTCATGGCTCTGCTTATTGCACGCCTTACAAATACTGTTCTAATAACCACAACCTCCTGCCAAGGCACCCTCTCCATCCAGGGAGTTTATCAGATGCCAGTGTTATCAAAATAGAAATGAACTCTGTGGAGTCTTGGGGGGCTTTGAGATTGGGAGTCTGACAGCTGCAGAAAAAAATGAATGACTTGGTTTAAATGAAGTTGACACCCGGGGTATCGAGGAGGAAAGCAGAGCAGTAACTCTCCTGCTGCAGAAAAGCAGCAGCATTTGTATCCAAGGTCACGTTAAAAAGATGGCCTGGCAGATATATTTAAACAGGATGAATCTCTCCATTGCATGCTTGGTGCTATGGGAAACGCATTACAACACCAAGGGGCAGAGGTCTAGCTTCATTTCAAAACTGATTTTAAATATTTCCATTATTTCAAGAGAGGAGAGCGACATCCTTGGGGTCCCTGTCAGTGAAGAGACGCAGCAGCTCTCACATCCATAAATAATATCCGTGTGTCTCTTCCGGGCTCCAGATACATCCAGACTGATGCACAGAACACTGATGAGCTGGAGAACCCTTCTGTACCCCATTTTACAGAGGGGAACCAGGACACAGAAAGATCAAGTGACTTGAAGGGCCCATAGAAAGCATGTGGCAGAGACAGAACCAGAACCCACAGTGCTGGGGAGGGCAGGTTCAAGGCACTGACAATCTCTTTTTAGAAGTTAGACGACAGAGACTGGGAGAATGCAGCACCACTCTGACTGGCACGGGCATCCCTAACCTTTCCTTGCAGTTAAACACTGGACATTGTCTTTTCCTCATATTCACTGTCTAAGGCAGGGGTGGGCAAACTACGGCCCAGGGGCCACATTTGGCCCTCCAGACGTTTTAATCCGGCCCTCGAGCTTCTGCCAGGGAGCGGGGCTTGCTCTGCTCTGTGTGGCTCCTGGAAGCAGCGGCATATCCCCTCTCCAGCTCCTACGCATAGGGGCAACCACGGGGCTCCGCACCCTGCCCCCACCCCAAGTGCCGCCCCGCAACTCCCATTGGGTGGAAACCGTGGCCATTGGGAGCTGCAGGGGCGGTGCCTGTGGACGGGGTAGTGTGCAGAGCTGCCTGGCCGCGCCTCTGCATAGGAGCCAGAGGGGGGACATGCCACCACTTCTGGGAGTTGCTTGAGGCAAGCACCACCTGGAGCCTGCACCCCTGATCCCCTTCCGTGGCCCAACCCCCCTTCCCCAGCCCTGATCCCCCTCCCGCCCTCTGAACCCCTTGGTCCCAGCCTGGAGCACCCTCCTCCACCCCGAACCCCTCATCCCCAGCTCCACCCCAGAGCCTGCACCCCAGCCGGAACCCTCACCCCCTCCCACACCCCAACCCGCAATTTCATGAGCATTCATGGCCCGCCACACAATTTCCATACCCAGATGTGGCCATCAGGCCAAAAAGTTTGCCCGCCCCTGGTCTAAGTAAAGATGAATAATTGCTTGGAACTCACTATCCTTTCCAGCAACTGGTCCAGTTCTTTTACCCCATTTGATCACAGTTAAGTGACACTGGGGATTCCTTTAAATATCTGAGAGGAAGAGAAATAGAAATCCATAGATAAGACCAGCATGCATGATTGCTTCCTATTTCATTACATTAACACTCTACTCCATCTCCGGAGAGCAAGTCCCACATAGGGATTCAAAGTCAGGCCAAGGCAGTGAAGAGAGGATAGGAAGCTCTGCTGTGCTACGCTGCAGCTAACGCCGAGGTTATGCTGCTTGGCCACGGTGACAAGGGAAGGAGCTGAACTTGTAAACACTGAGGAGAAGGCATCTGGAAACTGATAATCCAAAGTTCCAGATCTCCAGCTCGAAAGGTGAAATAATTGGTGAAATGATGGTAGTTTGCACTCTTTTCTTTACTCTTGAAGTGGGCCAAGCATCTTGTCCTAACTGCACTCAGGAACTGGATGGGCCTGGGCACTGAATTAGTTTACAGAGTCCCATCTATAATGAGCATCTTTACAAAGCAATCTGAAGCAAAGGGTTTAGTTTTGCTGCTTTAGCCACTTTGAATATCACCTAGTCCGATGAACGGAGGAGAACATCCTGCAGAATTTATCAGCAGCATTGAGCCAAACAAAATGACAATCAGCCCAACCCTGGAGAGAGATGGCGTGCAGCGTAGGCGGACGTGCTGGAAGCACACCCCATCGGTCAAGAGCAAAGGTGTGACACTGCTGGGATGCAGCCCAAATTAAAAGGGGCGCTGGGGTCAAGAGGGCAAGTCTCCAACCTACAGCACCTGGTTTGGGTGGGTTTTTTAACTATATCTGGTTGCAAAGTCCATGCAGCTCTTAAGTAGAACCTTACTTTGAACAATCAATCCAATGCTTTTTATTTTCAAAATAGAACGAAAAAAGCTCCTGCACAACCCTACAATAAAGAATGCACACACATGTACAGTCCTATAACAACAAACCAGTGTGTCCAGCCAGGCATTCATGAGTAACCATGGAACAAGCTGCTCATAACCCAGTTCTCAAGAGCAACCTTGTGACAAGTGGTGTTTATAAATAGCATGTTTAAAAGGAGCTTTGCTATGATGAGCAATACATCGCCAACGTCTCATAGGAAGCAACCTGCAGGAACCTCATCAGAGCCAGAGGAAGTGGAGCAGAGACCCAAACTTCAAATTCAGATGCTTTAATATGCAGCTTATTCGCCTCCTTCCCTGCAGGCACATGCCACCTCCCTTTTCCTGTCCCCAACAGGTGATTTCAGCATTCTTCCCCTTTCAGGTCTCCCAGGCTGATGGACCAAATGCCTCCTCGAACCCTGCAGGACCATCACTTTGGGTGCACCTCTGGACCACAGGCTCCGCTCTGCTCTGACTGGAGAGTCTTGTCTCCAGGAAAAGGCTCTCCTGCCCCAGTGGGATGGCAGGTTCAAGGCTTGGGGACATGGTCTCTCCTAGCACATTCGCTGGACAGCCTTTACGGTGGGGCCCCTTTACCACATAGTGACCTGAATTTCCAACCACCAGCCCCAACTGCCAGGGAGCCTTTGAGCCCCAACGTTCCAGTCAACACCCCAACAGCTGGACAGGGCCAAGCCCTGCCAGACACATCAAGGGGCAGTAAGCTGGCCCCAGTGCCGCAGTAGGTGAAAGGGTGGTCTCTGAGGGAGAGCCTTGGTGCCCCTTGCCAGGGTATTCTCCCAGGGGAATCACTGAATCCTGGACCCAGGGCTTGCCTGGAAAATCTGTGCACAATGAGCATCCAGGTGCTTGCAGGCTGTGGGTCTGCACCCAGCCACGGGCTCCAAGTGAGAAAGGCTGGCGCCACGGCAATCACTGGCAAAACTCCCCTGACGTCGGAGCAGCCAGGATGTCGCCCCAGATCTGAAGGGGGTTATTTATTTAATTATCTCTAAGATCGTCGGCCACATGAAGACAGAACCTGGTGGTGACCGAAGGGGAAGCATGGGAATCCCACCAACGCTGGGCGCTCATCCTCCCCCTCCCATTGCAGGGCTGTAGGAGTCATGGCCCTGTGCAGACGCGCAGTGGCTCACAAGCCCGTATATAACAGACTTCCTGCGCATTCTCCATATTAACAAATGGGGAAAGAAGGAACCATAAATCTATAAACTGCCAATTTGCACAGGACTAGCTCTTTTACTGGCTACGCACTAGCACCTTTTACAGCCCATTAATTACTTTCTCTAATAAAGTTTGACAAAATGATAACTTGCCCATGAAAAGTGTTGTAATAAATATATTTTCTCTAACTTTCAACCATTCTTGCATGTCTGGCTCATAAACCCCTGCCATGGTTCAGTAACTTATTGTCTGTCTATATTTATCAGTCGAGGAAGGAACCCAGAAGTGAATCAGCCAAACAGGACAACCGTACAAATACAGTGACCTGCGAGACACAATAAGGAACTGGCCCCACTACTGATGCTGAATCTCCAGACCAGCCCTGAATATTGGTAGGTGTTTCCTTCTCGTCCTGCTGCAGCTTTACCAGGTATTGAGACAATTTCTCACGCGGCAGCCCCCCAGCAGAGGTCCTGCCCACCGAGCCTGCAGTTTGGGAGTGCTGACCTCACTTCACACTGGTGGGGAGTTTATCAGCTGAGGTTCTGACAAGCTCAAACTCCCTGCAGTCCGAGAGGAATGAGTTAGCTAAGTGGGAGTATCAATGTCATAACAGCAAAAGGGAAAAGAAAATCTCCACTTTTGGAGCATCAGGCCATTTCCTCCCAGAACGCTAATGAGACAGGCTTCCTGGGAGTGATGCAGGAGATCTCCAAGCCACTCAGGGTGCTGGGTGCATTTTAAATTGATATGCTCTAGATGGAAATCAGACAGTTTCCGGTGTAACTAACAATGCCTGTGACAGATCACACTGAAATATTGTTATCAATCAAATGCAGCTGCTATCAGCTGTACTGTTTCTTCCTTGCACTCAGCTTCAACAAGGAAATGAGATGTGTCACTTTCCTCTTCTGGTTCTCATGCTTTCTTCTTGTTCTAACTATTTATCGTATTTATTCCCTTGTCTCATGCCATAGGCCAGCCCCTGCATTTTATGCAGTTGCCAAAGCTGCTGTTTTCTAACACAGTAGGTGAAGGCTCAAACGTGTTATCATTCTCTTTTGTTTGAATTCCCAACTATACCCTGCTTGGTCAAACATTTTCTCTTCTACATCCACAGGTGTGGCACTGCAGGCCCTGGACCAGAGCACGGAAGCTCACAGCTTACTCGACATCAGGCCGGACCTGGAAATCCCAACTGTTAGCACTGCATTTCCCAGCCATAGTAACACCCCAGAGTCATCGTGCAGGGAGTCAGAAATGACAACAATTCCATGGGTGCCGTTTCCGGTCACCCCTCTGCCCCCACAGTTCCTCCCTTCCACTCTCTGTCCCTTGCACCTCCTGAGGCTGATGCAGCTGTCAGTGTTTCTGGCTTTGCTTGCCTTATTATTTCCTAGGACTCTTGCCCCAGCTGAGCAAGTGCCGTTCCAGATCAGGACACTGAATAAGGGAGCTCGGAGCTCATCATCTGATCAGTAGCTCTTCTGGAGTGAAGGTCTTAGTGTCAAGAGCAGCAATTTCTGACAGTGCACTTAAACACATCCAAGCTGGCTTCTGACTGGTTCCAGGCAAGCACACCCTGCCAGGCACCCATGCTGTGTGCCGACTGCACGCACGCTAAGCAGGCCGGCTGCACTCGATGTCGTACACCGTTTAATTAGTTGAGTGTCTGTGCTTCACCCAGTAAAATCATCACCCCCATCCCCACCCCCAGAAGCGCCATGCAGTGGAAATTTATTATCATAATTTAGAGGCTGAATTACCACTGTCAGTACCTGTTCCATGTGAATTACTCAGTCATATTAAATTCAACTGTTGATTTTGCTGGGTTCTATGAAGCGGGAACACTTAGAGCCAGTGAAATAATGGATGAGAAAGAATTATAGTCACAAAAGCCACATTAGCTGTTTAAAATGTTCTGTGCAGCCCATTTGTGGGCTGGCAGTGTAGGATATCGGCACCCACCTGCTCCTACCAGCCAAAGTCTCCTTTATCGCCATGTCCACTCAAGAGTGGCACACTTTGGTCTAATAAACATGCCACGCTGAGCCCAGCAAGGAGCACTTGTGCAGTTAAATACAATCTGTAAATACCCTTCCTCGCCTTATTTTCTGCTGGATTTCATTGCAGCAGTCATCACAGCAATACGTGCTATAGGCAGGGCTTCCCGCGGTCTGCTATTCCACCCTCACAAAACTGGAAGCAGAATCCACCACCTTGCTGCAGAATTTAACTCCAGAATGAATATTTTCTTTTTAAAATATTATGTTTCTAGGCCTTGTGTTTGCAAAGAAAACTTTCCAAATGCAGCGCATGCACAGTTACGGGAGCGCTCTGTACCCGGATCCGCGTAAAGAGTAATAAATAAGGTGCCTGTAGCAGTTGCTCCAGAATTTGTGCACAAGATGCAGGACTCACCCTGGCTACCCTGAAACAATGGTTCAGAGCTGGGACCTGTCCCCATTCATGTAAACGGCGTGTTAACGCTGAACCCCAATGGTGGCTATTAAAATATCAACTTCACTTTTGCATTGATGGTTACTTTAGAAAAACCATTCATCTATTGCTCGTACCTCACAACCCCAAACAACCTGCCATGCTACAATATCAAAGTACTCAGTAAGAACACAGCATAACTCCATCCTTAATTTCTGCTAATTCCCCAGCTGTGAAAATGGATCTTGAATTATTTACAAAAACCCGAGTGGTTCTGAGCCTGAATTATTACAAATTGACACCAAAATTGTCAAACTTGTAGAGACTTGGTGTTAGGCACCTAAATATAGAGTCATAGATTATAAAGCCAGCAGGGACCACTCTGACCCCGCCCCCATAATGCAGGCCATAGGACTTCCTGAATTAATTCCTGTTTGAACTAGAGAATATCTTCTTAAGAAAAATAATAGCGCTAAAACAGCCCGATCTGAAAACAATGGTCTTAGTCCTCAGCTGATGACCTGTTCAGTTTCAGAGAGGGTCCAGATGTTGGGATTGCGAATCTGTGGTTAACAAGAATGAGACAAATGTGGGTTTGGGGGCAAAAGGAGTGTTCAGAACCAGCAGTGGGAAGAAGTTGGGAACACAAAGGTTCTTGCTGATTTTCACAGTCACAGACCTGGTGGTATTTGCAGCACTACTGCAGTGAATTAAAATGAGGGGAAAGAGAACCAGGAGCCTCCTTTATTTATAAGCAATTTTATTTTAATCTGCAATCTATACTGGGGAGGTTTATGGGGAAAGGTAAATAACCCAATTACCATTGTGAAATGTACCATCAAACCTAGTGCCGATAAACATTTTGGCATTTAATTGGTGTCTTGCTCATCTCCAGGATATTTCCTGATTCATTAGTGGGGTTCTCACCAGCACTGGTTCACTTCTGCCTCATTTTGGGAGCAAGGTTCTCTTATTCTCCTTTCAAAATCTCCTACCAGGAGAATTCCAGAAACTCTTTCCAAAGTGGATTATGTCTGTGAGCTGCTCTGTGCTGGGATCACTTTGAATACTCACAATGCTTCACTCCTGTCTCTGGCCCTTCAGCTTCTGCAAGGAGGAAGTGGGCTTTTTGCAAATCTCCTTTTTATATTTTCAGGTTAAAACCTGTTTTTCACTCTCTCTCCCCTTCATTTCTCCTCTCCCGTTTTTACCCAGAAGTTCCCATCTTTTCTACAAACAGGCAGGAGATGTTCTCCCACCACACCCGCAGCCCCTCACCTGGAATTCTCTTTAGTGTTAAAATTCTGAGGATACTAGCTACGGTAGAATCACCTCCTTAGCTGGCAAATGCACCAGATCTGTTGAGATTCTGGACTAGGGGTAAAAACATATTGGAGTCTCTCTCTCTCCCAAGGTTGCAGATGACGTTTTTACAAAGTATCATTTTATACAGATCTGCTAATACCCATCCCCAGACTGTGTAATCATGGAAAACCAGCATACATAAAAATTCACACATACATTTTCGATCAAGTGCATTTATCTCTATAGATGGCCCTTTTTTGCCAAGATAACATCAGAAAGTCTACACAAATCATCACAATTTACAGTCTCCTCCTCTTTAGTATAAAGCAGACTCTGCCAAATCAAGGGCTAATATATCACATTATTTCTAGTAACCCAAGGGCTGCCTCCTGCCACACGCTTTATGAAATACCTGTCTTTGATTCATTTTATTTCTGCCTCACCTTGTGTGTAGAAAAGCTCTTCTCCCCTCCTGTAAGATATTTAACTTTATTAACACACACGTGATGTTTGCCAGACTCAGTCCCAGTTCCTTTGCAAACTGAGGTTTTACCCCTGCTGACATAACATCACTGAAAGGATTTAAACAACAAAACAAATCCAAAACAGTCATGAAAGTAACACTGTTTGCCACCATCACATTGTTCACTCTGCTTGAATGTCACCTCCCTTCCCCCACCCTGTATCTGTCTGGTCTAGAAGGAAGGGATTGCCTCTGATTCTATGTACAGCGCCTAGCACAATGAGGCCCTATTCTCAACTGTCCCTTAGGCACTACTGTAATAATGATTAATAATATTAGTAACTCTCTGTTGTTGGCCCGTGCATATGTAGTGGGCACAGCTGCCTCCAGGAAAACAAACAGAAGCATGTTACAAGAAGCAACTTTCAGAGATTCAGCAAGAAAAATTCAATGCTGTAAATCTGCAACCTGGAAACCATGGAAACCACTCCAAAATTCCAAGGCACTGAAAAGCAGGATATTGTCAGAGAACACTGACACAATGACTGTGCCTTAGCAATTACAGTGTCCCTGCTACAGAGGTGCTCTTGATAGACCCAGCCAGCAGTCACTTTGCACAGCAAGGCAGATAATTTTGCTGGAGTTAGAAGTCCCGATCACAGTCTCTTTTCTTGACCACTACCTTTCCAAAGGAGACTCAAAGCTAATGAGAAGCTGGCTCTTTAAAGACAAGTTATTGCTGTCGGTTTTTATATCCACAGCTTTCACCATGTCAGGAAGAAAGAGACAATCGCTTCCATGAACACCCATTGCCTCTGGAGAAAGAGACCCTTGATGAGCAGGACCCACAGAACTCTGCAGCCATGGCTAAGTGTGCTATAGAGTCATATACAGGCAGGTCCGTACGTCGGTCGTCGTCAAGTCGAGGACCGCCTGTATTCCAAGGCCAGAAGGGACCATGGCTACCATCTAGTCTGCCTGCTGTGTAACACAGGCCGTAGAACTTTCCCCACATCACTCCTATAGACTATCTTTTAGAAAAACATCCAATCTTGAGTTAAACATTGTCAATGATGGAGAATCCACCACGACCCGTGGTAAACTGTTCCAATGGTTAATTATTCTCTGGAAGCTGGACATGGGCAACAGGGGACGGATCACTTGATTACCACCTATTCTGTTCATTCCCTCTGGCACTGGGACTGGCCACTGTCGGAAGACAGGACACTGGGCTAGATGGACCTTTGGTCTGACCCAGTAGGGCCATTCTTATGTTCTACTCTCACTGTTAAATTCATGCCCTATTTCCAGTCTGAATTTGTCTAGCTTCAACTTCCAGCCATTGGGTCATGTTAGACCTTTCCCCAGTAGATTGAAGAGCCCATTATTTAATATTTGTTCCGCAAGTAGATATTTACAGATTGTAATCAAGTCACTCTTTAGCCTTCTCTTTGTAAAGCTAAATAGAGTGAGCTCTTTGAGTCTGCTGTCACTATAAGACATATTTTCTAATCCTTTAATCATTCTCATGGCTCTTAGACTCATAGACTTTAAGGTCAGAAGGGACCATCATGATCATCTAGTCTGACCTCCTGCACATTGCAGGCCACAGAACCTCACCCACCCACTCCTGTGACAGACCCCTAACCTCTGGCTGAGTTACTGACATCCTGAACTCTTGATTTAGTTGACTAGGAACTCCTCAGCTTCTCTGATTCTTAGTAGCCTTTCAACTTGCTTCTCTAATCCAAGAATCTTTTCCTTTAGCACAGCCACCAACTTGCACTTCATGCACAGGGAATTCCTTCTGTCTTGAGGCAGGAAAGAGAACATGGCATATCCATTGCAGGTAACCACCACTGTTCCATCTCTGGCCATCTTGATACCACATGTAGGGCTGAACCTGGAAGGAAAGCCTCTCACACTCCATTTCCAAGCTCCCTTCAAAATGCCCGTTAGCTGCCTCTGTTCACTTAGCAAGTGACTTTTTACACCAAGTCTTCCCTCCTTAGCTCAGTTCAGCTCCACCCCTCAACACCAGGGAACGATTAACAACTCAGAGACTTCAAACAGCTGGGCTGAACAAAGGTTCAAGGGCTAGTGCTGCTTTACTCAGCTGTGTCTAGTTATGGAAATGGCTCAGTATTTCAGTGCTACATTCTCATGTTATTAACTGTATCAAACGTGCATTTATAAATGTCACACATTGGTGTGAGATTAAGTAGAGACGTTGGCAAAGAGGGCAAACATTGTACACGGTGACAAATACATTTACTGCAAAATACAATTACTTTACAAAGCATATCCTTCAGCAAGCCTTTTATCCTGCACAGTGACTGACTGACTCGACGAGGCAACGACAATCACTAACAGAGGCCTTAAATACTACTTCTCGACAGGGGAAAAATCAGTTTGAAAACGGAAATAAAAGGGAGGGACTAAATCACCTGAAACACTCTTAGTACAGTAGTCCTGGGAACCTCCACCCCCCAGCACACAGCCCTGCCGATGCACCTCCGTTCTGACCTGCACCACTCTGCTATTCTGGAACCAAGCGCTTATATGGCTCCACCAATGCAGCCTCCTCTTGACCTGCCCTACGCTCCACCTCCCATTCCAGCCCTGGGCACCCCCGGCATCTTGTCCCTCTTGCTGCCCGTGGGTGAGCTGCACTGGCGATAGCCAGATGTGCAAGCAGGGCCTCAGATGGTGCCGGTTAGTGCTCTGCACTGCTGTGCTGCAGCCATAAGCCTGCAGACTCTTTGCTCAGCTGAAACCCAAGGGGAGGGAGCGTCCCCTTCAGGTCAGGCTCTGAAGATAGACTCCCACACAGACCTCGGCCAGAGGACAGAGGACTCCGGGGCAGAAAGAGGTTTAGTGGGGTGATATTTAGGCTCTGAGAAGAATTCCCCCCAAAAGACTAAAATGCTGGAGGATCTACCTTGGCATCAGACATAATGTTGGTGGAGATGCTGAAGACAGTGAGAGCAATTTGGTCCAAAGCAGAATCTGCAGATGCCAAATAGCAAGAGTGTCCGAGAGCCTACGGCATGGGTAGCCCTCTCATGCCTCCAATACCAAGCTCCACCCTAGAGCAAGTTCAAGTGCATGGCCATGTAATTCAGCCAGGCTCCCTAATGTTGGTCCAGACTAGGAAGCACTGCAAAAGGGTGAGGCTGCCCAACCCAGCCATGCTCTCCTCATCTCCCAGTGCGAGACTGAATCCAGCGCAACCCTTCCACATGGTCCCAGCAATTCCGGCTGCGTTCATATTTCAAAAACTAAAGTAATTGAAAAGCAGATTTCAGCTTCCTATCTGGCGAGCGTAACCAAGCTCTTTAGAAGGTTCATTATTGAAACCTCAGGGACCACAAAGCAACTCGTTATTTTCTGAACTCGCAACTCACTGACATGCACAATCAGTCCTTCCTGCACTGCGGCCTCCTCAATAGAAGAAGATGCACAAGGTGCCAGTTGCAGTCTGACAAGTAGCATGCCACACCTCCCTCCCTCTCCTTCCCTGACACCGCCATACAATACACCACACACAGTAATTCACAAGAACTCCTCACACACACACACAAGCTCTGCTCTTCACCTGACTTTTCTTTAACGGAAAACGAGCCTTTGGACCGTCTCGCTCCATTCAAACCAAACACACTTCAGAGCAGAGGCTGCAATTTCTTTCAGGATGGTTATTTTTTTCCCATGATGAACCAGAGTAAGCCCAGGAAAGATCTGAGACAGAACAATCCTTGTAATTAGACTCCAGTGAAGTCTGCTCTAAGCAGATAGCGTTCTACCCCAGCAGGTAAGACGCCCATAGGGCTTATCACTGACTCAGTTACTCCCATAGCCATGTGTGTTCAAACCACTAACAGTTTTGCTCCCAGGTCAAATTCACACTCAGCCCTTATGCCCTGGCTTGGATGAGACACTCCTGCGTGCTCAGTCCGTTCCGCCTCTGTCCTGTTACATATTCAGTTCTCCCCATCACTTCCACTTCACATAAGTAAAGTCCAATTATTCAAGTCTGACTATTGGTGACATCACAGCAGAATTTGCAGCCCCCTTGGTTGGACACATATGATCCCAGATAATCAAATTCATCTGCTGCTTCTGCAGTTTGACTGTTAATCATGGTGTGCACTTGCATCCTGTTATTATTGATAGTGTCAACGTCCATGCATCTCGTTTTCATCACATGCAAGAACAGTCCATATTTCTCACTGTTTTTACAGGTTTCAGAGTAACAGCCATGTTAGTCTGTGTTCGCAAAAAGAAAAGGAGTACTTGTGGCACCTTAGAGACTAACCAATCTTTTGAGCATGAGCTTTCGTGAGCTACAGCTCACTTCATCGGATGCAGCATCGGATGCATCCGATGAAGTGAGCTGTAGCTCATGAAAGCTTATGCTCAAATAAATTGGTTAGTCTCTAAGGTGCCACAAGTCCTCCTTTTCTTTTTACTGTTTTTACAGACTCCATTATTTGTTGCATTGCATAGATGGCTGCAGCAAAGAGCAGTGTATCATCAGTGTACTTTAGGTCCATTAAAAAGCATCCACCAGTGGAAATCCCAGATCTTTCCACTTTATTAAAACCTCCCAGGGCTTGTCTCCCTTCACAAAAAGTAGCACAAATTCAGCACTTTGGTTCTTAAGGAAAATGTAAAAAAACAAATAAAAACAAGATCTAAGGCATGCTTCCAATGGAGCCACTTTAACGCTCTGCTCAGCCACATGTGCATCCAAGAGACATTTCCTCGTGTCCAGAATGACTCATTCCAGTGCTCTCCTAGTGCCACAATGAGACTAGCTCAAGGGCCAAACATCACCTTTAGAACATATGCACACTGGATCTGTTACTAATCCCTTCTCTACACTTTACTAGGGGTGAGGAGCACTAAGAGAAGGCATATACCACCCCTTGCAGTGTAGTTGAACCACATTTCCCCAAAGACATATGGAGTGTATGGCTCCAATCGATCTGAAAAACCGCCTAGAAGGGAGGAAGTTACAGGTCTCAAAGCCATGGAGTCAAATAAATAGTTTACCATGATATAGTTAGCAAAAGCTGGCTGAATGCATCCCTCACTGGATGACATAGCAGGGCCTTTGTTAGCAAACTCGGGGGTAGGTTTCAGTTAGGAATAGCTGTGATTTACAGGCTGCTCTACTGCCCGCTGGGCTGCCTACCTCAGTGGTTTGCGATGTGACCTTGGGAGGGCCAGCACTAGAGCTGGTCAGGAATTGTTTGACTGAACGTTTTTTCTTCTAACCTGAATATTTTCAAGGGAAGGGTCAGCGTAGGAGTGTGTGGACGTCCCTCCCCATCAATCTCCGAGGGAGGCCACGCCTCCTAGCTACAGTCAGTTTCAACAAATGTGTGGACTCGAAACATTTTGAAAAAAGTTTCAAAATTGTCAAACTGTCCCATTTCAATATTTTTAATGAACAATTTTAGTTTTCTGAATTCTGAATCTGAGTTTTCAAAATTACTTTTCATTTCAAATTTGAGGCTACTTACAGTACAAATATTTTAAATTTTTTTAAGATCAAAATTGAAACAAAATTTTTGAAATGATCAAAACTAAATGGTTCAATTGACCTGAATTTTCAGTTTATGAGTGAACATTTTACAAATTTGACCTTTCATCCCAGCTTGGGAAGAGAGAACTATTTCCCAGCTTTAGTCAGCAGTCCAGAGAAGGAGGGTGAGTGGGACCTGCTCAATGACATCAGAAGAATCTAAAAATGTATTAAACATTTGCCAATATTACTTTTCCATGGAAGTGATTGCTGTAGCTGCCACAGGAATGTTGTTTCATCATTGATGGGAAGGGAACTAGGCTGTGCACCTGTGAATGGGAGGAGAGTGGTCCACGAGCCAGTCTCTCCAATAAGACATGTCCCATCCTAGGGAAAAAGAAAAGGAGGACTTGTGGCACCTTAGAGACTAACCAATTTATTAGAGCATAAGCTTTCGTGAGCTACAGCTCACTTCATCAGATGCATACTGTGGAAACTGCAGCAGACTTTACCTAGGGAAAGTTTGGCAGTCCCTGCCCTAGAAGAACAGACAGAGTTTTCAATGGGTCTGGGGTTGGAGTTGCCCAGAACTATTGGGCTCAAGCTCTTGTGGGCTTCTTCCAGATGGCACCTGACTCAATGCATATTTGTGGGAACACTTTGGATCTTGGTTTGTGCCCTGGGGCTGGTGATTGGGGAAGTGAGAATTACCTCTTTGTCAAGTAATCACTATCCCGCCTTCAGTTTGAAGCCTTACCTCTGCCCACTGAGACTGACAAACACAAGACAGCTTCAGAACATCTCTTTTAGATAGGTCTGTACAGCCAGCTAGCCAGCCATTCAGTCAGTGGCCTGGTAGATAATTATGGGTATTTGTTTTCCACAACCATTGATACAATGGCTCCTACAACATCTTCTACCCATATGTCAATACTCATGGGTCACCATGGTATTCAGATGATCTGCAACAGATTAAACACATGAGATGGAAGATAAGGGGATATTCTAAAGCCAACTGTGGCATTTAAAATAGGGAAGCAAAGGAGTCTTTGTTCTGCACTGTGACAGCATCTGTGAAATCCTGGCCAGTGAACTCTCCAGGCAGAGGACACACTAGTGAATCCAGGCTGGCACTGCCTGGCGATAAAGCTGATGAGGCTTCACAGTAAAGTGTGAAAATGGCTGGGATGCCCATGGGTATCCAGAAGGGACAAACATCATCAGCTCAGCTGAGTTCACCTGTATTACATATGGAGTTACCGTCAGTCCCGGGAAGCTTTAGGCAGAAAATAGAACCTGGCAGAGAGACAGTGGGGCCCTGCTAAATGCAGATTGCTAATGCCTCACTAAGGGAGGGCAGGGTGCCAGCACCCCTGAAGTCAGCACTTACTAGGTCCTTACTCAAGACATTATCTTTTTGACATGGAGCTCTTGTTAACTACTGCCAAGCTCCTAGCCTGCCCTCCAGGGCACGGTTAATAAGAAGGAGGCAGCAAGGCTTTATCTGCAGTCCTCAGATTTCGCCATCAGGTTGGTTTCAACGTGGGCGTGTGGGTGCACTGTGGGGCTCTAACTGGTCCCGAGTGATGTGCACATATCCGCTGTCTGTGTGTGTTTTACCAGAGCTATCTGCAGTCCTTGTTTCTGTGACTTCCAAGTTCTGTTGCCTGCACTGTGGGCCCTGTTGCAGGTGCAGAGGTTGCATTAGAGGGGTTCAGTCCCTGCCTCTTAGGGAGATCCAGGAGGCTGCGGCTGGGCAATTGCTCCTTTAGCCAGAGACCCCTTTCAGGCGGGTCCCCAAGGCTTCTACACAGTCACTCGTCTGACTGTGGAATTCACGTACCGCACTGGCCTGACACAGTCCAAGTCTGCTGGCCTTCAGATCTCACTGCAAAGCGCATCTGTTTCCACAGGCACTGCCATACTGAGAGATGGGGTGCATTTGTTTCTGTCAGTGCTGGCCCTTATACAGCTACATCTTGAAACCATTGTCCTTTTAACATTTCTACAGAGCCTGAGCCCTTACAAAGGGGCCATTCTGCATTGTCATGTATGTATTTATTGATATGCAAACTACAGAAAAGCAGAGAGAGGGGGAGGGGACACAAGGGCAGAGCCACATTCTGGGGGGACATGAGAGGCTGTGGCAAAGCCTGGGAAGTTTGCTGAATGAGTCCTTCTCATCCGGAACTCTCACTTGTCTCAAGGCAGCATTGTGCAGCTCATGTAACAAAGGCAGCTTCCCCCAGAGACTACGCGAACAGCTTCACAGCCAAAGGACTTCAGTGCAATCGACTTAGTGTCTGAACGACTGGAGGTGCTTTCAATACTGCAGGGAGTTGGTTAAAATGTACCTAACTGTCAGGAGTCTGGGATCTTCAGGGGACTGATGATGAGATGCAGAGCCTTTCTCGCCAGGTCACCAATTCCAATCCAGCCGGGTCAGGAGGAGTGAAGGGCTCAGGGAAGTGGGAATGAGATAAGGGGTCTTTCACCTCTGGGTCAGCATCTCCAATTCAGACCCAGGAGAAGGGTGACCCAGAGTCAGATGGCTATTCAGTGCCCAGTGTGAAATGATCTCACTCCTCTTCCAAGTGTGATGGCAGCTCTGTGTTGTGGGTAAACAACAGCTCTCTTTGACGGACGTCAGCTCAGGTGCCCATCCAGTGCTGGGCCTCTATCTGTATACTGTCCCAGGGGATGAGAGCATGACCTGGAGCCCACAGGACAGAGCGTCGCTGGGACTAGCTAGGCGACCCATTGGACCCAGCACCCCAGGGGCCAGGGAGCAGCCAATAGGCTGGAGAGACAAACGAACCCAGTGTGGAAAGCCATTGTGGAGAGTCCCCTGTCACCTCTCCTCTTGGCTGGTGGACACTGCCATTGGCCCGTCTGGCGTCCCAGGTGTACCGGCAGTGTCCAGCCTCCTGGGCTCTCTGGGCAGCACCCCTCACTGGCACTGCACGCATGTGCCCAAATGTCCATTCGTCACACTCACAGGAAGCTCTAAACAGCTTTTCCTGGATACACACTGTCACGGCTGCTCTAATTGTGCTGCCTGCAGAGCACTGCTGTACAGAGCTCACATAAACAGAACATCAGGGATTCCCATTACCCGGCACAGTTGGTCCTGATTATTCTCAGCCTCCTGTAGTCGGGAATTCAGATTCTCTTGGAACTGGACCATCTAAATCCAGGCCTCTCAGCAAAGCCCCAGGGGCTCTGGCACTCAGGGTAGCTGCAACTCCAGAGGAATAATACTGCTCTGTGTTAGTGGTAACAACTGGGAAAGGGAGGCTGCCTGGCGTGGCAGGCTCTGCCAGCCAGCCTGTCAGGGATGCTTTGACAGAGCACCTACCATCCAGAACAGTCAGTCTGGGAGGGAGACGAAGAAAAGCCTTACGGGAGGAGGATTCCTCCCTGTACACTCCATTCTCCTGTCAGCTCCTCACCTGCTCTGCTTGGAATGCCCTCCCACACCTGTTCACCGGTAGTCTCCCGCCCACTCTATGCTTCAGTTACTCTGACCGACCGGCTCCTGCAACATCGTCTCCACAAGCACAAGGGAGTTTTCCTCATGTACACACACTGCCCTGGTGAGTAACCATGTCAGCATAGCTCCGTGACGGATGCTTTCCTCTCCCCTCCCTTACTGACATCCATCAGAGCCATGCTGCTCTGCCAAGTTCATGGCCAGGACCATGAGCTCCACTGAGCAGATGCCCATCTGCCTTTCACCTGCTTTCCCTGAAGTTCCCAGGATCTCCAGTGGGCACTGTGAAATACTGCCTAGCAATGGCAGTGCCAGCAACGCTGTAAGAAGAACTAGCCCCTTCCCGCATGGTAATCCCAACGTCTGAAATAACAGGAAGACAGACATTCTGCGTAAGTGACCTCTCACTGTATCTTTGCTGGAGCTGCGTTTGCACTGGACACAGAGCTGTTGACAGCCCTGCACATTCACTGCTGCAGGTTTACCCCTTTGCCTCATCCCTCCCCTAATCCTTTTATGGCCTCTCTCAATTGCTCCATCACCTCCTGAATTTCATCTGCCCAGAGCCTGCTTCCAGAGTGCACGGCTGTCCCTCCTCCTAACACGCTGTATTACCTCTGGATAACACCCAGCTTCAGGCATGTAGAACCTGGTAACACAGGACCTGATTGTGCTCCCACTTACGCTAATGCAAATCAGGAGTGACTCCACTGAAATCAGCAGAATTACAACAGTGTACAAGAGCTTAGAATCAGAGCTGGAGTGTCTGTTGCCAAATCCGTTTGTACCTCTTCTCAGCACTGCTCAGCTCATGAGCTCTCCTGCCACTTGCTAAAAATCTTCACAGGTTTTACAAGTCTTTAAACCATTCCCCGCTGCAGGATGCTGCTCTCTGCCAAGGGCTGTACAGAAAGGGAGCCAGGGCTATGTGACTGACTGCTCTGAGGTGCCTGCCTTTCCATCATTTCTGCCTCTTAAGATCTTTGAAAGGTTCCTTTCAGATGAGACCTTTATATTGAGGTCCCTTCTAGAAGTCCCAGCTCACTTTGCATAAGAGCTAGGGCTTTTCCTTGTGGTTTTGGCCAGAAATTTCCCTTCCCCCTCATAGCTGTGCAGCATGCTAAGCACCAGAGGTGGCTGCGGGTGCCAAAGGGCTCTGAAAGAAGAGCGTGGTGCTTTTTGCAGTCTCTGTCAGGTGCACAGTTTTACTCCCTTTTACAGACCAGAGAAAGGGGTTCTCTGTCACAGGAACTAAGTCTTGGGCTCTTTGCATTTCACATCCAGCAGCAGCTTCTTCGCTGTTAATTATACTCTTCTGTGTAACTTCTGCTCTGCAGCTCCTTTAATCACATCAGATATGGGAACTGAAAAATGTCATTGTTCCTTGGCCGTGAACAATGCCATTCGTGGAGCCCTGAGAAAACGCAAGATGGGTATAAAAAAAGGCGGGCTCTTGTTTCCCCATAATCTCTTCTGCAAACTGACAAAAGAGGGTTTTGTATAGAGAAAATTGCCACATACAGAAACAAAACAAAAATAGAGCATGCGAGCTGGGACCCACTTTTATTTGAAGAGGCACCACAGGGAGATATGCCAAATGTGATTCATTTTAACAAGTTTAGCCCTTGAAAGACAAGAGCAGAGCCCCCCGGTAAGAATAAGGAGGCTAGCAAGGAGGGGCTGGAGGAAGAAAGAAGACACAAGGCCTAACAGGGCGAATGTGAGCAAAGGCGCCTCAAGGCAGTTTTTTCCATCCTAATGCTCCTGGCCGGAAAGTGGTTATTCAAAGACGACCGCTCCAATCTCCTTTTGCCTTCCTTTCTAGTGAGGTGAGTAAAATATGTAAAAAGGAGGTTTTTGCTTCCGCGTCCTTAGCAAACGATGGCAACAATTAACTCCATAATCTTTTGAAGACTTCCTTCTCTCGCACAGGAACCTAAGCAAACCCTGTGCTGCCGGGCAGCTGCCTGCAGAGCAGAGAAGGCTCTAGTGAAATATCACATTTACTTGCACGTGTTAGGGACTGGCCCTGTAATTCCCCAGGTGCTGCAAGGAGCAGAGAAAGACCGATCAATAGAACTGCGAGACCCTTTGGATGAAATCAATGCAGCTGTACAAGCGTTTAAGTCCTGGTGTCATCACATTATTTATTCCCCCAAGTCCGTATCCCACCTCAGAAAAAAGTGTGAGTGTGTGTCTTCCCTTCCATCACCCTGCGCTGTGCAAACCAACCGCAGGCTCCAGGGGCTGGTCTCCGGCCTACGACAGGGTCATGAACTGCGGGCAGCAGAACCTTCGGGTGTGAAGCGTGATCCATTCGAAGCGAAGACAGAGATAATGCTAAGTGTAGTGGAGTAGGTATTCCTGGCCTGGGAGCGGGAGGACAATGGCCTTTCAGTGAGAGTCGCTGTGACACAGAGCTGCTCCTTTCACCCTGTACAAACCATCTCCCTGAGGATCCAAGACAGTCTCATCCTCCTTTTAAGTCATTGCTAAATAGCTTACCCTGGTTTTTCTGAAAGAGGATTTTGTGGCCCCAGGAGAGAGTCACCCAGTCAGGAATCTAGAATCCTGGTGCTCTGGCAGCCTCAGCAGAGTTTCGCACTCAGGCCCATGGACACCATTAGAGGAGTCAATAGGGCCATTCCCCCTTCCTATGTGCAAACGGAGGGGTCAGGACTAGGGAGAGCTCTGCCATTGTGCTTTGCCCCGCGGAAGCCAGGAACCAGCAGCAGCAGCATGGAGCGAGGTGGGGACATCGTCAGGAAAATGACCCATGGGGTTGAGATTTGCCAAATGCTGCAGATTCCCCAAATAGGTGGCACGTTACCCCCACTGCCACTGGCTCCGTCTCCACAGCAGCATTCCCGTGCCTCCCTCAGTGGGGCTCCTGTGGCTATGAACATCCTGCTGTTCACAGCGCCAGGAACCCATGACGCATATTGAATGAGCGGTGGGAACATTCTTCTCCAGCACTTCCACTCACAAGCTCTGCAGACATGGGGAGAGCATTGACAGGCCGCAGGCTGCCCCATGCTGGGGGACATACCATGTGGACAGTGCTCCCATCGACCAGGCCCTCTTTGCTGTGTTTTGCATGGAATTACTATAACTTTCCTCCACTCTCTCCCATTCCATACAGACGGTGGGGAGAGGCCTGAGGCCACAACCCCAACACAACCTAACTACCATGTGTCCAGCCTCATGCAGTACATGCTTCATGTCACACACTGGTGACAGAGCCAAGGGACCCACCAGTATGAAGGAAGACAAAACAAAGACACCGATATCTCAGTCTGGTCCAGCCAAAGCTCCAACTTCAGTCTGATGCAAGATGCAATGTAAGGAAGTGTAAAGGTAACATACTTATCAGTGCAGAACTCTTCCTGGGGAAGAACAGCACAGACAGGAACCAGGGTCCTGCTCAAGTCAGCACAGGAGAAGCACAAGGTGTGGGGACAATTACTGGTGAACTGAGTATGTGCTCTCAGTGCAATCAGTGTATAGCAATAAAGGCCATTTGCGTTGTGAGCTGCGTGCACAGAGGGCTCTCTCCTGAATTTACATAGAGAAGAAATGCAAATACTTAAGCACTAAACCAAATTCTGCCCACAGTATTTATGCACCATAATACAAGACTATAATACTTAGCTCTTATGAGGGGCTTGTCATGCCTGGGTCTCAGAACACTACACCAAGGCAGGACAAGAGCATTCTCCCCATTTTACAGATTGGGGGACTGAGGCAAAGAGAGGGGAAATGACTTGCTCAAAGTCATCCGGCAAGTCAGTGGCAGAGCAGGAAAAACAGCCCAGGTCTCCCGACTCCCAATTCCGTGGAGCAATTCCTTCTTCACTTCAGTGCAACTTGTGAACAAGCCTAGCTGGCAGTATACCCCACATGAAAGGGGGGGGGGTGGAAGCAGCTTTGTGTAAGATCCTTGGGGCAGGGACCATGTATTCATATAGGGTTTGTAAAGCACCTGGGGCTGGGCGGGAACCCACAACCAGGGGCACTGGAACAATTTTTGTAGTGGGGGTGCTGAAAGCCATTGAACAAAACCGTAAACCCTGTATACGATGGAAGCCACTCCAAACCAGGGGGTGCTGCTGCACCCACAGCACCCCTGCCCACCCTGGTGCTGGAGGAGAGTAAGTCGAAGCAGCACTACACCCAATGTCTCCTGCACATGGGAAATAGATGACCCCTGTACAGAGCTGGGTGCTGAACTGGGGGCCGCAGAGGAGCCAGAACACCAGCATCCGGAGATAATCCCCAGGGCCTACGTGGAAAAAACACCCAATGCCCAAGCCCTGTGTAGGAGACAATACCAGTTCCCAGCACAGAAGACAGCGCCCACTGAAACCTAGTCGCTAGGGTTTAGCTCACTGCAAGTTAAATCCAGCTAAGGTCGACCGACGACTTACCAGTGTGAAGAAACCTCTGGTTAGGGGATTAGCAGCATATCCTCACATGTAAACAGACCATTCACCACCATTTCTTCTCGTAAATTAGATTTCCAAACCTATGTCTGTTTGTCTGCAAAGATCAGAATAACCCAAGAAAAGAAAAAGAAGAGACTAAGGAGGGCCACATCCAGCAGCAGGACAGAGCTCACTCCATCCTTCCCGTCTTAACGGTACCCTAGCACTTGCCTGCGATCGTACACATGAAGACTCTGATAAAAAGCTGGTACGGAGAAAAAAGCTCCCTGACTGTCTCTTAGTGGAGAAGCAGTTTTGCTTTCTCCCTCTGGGAAGGGATGCTATATGGTCTTTTGTAAATATCCCATTTGAAAGGGACACAAGGCTTGATTCTTCTGGTCCCGACACTGGTTTCGCGCTGATGTAACTCCACCGACTGCACTGGAATTACTTCTGATTTACATCAGCCTAAGGAGTTCAAAGTCCGATCTGTATGGATCTTCTTGGAAACAGGCCACTGTTTATATGATGTCAAGTGGGACTGTGACAGGAGAATTGACAAAACTGCCAGTGGAGCATGACACTTTAGAAGCTCAGTAGCACCACATCTGCTGGGCTTTGAGGACACACCTTGGGAGCTCAGAAGCGATGCTTGTTCTGGAGTTTGGAGACATCTCGGAAATACCTTCCAGTGTCTTTTCATCTCTCTCTTGTTTTGCATGTTAAAATCAGCTTAGGTGACTTATTATATAATCATTAACCCAAACCACAATTTTCTTTAAACCAAAATATCCTAGAAAGTTAATTTCCAACAGATGTGGAATGTATGTCTAATGCATAAACCCCTGTATTATATGGAACTCTTTGACCAGCAAGGAAATAGCTCATAGTTCACAGAAGACAGTTTTAAGTGAGTTATGTAAGCGCAACCCTGAGAGACTTATGCATACACGGAAATCTTTATATTCTCCATTTAAATGATAGCTCAGCTCGGCTGAGCACCTCTAAGGACAAGTGGAATGACCTCCCCCATGTTCACAGCATACCCACACATGTCTGTACTTAGGCTGATGTTGGCTCTGGACAGTCTGCATTTGTCCGTCTGATAACCTCATAGATTATTTACAGTTTGAAACCTGATCTAGAGAGAAGGCCTTCTGGAGATATCCAGTTCCTTAACAACGACAGTCAGCAACTCAAAGAACTGTTCACTGCCGGCATAATAGCAGCTTTCTGTTTGTTTCCACCCAGCATTTAAATGTGTTACCCAAAGGTTCCTAAAACATCTTTAGATGCACTCAGGACTATCAGAACCACACACTTGTGTAGAATTGTTTACTGCTTCAGGTTATTTCATACTCCCTTCTACACATAAATGACAGCTGTCTTGTTTATTATCTTCATATGCTCAGTTAGGACAAAAATGTACTCAAAAGCACAGTCACAAATTAGGTTACTTAGATTTCTAACCAGTGTCATTAACTAAATCACAAACACTGTTAATTATGTTTCCTATCACCAATTTACAAAGAGACCCTATTGATCCTGGCCCTGCACTGCCAATTACAAAGCAACGACCAGAATAAAAAACAAACAGCGTTTTCTTGCTGGTAATGAGAAGTCTGGCTGGGTCGCTGCACTCAGAGCATACACTGGGGTTTCCGCTTGCAGGTAAGATCACAAACTGTGAGAGTGTCTCCCTGCCCATCCGGAAGAATTACCAAGCTGAAAGCCAAGGGAGAGTAGGCTCAGAAACTGAGCAGGTCTGTTCGAGACAATCATTTGAAGTGAAGGGACTGATTTGAAAAAAACACAGTAACTATATTAGAGAGACAAGGTGGGTGAGGGAGTATCTTTTATTGGACCAACTTCTGCTGGTGAGAGACAATCTTTCAAGCTTACACAGAAGAAGAGCTGTGTGTGGCTCAAAAGCTTGGCTCTCTCACCAACAGAAATTGCTCCAATAAAAGATATTCCCTCACCCACCTTTTCTAAGATCCTAGGACCAACATGGCTACAACAACACTGCGTGCAACAGTAACTATGTGTCAGTTCTCTTAAACCACAAATTACATTTGCACAGACTCTACCCAGTTCCGGAAACTCAGCTAAACATGCAGGTCTCTTGTCTCACTCTCGCACAGTAAACCCCTGCCATAAGTCTCACTGTAAGAACGCCTGCTTGTTGCCATTTTTTATTTGGGCAATGAAGCGGAGGTGTGAGGAGCAATATATTTGTTAGTAATGGTTATAGCTTTGAATTAATGATCTTCCCACAAGCCCTGAGCTAACCCCAGTCAAGAGAGGCATTTTCCATTATCTGATTGAGAAAAATACTGAGGAAAACAGGCCAGCTTTAAATCCACCACACAGACATGCAGCTGGGGAATGACAAGGAAATTCTCTCTAAATTGCTGTTTAAGAAAGTGCAAAAATTTCATTTAAAACTCTGAGGGCAAAAATTTTCTCTCCCCTCCCCAAGGGGAGTCCCAACTCCAATAGTCCCTTGTCCCTACCAGGGGGATCTCCTGGCCGTGTCAATGGGAAGACCTACAGACAGAGAGAGAGTGCAGAATACCCATGTCAAGACCTGCCATGTGGATTGGAGAAGCGAAGTCTGGCCTGTGCTTGCTACCGGGGGTACTGGATGACCGGGTTCATTTCAGAACGTGGATTTCACAGAACAGGAATGTTAACTCTGCTTGATTTCAGTGATTGCTTCCCCAAGGAAGGCACTCACAAGTGTCCCAAAAGGCCTGGTTCTCCGCCCTTATAAGCAGCTGGGAGGAGTTTGAGGACAACACTTGGATCTAACATTCGTTATTCAGATAACGTGCTCTGGTTGGGAAAGGCACACTTTATGATGAGCTCCATCAAACCCTCATGCACACCAATCTCATGAGAACCAAGAATGTTCATTCAGACCTTGCACAACAAAGGAAAATGAATGTTAATTCTGAGCAAAGTTCCCCAATAGATCAAGATTTTTTTCAATCTGAAGATAGTTTCTAACTTGGATTTAATTTAAATCCATCAGTTAATTTTAATTAATTCCCCTGCTCCAACATTCTGCTATTCCAATTGGAATGGTCATACTCTTCTAACAGGAAGTGATGACTATTTCCCAATGCTTGTCAGCTAAGGATTCTTTGAAAATCATCACATTCGAGAATTTGTCAGTCAAAAAAAGAAAAGGAGTACTAGTGGCACCTTAGAGACTAACCAATTTAGTGAAGTGAGCTGTAGCTCACGAAAGCTTATGCTCAAATAAATTGGTTAGTCTCTAAGGTGCCACAAGTCCTCCTTTTCTTTTTGCGAATACAGACTAACACGGCTGCTACTCTGAAACCTGTCAGTCAAAAGAAATCCAAGTTCCCTTTTAGTCCTGACCAAAGAAAGCGTGCCCCCTTCTTTACCTGCCCATTCCAAGGACTGTCTGCCCACTTCACTAGGTCAGGTCAGGTCAAAGTTCAGAAGATCAAAAGTGCCCCTCACCAAAAACAAACAGTGAAATGCATTTGAGAGTAACATCAATCACTCTGCCATTCCTTGCTGGAAAATAGCACTAAGTGCAGAATTCACACATAGGTCACTCAGCCAGTGTAGACTCTTGTCCTGTTCACACAGTATCCAAATTATTTATGCATTTTTTTATTTTTTAAGCAGAGATGTGACTGTACCTTGCTCTTTAGTCATACTTACAGGTGTTTTCCCCCCAAGCAAGAGCCTCAGATAAGTGGAATAGCTCTTCCATGTTGTCCACTCCAGCATGTCCCTTATCCAACCATGAGAGCTCACAGTTAGTCAGACTACACTCCTGAATGGCACTTCTAGGGACAAGAGACCTGGAAAATAATGGCCCAGACAGCAGCGCGATCTGCCCCAGTTCAGGGCCTACAGACATGAGATCCAAAGACACCTGGCCCCTTTGGTTTCTGTGTATTTGCAAATGATTATGTTTGCACACTGCGGCGAGTTCGTACCAGCCTTAATTCCTTCTATTACAAATGTTTAAAACTTCTACTTTGAGCCTCAGTAGGGAGTTAACAGAAGTGTGTTAATGGCAGTTTGTCTTTTAGAGTGTTTTCTAGTCAAGCTGTTATTTCTCTCCACTGAAGAAGCTCTGGGATGGGCAAGGTGCCAAGAACAATTAGACCAAAGCATGCTGTAATCCCCACAGAAAGAGCTCATCATTTTTTGTCTAGTTAGATATTTCTAGGTCTCACAACCACATTTACTCTAGAGTGAGGTGCAGAATGCCCAGGGATTCAGTGCTGGGTAATCCAGCCAACAATGCACACTCTTGCTCAGTCTCTCAGCACTGGGCTTCCATTGGATATAGCCGTTTGAGGAAGTTCAAACTCATAAAAGCTCTTTCCCGGTTTGCTTACAGAACAGGTTTGCTGGTATTGGGGCGATCCCCATCACACCCTGACATGGAGTACAGAGTCAAAGGCTTCTCCATGGCAGAATCTACTGTACTAGCCTCCAGTTTAGCAAGGCTGCAACTGATAGAGAGCAAAAGGCTGCAAGAATGCAGCATTTCCGCCCTGAGAATAGCCAACAGCACAAAGCAGATTGAAGATTCCTGTTCTGATGACGGATTCAGGGCTGTTTTGGGGCACTAGAGTGGGATGCCCTACAACACCCTTAGGGAAGGTATTGCCTCTCAGATTCCCAAATTATTTATTTGTATCTCTGTTGATTTTTTAAACCATTCCTATCTAATACTCTGGCTGCAGATACAAAGCTTATAAAACAGAAAAGGTGTCCACAAATGATATTAAATTATCTTAAATCCTCCCTTCTCCCTCCACCAGCCTCTCCCCAGCCCTCCCAGCTCCCCACCCACCAACCCCTCCCTCGCCTATCCCCCAGGCTCAGCCCGCCTGACTGGCCCCATGGGGCCCGGGACCAGGACAGCATGATCTGGCTTGTAGGGTTTTCTGTTCCTGTTTGTCCTGTTAAATATCATTCTTTGTGTTTCTGAGATGCCCAAGATGGAGCTGCCTTCGCTGGGGCAACTGCAAAGCTGGGGTCTCCTGCTCTTTGGCTGCCTGATTCTCAGCTTTAATGCTGCAGTTTAAGGCTGTTTTTTCCCCTTAGCTTTTTGCAAAGTGCTGCAGTTCAGGTTCATCATCTCCCTTCTCAGACAAACCCAGAGACACGGCCACACCCTCCCCGCGGGAGCCAGTATAGCAAAGGATGCATCGCCCCATCCAGGATGCCTCACCCAGGAGCACTGCTGACACAGGGACAAAATATCTGTGTTCAGGAGCAACTGCTTGTTCCTAAATTGTGCTGCTAGAGATGTGAAAAATAAAGGGGGGAGGGTGGGGGGAAGCCCCTGAGTCTTAATGTTTTCCACAAGTTAGGAATTCTGAACAGTATTCATACCCCCCATCCCCCTCCACGGCCTTGTACCCCGGCCCCACGTGCTCCTGCCCCCAAACACCAGCAGTTCCCCTCTGGGCCCTGCGAAAGTCCTCAGATTCTGCCGGCCCTGCACCTAACCTCATGCTGGGCCCCTGCTGCCTTTTTGCCTGTCTGGGCCCTTTGATTCCCTCGCTAATGCCTGTTAATCCATCCCAGTCACTGCTCAAGAAAATCCTTCTGAGCAAGAATTAGAATCAGTTCAGGGAAAGGAATTTCTACCGAAAGGGTTACACACAGGGCTAAAGCCAAGTCACAGTGGTGGAGAGCATGGGCCCCATCCCGGCTGTGGAGAACAGGTCCTGCCCCGAGCATGGAGAGCAGGGCCCACCCCGGGGACAGAGAGCAGCATTCAGAAGTAGTCACGCTGCCTACAGAACTGCCAAACGCACAAGGATTTGAACATAGCAAAGAAAAGCTCTTTTTGAATTTGGTTTCATTCTCGTGCCGTCTCCTCTTCCACCTCTTCCTGTGTCATTACCTCCTCCCCATGGTGCTCCTCGTTTACAGCACATCAACTTCCAAACCAAGGAACGCTTTGTCACAGGGCCGGTGCAGATAATGAACCCTCCGGCACTTGCATAACTCTGTCCTGCCTCACTGGTGGCTGGGGAGCGTTCCTACCCATTGCTGTGCCATGGTTGTGTAGCCATGCAGCCTGGCAGCTAGCATTCCTGCGTGTCCACATTTCTGGTGGCCAAGAGCAGCTCCTACACTGTTACTAAGGTTTCCTTTCTCTTCTCCCATTATTATTCTCTACCTCTGGACTATTGGAAATGAGAACTCCAGTGAGCTGCTGACGTTCTCTAGTGTCTCTTTTTCAGGCTCTTGTCCCATGGGGCTGAGCTGGAGGACAGAAAATGTGTCAGAGTTCTTCTCCCAGTCTGTTCAACAGCAGCATTATTCCTGGAAATACATTTGCGTCTGGTGCTGTAAGCGTACCATAGAATTTGACGTCTCCTCCCACACACATGGAGCCACAGCTGCAGCTGCGATCACAAAGGGGAGGGGTCAACCATGTCCACCTTCCTTGCAGCATGGCTGTTCTTCCACATCCCGGTAGGAGACTGGCTTTTTGGGGAGAGGTGACTTGCTCTTGGTTCCTAATGTAAGATGGGAGCATCCCTGGCTCAGAGCGTTGAGCGAGAGACCAGGGCGAGGCGTCAGCATGGGCTCCCTGAGCTAAGAGTCTGGGAAGCGCAGTGTCATGTCACTCGTCACTGGGCATTGGTCACAACGCAGAGCTTTTCACCTGTAGATCACTGGTCCAGTGTGACCCAGCTTAACAGTGACTGATGGCAGCTTGGTGGCCGATGTGAATTCCGTTGGAGGGTCTACCTAGCACCGGGCAGAGCGCTCATTCTTATACTGTGACTCCCCTATAGATAACCTTGTGATGCTGCCACAAGCATTCCTGGGAGACTTCAGAGACCCTTCGGGTCACCAGCACATTCAAGGCTGGTGTTTTTATGCTGGAAACAGACACTTCAGGATCCTGTTATTAAAACTGCCCTCAAACCAACCCTAATGCTGAGAATCCGGCAGCTTCACAATCACCCTGCATGCAGGAACCTGGCCCACAGCAGGGTTTGTTTTGTTTTGTTTTTTGCAATGGATTCAACAGAAACCTGAAGTTCTCAAAAGCAAGTTTTGATCTTTCATCACATCCTGTATTTCCTTGAAGTGCAAAATCCAGGAGTCTGGTAGGCAGGAAAGGGTCAGAAAAGCTTGCTGCACAAGGAGGTTTGGTGGGACAGCGGGTCACAGTCCCACAGCGCTCTGCTCCTTGCAGCTTTTAACTGGCTAACAAATCTGTCCATCGCCTCACACTTGGGTGAAAGGTTTTGTTAAAGTAAATAAATAAGAAAGCTGTTTGTCCCTGGATTCCTCTTCTCATCTGGGCCCAGCAGAGATGATCTTCCAAGATGCAATCATCATTTTTTATGACACACCTGAACCTTTCCCAAGTTAAAGAGCCAGCAGGAGCTGTATGACTGAAATTAGGCTACAGAAACAGTCACATTTAAGTCAGACAGTGAGAGTGGAACATTCAGATTTTTCTAGTTAAGAGTTTCTTTTAAAGAATAAAGCATGGAATAAAAACCTCTGCAGTGCCAGTTTCTACAATGTGTTCCCAATTAGAAGCAGAAAGCTCTGAGGACTTATTTATATATCAACTTTTAACCTGGATACTATCTGCTTTGGTCATGGTGAGAACTATATTATAAGTAACTTAGCATCTATAAATTTCTCTTTAAATCTACCCACCAAACACATACTCTAGGAGCAAGTGAAAAGAGCCCAGAAGGTAGTGATATGTGCCTTCACTCTGACATTCTGCGCACTCCATAGCTGAAAGAAGTTCCACTTGGAATACTTATATAGTCAGTGGTCTCTATTAATTCCCACTGGAAAACACTAGGACCTGGGCCAGCAAGCTGGGCTCCTTGGCTCAGAGAAACAACTTTGAGAATCTGACTGCCAAGGATTCTCGAACAGGCATATGGTGAAACTCAAAAGAGACTATCTAGCATTTCTAAGCTGAGCCTACCAAGGGACAGGAAATTATCCTTCAAATAAACAAATCAAATCAAATCAAAACAGCTGATTACATGGGGAGGCCTGGATGGGCCTGTCTACACTGCAGCGGGGAGTGAGCCTCCCAGCCCTGACAGACAGACTCATACTTCCGGCGCTCAAACCAGTGCACTAGAATTAGCAGTGCGGACGTTGCAGCTCAGGTTCTCAAGCCCACATGAACCCCGGGGCTGGAGCTTGGGTGGCTAGCCGGAGCCTCCACTCAAGCTGCAGCATCATACTGGGCCCTGGTGTACTCAATTGCCTACTACTGTGCACCGGTGTGAACAAGGAGCTGCATATCCACCTTGCAGACAGGCAACTTGAATCAGACCCTGCAAATCGTCATGGGAACTTCAAAACAACACCTCTGCCAGGGCTTTCTATAATAGTAAACATCAGACCTCCAGCTATCTTTCGAGATAGAGCCACAGCACAAGAACTTAAATGCACTGAAGACTACCTAGAATTTCCCATCCGGCAAGTTATGGACAACATACCCCAACAATGCCTGAAATTGCAAAACCTACCATGGACCACATCTGACCAGTTAATGTGTCTGAATCCTGCCAGGCAATGACAAAGTGTCTGGCCCTCATCCACTGCTCCAAACAAGCACATTAGCACTAACCCAACAAGTCGTCCTTCTGGTTTCGACCTGCCACGCAGACTTTGGACCACACGGAACCGCATCCGAACAAACCTTGGAAGATATAGCTACTTGATGTACAAGTGGAAAATCAGAGACTCCCCTTCGTTCAGCTGCGGTGAAAACATCCAAACCATGGAACACGTCATAATGCAGTGTCCCAGCTACGGATTCAAAGGTGAAATGGGGATATCCACAGTGTCACACAGCAAGCCTTGGAATGGCTTATGGACCCACAGTAGAGACCTCTGTGGAGAAAGAAGTGGTTCGGGACTATTTAGAAAAGCTGGACGAGCACAAGTCCATGGGGCCGGATGCGCTGCATCCGAGAGTGCTAAAGGAGTTATCTTTGAAAACTCATGGCAACTGGGGGAGGTCCCAGACGACTGGGAAAAGGCTAATGTAGTGCCCATCTTTTAAAAAGGGAAGGAGGAGGATCCGGGGAACTACAGGCCAGTCAGCCTCACCTCAGTCCCTGGAAAAATCATGGAGCAGGTCCTCAAGGAATCAATTCTGAAGCACTTAGAGGAGAGGAAAGTGATCAGGAACAGTCAGCATGGATTCACCAAGGGCAAGTCGTGCCTGACTAATCTAATTACCTTCTATGAAGAGATAACTGGCTCTGTGGATGAGGGGAAAGCAGTGGACGTGTTGTTCCTTCACTTTAGCAAAGCTTTTGACACTGTCTCCCACAGTATTCTTTACCAGCAAGTTAAAGTAGTATGGGCTGGACGAATGGACTATAAGGTGGACAGACACCTGCTAGGGGAGGTCTAGGTTTACTTGGTCCTGCTTCAGCTCAGAGGGCTGGACTTGATGACTTCTTAAGGGCTCTTTCAGCCTGACATTTCTATGATTCTATGATGACTGCAGCAATCTCAGGATGGCATAGGTGACTGTGTGAGCAAATATGGACCTTGGATTGGCAATGGAATGGCCTGGAAGAGCAATTCAGCCTCACTACAGCCACTTTTAGAAGTAATAGTCCTGCTTTCAGGTAGGTTTATCTTACTGACAAACCATCATAAATGGTACCTTAGGACAGCATGGACAGACAGACAGATATACCCATGGTTTCACAAAGAAGAAGGCAGCGAGCCAGTACATCTATCTATGCAGGTATATAAGCCATGCTCATCACTATGGTATCTGATTGCACACATTAATATCCCAAACTCAGATCAGCTGAAAGGAACTGATCCCAGACCTTGTACCCGAGCGGTCTTTGTTTCACTGGAGATACTCTTTTTAGCAACAAAAAAATAAACTTTTTTTCGTTAGTATTGAGAAACATTAAAGACCCTCAAAATCATAGCAGTTAGCATATTTGCAACACAAAATAAGTAACACAACCACTGTGTGTTACCATCTTACACACATCCTGCACCAGTTGGGTTTTCATTACTAATTTATCCAGCATCTCATCCTTGTTCATGAATAATGCTTCAACACTGTGACCAGATTCTCTTAAGCAGTGTGAGCCCTGTGCTGTGCTTCTGAAAGAAACTTAGTTAATGGGAAAACCTTAGAATGTCCTCAGAAAATGGAGGGAAATAGTAAACGTTCTCTGACTGCTCCACAGTACATGAAACAGACCTCTAAATGGTGAAAAGTTCAAACGCTCTCGGGTCTTGATAGGGCAGGGACCTTGTGCAAAGCTAACCATGATCTGCTTTCCTCTCCCAAAAGAGGCTGCACAGTATGTACTTTCGGAGCAGGGGTGATTTTCCCTACACTGCCGTGATTCCAGATGAATGGCAGACGGCTCGAAGAGCGTGGTATAATGTCACACTCCCAGGGCCGAGCCACCAATGTCACATCGCCCATAAGAAGAGAGCTCAAAATACAGCTAGATCAGAGACAGAAACAGTTTTTGTTCCATTCTACATTATGCTTCTTTAAAAAGTATCCTAAGACCACTTTACATGAGCCCTGAATAAGGAATTTCCAACCTAAACTGCACTGCTAATGAGACAGCTAAATGTTAACAGTTGTCCTCTTACCTCATTCGGTACCTTGTCTTAGAATGTGGGAGACATGAACCAGAGTTAGAACAAAGGATTGGGAATAAGTCAGACTTCAGCAGGCATTACAGTACACTGTGGTGAGAGTATAGGCATCCACAGGATCTGACCCCCCAGCCTTTTGCACTCTAGTATATTTGTAGGCTAGTTTGGCTTCACTGGAAGATCCTAAAATCTTTGGTTGGAGAATAAGGCTCCTGTAGTCTATTCCTGTCTCTGTCATTAAGTCACTGTGTGGTCATAAGTAAACTAAACTCTCTCTACCTGCCTTTCCCCATCTGTAAAATGGGGGATACGGTTATTTACCCACCTCACAGGGAGGTTGGGAGGGTTAATTAATTGGTGTTGTCAAGAACTTTGAGGCCATTAGATGAAAGCCCACTGTAATGTTCATTGATCTCTGCAATTTGAGGGGCTGGAATCAGCCTGTTTTCCTTTCCCGTCACCGTACCGTAGGTGACAGTAAAATTCTTTCTTGTTCCATGTTTCCACCTACATGGAAACCCTGCAGCCCTTGGCTCCTCCATGCAGTCCACAGCTATGGCTTAGGGACTGGGTATGAAATAAGAGACGCAAAGCTGGGGAGATGAGGGGGGAGGGGAGGACGGGACACTAGATTCCAGCTTCTCCCTGTGAGGCCACAGATTGTGAGGATGGATATTAAACAGACTGAGTTGCTTCTACAGCTTATACTATAATTTTCACTACACCTGCTATAAAGATAATAAGCAGAGAACGTAGCCTATTGGGAGTGCATTGGCTCCTCCAGGCTTGTTGATTTATGTCCCATTAAGCACAATAAACAATACAATTACTCAACTCTCATGAACCAAACTCAGAGAAAAAAAGTCATTCACACTATTAACAATAGCAATTTAATAGCTGCCATCATGCATTCCCCTGGCACAGCGACCCCTTTTCTACAGGATGAAGATATGAGCCAAAGCATCAGGCACCAGCTAGCGAAAAAGTGCACAAACAGTTAACCTGTATGAATCCATGGCACATTTCAGCCAAGGTGGCCTTCTCTAGCTCCAGGGACACGACTCCAAGACCACAGGTCACTCATGCTCTTTGACCAAAAGTCAGCCTCTAATGAGGCTTTCACCATCTGTGACCGGGCCATGGCTCAGGCCCTTGCTTTAGCATATATAATGGAGACCTGGCTGACTGACACTTCTGAGCCCACATGTCTCTTGCTGGTTTCAGAACAAACTGAGGGAGGTCTGAGGAGGTGGTGTGGTTGTGTTGTTGCACCTAGCCTCAAATGCACAAAGTTACACATCCCCAGTGTAGACCTAATGAAGTATGCATAATGCATGTGTGCGAGACCCAGGATGGAATTTAGATGGGTACTGATCTTGGGTACTGATCACCTGGTAGCACCACAGAAGCTCTGGCTGAGTTCCTCTCCACAGTGGCATTGGAGACCCCAAGACTGATTGTTGTGAGTGACTCCAACCACCACATGGGAAAGGAGATGAAAATAATGGGTGAGAAGATTTTGTACCTTCCTGCTGGTTGACCTTGTTTTCAATGAATACGTGCCCAGCTTTTAGAAATAACTCGGGGGCTCCCTCTTGTAGATGTGCCCCTCTAGGCCTGCAAGCAAGAGTCATTGCGTGAACAGCTGCCAAAAGATGCAGAGGAGAAACAAAGAGGCCTCATTGCTATTAGCTGCTATGATGATGTCAAGTCCAGGGATGTCAGTCTCATTAGCACTAGTGGATTGTGTAGGATGGTCTTGGAATGCACAAGGCGAGGTATTTCCAGTAGGGATAAGGAGGTTTTAGTACCGTTATACAAGGCACTGGTGAGACCTCACCTGGAATACTGTGTGCAGTTCTGGTCTCCCATGTTTAAGAAGGATGAATTCAAACTGGAACAGGTACAGAGAGAAGGGCTACTAGGATGATCCGAGGAATGGAAAACCTATCTTATGAAAGGAGACTCAAGGAGCTTGGCTTGTGTAGCCTAACCAAAAGAAGGTTGAGGGGAGATATGATTGCTCTCTATAAACATATCAGAGGGATAAATACCGGAGAGAGAGAGGAATTATTTAAGCTCAGTACCAATGTGGACACAAGAACAAATGGATATAAACTGATCATTGGGAAGTTTAGACTTGAAATTAGACAAAGGTTTCTAACCATCAGAGGAGTGAACTTTTGGAATAGCCTTCCAAGGGAAGCAGTGGGGGCAAAAGACCTATCTGGCTTTAAGATTAAACTCGATAAGTTTATGGAGGAGATGGTATGATGGGATAACATGATTTTGGTAATTAATTGATCCTTAAATATTTGTGGTAAATAGGCCCAATGGTCTGTGATGGGATGGGATCTGAGTTACTACAGAAAATTCTTTCCTGGGTATCTGGCTGGTGAATCTTGCCCATATGCTCAGGGTTTAGCTGATCGCCATATTTGGGGTCGGGAAGGAATTTTCCTCCAGGGCAGATTGAAAGAGGCCCTGGAGGTTTTTCGCCTTCCTCTGTAGCATGGGGCACGGGTCACTTGCTGGAGGATTCTCTGCTCCTTGAAGTCTTTAAACCATGATTTGAGGACTTCAATAGCTCAGACATAGGTGAGAGGTTTTTCACAGGAATGGGTGGGTGAGATTCTGTGGCCTGAGTTGTGCAGGAGGTCGGACTAGATGATCATAATGGTCCCTTCTGACCTTAGTATCTATGAATATCATTACAGAGTCCTGGAGATACGTCAAGCTGGGATTCCACTGCCAGCCTCCTACTACACCCACAAATGCACACATCAGCCACGTCTGCTCTGTGTGGCACTCTGTCCCCCCAGGCATGGCTTATGCACAGACAGTAAGTAAGGGAACCGATGCTAAGGTGTACCCCTCACTGAAATTTGCCAAAGCTTTCTTCAAAAAAACAGTTTAGGGAACACAGAGGAATCTGCATCTTTAGGCTTGCTCACATATCATCATGGTCTCCAAGAAAAGACATTGTCATCATCAAACCAGGTCTCCCTCTTAGCCTTTCCCAAAATGAATGAATGATACATACAGGGCTCTGTAATCTCAATGGAGTATGCAAGCAACAGTATCCTTTACACAGAAAGAGCCAGGCATTAAAACAGCGACTGGCGGACAGCCAGTCAAGAGCATACAGACAATGAGTGCAGCTCAGGGCACTTTGACTGTGAACCTCAGGGAGGATTCTCTTAGGCGATTTATTGCGGAGTTCTTCACTCTTACACACATTTCCAGTGATTCTGATTTAGAAAGTTCGTTTCTGTACGTCTTGTATTTTGCCCCAGGCAGTTATTCCAGCTACATCTTCCAGGCTTTCCTGTCAGCCACTGGACTCCCCAGGCTTTATTTATCTTGAGCTGGACTTCCTCTTCATGTTCCAGGAGAAGACCTAGCTCTGCTTAGGTTGCAGTGAGTGGGGCTGCCCAGAGTGGTCTGCTCTGAAAGCTGGTGCGTGCTGGTGAACCGAGCACTTTGCTGCTTCTGTTGGATTTCCAAGACTGCCTCGCATTGGCAGGGAGCCCGAAGGGGACAGCACTGTGGGAGGGCGCCTGACTCAGTGTGGAGTGGGGGGCTCAGAAGCAATTCCTTCAGTGGGACAGCAGCCACCTCAGGAAGATCACAAGGCCATCTGGTAGGGAGGCCAGCTCGGCAATGGAGACCTTTCCTGTGGACAGCTCCACAAAGCAGTTGTTTCAAGCCTCCCAGTGGGTTACGCTCCTGCCTTCCCCCAGGAGACAAACGTCCAGCAGAGCTCTGCCTGTGAGGGCACAGCCAAGCAGACATTCGAAGGACATCCAGCCTCACCCCCCAGCTACCAGAGCCACCTTACCCGACAAGGCCGGCAATTCAGATAAGTGTCAAAGGCATCATGCCTAATAAGGCCAGAGGAAGGTCAGCTGCCCTGTCTGAGCAGCACTTCAAAAGCTTTCATCAGATGTAAACCTTATCCTGGACATCAGCAGCCTTCCATAAATAAAGAGACACATCCCACCTTCCAAAGCAAATTACACAAACGATGTTTGGCTTTGAGGAGGATTCCTGTGAGGCAACTCTCTATTATTTCCCCTCCGTACACCTGGGCATTAACCAGGGAGCCAAGGTCATTTATTGCTTTCTCATTCAAAACAATCTGGATTGTGTCTCCCTGAAATCATTACCACATTGTGACAGCAGCTGGGAAGCCCTGTGAAAGCACTTCACTCTGCAGTCATACAGCTGCCAGATATGCACATGTGATCAGAGTGTAAAATAGAGGCCCGGCCACAGCCCAGCGCAGGAGGCTCAGAACTGCACACTAACTTAGGGAGTGCACTGAACATGTCTTGAGTACACAGCCATCAAGGTAGAATCATACAATGATCAGCTTTAACTTGGCCACGAATTAGGGGACAGAAACCCGATGACATCGTTGGCAGCAGAATTGGGAATGAAGCACCCTAACTACAAGAAGTGACAAAGCCAAAGTGGGGCCCAACATCTAATGAGATCAAACAAATTCCTTGCTCAAGGAAAGAAAGGGGGTCCCATTGCCCAAACTGCAGGAGATCCCCACAGCTTCAGCCTGGACAAAACACTTTCATTTTAGAAGAAGCAGCTATTGTCCCCAGATGTTAACTTGTTCCTTGCTGAAGATCTGCAATGGATTTTGTAGTGTGAATCCCAATGACTCGGATGCAAGTTGTGTGGATAAAACTCTTTGAATCACAGAATCATAGAACCATGGGGTTAGAAGGGACCGCAAAGGTCATCAAGTCTAACCCCCTGCCACGATGCAGGATTTGCTGTGTTAAGCCACCCCAGGCAGGTGGCTATCCAGGCCTCCTTTTGAAAGTCTCCAGTGAAGGAGCTTCCATGACCTCCTGAGGCAGCCTGTTCCATTCTCCTACTGTTCTTACAGTTAGGAAGCTTTTCCTGAGATTTAATCTAAATCTGCTGTGTGTACTTTGAAACCATTGCCTCTTGTCCTACCCTCTGTGGCAAGAGATAACTAGTTTCTCCATCTTTTTCATGGCAGCCTTTCAATTATTTGAAGACTGCCATCATGTCCCCCCTTAATCTCCTCTTTTCCAAACTAAACATACCCAGTTCCTTCAGCCTTTGCTAATATGGCTTGCATTCCATCCCTTTGATCACCTTTGTCGCTCACTTCTGGATCTTTTCCAATTTCTCTACATCCTTTCTATACGCTGGTGACAAAACCGGACACAGTACTCCAGCTGAGGCCTAACCAGTGCTGAGTAGAGCGGTACTGTCCCCTCCCAAGATTTGCATGCTATGCCTCTGTAACTGCAACCTAAAATTGCATTTGCTTTTTTTGCAACAGAATTGCATTGACGACTCATGTTGAGGTTGCAACTTCATGCAACTCTTCAGAAAATAGGATACATTTAGCACAAACACTGAGATGCAGTCACATGCATGGCACTTCCTGCTACACAGCATGCGAGACATACATTATGCAGCCAGCCCCCCCATGTAGCAAAGCAGCACAGAATTGTGTGGCAAACCAGGAATTGTCAGCAAGATTAACTGATCACAAAGTCATTCAATAACCTTTGGTTTCATTGAAAGGAGTCTTAAAATGCCCTACAAAATGAAAGCATGGAACTAGCTTATATTATTGGTCCTGCCAGTATTTCCACAATGGACAAACCTTTTAAATGGTCTTTTCACTTTTTTCAAGACGGTTCTCTCTATGCCTGTGTAAGTGAAGTGAATTAGAAACTGTAAAATTCACCTAGAGGTGGTGACGAAGTGAAGGGAAACAAAGGGGGTGCTGGTGGATAGAGCATTTCTTAGGATTAACTTCAGAGTTGATACCTCATTGGGGTGAATGGAACTATACTAGGAGGATGTGGGGGGGAAGATTCATATTTGCCGCTGTCACTTTTTTGCATGCAGTTTTCTGTTGTGCAAAGCTAGAGCAATGAGGGAGGGAGGCACATGCAGCTGCAGCAGGGCTAAGGAGCTCTGCCTGGCAGCTGCCTCCTTCTGCAAGCTTTCCTTTGACCCCACAAGTGCTGTGTCTCCTCTCTGCTCCTGGTTGCTCCTCGCACCCTGGTCTCCAACTGGACACACTCTGGGGCACACCTTGAAAAAGTAAGGGTAAGAAGCAAATCACCAGGGTGCTTCATATGTATTGAATGGCACTATCAGACATAGTGCAGTGGCTCATCACCAGATGCCTGGCTGTCTGGAAATGTTTCCACAAGCCTTTAGGAATCATGCACAGGCTGGCAAGCCATAAGGCAGCTATGCTGGAGGAATTTGCAGTTTTCTTCTGGTCACAGCCATTTCAAAGGGGTGCAAATGAAGCTGAATGTCTGAGAACAGTGGACAAGTGGCAACCATTTTGCTTCCATGGGTGCAGCAGAAATCAATAGCAGGTAGCATCTCTTATCACCACATCAGAACAGACCACTTCTCAATTCTGAAATCAGAGGAAGAGAAGAAATCTTTCCAAACCCACCATGCGTAGATTCCTCCAGTGCAGTGAGGCCATGCAGGGCACCGCAGCGAAGGAGAGGAAGAGTCTCAAGGCAACATTTTAAATTGCAGTTCCCAGGCATGAACCACGAATGCGTCCCTTGCAGCTTGAAGAGGTCCCTGAACACAGAGGGTTTCCCAAAAGTTCTCCAGAACAGGGACATGTATCTTACAGACCACTGAATAGTGTCCATTCACACTAGTGCCCTCTTTGAGGCATTCACAAGTGACTCGACTTTCCAACACAATACCTAGTGTTGTACATTTACCTCCAGCATAAGGTTAAAGGTCAAAACATGATGGAAAAACAATTGCTGAAGAGGGCGGTCTCCTCTTCTCCGCATTTCACCATTTGCTCGGCAGAGCTGGACCCCGTGTAGCACTGTCCGCCAGGATGGTTAACTTTAATCATGTGAGGAGAGAGATTAGAGCAGAGGTGGGCAAACTACAGCCCGCAGGCCACATCCGGCCCACGGGACCATCCTGCCCGGCCCTTGAGCTACTAGCTGGGGAGGCTAGCCCCCGGCCCCTCCCCTGCTGTCCCCCCTTCCCCACAGCCATGCCGCCGCGGGGGCAGTGGGGCTGTGAGCTCCTGCCACTTTGAGCGGCATGGTAAGGGGGCAGCAGCAGCGCGTGGGCGGCAGTGAAACAGTTGGGTAGGGAGTCCTGGGGGGCAGTCAGGGGACAGAGAGCGGTTGGATGGGGCAGAGGTTCTGGGGCGGTCAGGGGTTGGGGAACAGGGGGGGTTGGATAGGGCGTGGGAGTCCCGGGGGGCCTGTCGGGGAGGGGTGGATAGGGGTCAGGGGACTGGGAGCAGGTGGGTGGATAGGGGGTGGGTTCCAGGGAGGGCCGTTAGGGGCGGGAGTCCTGGGGGGGGGCGGTCAGGGGACAAGGAGCAGGAGTGGTTGGATAGGTTGAGGGTTCTGAGGGGGGCAGTCAGGGGACAGGAAGTGGGAAGGGGCAGATAGGGGGCAGGGGCCAGGCTGTTTGGGGGGCACAGCCTTCCCTATCTGGCCCTCCATACAGTTTCACACCCTGATGTGGCCCTCAGGCCAAAAAGTTTGCCCCCTCCCCACCCCGGATTCGAGTCTCCTTAGCACCAAACTGAAGAGCTCACTCCCTCCACTCTTAGCCATGCAGATGTCCAGGGTTCTCCCCTCCTACACCACTCCGGTCTTCCACCTTCTCTTACTCCACTTCTAAGGGATCATTGGAACCAGCAATCTGCACGAGTTATCACTGGTTGCAACAGACAGCAACCCCACTGCGAGCACATTTACCGTAGGAAAATCAATCAGTGTGAACTATTCTCCAACCAAGCCACTACACTGACTAATGCGGGGTGAGCCATTCCAGTACAATGACCAGATTATCTCTCTCTCTCTGGTTTGGTTCTTGCTTCAGTTTTCAAAAGCACCAAGTGCTCAGAAGTCCTGATGTTGCTAATAATTGGAGTTTAAAGCTGGAGCATTAATAAGTTATAACTATTGCATTTTGGATGGACAGAGAGCTGGCCTTCTCTAATCAGACTGGGACATTCCTTCATCTGAGCCAGGTTTCTCCACAGGGAAATGTGTAAAGTTGTCATTAAAATATGTCATTTACCTGCTCCGTCACCTTTGTTTTTAACTGGGCATTTATCACTGGACTGACGGTCCTGGAGCCTGAAGGCGTGCTCTCTCCATTCTCAGATCAGCCACGGCACAGTCAGCGGCTGTACAAGTAAGGCCCATCACAGGACAAGGTTTGGTGCCCTCTGCACTTTCACCCAGCTGCACGCCAGTCAGGAACACAGTGCTCTAAAGGCATAGTCTGAGCAGCAGCAGCAAATGGCCTCCATGTATGGCTGTGCCATGCCCAGCTGGAGCAAACAAGGAGTTAAGCTTTCCCTTAAGTGATGAAGTAAAGATGTTGATCCGATGCAGTGAGCTGTAGCTCAGGAAAGCTCATGCTCACATAAATTGGTTAGTCTCTAAGGTGCCACTAGTCCTCCTTTTCTTAATGTTGATCTGTGCACTCACTTTGTGCAGCTCTCATCTTGGACTGCAGCATTCATAAGCCACAGCATTTTGCTGCATATTTTTGAAATTATTTGTCAGAAAAGAATGTCAATGACATAGAAAATGAGTTGCAGATGTAACCTTTTTAAGCACTGATAATGATTTAAGCCATTTGAAAATGAATCTTAGCTCACAAGTGGCCACATAACATGAGGTAGTTTCTGGAATGAAGGCCAGCATAGTGGCTGTGGAATCATAACTGATCCAGATGTCATGGCCCAGTTCAGCAACCCAACACCTCACCACCACCCAACCCATCCCTCAAAGAGCAACTACCTTCCTCTGCAGAAACGCTCATATTCACCAGTAGCATTGTCCTTTCTGAGCAGTGAAGGTTACGGATAACTCCTCTTCCTCCTCCAGCCCAGACCTCCAAGGCACCCTAGAGCCCTTCCTGTGCAGATTCACAGATTCCAAGGCCAGAAGGGACCATTATGAATATCTAGTCTGAGCCCCTGTATAACACCAAACAGAGAACTGCCCCCAAATCATTCCTAGAGCAGAGCTTTTAGAAAAACATCCAAAATCTTGATTTTAAAATGGTCAGTGATGGAGAATCCACCGCGACCCTTTGTAAATTATTTGAATAGTTAATTACCTTCACTCTTAAAAATGTATGCCTTATTTCCAGTCTGAATTTGTCTCGCTTCAGCTCCCAGCCATTGGACCATGTTACACCTTTCTCATTAGACTGAAGAGCCCATTATTAAATATTTGTTTCCCAGGTAGATACTTATGGACTGTAATAAACTCAGCCTGTAGCCTTCTGTTTGTTAGTCCTAAAATGTTCAATTTATGTAGCCTATCATAAGACTTGTTTCATAGATTCATAGATATTTAGGTCAGAAGGGACCATTATGATCATCTAGTCTGACCTCCTGCACAATGCAGGCCACAGAATTTCACCCACCACTCCTAAAAAAGACCTCACACCTATATCTGTGCTATTGAAGTCCTCAAATTGTAGTTTGAAGACCTCAAGGAGCAGAGAATCCTCCAGCAAGTGACCCGTGCCCCAGGCTACAGAGGAAGGCGAAAAACCTCCAGGGCCTTCCAATCTGCCCTGGAGGAAAATTCCTTCCCGACCCCAAATATGGCGATCAGCTAAACCCTGAGCATATGGGCAAGATTCATCAGCCAGATACTACAGAAAATTCTTTCCCGGGTAACTTGGATCTTACCCCATCTAAAAACCCATCACAGGCCATTGGGCCTATTTACCATGAATATTTAATTACCAAAACCATGTTATCCAATCATACCATCTCCTCCATAAACTTATCGAGTTTAATCTTAAAGCAAGATAGATCTTTTGCCCCCACTACTTCCCTCGGAAGGCTATTCCAAAACTTCATTCCTCTGATGGTTAGAAACCTTCGTCTAATTTCTAATCTAAATTTCCTAGTGGCCAGTTTATATCCATTTGTTCTTGTGTCCACATTGGTACTGAGTTTAAATAATTCCTCTCCCTCTCTGGTATTTATCCCTCTGATATATTTATAGAGAGCAATCATATCTCCCCTCAACCTTCTTTTAGTTAGGCTAAACAAGCCAAGCTCCCTGAGTCTCCTTTCATAAGACAAGTTTTCCATTCCTCGGATCATCCTAGTAGCCCTTCTCTGTACCTGTTCCAGTTTGAATTCATCCTTCTTAAACATGGGAGACCAGAACTGCACACAGTATTCCAGGTGAGGTCTCACCAGTGCCTTATATAACGGTACTAAAACCTCCTTATCCCTACTGGAAATACCTCTCCTGATGCATCCCAAGACGACATTAGCTTTTTTCACAGCCATATCACATTGGCAGCTCATAGTCATCCTATGATCAACCAATACTCCAAGGTCCTTTTCCTCCTCCGTTACTTCTAGTTGATGCGTCCCTAGCTTATAACTAAAATTCTTGTTATTAATCCCTAAATGCATGACCTTACACTTCTCACTATTAAATTTCATCCTATTCCTATTACTCCAGTTTACAAGGTCATCCAGATCCTCCTGTAGGGTATCCCTGTCCTTCTCTAAATTAGCAATACCTCCCAGCTTTGTATCATCTGCAAACTTTATTAGCACATGCCCACTTTTTGTGCCCAGGTCAGTAATAAAAAGATTAAATAAGATTGGTCCCAAAACTGATCCTTGAGGAACTCCACTGGTAACCTCCCTCCAACTTGACAGTTCACCTTTCAGTAGGACCCGTTGTAGTCTCCCCTTTAACCAATTCCCTATCCACCTTTCAATTTTCCTATTGATGCCCATCTTATCCAATTTAACTAATAATTCCCCATGTGGCACAGTATCAAACGCCTTACTAAAATCTAAGTAAATTAGATCCACTGCGTTTCCTTTATCTAAAAAATCTGTTACTCTCTCAAAGAAGGAGATCAGGTTGGTTTGGCACGATCTACCTTTTGTAAAACCATGTTGTATTTTGTCCCATTTACCATTGACTTCAATGTCCTTAACTACCTTCTCCTTCAAAATTTTTTCCAAGACCTTGCATACTACAGATGTCAAACTAACAGGCCTATAATTACTTGGATCACTTTTTTTCCCTTTCTTAAAAATAGGAACTATGTTAGCAATTCTCCAATCATACGGTACAACCCCTGAGTTTACAGATTCATTAAAAATTCTTGCTAATGGGCTTGCAATTTCTTGTGCCAATTCTTTTAATATTCTTGGATGAAGATTATCTGGGCCCCCCGATTTAGTCCCATTAAGCTGTTTGAGTTTCGCTTCTACCTCAGATATGGTGATGTCTACCTCCATATCCTCATTCCCATTTATCATGCTACCATTATCTCTAAGATCCTCTTTAGTCTTTTGTTTGCTAATCCTTTATTCATTCTCGTTGCTCTTTGAACCCTCTCTAATCGTGGACCCCAGAAATGGGCACATTATTGCAGTAGCAATCACACCAGTGCCAAATATACAAATAACATCTCTACTTGAGCCTCCCGTTTATGCATCCCAGGATTGGATTAGAAGCTCATGTTCAGCTGATTATCCAGTAGGACCCCTAAACCTTTTTCAGAGTCACTGCTTTCCAGGACAGAGTCCTCCATCCTCTAAGTATTGCCTACATTCTTTGTTCCTGTATGTATACATTTACACTTAGTCATATTAAAAACACATATTGTTTGCTTGCACCCAGTTTACTAAGAGATCTAGATGGCTCTTAATCAGTGACCTATCCTCTTCATTATTTACCACTCCCCCAGTTTTTGTGTCATCTGCAAGCTTTATCATTAATGATTTTATCTTTTCATCCAGGTCATTGATACATATGTTAAATAGTGTAGGGCCAAGACCGCATTGGAAACACTGTCACTTCATGACAATTCCTTGTTAACAATTACATTTTGAGACCTATCAGTCAGTTAGCCAGTTTTTAATCCATCTGATGTTTGCCATGTTAATTTATGTGCGCAGTATTGTTGTAGCCAGGTCAGTCCCAGGATATTAGAGAGACAAGGTGGATGAGGTAATATCTTTTATTAAAATTCCTTCTTATTGTCCTTAATGCCACTGACTAGAGAGTTCTCCTTGTGTCCCTTTGCTTCCCTGATCAATTGTCTACACTTCCTAACTTCTGCTTTTTATTGCTTACTCCCAACTTCCCCTTTCTTTCAGTTGTTATATATTATTTTTTATAGTTGCCTTCACTGCCCCTCTAAACCAGGTTGGTTTTTTAACCAGCACCGCCTTTTTTCTCATTTCTGGGACTGTGGGTTTTTTGGGCATCTAGTAAGCTGTTCTTAACTAATTCACACTTACTCACATTTTTCTGATTAAATTCTTCCTCCCAGTTGATCTGGCTCAGAGAGAAACACCAAGAGCAAGACTGATAGCTAGGTCTTATCCACTGTCTGGTGGTAGCCCAGCCAAAGCCCTCTGTAGCCCAGGTTCAAAGTGGATAGAGACATTTTTGCAAGAAAACCCTGCCTTTTAATCCCTCCCATCCACAGATCTCTGTACCACCTGTCCATCAGTTTGGAATATGCTCTAGTCTATACCCCAAACTCCTTGGGCTATAAGTTTTAATTGGATGCTTGTGGCACACTTTCTCCTGGAGGGTTCCTCAACTCAAGGGATTTCCCTAGAAGTCCTGCTCTGATCTGGGCTGTGCCACAGGAGACAGAGACAGCACCTCCACTGGTAGGTCAATGCTCTATTCCCAGGTCCACGCAGCAGATCTGGATTCTGAAGTTCTGATCTCACCCTGTGTACAGAACTCCCAGGGACAGCAAAACAGTGCAACAAGAAATCTCTACTGTGCCAAAGAGAGAGCAGAAATTTCCTCTTAACCTTAAAAAAAAAAAAAAAAAAAGTGGTAGCCCAAAAATAAATATCGAACGTATGATCCTAATATTTGTGCTGAGGTGCTCAAATACACAGATGATGAGCACAATACCTAGCTAGACCACACACTCACACTGTCGCTCTATAGTGCACACTGGACTATTTCTAAAGTTACAATGATTGCCTTTGATCTAGTGTATTACAGTATCAGTGACCTTGATGTATTTGCAGATTAAAGGGATGTATCGGCTATCTTTAAGTCCAGGGGAACCATTAGGGTTATGGAGGCTCCGGAGATGGTCTATCTGGCATTGTTGTGACACTGATATTTCTGTAATAATTATTGCCTCTGCATTCTGGGAGAGGCACATGCATAAGGAATTTAACGAGCTTTAATACAATAGGCTCAAATTGCCAAAGAATGTTTGTGCATCAGTGTGAAATCAGAAATTCGGGAAGGGGGTGCTTTCTCTGTCAAAGGGCAGCACCAGGGGGCCGACAGAGCAGACAGTGGGAAGCTGGATTGCATTTGATACGCATCAGCCAATCAAAGACAAACAGCCTTTAAAGTGCTGAAAGACTGAGCCAGCCCCTGTTATATACTGTGTAATAGGCCCACTGGGGTCTAACTGGGAACATTCCATGTAAGCTGTATTAGACCCTGGATAAGTCTCTTGGCCAGATTTTGAGGCCATAAATCACAGAAAAAGGGATACTTCTTAACAGCTCAAATTAAGATAAAATGCCTTAATTATCAGGCCAACAGCTACCTGTGCTGTCCCCAGGCCATATATTATTTCTAAAGGGATCAGGCCTCAGCCTTCCATGCTCTGTTGCTCTGTGACAGTGTGGCAGAGACAAGCTACTCTTTCTAAGCCCTGAACAGGGAGGAAGGTGACTTTCACATGGGCCTGTCAGTCTGGCTGGGGTTGAACAGTAAATGTTAACTGCTGGCCTGGTAAGGTCACCAGACTGGAGTGATTTCCTGCCCCAGTGTCCTGGCCCACTGCTTCAGAGCCAGAGACTAGGCCAATTATCATTAGTTAATGACTTTTCAATACCAGCCCATTCAAGACAGAGAACAAAACAAACCTTGGCCATGCCGCACAGCTGCCAGCTGTATTTGGTCCGTTTTCATTCAGGAGGCCAATCTGAAATTGAAATCTTGGCCTAAACAAGCAAACATTAGCCAAGTACTGACAAAGTGCAGGATGGCTCAGGCAGTTGCTGCCGCAGCCAGCCCTCCAGGCTGCTCTTCTCACCTTTAAATTTCCCCTCCCCGCGGGCTGGGCTGCTGGGAGCAGGGCTGCATTTCCCCCCCATCTGACCAGGCATTTTACAATCCTGCCAGAGAGCAAGTTTAAAAAACAAAAAAAAACAAAAAAACCCTTCCCCCCTTCAACTTAATCCAAGAACCTCCTCTGAAAGGGCCTTTCTCCAGCCCCCCGCCCCCCACCGTGACTGGTCTCCGCACCTGGGCCCCATGCCTCCAGCACAAGGCTGGGCTTCAGGGCCCCTGCACGGGGCTCAGCAGCTCTCTGTCAGGCATGCACACAGCCAAGGGGAATAAATAACAGCAGCCTCAACATGTAAAAAACCGCTTTCCTGCACAGCAAAAAGTCGAATAAAGAGGGAGCAGCATATGCCTGACTGACCCTCCTTAACCAAGTCCCGAGCGTCACAGAATTACCCATCAGCAGAGAGTGCGTGGCTCGTAATAACTGAGCTACAGTGACTCTTCCCCTCCCCCCGGGGAAACAAAGTGCCACTGAATACAAGGGGAACAGATGGATTTTCCATGGGCAAGAGCTGTGACTGTTCCTTTCAGTCAAATGTGTCAGCTCCTCAGAGCCATGCTTGTAAAATATTAAATCCACTGCATTTGCTAGGACAGCAACGCGTCAGTGGGGAAGTGATTTTGCATATTTTGGAGAGAAAAATACCCAGTCCAACAGGACAATATAAACATGCAACAATTTACAGGCAGAATGCGTCTTTATTGTTTCTTATTTATCCAAAGGAAACATCGCGTTTGCTCCCTTCAGGTGGCTCCATGTCTGCAAGATGCAGCAATGGTAAAATATTAAATTGCACTAAGACAGCAGCAATCTCTCACCACAATGGATTGCCTTTACCGGTGATTGTAAGAAAGAAAGTTGATAAGAGTGTATCAAGTTTACAGGGCAAATATATCTAGGAGGTTATTCACACAAAGCAGTGCAAGCCTCTGGGGTTATTTAGGGCTGAAATGCACTACGCATGGAAAGAACCGAACACTGAGTATGATGGTAGTTAATTAGGGAGCCTGGCATTTTAATTCCTAATTTCAGTGCATCCAGAACAGAAACCTTGTGGGTTCATCAATTAAAACTATTTGGTTTAATTATAAATACAACACATGGTCCCTTTGCATCTTTATTAACCCTGGAAATTTAAATTGTTTTAAATAGACTGGGAAGGACAACCTCTGCAGCTATTGCCCAAAGGCAGCTCTGCGAGGGAAGCCCACAGAGGACATCATCAGTTGGGAAAAACCTCAAAAGTGTCAGTGGCTGAAGTCTTCCAGTGTGCCCTCTTCAGAGAGTAGGGCAGGCCAGCCAAAAAAGCAGAGCAAATAAGAAATGATGCAAAGCCCAAAGCAACCCCCCCACCACCCTGCCAAAAGGATGATTGTAGAGAAACCCCTCTTGGAGCCCTGCTGTGATCCAGACCCTTGATACTCACAACCCCAACCAGAGGATGTCCCCCAAGCAATCCTATCCCACCAGCACCACAATCCCATGTCACTCCTGTCTAGAACTGGGCATAGCCACCGACTCTGTGGGTGCTAGAGGCCTGGAGCACCTACGGGGAAAAATTAGTGGGTGCTCTGCACCCACCGGAAGCCAAGCTCCCTGCCCCACCTCACCTCACCTGCTCCTCGGCCTCCGGCTCCTCCCCTGAGCGCGCCGCGTCTCCACTCATCCCTTCCTCCCAGTGCTTGCCGTCACCAAACAGCTGTAGCAAGCGCTACGAGAGAGGGTGGGAGGAGTGGGAGTGTGGCGCGCTCAGGGGAGGAGGTGGGACTGGGGCAGGGATTTGGGGAAGGAGTCATATAGGGTCAGGGACTTTGGGGAAGGGGTTGGAATGGGGGCAGGAGGGGCGTGGCAGGGGTGGAGTTGGGGCAGCGCGCGGGGGGGGTCGAGCACCCACCGGCGCCAGAAGAAGTTGGCGCCTATGGGACTGGGTTAGCGCCTGTGAAAGAAATAACATTGGTTCTCACGGGGCTGTGCAGCCATGGATGGTTGGGGAGGGAGGGAGGGTTTGGGGAGAGCAGAGCCTCCTTTACAGCCCCTCCCCTCAGAAGGCTCAACAAGACGTGCAGTATTTTCTTACTGCCAGAGTTGGCTGATCAAACACATGTAGGCTGTATGGCCTGACAGGGTCTTCGTACCATTAGTAGGAGTATTGCTAGCCAATCGAGAGAAGTGATTATTCCCCTCTATTCGGCACTGGTGAGGCCATATCTGGAGTACTGCGTCCAGTTTTGGGCCCTCCACTACAGAAAGGATGTGGACAAATTGGAGAGAGTCCAGTGGAGGGCAACAGAAATGATCAGGGGACAGGGGCACATGACTTATGAGGAGAGGCTGAGGGAACTGGGCTTGGTTAGTCTGCAGCAGAGAAGAGTGGGGGGGGGGGGATTTGATGATAGCCTTCAACTACCTGAAGGGAGGTTCCAAAGAGGATGGAGCTCGGCTTTTCTCAGTGGTGGCAGATGACAGAAAGAGGAGCAATGGTCTCAAGTTGCAGTGCGGGAGGTCTAGGTTGGATATTAAGAAAAACTATTTCACTAGGAGGGTGGTGAAGCACGGGAATGCGTTACCTAGGGAGGTGGTGGAATCTCCTTCCTTAGAGGTTTTTAAGGCCCGGCTTGACAAAGCCCTGGCTGGGATGATTTAGTTGGGGTTGGTACTGCCTTGACCAGGGGGTTGGACTAGATGACCTCCTGAGAATCATAGAAGATTAGGGTTGGAAGAGACCTATGATTCTACCTTGAGCATTCATGTATCCTCTTTTGAGTGGGAGTTGATTTTCTGCCACCCATCAAATAGTTAATAATGGAAATTCGAGGGACAATTAAGAATTATATATATTATATGTAAATTAAATTACATACCAAAAGATTATGTTAACGAATGTTAAGGTTGGAAAGTCAAGCTCTGTAAAGTTAGGAAATACCATAATTAAGATTGCCCAGGCAACCTTAGACCTTCAACACTGCAGCACAGACCTCTACCATGTGAGCTAAAGAATTAATTACAACAGCTGGCAGCAAGAGAAGGCTGTTATCCTCAGTGCATTGCCACTAGGGAAGGACTCATGGTACACTGAAACAGTGGGTATTTGCATGAGTTGCCCTTGTTTACATGTAGTATGGGCAAATACTAGGATTTGGCAGTTTCATTCTGGGGAATAGTGTGGCAAAGGATAGGCTCTTCCCTACTAGAGATCTGGAGTCTATTCCCATTTATGTAAATGCTCAGTGATGTAAGAGATCTTGGACACCAATAAGGGACATGAAGGGGACGGAATTATTAACAGCAGGCAGTAGAAAAAGTGAGACTTGAACTCATGGTTCCCAACCCACCACACATCCACTTGGGCCAAAGGGTATTTAGATGCTATTTGATTACTAGCCGTGATGATTACTATTTGTGTTCCACAGCGCCTAGGAGAAGGGGGCATTCAGAGCAGTTTGCAATCTCCAGGGGTCTAGAGCACCGAGCCCAGCGAGAACGCCCAAACGGGAGGGCGACGCCATGTAGATGAAAGCTCTCCTGCAGCACAACACAGACTTTCTTCTGAGAAGGGGGGAAATGAAATGGCCGCTAGCCACACGAAGAAATAGCAGGAGTTCAGACCCGCACAAGGACGTCTCATCACCAAGTGACGTGATACACTTTGTACATTCAATTATATTCAGTGCAAGTGTAAATATTTTCACCTCTTCCTCAAATGTATTTCTCTCACACACTAGAATCCTGGTGCCTCCTACTTGGGACAAAGGTTACGTTATAAAACAATGGGTTTCAGAGTAGCAGCCGTGTTGGTCTCTATCCGCAAAAAGAAAAGGAGAACAAATTGGTTAGTCTCTAAGGTGCCACAAGTCCTCCTTTTCTTATTACAAAATAATGTAACCCATCTTTGGAACAAAGGATCACACATCTGGGCTCCTCTCCTAATGCCATCCTCGAGTTATCAGCAGAAGCTCCGAACTGTATCACCAGAAACCTTCCCAGTGATCTGCACCGTAACCAATCTGAATATGTCCAGTCTTGGTGCTTTAGCCATACTTCACAGACTTCTATTTACTTGACAGTCATATGTTTTCCGCCCTGGCTCTTACTGTATTCAGAAACAGTTACTTAGCTTCAATAAGCCCCTTGTTAAAGCCTTTTCCCTTTTGTAATCTCATCAAACTAACCAAAAGGAGTTTGTTCTGAAATAGAGTGTCCCATTTTTTAACCTGGCTCCCTATATGAGATCTCTCCATGCTCACTCAACCCTCAGCCACAAAAGGGCTGTGCTTGTCCTAGTGAACTAACAAAACACGGCAATGTGTTTGGGTTAGCCAGCAGGGGGTTAATGAAAAGCCCAACCCTGAGGACTCCCACCTTATCTGCAATCATGAATTGATTGAAGAATGTGTTAATGTGCTGGATTTTATTCATCAGGGGTCAGGGCTTTTCAAATTCTTCCCTGCCAGCTCCCCCTCTTTCCATCCCTCCCCAGCAAACTCACAATGCTGTTTAAACAAAGGACTCCGTACACAAAGAGCAAATTTACACAGTAAAGTTTTCTTGCAAACCCAGTGCAGGGTCTGGAAGAATTCCAGCTTTATACTGAGAAAAGGGGAGTGTATGGGGGGGCATTTTACAGGGGATAAAAGGAAATTGAGAGAAGTTCCCACCTCCCTGCCAGCTAGCTCCAACGTATGAAAAACCTCCAAGGACTTTTCAGCAGAAGATGGGGTCCCTCTGTCAGCAGAGCTACACTTCAGAACTGATTCTACCCCTGCTCAGAAAAAAAAAACGCAGGGTTTTGTTTTTTTTTATTGTTTGTAAACTTTACATCATGTTTAAATAGAATCTTTGTCTAGGGTTAATAACAATATTTGCCATGTAGAAAGTGCTTTGCAAACATTAAGTTTCACAACATCCCTGCTATCCCATTTTTAAGTTGCACACTCTAAGACACACACAGGTTAAATGACTGGCTACAGGCCATGTAGCAAGTAAGTGTCAAAGGAGGGTTTATAACAAGAAGTCCTGGCTCCCAATCCTACCTTCAGTTCATTAAAACACACTGGCTCCCAAGGCAAGGCTAGGGTCAGGGGATATTTTCCCCCCATTACATTTTTTTCCTGCCCTCAGGAAATGGAGGTGTCCCTTAGAGTTACTGAACAAGACCCCTTCAGATAGACACACTAACGCTGTCTGAAATACGTATGTCACAATAACAGTTAGGAAAAATGCTGCCTAACACAAGAGGATAATCTACACAGGGTGCCCCAGGAAAGCTGATGAGAATATAAAACCTGCTCACATTCCGTGCATTTAAAAATGGCCCAACTGTACTTTTGTGACAGAACCTCCAGGGAGGGTGCGGGATCCTATTTGCTCAGATCAGTTTTAACTATGCCGGATAGAGTGATGGAGAACTAGACTAAAGGAAAGAATTGTGCACTAGTCACCAGGGGATGAACTAAATGATTTGCTTTAGGTCCATCTCTAATTTCTACAACATAATTAGTTAACTCTGGCACCATCTCGTCAACACAAGTAAGGTGCAGAATAGATAGATCAGCCACCTGAGAGCTGCCCTGCACCTGGAGGCCCAGGCAGACACATCATAATGTCTGCACAAATAGTTCTCACATATTTCATTAAAAAAATATACGCAGTGTGCATTAGCCATAAAGCAATGATTGTTGGAGAGCATGAACCAAGTTCTCCCAGCAGGGAGCTGACTGCTTCCAAGGCACCCACCTGAAGAATCTGAAACACCTGATTATTTTTTATTAAAACAACAGATTATAACCATGATTCCATCTTCACAAGTTTACAAGTTCTGCTGCCAAAAGGAAGCCTTTGACTCACATGTCCATTGCTGCGTTTATTTTCCTTAGTTTGCTAGTGACATTTGTGTCCTAAGCTGCATCCATGCTAACACAGAGTCGACGCTATTCTCAAATATCCGCCACCACACAGAGGAGCCTGGAAACACAATGGTCTGAAAAGACCTTTTGAGAAGTCATACATGCTGGGGTAATAAATGCAGTATTAGGATCATCTGTTTTCCTTCTGCTGTGCTGGGTAAGATGTGCATGTTTCAAAAGGCCACAGACTCTCAGACATGAGGGTCCCCTAAGAGATCAGACCTAAACGCCTACTACCCCAAAATAACTTGAACAATACTAAAAGTTTGCCACATTCACAATAGCCTCCTCTAAGAAGCACGTATGTTGAGTGTGTGTCCGCACACACACACAGAGCTACAAGTTTTACAGGCTATTAGTGTATCATCAGGTGACTGCTGCGGGCCCCGCAGATGCTCTGCAGTGGATCCAACTGGGATATGGATGGATCTCTGAGTTTTGTGTGTACAACACATGTTTAGAGAGGCCCTTGTGACAAGCATTCCAAAGCGTTGTGAAGAAAACAATTCAAAAAGGACATAATTACAAGAATTACATCCATTAAATGGCTTGGGAAAACAGGCGAGTCTACAGCCAGCTTTCAAACCTCAGCACAGAATCTAAAACAGTGGGAGCAATAAGCAGGAGGTCAGACTGACAAAAGCTCTAGAACCAACTATGGGTTTTTCCCTAAATAGGGATACGATTTCTTCATTAAATTCCAGTACAAACGGGAAACTAGTGCCCATGGACTCCAAATGTCCAGGGAGCTAGCTAAGCACAGCAATGACTGCAGAAATCTTGAATCTATCAAAAGCTGCCTGTAAATCCACCATAAAGCCTAGCCAATCACAGAGATCCCGTCAGCTTATTTTCAACTGTTAACTTTGCCACAGGATGAAAAGCAACTCCCAGCTTCTCAGACCAGAAACAGGAAGGAGATGATCACCATTAACAACTAAAGCCAGAGGAGCAGCTGTTGAGAGTTCATATTTGGTACCAATAAAGAGAAACCTTTGGATACAAGTTTCAGAATAGCAGCCGTGTTAGTCTGTATTTGCAAAAAGAAAAGGAGTACTTGTGGCACCTTAGAGACTAACGAATTTATTTGAGCATAAGCTTTCGTGAGCTACAGCTCACTTCATCGGATGCATTCAGTGGAAAATACAGTGGGGAGAGTTATATACATAGAGAACATGAAACATTGGGTGTTACCATACACACTGTAACCACATATCTATTCAGGGAACACCATCATAGGGACTAATCACATCAGCCACACTATCAGAGGCTCGTTCACCTGCACATCTACCAACGTGATATATGCCATCATGTGCCAGCAATGCCCCTCTGCCGTGTACATTGGTCAAACTGGACAGTCTCTACGTAAAAGAATAAATGGACACACATCAGACGTCAAGAATTATAACATTCAAAAACCAATCGGAGAACACTTCAATCTCTCTGGTCACTCGATTACAGACCTAAAAGTGACAGGTTTCAGAGTAACAGCCGTGTTAGTCTGTATTCGCAAAAAGAAAAGGAAGTGAGCTGTAGCTCACGAAAGCTTATGCTCAAATAAATTGGTTAGTCTCTAAGGTGCCACAAGTACTCCTTTTCTTTTTAGACCTAAAAGTGGCAATTCTTCAACAAAAAAACTTCAAAAACAGACTCCAACGAGAGACTGCTGAATTGGAATTAATTTGCAAACTGGATACAATTAACTTAGGCTTGAATAGAGACTGGGAGTGGATGGGTCATTACACAAAGTAAAACTATTTCCCCATGTTTATTCCCCCCCCACCGTTCCTCAGACATTCTTGTCAACTGCTGGAAATGGCCCATCTTGATTATCACTACAAAAGGTCTCCCCCCCGCCGGTAATAGCTCACCTTAAGTGATCGCTCTGGTTACAGTGCGTATGGTAACACCCATTGTTTTATGTTCTCTATGTATATAAATCTCCACACTGTATTTTCCACTGAATGCATCCGATGAAGTGAGCTGTAGCTCACGAAAGCTTATGCTCAAATAAATTGGTTAGTCTCTAAGGTGCCACAAGTACTCCTTTTCTCTTTGCATACAAGCAATTCTAAGCTGTCATGCAGCAGCCATTGCATGGGCCTGCTAGAGGAGTTACATGAATCTGGATTACTTACCATGAAACAAAGCTAATAAAGAGCATTTACCAAAAAAAGAGGAAAAAAATAAATGAAACAGGCTGCGATGGAGCCAATGGCACCCTGAATCACGCCTCTTGGCAAAGTCCTCTTTGTATTCATTGCCTAGCCAGACAAACTCACCGAGGGCCATACAGAGACAGTACTAGATGGAGCTGTAAAGACGTCAACTTTCTTCATATGAGCTCCAGGCCCCCAGTAATAAAAGTAGTAAAGAGACCCAGTAAAAATCAAGAGACGCCCCTTTTTGGATGAAAGCCATTGCGAATCCCAAAGACAGAGATGGTAGGGTGCAGACTGAGGTAGCCAATGTTAAAAACCAAACCACTCTCTCTCAAAGAGCCATAGGACTGGCAAAGTAGGAACGAGCCAGGTGGCAATAAGGTGCCATCATGCAGACATCTTTCCCAGAAACAGAGGACTGGAAAGGAGCTCGAAGCTACCGATATGAAATGAGGAAAGCTGGAATCTTCCAGCTACAAAACAAACGGTTTATTTTCAATAGGCCCTTGCCACAGAATCACAGCCAGCCACCAGGCACAAACAGCTGTAGCAACCTAGGAAATAGCGACAAGAGAAACAGTCTGATTCCAATATAGGTACCAATAAAAAATGAAACTATTACACAGAGACCAGTTAAATCAGCCCACATTAAACAGCCCACAAATGTATGCAACCCTAATCCAGTGACTAAAAAAGGATGTATTAATGCTTACAGAGCTCTGCTATGGGGGATCCATCTTGAATTGTTCTGGAGAGCGCCATGGGCTAGAATTCTGCTGTAACGTACTCACTCAGGGAAACTACATTTAAGCTACAGCCTCTGATTTTAATGAGACTCTGCTTTTCCTCAGCTGACCTGAATGAAACACACAGGGAGTGACCTAGGCTGGTGTTAACTGGGTCGTCTCTCCCTCCATGCAGAACTCTAGCAAATAGCTTTAAAAGGACTAGCTCAGGGACCTTGAAGAAATCAGTGACCATCGCTTGAAGTTATGGATTTTTAGATGCAGTTGAAAAACTAGGGTCTCTCAGAGAGATGCAGAAATGCTGCCACTCTAACAGATCTGATCTGCCCCGTCGAAGACAGAGGGGCCACGCTCCCCAAACCCCACGAGGGTCTTGGCTATTCCTGCTGATTTTACATGGCAGGCGCCCAGATACTGTGGTGATGGGCAGCAGTAGAAAACCCTTGGGGCTGGTCTACATAGCGGGAGGGGGTTAATCTGCAGCTTTTCGCTGTGCATCAGGTAACACCCTCTGCCCACGGGTACCATGGGGCGCCCACAGCAGCAGCTTGCTGCAAACTGAAGGCATGGCGTTCTCTGAGGACACCCCGTGCTCCCTGGCTTTGCTGCTGGGATTTTTCTTCCCATGCTTTGCAGAAGATGAAGCAAAGCTCGCTCAAAATCCCACAAGTCATCTATCTCCACCTCATGCTTCCTTTCTGGGCAAGCCAGCACCATTTTCTAGCCGCTGTCAGCCAGCCTGGACTCCGTGCCGCTATGCCGGCAGCCTCACAGGCAGGGCAGCTGCTCGGCCTGTATCTCAGCACTCAGAGGTGGAGGAATTCATCTTGGGGCTTCACCTGCTGCCCCACTACGCAGATGATGTGGCTCCAGCAGCAGCAGGGTCTTCAGCAACAGCAGCACCAGGAGATGGAAGAAGCAGAAGACCCTGAGCAAGATAAAGCGTCAGAGCAAGCAGAGGGACTTGTTTCCGGGCCCCAGAAACCAGCACAGATACATGGGAATGGATTGTTCTGCACACTGGGATGACCGGCAGTGGCAAAACCATTTCAGCATGCAGAAAGCAACCTTTTCAGAAATATGTGCTGAACCCCAGAACTACAGAGGCATGCAGTGCCCTATCCCCATGAGGGGCTGCATACCAGCATGTGGTGCCCTAAACCCGTGGACAAACAGGTTGCAATTGCCACCCCCAAACGCTACAGGTCCATAGCAAATCAAATAAGTGTGTGGAGATTGACCACTAGGGCCATTGGCATGCAGAGGTGTGATGCCACAGGAAAGCTACTGATGCACTGCATTATAAAGCTTGGTAATGTCCAGGTTATTGGTGACACTGCACCCACAGGATTCACAAACAGTGCTGGGGCAATTGATGGGACCGATGGGCCTATTATTTGCCTCCCTCCTCCAATCAGGGCTCAGAATGAGGTATTTCTCCATGGTGCTCCAAGGACTGGTTGACCACTGTGGCAGGATTACAGACCCGCATTTTGGGTGGTCTGGAACAATAGCTGATGCTAGGATCTTTGGACATTCAACTGTATCCAAATTAATGAAGAAAGGGCTGTCTTCCCCCAGGAATACTATGGCCATTAATGGCATGGACATCAGTCCAGTTCTCCTGGGAGACCTGGCAGATCCTCTGCTTCCCTGGCTAATGAAGCCATTCACAGGCTGTTTGGATAGAAGAAAGGAACCACCACCTCAGTAGCTGCGCAGTGACAGCAGAGTGCATTTGCCCATTTGAAAAGGGACAAGGTGCTGTTTATAGGCTAGCTTGGAAGTAATGGGGGGGGGGGGGAATCGCAGATTATAGCAGCATGTTGTATTTTGCACGATATTTGTGAGACTAAGGGAGAAAGTCTTAGTGAGGGGTGGGAGGATGTAGTGCGGAGACTTGCTCAGCAGTTTGAGCAGGCAGCAAGGCAATCAACCCAAAATGCAAAGAGTCAGGCTATATTGTCCAGGGTGCCTATTGCTCTTATTTCGAGTCTCAGGCCTGAAACTGTGCAGCTGTCCATCCAGTTGTTAACCTGGGGGTTGCAAGATTTTTGTGTAGTTCAGGCATTCTTGGCGGCGAAAGTGTAATGTTATGGCCACCCCTATTGCAGCAAGTCTTTGCCTACCTGTGTTTGTAAAATCTCATGAATTAGCACAAACAATTATTTCTGCGTAAAATGAACTGTTGACTCCTTAAGAATGAAATTTTAAAAGGTTTTTATTAAACACTATAATGTAACAACCAGAAATGGACCTTCAACTGAAACAAAAATGAAGAAATGGCTTTGAATTATGACACAATATATTAAACTATATGGAGCCTCAAATTAAACCAGCCTTGAAACAAAACAGCGAAGTTCAACAGTGCCGTAAATGGCACAAAACCAGGTGAGAATGTGTCTTGGCTCCGTCTCTTCTGGTTCATGGGACTACTGGTGTGGAGCGTCGAGGCTCAAAGTTACAAGGGCGGTAGCTGGCTCCAAAGAGCTGGGGTGTCAGCTCTCACTGTTCGCAGTTCCCTGAGTTGGGGTCTGGGAGGGGAGAGTGGTCTCCGAGTGCACCGCTGCAAGGGTACTGCAAGGAGAGGAGTTGTTCCCAGGAGCCTGAGTTGTCCAGAGGCTGCAGAACAAGGCTGGGTGCTGGTTTGCAGTACTGCGCTGCAGCAGGGCATTTTGACTTTACATTGCCTCAGGGAGTTGTCTCCGTAACTCCCGGTCTTTTTCCATATTGTCTTTGACCATGGCAACAGTGAGTCCCTGGCAACCGCCATGCTGTCCTCAGCCCCCACAACAATCTCCCTAGAAAGCTCCTCCTCAGATTTCCCCTGATACTCCCTGCACCTCTCCGTATTATTTTTGGAGGAGTGGGGGAGTTGGCACTCTGTAACAATGGCCATGAACATTTCATCCTCAGTTTTCCATTTTCTCCCCTTCAGGTGTCCCAGATGCTCGGCTGTGGAGAAGGGCCATCTCCTTAAGGGCCTGACCAGTGCAAGCGCCATAACTGCTGGGGTATTTTGAAAAATGACAAGTGGTTGTTGTTTATATTGCAGGGAGGCTTCCATAGCAATTTTTTAAAAAGTATTTCTGGCTTTACCTCCCTGAGAAACTTCCCAGTCTTGGGGGAACCTTGGAGATGATCACTGGTGTGTGCACTGGGATTTCTGACCATGTAGTACGTGCCAGATGACACGGCTGTTGTGTGTTGGAGGCTGAGGAGGGGAAACAGTTGGGAATTAAGTTCCTAGTCTGGCATTGCAGGTTTGCTTGGAGGTGCCTATACGGTGTCTGAGGGGTAGCTGAGTGAATCTGGGGTGAGCTGGACGTAATCCTCTCTGCATCCCCTTTAGACTCTCCTGGCTCTAGGTGCCATTACAGTAAGGCAGGCGACTAGGAGGCTGAGAATGGCCTTACTCAAAAAGGTAAAAGGCAGACCAGCGAGATATGCTGTGAAGTCATCCCCCAAGATGGTCTCCCCAGAAGTGCTGCAAGAGTTGAAGGGAGTTGTGGGCTAAACTGGGGGGATGGCTGCTCACTGGGAAGGACAGCTGAGGGTTGAGGAAAGGAAAATAGGTATACAGGCATGTGCCTTCTGGGTAGGGTGGGCACTGACATCCCCAGAATACAGGACAACAGCCCCTTGGTTGTTCCTGCCCCTGCCTGTGTGGCCCAACTGCCTGCAGGCATGACCCATGCATGTGAGATCATGCTGCATGCAGGACACCCTTCTGCAGAGCATGCGGTCCTGCCCTCGCCAGCCTGGCCTTGAGGTGACAGTGTCCAGGCAGAGCAGAGCACTTGGCAGAATGGTGCCCTCCATGCATTGTACTGACAAAACCACATCCCATTTTGTCAGTATCGGATGGGATAAACTGTACAAAAAACGAACCGTTCGGCTTGAAACCAGAAGGATGGCCCACCTACTTTTGCGGTTTGGGCTTGAAAACAACCAGTGGCCGGGGGCTTTAGAGTGAGATGGAGGCCACTTGCCCAACTGCAGTAGCCGCAATTTGGAAAGATGTCCAGGGGAGGAGAGCGGCAAACAGATAGCATGGGCTGATGGATGGAGGCAGGGACCTCAGACTTGGAAATGCTTCTGACTCACATCCGACTGCACTGCCTGTGGCCATACGGCACCCAGAAGAGAAGCTAGCAGTGCAGTGCAATAAGAAGTTAAACTCAACTAGTAAATAAAAACATGCCAAGGTTCATGCTATACGATCTGCCTCCTCAGTCCTGGTCTGGGTTGCTGCCTGGGAATCAGACTTGCCTTCTGCCTGACTGGCATCAGGATCGTAAGTCCCCAAATAGAACCTGGCTTTCCTGGGAGATCTCTTCACTGGTCTCTTGGTGCTCATCCTGAGGAAACTCTTGCTGCTCCTCCTTAGAGAGAGTGGGAAAAGCAAGAAGCAAGCTCTTCAAGCTCTCTTGGGCAGGAGGGGGTGTTCAGAAGATCTGAACACTCGGATCTAGGAGATCTCCTTAGTGTTCAGCATTGTGAGCATGGCAGACATCTGCCTAGCACTATCCACAAAAAGCCCTTTAACTGATCTCAAGAGCTTCCTACACTGAGACTTCTTCCCAGATGGTAGAGATCCAGGGTGCCAGCAAAGCACCAGCTGGCTGCTTAACGCATGTTGTAGGGCCTCTGGAATATTATTGCAGGTATTGCTAGAAAGTGGAACCTAGGGGCAACTGAAAAAAACCTGGGCATGCACCAGCTTATAAATGGGGAGAGGCCACCCAGTCAACTTGACCCCAGAGCAGTGGAGGTCAGCCAGATAAACAGACAGGTCTGTAACAGTCACCTGCAAAGCAGCGTGGGATAGCTGTTGGATGACTGCCAACGCAGTGTGCAGCAGCATGGAGTACCCACGAACAATAGACCAAACTAACTCATTTCACAACCAAGTTAGCTCACCTTGAAAAAGGATTCCAGAATTCACAATATACACAGAGTCAGAACTACAAGGAACTGCCTCATGCGTACACAAATTTTTTCAAAGCAGATTAACTTGAAAATCTGCGGATTAAACCCCACACCCAGACGAGCCCAGATGGTCTTAGAACCTACGACTATATGGAGCAAGGACTTCAGAGAAAAAAGGAGCACGAGCAGCTCCGCAGATCCACCTTTTAAATCTGGTTCTGTGGAGAAGATGTAGGTAGTAGAAGATGATGTATTTCATCCTATGTTCATTTCATCTTTAAGGAAAGAACTTCAGAAAATCCAGGAACTTTGCCTAGAGTTCTCTCTCAAGATTGCAGATGAGCCAGAAAATTAAAACCACATTAACGAAAATCTTAATAAAACCATGAAAATAAAAGGTGTGCTTTTCATCTCACCATTTTGCATGTTTTCCCTGGACCTCCAGTCTTGTACTCAACAGTACTTTTCATGGCAAGAAGTATGAGTCCATAGAATCATGAAGACCATTAAAATTCACACCTCAACAGGGTTTCAAAAAATAAAAGCTAACAAGATTTTTTAAGAGGTCAGAGTTACAAACTATTTAAAGCATTATTACCAGTTTAAAACAATGCAGTATTGTAAAGATAGTGAGGTCTTCACAGATCAAGATTAAAATATTCCCCTCCCTGTTGATCCCTGGATCTAAGCAATTCAGTGAGAGATGATCACATATCTTTGCAGGTAAATTACATGTATATATGATCCACTGTTCTTTACCCATTTAGTGACTCAATCAAGATTTCAAAAGGAAGTAAAGCAGTCTCACTACACTGGCTTAAAGAGGGTCTCAAAACAATTTTTGATTTTTCTATTCTACTTGAGCTGAGGCTCTTGCATTTTCAGCAGGACTTTGGTTTAAAGAAAACAACAGAGGGCCTTGAAAAATATACAGGGCCTTCTGTGGGACACACTATGTTGGTAGTTTAGTTATACTGATACTCAGATGCATTATGTCTGAGTTACTAGTTACCTAATGAAGCATAAAGAGATGCTGGTAAGACATAGGCATAGTAGCTCACAATAGCTGGTTCCTCCTGTCAGACTTGCTCACCAAAAAGTGCAATTCTGAGTTTTTAAGCTGTTAATTGGAGAAAATTGCAGAGTTGTCTCCAGCATCATCCAAATGTCACTCTTAAAAGGAACTCCCAAATGAAAAACAATTTGGTTGCACATTTTTTTGGTGTTGCTTTGCTAGAAGTATAAAGATGTAAAAAGTTGTTCCTCACCCAAATATACGTTTATGGGGGTTGCTTGGGTTTTTTCTCATTTTCCACATTAGAAAATACCAGGTATTCACTTCTCCGTTTTTGCTGAAGAACTCTTTGGAAGACTAATAGGAATATGGTAGCATAAAAGTGTTTGAAACCCGAACAACTGATAGGAGAAGAGATTTTGATCATATGTTTAGAATTCTCGTCTGTCTTGCTTTTTGCTCCCACCGATTTCACTCAAAATCCTGACAAACACTTGGGAGAAAAAGCTCAGTTTGTGAAAAATTCAACACGCCTGCTCCTCTGACTCAGAGAACTTCAGTTCTCTGGCCCTCCAAGAAGCCCTTGGAAAACAGGGAAGATAAGACTTGATCACCCCGATATTACTAAAATGTATATTTCTTTCCAGTACCAGTCACCTTTACCGTGGATTTAGTAGTCTGTGCCACGCTTGTCAGTGTGCTCCAGCCAAAGAATACTCCCTGAGACATCAGGAAAGATATTATAAAGGTTAAAAACACTTTCCCAAGATATAATCGTCCAATTTAGCCCTAACCTGTGCTAAATTGTATGTCCAATATGACAAAGGTCAGATATAAAAGAATCAAAGATCCTTAGAATTGCAATAGAAGCACAAGATTTGGCTAAGGAACTGTAACAAGAATTTATTTGCACTGACATCTTGCTGAAGAATAAAAGAAGGGAACTTTAGTATGTGAACAGAAGGAAACTTGCTGTGCATTCTGTCAAGTGTAGCAAGACTCACCAAGGAGGAAATTCACCCCTGTGCAGAGAGCAGCACGTGGTCTCAGCACCATCTAGTCCTGCCTCCACATGGGAGCAAGTTTCACCCTAAAAAAACAAAGAGGTACCTGGCAGGCAGGGGGAAATCCTAGCTCCAATGAAGTCAATGGCAAAACTTCAAATGACTTCAACAGGGCAAAGATTTCACTCTCACAATGTCTGAACTGCATCATTTCACTATTCCCAAGAATCTCAGGAAAGACTTTATTCAAATAATTTTAAAACATGGTATAAAATATACAATAGCCACCATTAACATCATATTTATTGTTATTTAGTTGCTCAGTAAAACATATACAGATATATACAATATGCATGAATACAGAAGACTGCACTTTACATATTTAAAAAAAGAAAGAAAAATAACACTCAATTTCATGAGCTATTGTCACAGTCTTCCAACCAAGCATTTAAGAAATGAATTTAACAAGAGAGAAAAAAAAGATTACAGGATTGCCTAACACACAGCAGAGTCAAATTTTCATATTTTACATGTGCAATAACATTTTTCAGAAGAGTTTGCTATGCAGTACGGATTACCAGTGTTATTTTTTTTTCTTATCCATGAACCAAATTTAGTACAAAGAAATAACATCCTTTTGCTTAAGGCTGTTTTAAAGCTGTAATATTCTTGAGTAGTGAATAGTGATAAAGTTATAACTGCCGGAATTCACAGCCTGCAGTTTCATCAGTCAAAATCTATGAATGGATGGACTCAAACCAACAATTTTAATAGAAAAATTCTAAGACAAAATTAGACTATTTCCTCCATTAGCCTTAAGCAATAAAGGAGAAACAATTCTATAACAATGGATTAAGCTCTTATACCCCATCCACTGAACAGCTGTGAATCTAGAATTCAAGAAAAGGATACACTGCAGCTTTAAAAAAAAATCAAATTTACCAATTCTATTTCTTCTTAGTTATTAGAGCAAACATGACTTGCTCTACAGCAGATAGATTTGTGGTCATATTACACAGCTCTTCATTAAGGAGTTAATGAACATTTAGCCGTAGTGTTGTGCCAGAAAGCCTTCAAACTGATTTCCTGGTTGGAAAGGTTAACTAGCCTTAGAACAGCCATCTCTAAATGCAGCATTCGAAGGAGTTCGCTAAACGAAATAGATGACGAAATTTTCATTTTTATTTCTTTTCCACCCACCATACCACATTAATCCTGGAATCATTACACATTTGCTGAAATTCACCTTAATTAAATGAAAATGAATCTAAACTCCTGTCACTGATGAGCTAACAACTGAACTACAGTGACGGAGAAATATTAACCCTATGAGAACATGCCCTGGGGAAAACTCCCAAAGAGCATTTAATAAATAAGGCCTATTCATTCTTTTTTGACAAAGATGAATTATCATTCCCCATAACTTAAACAAACAATATTTTGCTCAATATGCTACTATGCTGACACTCGAAGTGTAAGTATGAAATTTCTTTTAACACACACAAAAAAAGTCAGCAAACACTGTGCAGGGAGAAATTTACCCTCGAGGGGTAAGAACTAAAAGATTTAATTTCTAAAATGCTGCTTAGACTGCTGCCTAGACTACATGCCTGTGTACAGCAACTGAAAATGCCAGGCGGGTCAAAGTGGACTCTGCAGTACCAGTATGAAGTCATATTATTTTAAGCTGCTGTTTGCAATACAAAATGAAGCTTGTACACATGTTAAATGCATATTTACCATAAAACTACTGGCTTTTTAGTGCCGTGTTTTCACCACCATGAAGTCTTTTAAAATATGCAGATGCACTTTAAACTTTTTTTTTTGGCTTTATGCAGTCATTTTCGCAGCACTTGCAATTCATTGAATTTCATTACTTATTGGACTAGACTGTCCTCAAAGGCAGTAGTTTTAAAATTATACTGAAGAAGCAGATAGGCCAATGTGTATGCCACTGAACTAGGAGGGAGTCAGGAGAACAGTGTTACAGTCCCAGCTCTGGGACTCATCTCAAGTCACTCCCCCCTTCCCCCGTTCCATTTCCTGACCTGTAAAATGGAGATCTAGTGATACTTTAGCTCTCTCAGTATTTTTCATCCGTAGCTCTCAAAGCATTCCTAAAATGAAGACGAGTATCATTATTCCAGAAACTAAATCTTTTTGATAATCTAGTGCTTTGCTGATATTTTGTATATGTTTAAAAAAATCAGTGCACTTATCAAATCAATGGAGAAGCTGGACAGAAAACTTATCACAGGTAATAAAATCTTAGTAATAAACATTGACCTGGTTGGTAATTGCATACACCTTATTCCATCAGAATTTTGCAAACAGACGCCCTGAAATCCCATTGCAACGTACTGGTATCACTTCAATAATTACTATTAGAATTAGACAGCTGGCATTCTGTCCCTCAGTTAAGGTGAGAATAAGCCATTTACAAGTCAGGGAGACGTGGATGGAACAAAGCTACCAAAAAGGCTAAACAGATCCTGTAGCTTGTCTAGACAGGTTTGATAAATAAACGGGCAGCTCTAGAGACAGAACCAAGTTTCCTCCCCTCTCCTACTCATTTTTTTTAAAACTTGGTTTAAATTCCATGAAAGCTAACAAGAGAAACACGTGCCTCAGGGAAAGCACATGCTTAAGTGCTTGGATGACGAGAGATGGAATTACTTCCATTTAAAATTAAGCACATAAGTACTCTGCTGAACTGGGATTAAGAAACTGTGCTTTCTTGGGTTGGGGCGTGTTCTCCAAAGTGAGTCTGGGTAACAATTGTTACACCAGGAGATATATTCCCTCAGACGATGTTATTTAGAGCAGGTGAAGGGCAGAAGATTTGAGCCTTTCACCTGGATCCGGCCAAGTGTCATGCCTTTTTGTTCTAGGCCCGGGAATACAAGTGAGCTCCATATTCCAGTCACCATTCCAGCATCAAAACAATCTTTTTTAAAAAAAAGATTAAAAGCGTCTCAAAATCAGGGATGTTTTTAAAATTCTGAAACGAAGACCAACTAAAACTCAGTGACCCGTATAAATTTCCTAGTTTAAAAAAAACTAACCCAAGTCAAGTCAGTGAGCAGTGACACAGCAGGAAAATAAATCCACATAAGGCCAAGGAGAGCTTGTTCCAAATAAGAGAGCAGGGAGAGTGTGACAAGTTAAATACCATCTGTAACTTCATTTAAAATGTTAGGTTTCAGAGTAACAGCCGTGTTAGTCTGTATTCGCAAAAAGAAAAGGAGTACTTGTGGCACCTTAGAGACTAACCAATTTATTAAGGTGCCACAAGTACTCCTTTTCTTTTTATTTAAAATGCTGTGAGTTTTGAAACAGCACAATTGAAAGATTTCAGGGCCACACTGTACCGTGAGTTTTTAAGCACAATTCCCTCCCCAGTGGTGTCGATACAGAACTCTGTTTTAAAACCAATGGCCCAATGCGACCATCCAAGACAAGTTCAAGACAGTCCTCTAAACACCAGCTCTCAAAAAGGGGCACACTGTCAATCCACGAAACGAGGGATAAATAATCACGGCGTACCAGTCCTGCATTTCACAGCTATGATCTAATCCTCCAGTGCTCTTACTGACCGCAGAGGAGTGGAGGAGACTGAGCGGAGGGTGCTGGAAGTAGAGGTGCTGCCACACCCTGTCTTGAAATAGTAACAACACCCCAAATATATGGTTTTCACCTTCAGCACCCCCACTATAAAAACTGTTCCAGCACCACTGGATTGAGCATGTCTGAACAAGGGTGGGACCGTTTAGTCTTACTGTAAGCAGAGGCTACACAAATGTAAAACCACACCAGTGTGCGATCATTTTTTCATTTTTAGCTCATTTGTTTCCAGCTTTCTGCCCTGATGAGTATTATCTGTGAAGGGCAGGAAAGAATGGTTTCCTTTTATTGTATGTATCTAATAATACTGTCCTTCAAACAGGACACAAATGCAAACAGAAACTGTCTTTACCAACAGGAATTATGGGATCCAAGTTAGGCCGCACCAGCAGCCTGGCAGTTTAGAGAACGCTAATCTCTGACATACAGGTGCACAAATGTGGGAACTGGCTAGAATGAAAAGGATACCCACCGGTATGTACTGATATGTACCAAATTTCCCAGCTTCATGCTTGGTTCCACTCCTGAAAATGCCTGGTCTCACACATTCAACGTTTTCAGTGACATACATTAAAGGGTGGCACTTGGAGTAATGGCACAAGCAGCTATACTAAAAACGTTACCAGCACTCTGAGGGGCCTTTTTCTTTAACCAGAAAGTGACGCCTTTGCTTCAGGGCCAACTTGTGACTCCCTGGGTAAATTTAAGCGGCTACGTCTACACTAGAGAGCTTACGGTGGAACAGCTGTCCTGATGCAACTGCACTAGGGTTGCCAACCAGCAATCCAGTGATCGACTTCTGTGTCTGTTTGCTAGGTGCCTGGCTTTCACCCGGAAAGTCTGGCTGAAAAGGGACCTGGCAGCATCCAGTCAGATGTAGTGACCAGACACCAAAAGTCCAGTTACCATGGGGAGGCGCCGAGTCATTAACCCATGCAAGCCCCTGCTCAGCCAGGGCCGCCTCCTACCTGCAGGCAGGCTTCTTGTCAGGCTGCAGCAGCTCCCGTTCCAGCCCCAGAGCAGAGGGAGCCTAGCTGGTGGGTGGGGTGGGAGGTGGAGATGATCCAGCGAGCAATGGGGGAAGGTATCTTGGGCAGGGAAGAGGCAGAGAAGGGTCCAGTTACCAGCAATTAGAAAGGTAGCAACCCTTATCTGTGCCACTGTAAGATCTCCCACATAGCTACTCTATGCTGACGGTGGAGAGCTCTCCCGTCAACAGAACTAAACCATCCCCAACGAGCAGCGGTAACGATGTCTGCAAGGGAAGTTCTCCCACCAACATAGCGCTGTGCACACTGTCACTTATGCTGGCAAAACTTATGTCATCCAGGGGTGTGTTCTTTTTCCACACATCTGAGCGACATAAGTGGTAGTGTACACATGGCCTAAGTAATAGCTGAATGGCTGACTTAAATTTAGCCTAGCACAGGGGAGTTCCTCATGTCAAGGAATCAGAGTTTTCTTACATTCATGTAACCAGGAAGTTGTTCCACAGGAAAAGCACAGTACAACGGGGGTTTGGTATGTGATTTTCCTTAAAAGAAGCCCCTGCTTCAACAGTTACAGAGATAATGTGGTACTTAAACTTCCCTTCTTCTGGAAGGAAAATTAAAGATGTGGGAACTTTAGATATATGCTGTGTCCTGGAGGTGGTCTGTACTCCCCAGTAATAGAAGAAGGGTGTGAGGAATTCCACTCAAACCTTGGTCCTTGGTGGAGAAGGGATTAAAACGCTTTAATTGGCAGTTTCAATTTTTTTTAAACATGTTTGGTCAACCAGACTTCACTGCTACAAGCCCTATTGTTCATCATATAACTCTATATCTGGGCTTGAAGTCAGCAAATAAACTGAATAGTTGTTTCCACTTAACAGCAAGAGATGAAGGCTGAATGTATTCTTGGTAACAAAAAAATAAATGATCTCAGGAAAGACAAAAATCACAGGCTGAATACTTAATAGAGCATTAATTGTTTGGTTTGTATGTGACTGACTGAAAGCTTGGTGTCAATATATAATATTATGATGACAATTTCACTTCAACCGGCATTTATTCCTGAACTGCTATTCTTCAGGATTTCCATTTTAATAAGCATTGAACAAAGCAAGGGGGGAAAAAAAGGAAAAAAGAAAAAACGAAAGAAAAAGGAGAAGTATTTTTGCCTCATTATGACACACACTACTTGGACATACATTGAGATGAAAAAGGAAAAGGCCTCATCTACAAATGTATGCCAAGATTACAGAATAAAGGGGGAAATGATCTAGCAGGAAAATCTTAAGCAAAAGTGTGCTAACTGCAAAAGGGTTAACACTGGTAACATACTGTGGCAGAAGATTTAAAAAATTGAGGTTTACTTTAAATTAACCCTTTCCAGTCCATATGCCACTAAGCAGGTACCAACCTAGAAAAATAGTCCACCTAGCAGTAGCGGCCCTTTAAAATTAAAAAGAGAAAAAAAATAATGTCCTTTTGTTCAAGTCAGAGCAGCCACAAAAGTCCCAAATCTGTTGGAGATGTCTGAGTGCAGGGATCTCCATGTCGGCACCGCAGTCCGGCCCTTCGACTCGCCCATGTCATCCGTGCAGTGGACTGAGAGGCATTGCAAATGGCTGCCAGTCTGCGCCGCAGCTGAGGTCTTGTTCTGGGGAAGGTCGTGGGCTGGAAAGGGTTAATAGAGAGATTATTATAAGGTCTGTGCAACATAACCACTTACAAATTTAAAACAGCAGCAAAGAAAAAGGAACACAGTTCACTGAATACTTTGTGATCAATCAAAGTACAGGACACAGAGAGAACTGGAATCAAAACAAACCAGTTGCAGCACTGACCACGAAGGGAGGGGACATGCCTGGCCTATAGAAGATGAAACTCTTGCTTCTCTCAGTAACTCAACAGAAGTTTCATTACTCAGTAGCGCTCTGTTTGTAGGGGTTTACAGCAGAGGGGACCAGGAGGCAATGCCCTCCTACTTTTTAACAGCCGTAAGGGCAAGCAACAGGGGGGAAGGACGGAGAGGAGCGAGTGGGTGAAGAGGTGGGGGGGGGGCCTCGGGGGAAGCGACAGCATGGGGGAGGGCTGTGGCTCAGGTGCTAATGCCTCTCCCCAACTTTTAGGGGCCTTCTGCCACTCCTGGTTTACAGTAGGGCTCTACATACATGAAGGTACATATTGCTAGTTCCATATACTGTCAGCAACAGTGGCCAGTTAGGAAGGAGCTAGAAACCCCCATCATGGATACTTATGTAGTAAGCTCCCCATAAAGGAAATTTCTTCCTAACCTTCATCATTAGACTTATGCCCTTCAGTCATGAGAGTTTACAGCCCTTGTATTTTTTTCCTGTCTGACGTAACTGTATGTAATTCAATGTAGTGTATGATCAGGAGCATCCTATGCAAGATACAGGAAGTAACTGTTCTGTTCTGCACAACACTAGTGAGGCCTCATCTGGAGTACTCTGTCCAGTTTTAGGTACCATATTTTAAGAAAGCAGTCAAGAAACTGGAAAGAGTCCCAAGGAGAGCTACAAAAATGATAAAAGATTTAGAAAACCTGATCTTTGAGGAATGGTTGAAAGAATAGGCAAGTTTAGACTAGAGAAAAGAAGAATGAAGGCAGAGATGATAACAGTCTTCAAAGTCGTTACGGACTGTTAGAATGAGGATGGTGATCAGCTCTCCTCTATATGAACAGAAGGTAGGGCAAGCAGTAATCAGCTCAGTTTGCAGTAATAGAGATTTCGGTTAGATGTCAGGAAAACTTTCCAACGGTAAGTACAGTTAAGCATTGAAACAGGCTACCAACAGTGGAGGTATTTAAGAACAGGTTAGACATACACCTTCAGAGATGGACTAAGTATACTTGATCCTGCCTCAGCATGGGGGAGTTGACTAGATGACCTCTTAAGGTCCCCTCCAGATCAACATTTCTATGATTGTAAACGTTTTCATTATTTATGTATTAAATGACTTTATTGAGTCCAAAAAAAATCACAGGATTTAATATCTTGTGGCAGTGAGTTCCACAATAACTGCACATTGTGCAAAGGAAGCATTTCCTCTTATTGGTTTTAAATATGTTGATTGTCAATTTGAATAACACTTTGCTCTCCTATAAGAATTGGTGATTAGGAGTGCCCGATGCATCTCCTTTGCACCGTGCATTATTTTAAATACCTCTATCTCAGTAGAGGTATTTAAAGTAATGATACACCTAATAATGAGGTATTTAAAATAATGATAAAAGACCTAAAAACAGTCCATCTTCTCAATATATTTCCTCATACCACAGTCCTTGAATCTTGTTTACTACCTGTCTCTGGGTCCTTTCTTCTCCTGTTACTGCTTTCTTTTAAGCTAGGGTGACCAAAGATGAACACACATTTCAGGCGAGGGCATCCTATAGATTTGTTAATAAATGGGTTTGCACAGAATAGAATGGGATGGGATTATAATGTTTTCTATCACATGCTTTATTCCCTGTAACAGTCTGTTCCCTTTTTAACCACCACCAATACACAAAGAGAGAAGATTTTAAAGAGCTGTCCACAATGCCTGAGATCTTACTGCTAATTTAGCACCCAGTAACATGATAGTACAAATTATTCCTTCCAATGCATGTTAACTTGCATTTGTCACAAGTGAATTTCATCTGTCCTTGTGCACCAATCTGCCTAGTTTGGTCTTCGACCTTCTCTACTGTTGGCTATTCTAAATAATTTTATGGCCTCTTCAAATTTTGCCACCTCATTGCTCACCTCTCCTGCTTTTTGTAGATCATTGATAACTATATTAAACATGGATATTTGTAGCCCCTCAAACCTTTTTCCATCCTGAAAATTGATCAATTATTTCTACTCTTTGTTCCTTAGTCAATTCACAACAGACCCTTAACTTTGACCCTGTGACTACTTAATTTCCTTAGTAGCCATTTTCCCAGGACTCTGTCAAACACTTTTTGAAAATTTAAACGAACTAGAGACTCATACACTTCACTGCTTCTGTACGCCAAACTCATGGCCCATACCAACAGGTCCCGGCTGGTACGTTAGATGGATGGAGGGAGGACAGGCAGGATCAGCCAACCTATATAATTTCAAGTGAAGTTCTGTTGAAATCGGCATATACCCACAGAACAGGTTGATTTTGATGAACCAGCATTTTCTGACAGAAAACATTCCATAGGAAAATCTCCAACTAGCTCTACCCCAACCTTGTGTCGCACCTTCCCAGCCCTCCAATGCTGGGCACCCCGCTCCCTCTATTCCAGTGGTTTTCAAACTTTTTTTCTGGAGACCCAGTTGAAGAAAATTGTTGATGCCTACGACCCAACAGAGCTGGGGGTGATGGGTGGGGCAGAGGGTTTGGGTGCGGGGGTGAGGGCTCTGGGGTGGGTCCAGGAATAAGGGGCTCAGGGTGTGGGAAGGGGCTCTGGGCTGGGGCAGGGGGTTGGAGTGTGAGAGGGGGTCAGGGCTCTGGGTGTAGGCTCTGAGGTGGGCCCTGAGATGAGGGGTTTGGAGCACAGGAAGAGGCTCCAGTATGGGGGGGCTCAGAGCAGGGTACTGGGTGCGGGGTTACCTCGGGCGGCTCCCAGTCAGTGGTGCCGAGGGGGTGTTAAGGCAGGCTTCCTGCCTGTCCTGGCACCGTGGACCACGCTGCACCCCGGAAGCGGCCAGCAGCTGGTCCAGCTCCTAGGTGGAGGCACGCAAGCGGTTTTGTGCAGCTCTCGCCGCAGGCACTGCCCACCCTAGCTCCCATTGGCCGGAAACCAGCCAATGGGAAAGTGGAGCCAGTGCTCAGGGCAGGGGCAGCATGCGGAGCTCCATTCCCCCCCACTGCCTAGGAGCTGGACCCTCTGCTGGCCGCTTCCGGGGCGCAGCGCAGCATCAGAACAGGTAGGGACTAGCCTGCCTTAGCCGGACAGCACTGCCAATGGGACTTTTAACGGCCCGGTAGGCGGAGCTGACCAGAGCTGCCGCGACCCAGTGCCTGACATTCTGCAACCCAATACTGAGTCGCAACCCGCTGTTTGAAAAACACTCCTCTAGTCTCCCTTTTCTCAGCACCCACCTCCCCAGTGTGATTGGCTGAGATGCAGCTGAGATCACAACTACACCTGCTTTCAGTGGAATCAGGCTTTTCTGGTTTTCTGATCACCACCAAAAAAGAGTAATAGATTCTTTCCACTGATGCCAGGAACACTCCCTGAAGTTCTGGAACAGATTGCATACGGTCTCCAAAAATTATCACCTTCAGACAAACAGGGCAATACCAGAGTTGTGTTAGGTCTCATTTCGCTCAGCCAATAACGTAACTGAAAATGCTTTATTGTGTTGAACACTAACAGATTACAGAGACACAGTTCTCCCTTAGAAAAGCCATGCTGGTTTACCCTCCCACCCCCCATATTATGTTCATCTAGGTGTCTTAGAACTCTTAATTGTTATTTAAATCTATTTGCCATATAGGGAAGTTCAGATCACTAGCCTGTAAAACCCAGAACAGGGCACAATATCAGTTACATTTTAATTTAGAAAAGCCACTGCAGTTAGACTTCCATCCCTCGCAAAACTTTCCCAGGGCTTGTGTGAGCTCTGTAGTATGAAAGTCAAAGATTCTGTTTTCTGAAAGAAATAAAAGATAATGGATTGTAGGATTATCTGTGACTTTTTACATTTTTACTCCCATCCCAAGATACATGCACCCTTTAACTCTCCACTGAAGCCTGTTATGAGACAGCTCCCCAAAAGGACCTGATGAGGGCTGGCTCACAGTAACAAAAGATGCCCAACAGCCAGATTGCACTGCTTCCTATCCCTTATTTGCTGAGCCCTGCCATCAGAGAAACAAAGCACAGACCCTGAGGTTTCAACTACTAGAGCTGGGCTGACCCAGTAGACAGAGTTTATAATGAATGTGGCCTCAGGGGTGCAGAAACAGAAAGGAGTGGCTTATTCCTTTGACTTTATCTGAAGATATCCTATCACACCTATTAAATAACAAACTTCCTAAAATTCAACTGACAGTCATTGAAAAGAAAATGAATTACATATTCACACCTGGGTCAAAATTCAATTGCCAGACATGGGGAGGGGGAAGAGGGCAGATTAATTTCTTTCAATTTCACCTTCCATCACAGGCATACCAGGTCCTGAACAGGAGGTGAGTTCTGGCATCACTCCAGCTTTAAATTTACTTGAGACCTGAGAAAGGAAGAATGAACTAGTTGGCCTGGAAGGTCCTTTTCAGCCCCTGCAAGGATGCCTTGCAGAGATCAAGCTCAAAAACCCACCCTGTACTTTATATTATCATTGTAAATGCAGGCTAAAAACCAAATCTAGGCAGGCAGTCTTCATTTTCTCTCACATTTGACTATTTAACCCAAATTTTACACATTCACACAGCAGCATGAATTAACACACATGAACAGAGTGCCAGCAGAGATTGCTGGCCCTTCATATCAACATGAAATTTCACTGCTTCCAATGACCTGTTACATCAGTAACAACAAGAACGCTCTTTGGGTTATTAGTCATAACCACAACCCACGCACTCGCTACTCAAATGCCAGTCAATGCTCAGGGTCACCACAGAGCTTGAATCAAATGACCATTCTCCAAAATAAAGCATAAGCATCAACAGCAGACAGGAGAGCCTCTTGCTTTAGGAAGTAGGGATCTGTATAAACCTTTACATATAACTCAGAGCAAAGTCCCATTCAAATCCCACGTGCATGGGTAGTGATGAGAAGGTCAGAAAACTCGCGTGAATGTTGAACCCTATTAAGGCTTTCCCCCACTCACTCTCTCTCTCACTAGTATTAGCTTATTACACATCATGGAGCAAGTTATATTTCCCTCATTTAACCTGCTGCTAAAATAAATCAAATATGAAGAGGACCTGAATTGTTACAAAATCATGAGGATATCATTTTTTACATTAATCATAAAAAAATCCCAACACAATCTGACAGTACCTGATTTAAAACTGAAAATGCTTTTAATGTGGATTATTTCAGGATGTTAGAAATGTTCTTACTCTTACAGGATCACTATACAGCATGGAGAAATAGGTCAGAACTGGGGATGGTGACACTATGTGGAGCCTTTATACAAGAAAAGAATGCGAGCTTTGTTTTGGATTAGTGACTTAGATACCTACTTAGCAAGATGCTATATCAGTATGATAATTTGTAAAGGCAACACAAAACTATATTATAGAGCTGCCTGCCTAGCAATTGGTGTTTTCAGTTTGAATTTCTAAGCGAAGATGAGACTTCCTAACTCTGCTGTGATAATAAACAAAAAGTATCATTAGGTCAAAGATGCTGAGGTTTTCTAAACACGGACGTGGGTGAGAGTGCCTTGTAAATTTACAAAACTGTGAAAATTATTTATTCGCTGAGCACCCAGAGCTAGTCCTCCCCTCCCCATCATAAGAGGCATGGTCTGCCCCAGATGTTAAAATTTAAATGGCATAAGACTGAAAGAGGCATCAAGCTGGAGGAGTGAAGGTGCAGGAAAAGAGACAGTGGACAAGGCAATAATCCAGGCAATGTGAACATTCAACAAGGTGTGCACAAAGCATGGTTGGTTTTTCCTTTTAAAAAATGCTTGGTTGATTTATTTCTTGTAGGTGTCATGGTACAGACAAGTCCTACGAGGATCTGAATGAAGGATGGATGGCTACAAATAAGGAAAAGCATGGGGAGATAGCAGGAACTGCTGAGAGCAGGAGATGAACAGGGAATAAAGGGCATTAAAAGACAGACACTGTTTTTAGCAGTGGTCACTGGCTGTTGTTTTATGTCACCTCCTATCATTGATATACCCCTGCTTCTCCTCTCCTTCTAGAAATTGAATTTATAACAGAATCACCCTGGAGTCAATTTGGTTAAAAGAAGAGACAAAGCATACCTCCTTTCAAGGCCAGGAAGAGCTGAGTGAAGGTTTTTCCACCAGTTGGTTGGCGTTTTGTTTTGGTTAGCTAAATGCAGTTCTGAGTAAAAGTTTGGACCAGCAAAGCCTGAGCACAGAACAGGATTTTCCACATGACCAAATGCACCATTGCAGCTAGCAAAGATTACACTATCACATCCCCTCCTGGTCTGAACACTGCCTCATCACCACGGTTCTGGACTTCTCCCACCCTCTCCCAAAAATATTGCTTCCCTGAACAATTACTACAAGACGTCTTACCTCACTCTGGGCATTCCAACCCCTGCCATGTGCACAACAGTCACTCATCTGTTGTAGAGTTGGCCCACCTCAGGCATCCCGCAGCACGGGCCATGCCAGAGCCACACTCTGTCCAGGCCAAAGAATAGCAAACAGCAGTTTCAGGATTTATTATTAACTACATCAATAGCAAAGCCTATCAGGTGGAACCCAGAATACTAACATGTTGGCACTCCAAGAAAACGACAAGGCAAGGACTCGGGTTTCTTTTAGGGACTTTAAAAAATGAATTTTTATTTAATGATTTGCCCTAATTAAACACTTTTGCAATGCTGGGTTAAAAAATAAAGCTGCTTGAGGCAACAGAGGAATAAAAAAGGATCAAATGGAAAAATCTATTTTTCTCAACTATATCTTGTTCATGCCTATTACATAATACACAGGACCTGAATTTTTTTCTATTTTTAGGTCTCCCTTTAAGTACAGTGCACACTGGTATCAGTATAGGAACAACCAGTGCTTTGTGATTGGTTTGACAGCAGAATTCTTCCTCTGCTGGGGGAGAAAAAGAGGAAGAGTCTCCCTGGTGGCACAGGGATATCTGTGGAGGTTCAGAGAGGAGCAATTGGCACAGAAAGATATAAAACACCATTTCAGCGGAGAAAGCCGAGAAACTTGCATAGAAGCAATCTGGCCTTACCATCCTTCAAGGTCTTAAGCCCCAGTACAGAGGTCTGTGTGTGCACAGGAATCTGCCTACAAACAACCAGCTGCCAGTTTGGGGTTTTTGGCTGTGCAAGCCTGGGGCTTTTCGGGCCAGGCCAAGTCTACACTGTAAACTTACACTGGTAAACCATGGTGCATCACTCATGGATGTGAAAAATCCACACCCCTGAGCGACGTCGTTATACCGACCTAACCCCTGGCGTAGACAGCACTATGTCAACGGGACAGCTTCTCCCCTCAACACAGTTATCGCCTCTCGAGGAGGTGGATTAACTACACGGACAGGAGACGCTCCCGTCAGCGCATTAGCATCTTCACTGAAGCACGACAGAAGCACAGGGGTACCGTGCATCAGTTAGATCGTGGCAGGCTGCGGGCAGCACCGTAACACAAATAATAAAGAGAGGCACCACTGATCCAGTGCAAAGCAGGTAATGCAACTGATAATTAGTGGAGAATATTTCTGTACCAGAAGTGTGCTTAAAAATACGAAGTTATGTTTGTTTTCATTTAAATCAATACAGAATTTTTCACTCTCAGTATGTCAAAGTCAGCCCCTGACAAAGCAATAAGGACAAAATTCTGCTCCCCTCCTCACATAAGCTGTCCCAGTGATTTCAATAGAGCTACACCAAAGACTATTATAACTCATTGACTGCAGTGCAGCTACTCAAGTAAGTAAAGCCCTAAACTGGTGAAGTATCATTTACAGGCATCATCTGGATGGGTAGTAAACTCAGCTGCATGAGGAGTTAGCTGGCACTGGCTGCTCTTTTGTTAGACACTGAATATGTTATAGATCTAATACCGGGGGTGGCAGAGAAGACGGTGAGTGCTGCAGATGGGTTTCAGGTGACAAGAGCCAGTTCAACAGCAATTTTAGGGGTGAGAGTTCACATACGGGGTTTTCTGTGTGTTTGGGGGTTTTTTTAATAAAGATTTTGCCTTAACAAAAGCAGCAATCTTTTAAAGTCAGCAAACAAATATTTTTCTGTGGGAATCCTGTTGTGTTTAAAATGGAAGGGAGCCTGTTCCACTTGATGAGTAACATTGCAAACTCTACTATGACACTTGTCCAAACACAATGATGCAGCCTCAGCAAATGTGTCACTAGGCCTGCCTCAGCATTTCATTGCCTCACTGAAAACTAACCACGCCACACCACCTGCTTTATCCAATACATGCTCTGTCCTGAGGGGTATGGTCAGCAGGTTAAAATTAATCCGATACAGCAGTATGGTGTTATCAGCCTTTCACTGCCTGAGAGTGGCCAATTTTAGTATAAATGATGGTCAATTACAGTGTGCACCTAACTTTTTGTAAGCAAAGAATTTTAAAGATGCTTTTCACACAGGAGTTACATTTAAAATATAAAACTGATCCTATAAATAACTACGGCAAGAAAGCTGTAAAAGTTCTTCATGAAAGCAATGGGATTGTTACTCTGGCATCAACAGAGCTGTGTTGCCTGCTGGATCCCTGGTAACCGTGTTGGAGACTCCCTGTTCTACAGCAACATTTATCATGAGTTAGAACCTGGGATGGGTGCGAAGGAAAAATATTTGATTTGTAGGACATGCCACTTGAAAATGATCATCTCTTGTTGGTCAATGTTCAACTACAGATAAAAACTTAAATGTTTAAGATATATAACATGTACAGATTAAGGTCGTATACCTCAAGCAAATGAAGCAATTAGCGTCCACAAAGGAGTCTGGATACGTACTGCATCAGCATAACATCATAGCAAAACAAAAGAAACGCAAGATTAGCTCAAGTTGATAGCATATCAACTTCCTTTCTAGAAATTTCCAGCTCTCTTCCATCCAGATCCACAGTGGGCATTCAGCTGGTACCTAAGAGCTATCTGCTTCGTGACCACCTGCTGAGTCCCCAGCTTGCATTTACCCTTTCAAAGGAGCACTTCCAAGCATATTCTCCAGGACTCTAGGACTTGACGTCTGGGAGAGACACTCAACTGTAGGGCTAAGGTGATCATTTTGCCTCTGGCTGCAGCTAGGGTCCTCTGGCTCTCTCACCTGAAGGGGGAATGGGGAAAAGCTCTGATAATTCTAAATCTACCATGCTGGGTTATTGCAAATGCCAAGTTTAACATTGGAAAATGTGTGTTCCTCCTTACTATCCTCTGAACATGTCCCATCAAACCCATTATCCTGCATATAGCAGCATCCAGAATCTGCTGCTTCAGAGGAAGATGAAAAGAATACATATGTACCCAGGCCAATAGTACCACACTGTACACGATGGAGAAAATTCCTGCACCAAACACTAAATGCCCTAGAAGCTAACATGGACAATTATTACCCTCAACCTGCACAGAGGTCTTTCTAAAAGCCAGCCACAACATCTGAAGAGCTGGGTAAACACTACAAAAAATTATCTACAGTCATTTAAATGAATGAAGTCTGACTACGTTCACACCCACACGTGCTTGTTTTCAACAAACATTCTAATTAACTTGTTTATTGACAGGGATATTTGTCCAAAGTGCAAATTTTAAGCAAGTATTTCAGAACATTCACTGAAGACTTGTCTTTTTATGAAGTCGTGAGTATTCACAGACATTCTGAGGGTTTATCTACGCGGTCTGAAAGAGGACTACATTAACGCAAACTAGGTACCTTAACATTTGTGCCAGCAGCGTCTACGCAGAGCAGTCAGAGTACAACTGTAGCGGGACTGGGATACCGTGGATTCCGCAGGACCTGCTGCCATAACAACGGCAGCAGGTAAAATGTATTTTGTTCTGGCAGGATTGGGTGGGTGGGGGGAAAACAGACAATGGTAATTTGTGGGAAAACACTTTAAAACTTTTAATACTTAAATTTAAGTGAGGGATAGAAAGATTAGATGTCTATTGTAACAGGAACTATTTTTTTACACGGTTTAAGCAACATGTGTTTTATTCTTTTAGTGGTAAAAATTATGTCTGAATTTCTTTTTTATATACACAATATATTAACTGACTTTGGTTTTCAATAGCATAGGGGAATCTGTCTCTCTTGTGAAATCTAAGGTTTTTGCAGGTGGGAATGGGATAAAAATGCAAGAAACAATGCGGGAGTGGGTATTGCAGAGCAGGATTAAAAAAAAAAAAAAAAAAGAGTCCCACCACCCACGCAGGGCTCTGCCCCACAGTCCACACTGCGGCAGCGTGAGCATGGCCTAAAGATTATGCTCAATCAGTGAGGGAACAGAAATACCACGTTTCTCTTCCATCCTTTCCCACGTTTTCATTCTCCAACTAACAAAATGGCATTTTCAGGACTGACAACCAAATGAAGGCAGAGAAAAATGTATACACATAGCATCAGTAAGCAAAGGGATAAGAGAGAATACATTCTTTAATCAAAACATTTATCAAAAAGACTACACACCAAGCTTCAGCCCAGACTGACTCTTTATGGCCAAGTTATAAAGCCTCAAAAGATCAGGGTTTACAACAGCATACGTCATGCAGCCCTTCTCATACCTCAAATACACACCCATTCGCCAGGATCCTACACATTTAAGAGGCTGCCCTTTCGCTTCTGCTGGGCTGTCTAGCATTGCATCCATACTAAAAGAGAAGGTGAGTATTTTGTAACCGTGTCTTAGTGAACACAGGGTAAAATGCTAGCGTGGACAAGGCAGCGGCTTTCACATGTGTGAGCAGGTCAAATTTATATATATATATATATATATATATATATATATATATATATATACACACACACACACACACACACACACACACACACACATACATACACACTATGGAGGAGCCCAGGGTTCAACCAGGAAACTCACTACACATGTCCGGTGTGAAAATGACAAACTGCTTCGTCCACACTAGGAAAAGCACACCTTTTTCCCTAATGAAGATGTAACCTAGTATGCCCCATTTCTTTGAAGCAATGAACCACATCCTTTCTTTAAAGCTTCCGTCTTCTCTTTTTCTCTTCAACCCACAACTAACTTCTCCATGAAGCTTCTGCACATGGAGATGCTACATAAAAAGACACTTTAAAAATAAAAACCTATTCTATTCAGTTGGATGGTACCACTCACCCAAAGATGTGCCCTGACTTCATTTCCAGAAATTCTAATTCCATTAAAACACATCTCCATGTGCTCTGGTAGAACGCATATTACATATCCCCACACCAAAAGAGAGGTTAATTAGGGGAGCTCATAGCTAAAGCAGTATGAGATGCTGTATAAAGGCAATAAGAGTTTATGCTCCTCTGGTCATGGAGTCCTGCCTGTGTCATTTCTCTAATTTTGCCAGTGACAAAAAGGAGGGAGAGAGAGATGCAGACAAGGAGCGAGTGAGAGCGTACGATCATAGTCTGGTAAAGGTCTGGTTTCGAATGGGTTCCACTCGACATTGCAGCATTACTGTAAGATTAAAGTGACAAACAGGAGGTAAAGATCCCTGGAATGGCGACTTGCCTCAGGGCTTGTCCCTTACACTGCTTCAAAGGCTCTGACAAAGCCGCTGCTACTGCTCCTTGGCTGCCCCAGAGTCCCATCTACCCAGCACAGCGTGGGCTCAGTGCACTGCAGCACGCCCTCAATGACTAGCCAAGCATGAAGCTCTCACATTGTTACTGATCTTGTTAAGGCTAAATCAGATGTTTTGGTTCAAAATCCTGTACTCCCTGATCAAAGATCAGTTTCCCCCTACTATTCCAGAACAACTCAAAGGCTGCATTAATAGGCTTTTGTTCATTTGGAACCTAAGTAAGGGCCAAACTACCATAAGAGGGACTAGATTTGAATTATGATCTCTTATGGGCTACAAGCCTACATATAGTGTTTAAAATGATTCCCTTAGGACAAGATGTTTTTCACCAAATCTCCCACATGACAGTTTGACATATTGGTTTGGGCACATGGCTCTGCATCTGTGCACACTATAGAACAATCTTCTTCAGTTTTCAAAAAAAAACAAACATCTGAAAACATTTCATGTTTATCTACACATTGGATTTAGTCTCTCTAGATCAATTTACCCTTAGAATTGAAATGTAGAACAGATTCAGTCTGTTCATGTTTGTAAACAAATGAGCTACTTAACTGCTCACTAACCTATGCTGATAAAGTGTTGGACAAAATATTTTCTTGAGCCTTAAGAGTAGAAGTATATCCCATTTTTTCACTTTCATCTATAAATACAATGAAATATATCATGAGATTTATTTAAAAAAAACCAGTGTGATAAATCCATTTTTCTCTCCCTCCGCACATTGTGTTCATGCACTGGACTGTCTATTGTGACTGTAAACACCTAGGAACAGGAATTGTGTTTTGCTCTGGACTCTGTACAGCACCAAGCACTCTGCTGCCACCTAATAAGAAGTGCAATCTGTTCCATCACTGACCTATTCTTCCTACTATGGTTTTTTCCTTCCATCCTTTTTTGTAACTTGTGCAATCTGTGCTTCTTATTTAAAGCCAATAAAACAAGTATATGTGGAACATTCTTTTTACTTACTGTTTAATCTACATATGAATAAAATTAAAGAAAAAGATGAGGTTTATGTGGTTGCTCAGATGAGTGGATAAAGCCTATGACTCATAATTATATGCACAGTTTAAATATGGATTAGGAGGAGATTTCCCTCTTTCTTGCCCAGGAATGGCATGCACAGAACTCCCCACCTGCCATGTATGGGCCATATCTTCTTCATTAACTGTTCAAGAACTCATCTGGCTTGGCCAGCCCATGGATTTATTAGAGATCAAACCTAATAATTTTTATAACCAGCCAAGTGACACTGTAGAAACCTTTTCTCACAAAGGAAGAAAGGTTCTTTAGTCAAAGTTGTGTGCCTAAAACAGAGAATTGTCCTAGACTACTAATATATCCCACAACAAAAGACTAAAAAGCTTTGCTCATTAAAGCATTAAACTTTGCCTCAGCTAGAAGAGACATCACTCACCTAGGAGAGAGAAAAGCAAGGGCCACCACCACTGCTCCCCAGTGTGGGAACATAGCCAATTTATCCTTAATGCTGTGTCAGTGCCCCACTTCCTCGTCAGCTCGTCAAATCTGGCAAGCATCCTCTAATCTTCACCAACTCCTCTTCTGTGGACAGGATGATTAATTGGAGGTGCCTGTGATTCTAAAGGGAGTAAGTATCAGACCATGTTGCAAAGATGTTTATTTTGCTTTAAGTAGTCAGAGCTGGCAAGGGGCTCTGCTAATCCTCACTGCCTGCCCAGAAGTTAGGTAACAGAACAAAGTAAAACACTTGCTGTATATATGAATTTTTATTTTATTCTTAACTCCTTTTTGTTTGTATTTCCCCAAGGAATGGCAGGAGGAGAAGAGTGCAGAAGAGGAAAGACACCCTGAGTGCGTATGGCAGAGTTAACAGCAATTCATTACCTCCCTCACCATGGCCTGAAGTCATTTCACTATCTCCCGCTTTAAAAGCCCCAATGTGCAAGTAAGGGTGTATGTCTCTTGGATGCACACTCAGTCACTAATGTTATGCCCAGACACAGTGTGTGCAGTGCCTGGCAGTGAATGCCTGAAGTGGAAAAATGACTTATACTGTTAGTGGAGGCAGCAGTAAGCTTCCAGTGCAGCATGACCTTGAGTTTGCAGAGAGAAGAGTGTGTGGAGGTGGAAGGAGAAATACAGTTTAAACAGATTTGTTCTTTTTATCAAGATCAGGGGAAAAGACATGGAAATCCAGCAGGGAAAGGTGAAAGGCTCCTTCTCTTCCGACCACACTCCCCCACTGCCCAGCGGGGAAGGGTGCCAGCAGGTAAGCCTCCTCCTATTTATTTCCATGGGAGTTACTACTTTATTTCTCTCCCAACTATGTGGCTCCCTGAGAAGCAACACATCCATGGGGTCAGATTTGAAAGGTCTAAAATTCTGGAGAAAATTCAGTTTTCTTCCTTGGGACAGGACGAGCTTCTGCTTCCCCCTAGATGGCAAGAGCAGGGGACAATGGACAGATTTTAACTGATATCCTTCCTCTTTTCTGGCTGCCGCCAGTTCCTCTTTTCAACTCAAAACAGACTGTTTACTGCATCATCTGCAACTCACACAGAAAAGCGCTTTCTGCCCTCTCTTTAGGGGCGATTTGGGGGATTTTAGTGCTCATGAAATAAAAGCTATGTGGAAAAGCTAGAGAGAATTCAGACAAACCTGCTCCACAGCTCTAACAATGCATCTCTGCTAACATGCACTGCTTCTAGTCCTGAACCGGCAAATCGTGGCTAACTCTATGATGTTGGTTAAAAACTGAGCAACCGAGAACAAAACTCATTTTACTTGATCTAGTCAGACATCATCTTAGGTCTCCTGAACAAGTGGCCAAGCATTTATCCACTCCCACACGAGAACAGACCCTTGGAGACGTTCCATACTATTCTTGAATACAGGCCTGAATTTTCAAAAGAGCTTCATACTTTTACAATCTTCCTCTGGGCCCAAGTTATGACATCCTGCTCAAAAGAACACCCACAGAGACCAAATCGCTTTTGTACAATTCTAAGAGAAAGCAAGTGACAGTCTAGAAATTAGAATATGCCCCATTACAGTTGATTCAATTGTACACTGCCATTTATGTCATACCAACTGGAAGCCACTAAACCCATAGGGAGCTCTGCATTATTTCCCAACGCCTCCCTTCACCATAGAACTGAAAGTGCCAAAGAACAGGGAATAAAGACTTTTTTTATGACTCACTTTGGGGAGGCATGAAACACATTGTATAAACGTGTTATTGAGGAGAATGGATGCCACTCTCTATGCCAATAACATACCTGCAACTCACAGAAGAAGCTGCCATTCATAAAGAATAGATGGGTGTTTATGAGTTGCAGAGCTCCTCAAGTGAAACACTGCCACCTTCCCTAACAACTCCAAGTTTGGGAAGCAAGCTTTCACACAAAGCACTATCTATCTCCTCTTTACCGTCTGTGACTCCCTGGAAGAATCTCTGAAATTGCTGCTGTTCTGAAAGGGGACCAAGACTGGACAAAGGCGAAGAAAAAATTCTCTTTAATCTGTTGACTTTTAGTGTCTTGCATTTCAAGTTCTCCAAATATTCTCACTTAGGGACACAGAAAAGGAAATTAAGCCCAGTGTCTTACATCAGCTTGGCAGGAAGTCCATCACTCATGCATGCATGCGCATACACGGGTTGTTGGCTGTGCATGCAGATTAGGACAACTATGTTTAAGGGGGAGGGTCTCAGTCACCTATCCACTCCTGTATTCAAGGCAGAGAGGAGGGGTCAGATCCCTGGTTGCAGTGAATATTGGCTGACTGAAAAGATGTTTCCCATGCTGTTAGTTTACTTCACTCACTTGCAGTTTAAATATTTTGAGCCTATTTTACACCACAACCTGTGTACCCAGAACAGATGGGATGCTGACTTTTGCATCCAATATTTGTAACTTTGCCTTGTATTCCTAGGTGGCTTCCAAAAAAACCACCACATGGCAACTTCCCACACCAATCCAAACCCAGTGAATACCATCTCATGATATCCCAGAACTCCGAGACAATCTACAGACTTTCATAAGATTCAGGGCAGAATTTTCAGACCCCACCAAAGCCACAAAAGAATGGTTAAATATTGGTTCATTTAACCGAAACCCGTTCCCAGATGCTGTTTAGCATTATTTCAGGACAGACTGAAATTGAGAGAAACTATGCTTAAATGCACTGCTTTAAATTGCCACCTTGACATTTAACAAGAAGCTAAGCCCATTAATGATGACTAATGCCTGCAATTCCCATGCACTTGACTCTACTTCACAGCCCCCTGCCCTCCCCCAGGAGCCACCTACCAACCAACAACCAACAGCTCAACATTTCTGAAAGCAAGTTATTAGTCACTGAAAAGCTTTAAACAACTTCAAGAAGGTCGTCCTGTGAATGAAGCATAGGTCTGAAAACAGATTTTATCAATTCATGTGCTTCTTTTTGGTTATTAAATTACTTTAATACGTGTGAAATTGAAAATGGGCCCAGTGCTGGCTTGTGAATGCTGGCCTGCAGGCTAGAGCACAGCCATAATCATTAGTATCAGCCAGAAAATGGTAACTGAAAGAGCAATATTTACTTTAACAGTCAGTTCATTCTATAACCAGTCGTATCATTTTGGTAAGCTTTGCTGCAGCTCATTTCATCCTGAGGACACACAGGTCAAAAGTGCTAATATTACCTTCAGTCTAATGTGGGCTTCAGTGCACAGAACAAGCTTCCAAAAATAGCATTAAAATGCCCACTCACACTGGCAAGGGAAGTGAGCGTATTAATGGAGCTCGTAACAGCAACAAATAAATGCACAGAGTGAATTTGCACAGAGTGAAATGTAAATTTCAGCTTATTCTCGCCAGATTCATAAAGCAGTGTCTACATAATAGCTGGCAATGCACAGATATGGCAACACTAAGTAGGAGACTGAATCCCGCATATAACTTATTGAAATCTCTACTTTCCTGAAGTGAATTGAAGTGAAAGGTGAGAGACTCCTTTCAAGGGAATTTGTGGCTGCCTAGTTTTAGGACACAAATTAAATGAGCTCATTGAATCACATTACCACCATTCTTCCTTTTCTGTGGTACTGCACATCTCCCTGGCCTGGAGGACCTGGGCACAATGTCTATTCTAAATCACTAGAGCAGGCGTCTCTAGAGTCCGCTGGCTACTGAAGAAAAGTTTTCCACATGTTTCTGGGTTTCCTTTCAGTCCCTCCCACACCGCTCAATGTTTTCCATTTCTGCCTGCAGCTCCTGTAGGTGCCTCTGCCATTCCCATAATTCACAATCACAAGAGACTGCAATACACAACTACGACAGGCAAAGGCTATAGCTCCCATGCACCTTGAGCAACTCAGGTCTTCGAATGCCATGAGGTGGTGATAACGCGAGTGAAGAGTCTGGGTTAAGTGGCACAGGCACATTTGTGAAAATATAATTGTAGTTCACAACAGGCTTACAATAAACTAAAGGAAAGTGTCCAGTACCTTTAGCTATTTTAGTCCCATTTATTTTTTAGTATTTCCTTGAAATATCTCCCAATCCGCTTTAGGGAGCCTCCATTGTAATTTATTTTCTCAGAACAGGTTATACAGTGACTCCCTAGCAAACAGTCTGCCCTAAAATCAAAAGGAGTCCAATCAATTTCACCACTCAACACAGCAAGGAAAAATAACCAGACCAGACACACAATACAAAGGCTGGGAATCTACCAAAACACAGACTGCATGGATGTATGCTACTGATATACACCATTCAAGCAGATAGTATGCAATAGGATGACAGGGCACAGAGATGGATTTTTAGGTGTGTTTTTTGCTAGTCATTTTCCAGCTATTTAAGTAGCTAAAAATCCCAAATTTATTATGCACAGCTTGACTGTAATACAGGAAAGGAGATTGAGACAACATCACCAAGTACTGGTCCATCTAGAAATAGCCAGGGTGGGAAGATCTGGCGGGCAAGGTAGCTGAAGCTCAAACTGATGTGGTTAAGGTTTGTTTGTACTGAACATTTTTATATGAAATCTCTCGGAAGAAGAAATGAAAAATGATCAGACAGAAGTATGCAGTTATGTGAAGGAGGGCCACAGATGACAGAAATTCACTTTTTAAAAAATGGAATTTGTTAACCAGGTCCTGGGTTTTCACTGCAGAGTAAGGGGAAAGAAAATAAGCCTGTTTTTTCTCCAAAAGCCATATCTCCCTGGAGTCCACATAGCTAACTCTCAAAATCGCAACAGGGAAGGTGCAGGCAGCTGTTATGGGGAGCAAGCTCAGCGAGCTTTATGATGTTTTTTTTTCTCCTCAAGCTCTCACCACTTGAGCCAAAGCCAACTACAAGGTTTCCAAGACCAGCATATCAGGGAAATGTGCCAGTAGATTGTAGCTGGGACACAGTCCCATCTACCTGCAAACCAGAAAGACACTGATCCATCTCTCTTTCCAATTATGAGACCTTTGACTTTCTGTAGAAAAATCCTCCAAAATAATTGCAAGTACTATTCAGGGGGTTTATCAGTGATAATTAAATGCAATTAATTTGGCATTTCCCAGGCAGCACTACATTTCTTCTTTAAAGTAATGAGGTGACGTGGGTCCTCCCCAGAATCGCCACATAGAAATGCCAGGTAGAAGGTGTGGAATCAAGCATAAATGGAACACTGTCGGGCTGAAACATCAAATCACATAGTATTTCTGGCGGCCTCCCATGGGCCATTCATATAGGAGTTAAAGTTATTAAGATTTCCTTTGTCACCCAGGTGCAATTTTGGCTCTCACTAGGTAAGAGTCCCCTTTTTACCATAGATCAGCCAGGGCCTGAATTTGATTAGATTCTGTACTTTTCTTAATCTGGCTATGACCATTCCACACAAGGCTGAGATCGGAGGTGCTCTATAATATGTACAGCCTATTAAGCAAGACAGAAAGGTGTAGAACTGCGTGGGTTAAGTGTAGTTTGAGTATTTAAATCCTGAAAACAACATCAACACCTAACCACACAAAGTCCAAGCTGGATTCTGGAATCACAGACAATCTATGTGGGCATTAAATGTCTACATTTAGGAAGCAGATCTATCTAGCTATTCAGCCCATCCATCAGGAGGGTTGCAGACACGTGCTTTATGGAATTCATTACAGAGGCACAGACTTAGGATTACCATTTGTTCACGTTTTCCTGGATAAAGCCTCTTTTTTGAGCCTCCGGCCTCTGTCCATGGGGATTTTTCAAACAACAGGCAATGTCCAGGGTTTTTGCAGAGCAGAGGCTGCAGCTCAGAAAGAGCCCTGATTGCTCCACTTTCCGATTGGTCCCTCCCCTGCATCCACAGCTGACTGGCCCATTCCCCTGCAGCCGCAGCTGCCAGATCCCACCCACCCAGCTCCTGACTCCCAACCCTGGGGAGGGGGCCCCACAGGGAAGCGCTGACTGGTGGCTGTCTCTGCGTCCAGGGCTTGCACCAGCCGCCCTGCCACTGTGACAGGGACCGACACTGCCTCCTGCCTCCAATGAGTGCCCCCACCGCAGGTACCCTCTCCCGCGCACTGCCCAGTGTCCTCTTTTTGGAACCTGAAATATGCTAACCCTACACAGACTAACTACCCCACTGCATTTGAAGGGTTGGGGTTTCTACTATGATCACCCTACTCCTAGTGGTTGAACCCCACCTCATTTCCCACACTCCTGATACATACTCCCCAAGGTTTAGCCAAGTGGCACAACTTTCACTAAACAAACTAACACGAGGGGGAATTTTAAAGCAAATACTATGTGTAAACAACATTAAAAGTGAGAGACGCATCACTTTTTCAACCCACCTCAGCATACTCAGGTCTCCAAATATACACTGGGGAATGGCACCTGCATCGCCCCAGGTGTTACTAAACCCCAGTGTCACAGATTCTAGAGAGAGCTCTCAGCCGGTCACCCATGAGGAGGGTGTATGTTGGACTCTGTGAGCAGAGTCCAAGACTCTGTAATCTGCTTCCCCTGGGGCGTATTAAGCTTCCAGAGCCTCAGCAGGCTGCAGCCCTGGTTCCTCCCTTGGCCTCTCTGGCATATTCCCTGGGCATTGACTCTCAGTCTGTCACCCATTCTCAGAAATGGAGCTCAGCCACCTGCTCTAGGACCCCGGATCAGCACTGAACCCGGACATACTCCAGGTACTTAAGCACACCCACTTCCAGAGCTCCACCCCAAAGGTGTGAAGCGTCTGGTTTACCGTTTAACTCTCTCAGGGGTACGCAGTAGCTGTAATGCAGTCAGTGAACTTGGCACAGAGTCTAACACATTTGCGCTTTTTTATCCTTCATCACAGAAAAGTACAGGAGAGTACAGACCATACAAAACAAAACTCAAACCACAATGCCCCTCATTAGCTCACCCTTCTCTTGGGAATGCTTATGGATCACTTGTGTCCCAGCACTTAGGGTGCCCCCTGCCTCAGGCAGGCTGGCACATGGCAAGTGCCAAGAGAGAAGGCCCCCAAGCAGAGCCTGCAATTTTAAAACCACCCTGTGTCAGGTGATGTTCCCTCTTGCCAGCTTCCCCATTTGAGCACAGACCCCTGCCAGGGGCACTGTTACCAAGCCAACACCCATCTCCTCCTCCCGCAACCACTTCTTCTGGGCAAGGACCAGACTTTTTGTCTCAAGTGACTAGATTTCAACAACAGGGTACTTAACATCAACTATTCTCTGTCACTCTTTTGCCACCAGCCTTTGGAGTTCCAGCCCAACACAGAGGCAAACAGACCATAGAGAAGGCAACAGACTGCACATTCAAAATGGAATTTGCAGCCTGACACAGGGACACCAAGTTCATAATTCATAAAATTCATAAATTGTACAGACATATTCCCAATTCATCACACCCAGTCTAGGCATAGCAGGGAGCCATTAGAAGTGGAGCTGTAGCATGACTGTCCTAGCTGTTGTATGAATGATACAATTAACTCTGAAAAGCTACAGTGGAGCGTATTGCTTTGGCATATTCATAATTACTTTCAAAAGTGACTGTGTGTTTTAGAGCAAAGAAAATAGCCTACCCTTGTAAATGCAATTTGTAGTTCTATGCTAACATCTGCCAACTTAACATCCTTTCTGGTCCGCAAAGTATGCACGTGCAAACAAGCGCACTCAAACCACGTGTACACAAAGTTTAAAGTCTGGGGCCAACATCATCAAAATCAGTATAATGAGGTCTCTGCCTATAATCCATGTTAGGAAGAGTATGTGACACCCCACAGTGCCACCATTTGGACTTGCTCCTGTACTGTATTGTTTGTGGCTCCTGACTTTGTCAGAGCAGCGTAAGAAGAAAGATATAATAGAACTTAATCCAGTCTGTCACCCCAGGACTGCCAATTCTATTACAACCAAGCAACCACAAGACCAACACATGGGTCTGAGTGAAATCATGAAGGCTATTTACTATGGGGGTAAAATCCTGGCCCCACTGATCAATGGCAAAACTCCCATCGACCTCAGTGTAGCTCAGATTTCACTCAAGGGAATTTACAGACAACCTGTGCTGTGTAAAACATGGTGTTGACTCAACATAACAAAAGAGCAGTGGGGCTAAAATATTCCTTTCCCTGCAAATGGGACGGTGCAGAGGTGGGACACTGTGGTTCATCCAATCAGAATGTTTGAAGGACTCCACTGAGTAACCAGTCAGTTGTTTACGCATCACTGTATAACACTGAAGCCAGCACAACATACACAACTTCAAGACGACATGTCAGTGGGAAAGAAGGTTGGCAGGCTCCCTGAAGTGGCACTTGACAGTGGTCTTTCTGAGCACTGGCGCATCGCAGCCTCCAGGGATGCTGTGAGTGGAACACTGGAAAAAAATTTAAAAAGGCAATTATGTCCTTTATGGCCTGTACTGCTTTGTTTACTGCAAGACTTGTGCAGTAAGCTGTATGTCCAGTGGCTCTTGTTGATTTAGAAGGGCAGCACAGTGAAGTTTTCTGCAGTTTCCTTCTTAGATGCCAGGATCCATGCAGACATATCCTCCAGATACAATGCTGTCAAAGTAGGCAAATTCTTAGGCCTACTGACTGAGGCAAGAGGCCTGAAAAAAAGCTGATATACTCAACATAAATTAGATGGGAAGTCTGTAAAAAAAAAAAAGTCCGTTTGTACCCTTGTGGACATCAGTGAGAGACATAAAAGCAACTCAAAATCTAATGACAAACTAGTTTGAGTCAGATCATTATACTATACTCATTATACTATACACATTCTTCAGTTCTCCTTGAGCAGAGAGGCAGCAGTGCTGGAAAGAGTTAACCTTTTCTGGAACACATCTCCGATTTCTCAGAAACTCAGACTGCAGCTGAAGCCGCCCTGATTGCTCCCCTGCCTGCCTGCAGTCTGACCCCTGACATTTCCACTCTGCTTCTCACTGGCGTACAAACTTAGGCATACACAAACAAACAGGCTGTGCAGATAGATAGAGGAGCACCGGAGGAGGAGAACAGGGATCTCTCTCAAATTTCCTTTAATGGCTGTGATTAAATAATAAAATAATAATAATCAGCAACTGACTTGGGTGAGGGGCAGACATTTAGTGGTAAAAACCTGAAGCATGCCTGGCTAGATGTTTGTTTAATTAATCCTGAAAGGGCCCCTTTCCCCCGTTCTCCTTCGTAAGGGAGGTTCTGGCGATATAAGAGTATAAAGACACAGTGGGTTCTTTTTAGTGTTTGAAGAACCTTAGGGAACAAAAATCCCTGCTCAAAAACCTTACCAGGATTTAAAGATAAAGAATTTACCAAACAAGATTTAATAGGCAAACCCTAATTAAAGGATTATTTTCCGATTTAATTGTATTTAAACCTAAGCAGCAAAACTCATATTAAGCAGATGCATTTTTACTCTGACCTAATAAAAATATGCAAATACAGAACTGTCATCAGAGACGCTGCGATGCCACAGGCCCCATGCAGGCTCTGGATTCCTGGCCATTTTTATTAGAAAGCCTGTTTCTAAAGAGGTTATAGTTCGGGCACTAGTGGGTCTAGCCCTAATGTACTCAGAGTACCTTCCAGTTTTCACTGCTCTGGCTACCCATACCACCACCCTATTGGCTCCACCCTCATTCATGGAGCCAACGGACCTGGAACAATCACAGACCCTGGCAATTTTTATTTGCACTGAGCTGAAACTTCATACTCCAGTTCCTGCCTGAAGGCTTAACAGAATATTCTTAAAGAGTTTTCTTATGGCTTCAGATCGTTTGTTGCCCCTACCTTGATTTTAAATAGGCTTGGCAAAATTCGATTTATATTTTATAATTTCAACAGATAATAACATTTATTTTTAAGCTTTGTATTATTTTTAGCAATGTAATTTTTCAGTTCAAAATTATGGGTTTAAAGATTTTTGTCTATTGTTATTTACTTAAAATTTTACATTTGCAGGAAATTATAGGGAATCAGACAATGGGAGGGTCAAAATAAATAGCCTTAAAACAAACTCTGAAGTTCTCACACACATTTTTCTTACTTTGCCTATCTGTAAATTTTGATGATCACAGAAATATTTTGTCAGTCTGCGTGTGTACAATTACATTGATATTCATTCACTAATCCTTCCAAGCCTAGTTTTAAAACACTGTTCTGTTTATTTTTAATATAAATTTCATGCTTGTTCAGGAGGCCAGATTTCAAGCCATGAAACAGGGAACATCACACAACAGACAAGCTTCTCAAAACCCTTCCTCACCAGTTTAACTCACCCCTGACCTGGAGGGACAGCTAGTAGAGGGGAGTTCAGACTTCTTGGCCCATTCAGTCTTTGGCCTCTCTGCTGAGACTGCCAACAGGAGTGTCTGTTAATGCCCATCACCGTAGTGGCTTTGTGATGTGCACACTTGTCCATTAAAGAGGAGACAGACCACCAACACATTTCACATAAGTCAACAAACATGATTCAGATGGAAATGACTTTGGTCACTACTGACCTGGGCTGGAGTTGACCTGGTGATCTAAAGGGGAAAGGTCCCGTAGCCCATACCCAATCCTTTGAGCCATGTAGTTACCCTTTAAAAAAACAAAAACAAAACAAAAAAAAAACCCCAACAAACAAAAAAACATCAAAACCTCATTTGAATGCAGACTACAGATCCTGGCAGGTGTGTGTGCTTGCATGCATCATTCTCAAAGGGCAAGCAGGTGACTGACAAGACTGCAAAGCACACTAGTTCTAAGTACTAGAGTTAGCCAAAAAGTGGGGGAAAATGCACTAAAATCTAGAAGATAAGGAAACGTAAAATATGACATTTTGCAACAACAAGGTGACTGCACAAATCCTAGAACCACTGTTTTAGGGAATGGAGCAGAGGGAAGAACAGAGCTATGCAATGATATTTACTGCATGTTTAGAGTCTGCATATTCGGGAACTGCATATTTGTGTGTGTTTATACGCTAGCTAGCACAATGGGACCCCCAATATCAATACCTCAGACCACTAATATTCACTAATAATAGCATGTTTTGGGATAGTTCAGATATAACATACGCTCTATACTACACTATACTAGAGTTGAGCAAACATCGGGAATAGTTATTCACAAATATGCTTAAATTTAAATTATTTTGATTCAATCATTTTTGTGACCTTTTTATTTTCATTTTCCACAACATTCTAGAGCTCATGCTTCATTATCACAATACTTGCAAAGAGCAAATGTTAAACTAAAAAGCTTAAGTTCTCAAAATTTGCTTTCAGTGAACTACATATTTGATTGCAAAATCCATGATTTGTAATCTGTACTGCACTGGCTACATGAATCACACAAAATGAATGAAACTGGAAATTATACAATTGCACATATAATCTGTACCTCAAGTTGTGCTGGTAAATTATCTAAATTATGTAGTATTTTTCTTTTCATAGATTGCAATATATACAATTTGCAAATCATGCTTTTGACTAGTTAGATTTTCCACACACATGAATATAATTTGCAACTAGCATGTTGGTTAGGGACATAAATCCTCCAGTCAAAGAACAAACAATGCTAAGTGATTTACATAGCTAACCAAGACTGAACACTAATTGAAAATCACAAATACTTGCAAATTCACAATCTACAAACCAACAATTATTTGCTGAAGAAATTTTGAATATTTAATTGAAGAGTTTTATCTCTTTACTATTAATATGCAAATGGGGGGGGACTATTCAACAAATAGTTTATTCTTTGCAAATTAGGTCTACCAAATAGTAGTCTGTCAAATAGATTAACCCACAGTATTCTGATTTCTACCTTTTTTCAGATGGTAAAGCAAGAGTCTTGGGGGGGAGGAGACTCTTGGAATATACTGTTTATATACAGGGAGGATTTTAAAAATTTATTTATTTTTAGTGAATAGAATTTCTCTCCCCCACGTGTTTGAAGACAAATGTAAGGTTTTGAATAAAGCACTGTTGTCACCTCAAGAAAGAAACATTACATTTTTGTCAAGCTTTGGCAGTTGCTTCTGCTTAGGGTTCTTCAGTTGTCACCAAAACTGCAACATTTATTCTTTTGTCTGTGAGATATGCCCAGTTGCAGACTATGCACATTTTTACTATTAAGAAACTAAAATAAATCAGATAACAAATGCTCAAGTTTCAGAGTAGCAGCTGTGTTAGTCTGTATTCGCAAAAAGAAAAGGAGGACTGGTGGCACCTTAGAGACTAACCAATTTATTTGAGCATAAGCTTTCGTGAGCTACAGCTCACTTTGTCGGATGCATGCTCAAGGCTATTCTGAATATGTTTAAGCAATTGAGGAATAACTGTAAATTAAAATAAAAATTTTAAAAGACTAATAGATTTGAACAAACAGGATCCCACCTCCTCTTCTCTTTGCATCCGATCCTATAATACTAGAGTCAAAGAGAGTTCTGCCATTGACCTAAATGGGAACAGGATCAGACCGTTTGAATATAGATGGAAGAGCAACTGAACTGAAGCCCACCAGTGGGCAAGGCCAGGGAAGTTAATAAAGACCCCAATTGCGGGTCCACTGCAACAGAACTGCTAGTTCTTATAAAATTTGCAGATAGATGTATTTTCTAAGCAGTATTATGGACATTAAGTCTGCTGTTCGTTTATAAGCCTAGTACTGAAATATTTCAGAGGCCTGTGCGCTGCAAAATAAGGAAGTCTCTTTTGCTGTATTTAATGTATCGTAAGAAAAACAATTTGCAGTAAAGAAAGACACCTGAAGACACGCTTCTCCCAACAGATAATCCGAGGCTGTCTAAAAGATATTGCTTATGTAGATTTTTATTTTGTGAGAAGTTGAGGTATATTTACTCCTGTTCTTTTTTTAATCATCATGAATATTTGTTAAATATAGACTGTGTGTTAATAATATTCATCAGAACATTGCCAAACAAGTTTTTAATTAAATGCTTTTTTCTATGTAAGTGTGAGCAGTGAAAATCTGCTTGAAGCAGGGGGCTTTTTCCATTAGTCCCACTCCTAAAATATAATTTTGTTCTCTATTGTGATATTCAACCACCTTTATTAAAAAAAAGAAAATGTTAAAAGCATTACTATAAAGGTCTAATTTTCTATTGCCTGAGACTGGTTATTTATGACTATTGCATGGTTGCCGGAAAGCTATTATAACCCAAATGTGCTTGCTTGTCTTATGAATACCTACATCAATGGAAGAATGACCATTACTCACTCATATCAGGGAACTGTTCCTTCTAATCCAAGGAAAAGCTGTCACAGGGAAGAAAAAATATCTTGGCTTTCACATACACTAGCTAATGACCCATGACCGCATGAAGCCAGAGTCAATGACAGCAGCACATCAGGGTCTGGTAGTGACATAAATGCCCTAAAAAGAAAACAGCAAGTGCAAGTAGAGGAAAAGAATTACTGTCACCCAAAATTGGGGGGTGTGGGTATGTGTGCATGCATGCACACCTCCAAACTGCATAAAATCTTCTGTCATCGTGTCCAACTGAGACTAATCCGGCACAGATTTTACTACTCTCAGCCATGCCTCACAGGCTAGTGACCAGAAATACTAGTGGGATGTACTGCACTGATCTACTTGGCACAAAAGCCACTACAACAATCCTTTATGGGGACACTGGCCTTGTGCTACTTTAATAATGAGAAAGCAAGAGCAGCAACAGACCAGCCAAACAGTAAACACTACAAAAGTGAAGACAGACAGGTTCCTCAGAAGCACTCTTTGACAGAGTGATTCTTTCAATGGGGCTTTCCACCAGAGTTTCTCCCATTACTCTAGCCAATGATTTCCTTCTTTTCCATTATTTCTTTATTTCAAGAGAAAACTGTTAAAATCATTTTGAAGATTCTTAAGACATTTAAAGAAATTGTTCTGGGTATTATTTTCACAAAACAATGCACTCATAGTATAATAATGCATTTAAGTGAACCTTCAGTGCTCAAGATTTATTAAAATGGATTATTATCCAATACGCACATACAAATAAACTAGGTAGTGACCACAAAGTAAACCATCTAAGCTTTGACTTTCGTATTTCCTCTTTTGTAGTATTTCTTGGAAAAACGAGTAAGTGACAAATTGGTGTCTTCACTGCTTTCTGGCCAGGGGCTGAGTGCGCCTAACAAAGCCGGTAAGAACACAATTGACATTCAGATCAATCAATCAAAAGGCACAAATGAAGATACAAAATTTCATACATACGAAATGCAAAGTAACTTAGTTCCTGAAGAAGCAAGGAAGAATCAAACTGTGCTAATATTTGAATCATACACCTTTGGACCCAACATAAAAAGAGTTTCAACAAAATTCCAGGATACTTTTCAGCAGGATTTAACTAGAGAAAAAAATTGCTGAAAAATCTGGGGCACCAGTTCTGAAGGGATAAAGAGATCAAGTTTTAAATGAAACACTCCTGTTTAGGAAAGAATTTCATTAAAGGCAAAAATATAATATAAAAGTGCCCACTTAGGAAGAATGTACTATTAATTCTTAGCACTGAATGTGGAAGGGAAAATTACATTTTTATCTAAATGGTTTTTCGGCATAACCCATTCTTTTGCAGCTCAGTAATGGGCACTCCTCGCCATTTTTATTTGGGCCAGATCACTATTGAAAGCAAGAGCAGTCGTCAAAAACCATTAAAAAGAAAACCCTTTAAAATCTATTCCATGAGGGGGTGGGGCGCGGGAGAGAAGTAAAGTACATTTTGCAAGGTGATAGGGAGGGGAAAGGAGAAACACACCAAACCTGCTTTACAGAATTTTAAAGCAATTCTTTCTGGTTCCTTTTTCAGACCTGAAGTAGGAACAGCTACTGTTTGATTGAATATATGCGCCTAATATGATCAAATACCACAATCAAGTGGCATTACCACTTTGAAATTATACAGGATTTTTTCTTGCTGTGGTAAGTTCGGAATCCAGCGTTACCACTATGTACAAAGACAAAACAAAATGTAGGACACGGAAAACTATTTTAATTATTATAAACAATTGCTCCTCTCCCATTAAAACTAGGGTTCCTTCAATCTGAAAACGAATATAATCTAAACAATTTCAAGCAAATGATCACTGTCCTAATGTTGTGGCCTTATCCACATACAACAAGCAGCAGAAATACGCTCCATCAAAAAGTAAAAACAGAACCCAGAACTGAACAGGCCTTTTTAATTAGGATTTGCCTGAACAACAGGATTAGATATTAACATGAAACTGACAAAAGATCCTCAGTTCTAAATTCTATAACTCAGTATCCTAAATTTGACCAACATAAAAACAATCCAGTGTGCACGTATTTAAAAAAAAACAAGAACATTTGATCCTAAACCTTTGAGATAAAGTAATAATCACCAAAAAATAGAGGTAAGACTAAACCATTTTCTGAGCATTATTCATTTGATAGTCCTCATCTCTGCGTCTTCTTTTAACCTACTTATTTTTGACAACCATAGCAATAAATTTTATCTCTGAAAACAGAAGTTCAGAAATACAGTAATTATGGCTGATACAATTGGACAGGTAACAGTTTTTATCCCATTTACCTAGCTGTAGTCCTCCCTGCAATACAGTAATTACAGGAAACTATTTCTGTTTTAAGGGTTTAGATAAAGAAATTTAGGGCCAGCAACCAACCCTCCATTATGCTTAATAGGTAGACATAAAAATGTCATTGTATCACCATCTCTCCAACTGCATGTTTTTCCAGTTCTTGAAGTTCGTATCTGTCTGATTCAAGGAAGACATTTTCAACCTACTCTTTCTGTGATGGAAAATATCTGAAAGTCATTTGTATAAAGAGGTTTAAAATAAATTATCCAAATGTGAGAGGCTTTGGGTAATTATTTGAACTAGAAAGTAATCGCTCTCTCAAGAAAACACAAACAAATTATAAAAGCAACAGATCTGTCAGCAGCTAGTGCTGTGAATCTTGGCTTCTATTTTGGCAACAAAGCTAGGTCAAATTATATTTCCATTTGCCAATGGCAAAGAATTCAGAACTAGAACTAACGACAAATCTTTCCTCCAATAGTGGATATCTGAGACCCAGTCCAAGTAAGAGCACCAAGCTACACTCTTCATTTCTGAAAACATGCATGTGTCATTTCTTGGATGTCCATCAGTCCAAGAAAGCAAAACCAATTAAGTGTATTAGAATGATGTGTCCACTAAACACCTTTCTTTATCTAGAACATGAGATACAATTATGTGCACAGAGAAGTTAAAACTGTGATTAACTCCAAGGATTTGGGGGGTTCTTTAGGTTTCAGTTTTGTAACTTTTTACATGTTCATTGCCTCCATCTCTCAGCACAGTCAGAAATCCAGATAACCGATACCCATTTTTTGACAGCTAGAATTAACTAAAAGTTGATATTCTGAAACTCTCCCTTGACTGGAACAAAAAATATGAAGGATTTTGCTTCTGCCTGTTCTTCTGTAATCTTTCCTATCTCAAAACAGCCATCCCAGTCTTAATTGTATTTCAAGTGGTCCTGTTTTTCCTCTGCTGCTAAAGCTAAAGAATTATATGAGAAGAGCACAGAAAGATGGTGTGCTGGCTGCTCCAGTGATCATAAAAAAAGCACCATGTGTCTATATTTAGGGGTGGGGAAGGCCATTACAGCACAGAAGTCCTCATACTGATTGGAACTATTTTGCTTTCCAGAACATTGCTTTCATTTTGTTTTCAAAACAGGAGTACAAGGTTGGTCATGTTTCGTCCAAGTTAAAGATGTTTGGCTGCTCTGTACCATGCAATAATTAAATTGGTTCTGTGTGGTCATTTTGTCACATGGCTACATGCACACTATGGACTACCCAGTATCTTCTCTTGTGTTGGATTTGACTATCTTCTCTTACTGGGGCTGTAAATCATTCAGGGTGGGGAAGAGCTCTTAAGTTTGAAAAGGGCACTATGAAGTGCCCATGTCAATTTATAGCTCTCTAAAAATTATTTTAAATAATAATAGAGTGGAAACCTTTTTAAAATAGATTCCATTATGATCAAAAGCAATTATAAACTCAAGTCACCACAAGCCAAATGGTAATGAATTGATCAACTGTGCCATCTAGCCAAGAGACTGACTACCCACATACATATTTTCTGTTCACTCTGGCTGGTGTAGCCTAGACAATAAAAGTTGCATCCAGAACAGCGCATAGTAGAACACATGCAGCATAGTCTCTCCAGAAGCAGTTAAGTGGTTACAGTGCATTTTTATTTTACTTTTTAGAATTTCCTTCAATTACTCCCATCCTTCCCTTTCTGTCATTTCTCACACACAACACCAAAAGGCACAAAATGTCACTGAAATGGGAGATGATGTAAAAATGCGAATGAGAGCTTTTCTGGGGAAAAAAAATGCAAATCCCTAAGATTCTGACCAGATAATTATAATCCTTAGGTGAGAGAGAGAGAGAGAGAGAGAATGCATCAACTTCCTCATGTTGCACTTTCACCAAAGAACTAATTCTAAGAGAAAATATAAAAGGTATTAAATCTTCACAATTACATGGGGGGGGGGGGCATTTTGCCTCATTCATTGAATTAAAAGTCTGGATTCTAAACCAAAAAGTTGTTTTATATTTGTTTCATTTTTAACTAAAAAAGCAGCATATTTCTTGGGATCAGCCCTTCTTCACCCTTAGTATAATCTTTTCATTAGCAATACAAACTCTAAAATATTTCATGACTATTGGCCTTAATTTTAAAACATTATTTTACCATATAAAAATGCTATTTCAAAACAACTGAATGATTAAATGCTTTCCTGGGAAAATGACCAAGAAGTAGCCAAACAAAGGGGGGGGGGGGAATTAGCTTGTAACTCATTTCACATCATCTAATTTTTCAGGTGCTTCAAACACTGTACATAGCAAGATAAAATAAATCAAATGCACAAAAGTTCAAGTAAACTAGCTTACAGGGAAAAGATGGTAAGTGCAATGTCTAATAAAACATTCTGCAGTGAGGCACCAGCAGAATTCTTTAGGGCTTGTACATTTGTTATTTTTGCATTTAATCTCAAATGAACTATATTTACTTTAATGCAAAATCTATCATTGGAGCACTTAAACATGACCAGATTTCTGCATACCGAGCCAGAGTAGGCTTCTTCAGACAAACCTCAAAACCTAATAGAAATCTAGACACTACAACTTCGTGCACTGCATTTTTTGTTAAAATACTACACAGAAATAAAGACAAATTTGCAAAAGTTTTATTAGCACACATGAATGATGCTTCCAGTAAAAGTTAAACACACAAAGACAAGAAATGTCTTGTTTTCAGTAACTACTAGTAACCAATGCAGTGTGCACCTTTGGGAATGAAATAGTTGTATAAGATTCGCTTATGCTGACTATATTAAACAGTAACAGATTCAAGAGAAAACTTTCTTTGGAAATGACAGTATTTGGATTAGCACTGCTCCGATCTAAAAGGGCTACACTATACACTTAAACCCTGAAGAGATACGAACTCATTATCCTTCGCTGTTGAACACAACACAAATTCTACGTCTCCTAAACCAAACCCTGCACTGTTACAGATAAATGAAATTAAGTGTGAGGAAGAAGACTAATAAAACAAATGGCTCTCTTTTTTTTAAACATATATTTAGTGCAACACTGACCAAGTGCAGTTAAAAAAAACTCAACTGATTACGCCAATTAAGGAACACATTAATGCCTTCCTCGCATAAGTGGGCTTTTGTCATTTGAAAGCAGAAGAGTGAAACAAAGACTGGATGTTTTGCGGAATTTTTTTTTTCGCAATCCAGTATCATCTAAAATGTTCTCTTTGAAGTATTAAGAAAGTCATCTTGTTAAAATTAATGGATTAGACCTCCAGCTGTTAAATTCGCAGCCTTACATTTAAAAGGTATTTAACTTTGCAACTCTTGCATATAATCCTTAAACATACTTCACATTTGCAAGAAACTTCTTTGTGGTGTTCTTCCGCAAAAGGAAAGAAAACAGTTGTTTTGACATTACTAATTATCAACATTTCAACAGAAAAGATGGCTTAAGTGTCTCAGGAAGATAGAACAGCCAACTACAAAATTTTTGTCTAAATTATTAGGATTATCAACATGGGCCAAGTGTGGGATCCAGCTACAAAATATTGAGGAAAATTCTGTTTAACATCCATTTTAAATCAAAACTAAGAATTGGACTATTTAACTATGGCAAGAAGAGTCAGCTTGGATTTCGTATTTCTTAGACAAAGTGATAGCATCTTCAATGTTAAGTCTGATAAGATATCTACTGCTGTGTCACTGATCTCAAAATTAAAAGCCTCAGTATAAAATACAGACTAAGAAAACGAGAACTACTAAATCATCATGTTCGAAGTACATCCCTAATCAAAAGGTGTATCTTTTAAAAGTCTCCCTGAAGTAAGTGAATCTCAATTAGTCTTACTTTAATAAATAAATAAATAAAAACCCTCAAACATTGTATTTCTTTAAAATACAAGGACTTCCTTTAAAAAGAAAAAAAGCCAAAACAAACTGATGGAATGATTGCTACTGGTTGAATTAGATTCCCACTACAGATTGGTATTCTGAAATAGACATAGATTATCTAAATCATTATGCACAGAAAGCATTCCAGCCTGAAAATATGGAAAAGGATATACTTTACAGTAGTTACAAGACAGGTGACAATTCCACTGCCCAAGAATTAACCTCTTACTCTAGATATTTTAAATACGTTAGAATCAAGTAACAACTGTTTTGGAGATGTCAGACCCTTTTTTTTAAAATGAAAAATGTAAATACTGAACAACATGAAACTTCTCTTTAAAAAGACAATAAAGCCAGCCTGCAGGATATGCAGAAATTCATACTTTGATATAATCAGGTTCTGACTAAGCCAGTATTACACACACACACGCACACACTATATACATACATATTTCACACAGAGATGCACATTAACACACACATATATAAATACTAAATAATGCACATTTGTCTAGTACTACAATTTTATATGAATATATAAAAAAGCATTTTGCTGTATCAAAACCCTTCCATTCTCCAGAGGACTGCAGAGCCTGTGATTTAATTGTTACAATCATCGGAAGCCTGTTTATTTTTAATCACTCCTTTGTTCAATGCCTTACAAAAATCAGAATTTGTTGGGTAGAAGTAACAACGGAACAAGATATCCTAAGAGTCTTACAAAAAATGGAATTACTATTTTATAATAAATGGTTCAAACACTACTAGATCATTTGTTAGAAAGACATGTAGTACACATACAAAATTAAAAAAGGAACATAGTGCAACAGAATCACAGATCAGAATAAATCTCTGCTTGACCTATACCTCTAGTTTCACCCAGTTCCTTTAACACTGTATGTGACAATTTGAAGAGACCATGGGTATTCTAAATATATCGATCTTTCCATCTCTCTTTCTCTCTCACACACACACACAGAGTTTAAATAATATTCCTGTTACAGGCAATCCCACAACCAAATAGGTCATTAGAAAATAACAGAATCTGTTACCAAAAAAAATGAGTCTACTAACACTGCAAGCCAAATCTGAATTCATGCCAATCATCTATTACTCTGGACTGAAAAATCTAAAGAAAAAGAAATGCAAGACTAAGAAAAATACAGACAAGTACAACAGTTACTGAAGCCAATAAATCCACATACTTCCTGCATTAAATATTTCAGTATTTTAAAATAGTTATAGCAATTGATACTAAAAATCTTACCCTTATTCCCAGTCTCATCTGATATTTGGCATATAAAGCTGCAAATATTTTATCTCTAATAGTATATAAAACAGAAGCAAGTGCTTCTGAACAGGAACATTTTTCTATAAAATTATACTGCAAAGCTAACGGTTGGTCAGAGTAAATGAAATAGTGCTATTGTCATTCAAATGAAGCCAAATCAGTCAGGAGCGACCTTGCTAGATTTTTAGAGATCAGAAGAGTTTAAGAGATCATATTAAATCCAAATCTAAATGCACAATGAAATCTTCATTGCAATCTGCAGTGGGAGTAGTCTCTCCCCATAAATCAGCCAGCTAACCCAGATCATTTATTAAAGATGTATATTTCATATCTGCAGAGTATATCGCATAACTTCATGGCAAAGATAATTGCATTTCTGGTAACTTAAAATTCCTCATGGAAGTTTAAATACCTCTATCAAGCAAACAAAATAGCATCAGGAATCAGAGTTTCACTGCTATAAAGTAAGTTTAGTCAGTGTTAACTCATTTCCTATAGTCCTTATTAGAGTATAAGTCAATTTCAAATCATATGTTGCTTTTAATGTTATTTCAGCATTTGAAAGGCCGCACAGGAAATTTGACAAATTCCGTCTTAGTAAACAAATCTATTTCCCTTGGTAAAATCTCTTAAATAAGTCAGCAGCTTACTAAAATAAAACTCACCAAAGAATGTATTGGGACCTAAAAGAAAATCTGACAAGGACTAACAGCCGTATCTAGAAAGAACCTAAGTCCTTTTTTAATATGCTGTAGAAATGTACAGTTTTAAATAGTTTGCTTGGTTAGCATTTTATGTCTGTTGGCTTGTTCCAAAGACAAGTTTATTACTGCTATGAAATATTTAAGAACCTAAAGATTAGAAATTAAACGTACCGAGCTGGACTTGGAAATGAAAATGGGCAACCACCAATGTAAGAGCCACAAAGGGTAACCACATCTATTTTCATTTTCCCTGATTAACACCGGTGTGGTTTTAGGTTACATATTCCTGTGGTGCAAATGTCAAGTGAAGGCATCGATATGGACCTTAGAAATTTCAATGGTGGGGGTGGGGAGGAACAAAAACCAAGAACTTAACTATTGGCCTCCCAGAACGTACTACCCAAAACTCCATTGGAGTAAAAAGCTTTCCTCATTTAGTCAAATTAGGTAAAATGAAACATACTCAATTCATCCTGGGCTTTGCAAGTGATTTTGGTCTGGCTCTTCCTTATTACACTTATCTAGGGTTTTAAGAGTCATCAGTATTTCTACAGACACAATTTTAACACCCCGCAACACTAGATCCCGGGTGGATAGCACAGAGAAGACATAAAATTCTATTAAGCTTTATGGAAAATCCTACTATTCACCTCAAAAAAGGTTATTTTAGTACAAAAAACTCAATACCGGAAATATTCCTAACTGAAGAGGACACTTAATAAAGATAATATCTTAATAGGATGAAACTTCCAAATATATAAACACAAAATGTCAAACAGGCTGTATATATGTGTGTACACATGCATGTGTTATCTATGGTCATCTATCCCTAAATTCACTACTCACACAAACACTCATTCTAGTACCACTATCAAAAAACTACAGAGCATAAGCAAAGAAGAGTCTGTTGTCACTGCAATAATTATTTAGACAAGTTGTTTCTTCCATTAGTGTGGGTATTAACTGAATATTTAAAGAGTTGCCTTCTACAGACAGAAAATACTTGAACAAACAAAGCTCCTGTAGTCACAGTAGAACTAACTAAACTTAAAAACACAAAAACCACACACACTTTGGAGAACGGCCTCAAGAACATGAAATGCTGACTTCAGTGCTCCATGAGTTAGAACTTCTCCATTCACCCTATTTATAACCTTCAAAAGAAGTCCATAGAAGAATCAATGCATGTCACAGTAGTTGTGTGTTATGTACAAAACAGAAGAGGTTCTTTCTGACCTCAGTGAGTATAACTTAAAATAAAAAAATCAAAATATTTGTTAGGGAGGTTACGCTATACTTCAGAAATACAAGTATTTTAATAGTATAAAACAATTAAATGCTTTAATGAACTTATAACCTTTCACACTGTACTGTATTAAGTATTACTAATGTGTGGATCCTGAGTAGTGATGTTTGAAACCTACATACATTTTCTGTATATGCACAACTGCAAATACTTAGAAACCTACATTGTTTTAGGCAAATTCCAGTTGACTAAAAATGGGTTTCCTGAACTTCAGTCACATGATTAATAAAACCCCTTTCTTAAACACAACTTCAGGCACGTAAGGATATGATTTAATTAAAAATATAATCACTCTTATTTTGTGACAGAAAAAAAAAAACTCATCTACTTTGCCTCCTATCATTTCAAAGAACAATTAAAGTTAATTCTCTACTTATCTATATCACTTGTCTCATTTGAAGAATTGGTCCATTTAAACCTTCCAAGGGGTAAAAATGGAAATCGAAATGAATGTATCTATGCAGTGTTATAGAGTTAGATCAATATCTTATTTTATGTTAAGAGGTTTAAGTACTAAAACTTATCCTTATACAGGAATACAAGTAACCTAGTTTTCCTTCCAGGAACACCAGCACAAGAGTGATGAGCTGGCTCTTGTAATAATATTTATGATTATCATTATATGAGAAGGAAGAGTTATTTCCTTAAAAGTACTGGTGACTATCAAACAAGTCCATTTCTTAAAACATCAAACTGTGTGTAGGGGAGTTGTCTCAAACAAAAAAAAAAAAAAAACCCACTGCCACAGAGTCACATGTACACAAGAAAAACTTGTAATATTAAGCCAAGCTGTAACAAAAAAAGTCCAAAAATATTTCACTTAGGTTTTTTTAATCCAATAAATTAAAATCTAAAAAACTTAAGTTTCATTTTACCCCAATCTGCTTTTAATTAGAGTGTGCATGAGCGTGTGTATGTCTGACAAGGTAGAAGTGACAGGAACTGTGATTTGTGCTAACTAGCTATTGATCCAGTCAGATCTAGATGTTGTGTACAAGAAACAATAAAAAAGAAGGGGCCAGGAAGGATGCTGTGTGCAACTCCATTTAAAAATGGAAAGAAGGGCCCCAAACAAACCAATTTATGTCCTTGCCTGGGTGAAGCATGGAGAATGCTGATGCGTTTCCTAGAGTCTGCTGTGCATGCTAAGCACTCCGGCTTCAAATGAGAGTCTCTAGTGCTGGGCATTAAACATGAACAAAGAGACAAACAGTGGGGGCCAGCATTCATGCTTCAGAAAACGAAAGCAGGAAAGCCCACCAGAACTGGAAGTATGAAGTTATGGAGTTTTCAAACCACCCAAACTCCATTTTCATTTTAATAACATCTCTCTTTACCTAAATTCCAAAGTCAATCAAGAGTACTACAAAAATGGTTCTTAAGAGGAGATCGTGAAAATAGATCTGAACCAGCCTAACGTTAGCAAAATGAATCACCAACATAAAATACATGATACATGTATGTGTATACATGATATAAAATACACACACGCAGAGGTGCATACATATAGACAATTTTACATATATAGTATGTGGGGAAGGGTGCGCAAACACACACACCCCTTAAATCAATGAGCTTAGAAAAAATGGCTTTGATGAAATGGAAATGATTAAATCTGAAATCTTTGTTAAGGAGCTTTTATAACTAAAACTGTTTTCCACCCATGTATTTTTTTCATCCTAGCATTATAATGCTCTCTAGATAATAAAGAAAACCAAGAATGAAAACTAAATGTTGATATTAAACATCTGTCAACTAAGCATGGTTTTATATTGACAAACACTGAGTCTGATTTTATTTTCTTTATGTTAACAATGGTAGAAACTTCTTAGCTCAGCACCACATCTTTAAAAGATAAACAGGAAAATACTTAGAAACAGAGACTATGTAACATTGACACCAAACACGTTTTTGCTGGATTCACCAAAACCTTTATAATACAGGGGAATATATATATATATATATATATATATATATATAAAAAGTAAACATTCCCACAGCAGGAAGTTCTCTTCTGTCAATATATGTATTTCTGCAAATTAAACTGAGAGCCCCCATCTGAACACTTGCCATATATATTTAAACTTTCCCTGCTTAATTAATCCAATATGAAAAAAATACTTGAATTCACCCATGTTAACACAGAAATTACATGGCTTAGAATACTGCCTAATTGAAATTAGAATTAAAGTGTTATGGGCACAAACAAGTTACGATTTTAAAGCCATCATCCTAAAAGCTGTAAAGAAACCGATTGTCTGCTTCTTCTACAGTAAGAGTTCTGTTTGCTTTAAGTAGCAAAGAGCCACCATTCATTTAGTCAATGAAGCTCTAAGTGTGTAGGTTTATAGGGGAGGGGCGGTGTTTTGTTCCTAATCTGATCTGTGGAGTCCATTCACCCAAACCAGCAAAGGTTCCCTAAGTCACTGATCACCTACCTAACCTACCGGTAACCCCCCTGTTAAATTCCCGACCAAACATATTTTCCTCTTTCGAGTTCACAGCGGAACAATTGTTCCTTTGTGTATGAAGGGATGCCCAACCTAGTCTTGGAAAGCAACAATCCAAGCAAACTGCTGTTAGCTATGCATTTCCTATTAGCAGGTCCTTACGCAAGAGTCAGGAGTTTATCTAGGGTGTTGCAGACGGAGAGAGGCGACAATCCTAACGCCTCTTTACCAACCCCGATTAGGTCATTACATTTCCATATTCAACAGTGCTTCTAGAAATAGTGGGTGCCGAAAGCCTGTTGTGTTTTAAACTAGAAACTGACCTGCTCGGGATGGTGGAAAAACTGCAGAACAGCAGGACAGACAGACGGCCCACCTGACTCAAGCTGAACACACCCCGCCTAGGGAGTTCCACGGGCAGGAGGGGAGCCCCAAGCAGCCCTGTTCCCCTTATCGGGCCCTAAGCCAAGCGGGAGGAAGGTCCCCACCGCGCATTAGGATTAGGCAAACTTTTGAAGAGAGCAACCCGTGCCACCAGCCTAAATTCATGCTCAGAAAGGGACTAGAAATGGATACCTTCTTTGCTGGGATTCTGGGGCTTCGACTTCTCCCACGGTGCCATAGGCTTGTCCTCCTCCTGCCCCTCCATCAAGGACTTCTCGCTAGGCATGTACCAGGTAGAGTTATGCTCTGCCATCAGGGAGTCCAGGTCTATCGTGCTCATGGCACCTTTGACGCTATCCGAGCAACAGCTGTTCAACTCGCCCTCCCCGTTCTGGCTGGGGCACTCGGCCTTTTTGCTCTTCATGCCCAGCGGCTGGTCGTCGGAGATGCTGAACTGCTGCCGCTGGAGCTGGATCTGCGCCTGCAGGATCTCCAGCGGGTGGATCTCGTCCTGCGCCGAGCTGCTGCCCGGGGTGCGCACCTGCTCCAGGCCCGGGGTGCCCGGGTGGCCGCCGCCGCCGCCGCCCAGCCCGTAGCCGTCCGGGGCCGGGCCCGGGCCGCCGAGCAGGCCCAGGGCCAGCGGCTTCTGGCCGCCCAGCAGCGCCTGCGGCGGGGAGCCGCCCAGCAGCGGGCTGCGCGTCGGGGGCTTGGCCGGGCCGCCGTCGGAGCTGGAGGAGACCTCGTCCTCGTGGCCGTAGGCGGGGCTGGGCTCGGCGGGGAAGTCCCCGCGCGGGGAGCCGCCGTCCGACTTGCTGGCGCTCGGGAGGCCGCCGTCCAGCGAGGCCAGGAGGTCGGGCTGCTCGCCCCGCGGCCGCTCGCCGCCCTTGGCCCAGGAGGGCGAGGCCAGCGGCCGGTCGTGCGCGGCGGGCGGGGCGCCGGGGCCGGGGCCGGGGCTGGCCGCGCCGCCGCCCTCGGCCGGCGGGAACTTGTCGAAGAAGCCGCCCGGGCTGACGTGGCCGCTGTCCCGCTTCCGCCGGCCCCGCCCGCGCCCGCCCGCCGCCGCCGCCGCCGCCGCCTTGCCCTCGCCGCCCGGCGCGGCCTCGGGCGGGAAGCCGGGCGAGGGGCTGGCCTCGGGCGCGGCCTTGGCGGGGAAGAAGTCCGGGCCGGGCGCGGGGCCGGGGCCGGGGCCGGGGCCGGGCGCGGCGCCGCCGTCGGGCTCGGGCGGGCCGGGCTTGCGCCGGGCCTCGGGCGGGCCGCGCTTGGCGAAGGTGACGTGCAGGTTGGGCGCGCCCAGGCTGGCGATCATGTTCTGGCAGGCGGTGGAGAGCGCGGCCAGGCAGCTCTGCCCGAACGCGGCCTCCTTGGCCGGCTTGGCGAAGGAGCCCAGCGACAGCGCGCCCAGCTTGCTGGCGGCGGCGGCGCGCGGCGCCGGCGGGAACTCGGGCGGCGGGAAGGCGCCGGGCGAGCCGCTGGCGCCGGGCGGCGGGGCCGGCCGGCCCGAGGCGCCGAAGCCGAAGCCCGCCGGGCCGCCCAGCGGGGGCGCGGCGAAGTCGGCCGGCGGCCGGCGCTCGGCGGGCGCGCTGGGCAGCCCCACGCCGCCGCCGCCGCCCGCGCCCGGGGACGGCAGCGGGGCCAGGCCGGCGCCGAACGGGGCGTGGACGCCCGGGGAGTGCAGGGCCGGCCCGCGGCCTTCCCCCGCCAGCCCCAGCCCGCCCGCGGCCGGCCGGAAGAGCAGGCCGGAGCCGCCGGGCGCCAGGCTGAGCTCGTGCGGGCCGGGCTCGGCGGGCCCGCCCAGGCGCCGCGGCGGGGGCGGGGGCGGCGGCGGCGGCGGCGGCAGCAGCTCCCCCCCCGGCGGGGGCGGCCCCGGGAACCAGCCGCTGTCCTGGGCCAGGTGCGGGGCGGGCGGCTCGAAGCCGGGCCCGCGGCCGCCGCTCTCGCGCTCGAAGCCGGGCTGCGGCATGGTCCCGGCGGGGCCCGCGTGCGCCAGGCCGCTCTGGCCGAGGTCCCCGCGGTGCCCCAGCTGCTGCAGGCTGGGCGGCCCGAGTCTCTGCTGCTGGCTGCGGGAGGCCATCTGCTTGATCATGAGCGCGGCGTTCTGGCGCTGCTGCTGCAGGGCCTGCGGGTCGGGGCCCGGGTGCTGGAGCGGCGGGCCCGGGGCGAAGCTCTCGGGCACCGGCGGCGTGAACTCGCCCGCCAGGCCGGGGTAGGCGGACGGCGACAGGTGATTCTCCATCCCCGCGCCGTGCAGGGGGTTACTCCAGGCCGCGCACCTGTCGACGGCGGGGGAGCTGGGGAAGTCAAACCTCGGCCTCTTGGCCACGCTCATGTACGGGGCGTCGAAATGCTGCAGTCTTTGATTTGGTGGCTGCTGCGGAGGAGGGGGCTGCATATTAAACACGGGGTCGGTATAGGGGTGCATATTCCTGTTCTCCAGTCTGTGAATAGGGTACTCGAACTGCGCGTGCTGGTTCTGCAGGAGGGGCCCATTGTCCTGCAAGCTGGGGTTGGGCGCGCTGGCCTCGGTTTGCTGTTGCCTGGGGAGTGCTGGCGGACAGGAGTTTTGTCTGGCCAGTAAACCGGTCTGTGGCTGCTGTTGCATTAGAGGATGCCTGGCGTTCACCCCAGGCTCCATGCCCACAGACATCTTACGAGCACCTCCAAACCGGTCGAAGAATACGCCGTGCTGCGGCTGCTGCTGCGGGTGAACTTTGGACATCCCCACCAGGCCCGCTGCTCTGGGCAAAACGGATGTGCCAGGGAAACTGCCACCCCCAGGAACTTGCCGGCCAGCGCCGTAGTGAGGAAGCTGCCCCTCCGACTCGGAAGGAGAAAACACGGGCAAATCAAAGTGTCCTGAAGGGCCGTCGCTGGCGTAATTGTATTCCAAAGAATCGACGCCTCCCGGGTTGGGAAGCCGCCTCTGCTCCAGGCTGTGGGAATCCGAGGAGCTGGAGGCTGGAAGCCCATGGAAGGAGGCAGCCCGGTTGGGAGACTGATCCAGTGGGAGGCAGGGCGCGGGCACGGCGTGGTTAGAGGCGCTGGAGTTATGGTGCTGGAAGTCGGGCATGTTACCTGACCTCTGCTGTCCAAAGCCCTCGCCTCCTTGGTTCTCGGCCATATGTTCATATCCCTCTGCAAACGCTTGCTGGCTGCCCATGCTGCTGCTGTAGCTCATCAGCCGCCCCCCGTGCAAGCAGGAGGCGCTGGGCTCGGACCCAAAGTTGCCGCTGAAGTGCGGGTGATGCTGGTGCGGGTGGTGGGTGCTGGGATGACCGGGGTGAGGCTGCTGGTTGCCGAAAAAGCCATGAACCGGCTGAGCCTGCATCCCCCCTGCGTGCAGCTCGGAGTGTCCCCGGGCATGGAAGCCGTACGCTTCCCCAGCCATGTTCATGTTCATGCCCAGGATGGGAGGCTCGCCCAGGGCGCTGATGGCCGGATCCGCGGGGCCCCCGGAGTGGAAAGCTGGCGATTTGAAGTGAGAGCCCATGGTCAGTCCGGCCTGGCTAAAGTTTCTCTCTCCTTGTCCGGCGTTTCTGCTGCTGATCTGGGGCTCAAACTGCTCCAGCCCAAACATCCTTCTGGGGATCAGTAGGGCATGGCGCCCCGCGTGCCCCGGTGCGCGACTCGGACCGGCTCCGCCAGGAGCGCGCTCGGAACCGCAGCGAGCGACAGCCCCAAAGTCTTCCAAAGCCAACTCACAGCGTCCCTGCAGCAGGCAGCGGCGGGCGAGCCGGGGTCCCCAGGGAGCGGTCCCCGCGCTCACATCTTGCAGGGGCAGGTGGCCAGGGCGTGGGGGCGCGTAGCGGGGATGCGCTCGGGCGGGGCGGGCACGGAGAAGCCGCAGGCAGCGTCAGCCCCGGCTTCCAAACAAAGTTCAAGGAAATGAAATCTACCGGCCGGGGTCCGGGCCTCCGCCCCACGCAGCCCGGGGCTCTCCGAGCGGCCGCGGCACTTACGCCTGGGAGCGCCCCGCTCCCTCACACCTCGTGCGGCGGCCGGCTCTCCCCGGCATCCGGCGGGGCTCGGCTCCGCGGCTCATCGGCTCCAGTCCCCGGGAGCTCCGCTCCGCATCGCCGGGCTGCAGAGGCGCTGGGAGCGCGGCTCAGCCTCTGCTTCTCCGCTCGCCCCGCAAACCGGCCAGCCCGGCGCGGGGTCCCGGCGGGCTCCGCTCTCCGCGCCCGGCCGCGCTCGGGGCTGGGCGCTCCGAGGGTCTCCCCGCCCGGCGGCCGGACCGAGGCTCTCCTGGCGCTGTCCCCGGGTTCCTGGCGGGTCCCGTCGGCCCGGGCTCGGGCGCTGCAGGGTCCCCGCTCCCCTCTGCTGGCGGGGCGGGTCCCGTCGGCCGCAGGCGGTGCAGGGTGCCCGGCTTGGGGCGCTGCAGGGTCTCCGCTCCCCGCTCTCCCGCTCCCTCTCTCACCCAGAGCTGGAGAAACAGCAACAAGTTTTGCATTTCAGCAATCAATTTCAGCCATTAGAGCTGCACCAATGAGCGGGACGCATGCTCCGGGCCCGGGGCGGGGCTCTCCGTTAAGGTGGCTCCTTCCCCCTGTAGCCCCGCCGCCCCTGCAAGCCGGGGCTCCGCCTGCGCTCCTGTGCCCATCACCTTCCTGCCCGGCCTTGGCTCCGGCCGCGCCTTTCGGCCTTTTAACCCCCTCCCCCTCCCCTTCCAGCCCCCGTTGCAAACTAGGCACAGCTCGGCCCGAAAGCGGGTCCTTTGTCAGCGCCTGCAATTCGCTCCGGCTCGGCGGAGCGGGGACGGCACCGGCCGGGGGGGCGCGCAGGGCTCCGCGCCGGGCGCAGGCGCCGATCTCTGCGCGTCCCGTTCCAGCAGCGCCCGCCCGGCCGGCCACACTCCCCGGGGAAGCGCTGCCGTCCCGGAGGCGCATTGCTGGCGGTGAAAACAAACACCGGCTGCCCCGGGGAGGAGGTTTTGGTGGGAAAGAGTTTTTGACAGGACACGCTCAGTGCGCCGCCTCCGCAGCCCTTTGACAGCGCGGTGCTCCCGCTCCTCGCGGCGGTGCAGGGATGTAAATGACATGTTTACCCAGACCTCACACACGTTTGCCTCTGCTCCGTCAGGCGAGCGCTGTCTGTCAGTGTTTTTGTTCAGGGTAAGTTTTCCGGGTGAGACTGAACTCCCCCAGCGCGCCTCGAGACTCATTTCCCATCTCAAATTCTCCTTTCTCCAGCCGGCCGCTGCTGAGGGCTTGGGGCTCGGCGCAGCACGGCTGAGCGGGATGAAAGGCGCCTGCCTTCCTTCTCCCACGTTTATGTTTCAGGTTGCAAGGAAAGAGGACTGGAAAGTGTGTGTGTGGGGGGGGATCTATTGACAACCCGTTAGGAGCACGAGAATCGGCCAGTGCAAAGTACAGGCTCGATATTTTATTGCTGGGCTTTATTCCTACACTTGCTTCGAGCGCTACGCGAAGTACCAGCGTGTCTAAGCAGGACTTCTGTTGTAACGTTTATCGTGTTTTTTATTATTATTATCATTCAAAGTAATGGCCAGACAGCCAAGCCTCCTTAAGAGATCAATTAGTCTAGAGGGGCTAAGGAGAGGAATTGGGTTGTGATACCAAAATCAATAAGTGTAATTTAATATCTGCTCTGCTCTTTATGAAATATTTATCCCAATAACCTTAGTTAAAACGTTTGGCTCTTCCGGCTCCCCACTGGGGCTGAAACCCGCCCCGCAAGTGGAAGTTTGTAAAAAGGGTGGACAGCTTTGAAATCAGGTAGTCAAAGGGGATCTTGGCAACAGGGTAACATTAAAAAAACTCAACTACACTTCCGATAACTCATTTAAATAGAAATACAGATATTACCTAGAACCTGCGTTTAAACACGTGTTTAAGGTCGGTGTAGGTCCGGTTCCTTCTATGTATTTTCTAAACTGCGCGTTAAATAAATGTGACACCGAAGCTATTCCCAACCCAGGCCTCTTTCCATGGGGGCTTGAACCAAACAGGCCAAGCAAGCCGGGGCGGTAGAAATGACCCGGTTCTCCCCCTTTCCCCCTGCTCGTTACGGCTGGGTGAGGCTGAATCCAAAGGCTTCAAAAACATCTGGAGGAACGTCTCCCGCACTTGTGGGTCTGCGACCGCACTTCCAACCCAAAATACTTGTGTTGTTGTTTTAAAGCCGAGGATCTAGAGAGAAACTACAGCTGTAAGGCCGTTCAGGTGTTCGCCTCTCCTAGATATCAATAGATTTTAAAAAATAAGAATGAAAATTACTCCAGCCAAAAAAATGAGATCTATAAACAAGCGGCCAAGAAGACCTATTTGTATATGGCAGTAGAGTTTTAAAAGGATTTTTCTGCAGGATCAGGATGCCGGGCTGTGATTAAATATTGATTTTGTGTAATTAGTTTTCATGTGAACTATCCTCCTTGCTGATGGCTTAGAGATTTCAGAACTAGAAAAGAAATGGAATTGGACACGGAAATTATTACTTAGCAAAGTGACAGGGGGAAGGAGAGCTGGGGGAGGCCTGGGGTGCCTAGTTTAGACCCGGCGATGGGCAGAAAATGAAATAAGAAAAGCCTGACAGTGCTACAAAGGAATAAAAGACAATCTTACCGATTCCAGGGGAAATAGTGACAAAAGAACATGCCAGCGCCCCAGACCGGCGGCTAACACAATTTAACCCAGTTTTAAATGTTACACTGGGGGCGGGGGGACAGCATTTTAAACAACGCGTTTCTATTTTAATAAAGGCGGAGGTTCGAGTCTTATTCAGCACTGTCGGGTCGGGTGCAGGAATGTCCCAGGTGATTTCAAAACCACCCTACGCTGACGCAGTCCCCTGTTTCCACGGGCAGGACGAAGCCCACCAGAACCCAGCTCAGGAATGGGAAGACGTGTGGTGGCTTTTTTAACCTTCCCCAACCCCCCACTCCTAAACCTAATTGCAGGGCACCCAAGTACCAAGTCTTGTATTCAGTCCGTTCAGGCTAAACCGTGTCCTCAGGCGTGTGTGCACAAGAGGGGTTGGGTCTCTCCGTCTCTCGGTTCGTGCCTGTCCGAGACTCTGAGTTTCCCGGGGAGGGAGTGGGGGGTTTGGTGTCAGCCTGTGGCTGCAGGAGTGTTGTCGGGCTGGTTTCTTTGAAACAGACACATTGCCCCCTAGTGCCCGCAGGCCTGCAAATCCCAGCCGGCTGGTGGGAGAAAAGAAACAAACCCCGCAGGAGAACGGCTCTGAACGAAAGGCGGCTCTCGCATCCTTTTCAACCCGCTCCTGGGAAGATTTTTCTTCCTAGACGTGGCAAAGCACTTCCACTAAATGCACTGTTTCTGCTTCAGCGATAAACAATTCAATCAGGCGAAAGGATGTTCAAAGCTGCGACTCTAAGATAGTTTCACAATATAAATTCTCAGCCGCCCCCTGATTGCCAGTGCTGAAATCGAGATGATTGCTATGGAACAGTTTACCTCTATTTGTGCAGCCTATGAACAGATCGGTGCTGTTATCAACCTTTGTGTGGAAACGCGACCATGGGGCCGATCCCTTATCTCCGCCCAGCGTTTCAGAGCAGCAGAACCCGTGGGGAACGGACGGTTCCGTTTAGACGGTGCCTACTTACAATCTGGCAATGCGTTAAGACTGAAATGGGGGCGCGGCGGGGGCCCACGCCCCGTGTGGAGGCGGTCTGCCTGCCCCGAAAGGGAAGGGGGCCGCCTCGCCTCCCGGCACGCCGGGTTCGGGCCCCGCTGAAGCGGTTCCCTGATCCTGGTGCTCGTCTCCTTTGTCTAAGCCCGGCCTCGCAGGCGGCTCTCCCGAGCCGGGGACGCAGCGAGGGCTCGCTCCGTCCGGCCCCGGCCCCGGCGCGCAGGGCGCAGCCGGAACGGGACTGGGGCGCGCCGGGCGCCGGCCGGTCTGCGGAGGGGGCCCTGGGCCGAGCCTCGCCCGCACGGCGCAGCACCCCCGGGCCAAGCCTCGGCAGGCGGCTGGGGGAGGCCGGAGCGGGCCGTGCCTGCAGCCCGCCGCAGGCTGTCAGACCCGGCCTGCTCCCGCCGCGGGCAGGGGCGGCTTCGCCACGCAGCCCCCAGGGCGCCGCCGCCCGCGTCCACACGCAGCCCGGCTAGAGCGCAGCGCTGCACCGGACGGGCGGCGGGCGGGACTAAAAAGCGCCTGAAAACAAACGGCAACTTGGCGTGACTGGGATGGAAGAGGAGGCCCCAGGAGCTGGGCAGGCGCCCCTAAGGCTCCCTGCGGCGGGGCCCCTGGGAGCAGGAATTCCACTTTGCAGGGCTGGGGAGAGGCGAGCTGAGGAAGGGGCCTGTTCTGTGGCAGCCTCGCAGTTTGACTGTCCCTTTGTACCAAGGAAAAATGAGGGAGAAACAGGGCCCAGGCCCTCCCCAACCCTCTCCCAAATTGTAGAACCAGGTACTAGGGCAAAGAGGCTGTGTTTGCATATGTAAAGTGCATCGCACCTGATCGAGGTGATAGCTACCGTTTTAGACTATTCATAGCCAGGGCTAGGGTAGTTGCATGAACTACTGGAAAGGAGTGCAGGGGAACCAGGCAAGAGCTAGAGCTTCAGGGGGCAGTAAAGAGGCAGCAAGTGACCCATTGACCCCAGCACCAGCCAGCCAGATCCCCCACCCTGTCCCTAGCGTGCCTGTGCCAGAGGAGTGAAGCCAGCTGGCTCCAGCCAGTATTCTCCAGTAATGCTCAAAGCAGGAGTAGTTTCCAAGAGGGATAGCCAGGCCCTGATGAAATGGCGCAAGAGTCCCTTCTCTTCCCCTGCCCTCCCCCCCACACACACACACACTTCCACCCACACTTGAATTTGGATCCCTGGGGTGTTGGCACATAGCAAATACATTTCTACTCCAGTTTCTGAACCAGGCCTCAGTTGGACAGCAGAAGTAATGGTAATAAAAACTGGCCTGAAGAAGAGCTCCACCTAAGCTCTAAAGCTTGCCTCGGTCACAAGACACTAGCTGGTCCCATCAAAGATATTACCTGGCGGCTGCTCCCTTGTCTCTCTAATGGAAAGGGAAGCAGCTACATGCCAGATGAAAGGTAGGTTAAGGCTTTTCCTTGAGGATCCAGGTATGGAAAAGCTGGTTCTTTCAGAAGAAAAGTTTCAGTGCTTCCTCGTGGCAGTGCTCCCTTTTCATGGCTTGGCTCCCCGGCCAAGTCACTGTGTTTTTCCCTCTTCCAAGGCCTCAAAGTTTCACTGGACTGGCTATCGTTCCCAGCAGTCCTCCAATCCTTGGGACTGCCAGTGTCCAGTGGCTGGGAGGTAAACCCGGGCCTACCCTCTACTCCAGCTTCCAGCTCAGGGATCCTCTAATCAACAGCCAAAGTCTCTCCCAGAATTATTCTCTCTCCCTGTGAATGACTTCTGTTGACTTCAGTGGGAATTGGATCATGTCCCAGCTAAGAAACAAGATCTTGAAGCAAGCAAGGTCTCTTGACACATTATTCTTCCAGGAAAGCAATTGGTACATCCCATCACTCTGGTCTTGTCTGAATTAGTTCTAGAATCAAGTCAGGGAAGGGAACCTCCTAGTTAGAAGTTGTAGCGTACATGGCACCTTGGTGTTCCTGGCCAGGCTTTTGTACTAAGTTCCAAAAGGAAGAAATTTGCATTTGTTGAATACTAAGTATGGTGTGGACATATTTCTGTTTTCCTAGCTCCAGAGGAAGATGGCACTGTAATTAACATAATCCACATAAAACCTTGGCCAGACCTCAGTACTGGTGTCCAAGAGAAAGAAAATTGTCAGTTTCAAACAACTGTTCCAAGAGATGAAGATGAAACTTGCTGTTTTTATTCCCCACAAAGCTCAGGCCCAACATATTTTGTTTTCTGCTCTTCTGAAGACTCTTTCACCTTTACCAACAGTAAGACAGCTGAACTGAGCACGGATATGGTTATTACTGAAGGCAAGGGTGTGAGCCTACACCGATATGAAAGTATTATGCTTTGAGGTTTTAGCTCCAACACTTCATTGACCTATAGAAGTGCCAGGCACTCAATTCTTTATTTTATTCTGTTATGGCATTGGCTCAGTATGGATGTGTTATGTATGTTATTAATTTGATCCTTACTAATATACTTATTTGTGATACTAGGGACATTTTCAGACCAAAAGGCCATCTAGTTATTTATCTGTGTGCCTTTTTAAAAGTGTGCCTATAAAGTAAATACAAAAATCACAAAACAAATCAGACCAATATTAGATTCTCAAGGTCAGTCTTGACAGGGGTCATACAGGGTTGAGGCTGTTGGACTGAGCCCTCCAGCTGGGTGGAGGGGAAGATTATGTGGCCCAGTTTAAGCTAAACCAGACAAGGGTAGGTAGGTTCAGATAGTTGGGCTCTTTCCCGCTGGTAAAATGTCAATACTTTTGTTTCTGTTATTAGCTGAAACCCAGTTTCACTTGCCTACTGTCCCTTTTTACCACAGTCCCATTCTCTGGTTTGCAGGCTGTTCTGAAAGAGAATGCTGTATCTTCCCTGCACTAGTGCTAGCGATGACCGCCATTTGATAAACGGCGTGAAAAGGCTAGTTACCTTCAGCAAGACAGATATTCAGAAATTCTTCACTGCAGAATACTAATACTTCTGTTGCCTGATGCAATTTCTTCCCTTTCTAAACTGTATAGTGGATTCAAATGTTACTTTAAAAATCGTGTGCACGCACGCACGCTTGCGTAATGTCATTTCATTAAAGCCCCCCACAAACTCCAAATGACTTCTGGCCCAGTGAAATCACAATCAGCTTATATTTTTAGGTTTCTCTCTTGAAATAAAAAATGCAAGCTAGCATCCAAGGAAGGGTAATTAGGAACCAATTGTTTCAGTGAGACAGACATCTACTCAGAAGGAAGACTCACTCAAATTACTGGGAGGAATCAAAACTCAGACTCATTCTCCAAGTGGCTACAAAAGCCATATTTCCTGAAGTGCAGAACAACACTGAAAGAGTAAAATTCAGCAACTGGACATTTCCTTGATTCTTCGGCAGAAAGTCTCAACTGCGACGCTGCAGAATCAATGTTTGTCTTTCCCCCTCCATGCACACATCCTACTCGCATTCCCATTAGTAGTCAGCTGCACTTGCATAGTATGGGTACAACAGCCTCTATCAGCTTCTCATTTCCCTTCAATGTAATCTCTCTTTTCTAGCGGGAAAGGAGTTGTCAGCCTCTGATAACTAGTTAAATAGAAAACTGGACCACGTGATATAGGGACAGTTACTTCCCGATGAGAAATGTCTACCAGTGTGACCAGCAGGGGGCTTCCTTTTGGCAAGTTGGAAGAGTTACTCCCAGGAAACAGGACGGTGCCAATACTAGGAAGAGCGGAGAGTCATCCAGGTGTGTGGAAGTGGTGGTAGATGGGCCAGCACACTACACTGTAGCACAGCACACCCTGCTAGCCAGGGTGATCCAACTTCTTAGTTTTTTGGACCACAAATGGATCCACCTCTTTCCCCAGCGTCCAAAACTCCCACCACCAATCTCAAAGCGTTTAGATCTGCAGAGCATCAGGGAGGGCTCCATGGTTCCAGCCACAGTTTGAGAATCACTGTACTGCAGAACTGACTACGCAAAAAATGGCAACGAGCAAAGTGATACCAGCCTCAATGTCTTGACAGTGAAAAGAGGATTTAGTTGACTGGAATTGCAAGGTAACTTATGATCAAGCAATTGTCCGCCACTGGCCCGTACCAATACGGCTATTATTATTTAAGCGAACACCATCACCAGGCTCAGTTCCAGTGCTTGAAAGAGCGTTTTGGCCAAAACACACCCAGAGCATTGAAGTCGGTAACATGTACATCGCAACCTGGTGTCAAAACATCATGAGAATGCCACTGCACAAATCATAGAATCATAGAATATCAGGGTTGGAAGGGACCTCAGGAGGTCATCTAGTCCAACCCCCTGCTCAAAGCAGGACCAATCCCCAATTAAATCATCCCAGCCAGGGCTTTGTCAAGCCTGACCTTAAAAACTTCTAAGGAAGGAGATTCTATCACCTCCCTAGGTAACGCATTCCAGTGTTTCACAACCCTCCTAGTGAAAAAGTTTTTCCTAATATCCAACCTAAACCTCCCCCACAAATGATGGTCCACACTACCGTCCCAGTCAGGAGAAAATCAGAGGGTCATACTGATTGTCCAGCCAAGTAAAGATGAGGCTTCTCTTAAGTTGTCCCAAATACTGAAGAGAATATTGTACCCAAAGATTTAAAGTAGAAATATCGTCTGTTATATTCATTGGTTTTGTTTTCTCTGAAAGTGACTCTGATTGCTGCTGCCAAATCCAAACTTTGGAGGATTTATTTATTTTTATTCTCAAGACAATATTGTGAGGTAAGGTTTCCTTTTACAAGCTCTAAATCTGGTGATTGAAACCAAGCAAAGGGGTTGCTGGTTTAAAAAGAAGAAAGTGGGACTAGAAAGGGGCCTATTCAGCTTGCACGAAGAAAAGCTGCTGCTCAGCAAAGCCCGCCCCTGTTTAATGAAGTGAGCATGTCACACAGAAGCAGAACGCCTGGCGCAAGCAGTGAGCAAAGGCAGAAGTTCAGCTCAGTTCATAATTATTCAGCAAATCTATTCATAATGATTTTTCCTCCCTGCAGCAATTAACTATGTGGGCTCGTTACCACTGAGAATTTAACTAAAAGCTACCATAGCCTGTTCAAAACAAGCACATGTGTGGGAGAAACTTCAGCTTGGCCAATCATAAGCAAAAAAACTTTAAAATCACTATCAAACAAAAACAAAAAATCTTACCTTTGCTTGCTTTTTATGCCTCCAATTCTCTGTAAAGGTATCATTTCAGTGAGATGTCTCAGGGCCTCAAGAATATTTTTTTACTGCTTTACCACTACAAAGTTTTGACTGTTTATTCACCTGAAAGCATACCAAAAACCGCATTTAGTTAGTGTTTCCTGTCTTGTACTGGCCAAAGTGATGAGCTTTAAGGTCAGAGCATGGTCCCATAAAAGGTGCCCATTGAAGAACTGATTTTTCCTGGCAATGCTCTATACTTTTCGTAGACTTGCACAGCAAGAGAAACATGAATGCTTCTGGGAAGAGGTGTCTAAGTGTAGTGGCTGACATTAATAGTAGCAGGAAAGTTTTTAACATTTCTGTCTGGAATCTGGACGTATTACAGCTTCTCCATCTCAACCAAAACAGCATTAGCCAGTCCACGTTACATGAAAACCGGTGTGTTGGATGGACGGACCCAAAAGGAACATGCCTCTCAAATCTAATGCAAATGTTCTGAATCAGTAGAGAACACTAACAGGGCAGTGAAATCAGAGCAGGATTAGCAAACACCCCCACCACCCACCCCCCTTTCTGTAGAGGATTGTTTGTCCATCAAGGAACTGCAGCCCCCTGTAGGGCAGGGCATGATAAACACTATGCAACAAAATTTCAGAACAGTTTAAGGGGAAAAGAAAAATAAGTTCCCTGGTTAAAACTGTAGAAACATTTCTTGTAAACAGCTGCAAATCCATAAGTTAGGCACATTGAAAGGACACCCTGAATCGTGACACTTACAAGAAGTGCTCTGGGATGTCAGCACAGGTTTTCGGGATCTTGGCTTTGGTTCTCCCTCAACATATAGCACTCCTTCCTTTCCCCTCAAGTTCCACTGAACCACCATGACTCCCACCCCCGAGAACCCTTTTCAGTTGTCTCTGTGTTTTAGCAGGTGGGAGGAGTGACTGCTTATAGCTCAAATTGAAACTCAAATTTGGTTTTAAACCCATTTTGTACTAATTTTCTGAAAATTTCACCTTAGAGACTGAACTATTCTGTGATTAGTCTTCGTCAATTATGATTTTGAGAGTTTGTGCAAAATCCTTTGTCATTTGAGTTCTCTATGGATAAAAAAAATTCTCATTTAAACAAAATAAGTTGCCACATTTACATACACACACGGCTAGTTGACCAGCTGAATTTTGAAACTTGGCTTGTAAATAATCTTCATCACACATGAAAAAAAAATGGTTGGACAACAAAGTTAAGTGACTGAAAAAGTACTGACCATTCTTAGTAGGGACCTGCAAAGATTTTAAACCCTAACCCAAGTCTACTCCTTTTGTGATCACACAATGTACATTTGGTCTGTCCAGGGTCCTTACAGGCACAAGGGAAGTTGCTACTAGAACAGTTTTCACAAGAAAGATTGTAAGTGTCCCATGGAAATCTACATAGCAAAGGCTGATTTTCCCCAGTTAAGTATGGGTTCTGTGCCAGTCACCTCAGCCAGAGGTAGACTTCAAAGCCTAATTGGGTTATTTTATGTACATGTGTGTGATGCTCCCTGGGGCTACCAGGGTTGGGAGGCACCTCACCATCACCTACCCTTACTGCAAAGGGGTCTTGTCTGTGCTTGTTGTGGATCAGCTCCCTGAAACCACCAACCCCTGATAGCCCAAGCACGGCCTGCCAGGCCCCTGCAGGCCTCGCTCTCCACACAGGTTAGTGAGAGGCCCACATCAACCCCTGAGCCTTCCAAGCATCCCCTGTAGTGTCCAGCCCCTCATCCACTGAATGCCCACAAAACTACCAGATCTGCTGATCCCAAAGGAATAGGACACACCAGCTTGTAAGAGTCAGCTCAGGACCAGCACTTTGCTTAACACCACAGACTTGAGATATATTTATGGTGGAAACAAGAAGTTTATAACCAAAAGAGATTCAAGTGATAGTAAGAACCCTGGAAAGAAATGGTTGCATATAAAAAAAATCATAACCAGCTTTCTAGAGACTAAACTTAACGAACAGGTTAACCACCTGTCTAAAGAAGCTTATCTCACCAAGAGTTTTCTCCAGTGTTTTTAACCAACCTTGGTTGAGATCCCACTTTCATTAAGTGTCTTGCTGTCCATTTACTTCCTATGCTAACCCTAAGCATCTCCTTCTCAAGCACACCTTTGAAGTGCACCTCAAGGTAAGGTTCTCCCCTCCTGCTGTTTTTCTTCCGTTAGTTTCTTTATGAAGTTCTTGCCTTCATTTGCATTCAGTTTAGATTAGTGAGCAAATACTCAATTTACATGTAAACAGCTGGATAAACAGCTCTTCTTGTCCGACAGAAAACCTGTTTTTCACTTTTGCTGATGGACCAGTGCCTTGATACAGACTCCAAGAACATATTTTCAGTGTATATACATAACTCCTTTCACAACATCCAGACAGGCATTTCTCAACGATATTGATGACCGGTGTGACGCCAGCTTTCATTTAAGACCTCCCATGATATTCTCTAGTGAACTAGAATGTACAGCTCAAAACACAGGAGATTAACACCTGTGCACCCTATTGCCAGCTGGCATTAGGAGGTTCTCGAGTACTCACAATATTGAATGCATACCATTTTCCCTAATCCAGACCATTCTAAAAACAAGAACATTAAATAATTAGATTAATGTATTATTAAGCTTGTAGGGGTGAGAAGGAGGCACAGTGGGGGAGCGGCAGGACGTGGCATGGGGGGGCACTGTTCTCTTAGTCTTTGCAGATTTCATTTTTGAAAATTCAAATTTCGTCTTTAGCGTAAGCCTCTGCAGAGCTGCATCAGCCTGTCCCAGTGTCCACGGAACCCCAGTGTAGCCTGCCCCTTTGCAAGGCACTCGCTTTCATTCCGAGCCTATCCCCACACCCCTGGGCCAGGAGCTATTTATTTGTTTTAATTAAATTATCCATTCATACTCCTATTTTATAAGTGATGCTGTGGAGGCTACATGTACTAGAGAAATTATTACAACACTCACCACCCGCTCTGACAAGGACACTTGGCATTCCAGCTTTCCAAAAGCAAACCTGCTTGGCTCCTTGCCATAACTATCAAGGGTTAAAAATCCCTTACCAGCCATAATCATTACTTTTCCAAGGCTATCCCAGCTTGGTACAAAAGGCCTGCTTTAATCCCAGTTGCAGAAGACTCACATTGTACTCATGGATTTCTAGCAATGTCAGGCTATCAGGTTTCCAGCGAATATCCAAAGCACAGCCCAAGCAGAGACTAGGAACAAAGACTACTTTGTTACAGAAAAAAAATTCCCTAAAGATATTAACAGTGCAGTAAAGTTCAAACTGTTAAATGATTCAAATATTATTTAATGAATTCATTTGAAATGAGGTCTTACAGCCCAGAACACTTCTAGCTCATCATTTACAGAGAATCCACCTCTTCGTTTACTTCTTTATGATGTCTTTGCTTTCAGGTTTTAATTATAACCATTTTCCCTCCAGGCTTTTGTAGGGACTCCCCGGGTTGGTACAGCTCAGAACTTTTTTTTTTTTTTTTTTTTAATAAAGAGAAATTAGTCTGACTACTGGTTTTCCAGAAACCTTTTAATCACATTCACATCACTTGTCTTAGACTATATAATATGTCTGCGTAAGGCACATGTGAGGTTGACAGCCCATTGCTAAAAGTAGCAGTATTAGCTACTTCTCTCTAATGGTACAAAGACCAGAGCTTTTAAAATTACGGGTTTTTTTGTTTTTTTAAATAAAACAAATTCATGTGCCCAGATGCAAATTGGGCCATATGGAGCATTGTGGAGTTCAGATTTAGGGCTTGTCTACACAGAGCAGCAATGCACACTAAATGGGGCTGGATTTCTAAAGTGCACCAGTGTATCACCCACTAACTGGCCTGTACAGACCCTCCGGCATGAGCTAAAAGTTTTCTGGTGCACATTAATGTAACACTCTTTGAAATGGCACTACATTAATGCACACTAGGAAACTTTTTGTTCACACCAGCAGGGTCTGTACAGGCCAGTTAGAGCAAGACATGCTGGTGCACTTTAGAAATCCAACCCCATTAGTGTGCGTTGCTGCTCTCTGTGTAGACAAGCGTTTTGTGGTGTATTCTGAACTCATTGCGCAAGACTTAAAGATTCAGTTCTGAAACAAACTCTACACCTCTGGTAAGGAAAAAATCAAAGAAACACTGAGGACAGCTGTACATAGGAAATCTGAAAGAAGATAGCAATATATAATGCCTATCTTTTAAAAAGGGAAGGAGGAGAATCTGGGGAACTACAGCCTCACCTCAGTCCCTGGAAAAATCATGGAGCAGGTCCTCAGTGAGTCCATTTTGAAGCACTTGGAGGAGAGGAAGGTGATCAGGAACAGTCAACATGGATTCACCAAGGGCAAGTCATTCCTGACCAACCTGATTGCCTTCTTTGATGAGATAACTGGCTCTGTGGATTTGGGGAAAGCAGTGGACATGATATATCTTGACTTTAGCAAAGCTTTTGATACGGTCTCCCACAGTATTCTTGCCAGCAAGTTGAAGTATGGACTGGATAAATGGACGATAAGGTAGATAGAAAGCTAGCTAGATTGTTGGGCTCAATGGGTAGTGATCAATGGCTCGATGTCTAGTTGACAGCTGGTATCAAGCGGAGTGCCCCGGGGTCAGTCCTGGGGCCAGTTTTGTTCAACATCTTCATTAATGATCTGGATGATGGGATGGATTGCACCCTCAGCAAGTTCACAGATGACATTAAACTGGGAGGAGAGGTAGATACTCTGGAGGGTAGGGATAGGGTCCAGAGTGACCTAGACAAATTGGAGGATTGGGCCAAAAGAAATCTGAGGAGGTTCAACAAGGACAAGTGCAGAGTCCTGCACTTAGGATGGAAGAATCCCATTCACCACTACAGGCTGGGGACTGACTGGCTAAGCAGCAGTTCTGCGGAAAAGAACCTGGGGATTACAGTGGATGAGGAGCTGGATGACAGTCAACAGTGTGCCCTTGTTGCCAAGAAGGCTAATGCCATATTGGGCTGCATTAGTAGGAGCATTGCCAGCAGATCGAGGGAAGTGATTATTCCCCTCTATTTGGCACTGGTGAGGCAACATCTGGAGTGCTGTGTCCAGTTTTGGGCCCCCTGCTACAGAAAGGATGTGGACAAATTGGAGAGCGTCCAGCGGAGGGCAATGAAAATGATTAGGGGGCTGGGGCACATGTTTTACGAGGAAAGGCTGAGGGAACTGGGGTTATTTAGTCTGCAGACAAGAAGAGTGGGGGGGCGGATTTGATAGCAGCCTTCAACTACCTGAAGGGAGGTTCTAAAGAGGATGGAGTGACGCTGTTCTCAGTGGTGGCAGATGACAGAACAAGGAGGAATGGTCTCAAGTTGCAGTGGGGGAGGGTCTAGGTTGGATATCAGGAAAAACTATTTCACGAGGAGGGTGGTGAAGCACTGGAATGGGTTCCCTAGGGAGGTGGTGGAATCTCCATCCTTAGAGGTTTTTAAGACGCGGCTTGACAAAAGCCCTGGCTGGGATGATTTAGTTGGGGTTGGTCCTGCTTTGAGCAGGGGGCTGGACTAGATGACCTCCTGAGGTCTCTTCCAACCCTAATCTTCTATGATTCTATAAAATGGTTGAGGCCTAAAGATACAATGGTTTAGGTCAAATAAGCACTGCCATTGCAAAGATCCCAGAACAGATTTGAGAATCCTGCCCTCAGATACCATGGTGATGGGCATTATACAGAACTTTTATTCTTTAAAATTATACAAAGAGATTGCCATGGGTGCCCAAGGCTTGAGATGGAAGTCCTTTTAAAAACTTTTTAAGGCATCAGTTTAAATACAGAACTCATACTAATGGGGGTAGGAGCTGTATGTGATGCTTGGGTGAGATGGGATGAACCCAGAGTGTGTTTCTAAGCCTTGCTATGCTTCTATGCATAGTGGAATAAAGTCCCAATGGGATATTTGCTTTGCAGTTAGACAGTATGTTTATATTTCAGAAAAGCTGTTAAATCACTTAGCTAGGGGGAAGGTATGCCTAACTCAGAAACATTCAGGTTCAAATCCTGAATGCCAGTACAGAATTTTTACATTCTTGTGTTCGGGGATTTATATAAATATTGCACAGTGCCAGCAGGCCAAAGGCTCAACCAGCACAGACTTTAAAACAGCTAGAATTAAAGAACGCCCAGAATCAGAGCTGTGGTAGTAAAGTCACAGAGCAGTGTCAGCAAATCTACAGCATATTTTATTTTCACATTCAACATAATTCAGCTTTGTATTAACAGGAACAGACCATTCTAACAGTGCTGTGTTTATCCACCGAATAGTCTTTCTAGTAAACTGGTATATACTACTTAAGATATAGTTAATTCATTCAAATCTTTTCTCCTCTCATTCACAGATCCTTTTATTAAATGTTTGGAGCCCACATAAGCCACGGTTACTTAAGCAAGGGAAAAGATGGGTTTTCCTTTCTGTGCTTAACTAAACAAATCCCACCACCCTGTTTAGTAGCATTATACTTTCATTCCTAAAGAGAAACTCAGATTTTCTACAAATGTTCAGTATTCAGTGACCCCTGCTGGCCACCAGATTAGTAGCAGCCCAAGTACATCTCTTTGCAGAAAGAATATTAAAGTAGCAGTGGGGAAAAAAAATCATTTTAAAGAAATACCTACGGTACAGAAGATACTTTCACTAAATAAAATACAAGAAATTACTAGCCAGGAAATGTGGTAATTGCAGCTTATTCCCTTGGTGTGTTGGAACCAGACACTTTGCTCCAACTTGGATGAACTTGTCTTGGTACCATTTGGACATTCACTTCTCCTACTTTGCGTGGTGGCTCTGTAAGATGTTTGCGAAGAACACTAATTGATTTTAAGAACAAGTCAGCATTTTCAATTGGAACTCACTCTGAATTCCAGTCTCATCTCCTGTTTTATCACTCACCATCAAAAACATTAAAAATAAACCATGACAAGTTTTTTTCTCACCTACGTTTTTAGCATCCCCAAAAGCAATTATCTTTCTGTAACTTGTGTTACTTTGACAACAGGAGCAACAAAAATATTTCCCTTGTCCCCCACTTCCCCGAAATATATTAGACATCAGAACAGTCAGCGGTGGGAACTCCCAGATTTCCTGCTCCCCACCCCATGTCACTTTTAATCATGATATTTCTTAAAGATTAAGTGAGACCTACTAGTATGGAACACTTAACAGGCAAGTCTTGTTTCTCAGGTACCTGTGGAGGACTTCTGCTTTGTCTCTATGCACCACAGCTTTGCTAATGATTTTGTAGCATGCTTATATGTACAGGTTCAAAGGTACATAGGCCCAATATTGCACCTGAATGGCCCAGGCACTCTTAGGCTCATTCTGTCTTCATGTTCTAGTGTGCCTGTGTTACGCTGACAGACCCCAGTTGTTGGCAGACAGGATCAAACCTGGGACCTCTGAAGCTTAGCGCATGAGCTAAAAGCCCTGGGGCTCGTAGCCGAGGCTGTAGCGACTCATCGGTCTCTGGCTGGGCTAGGTCACAGTAGAGGGGGACAGAGTGCCACACCAGCAGGCCTGGGTTCCACCGGCATGTTTCTGCTCACAGTCGGTCTGGCCAGCAACGTGTTTTGGTAACGGGCATTGTATAAAAACGTAAGATTAGATCATTCTTATGGCATTTCAATGGCATCGCCAGTGTGTTTTCAAGATACCAATCCTGATTTTGTGTTTTCATGACTCGCATTTCCATAGTGGACATGAATGGTCATCCAAAGAAAGGATGGTCTTGTGGGACTCCAGATATCTGGGTTCAAGCCCTGACTCTACCATGGGCTCCCATGTGACCTGGGACAAGTCACCTACGCCCAAATCCTCAAAGGTATTTGGGTTCCTAACAGCCATTGATTTCAGTGAGAGGATCTGGGCCTTAATCTCTGGGCTCCAGTCCCCCATGTGTAGAATGGGGCTAATACTCCCATCCTTGCCTTGTCTAGCTAGATTGTTAACTTTTTGGAACAGGGACTACCTCTGACTAAGTGCACGTACAGTCCCAGCACAACAGGGCCGTGACTGGTTGTAGCTAAAGGTGCTGCAGTGATGCAAACACCACAGCCAGCAGCAAAACCGCTGGTGCGAACACGTTACATAAAAAGTTCATATTAAGTCAGGTCTGGTCTAATCCTAGAATCCAGGGAGATCGGGACACTCTCCCTGAGATACAGAGTTTCAAACACATTCTCCAGCCTCAGGGTTCTTACACAGCTGCAGTTTTTAACATTAGCTGTAGACCTCACCCTTGTCTGCACATCTCTCTCTCATATCAACGTCTCAGGTACTAAAGCATCATTTTAGTTCCCCTAGACAAGATGGTCTGCGAAATAGTTCAGGAACACGGATATTTGAGATCTGAGAAAAATGAAAGTGAACTGTATGCGCATTTATGTAAATCTCTTTAGTGAATGACCGACAAGAAGTAGAGGAGATGAACTGCCAGTTACAAGTATCTAACTTCTTGGCTAACAAAATGCATTTAATCCAAATCAACCGGGCAGGTTTTCCTTTACATCCCCAGTCATATTTCTATTTATTTTATTTTAAACACACAAAGTGAGTTAGGAGACATTTCATTCCAATTAGAGTAGGTTACATCTATTCAAGAAGCTGGCAATTTACCAATGATCTAATGAGAAAAGTTATGAAATAATTATGGTGATGAGAACCATATATTTAGCTTTTCCTGTTCAGTGCATTAGTCTAGTGTTAATCTTCTATTATTTTAGAACACATTGGTTTGTGTATTTTATGTGCACCATAGGGCTCAGATGGAAATATAGATAAACTGCATCCTATGGATATTTGGTGCAAGGAATCATTTTCTTACCCTCTTCAAGGGACTGCTTTAGTTCAGAACCAACACTTGATTTAAAATAGTTCTAATATAGTAGAGAATGTTCCAAGTTTCTAAATTTTTATATTTGCAAGACACACAACAAATACAGCACAACTCCCCTTCTCTCTCTCTCTCAACCCCCGCCCAATAACAATGGGTCGTACAAATCCTGCAGTGCTTTTGGTTGACTATAGCAAATTTTGCTAGCTTGCAAGGGGAGCAGAAAATTAACTAACAATATGTTTCCAAGGCTGTCATAATATCATTGATGATGTGGGTGTATAACCAGGAAGCAAACAAAGCTGAACCACAGAGCTTTTGCTTCTCAAGTAAGAGGAAAGGGAAAAAATATTTGCTAACAAGAAAACACAAAAAGTGTTAAGGAAAGGAATGTTTGCTGTGTTATCGTAGCCATGTTGGTCCCAGGATATCAGAGAGACAAAAGGCCATCTTCCTCCAGGATACAACCAACTTCCCCCAGAAACCCCAAAACATTAACAGCCTTCCTAAGAACACAATCCTTGCCACCAGTGATGTTACCTCCCTATACACCAACATCCCTCACAATGACAGCATCACTGCCAGTCTCAAATATCTATGAGACTACAGACAACCTTCAGATATCCAGCCCAATCACCACCAAACTCATCCATTTCATCCTCACCCAGAACAATTTTACATTCAACAAGCACTTTGTTCAAACCATGGGAACAGCCCTGGGTACTAGGATGACTCCCCAGGATGCCAGCTGCTTCACGGTCCACCTTGAGGAAGAATTTATGGAAAAAAATATACCATGAAACTAATATTATATCTGAGATAAATTGCACAGACGACATATCCTGTCTCATAGATTTCCACCACAACGTCAACAACCACCACCCGTCCATTAAACTCTCTCTAAAATGCTCCTGCATCAACTTCCTATCAGCTTCAGCAACAGAACCCTACAGACAATTATAGACAAGAAATCCACAGAACACTACCCTTACTTTCACAGATCCAGTAACCACCCCAAACATACCAAGAAATCTGTTATCTACAGCCAGGCTCTCAGATACTACAGAATATACTCCAAGGAGAAAGTGTGGGATACACACCTTAACCACCTTCACCAAATAAGGACACTCCATCAGAAAAGTAGATCACATCAGAGAACCTGCTTCAATGCAGAAAAAGAACCACCGCCCCCAATCTGCACACCCCTGCCACCCCACACTGGAACCCATATGGAGTATCAAACAGTCACAACCCATACTTGATGGAGAGCACATGCTGAAAGAAACCTTTCCTGAACCTCCTCTTCTGGCCGTCACACCACCCCCCACCCTCTCCAAGCTCATGGTCAGAAGCAAATGCCTCATGACCACACCACACCACCTCAAAGCAGCACCAGACCTTACCAGAACAGACGCAAAATCTCTCCACTGCTACGATGAATAAACCCCCTCCCCACAAACAAACTTTTCAAGATCCATAACTCCTAAACATGCCTATCACAGTATGTGGTGTACCTCATCCAGTGGGTAAGAGCCCCAACAACAACTATGTGGACAAAATGAGATTCACTACGCTCTTGAATGAATTCCCATAGAAAAATAAGATAAAAATAATCTATCACCTGTGGGCAAACGCTTGTGACGAAGTGATCACTCTATATCTGACCTCAATCCTCATCCTCAAAGGAAACCTTCATATTATTGGCAGTCAATCGCTGACAATGATGACAGCATGGTCATAATTCTCATCTGTGGCTACGCATGGACTCTGAAGTCTGAACCCTGATGCACAGAGTCGGCTGCACTGAGGACATGGGAAGTCCATATCTATGAAGTTGGATGATGCAGCTCTGTGATGCCTTTCATGTGCAGCCTGGAAACGATCCTGCTCAAACCTGTTACATGTGATCTTGTCAGAGACCTCCAGTGTCCTGTTCTGATCCATTTGCTAGAGTTCTTCGAGATTGATGTCAGACTGGAGACTGCTCTTCAGATTATCTTTGAAGTGTTTATATGAATGACCCTTATTTTTTTTTTTTTACCATGACTCATCTCCCCATACAGAATTGGTTTTGGGAGACGGTGGTCTTCCATTCTGATGACATATCCGGTCTACCTAAATTGTCTTCTCAATGCATTTCCTCAGTTCTGGTTGTGTTTGCTCTCTCAAGGACCTTTATATTGGTCACTCTGTCCTGCCAGTGAATGCTCATTATTGAGCAGAGGGAGCGCATGTGAAATTGCTCAAGCTGTTAAATGTGCCGTCTATAAAGAGTTCACATCTCAGATCCATACAGGAGAGATGTTAGAACCACTGCACTGTGTATCTTCAATTTGGTGGAGAGACTAATGTTGTGTTGGTTAAGGACTTCTGTTCAGAGTTGGCCAAGGGTCTGGATGGCTTTACTAATTCTGGAGGCAATTTCCTTATCAAGAGAACTGTCACTTGAGATGGTGCTGCCCAAATACTGGAACTGATCCATATTTTCAGCTGTATGCTGTATGAAGATGGCTGGTGCTGGGGCTTTGGAATGAGGTGCTGGTTGGAACAAGACCTCTGTCTTCCTGAGAGTGATGGTGAGGCCAAAGATCTGGGATGCTTCAGAAAACCTATCAATGATGACCCGAAGGTGGTCATGTCTATAGGCTATCAAGAGGCACAGACACCTGCAGAAAGTGCCTCAACGAGAAGTCTCTCCAGTGGCTTGGTCTTAGCACTGAATCTTCGAAGATCAAAGAGGGAGTCATTGAGTCGGTAGTGGATGTATATCCCCTGATCCAATGCCCCCTGAGGACACAGGCAAAGAACAAATTGAACAGCACTGGAACAAGTACGCAGCCTTGCTTCACTTCTTTCGAGAAAGGAAACCTGCACAACAGAGGTGTCAATTGCCCACTTCATTTTAAGTTGTTTCTTGCAATACGTGTTAACTCCTTACAGTTAACCTGTCCCACCACATATTAAACTGGGACACTCTGGTTCCCTTTCCCAGACCTGAAGAGGAGCTCTGTGAAGTCCAAAAGCTTGCCTTTTCCACCAACAGAAGTTGGTCCAATAAAAGATATTACCTCACCCACCTGTCTTTCAAGGAAAGGAATGTCATTTTCAAGATCTCAGACACTGTAGACTAAATAAATCAAATGCTCTATTTTGGGGGCTTATTCTTAAGTAGTTAGGCCTCGTCTCCACGGGCAAGTTTCTGCGCTGTAACTCACGAGGTGCACTCTCTACCAAGCCACTTAGTGCACAGAAACTGCACAGTACCATTGCTGTAAAGAAACCACCTGACGAGAGGCGTAGAGCTTTCTGCGCCATGGCTATAGTGCTTCAGTAGACACCCTGGTCGATGACAGCGCTGCGATGGCCTCCGGGAGGCGTCCCACAATGCCTGTTCTCGCCTCTCCGGTCATCGGTTTGACCTCTACTGCCCTGCCCTCGGGTGATCAACTGTCAGCCCCGCCCCTTAAATTCCTTGGGAATTTTGAAAGTCCCCTTCCTGTTTGCTCGGTGATGCGTGCAGTGGTCTCGGCGCATCTTTCCAGGTGGCCAGGCCTGCTCCACGCACCAGGTGATGCCCCGCTTGGAGCAGTGCCGAGCTGCTGGACCACATCGGCATTCAGGGAGAGGAAGCTGTGCAGTCCCAGCTGCACTCCAGCCGTAGGAATTATGATTCCTATGGACAGATGTCACAGTGCATGACAGAAAGGGGCCGTGACCGGGACACACTGCCGTGCAGGGTCAAAGTGAAGGAGCTGCGGAACGTCCACCACAAGGCGCGGGAGGCAAACCGCCGCTCCGGTGCTGCCCCCACGAGCTGCCGGTTCTACAAAGAGCTGGACACGATACTCAGTGGCGACCCCACCTCCACTGCAAAGGTCACTGTGGCTACTTCGGTGGCTCGTGCGCCAATCGAGAGTGGACCGCACCAGGAGGAAATCTTGGATGAGGATGTGGAGGGGGACCCAAAGGCAGAGGACAACTCGGAGATCAGAGATGCATGCAGCCAGCAGCTCTTCTCTACCCCGGAGGAGGCTAGCCAATCACAGCTGCGGGATCTTGGCGAAATGCAAACAGGAGAGGAGGCCCCTGGTAAGTGGCTTTGATTCTGGGAATCGCTGAAGCGAGTTGTTGGGGGCAGGAGGGTTGCAGAAAACAGGCTTGTGTGTGTATGACGCACATACCACCGCATGCCTAGTCCGAGTGGCGGAACAGGGTGTTGACTGACTCCCTCACTTCATGGGAATCTGCCTCAGAGATCTCCAGAAAACTCTCATGGAAATACTGGGCAATCCACTACCACAGGTGCTTTGGCAGAGCCGCTTTGTTTCTTGCCCCATTAAGGGTAACTTTTCCGCTCCACACTGCTGTCACGGGGGTGGTGGGGGAACCATTGCTGCACACAGGTGAGCCGCGTAAGTGTCAGGGCAGAAGCCGCAGTCTTGGAGAAGACCCACCCTTGATTCCCTGCTCACCATCAGCAGCGAGATATCTTCCATAATGAACACAGCCTGTGGAAAATGTGGGGACAGGAATAATAAGTGCCCCCCCACCAAGTGCTGGCTCTCCCCGAAAGCCACATGCCCAACGTACAGTATGATCCTGGAACACTCATTTCCCCTGCCCCTGTGGTTACTCACCATTTTGGGGGTCTTGTGGCTCATGTGTGCTTGCCTGGGGTCAGCCAGTTAGAGACAGGTATGTGAATAGTGGCTGTGTTTTAAATGAGTGGTCTGTGTGTTGCAAACACTGCTTCTATAAAATATTATATTTTGGCTTCACAGATCTGACCTTGGAGCCCAGCCTCCCTCTTTGTTATCGCCAGCTGAACGGCTGTGCAGAATTAGAAAGAGACCATGAAGAACAAAAAGGAGGGCTGTCTGCATGATGTCATGATGCACTCCGCCGCCGAGAAGCAGGAACTGTAGGAGTGGCGGGACAGCGAGGAGAGGGACTGAAAGGAGAATGCGGCACGCCAGAACGAAGCCACAGAGCGGCTCTTGACCGTTATGGAGCACCAAGGGTACACGCTCTAAGCACTACAAGCAAACAGCAGCTCTGCACCCACCCTCCCCTGCAGCTGCTGTCGCAAAACTCTTTCCCATGCGCCCTCCAGACACCGCCAACGCACTCTTATCAGCCTCCTTGCTCTAGCCTGTACCCGCTGCATTCCACACCTCCCCGTCACAGTGGTCAGCACCTCCATGAATGCCACAAGCAATCTTGTGTCATAGCTACGTGTGGCGAGATCAACGTCACACTCCTCTCGCCTTTGTAGTTTAAGGAATAACTCCACTGCCACTTGTGAGGTGTTGGTCAGAGCGAGCAGCATCCTGGTCAGCAGGTCGGGATCCATTCCTGCAGCCTGGAAGAGGCGGGGCGGGGCGCGCAGTACACAAACCATTGAAAGATGGTGCCTAATGCAGACGGAAGCACAGGGATTGCTGGGATATGAAGCAATGCGTCACGGTGCATTGGGACAGGACCTAGGATGCCCGTGACCCCCTCCGCACAACTCTTAGCGGTAGCAGAGGAAGGGACAGCTGCCCAGAGTGCACTGCTCCGAATACCACTGCAAGTGTGAACACGCCGTTGCGCAGGCAGCTGACAGTGTGAACACACAACAGCAGTTTCCCTTCAGCGCTCTCTGAGTGGCGTTGTAACTGCCGGCGCTGTACCTCTGCCAGCGTGGACATGCCCTTATGCAGTAAGACAGGCAGGTTACGCATCAGAACAGTGAGGAACAAACAGTTCTCTACAGTACTTTAGTGCAGACTCACTGCCGAGCAGTGTACCAAAGCCTAAGGAGCAGCAAAGGGCCTGTCCAAAAACTGACTAACAGCATCATCGGTGTTCTTCCCACTCTAGTGTTTCATTGTGAGACAGACCTTTTTCCCATTCACGACACTGTGGCATCTTAACTAATTATTTTATATAGGAGGCATCCAGGGTTTCCAGATCTTCAACTTCACTGCTAGCCAGTAATATGGATGCAGTTATCTATGCCATTCTTGATAAGGACGTCTGCACTGCTTCAGGGAGCTTTACACAGCAGAAGGTAGGAAATAGTTCTAACTATTTCCATGCAAGATATTAAAATTCACATACCAAAGACCTAGGACTGGAGATTAAAGACTAGGTATTAAATCCTTGAACACCAATAAGCAATTGCCCGAGAAACAGCGTTAACATTATCTGACCTTTTAATGTATCCCTGCAACCCAGCATTCATATCACATCCATCTCAGCGGAGGCCATCAGCCATGCAAATAAAGATGTTTATGAAAGTAACCAACATGGCTATTTTATTTTTAATGCTCAATTACTCCTGGCCTAGCAATTATGATTTAGTGATACATGGAAATGTCAACCACTCCAACCACAAATCAGCCACGGGTTCCTCCATTCCATTGGTAACTTTGTAAAGCATCCCACAAATAAAACAAAACCAGCTGTGCTTGTGGGCAGCACAGAGGTGCTGTTACACTGGCAGGTTTGTTTATTTCCTGAACTGGAAGCAGAAGAAAGGACGAGATGACTTTACTGTGGCTACAGGAAACCTTACCTGTAAAATAAGAGCCCTATGCCCCACATTGCCGCGCACACACAGTGCTTAGCCCTCCTTCCGCTGGAAAGCGTCACACAGAATGTGTCAGCAAGGGCCCCACAAACCACAGCTCCACAACTCCTCAGCAGCCCCTGCAACAAGAGAGGGGCTGGGCCTAAGGATTTCTGCGGCGTGTAGTCTACCTACCCATATAGCCCCCCTAGCACAGGTATAAATAGCAGTGCCACCAACGAGGCATGCCTGAGGCGAGTAACAACATGCCTGAAAAGGGGTGGGGGTGTGTATTCTCTCTCTTACACACACACCCACACACACACACACACACACCCCTTGGCAAAACCTGCCTCCCTATCTACACTGCAGTGCTTGGCAGTGCAGAGAAAGACTCTGGCAGCGGGCAAAAGCCTTTCCCAGCTGCTTCCCCTCTTCCAGAGCCTTCCCTTGCGGCAGTGAAAGGCTCCGGCAGAGGGAAGCTTTTCCCCAGCTGCCAGACCCTTTCGCTGACACACAGCTATGGACTGCAGCGTGGGCGCAGCCCGATTTTCATTGCGGCATGTAGCTACACCTACACTACAGAAGTGGTGTGTCGAGCACCTCCCCCAGGAGTGAGCGAGCTGAGGATGTCTCAGCTGGGCCAGGGCAGGGCCACGTTAGATGGGGGAGAATATTTTTCTTTGACTTGGTTGGGGTTATCACAGCCCTTTTGCAGAGGAGTTTTACCTGCTTGCGGGGCGGTTGGTAGTTACACGGCGATCCCCTTGGCAGCCTGGGCTGGAGGCCCTCACATTGGTGCCCCACTAGAGCCCCGTGATGGCTGAGATGAGGGTAAAGTGGCCGGCTGTGAGCTGCGGATGTGGACCCCTATGACGGTTTGGATCCCTTGGCCGCTGGGGTGATGGCCATGGGCATGGGCGTGGAGAGATAAGGAGGTTATAATATGGTGAAGCACCTTGACTTATGCCTCTGCCTTGCATCTCTAGTTCCCGTTTTCCTCAGCATGTCAGTGAAGGGGGGAGGGATAGCTCAGTGGTTTGAGCATTGGCCTGCTAAACCCAAGGTTGTGAGTTCAATCCTTGAGGGGACCATTTAGGGATCTGGGGCAAAAATTGGGGATCGGTCCTGCTTTGAGCAGGGGGTTGGACTAGATGACCTGTTGAGGTCCCTTCCAACCCTGATAGTCTATGAGTTCTATGAGTCTATGAAGGAGGATCCCGGGCGTCAGTTTCTGCTGACTGCCAAGAAGGTATCCAGGATTTGGAAGGAGACAAAGCTCCCACCTCGCATGTCTCGCAAGGCCTGGCTAGGCGATACTGCCAGACTTGCTTTGACACAGTTGGTACCTTGATACGGCACGAACCAGTGGGAGACTGGTGAGGAGGCCGTGCGGCCGTGCCGTTTGCTGGTCAATGTACCAGCTGTAATGTACCAGAAGAGGGTGGTAGGAGAGTCTCTTGTGGTGTTCACTGTGCTCCAGAAGCTGCCAAAAAGGCACCACAGCAGCAGTGTCTGTAGCTGGTCCTTGCAGCTTTGCATCTAGCAAGTAAACACGGTTCTGTTTCAGATCCAGCTGTGCCCAGGTGGGGAGTTTCTTCATATCGTTTTGGCTGCAGGGGAGCAGAGAGTGAAGAGGGCTTCAAGGGAGTGTGTCAGGTAGGAAAATGGCATCGGGGTTGTTGCAGTGGGGCTGACTGGGGAGAGGGGAAGCAAAGCCGTTTCTTAGGAAGAGGGCAGAAAGTGGAGAAAGTGAATGGGATACCTGGATTTTTCCCAGAGACATTCAGCAGCACAGCATAGCAGGGAGGAATGGGGCACAGGGTGGCAGCCAGCCCTTGGGGTTTATGGAACAGTAGTGGCTGCAAAGTGGTGGCAAAAGGGGTAAATGAGTGGATGGAGAGCATGGAACTAAGGGTCTTGGCTATTTCACCATTTCTACTGCTCTCATTATGAGGGTCATGTGCACGGTTACTAGGCACGTGTTTGTCTGGCAGCTGTGTACACTCCACTATCAGTCATTTTCCTCAGCATCTTTCATAATATGCAACAGCACATACAAGAAACATGATGCTAAATTCACTGATGACATGGTGATGGAGTCAGATTTTAAAAACTGGAAGAGTGTGGTATTAAAAACAGACTCAAGCAGGATGCACAAGACCACATGATTGCCAGGGTGACTAACTCAATGCAGAGCAGCAGTGAGTCCTTACAAATGGCCAGCCCAAACTTTGGGCTTTGTAGCACCTGCCATGCAAGGAGCTAGACACGTTTTACAAACTAGTTCTCTCCACATTTCCCAGCTTCCACAATAGCACCAGCTAGGATTCCTAGGTATCTAGAAAGGAAAAATTCCAGGCCTAAACTGGCCACTACAAAGGACAGCTATGAAGCTCTTATGGTTACAAGCTTCTTAAAGGTTACAAAACTATTTCATCCTTCTTGACATAAACCATAATTTTTCAATATTTGAAGTGAAACTCTTATTTACTCCAACTCTTTTAGCAAAGGTCGAGATGTTAAAATGCATCTGTCAAGCATGGTTAAAAATAAAGAAATAATAGGGCCATAAAGCAGAGCTGTTCAATAGTTCTGGGATTTAAAGGGATGCAATGCAAAGAGAAGGAAACTCATGTTCATCATCAGGGCCCCCCAAATAACTATCTGACTATCCAACGCATTATGTGGTTCCTGACATACCTGGTGCCAGGCCAGCCTGCTGGGGGTCACAAGTTCAGCTGCTACAACCACAAAGGTTTCAAGTGACAGGAACAATATTAATTCTTCTCTTCTGCTGGTGGATGTAGGCAGTTAACAGAGGTGCCCTGAGATGTTAAAATCTGCAAATCTACCAGGAACCTAGAGAGCACAAACTGCACACAACAAGGTAACATTTTATACTGGTATTAGCCACAGCTTCAGAAGCAGCCGGAGTCAGGAACAAGGTTTGCAAATAATCGATAGCTTATTTGTCGGAAGAATTTCACCTCTGTTTGCAAATCTAACATCATCCCCAATTTGTTGTTCACTGAATAATTTTTATTTTAAGAAGAATTCTTGGTCACGAGCAGTTCATTGCAAGTACTGAACAATTCAATCTTGAGCTCATAGTTTTGATGGGACACACACCTATGATGTGACCTGATTGTACAGAACTCAGTGTCTGGTGCAAATCTCAGTTATGAAACCAATGAAACCACCATTTCCTGTCACCAAACTCACTTGTTGAAATCACTGCGGAAATGGAACATTAATGGGGATGATCACAACTGAAGTTAACTCAATTCAAACAAACCTGTTCATTGTAAAAATTCAGGCCTAGTGGCTAGAATTCTAATTCCAGTATGATGGAGAAGGAAAAAATCCTTCCCCAACACCTTATGAAGCAAAGATTTTGCTTTGTAGATTTTTACCTTGTTATACAACACTAAAATCTGTCCATTTCCACAGCTTCTACGGAAACCCAACACAAAATCCTTTGCTTCTATCTGATATTGAGGTGAATGTTTCACATGGGTTGCCGAAAATTTGGTTCTTTCTGGCATAACTGTCTCTCACAGGGTGATTACCAACAGTTAAATTACTGGAGGAGTCTCTTTCAACATATCTAATTTTAACAGATTCTCCACCAGGCTGGGAAGTACAAATGGCCCTCTCAATTTACAGAGAATAACCCCATTCATACCTCTCCTAAACTCACTCACTTTCTGTTACAGAACTGGCAGAAAAGAGAAATTCTATACATCAGCCTAAAATAAGCAATTTGTTCCAGAAAATCTGGAATGTATTTAATGGAAAAATTGACATCTTTAAAAAGACAACCTTGTAGTGTGACCTTGAAAACTGTCAACCTTTTGGGCTATGCTGAGAAAGTCTAAGAAGCTAAGAAACCAACTTCACTCACCTCATTTGGCCGGTTTAGAATCATAGAATCATAGAATATCAGGGTTGGAAGGGACCCCAGAAGGTCATCTAGTCCAACCCCCTGCTCAAAGCAGGACCAATTCCCAGTTAAATCATCCCAGCCAGGGCTTTGTCAAGCCTGACCTTAAAAACCTCTAAGGAAGGAGATTCTACCACCTCCCTAGGTAACGCATTCCAGTGTTTCACCACCCTCTTAGTGAAAAAGTTTTTCCTAATATCCAATCTAAACCTCCCCCACTGCAACTTGAGACCATTACTCCTCGTTCTGTCATCTGCTACCATTGATAACAGTCTAGAGCCATCCTCTTTGGAACCCCCTTTCAGGTAGTTGAAAGCAGCTATCAAATCCCCCCTCATTCTTCTCTTCTGCAGGCTAAACAATCCCAGCTCCCTCAGCCTCTCCTCATAAGTCATGTGTTCCAGTCCCCTAATCATTTTTGTTGCCCTTCGCTGGACTCTCTCCAATTTATCCACATCCTTCTTGAAGTGTGGGGCCCAAAACTGGACACAGTACTCCAGATGAGGCCTCACCAATGTCGAATAGAGGGGGACGATCACGTCCCTCGATCTGCTCGCTATGCCCCTACTTATACATCCCAAAATGCCATTGGCCTTCTTGGCAACAAGGGCACACTGCTGACTCATATCCAGCTTCTCGTCCACTGTCACCCCTAGGTCCTTTTCTGCAGAACTGCTGCCTAGCCATTCGGTCCCTAGTCTGTAGCTGTGCATTGGGTTCTTCCGTCCTAAGTGCAGGACCCTGCACTTATCCTTATTGAACTTCATCAGATTCCTTTTGGCCCAATCTTCCAATTGGTCTAGGTCCTTCTGTATCCTATCCCTCCCCTCCAGCGTATCTACCACTCCTCCCAGTTTAGTATCATCCGCAAATTTGCTGAGAGTGCAATCCACACCATCCTCCAGATCATTTATGAAGATATTGAATAAAACCGGCCCCAGGACCGACCCTTGGGGCACTCCACTTGATACCGGCTGCCAACTAGACATGGAGCCATTGATCACTACCCGTTGAGCCCGACAATTTAGCCAGCTTTCTACCCACCTTATAGTGCATTCATCCAGCCCATACTTCCTTAACTTGCTGACAAGAATACTATGGGAGACCGTGTCAAAAGAACTCCCTCTCTGGCATTCTAGCATTTTCTCATGGGAAGAAGGACTTTAAGGACTGCCTTGCTTACATCTGCATCCTCTCCAGCTTGCACAAAGAGTAATGTCTGCTGAAAGTATGGATGGAGGACCATGCTACTGCTCTGCAGGCATCCATAACAGGGACACGCGTCACAAATGCTGCTGAGGTCAGTTGCACGCTGCTGGAGTGTGTCGTGAGTCTGTCAAGCTGTGTTACCCCTTGGGAAGCGTAAGGCATAGTAATAAGAAAAGGAGTACTTGGGGCACTTTAGAGACTAACATTACTGTGTATGCATCCGATGAAGTGAGCTGTAGCTCACGAAAGCTTATGCTCAAATAAATTGGTTAGTCTCTAAGGTGCCACAAGTATTCCTTTTCTTTTTGCGAATACAGACTAACATGGCTGTTACTCTGAAAGGCATAGTAATGCAGCTCATGATCCATTTTGAGAGGCTGAGTGGTGACTGAACATAAGAACACATGTATGTTGTGTACAGGGTAAACAGCTGGGACGAAACTCAAAAGGCCGTAGTCCTACCAAAGTAAAAAGCTAATGGCTCAACCAATGGCGAGGGGTGGAGTTTTCACTCATCCCTATGTAAAAGCAGTTGCAGGAAGACCACTGGCAGGTAACTTGATTCAGGTGGAAGTTAGAAACCACTTTCGGAAGGAACTTGTAGGTGTGATCTCAGCTGCACCTGAGCCTTGTTGAAAACCACACATAGCGGTGGGGGAAAGGCTGCCTTTGCTGCCAGAGGTAACAGAGTAGGAGTCGAAGGCAGGATCCAGGACTGGCCATGCAGAGCTGCTGCAAAATAAAGCTTTCTACCAAAAAGGTCAAGTCGCTTGGTGTTTTTGTCCTCGGGGTACCCTTAGTTCTGCCCAGTCTACTCTTCTCATTCACTGTAGCTACCACTAGCTACCCAGGTGTCAGGTACGAACAAAACTTCTCAAGCCCTTTAGATGGAACCTGATCGTGATTGTTCCATTCTCTTAGCAACCAGCAGCCTGGAGGAAAGACTTCGCCAGGTTCTTTTGGCTGGCTGCATAACGGTCTCATTCACAGGCAGCGTCACCGCCCCACCATGGTGGGATGGAGAACGTCCAGGAGTCTGGGGAGAGTCTACTCCACTTGCTCCACTCGCATAGTCAGGGAGGCTACTCTTCTTTTGTGGCGCTCCAGGTACTCTGCACCAGATGACTGTAAGGTGGAGGTGGCGGCAAGCAGGACGACAGCTACAGTGGAGGCAAGGGAGGAATCTCGCCAAGCTGCTCTTGTGGTACGAGGATGTGTTGTGGCTTTGGGACAGGCTGAGTAAGTCCTGGGCTTGAGAGTCCAAAGGTTGATTGGCACCTGCGGAAGAAGTTTCCCTTTCAGAAGATGGACTTGTGTGAGGAAGTGCTGAAGTAGATCTGGATGCGGGAGGTATCCCACAAGGCATCCCACAGGTCTCTTGAGGGGAGGTGGGAGTGTCTTGGTAGCAGGCCCCAGGCATGTCTGGCCCCAGCATCCCAGGCTCTAGCAGACATCCTCTTGGAACCACGCCAAGTGTGGGAACAGGAATGGGAGGAAGCGCTAGACTCCTGGTACTGGGCTTTCCGAGAGTCTGAGGAGGAGTCTGTGGTGTGGAAGGAGGAGACTCAGACTGCAATATGGATCTGTGCCAAGGACACTGTGCCAGAGGAGGGATAGAGGGTTTCCTAGCTATTGCCAGAGGCAGGTGGATGAACCAGTAGTGGCCCAAAGACCAGGCAGGAACGGGTACCAAGGCTGAGGGGGGTACCAGTGGTGCTCTCCAGAGAGAATGGCCTTGACTGCTGTACCAACCCGCACAAGGGTTCTCCGTCTCCAGCCCAGGAGAGCATGCTACAGACAGGCACAGCAAGTCTCTGGCCCCGCATAGGCCCACAGTGTGATTGGGACTGACATGGGCTGTTGACCTACAGAAATTCAGGACGACTGCTCTGTCGCAGCCAACGAAATAGCTTGTCTTGACTGTTCCTGCGAGGGCATCGATACTGGTAGCTCGGGGCTGTCTGGATGAGCTGGTGCCAGGGAGTAGCGAGCTGAAGGGCATGCTCTGCCATCAGAACCAGACCGTCCTTCTGCAGAGAAGTCCCAGACTCTGGACTTCAAGGAATTGGAGACCAATTTTTTCTTGTGTTTCTGAGGTGGGGATGCTTCAGAAGGCCTAGAGTCCTGGTCCTGGAGATCTCTGATCTGAAGGAGCCCTTCGGGAAGGCATTGCTAAGGAACTGCCCTTCAATGGCCAAGGGGTTTGAACGCCAGCCTCTGGGCTGCCTCCAGGCGCTTTCCTCAGCTCCTTTGTCCTGGTCTCAAAGCAATGACAAATGGAACACTTTCCCTCCAAAGTGACCCTCACCCAGGCACCCAAGACAGCATGGATGAGGATCACAGACTGCTTTCTGCAGCCTGCAAATGGCTTTAACCCTGAGGCCCTGTTAAGTGGAAAAACAAAACAGGTTCAATATAAATTAAAGAAAATTAAAACAATTAAAACAAAAAGTGAAAATAAAAATAAGGTTTTTGAGCACTGGGGATGTATGGTACCATTAGGTGAGCCGTTCACAAGGGACACTAAATATTGGACCCTGTACGATGAGAGGGAACTAAAGCGGGGTGGGGGCAACTCCGCCCTTTACATTGTCCCTTCAAAATACAAGGAGCTTGATGCTGGGTAGGGCCGCCCCTAGGGAAAGCTCTGTGGTCCTGGTGCACAAGGAGTGTATCCACCTACAGCATCATGGACAAATGCAAACACTTGAAGATGTTTCTCCTGCAGGCTGAGAAGAAATGTTATTTCTATTTTTAAACACGTTTTCCTTTTTGCATGCCACGGTGCTGGGGCCACACCCAGATGTTAGTGAGCAGCGATACTTAGGGTAAGGTAACCTGTGCCACTAGGTTGTAGATAGGCCAAGCTGGCTTTGTGTTGCAACGTGCACGCATTATAATGGGAAGCGAGCAGCACTGCACCTTGGTTCAGCCCAGTTAGCAAAGCTCTTGGACATGTTTTTAAGTCCCATTTACATCAACGGGGGCCTAAGCACATGCTTAAGTGCTTTGTTGACTCAGGCCCCGAGGGAGGTAGATGGAGGCTGGAGGTCCAGGTCGGGTATTGTGTGGTGGCTGGGAACCGCTGCTGTAAGAACCAGTCTGTTCTCCCAGGGCTTTCCGGAAGTCCCTTGCACAGACACCAAGACACAGTGAGCGCGGCTGCTGCTCTGGAACGTCACGGGAACCTGCTGCCACTCGTAGAAAATGACCCGTCTGTCTTCAGCCTCCTGTTATCGCCGCCGCCAGCTTTAACGACCGGGAGCAGGGTTAAACCACGCCAGCAATCCTTCCTTAAACTGTAATTAAGAGGCAGCATGGAGGAGAGCTGAGTGGAGCCTTCTGCAGGACTCCTCCACCCAGTGATCAGGTTCATGGTCTGGCTCACCTTGTTGCCACTGAAAAGCCACATTAAACAACCTAAAAATCGACTAACTACTGTGCTAATAAGCCTTTGCCATATAAGCAAGGGTAGGGTTGCCAACTTTCTAATCACACAAAACCGAACACCCTACTCCTGCCCCTTCCCAGGGCCCTGCCCCTTCCCTGAGGCCCTGCCCCCACTCACTACATTACCTCCCCCTCAGTGGCTCGCTCTCCCCCACCCTCACTCACTGGGCTGGGGCAGGGGGTTGACGTGCGGGAGGGGATGAGGACTCTAACTGGGGGTGTGGGCTCCAGGGTGGGGCCACAAATGAGAGGTTCAGGGTGTGGGAGGGGGCTCAGGGCTGGGGAAGGGAGTGGGGGTGTGGGGTTTGGGGTGCAGGAGGGGGCTTCAGGCTGGGGGGTGTGGCCGAGTGATTTAGAGTGCAGGAGGGGGTACAGGCTCTGGGCCTGGGCTCTGGCATGGGGCCAGGGGATGAGGGGTTTGGGATGCAAGAAGGGGCTCAGAGCTGGGGCAGGGATCGCAGGCTTTCCTTGAGCAGCTCCTGGTCAGCGGTGCAGAGGGGCTAAGGCAGGCTCCCTGCCTGTCCTGGCTCCGTGCTGCACCCCGGAAGCAGCCAGCAAGGGGCCCAAGAGGCTCTGCACGCTGCTCTCGCCTACGGTGCCGCTCTCTCCAGCTCCCATTGCCCACAGTTCCCAGCCAATGGGAGTGTGGAGCTGGTGCTCGGGGTGGGGGCAGCGTGCAGAGCCCCGTAACCCCTCCCTGCCCAGGAGATGGACCTGCTTGCTGCTTCCGGGGCGCACCGCAGTGCCAGGACAGGCAGGGACTAGCCTGCCTTAGCCCTGCAGCACCGCCAACTGGACTTTTAACAGCTTGGTCGGCAGTGCTGACTGGCGCCATCAGGGTCCCTTTTCGACCAGATGTTCTGGACCAAAACCAGATGCCTGGTCACCCTAAGCAAGGGCTGTGGTTGCCCAAGGATGATTACTAATGGGAAGGGAAGTGGCAAAGAGTCCTGTGGCACCTTCTAGACTAACAGACATATTGGAGCATAAGATTTCGTAGGTGAATACCCACTTCGTCAGATGCATGTAGTGGAAATTTCCAGAGGCAGGTATAAATACGCAAGCAAGAATCAGGCTAGTGATAACGAGGTTAGTTCAATCAGAGAGGATGAGGCTCTCTTCTAGCAGTTAAGGTGTGAACACCAAGGGGGGAGAAACTGCTTTTGTAGTTGGCGAGCCATTCACAGTCTTTGCTTAATCCTGAGCTGATGGTGTCAAAGGTGGGAAGGGAAGTGGCATGGGCTATCATGAAATAGAGGAGCCTCGGGATCCATGAGACACTCTGCTAAGGTACGGCTGAAAGGCTGGGGGAGCCCTGCCCTAGAAAGCCAGCCTGAAAACATGCTACCACATTGCTATTAACCAGTGGGAGGCCAGGCCTAGAATTGCATGTGCATTTCTGGCTGCCCTATCCCAGAAAGGACAGAGCAGAAACTGGGGGAGCTTCAGAGAATGGCAACAAGACTCTTTAGAAGCCAGAGAGACTGTCGTATGGAAAGAAATTAAAAGATGGGTCCTGTTTAGCTTCAAGTCAAGGTTCTTCAGTGGGGCCATGCTGTCGAGAGACACAGAGAATGATGGCTGCACAAGTGCAGAGAGGGGACCTGAGAGGCCATTAGCCGAGGCACAACAAGAGCAGTGGCTATGGCATGCTCAGATGTTGGTATAAAACGTTACTGGCCTGATTTGTTGCTACTCCATCTCCCCAGCCTCGGAGACAATCTTCAACTCCAGCATTAAGCCCAGGCCCCTACGCTCCTCATCACCAGGCTGAGACCTTCGTAGCAAGTTGCCTGCAAAGTTGGGAGTCTCAGCTTTACAGAGGATTCTTCTGTGAAAAACAGTGACCTAGACCTCCCCCTTGGGGCAGCAACCCCTCTGCTTCCTTTGCTGTTGCTTGGCCAGCCTGGGCAGCTCCTCTCCACCACGAGGACAGGTGCAGCGGCTTGCGAAACAGGAAAAGCTTTTCAAAATAGAAAGCTCCAACTCGGGCAGCACAGAACCTCAGCCCCACCTTTCAGTTCCCTCCTTGCTGCATGCCAGACTGCTGACCCCCATTCCCACAGCCTCACACGCATGCCAGGCCACTCCCTGCAGATACCTTCCCGGGTGATTCCCTCTGCAGCCAGGCAGGAGAGCAGCATTCCCCTTACCTATGACAAATGGCAGTCAGGCTCAGTCTCTCACACACACAAAGCCTCACTGACTTCTGCCACACATGATCATCCCATGGGTCATTGGCTTGCCGTGTGCCATGCACAATGGGACATGAATAGGGTGGAATGTTCTCGCCACTGGTATTGTGCACTGGGTACCATCAGCTCTCTGGTGTCGAAGGGATACCGGGAGGAAGCACAGGCAGGAATGTCTGCGAGGGGAGGGCTCCTGCCTCACACTGGGAATGGGGGGCGATCAACAGGTTATCTCAAGTGCTTATATACAAATGCACAAAGCCTTGGAAACAAGCAGGGAGAACTGGAGGTCCTGGTGATGTCAAGGAACTATGACGTGATCGGAATAACAGAGACTTGGTGGGATAACTCACACGACTGGAGGACTGTCATGGATGGTTATATAAACTGTTCAGGAAGGACAGGCAGGGCAGAAAAGGTGGGGGAGTAGCCCTGTATGTAAGGGAGCAGTATGACTGCTCAGAGCTCCGGTACGAAACTGCAGAAAAACCTGAGTGTCTCTGGATTAAGTTTAGAAGTATGTGCAACAAGAGTGATGTAGTGGTGGGAGTCTGCTATAGACCACCGGACCAGGGGGATGAGGTGGATGAGGCTTTCTTCCGGCAGCTCACGGAAGCTACTAGATCGCATGCCCTGATTCTCATGGGTGACTTTAATTTTCCTGATATCTGCTGGGAGAGCAATACAGCGGTGCATAGACAATCCAGGAAGTTTTTGGAAAGCGTAGGGGACAATTTCCTGGCGCAAGTGCTAGAGGAGCCAACTGGGGGGGCGCTTTTCTTGACCTGCTGCTCACAAACCGGGTAGAATTAGTGGGGGAAGCAAAAGTGGATGGGAATCTGGGAGGCAGTGACCATGAGTTGGTTGAGTTCAGGATCCTGACGCAGGGAAGAAAGGTAAGCAGCAGGATACGGACCCTGGACTTCAGGAAAGCAGACTTCGACTCCCTCAGGGAACGGATGGCCAGGATCCCCTGGGGGACTAACTTGAAGGGGAAAGGAGTCCAGGAGAGCTGGCTGTATTTCAAGGAATCCCTGTTGAGGTTACAGGGACAAACCATCCCGATGAGTCGAAAGAATAGTAAATATGGCAGGCGACCAGCTTGGCTTAATGGTGAAATCCTAGCGGACCTTAAACATAAAAAAGAAGCTTACAGGAAGTGGAAGGTTGGACATATGACCAGGGAAGAGTATAAAAATATTGCTCGGGCATGTAGGAATGTTATCAGGAGGGCCAAATCGCACCTGGAGCTGCAGCTAGCCAGAGATGTCAAGAGTAACAAGAAGGGTTTCTTCAGGTATGTTGGCAACAAGAAGAAAGCCAAGGAATGTGTGGGCCCCTTACTGAATGAGGGAGGCAACCTAGTGACAGAGGATGTGGAAAAAGCTAATGTACTCAATGCTTTTTTTGCCTCTGTTTTCACTAACAAGGTCAGCTCCCAGACTGCTGCGCTGGGCATCACAAAATTCGGAAGAGATGGCCAGCCCTCTGTGGAGATAGAGGCGGTTAGGGACTATTTAGAAAAGCTGGACGTGCACAAGTCCATGGGGCCGGACGAGTTGCATCCGAGAGTGCTGAAGGAATTGGCGGCTGTGATTGCAGAGCCACTGGCCATTATCTTTGAAAACTCGTGGCGAACCGGGGAAGTCCCGGATGACTGGAAAAAGGCTAATGTAGTGCCAATCTTTAAAAAAGGGAAGAAGGAAGATTCTGGGAACTACAGGCCAGTCAGCCTCACCTCAGTCCCTGGAAAAATCATGGAGCAGGTCCTCAAAGAATCAATCCTGAAGCACTTGCATGAGAGGAAAGTGATCAGGAACAGCCAGCATGGATTCACCAAGGGAAGGTCATGCCTGACTAATCTAATCGCCTTTTATGATGAGATTACTGGTTCTGTGGATGAAGGGAAAGCAGTGGATGTATTGTTTCTTGACTTTAGCAAAGCTTTTGACACGGTCTCCCATAGTATTCTTGTCAGCAAGTTAAAGAAGTATGGGCTGGATGAATGCACTATAAGGTGGGTAGAAAGCTGGCTAGATTGTCGGGCTCAACGGGTAGTGATCAATGGCTCCATGTCTAGTTGGCAGCCGGTATCAAGTGGAGTGCCCCAAGGGTCGGTCCTGGGGCCGGTTTTATTCAATATCTTCATAAATGATCTGGAGGATGGTGTGGATTGCACTCTCAGCAAATTTGCGGATGATACTAAACTGGGAGGAGTGGTAGATACGCTGGAGGGGAGGGATAGGATACAGAAGGACCTAGACCAATTGGAAGATTGGGCCAAAAGGAATCTGATGAGGTTCAATAAGGATAAGTGCAGGGTCCTGCACTTAGGACGGAAGAACCCAATGCACAGCTACAGACTAGGGACCGAATGGCTAGGCAGCAGTTCTGCGGAAAAGGACCTAGGGGTGACAGTGGACGAGAAGCTGGATATGAGTCAGCAGTGTGCCCTTGTTGCCAAGAAGGCCAATGGCATTTTGGGATGTATAAGTAGGGGCATAGCGAGCAGATCGAGGGACGTGATCGTTCCCCTCTATTCGACATTGGTGAGGCCTCATCTGGAGTACTGTGTCCAGTTTTGGGCCCCACACTTCAAGAAGGATGTGGATAAATTGGAGAGAGTCCAGCGAAGGGCAACAAAAATGATTAGGGGACTGGAACACATGAGTTATGAGGAGAGGCTGAGGGAGCTGGGATTGTTTAGCCTGCAGAAGAGAAGAATGAGGGGGGATTTGATAGCTGCTTTCAACTACCTGAAAGGGGGTTCCAAAGAGGATGGCTCTAGACTGTTCTCAATGGTAGCAGATGACAGAACGAGGAGTAATGGTCTCAAGTTGCAGTGGGGGAGGTTTAGATTGGATATTAGGAAAAACTTTTTCACTAAGAGGGTGGTGAAACACTGGAATGCGTTACCTAGGGAGGTGGTAGAATCTCCTTCCTTAGAGGTTTTTAAGGTCAGGCTTGACAAAGCCCTGGCTGGGATGATTTAACTGGGAATTGGTCCTGCTTTGAGCAGGGGGTTGGACTAGATGACCTTCTAGGGTCCCTTCCAACCCTGATATTCTATGATTCTATGACAGCGCAGGGGCACATGCTGCCTACCTTATGGCTAGTTATTCCTTCGATATTGTAACACTCCCTCAGCTGGTTATTTATTCTTATTAATTTTCTTGTTTTGCCCTGCGACTCCAGACAGCGCACACTCGGGGGGGGGGGGGGGGGGAAGACACCTGAAACCGCAGGAACCTGCTCAGTGCTGCATGGCACCCGAGTGTCGCCTTGTTGCAAAATTCATGCTGCACCCGTTCCTGCTACCATCAGTGGAGCTGCACCAGGGAGGTCAGTGTAGACAGGCCTGGTAGTGCCGGCACTTCTCTGCCTTGGTGCAACAAGGGGCCTGTAGTCCTATGTTTGGCTACATGGGACTAACCCAAACTGTTCTCTGTCATATAATGTCCATTTGAGAGGGCTCTTCAGGACAGCATCCTGCTCTTTGCTTAGCACATTTTATCGGTTGTAAAATGCTAGGTTCACCTATGAATCAGACACAAAAACAAAGGTTATCATAATTGCATGGCAAAAGGCAGCAGCTCACTCGACGTGCAGGAAAGTTCCAGGAAAGGACAGGAGAGAACTTTGCAATCTCACATGCGACTAGCAACTCACTTCCTCCTCTCTGCTCTGGACCTCCCAACACCGCCCTTTCCTTTACAAAGCCAAAGACTGCATTGCGGCTGCATTCAGAAGCAGAGAGAGAGATGGCCATGGGGCACCCATGGAGGTAGCTGTTAAGACAAGCATTTCCTGTTAAAAGAAAAGGATTCCTTTTCTTTTTGCGGATACAGACTAACACGGCTGCTACTCTGAAACATTTCCTGTTAAGGCAACTTACTATAAACTCCTGCTCTCTTCATGCAATGAGTTGTAACATAAATCTCACTGATACGGCTAGATAACAGAGTTTTAATTAAAAGCACCACTGCATAAAGGTATTAAATCACCTCTGGGCCACAGATGGGAGGCTGGCTAACATTTCCTACGGCCTTATTTCAAGAGGCTGCAGAACTTTGGTGGTGAAGGATAGCAAACAGACCAGTAATAACTTCTGCAATTGCCACAGAAGATCTCATTAGCCCCTCGTTCTCCCATGCTAAGCACTAGCTTATTCATTCTGGAACATTACTGACAGCAGCACTAGCTTGCTGGACCTAATGGCTGTTAGCTCTCACAGCTTGCGAACATTATCTTGTTGGGGGTTGTTTTCTCCTGATGGTTTATTAAGTGCTAAGTGGTTTCCTTGCTTGTTTTGAATTTGGCAACCTGTATTTCACACCCCAGTTCCTCCCCATAGATTCCCAGCCTCCAGGGCCCCATGTCCCATGTCAGGGTTGAGAACAGAAAGAGAAAGAAATAGCTTACAGCTGGCTGCTTTGCAAGCTCATGTTAAAAATAAGATCTCAGCCAGTTCCCTCCTGTGCACTTGTTTACACTGAGAGCTGGCCTGGGCGGACTCGGGCTCAGAGGGACAGAGCATGAAGTTCTTTGATCAAGAACCTTAACCCCTTACACACTGAAACAGCTCCCTGGCATGGATTCTGGCTTTCAGTTATTTCATATTCAAACCATCATCCTCAAAAATAAATGCATCCAGTACAATGCTGCATTCTGATCTAGCTGGATCCTGGCAGCTACCTCGGGGGTTCCCAAACACCTGCCAGCATGGGCCACATCTGACTGGAGACATTGTCCCTTGGATAGGATTACCATACGTTCACGTTTTCCCAGACAAAGCCAATTTTTTTTTGAGTCTCCATGGGGATTTTTCAATCAGGCAACGTCCAGGGTTTTTGCAGAGCAGAGGCTGCAGCTCAGAAAGAGCCCTGATTGCTCCACTTTCCGATTGGTCCCTCCCCTGCATCCACAGCTGACTGGCCCATTCCCCTGCAGCCGCAGCTGCCAGATCCCACCCACCCAGCTCCTGACTCCCAACCCTGGGGAGGGGGCCCCACAGGGAAGCACTGACTGGTGGCTGTCTCTGCGTCCAGGGCTTGCACCAGCCGCCCTGCCACTGTGACAGGGACCGACACTGCCCCCTGCCTCCAGTGAGTGCCCCCACCGCAGGTACCCTCTCCCCCCACCGCCCAGTGTCCTCTTTTTGAGACCCTGTTACTCATGGACACTTTTCTTCCTGCATATTTCCACATGCCTCTGACGAAGTGGGCATTCACCCATGAAAGCTCATGCTCCAGGACGTCTGTTAGTCTAGAAGGTGCCACAGGACTCTCTGCTGCTTTTACAGACCCAGACTAACACAGACCCAGACTAACACAGGCCCCCCGATACTTTCCCCCCTTGTGGCCATTGCACACATCCCCGTGGCACCTACAGCAGCTGCCAAGGTGGAAGAGTAACGCTGGGAAAGCACTGACGCATTTTCAGTTTCTTTCAGTGCAGTTTAGCATCTGGAAAAAAGAGGGGTCATGGAAGAAGCGAGCCCCACATGACCTGACAGTGATCTGCAGATCCCAGGAGCGAGCACATGGGACTCTCTCCCTCAGGAGATTGGGATTCCCCCTCTCCCCTTCAGAGCAGAGAGCAAACCTCTTCTGATCACGTCGCTTTTCCCGCTTTCCTCATATACGCACACCAGCTCCTAAACTAGGTAAGCTACTGAGGAGGGAGGAGAGCAGGGTGTTTCTATTTTTAGACATGTGAAAAGTGCTAATGTAAACCACACACCTGCTGAGGGTGGGGTTCTGTCCCATCCCGTGGCACCGAGAGATAAAGGAGTCTGTTCTGCAGCCTTAGCTAAGAGCCAGCTGGCTTTTAGCTCATGCCGTGGAGGCTCCTGCACTAAGCTCCAGAGGCCCCGGTTCGCTCCTGCTTGCCCAGGACTGGGGATTGTCGGTGTTACACTCAGACACTGTGGTGCTAGGACAGTCTACACACAATCATTAGGAGAGAGGAGTGTTCTGACTGTGGTGACTGGAAAACTGGAGAAACAGTGACACCACGAGAATCAAGAGCCCACCCGTGATGCCACAGAACCTGCTAAGGCTGCTACTGGCCCGAGTGTCTGACAGGCCCAGAGACGACTCTGCACCATAGGTCCTAATGCTGCTCCTCCAGGGGAAGCTAAACTAGTGCCAATAATACTGGGGAATTTGTATCGAGGTTTGCTAGTGTTGCGATGGCTTCAGAGAACGAGCACCCACCAGGGACTACCCCAGAAAAACCAGATGGGGACTCAGTCTTTGTTTAAGAAATGCCAAAGTAACCCAGCCCCCCCGCAAACCTTTTGTGAAAAAACTTTTCAAGGTCTTTATATCAAAGCAGAAAAAATAGGGGAACACGCAATTTAAAAAAATTCTTTGTATTTCCCTTTTAGAAACACATTCGTGCAGCCAAGTAATATACTTAAAATGCTGCTGCTAAACTATCATTCGCAGCAGCCCATTGCAGTGAATAAATAGTAGGGTTCCATATTCATTATAACAAAACTATGTTGCACTCCCATTACTTCCCGTAGGTTTGTTGCCATCTGGAAACTAAACAGGTGGTGTGTAGTAAAAAAAATCCAATTTTGCATTTACCAAAATGAACCATACAAGTTACAATTTATAGCAGATATTATGCAACTTGAGCAGGCCAAAAGTCTCTCCACAGAGAATAAGATTCACACCAGTGCTGCAAGAGGAACCTGCACGGAATTCTCTACTGCTGTAGATGCATTTATAGAAAAAACTTCAGGTGCTAAAGACTATTCACACATTATAGATCCAACCCTACAAATGCTCATGCATGCGAGGGATCCCATTTACTTTAATGGAACTACTCATAGAAGAACAGGAGTATCATAGAATCATAGAATATCAGGGTTGGAAGGGACCCCAGAGGGTCATCTAGTCCAACTCCCTGCTCGAAGCAGGACCAATTCCCAGTTAAATCATCCCAGCCAGGGCTTTGTCAAGCCTGACCTTAAAAACCTCTGAGGAAGGAGATTCTACCACCTCCCTAGGTAACGCATTCCAGTGTTTCACCACCCTCTTAGTGAAAAAGTTTTTCCTAATATCCAATCTAAACCTCCCCCACTGCAACTTGAGACCATTACTCCTCGTTCTGTCATCTGCTACCATTGAGAACAGTCTAGAGCCATCCTCTTTGGAACCCCCTTTCAGGTAGTTGAAAGCAGCTATCAAATCCCCCCTCATTCTTCTCTTCTGCAGGCTAAACAATCCCAGCTCACATGCATCCGATAAAGGGAGCTGTAGCTCACGAAAGCTCATGCTCAAATAAATTGGTTAGTCTCTAAGGTGCCACAAGTCCTCCTGTTCTTTTTGCGAATACAGACTAACACGGCTCCTACTCTGAAACTACTCATACAAGTTTATTTTTACGCAAGTCTTGCTGGATCGGCTCTAAGACATGCAATAAAGAGGAATATTGCTTAGAGAGACCGCTCTAGAGACAAACAATGCAAGCTGATGCCTTCATCCCAATAATTCTCACTGAGTGTCATGAGATGACCTCAGGACTGTGCACCCGAATGAGACAGTGGTGCTGAAGTTTGACACCCCCAGGAACCTCCTGATACCAACTGGCAGAGGGCCCAGGGAATGCAGTGTTTTACAGGGATCCTCAGGTCAGTTACGTGCATAATAATTCATTAAAGGGTGGCCTGTGAGGTCTCTACTGACTAACTCACTGGTTGTGATAACCAGGGCAATGTATGTAAAGATAATGAGCTAGAGACTTATACTGGAAATTCTGTTCTTAAGGTCTGAATGAAAGCTGGTCACCAGGTGACTAACATGTTCCTTTCAGTCAGGTCAGACACTCCATCTGTCGGGTTACATGCAAATTGAGTACTGTATACTGCACAATGGATTCCTAGTTGCATACTAAGCTACCAGCTAATCAAGAAATAAACAAGAGATGGCAAAAATCTACAAGAAGGAACACCCAGTCAGAGGGTGTCTGGTTTGTGAATGGTTTCAGAGTAACAGCCGTGTTAGTCTGTATTCGCAAAAAGAAAAGGAGTACTTGTGGCACCTTAGAGACTAATAAATTGGTTAGTCTCTAAAATGCCACAAGTACTCCTTTTCTTTTTGGTTTGTGAATAAAGTTCAGAAAGCCTGACAGGATATATCCAGGATTGCAAAGGGATGCCCTGGTGTCTGTCTCTCTCAGGAAGTGAGTGACACTGGACTAGCTTAGGATTGCCAACTTTCGAATTCCAGAAAACCAAACACTCTAGCCCTGCCCACTGCCCCACCCTTCCCAAGGCCCCGCCCACTTCCCTACCCTTCCCTACCTCCAGCTCACTCCAGCCGCCCCCCACGCATCACTTGCTCTCCCCCACCCTCGCTCACATGCTCATTTTCACTGCAAAGGCCCAAACAGGCATATTTATTGTTTTGACAGATGTATTATGCTGAATTTTATTACAGGACGGTAGAGCTGGCAGCAAAATAGTCAAAAAGGGTCTTTTAAAAAAGAAATTTCACAAATGTTTCCATGATTCTTTCCATCCCATCTTCTGATTTTTCTTAACGAACTCCATGTTTTTTGTTCACTAAAGTTATTATAATTTTATATGTGGAATTAGGACCACACCTAATCACAGCTGTAATGGGCCCATTAAAGGCCCACTCCTGAAGCCCAAATACAAATCCATAGAGCACAACCACAGAAACACACCCCTGTCCAGATACCTATAAAAATAAACCTGTAGAAACTGACTCCTACACCTACATGTAGATACACAGGTGTGTTCACGTGTACACATCTAGCATGCACTTACACAAATACTTCCACATTATATACTAGTACAATTGTTGTTTAGTGCCTAGAGACCCCAACTAAGATCAGGGTTCCAGGGCGGTAGGTGCTGGACATACACATAAAAAGAGTCTGCAACAAAGAGTTTATAATGTATCTAGACAAAGGTGAGGAGAAACGTATAATACATCTGCTCTTTTGCAATTACTAGTCAACATTCACTGTTTAATAAATACATTTCTTTTAGGGTTCCCTTCTATTTTGAAAACTCGTTATGAGACGAAGACATTTTACATCATCAATTTTTTTGTGCACAAGCCAGCAAAAGGAATAAAAAAGTCAAAGTTAGTCTGCAAATTTTATTCACACAGTTACACACACATGCGACAATACAGGCACCTCCCTACACGAAGGCCCAGTCTCTTACACACATACAATGCACGCATACACTCACCTACACGCACCCCCACCTGGGAAGGGAGGAGAGTGGGCTGGAGGGGAAAAGGGGTGTGTGTGTGTAGGAGAGAGGATGGGGAGGGAAAGAGGCCAAGGACAAGAGCAGGGTGGGGGTGAGAGGGAGCAGTGAGAGAGAGGAGGGGCTGTGGGGCGACGCAGAAGGCTACAGATGCATGAGGATGTGGGGGGCACAGGGGTGTATAGGGACATAACGGGAGTGCAGCAGTATATGGAGGTGAATGGGGTGCAGGGCTGTGGGGGGTGAAGGACATGGGGATGGCGGCTCTGGGAGATGGAGAAGATGAGTGGGAGAGCACTGTAGGGGGTACAGGTCTGGGATGGGACGGTGTGGGGGACAGGGCGGGATGGGACGGATGCAGTGAGGGGGATGGGGCTGCTGTGCCGTTCCCAGCACGCGGAGACAGGGATACATGCCTTGAACTCCTGGGTGCCGGCGATGGGGCGACAGACCGCGGTTTGCTGCAGGGCACGAGCCGCAGCTCAAGCCCAACCACTGGAGGAGCGCGAGAAGAGGCGTGTGCTCCACAAGCCCTCAGCCGCCGCCTGCTGGGCACGCTAGTTTGTCCCCGCCCTGCCCCGGCCAAGGGGAGCCGCACCTGTGGGCAGGGGGCGGGACAGCACATGGACCCCCTGGCCACCCAGCCCTAAGCCTAGAAGCCAGCCCTGCTGGCCACTGCCCGGAGCCGTGCAGCGAGCCCGCCAGCCCTGCTGCTTGGCGCCGCCAACCGAATACTCAGCGGTGCTGACCGGAGCTGCCGGGATCCCTTTTCAACCAGTCACTCAACTCCAGCCACGTGAATAATGTGGCCGAGTCGACGTAGCTTGGGTAGACTCACGGCAGCATCTACATCGCGCTGATCAATGGGAGAAACTCTCCTGTCCACTTACCTTACACTTCTCGTTCTGGTGGAGTACCAGAGTCAACGGGAGAGCGATCGGCAGTCGATTTAGCGGGTCTTCACTAGACCCGCTAAATTGACCCCCGGTGGATCTATCGCCGCTCATCAATCCCCCGATAAGCGGAGACAGGCCCTACGGGGCGCATGCAGAGGGCCGCAGGGCTGGAGTGTGCCTCTTGCTAACCTGCAGAAGGCCAGCGGAGCCCGAGTGGTCTGAGGGGGGAGTCCTTGTGCTGCCTGTGATTAGTCATGTCAAGGAGCTGAACCCTGGGCAGGCATGGACAAGGATCCCACATGCTAAGGGCAGGGGATAGTGAGGTGCCTTACAGCCCGGGAAAGTGTCATAGTTTGCATCTAGAAGCACTGAACTCTCAGGCAGAGAACAGAGGCTACGATTCCAAAGCCAGCATCCGCAGCACCAGGGGAACGTTAAGAGGCCCTTAACCCTCCTGGGCCTGTGTTCTTCAGCCTTTGGAATAGTGCCTTAGATGGAAGCACTCGTCCCACATGATGGAGGAAGGATTGTCTCCTTTACACGCAGCTTGCACTGTATTCTGCAAGTAGCTCTCTCACTTATGTTTTCAGGTGATATAAATTTCATCCCTGCTGATAGACGAACTGCTGCAAGCAGAATAAAATCAGCCAGAGGCTAAACTTTCCTTGCTCCAGCTGGGCTATGACCACACTTAGTTTGGTGCAGTTCCAAACACACCTACTGCCACTGGGATGGGGCTGGGAGACTGGGCAGCCTCTGACATCTAGCCAGTTCCCCTTTGATTTTGTTATCAGTACATGGTTTGTTCTCACTTTGAAAGTCACCTACTATTTTACAGGCAAACACTGTTCTTCTGTCAGCCTCGCTGGAACACCGCTTTGTTTTAATAACATGCTAAATTTCTTATGAGACACATCCACCCTCAGCTTCACCACACAGCCCTGGTCAATATGCAGGTAAACTGAGGTAAGGGCAACTGCTGTTCTGCCTGCACCTGCACTAATCTCTCCATTAGCACCACCAGGGAGCTGCACATGTGACCATAGTCTGGAGAGAAAGGGCACCAACGGTCACTACGTTATTTGTTCTGTAGTCTAACCTGGCCCAGATAAGGTTGAGATAAACTGGTGGTAAAGCTGGTGACATTATCTACATTATCCCTCCCCCATAGTTAGAAGCACTGGTGATAGTAGCAGTGGGAATGCGTAGAACAGGTAATCGAGTGATCCATCCCTTGAAATTTTATTCTACATATTAGAATATGGGGCACCTGGCATTGGTCACTGTCGGAACACAGGATACTGGGCCAGATGGACCTTTGGTCTGACCCAGTGTGGCCGCTCTTATCGACAGACAAGACCAAGGTGTGGTGCGAATGCTGGGTGTTCAATGACACCATAAAGTAACAATGGAAAACAGTGACTAGAGAGAAAGCAAACAGAAGGAAAAAATAGGAATGAGTCAATTATTTAGTATTTGAGCGACTGCACCTCAAAAGACATGTTCAAGTAGCCACAGCTTCTAAGCTTCTCTGTATCTTACCAACTTACTGACTGAACAAAATCCTCTTCCTGTAAAGATTCTGCTGCGCTTCCCTTCTGCCTGGACGTCACTCGTGACTTTGTTCCTTTTTCTTGCGTTATTTCTAAACACTGGAAATAATCAAAACCAAGCTAAAGAACACAATTAGTGTTGTGTGCCTCCTAGATAAGCAGAAACCGTCAGTCACACACCAGTCAGAGCAGAAGAACATGCATTTAGACAACTGGCACTCCATGTTTTGAGAAAATAGTTACCAGAACTGCTCTACAGGGAGAGCGCTGAGGTTGTGTGGTCAGTATGGGAGGGCAGGGAGCTGGCATGCAATGGGATACCCACAGGCAAAGCTTTTGTTCAGCGAATATATTAACAAACACTAAGTCACTCTTTCTGTTCCCCTTCCGAGTCCTGCCCCAGCTTGCTGCACAGGGCAGTTTTGCTTCTGACTGATTCGCAGGCAGTGTCAGAATGCATTGAAGGCAAACAGGGAAGCCACATGTGTTTGTTTCACTATCACAACACATGAAAACCTTTACAGGTGTGAATTTTCACTGACCTCTGCAATTCAGCAGTTCTCACTTGATCCTATTAGAACTCATTTTACTCATTCATGAGTATTCGCACAAACATTTTTTCTAGGCTTTTTAGCCCTCAAAGTGTTGGGTTCTAACAGACTAAAACCCAACTTCTGCCTTTTCTGGGCAGCTGACATAACAATGAGAGACATTTTGCCTACAGAACAGCAAGGTACTATTGAAATACAAAGTAAGATTAAAGATAGCATCATCGTCCTGGCCTACTAAAACTTCACTAGCATCTCGACTCAGACACTCCTATGGCTTCCTCAAAGACTGTTGTTGTATACACACCCTGCGTACGAGGTAGTTTAAAACGTGCTCGGAGTTTAAAGAATGCTACTGCTCTCACAATATTGGGAGCCTGTACTTCGTGGAAGGCGGAGACTTTCCTCCACCATATTGCCCACAAAGTCTCGAACCCATGGATGTGCTCTGCTGCGCCAAGCTGCCTTCATCTTGAAGCAGAGTTGAATATTTCTCACTGCACAAGGTTCTTTGGACACTGACCAGGTGGAGACTGGGCTTGGATCAAAGCAAGATGATTGATGCTTAGTCCAGGCAAGGCTGAGGTGCCCGCGGCAGGCAACATGAAGTATTGAGAGGGAAACAGGTGTAATACCTGCCTGTTTAAAATAGTACATGCTGCCCACATCATGGGTATAGCGGTTCACCCATCCAACAGATTTTCTGGGCATTCCCACCAGCATTTAGAGGATTGTGTCCAACTTGCCAGTGCTACCCATAGTCACTTCCACCACATTTCTACCCCTACTATGTGAGGCTTTGCCTGGAGGTAACTGTCTCCACCTAGCACAGAACACAGCTGACACCTGTTGAACAGCATCACCCACAGAGTAAATTTAACCACCACTAGGCCGAAGGCTCGACTGACTTTCTGTTACTTCCCCAGTGCAAGCTGAAGCTGCTGATTAATCTATACAAGACTAGCTTGGTTTGGGTTTAGTCTACCCAAGACACACTTTCTCCCCCACAATTTTGCAGCAGCAGAGACCCACCAAAGTGCCCAATCCAATAGCCCTATATTTAAAAAACGGGGTCACAGAGTTCATAGGACAAAGCCCTTAGCACTCTAATTGGATTCCCTTTGGGCTAGCAGAGCCCAGTGCTGCGCTTCACGGCATGCTCCAGGCTCATCCACTTACTGAGGCTTCTGTCAGACCAGGGCAGGGAGGTGTGAGCTGAAGAGTCTGTGTTATTTCAATCTTTATGCATACACTTAGAATGCTAGACAAGCATCTTATATAAATAAAAACAGTCACGGTCTTTGTCACCTGGCATATCACCCCACAACAGTATTGCCCCCATGGCAGGTGCTGAAACACACATGGGAATATTCTCATGGCTATCCCCGCCTCACAGCCCACATGAATTAGCAGCTCCTCTGAGCACACTGCTATTACTGTGACCACAGTGGTCATGGTGTCCTGCCTCCACAATATTTCTGGTGTCTAGCATTAGCACAGAATTCACTAGAACAAGGCTAGCAGCCACAGGTCAAAAGATGTGTGGAGATACAATGCACTGTCCTTAGCATGAAATGGCTACCTTCTACTGCAGGCTTTAGATGGACTTTAAGGATGTGTCTATACAGGGATAAAAACTGTGGCAACGCTGCAGCTGGTCTGGGTCAGCTGACTCAGGCTCGTGGGGCTAAGAATCTCTGTGCAGATGTTTGGGCTTAGGCTAGAGCTCAAGGTCTGGGACGCTCCACCCTTGCAGCCCGAACCTGAATGTCTACACAGTGATTTTTCAACCCCAAGCACCATGAGCCTGAGTCAGCTGACCTGGGCCAGTGACAGGTTTTTTGTCCCTGTGTAGTCATATTCCCATGCCAGTCCTGATGAGGTATCAGCCTTGGAAGAGCTTAATACTGTGTCTGCTGAAGGAGTAGGGCTGTTTCCCCAGCCCCGCATCTCTATAATTTGAGAGTTTGATATGAGAGAGAAACAAAAATTAATGTCAGCCGCTTCTTCCAAAGCATGTTCATTTTCTCCATATCGCTCCTCACATGTGGAACATTCTTCCTGAACTTGGTGAAGTCACTACCCTTTCTCCTTGAAATCCCTCCTGCAGCCACTTCTGCTAGTGTGCCAATAGGAACCTGCCAACTATTGTCCATTAAAATGTAATTTAAAACAAGATGCAACAAAAGCATAAGCTCTTTTGGGCATGGAAAAGGTCTTCCTTTGCATCTGCACAAACACATAGCACTATGGGCTCCTCAGTGGACCTTTGAATGCTACTGCAATAACCTGCAAAAAACATGACTAAATCGTTAGGAGGGGGATGCTGCTGCTTTCTGTATTGAGGCTGAAGAAATTTTGGCCCTGTCCACATCAGTGACTAAACTGTTGTAGCTACTTTGAGGGGTTCCTTGGGGAGATGGAGGAAAGAAGGTTCAACATCAGGATTCAAACACATGGCTCATTTTCTACTGCAGACAGTGCCACTGTTTCCAGACAAATAATTCTGAAGGTGAACAGCAAAAAAGTATCAGTTATCAACAGAACACACAAAATACAGCACGGCAGCAACACACAGTCAGCTGACCAGTGCACTCCACAACTAACAATAACATCCCACCTAAGCAGTTACATTACTCCATTTGGATTCCAAGTAATTCCAGGCTTTACATCACCATTTGATTTTTTTTTTCTTTTTCAGCTTAAATGACTGAAGAACATCAGATTTTGAACCGTCTCATACAGAGTTTCCACAGATGGAGAAAATTAAAATGACGGCAATATAAGAAAGCCACAAAGTGACATTAATGATACCTAAGACAAGACACAAAGGATATTTTATGATCAAATTTATTTAATTAAATTCCATTGACTGTTTTACTGTAGTTCACATCAGAGACTGCCAAAGTAAACTAAACATTTACATTCACTACAAAGTTCCCTCAAATTTTCATAGCTAGTCCAAAAAACAATAGAAATGATAGGGGTTCCTTTCCCTCCTCGGAATGTATTCCGGCTCCCATTGGTGAGAGCGGGAGTTACATTCCTGCACTGAAAAGAGAACTGAGCCCTTAGTTTCACAAATTTGCAAAAACCCTCCTTGTAGCAAGTTATATAAACATGGTTTAAAAGTTTTTACAAAACCAATCTTCTGCTGGTACAGAGAATAGACATCCATTTTCATTGCTAGGCGAGGAAGGATTAACTGAAGACTGACCTTGTAGCATGGACAATAGTGAGGCAATAATACAGTACAGACATACAAAAAAAAAATCCATGTCCACTTGTCTGCAGTCATTGCAGTGCCTGACCGTCATTGCAGGAGGATGGACTAGGTGGGCTAGTCATATTCCAAGCCTGATCTGCTCCTCTTGAAATCAATGAGAGTTTTGCCGCTGACTGTAAAGGAAGAGGAATCACTCCCGCTATCAGCTAATTAAATAAGCAATTATTCCCAAATGTCTGGTGTGGGGTTGAAAAACTAGACAGAGATCCTTCAGCAAACCTCGCCCTACAGAGGCTTCTGGGAGGAAACCTTACCTAACTAGTGGTCCTAAAATAAGTTGTTCCTGATTTAACAAGTATTTTGATAATATATCTATGATATGCTCCATTGCAATATTTTTCTTTTAAAAAATCATGAAGACAACTTACTATTTGAGATCTAAAAAAGGCCTTTATTATACCATCTTTCCTTTTATGTCTACTTCTAATAAATCAGAGAAACTCGTCAGATGCTACAATTTAAACTTTCATCATATCTGAAAGTGAACATCTTTTTTAAAAGTGAATTTTCAACATGAAAAGAGCTAAAAGTCACCGTTATATTCCATTGCGCAATCTGTGTGAAATTGAGACCATTTGCATAGTTTCCAAACTAAAACTTTGAAAAAAATGATTTCAGAAATAAACGTCATTCTAGGGAAGTGCTACACCGTCAATTAAACTACACAGCCTAAAATATACTTTAAAGGCTCAATACCAGTATTGTCAGTTACTTTGTTTGAAAGCCTCCTGGAAAATTGTTCAGTTCAAACTGTTATAAATCACAAGCCATTTTTCCTTAATTTTGCCAATTTTTAATGAAGAAAACATTTGAATGTACAAAACTCCAATAAAACAGGTGATTTCTTTCAGCAAAATGGGTAAAAGTTGGGCCATTATTGTATTCCTCATTCAACAGGAAAAGTCTTCCAATTCTCACTAATAGAAAAATCTTCTGATTTGACTTAGATGACAATCCAGAAATAAATAGGTATAAATACATTCATAGTTCCTATTCCAAAATCACATAGGGAAAACACAAAATTGAAAATTAATTTATCTGAATTTGTTGGCTTATAATGAGACGCAGGCAAATTATAGCAGAGTGATTCAAGAGGGAAATAAACAAAGGTAGGGAATAAATTGGTCCAGTACTGACATTCAGGAAACATACCAGTTAGCATAATTCTGCAGTCAATTTATCCTTTAAATGACACTACTCAGTCAATCTGTATTTGCTTCAGGTTTATAATGAAAGCAGTTTCCTTTGTATCTTTGCTGAAGATGGGTATAGTACCCTAGAGAAACTGTAACAGCCCCTCAGTATGCGTGTATGTATATATAATTATATACAGATAATCATGCATCCACACACACATCTGTGTATCAACACTGCAAGTGACAGGTCAGATCCATCATCATTCATCATTGGCAGCACTTGTTCCTCTCACTTGGCCTTGATTACGTAACTGTAGAAAAAACAAAAGATACAATAAGTGCAAACAGTTACTCAAGTAAAATTAAAGTCTAAAAATGCAGATTTTACTAATTCTCTAAGAAAAATAGTTAGTGCAGTGCAGTCAAACCTTCATCAGCATTGAGTTGGATCATAATGTATCAGTTCAAATTTTCTAGGGAATCTTTTAGATTGGATACCAGTCTTGTGACTGGAACAGCAACTCAGACAACAAACAGTGGAAATAAATACAAAGCACTCCCACACGTTGGATCTCTGGGATTTGAAGTTAGCTGCAGATACAGGATCCACCATTAAAAGCATGTGAGAAAATGCTCAGAGTAGGAAATATGAACATTAAGGTACTGGGTGTGAATATAAAGGTTTGGACTTCTGAGGAAATTAGTCCCTAGTGGCAGCATTTTAGGGATTTTTTTTCTTGAACTGGGAAACAGACTGGGGTCCCCTCCACACACCCATTTCGATTGTACAGGTTTCTATATGCAGTTATATTTTCTTTAACCACAGAGAGGGTCTAATAGAGCAGCACAGCGTCACTTTGTCCAGGAAGCCTCTTGCAGGCTTTGGAGTCTAAGTGTCCTGGAGCCAAAGCACACGTCAGGAGACAAACTGTGGAGCCTGCACTGTGAGCCTTTGCACCAGACAAGCGTAAGTATGATGAGACAGCTAGCTTGCACCACAATTACAGCATCCTGCTGACTGAACTGAGCATGTGCCCAGAGCCCATCATGATGCCAAAAGCATGCTGAAGGTCTCAAATGAATCCTCGCCCTGGGGGTGTGGTCCTGCTGTTGATTTTGTCAAAGCAGGGGCAGCAGCAGGGGTTCAGTCCCAAGAAGGAAACTGGCTACACTGCCTTAGAATATTTTTTCCACCAGTAACTCCCATCACCAGAAAGGATTCCTCCTTTTTCTCCCAGGAGTTCACTTACACAGCTTGATTTTGCCTCTGAACCTACAGAGGATTCCTCTAGACGTCAGCAGCCACTGTGCCTCGAACGGAACCCTTCTTACGCATCTAAATGTAAAATAAAACTGTAAGCTATCAAATAAAGACCCTGTCATGAGGTTATTAGGAGAGAGCTAAATGTCTCCGAGCCAGTCTCGGATTCCGCTGCAGGTGTGAGCCGGCAGGATGTAAGGGGCACTCTGTAGGCCAGGAAAGTCGGAGTGAGCAATGTAGAGCTGCCGTAAAGGGAGGCAGCCCCTCAATTCCTAAGAGCCACCTGAAGCCTATACCAAACTGCTTGAAGCACACAGCACCTGCACTGCTGCTCAGGGCCGATAGGGAGCACAGTCTTGGCAGTTTCAAGCTGCTTCCTTCTTATGCTCTGATTAGGATCCACTCTGTCCAGCAGTCAGCCGATGGAGAGCGCGTAATATGACAGAAGCGCTCTGGGTTGTCCACAGAGTCAGACCACATAAGGAGAGCAATCATACAGAAGAGTGAAATAGAGGTAAATGCAGAAAAATTGTGAACAGGATGTGAGGCGAGACTAGAAGCCCACTGAACAGGGATGACAAGAGGCATCCAGGAAGCAGCAAACAATGGATAGTAAAGGAAACAAAGAGTGACAAAATGGAAACAGATCCAGATGAGGAACTGGAGAACCAAAATACCTGGCAACATAAAGGAGCAGAGAATCTAATGAAGTAAAGAAAAGTAACAGCAAAAATGAAAAAGGAGAAAAGATTTTAAAGAAAGCAAATAGTAATAGAAAGCAACACAAGAGAATGCAAAACTGCCAACCCAATTAGACACTGGGCTGTTTCCTGCAATTGTTTCTTTGTAACATAAAACTGCAGACTCCTGTGAGCTCCTGGACTATATCACCAGAGAAGCTGAATACTGCTCAAGGCTGGAAGTGCAAGGACATTCCTATCATGCTGAGCATCTCATCACTGAGCCCCCTTCTCTCCGGAGGTCCAAGCCCATAATAGTAAACGTCAGCCTTGAAGTATTTGAGATTTAGTGAAAGTTACCATTTACCACAATATTTCAGCAAGTGGCTAGTTAAATGTGGCATGGGGAAAGCAGAAATACTTTTGGGATAAAATTAAAAGGGATGTTCAACTTTATCGTGGGTGACCCAATGCGTGGTTACACTTTGCCCTTAATTTATTGTCCCTCACGAGGATACCCCATCACAAAAATCTTCTTGGAATGTGTGTTTTATAGGTGCCTGCAGATACCTCTATTACGTTAGTAAAGAAAAAGCAGTAAGAGTATTTCTAACAGCAGGAGCCAACCCTCTCTACGTGGCTCACAAGATATTCCAGCTACAAGACCACATGTTTTTTAAACAGTCACCAGAGTACACATTTGAAAAAAAGTGATTTAGTAAGTTATGAGGAGCTTTAAATCTACTAAATCTTGAGAAACAAAAGCATCTGCTTTATTCTGCAAAGAATGAAAGGGGAAGTAAAAGCCAGTTTCCAGGACAGACACAATCCTTAAAAAAAGACGAAGTTAAGAGTTATACCCTGAAAACAAGAAAACCAGGTTTAACTTCAGCATGGCAGATAAGAGCTAAGGCACAGCAAATATTTTAGGGATTAAAGTATTTGCTAGTAGAGTGACAACGTGAAAGTAGTTACATGGCAGTGAACACAAACAGAAAAGTTTCTGGTAATTTCTCATTAGTCCATGTTCTTTTATTCCCAGTTAGAGGAAAATCTTCACAAACTAGCATGTACTTTTGGAAGTAAAAGATCAGAGAGCACCTTCTATTTATGTGAAACATTTGTGAATTTGAACATTTGATTTTTGAGATCACTTTTTCAAAGTCAAAAAAGCACTTACTCACCTATGAGATATGGATCAACGGGTAACCTCCTCCACAAAGACAAGCATCTACAATCCATGCAGACACAAAAAGGGGAAGGTTTAGGGAAGTTTTCCATGATCTGAGGCTTGTCCTACACATACCTGCAGTGTGCACACCTCATACTATATTTCCTTCTTTCTCAGAGAAACTGGATGATGTCTGGCCCATACCAGATCAGGAACTGAGGTGGTTAAAAAAAAAAGAAAAGAACCCTTCTGATGAACTCCTTACAGATAGGAAACCGCTCTTCCTCTTTCACAGATCCCTACTGATGGAACAGTTTCCCAAACTGGTCAGTCTGGGATAAAGCGGGAGTACAAGGGGAACTTTAACTATTTCCAAAAGAAATAATTTCTGATGTAGAGAGGTCCTTCCATAACAAGCATCCACTTTCATATTGGCATCTAGGCAGGAGTGTTCATAAGGGGTGGGAGAGATCCATCTTATTCCAGAAAGTGTTTCTGGGGTCTGCCAAAGCAGCCCCTTCCTTTGCCTTACTTGAAGAGGAAGGACATTTTGCACCCAGCTATGTTGATAAAACAGGCAGCAAGTTTATTTTCCCTTGGCTTAAAAGTTAGGAAATATGGGACGGCATTTTGAAACAGAGTAAACCGACGAATACATTTCTTCCACCCACTCCCTCTAGGGGGTCAGTAAATGGGGCATTTTGCCCCTCAAAGGCAAAACAGATGCATCTCACATTGCAAATATACAGTTGAACATTGTCCGAGTAACCATGCATAATGCTTTTGAGCCATCTTGACTGTGGTATTTTGCTTGAAAAAAGCTTATTACTGAGAGCCATTATTGGTCATGTGGCCTTTGGAAACTGCCTCTGGCCTTGGCTGTCTGATAGTCTCTCCATATTTTGTCCTGAAGGTGGTTGGATTTGTTGCCATCTACAGGTCTGTGACTAGGAAATTCCAGTCATCCTGTATTATACTAGTGCTAACTCTTAAAAGCAAAGTCAGGCATCTAAGATGGCTCAGGAATACAGTAGGCGCTTAACTACTAAAAGTAATCAAGGCAATACCCAATTCCGTGATCTGAAAAAAGTCTAGCAAACCCTTGGTCAATTGGGGAAATGGAATTGGCCATTCTGAAACCAATGATCTGTATTTATCCAAAAAAAGACAAAATATTTTGACACAGACATTTCTCAGCATTAGGTGGTCACGTACTGTACTTGGCATTCCATATGGCTAAGACATACAAGACTGTGCCCATCCAATGGTCCAAGAATCAAGTGTCTTGTAAGGGCGAGCAGAGTGAAGGATATCTGGCCTTTTCTTAAGAGCTGATCAAAGCCATTCTCAGGGACTCCTGTGCTAAAAGACTGATTCCTACAACCTCTCCAGTCTCCAGAGCAGAGCCTGTTCAAACTCCCAGGTAAGGAGGGTTTGGTGGGCTCAAGTTCATGGGGATGAGCAGAAACATCTCTATTCCTCAAACATTTCCACACAATGCAAACAGCAATGTACAAGGTTGATCTAGCCACACGTGCCCAGGGTAACACTGTGGATGCGAGTGTCAGAGGTAGCGTTCGGATCAATAGCAAAGCAGGTCTGCTTGACCTGAGCCATGGTTTGTACTGGAGAAGAACTAGTATTAATAGCAGTACGGGTCTGTGGTGAGAAAGCCAGGCTGTTTCAGGGTCTGTGGCAGACCAAATGCGTTGAAGTCTCACAGCTCATTACTCTAAATATTTGAGCAGAACCAGAGTGCTAGGAGGAAGACCGCAAGCCACATGGGTGCTGGGCAGTAAGGTGGTCAGCAAGCACCTTACAAAGTTCAAACTGTAGCTTTGGCAGATGCTAAAAAATCTGAATGAGGCTCAGAATTTACAGAGAAAGGCTCACAGTGGGAGAACCACACCCTGAAAAATGACTTTGCAGCAGAAAGGTCCTTTCCTAGCTTGTTGTGTTCCTCAGCATCTGAAAAAAGAGGGATAAAACTGCTTGAAGGATGAGACTTCTTTCAGACACCTCTGGGACCATACAGACAGGTCAGACTATGAGCATTCATAGCCTCCAAGACACGGAGGGAGGCAACACCCAGTGCTTGTTAATTCTCTGATGACAGATTTTTTTTAGGGATGGGTTTCTCAAGGTCTATCACGCTCATCAAGACAAGTCAAACTGTCCTCATGTGACACAAACTCACTTCAAGACATGTTTGAAGGGAAAAATAATCAACTCTAATTATAACTTGAAAACTGAACAAAACAAGATGCTTACGATGCAGAAGTGAGGTGACAGCTTCAAGGTCTGACTGACAAGTGGTAAAAAGGGAGCTGTGGGATTGCGTGCACTAGGTATATAATACAAAGCATAAAGAGATGCTCAGTGCAGGCATTCAAGACATGGGATACTTACCAGAAACATTTACATTTCAACAACTCCTGGCTCTTTGCAGCATGGTATGCAGAAGCTCCACGAGTGTGGCTCTGTGGAGGAGATCCAGTGAAGAGCGTAGCATTTATCAGCGTTATCCCATAGCACACAGGGTTGGACAAATGGACACAAGCAATTTATTTAGCCTTCTTTGATTCTTATACAGCCCCAACTACCATAGACTGTACATTTAAAAAACAGCCCTCAAAGCATTCTTACCGCTTCCAGCTCTCGTTGGGTTTCATCCTCCATTCTCCTGATGTCTTCCATAGTCAGATCAATCCACTTGTCAATCCAACAAAACAGCTGGCGATGGAAGTTGGTAAATATCCTCTTTTCTTGCTTTAAGGAGACAAAGCAGCATTAGAAAATATGCTCATGATTTATCAAAAATGTCCAAAGGAGAATTGTGTTAAATTTTAAAGGCTGTTGCAGCTATATAATCACATGCTCTTTATTTCACAATAGCACTATCCAGCCTCCCCAGACTCTTGGGTTTAAGTTAAAAATTTCACATCTCTTCTCTGCTTCTCAACAAGGAAAATGAAATGCACTTTGTAATAACTATTTGTTCTTAGAAAAAAGTTTGGCAATTGTGTTACTTGGAAAGGTTGTAGACGCATCCCCCAAAATACATTTACTTCACTGAATCTGATCCTAGACAGAATATACATACCACACAGGAACTAAAACACTAATGCATGAGCTACACAAGGGACAGAATCCACTTTAAAAAACCCCAAAGCTACTGTACAAGCTCAATAATAAAAATATCTGTGGTAAAATGAGAGGAAGAAGAAAATGGCACTGGAAATTCAGTAGGTGGCACACTTACACTCCCAGCCTCCTCCCTTCCTCTCTTGTATTAGAACTGAATTATGTCCCAGTATGGTGCAAGGAACAATTGGCAGCTTCAAAGGACATCTTTAAGAGACTTAACCGTGCACACGTAAGTCAAATCAAGGATCCCTTGGCACCTTTTCTTAGGAGTTAGAGGGGTTAGCCTTTATGTCCTGACCAGTTCCAATTTGGGTATTTCCATCTGTCTGCTATATTTAAGGTACCTGGTGATTTCCTTTGGATATTGCATTCCTGCCAATCCTAAACCATTTGTAGCATTGCTCTGTTAAAGAGCTGTAACTGTCCAACTCAAAAGTGGTTGTAGCAATTCCTGTACAGTTTGTAGGGCTGTGAGATCTTTCAAGTTGCAAAGTAAGATACTGTTCTCATATCAATGACACAAACTTTGCTCACTGTAGAATTGCCGACCCCGCTTCTTAACTTGCTAGAATTACATGGATAGGTATAGTTCTGTGTTGTACCACACACACACACACACACACACACACACACACAGAGTAGTGAACTACTCAAGGTTGCAACCCAAAGTTCTCTCACAGAATGTTTTGTCACCTCATTGATACTCCCTCCACCCCCCAGACTGTGGATCACTCTGGTCACGACGTTAGGTACATATAACACAAACAGTAAGCTCCTAAGAGCACTGCCTTAGTGTTATCTGTAAACGCCATGCACACATGTGGTACCATGTAAACAGTAATTACTCATGGGATTTTTTCTACTCTTATCCTTTGGGATGCTTCATTCTGGAGAAACTAAGCTGATTACATAAAGCAGGGTTATGGCTACTGCCAATAAAGGAAAACAGAGTCAGACTAACTCTCTGTGAAGGAGAGTGGACTGACTTGAGTTAGTGATGGAAAGAACACAATGGGTTAGAATGTAAGCGATGAGGCCATGTATCAGGGAATCAGTTTTGGATCTTCTGCTTGGTTTATCCTCTTGTATTTTTTGGTTTGCAATCTGACATGTGCAGCTCCTCTTTCTGGGAGAGCGAACAACTCAAGTACAAGCCTAAAGCAAGTGTGGTCCCAGCATCTTTTGGTCCTTACTAGGTGTCACTGCTATCATGGGCTACTCCATCTTCCTTGTCTCACTCCAAGTTACTGCTGCGGTCTCCAATCTTCTTGCCATAGTACATATTGCAGTAAATGCAGCTTTAAGGCAGCTAGCTGCAGGTGTATTCTCAGTCAGAGCTAATAACCCCTGTGCACAGAAACTAGCAGCTGGCTCCACTTTGGTCCTTCACAGGCCAACACCCTACCAAAAAGAGTTACAAAACATCTAGTTTTGGATAACCCATCGGTCCAGCACATTCTCCCATGGTACAGAATAACTGACATGAAGGTGCCACACACTAACTGTATGTAGGTTATTATGTGTCATTCAAGCTTCACTCTACTTATCCATTACCTTATAAAGAGAATAAATTACACAGCACAGAGAACTCTTACACAGGATCTGCCATTTTGTATTTCTTCACAGGAGAGAGCACATCAATTATGGACACACTCTCTCACCCATTGAATTTGGAATTCCTAAATTGTTCACATCAATCAGAGGGATGAATATTGGATGTGAACATGCTGGTCATACCCTACAGGCAAGAAAGCCACAGATTAGTACTATGATCTCAATGCATGCTGCTTGCCCAGAATTCACCTAGAACAGCTTCAGGTAACAAGAGGAAGTAAACAATGCAAACTGTGACAAAACTAGTTGTCTGTGATCCTCAAGGTCGAGGACGATCTCTTTCACAGGTTTTATTTTTCGTGGGTCCTTTCGTGACTGAGAAGTCCGATTCTTGAGCCACAGGCTCGTTGGCAGACACTGCAGGTAGTGTTGGAAGACAGGGTTGAGCCATGATTGCTGCATGATAGTTGTCTTTCCTTTCTTTTCTGAAGTCTTCCTGCGACCAGGGCAAGGTGATTTTCCTAAAAAATGGATGTTCCCTCTCTGACAAGTCTTCGCCAGTTATCGCTATCTGGGCTGCTGTCTCCCAATGCGTGGTGTCGATGCAACATCTCGATGTTTATCTTGAGGATGTCTTTAAAGTTTCTCTTTTGGCCTCCCCATTTCCTCTCTCCTTTGGTGAGTTGGGCACACAGTAGTTCTGGTAAGAGTACATTAGGCATGCACACACAGTGCCCACTCCACCTCAGCTGGTGCTGGATAATCAGGTTTCCAACGCTGAAGATGTTGGCCTCTGTGAGGACACTGACATTAGTGCGATGATCCTCCCACTTTATGCTGATGATCTTCCGAAGAAAGTGCTGGTGTTCGAGGTTTTTCAGGTGTTTTCTGTACATCATCCAAGTCTCACAGCCGTAGATGAGAGCTGGGATTACAACCACCTTATAATTAAAGTCTAGTACGTGTTCCGAGACTGTGATTGTTGAACACCCAGCGAGATAGTCTGTGCCAAAGACAAGGCTGGCACAGCTAATTCTGTGCTGAGTCTTTAGGTCTACATCTGTCCTCTGAGAGAGATGGCTGCCAAGATAGGCAATGTATTCTACATTTTCCAGTTCTTTGTCGGCATAGATCTTCCTTGCTGGGTCTGATGATTGACCGGGGACTGGCTGGTGGAGAACTTTTGTTTTGGCAGTGTTCAGAGTTAGCCCATGGCTTTTGTAAGCTTCAGAGAAGCAATTAAGGGCTGTTTAAAGATCCTCCTTAGATGACTGTGCTGTAGCTGCACACTCAGTGTACTGGAGTTTGGTTATTGTTGCTGATATTACTTTAGTTCTGGCACAGAGACAAGAAAGGTTGAAGAGGTTGATGTCAATTCGATATAGGATGCCAATGCCCTGGGGTAGACAGTCTTGGGTTAATGTTTTCATCGCTGCTAAGAAAATGGAGGAAAGGTGGGTGCTAGTTCAGATGACAAAGGGCTCAGAGGTAGAGCCACTGCACAGGAGGGAGGAGTCATCTGGTCATGGAGAAGTCCTAAAATGATAAATTTGCCTGGGCAGCCAAACTTTTACATGATTTTCCATAGAGCCTCACAGTTGACAGAGTTGAAGGCTTTGGTCAGATCAATAAAGGCCACACACAGCTCCTGGTGTTGTTCTTGACTTTTCCTGGATCTTCCTGGCTGCGAAAATCATGTCGGTTGTGCCTTGTGATGGTCTAAAGCCACACTGGGACTCTGGAAGTACTTCCTTTGCAAGAGGGAGCAGGCAATTCAGTAAGATTCTAGCAAGAATCTTCCCAGCAATGGAGAGGAGAGCAATGCCTCAATAGCTGCCGAAGTCGGCCCTGTCTCCCTTTTTGAAAACGGTGACTATGTTCACATTACGTAAGTGAGCAGGGATTTCTTCGATGCACCAGATTTTGAGGAGCAGCAAGTGAAGCTTGTTAGTCAGTGTTTCTTCCCACACTTTCAGTACTTCAGCTGGTATGCCATCAGGGGCTGGCGCTTTATTGTTCATTTGTTTAATTACTTTGCAGCCCTATTCAGGTATTAGTGGGTTGGCAAGGGTTTCCCAGATTGGGTGATGAGGGATGGAGTCGATGGTGTCAGTCACAGTCGACTCTTGATTTAGAAACTTTTGGTTGTGTTCCTTCCAGCGCTCTTTGATGGATTAGTTATCTTTAAGAAGGGCACTACCATCTTTGGATCTCAGAGGTGTGAGGCCACATGAGCTTGGTTCATAGAGGGGTTTTCTGTCTCTCAAAAAAAGCTCCGCATATCATGTCTGTCAGCAAATGTTTGGATTTCTTTTACTTTGTCCTCCCACCATTTGTTTTTGATTTCTCAGATCCTCCTTTAAACTTCAGCTTTGAATAGATGGAAAGAGCTCTGCTTCTGACTGGATAGTGGTTGGCTTTGCCAGTTGCAGAAAGCTTTTCTCTTCTGCTCCAAAAGGGTTGTAATGTCAATGCTGTCGTCAATTCAGTCCTGATCACGGTGGGTGGGAGGGTAGCAAGACCAATGGATTCCTCGCAAACCTCATGGATGGTCTGTTTTAGGGCTTCCCAGTCTTCTTTGACACTTGTGTTGTCACTTCCAAGTGTGCATAGAGCCAGACTTTCACGGAGGAATGTTTGGAAGTTCTCTTGGTGCACTGAGGATTGAAGTCTTTGGATGTTGTGTTGCCGTCTGTGCGATTTGGATTGCTTTCTGCGTTTCGGTGCAATCCTGATGGACGTGACAGACCTCACCAGACGGTGGCCAGTCCAGCAATTGTCTGCTTCTCTCATGACAAAGATGATGTGGACATCTGTAGGGAGCCAGGGTGGCTCCCCTCCGAACCAGAGGGTAAAGAGCCACCCTCTCAGCCTGAGTGGGCGGGGCCAGGCCAAGCTTCTGCCAATCCCCGGAAGGGGAGGGGTGGAACAGGAAGTACAAAGGGCAGGGCCCTTTGCCCAGTGACGAGAGCACCAGCGAGGGAGATAGACGCAGGCTGCTCCCTCGCGATCCTGCTGCTGAACCAGGTGAGGCCCTGGGCAAGGAGGAACCGGACCGGGAGGAAGGCCTGTGGCAATCAGGACTGCCAGCCGCTGAATACCCGGAGGACCTGGAGGGGCCCGGCTGCAGCCCGGGCCGGCGTGAGTCCGACACAGAGGGGGAGCTGGAGCTGCCAGCAGCAGAATACCCGGACGAGCTGGAGGGACTGGAGAGACCCGCCGGAGAGACCGAGGAGGAAGTAGCCCAGGGGCAGAACTGCACCGTGGGGTGGGTGTGTTTGGTCAGCGGGCGTGGACAGCCCCGCTGACCCAGCAGCAGGACCTTCGCCTCCCGCCACTGACCGGGCCCAGGGGCTGGAACGCAGTGGAGTTGGGTGGGCCTGAGTTCCCCTACCCTGGCGCTCCCCTACCTGGAGGTGCGCTGCAGACTCGTGCCGACGCTCCCCTGCCTGGGGGGCGCGCTGTAGACTCGTGCTGGCACACCTTCCCTGCTAATTCCCCAGCGCCCGAAAGGTGTGACTGAGGCCTGCCAGTGGGATCATAGCTCTCCATCTCCCCTAGGGGCTTGGAGGACCGACTGAAACCTGTCACAACATCTCATAGATCCTGTGTTCTTACAATGACCATCTAGGAGGTGCCACTGTTTTGAGCAGGCATGTTGCCAAGTTGTTTTGTACTTGTTGCTTTGTCTGAAGACTATGTTTGTGATCACAAAGTCATGCTCTGCAAATCTGCCGAGTAGAAGGATGCCATTGGAATTGGTCTTGCCCACTCCTTCCTTCCCAATGGTGCTACTCCATAGGTTAGAATCTCGGCCAACTCTTGCGTTAAAGTCCCCTAAGAGGATGATCTTATCTGTTTTTGGAATGGATGACAAATTTATCAAGGTCACTGTAGAAAGATTGTTTCTGTTCTTCAGTGTCAAGAATTGGTGCATATGCACTGATGATAGTGGCAAATGACTTCTTGACCAATTGGATGTGGAGGGTCATAAGGTGCTTGTTGATGCCAATGGGGAGCTCAGTCAGGCAGTTGACTAGAAGGTTTTTGATTGCAAAGCCAACACTGTGTATTTACCTGTCGCTTGCTGGTTTTCCTTTCCAGAAGAAAGTATAATTATCACCCCCTTCCCTCAAGTGGCCTTCACCTGCATGTCTTGTTTTGCTGAGAGCAGTGATGTCTATGTTCTACCTTGAGAGTTCTCAGGCAATAATTGCTGTTCTGCATTTGGGTCTTTCACTTTTTGATTAGTCTAGTAGTATATGGACATTCCAAGTTGTAAGATACATTTTTGTTTTTTGACCACATTGGGAGTGATCCCTCTGGATTACTTATCCAGCCAGTTATGGTGCAGCTTTCAACTAAGTCATTGGTAGATGTTAAATTTTGCATTATAATCCCTCAATCTCTGTGGCTGTTGTAAAATTTAATGCTACAAAAAAAAGGATGACTACTATAGGATTAGTAGCAACCAAAAATAAGATACTTCACAAGACTTTTGGTGCACATACTGCTGGAAAAGCATCAAAGCGCTCATGTTTACGTAAATAGATTTTTTTTTTTGAACTAGAGAGAATAATGGAAGCAAAGGACATTCCTAAGTGCCATATACATTTAGGCCCCAATCCTGGAAATACTTACACATGTGCTTAACTTTACTATCATGAGTACTTCTGATTAAATCAATGCACCTACTCACAGAAGTCAAGTTAAGCCATAAGTGGCTGCAAGTTTGGGACTTTAGAAGTCAATGGTTTGATCTGCTGAAAAACTGAATGGATCAATGTCTTCACTAACATTTCATTTTAATAGAAGAAAAATTTCCCAACTTTTCACTTCTACTTTAAAAAAAGTATGCCACAGAGTATTTAATAAGCAGCTCTTACCTTTTGGATAAAGTTTTCTACTTTGTTCTGTAGGCCCCACCATTTAAATTTGATAGTCACCAACTTGTAGGCACACATTTTAGGGCAGTCTTCATCAGCTGCTAGCTCTTTCTGTTTGTGGAGAATTGGAAAAAAAATTCTTCTCTTCATTTAATGTTAGCGTTTGAATAAAAACTTGTTAGCATGGAAATTTATAAATGTGAATAAACAAGGATTTCAGATGTATGCATTTAGTGTTATTGCAAATCACCATTTTAAGGCTTAGACAATGGTTGTACTGCCATTTGAACACGCAAAGTGCCAAGGATTAAGAAAAGGAATACTTGTGGCACCTTAGAGACTAGGATTAATAAAACTGTCAGGTTAAAAGCCATATTTAAAAAAATGCTTTACCTCCATTTCAAACATGTCTTATAATTAAATCTGAAATAAAGTAACCTATTGGCATAAATCATGACAAGGAAATTAATTTTAAATTGAGTATTCAAGCTTGACAATTAAAATAGACTACTGTGGTGGGTTTTGTTTTAAGTCAATATCAAATCATTTTCCCTTTCTGGTTCTTCATTAGTAGAACAATTCTGCACTGTTTGGGTAGCTAACACACTACAAGGGAATATTTGTTGAAACTACATCCACTGAACTGAAAAGAGATTAATGTAAAATGTTTTTATTGGTTTTGTAGCAGCTTATTTTTCACAAATTTGACCTGACAATGTCCCATTAAACATTAACCCCCATTTGACAATGTGTGGAACACAACATTTACACTTAAAACCCAAGTTAGTTTCTCCACATTTCATAACACAAATCCATTGAAAACATAAAACCCAAGAACCAAGGCAGTTTAGCAGTAGGCTTGTTAGTACATCACGTGTACTGTGCCTACACACTGCAGTGCAGACAGGTAAGCGTCATACCCTTCTTCCTTTCCTGGGAAATGGTACTAGTCAGTGTCCAGTTTCTGAGCATAATCTGCATGTCTGTTTGCACTCAGTTAATTGTAGGTACAAATTTGAATACTCATACTTCTGCCTCAGGAGTAAATCAGAAAGGGGCACTCCATTCTCCTTAATGGCCAGGAGTACTGGCAAGTGACTATCAGCCCCATGGAGACTGCATCTCATAGGAACGATGGAAAGAGGCTCAGACTCAGGGACATGGGAAGAGTGGGGCCCCCCAGGAAACTGAACTGAGAGGGGAGAGAAAAGCTGCCCACCATCACCTGCCCTCCCTGCAGCAAGAGATGCAGCCGTCGGGAATTACTGGAGTTCTGCCAGCTGTAGCAAGTGAGAGCAGCTGGATGGAAGCAGTACATCTCCTAAAATTCTCCACTACAAACTTAGAAGCCTAGTATTTGGTTAAAATCATTTAACTGAAAAGCTCAGATTAGGTGGAACAGAGTTTGTAGTCTGTTGACCATTTGTGGAGGCTCGCACACCCCTGGAGAACACTGATGACCAAGGACTCTTGCACCTGGCTTACTTGCTCTCATTGAGGATTCTGGACTAGACAAAACTGAACATTTTACTCTAATTTGTTCCCAAGTTATGAGTGGACAAAAAAGTTACGACATTTCAGAAGGTGCTAAACAACCACTTGTTAAAGTGCCATAACAAACAATTTGGCCAACTAACCCCCACTTTCAAAATGAAATATACTCAGATAAGGGACAATGTCTGTAACAAATTCTGTACAGAAGCAGAAAACTTTTCAGAAATTTGGAGTGGGTGGGTTGGCAAAAAACAGACATAACAGAAACTGTCCTACAACCTTCACTGAAAAGCTTCTATTGTGACTTCACAATATCTGCCTCCTGTAACACTAGTTACATCAAAATATATGTAAGCCGTTTGTGGTAACAAATAGGTCCATTAATTTTTTTTCCGAACACACACAGGTAATTTTGTATTTATTAAAAATACTAAGGTGGTCGACTAGTTTTGTGACCAGGTGAACACAACAGTTAAATCCTGCTTTCAAGGGTAAGAGTGCAACACTACACTGATTTAGCCAAGATTCAAGTTTTAGCCTGTCAACACTGAGGAAAAGGAGATGCATCTTATTTTAAAAAAAAATTAAAGATGAAGAAAGACCTCCCTAGGTCTCAGAGGTATAGTCATCCAAGACAGAAGCAAAGCAATTTGTGATGTTTTACCTTGTAGCAGTTTATTAAGTAGTAACAGTATTTCACTACATCATAAAATATCAGTTACTTAACAAGGCCTGATTAGAAGAGAGAGTTAAAGCATGAGTTGTCTTTCCCATGGGATTAGTCTGCATGCTGTTTTCTTTCTACTTGCCTAACAATGGAACTCTGGACTTTGAATTTACACTTCTGACAGCAATTCCCTGGTGAAACAAAATTAGTTAGCTTAAAAAAAAAAATCTAAAGTTACAGGTGACCAGTATTATCTGGGGAGATAAGGTTTGGGATGTCAAAATAGAGTCCGATATCTACTGCAATCTTTGAGTCTCAATCAAGCTTGACAAACACTGCTTATGCTTTAATTAAAATATTGAAAAACTGCAGTTTATTTCCAATTAGTGGCCAGTTCCCAGAACCACATGGATACTCTCAGTGGGCCAGACATGCTCCTCACCAACAAAAAAAGCTACAATGGCACTAACTGACTAGCAGCCTTAGAGACAACAGGCTGGAAGGTTGCGGAGATAATTCCTTCTCACACAAGAAATGGCCTCTTCATATTAAGAGCGAGGCACTTTAATGGGGAAGTTTTCTCTGTTGCCCATAGTGCGGACAGAGGATTGTCTTCTCCAGCACTGTCACAGCATAAAAATACAAGAGTGACTAACAAAAAGTAAGGTTTCAGAGTAGCAGCCATGTTAGTCTGTATCCGCAAAAAGAACAGGAGTACTTGTGGCACCTTAGAATCTAACAAATTTATTTAAGCCCATGAAAGCTTATGCTCAAATAAATGTGTTAGTCTCTAAGGTGCCACAAATACTCCTGTTCTTTTAACAAAAAGTAAATTCATGAGTACTCTTCACATTGCCCTCTTGATCCCAGAAAAACCAGTCGGGCCCCCCAAAAGAAAGCCTGGTAATGTAAATAGACCACTCAGCTCGACATGCCTGTAACTGCAAGCCCAAAGTGCTGAGCCTCTTTGAAAGTGAATCAAAGTTTGTGGCCCTGCACTGTGGTCTGCCTCCTCACTCTGGTCATAGAGCCTGCGGGTCACTGGAGCACAACAGAAACACATTCTCTTAACCCACATACCACCTACTGTCAGACAACTCACACGGAGCCCTTTAAGGATTGCAACACCCAGGGATCTGTGACCTCAGAGGCGATTCCAGATCTCTGCAAAATAGTTAAGAAGATGGCAGTTTGCTGACCACTTCTCTGACTATTAGTAATTGGCACTGAAGAAGAGGAAGTTTAACACCCCGTCTCGTGGTCTTTAACTGCACTGAAGCCAGTTTTAAACATAGGACCTAGGTTACAACAGGATTTCTAAATTCACTGTGAAAGGTGAGTTTTAGGATGGCTTAATTAATTTAGAAGTCCAGCGTATCAGGTGCTGAACTCTAGAGAGTTCCAAGAGGAAAGAGCCTTTAGTCTGGGGCACCATTTTAGCTGACTAGTCCTGATCTGAAAAACAGTTTTTACTGCAAAGTAGAAAGGCTATTTTGGCATTTTCAAATAACTCACAAAAGCAGCAAGTCAAAGCACAATTTCAGCTGAACAACAAATGTAATTCACCCAAAATGCCTACAAACAAAAGGAGAGTGCCACAAGGTCAAGAACACACATTGAACTCCAAGGCTTCTGTAATATAAAAAGGCATGATTACACAACTCCAGAGTTTTCATGATCACCAGTTTATAACTGTAACATTGGTAAGCACAGTAATACTTCGGTGCTTCACATGGTGAAATTATGTAACAATTTATAAGCCCTATTTGCATGCCATGGCAGGCTTCACATTAGAAAGGGGCTTCAGAGAGAAAGAACTTAATTTTTTTTTAAATGGGATTTGTATTATTCACTGAAGTTTCCCTACCAATGTCACCCTTGATTAACAGGGACACTGATTTATTCAGCTAGGCTTTTAAACAAACCTCAACATTAATGTGATATTTGGTTACTTCCTTGTTTGCGCACATGCATCACTGATGATTACAAGCCTCACGTTAACCTGATGCTCCCTCTGCCATAACTGCACTAGGAGAACTCAACACCTTGTGGTTATTTGTTAAGTACAGACTAGTGATTTAAATCCAGATTCTAGAACTGGGAAGATATTCATCACCCCATGCCAAGTTTTAAGACAAGTCATATTTTGGACTAAATGCCTTGGTACATTCAATAGAACCTGAGTTAGACGTGACTTTTATGAAGTCCATTATTCTTACACACCTGAAGTCACAGCATGCCAAGTTTATTTTGTTAGAGAAGCAACAAGTACTTCAGTTAATATATTTTCAATTGAAATTGTACATTAGGTTTGAAATTAGTCATCCTAATTAGGACAGAGAATACATTAGATTTGCTTTGTTTTCTGGACATCAAGAGTATAAGGGCAATTCAACAAGTGACAGCAAAGTGAAGTTCAACTAATTTGCTTGACAATATTTATTCTGCTTCCAAATATCCCTCTAACTGTACTTGAACCTTGTGAGCATTTGTGATAACTTCATGCTAGAGCACATCTATTTTAGGCAAATTATTAAGAATACTAGCATCCATTTTGTCTGTTCCCTTCCATGTTAAAATTAAAATCGGCTATTAAAAATGAATATAAAAATTCTATTTCTTGAGGAAAAACAAAAATAAATATTCAAAATTATTTGCAGGGGAAATTAAGCAATTTTAGTTTTGGAAAGTATTTTGCCTAGCTCCTCCTTCGACTATATGCCTGTCCATTCTTAAAAACGACTAATATGTAGGTTGTTTTATAGGAATGTTTTTCCATTTACATATGATTACTGCAACATTTACAAACACCTTAACGTCAAAATAATTTATAGTGTTCTTTACCTACAATTTATAAGGTTTGGAAGCACTTCTTGCAAACTGTTAAACCCAGCCTATAAATATACTGCACTAAGAAATTACTTTTTAGTTTACATGATCCAAATTGGAGACCCTCTGAAACAATCACATGAAAAACACAATTAGTGGAGGCCTCTTTAATACCAAGGTCTTTGAACATATTTCACTGAAACGCTATTAGCAAGACAGAAGAACTATTAAATTAGAATAATCCTGAAAAATGTGAATATCACAAAACTTATTTTATTTGGATATTCCTTACTACTAAGCAGTTGCGAAGTGACTCCAGAGTATTTAATGTACATTTTATTTTTGTTGGATTCTTTAGATTCTGTATGTCTAGGTTTAAATGTAATCCAAGAGGCTAAACCGTGTTTTTAATTTAACAATGCATATTAAGTTACTCTAAGGCCTCTTCTGCATACCAAAGGGAAAGTAATGTATATTTGGGCTATATAACTAAACAAAAAGCTGTGTGTTTGGCTAGAATAGGAAGCAGTCAGTATATGAAGACCACAAGTTCTCATTTCTTATATCTATGGCAAATAGATCAGAAGGACTTAAAGGTGGAATGCCAGACAAGAGTAAAATTAATTTTTGAAACTAATTCTTTTTAACATGAGATTTTCTGCTGAACATTTTTTAGATATTTAAAAATATAGCAAAAAGAAAAGGAGTACTTGTGGCACCTGAGAGACTAACCAATTTATTTGAGCATGAGCTTTCGTGAGCTACAGCTCACTTCATCGGATGCATACCGTGGAAACTGCAGCAGACATTATATACACACAGATCATGAAACAATACCTCCTCCCACCCCACTGTCCTGCTGGTAATAGCTTATCTAAAGTGATCATCAAGTTGGGCCATTTCCAGCACATTTCCAGCTGCAAATGGCCCAACTTTATGATCACTTTAGATAAGCTATTACCAGCAGGACAGTGGGGTGGGAGGAGGTATTGTTCCATGATCTCTGTGTGTATATAATGTCTGCTGCAGTTTCCACGGTATGCATCCGATGAAGTGAGCTGTAGCTCACGAAAGCTCATGCTCAAATAACTTGGTTAGTCTCTAAGGTGCCACAAGTACTCCTTTTTTTAAAAAAAATATGACACTCTAGAGCTGAATTATGTGCATTTACTACACTAATTTCTCACTACAGAGCTCTGGTTATCAGTAGTAAGTGAAAATAAGTGTATCCAGAATTGATTCTTATGTTCTGTTTACAAACAGAAGATTTAAAATGCAATGTTTCCTTTACGTACTGAAACTGCACAAATCTTCAACCCAGGTACCACTAAAAGAGGGAAAAGTGAGAGGACAGTTTCAACAGCCAACCTCCAGGACTCAAAAATCTTGAGTCAGGACCAAAAATCATGAGTTTGGCTTAAAATAATGAAATTAAGAAATAATAAATGTTGAGTTTTTATTTGCCTTTCAATTTTTTAGCCTTTAGGGAATGTTTTCAAGCTTCTATGCATCCACGAGGGCTAGAAGGTTACTTTTTAGAAACCGAAGCTTTAAGAAATAAACCAAATATTGTAAGACTCAGAATAAAGTAATGAGATGGAAATACTGGAGCTTTCTGTTACCGAAGGCAGAAGTACAAAGAACACTGAGGATGAGAATGCAGAGAGAAGGTGAGGTTTATTTCTCCCAATTTGATCAAGGTCAAGTGTTTCCGTTACTTTGATCAGAACAGGAAAAATTCCATCTGAGTAGGTCACTGCTAAACATTAAGGATGTATAAGGGAATGCATGAGATTCTGATACGCCAACACCTGCCCCACATCTAGAGTGTACTAATTCTCAGAAATGACCTGGTCAACTTGCAGCTTTGTATAGAGACCCGCACTTTGACCACCACTAGGAATTTAAATAGCAAACAAGCATCGCTGAGACATTACAAAACTGTGGATAAGCAAAAGGAAGGGCATGGTCTGTCAGCTCCAGTTGCAAGTCTGCTGTTAAGCATATCGAGGCAATTTGGAAGTCCAGGAGCAGCACGGAGTCTAGAAGGACCCTGAGGCTATGGACCGCTGATGGTTAGTCCGACCCTCTTCCACCCTACCTCACAACCCTTAGATGTAGCAAGCAAGATGTTCCCCCAACCAAACCCCCACAGGCACCACATGGGGCAGGAAGCCCCCACCTCTTCAGCAAGGGAGGAAGAAAGGTCAGCCAGGCCAGGTGCCCTAACCCCAGAGACCAGTATATGTGGTAAAAGTCCAGCCCCACTCTGGGATAACAGCCTTCTCTTGCTGTTTGCTAGTATTGTTAGCCCTGTAGCTCAAGGGGTAGAGGTCTATTACAGAACTAACTATGTGCATGCATTAGGATACAATCTTTAATTACATGATCACATACTACGTTTCCACAGTACCACAGCCTCGATATGCACAGATTGGATGAATAAGGGACAAGAATTAAGGCTGTGTAGGCAACTGTAAATCTGGCATTACTTCACTTCCAAGTGCTTGACTTTGCAACTTAAGTCACATTATTTTAATGTATTTTTGCATGTAATATAAATACTTTGATAAGAGATTCCTTAATATTCATTGAAGCTCAGTAAACCAGGCCCCATGTATTAGAAGAGATGGAACCTTTGATGCAAAATATAACACGGGTCACCATTTTGAAGACAGAAAAACATGTGATAATCCCATGACAGAACTGTTGTAACTCTGACGTATACTAGATAACCGTGGTAAGGAACCTATTATTTTAAATCAGGCTCTCTTTTAGAGAGACAAGTGGATGAGGTAATATCTTTTATTGGACCAACTACTGCTGGTGAGAGAGACAAGCTTTTGAGCAACACAGAACTCTTCTTCAGTTCTGGGGAAGGTACTTAGGCTTGGTCTACACTACAGCTTATGTCGGCACAACTCGTATCACTCAGGGGTGTGAAAAAACCATCCCTGAGTGACATAAGTTACACCAATGTAAGTGCTCATGTGCACAGCACAAGTTCGGTGGGGAGCTTCTCCCGCTGACGTAGCTTCTGCCACTCACAAGGTGGTTTTATTATGCTGTTGGGAGAACTCTGTTGGCGTAGAGTGTCTTCACCAGAGGTACTACAGCAGCAAAGCTGTCTCAGTACAGCTGTGAGGCTGCAGCACTGTACCTATAGACATGGCCTCAAAGTGTCACAGCTAAAATATAGGGTGGAATACATTGTTTAGCATAATCAAACAATGGTGTCCTGTGATGTCCAGGAAGTTGATGTTATTATGGTAACAGGTTTTAGAGCAGTAGCGTGTTAATCTGTATTAGCAAAAATAACGAAGCTTTTGTGGGTTAGAATCTGATGAAGTGGGTTCTAATCCACGAAAGCCTATGCCCATATAAACTTGTTAGTCTAAGGTGCCACAAGGACTCCTCCTTATTTTTGCTATTAAGTTAGTGTTCTAGACTAGAGTTTAATGGATGGGTGGTGGTGGAAATCTGTGAGGGAGTTTAGGTCATCTGTCAAAAGGATGAAAACATCACTGATGTATCTCAGGTAAACCTCTGGTTTCGTGGTGCATTTGTCTAGAAATAATTCTTCAAGGTGGCCCATGCAGGCAAGAAGAAACCATGTTATAACATGATTACTGCAAGTGTGTTGTGGCCCAGAGTTCAGTTATTTTTGTAGCACAAATGCACCATGACTAGCTGATTAAAATGCTAAGCACTTACTGCGGTAACACTTTACATATAAAAAACATGACACCTCCAAAGAAATAGTTTTAACATTCAAACTAGTGGCTTCCTGATGAGAGCCATTTTTGCTTGATGTTTTAAACAATCTACAGATAAAAAAACTTAAAGCAAAATCTCTAGAGCAAGCACTGAATAAATCCTTATTCCCTTGATGCTCCTGACTTCAAAGGTAGGATTAATCAATCATTTAATGGTTCCACAGGAAGCCAAATATCAATTCACAACATTTCATTTCATGTTTTTCACAAGATATTTAAATTAAGTTCATGAAAACATCTGCAAACAGAGAGACCATTACATCAAAATGTATATATTTTTTATTTCAATGAATATTTCATCATTTCTAAGAAGCTTGATAACTCCAAACGGTCTTAGAGTGCAAAGCCAAAGTCTGCTGCAGGAATGATTAATGCAGGAATATGGGCATCAGAACTACTTTGCCTTTGAACATTATGAGTGAAGTGTGGGATTCTTTTTAATGTCATCAGTAATACCGAACACTGTGCACTCTTGTTTGAAGACAGCAGAGACGTAGTTGGACTAGTTAATACAATTAAATCAAATTTCCAGATAATTCTATACTAAAAGATAGGCTATGAGCATTCTTTGAGGAAAGGAGATCTTGCTCCAGACCAATAGCGGTACATCAGAATTATAATGTTTCCACCTCTCGCTGCGTTTTCCTGGGACACTGAACACTGCAGAGTACTGGAAGGCGCACACACAGAGGATTGTTTTCACTTGGGTTTTTCTACAGTGCTCATCACTGTAGGATATGAGCGTTGAACAAGATGCCAAGATCGGCATACTGACCTTCAAGAGGATCCTACTCTTTGTCCACTTCCTACAGCCTGGTTAAGCTCGGTTAATACAAACACTTGTTATCACAGGAAACTTTTGCAAAGAGGCCTTGCTGCATGCTCAGAAAAAAAAAAAAAAAAAAAAAAAAAATCAGCCAGCCCCTCGGACCCAATCTACTCTTCTCTGGTAGCTGGTTCCATCAGTTTCCTCAATGAATGGAAAATGCATCCACCAACACTGCATCTTAATCCCTTGATTCTACTGAGGCTACAGAAAAATTAAGATGCAAATTCAATTAATTTTGGGTGATGCACCTAATCCTTCTGTGCAAATAAGTCACTAAATTGGCCATGAACACCTATCCACATCCATGATTCATGGTAGTGGAAAGCCCTTGCCGCCAAGTTACACGTTTAAACAAGAATGCTAGCTTGATGTTTTGAAGTCACCATATCTTTCCTCCTGGGAACAGCAAGCAGCTAGTGTCAATATTTTATCCCACAAACCAGTACACAGAGCATCAACTGCTGAAATCCCTCTCCCAAGGAGTCCCCTGTACAAGCACTCATTACTAAGCCAATAAGCTGCTGGTACAACATTGAGATAAATACAGCTTTTCAGGGTCTGCACAGCCTGACTGTCAGGGGATCCACTCTTTCACCATGCTGTAAATCAGGATATACAGCCACAGACACTGCCACCAGTTCCCATTAGGTGAGCAATTTAGCCTTACTGTGCCTTTGAGTTCTTTAAGGCCTGGTTTACGCTTAGAACTTGGGGCAGTTCATAACATTCAGAGCTATTACTTTATGCTGTCTGCAGACTCAAGTACACTCATTTCACATTCTGATTCTTTGCAACCAAAGAGAGGAAACTTTTTAAAATGAAATCTGGGGACAATCATGCAATACATTTCTACAAGAAACATGCAGCCAGCTGAGGACAAATCATCATACCAGACCAGAGCAGAGCATATAAAATCATATCAATGTTTCACTTCAAATCTCACCTCATTTAAAGCACCATCATTTGAACTTACTCCCACACAGGACATGCAACACCGCAGAACACAAGTCTCAACACACCCAAAAACTTAAGATCGCTCTACCATGAAGCCACACCCACACTGGCTCAGCCTCTAGCTGAAGTATATTTTTATCCTTCTATTCGAGGGCTGCTTACGTAAGCTGCCCCCAGATGGCAAATTCTAATCACAGCTTCCGAGATGAGCAACCATTCTGAGAAAGACAGAAAGCTACCCATGCTAGATCAGACTACTGGTCCATCAAGTCCAGAATACGACTACTAGTAAGGCAGCCACAACCTGATGCTTCGGAAGGCAAAAAAGACAACACTATAAAGCACCTTGCTGACTGTACAATGCAGAAGGAGCTGAATTATGGGTCCCAGCTTCTGTGAGAAGATTTCCAAGGCAGGTCTGTATCTCAAGAATGAAACAAGGGAGCCACTACTGTATCTGGATGACCACCTATCAAGTTATGCACCAAAATAATCCCAATAAATTAAGCCTGTTTACACAGAAAGGTGACACTAATATTAAGAGCTTTCAAAGAATTTAATATTTCTCTTTACAAAACAAACCTTTCCCCACATAAAACTAAGAGAAAAGCTAAAATTCAATCAACCCAGGCACGATTATTTTTTTTTTTTTACTAAACATGTGAATAAGCAGCATGTTAATGCAATTAAGACCACCACTATGGTATTTGTAGCCATGACTACTGAGACACAGGCCTGAAGGCTCTGCCTTGAGGCAAAAATGTGAGTCAAGTTACTGTTTAAATCACTCTCATCACTATGTACACAAGCCGCGTAATAGAAGGTTGATTCCTAAATAACGAAAAATATGAAAGACACGTATTCCAAAGGATAAGTGTGTACATGTATCAGAAGCAAGAGTTCAAGAACCCAAACGCACACCTAAACAAGGTGTATGATCTCATCTAAACTCATAAATTAAGCACAAGCATAAGCAGCTCCATTGTTGCAGGGGCCTCAGTGAACTATAGCACTATGAGTTAGAGTACCAGACACACAACAGGGCAAAGAGAGATTGGGCTTTGCTTTCATTCAACTGTTGCTTTCTTTGTTTTCGTTTACCAGCACCTTACTTTTTCCTTCCCCACTGGCCACTTCCCTCTTATTTTTATAAATTCTTCTTACTCAGCTCCTGTTAGTCCAAGGAATAAGAGTGAACAGAGTTAAGTTTCTTTGGACAAAAAGGGAGTTAAGTGTCTGTTAATGACATAGTATTAGGGCTGTCGATTAATTGCAATTAACTCACGCAATTAACTCAAAAAATTAATCACAGCTTTAATCACATTGTTACAGAACAGAATACCAATTGAAATTTATAAAATATTTTTGGATGTTTCTATTTTTTCAAATATATCTATTTCAATTACAACACGGAATACAAAGCGTACACTGCTTACTTTACATTATTTTTTATTACAAATATCTGCACTATAAAAATGATTGATAAAAACAGTATTTTTCAATTCACCTTATACAAATACTGTAGTGCAATCTCTATCATGAAAGTGCAACTTACAAATGTAGATTTTTTGTTTTACATAACTGCACTCAAAAACAATGCAAAATTTTAGAGCCTACAAGTCCACTCAGTCCTACACTTCTCATTCAGCCAATCACGGAGAAAAAAAAGTTGGTTTACATTTACGGGAGATAATGCTGCCCACTTCTTAATTACAATGTCACTAGAAACTGAGAATAAGTGTTTGCAAGGGACTTTTGTAGCAGGTATTTCAAGGTATTTACATGCCAGATATGCTAAACATTCATATGCCCCTTCATGCTTCGTCCGCCATTCCAGAGGATATGCTTCCACACTGATGATGCCCCTTAAAAAAATAATGCTTTAATTAAATTTGTGACTGAACTCCTTGGGAGAAGAACTGTATTGTCTCTGGCTCTTTTTTACCTGCATTCTGCCATATATTTCATGTTATAACAGTCTTGAATGATGACTCAGCACATATTGTTCATTTTAAGAACACTTACTGCAGATCTGACAAAACGCAAAGAAGGTACCAATGTGACATTTCTAAAATACCCACAACACTCAAGCCAAGGTTTAGGAATCTGAAGTGCCTTCCAAAATCTGAGAAGGATGAGGTGTGGAGCATGCTTTCAGAAGTCTTGAAAGAGCAACACTCCAAAGTGCAAACTTCAGAACCCAAACCACCAAAAAAGGAAAATCAACCTTCTACTGGTGGCATCTGACTTAAGATGATGAAAATGAACATGCGGTCTGCCTGCACTGCTTTGGATCGTTATCAAGCAGAACCCATCATCAGCATGGACGCATGCCCTCTAGAATGGTGGCTGAAGCATGAAAGGACATATAAATCTTTAGTGCATCTGGCATGTAAATATCTTGCGAAGCCAGCTGCACCAGTGCCATGAGAACGCCTGTTCTCACTTTCAGGTGAGATTGTGAACAAGAAGCGGGCAGCATTATTTCCTGCAAATGTAAACAAACTTGTTTGTCTGAGCAATTGGCTGAATAAGAAATACAACTGAGTGGACTTGTAGGCTCTAAAGTTTTACATTGTTTTGTTTTTGAATGCAGTTATTTTTTTTTACATAATTCTACATCTGTAAGTTCAACTTTCATGATGAAGTGAGCACTGTACCCTCTCTATTCTGTATTATAATTGAAATCAATACATTTGAAAATATAGAAGACATCCAAAAATATTTAAATAAATGGTATTCTATTTATTTATTTAAAGTGCACAGTTCATTTTTTAAAAAAGCGTGCAATAGCCCTAAATAGTATAATAGGATACATAGGGCTTGGTAATCATAAAAGGTGGCAAGGTCCCAGACTACAGAACCTTGCAATATAAAATGAGATACACAACAACAAAGGATCAGGAGGACAGACAATGGGTCATACAATGCTAAGAGAAGCTGAGTAATGGAAGGTTTTGTAGCAGCAGGGATGGTCAGATACCAAAACAAAAACTCTGGGAGGCATGTTGGATTCTTTGATCAGCCAGTATAGAAAATTTGCCTCAAGGAATCCACACACAGTCCATAATACACTTCTGATATCATTTTGATGCAGAACCAGGGAAAAAAAAAATCAGTGAACCAGCATATTTTTTTTTGTTTACCAACTCGTGTAGTAAATGTTTGTATTTATAAAAGATGCACATCCAGATAAATCAGCCTCCCAATAGCACCCCTCCAAATACAATTAAACAAGGGTCAGAAAAGTTAAGAACTTGTTCTTATGATCTCTTTTGAGAAAGTTAAGTTAGCTAATCATCAGATGTACCCAGGGATTCTTCAAATTTAAAAACACAAAGTTACTCCCAATTATAGCTTCTTGCAGTCTAAAACTACTTCAAATGGCAAACCAGGGACAGTGTCTTTAGGACATGGACTCACATAGAATTCATTGTAGTACGAAATTCAGCTGTGCATTTATAACAAAGATGTTATTACTTTTTTCAATATACCAATTCCGTAATTAACCTTATGATCCCAAAAGATTAAATCACTGTCTATGTTTAACATTAGTACAGTATTTTTGTAATAGTTACAGACTGGGTATATTTTGTTTGCTAACGTAACAGATGCACTGACTTTATTTAACTGGATTTGAAAAGGAAAGAAACTAAAGTATATTCCTGCCATCTCAGTATTAACTTAAGACACCACAAACTCTTCAAATGTTTACTTTCTGCTGATGAAGTCTTTGTAAGGCAGTAAGGTCAGTTCACAATACCTTCCAGTTAGGCCCCAAAGGTCCTCTCTTAGTCTTCACCGACTGGAACAATACTGGGTCCTCATCAGCTTTATAGTCCTGAAAAGAGAAAAAGCTAGACAGTCAGAGGAAAAGCTAAGACACCACCAGAGCAAAGCAGCAAAATTACTGAACCAAATGGGGATAGAAGGGACCTCAAGAAGTCATCAAGTCCAGCCCCTGCACTGTGGCAGGACCAAGTAAACCTATCCCATCCCCGACAGGTGTTTGTCAAACCTGTTTTTAAAAACCTTCTAATGACAGGGATTCCACAATCTCCCTTGGAAGCCTATTCCAGAGCTTAACTACCCTGAAAGTTTTTTTGTTTGTTTTTTTAATACCTAACCTAAACCTCCTTTTCATCAGAAGGAGGATTAAGCTTATTACTTTTTACTACCTTCAGTAGACATGGAGAATTGATCAACGTCTTTTTTTTTTTTTTAAACTGCCCTTACCATATAGTAACTCCTCACTTAACATCCGAGTTATGTTTTTTAAAAATGCAACTTTAAGCGAAACGATGTTAAGCAAATCCAATTTCCCCATAAGAATTAATGTAAATAGGGGGAGTTAGTTATCCAATAGGCCAGTACCCAGTCAAAGAAGAAAATTAGATTGATTTGGCATAATTTGTTCTTGACAAATCCATGCTAGCTGTTCTTTATAACCCTATTATTCTCTAGTTGTTTACTGATTTAATAATATAAGCCAGTATCCTTCTGACGTTCAGCTGGCTAGTCTATATTTCCGCAGGTCCTCTTTGTTCCCCTTTTTAAAGACAGATACTATGTTTGCCCTCCTCCAGTCTTCTGGGACCTCACTTGTCCTTCATTACTTCTCAAAGATAATTGCTAACAGTTGTGAGATTGCATCAGGTAGTTCCTTATGGATCCTAGGATGAATTTAACCAGGCTCCGCTTACTTGAATACATCTTATTTATCTAAATGTTCTTTAACCTGTTCTCTCGCTATTTTGGCTTGCATTCCTTTCCCTTTGTTATTAATATTCATTGTATGGAGTATCTGGTTGCCATTAATATTTTAGTGAAGACTGCAGCAAAATAGGCATTGAACACCTCAGCTTTTTTAATGTCTTCAGTAATTAGCTCTCCTTCTCCGATAAGTAGCAGTCCAACACTTTCCTTTGTCACTCTCTTGCTTTCAATGTATTTAAAGAACCTCTTATTGCCTTTTATGTCCCTTAGAAAGGCTACTGCACAAAATACCTATTGATTTTGTTCCTAAATTCTTGGGCTATTCTATTTACTTCTTAGCAATTTGCTCAGTTATACTTTCTGTATTATTCCTGTTTGATTTTCAGGTCACTAGAGCTCCTGATGAAGCCATATTGGCCTCCTACTATTCTTCCTATCTTTCCTTTGCATCCTTTTGGGGCACTCTGGAACAAGGTTTTTTTTTATTTGTATTTGGTCCCCCCCCCGAGTTGCTTCTCCATTGCCTGTAGACAAAGACCTTGTTACATGTTTACATAACTAGGATTCAGGAGTCCCTTTCTGGACCAATACCCCATGTATTAAATACTGTACAAAATCAAAGGTAGACACTATCCTTGGTCCACAGAGTTTACAAACTGAATTGACAAAGTATACACATCTATACATGAACTGTTTTGAGTTATAATTACGTAACTATCAAAATTTCCGCAACTCCCCCTCAGGCTAGTAATCACACATTGGCTGATTTTTTACATTACGGCGGAAGTAGGTATATAATATTTGAGAGGGAAGGGGCAGATATCCAGTGCTAGGCATTTACACTACCCTCAGATTGTAAACTACTTTGAACAGTTCACTTTAAGCAAGAGCACAGAACATTTTCCCACCAACTTACACACTAAAATGAAGCGAAACAAGACCAAAGGTGCTAAATGTTTACGGCCTATAATTTACTTTAAGCATTTCTATAGGCCTCATGTTTATAGTATCTGAGCACGATATTGATTAAGAAGTTAGGACCTAGGAGTGAAACCAAAGGGATAGAAGCCATCACCAACAAAATGCCAGACAGTGAGAAAGAAAAAAATAACTCCTGGAACATCTTCAGATGTTCATCAAATTGGTTTTAAGAGGTTTTTGGATAGAATGTCCCATGACCAGAAACAAACTTGACTGTACATTTGAATTTATATTTACATTTAGATGCATTTATAACAGTTACACATCATTTCATGTAGTCAAAATTCCTTATAACCTATATTTTCTTCCATAAATTGTGCCTAATTTAAAGTACCATGTAGGAAATGGCTTGCAGGAAATCGGAGTTCCAAAGCAGATGTGTAGTAACACCGTTGGCATTCTCATGTGTCTAGTGTCTGATGGCAATATGCGCAATCAACTTGACAGTAAAAACTTCACAACCAGTGTTTTCTCACTTTTGCACTGGAATGCGTAATCACCACACAGCCCAATATATCGCTGACCCGCTTAAAAATATTAACAACTGGATCCAGGGACAGTTATTTCACTTCTGACCAACAAAGCTAATATGAAAGATGCTTGGCCTTTGTTGATAAATGAGTATCCACATCATCTGTATTCTGGATGTGATGCCCATATGATGCTGCTTTTCATTTGGTTATTAAGACAAGACAACTTTCTCATCATGCGTCAAAAATCAAGAGCATTTTCAAGTTTCTCAAAAACCAAAAAATATATACTAGCAGCCATTTTTCAGCATCATTTAGTATTTTACCTACACTGAGGAAGCCTTGACATACTCAATGGGTATCTATTAAATGTCTAAAAGATCTTCAAATATGCAAGAAGTCTCCTCAATCAGCTGCTGCTGAAGAAGGGATGGCTGGGTGTTACCTCCAAATCAGCACTGACATTCTTGAAGATGGTCTTTTGGATGCAAAACTCTAAATTCATTTTATTGCTCGAAACCATAGCTCAGTCCATTCCAAATATGGAAAATTACAGTTCTACGGTGTCTGGTGCCAAGAATGAGTTCCTGAACATTTATGAGAACACCGAACACGGTTCACTTAAAAATGCTGAAGAAAAAGATAATAAAATAGTATCATGGAAAAAACAAGAGATCACTACTGGACACAATCTTGATCTAGGCTTCCAGGGCCAAGACCTTTCTGACAATGAATTCGCTTCAGCTTGTGACCTCAAAGTGGCTGTTACAATTTTTAAAGACTATACAAATGAACAAACAATTCTCATGGAAGTAGCAAGTTATAAAGCAAGAAGTATCCCCTTAAGTTGTAAAACAATGTGGCATGCAAGCTCAGCAGTTGAAGCTAAACAGCTTGCTCATTCAGCATAGTGGAAAGGGTTGCATTTTAACTATGAAAAAAGAAAAGGAGTACTTGTGGCACCTTCGAGACTAACCAATTTATCTGAGCATAAGCTTTCATGAGCTACAGCTCACTTCATCGGATGCATCCGATGAAGTGAGCTGTAGCTCATGAAAGCTTATGCTCAGATAAATTGGTTAGTCTCGAAGGTGCCACAAGTACTCCTTTTCTTTTTGCGAATACAGACTAACATGGCTGCTACTCTGAAACCATTCTAGCTATGGTGACAAAAATTATTTTAACACTTCCATACACTACTGCATGTATGGAATGAAAACGGTCAGTTTGGGGAGTCATCCAGTCAAAAACCAGAAACAGATTGAAAATCTCTACTGCGGGGACACTGGTCACCAGGTATCACAATTTAAGATTAGAGAAGAAAATGGCAGCTGAAGAGTTGACTCAATATTCACCAGATAAGAGGAAGAAGGAGATTATGAATTTGAAGATGACAAGGATATAGATGAAGCAATGGAAGCAGATTCAGAAAAAGATAATAATGGAAAAGCAAGATGGTTGAAAAGGAAGACTGAGCTACTGATGAATTTGAAGGCAATGACCACAAAGATATAGATGAAGTAAATAATGAAAAGCAAGATGCCTGAGGACTTGGCATGCTGCCCATGTTGCATAAATCCACTAATGACTTCCTACCCTTTATATTTGTTATTTGATTGTTTTGTTTAATTTTCAGTTCTTTTGTAACTATTCAGTCTTGAACAATATTCACATTTAAATGCTAACTTATCATTGCTAAAATAAGTTTTTTAGTAACTTCATTTAATTTTTATCCTACGTTCAAAACAATTAGATACAAAAGTGGCAGACTATTAAAAAACCCCGAGACAAGAAACAGAGAGACACAGGGGATATAACTATGACAATGTAAATGAAGCTTTTTGGTTTATATCATTTTTTTAAAAGATTGAGGGGATAGGACTGATGCCTAATCAGGATAAGATTTGTGAAGTGAGAAGAGAGAACTATCACAAAGAAGTTACAGGTATTTCCTGAAGCCTGCCTCAGAGGCTGTTGCAGGGAATAATGTTTGCAGAGTGTTTTGAAGATGAAAAGTGAAATTAAACTGTCATCTCTTTTACTGCATCCCTTAAGTGCTATCAATCCCTAGGCAGAGACACAGCAACTGAATCAAACAAGTCACTTAATACTAAACTTAGAACACCTTCCTTTCCTCCTTCCTAGAAAAAAAGTTTAAGACAACCAGATAAGGGCCAATTGCAGGAAGTACATAGTTTAGAATAGTCCATTTTCTCTGTGGCTAGATCAGGTCCCAGTAGTCAAGAGCATGAGCAATTGTATTTGGCACAAACATATAATATAGCACTCAGGATCTTATAATACAAAACACACAGAGTTGTTTATACAAAGTTATCTTACTAACAGGAACTGCCAGAACAGACTAATACAAGAGCCCACCTAGCCCAGTAACCTGTGTCAGAGTGGTCAGCGCTGGATGCTTCAGGAAATGTTACCAAAAATTGTGGACAATTATGGAATAACTCTAAATAGTAGTCAGTGATTGATTTATCCCATAAGGGTTTATATCACTTCAACAACAAAAAACATCCTGACTAATGTAACTGCAAAGGTGCCATATAAAGTATCTAATCCTTTCTTTCAACCATCAATTCTTAACCTCAGTGATCTCTTTTGGCAGATTTTCAATTTCACTGGATTTACCGTTGATCTTGTATTATAAGACAGGGCAAGTAGGAGCTCCCACCAGGTCTTCTCTATACCATTCATTCTTGTTGAATGCAAGGCAAAGTCACAATTCAAGCTGGAAAGAACAAGCAGCATATGATGGTCACAACCCTGGTGAGCATTTCTCAACCCATCAGAACCAGTTCAGTTTCTTCATCCTCTATTTGCAACAAATGCCACAGGAACTCAAGAGACAGAAGTACTAATTTAAGACTGAAAATTCTGTAGCTGGCATATGCATCCATCTTTCACTACACTGAAGTTAGTGTCATACCATCATACAAAGAACTCAACTGCATACTGTATTTTTAAATCTAGAATTCTCCACTACAGGTAGAAGGGAGCTAAAACGAGCTCCAATTTGAAATTTCAGCTTCACAGGACCATGGCAGCCTATTCAGCTGCCAAAGTGCAGCTAATAAGCAAGCTAGTAAGTGTTGTCTGATAAAACAGGATGCAACACAGCTAGTTATTCCTGCAGAAGAATTTTCTGTTAACTACCATTTTATTGGGTGGCACGAGATGAGCATTTGCAAAACGAAAACAGTTTGTCTCTACGTTTTAGTGGGTGGATAGAAATTTAGTTAGGAAGATTTTTACAGCAAATCATTCAAAAATATAATTACAAAGGTGGATAAAGAATAGAATGAAGTTTTCAGGAGAAGAAAATCTAGTCAGGTGGGTTTAAAAAACATGTTTGGGCTTGATGAGGATTGTAGGCTGAACATTAAGTTGGTCTGGTGCCCTCAGCAAAGAAAGGGGGACATCAAAATAGATCTGCAACCGAAGGAATCTCTCTCAAATCACTTCGTGCTGCTTATTCACATAATGAAATTAAAAATAAATACTCTAATTGTGGCATTTTAGGGCTGGTCTACCCTGGGAACTTCCATCAGCAAAGCTATGTCTCTGGGGTGTGAAAAATCTACCTCCCCCGAGAGATGTAATTAAACCAACCTAACCCCTAGTGTAGATAGCGCTGTGTCGATGGAAGAATTCTTCTGTTGACGTAGTTCCCACCTCTGAGGGAGGCAGATTATCTGTGCCAATGAGAAAACCCCTCCCATGAGTGTAGATGCTACTTATGCCAAAGTGCTACAGTGACAGCAGTTTAAGTGTGGACATACCCTCAGTGATGACGAATGTATTAAGCAGAGAAACTGGATGAACTGACAGGATGAAGAGATGAGATGAACTGGGTTTACAAAAATCTTCAATAGCAATTTTAAAATGAAGTTAGAAAAAATAAGTGTTATTTGTTTAACTATTTTGGTTGCACATTTAAGTCTCTAAGTTAAGTCCTTGTCTGGTTTTAGTCAGTTCTTACTATTCATTTGCTACACAAATTAAAGCCATTTAGGAGGTCAGCATCGCTGCTCACAAACTTAATGGGAAATCTGTGCTTTACTACTTAATCAAAATAGGAATAATCAAAATGGAAACTAATTAACTATGTGCACAGATCCACTGGGAGCAGAGGTTATAGCCCATATTATTTCACTGTTAAGTGATGTTGCAATATTCTGAATGACAAACCGGTTTTATATACATAATCAATGCCATATAATAAGGCATTTTAGAATCGTGACAGATTTGAATCATTTGCATTAAGACAACAGTCCACATGGCAATGTAAAGAAAATTCAAAATTCTTACAGAATTGGTACACTTTGGTATTTTTTTGTTTTTTATAATCATCTCAGGAGAGACTGCTTCTCTTACCTCAGTAGTCTACTACAGTCAAAGCAAGCATTATCCAAAACTAAGTTTTTGAAGACTATGAACTTAGCTATCAAGGTAGCTAGTCAGCAAGTCAGAGTGGGCAACAGATTAGTTTAGAAGAACCTAAAATGTTGGAGTTGGACTTAAACACTGAGGGGTTGCATAGGATGTTTTGGAGCAGCTCAAAGCCAGACACAACGCCACACTGTTCATAAATACAAGGTATTGTTTGTTATTAGTTATCTATCACCACTGCTTTTACTTCCAAATTTCATCCACAAAAGGTGAAGCTCGTGTGGAAAAGAAAAAATTTGCCAGTGACAATGAGCCACTGCTCATGCCGCTTCATATGAAAGGCAGCAAAGATTCACTGTCAAAGAATGCTGTGCAGTTTAGCATAGAACATGCATAATTGTTACCACCTTAGAAAGTGGGACTGTCAAATCCACTTCAAAACCTAGCAGCTAAAACAGTCTCTTGTTCAGACACTATTTCAAAAAGTGTGTAAATAAATCACTAGACACCTGTAATGTTAACCACCACTTACTAATGAGACAAATGACTGGGTTGATTTAAATGACAAAGATGTATCTAATTTTATAGCTACAATGAAGCCTGACTTCAGCAACCAAATCCAAAGGACTAGCGAAAGTCTGAACAAAAGAGGTGGGTCTATCAACTGGTCAGCACTAACTAAGGATATTTTTAAAAGTCCTCAAGAGTGGGGTTGCCTGTTGGAGGTCCTGCTTAGAGTAGTTTTCATCCAGGTGTATAATAGGTAAGGTACTTTACCAATACTATTGTTAGTAATTGCCAGTGATACCACCTATAACCCCCATTTTGTGAGCTTTAGAATGGAAGTAGGAATTGACCACAATGGAAATTTGACATATGCCTGAGACTAACTTAGATTCTTCTTCCTCACTGTAAGAATTCATAAGAGGAGACACTGCGAGGTTGTTGTCTTTTTGTAGAAAAAGAAGTTGTTTTAAAAGTTATAAAAATGTTTTCATAATTGTATTTTAATATTGCAGTAAGAACAGATGAGGGGGATGAAAGATGACTAAAACCACAAATTACTGAAGTACAGTTGGAAGTAATGACATTAAGAAAGGAAATGTTAACTTGACATCTTTCTAGCAGCCTGGTTAACAAGACTATGGAAGATCATTAGGCTAGAAAAGAGGTCAGACAATGCAGACTTTGCAGTGGTCTATTACTTATTTCTTGCAACAGATGAACTGGAAGACTCAGGAGGTCCTCTTCAATCAACTGATACCCATGGAAAGTCAGCTTTTGCTCATGTGCAGTTTTCACTACTGATACATCTAAACACAGCACATATCAACAAGATAAACTGGAGAAGCTGCTCTGAAGCTATTCTGGGCCACCAAATAAATACACTTAAAAACAAACCATGAACACGTATTCAACAGATTGCACATTTCCTTGTTCACCGGTGTATTCAATATGCACTTCAAAAACTGCCTAAATACTTCTTTATCCAAAGACTCAGATGGCTCAAAAACTGTTTTCATGTCTAATCATCATGTTTTATAACCTTTCATGAAGGTTTTCTACCTCACCTGTCTCACTTCTGAACAAAAATTATACAAAAAAGTTTGAAAAAACATTAAAAGCCCAAGCAAACCCACTAACCAGACAATTCTACAAAAGTGCTCTCAAAGATGTTAAGTTTGGTCAGAGTGCTTTATCCACTACACGGACAAGCTAAGGAAGAAGCATAACCACTGCACGTTTGCATTCAAAAAATCAGTGTCTGTTAAATGTATACCCACACATTTAACCCTGAGATTGAGTTACTATGATAATAATCCCAGTATCTGATACAATAGTAAAATATTGACTTTTTAAATATCGAAGTTTACGTTCATTTGTGATTTTGCTGGAATACAGCAGTGAAAGTTGTTGCATGTTTTCTTTCTATAAGCGTATTGCAGTGAGCCAGTACATTCCTTCATATATGACAGTTTCAGCATACAGTATGCAACCTTAACTCCCAATTATAGCTGCAAATGAGCAATAGCATGGAATGAGACAGCCTGCTGGCTTTGTTAATATTCTGTCTTTTAGGATCCCACAGGGGAAAGGGAAGAGCGAACGTAAAGAAGCCCTTGGCTCATGGTTTATGGTGCTTGCCACCAGCTGTAGACTTCTCATCTCATTAGTTATTTTTGAATACTGGGGGTGAAGACAGCTGTAGCCTACTTGAATCTCCAGCTCCTGGGTATTTTGAAGGCTGAATTTGGTATGCACTTTCTGCAATCCTTTGGAAAGAACAAAAGCAAATTTGCTTTGCAACAGAAGCATATTTTAAATGAGTTTCAAGTTACATTAACAGTACAGAAGTGTTCTTATTCTCCAAGTTATTCTGTGTATTTAATGTTTTTAAATACAACTTTGATAAACAGTAATTAAACTGTTCGTGTTGACTGCGTGGCATAGGAGAGAGGGGTCTAACTATATAAAATTATATTAAGGATTGAATAGAATTTATTCAAGAAATTCTCTAGACTATTATTAAGCTATGTAAGAACGGTAGCATATTAGGTTTAGGGATATACTAAATGAAGTTTCAGAAATTAAAGTTGGTTTATACTGTCATAAAAGCTATTCATTCTCAAAAAAAGCAAATACAATAGGAAGTGAATGAATAAACACAGATGCACAAATCCTAGTTCTTGCAAATAAGAACAGTCTTTGCATTTGGAAACAGTCTGGAATCTCCTAGGATGGTGGTGACCTAAAGTGCTTCAAACGTGGTCTGTACACATTCTGAGTGAACAATGGCACAGGTCACTTCTGGTGCATACAAGCGCCACCAACAGATTCTCCAGCTGCATCAGCATCTACTCTGAAGTGTGCTGCTGACCCACAACCCTGGCTGGAAGAATATCCCCACTGCAGCATTAGACTTTATTTAACTGGAATGTTATAATAATATATTTCGATATTTATTTACTTCTCAGTAGAATTCCTTGGAAAAGGGAGTGCGATCATTTTAAGGAGCCTAATCCTATGATCTGTATTTCATGGTTAGAGAACAGGCTAGAAAAGCATTTTTAGAGAAGCCAGCAAATGCACAGAATTGAAATGAGCCACTGGAAACCCAAACAAACATGGCTAACACTGGAAATAGCATCCAGAATCTGGGCCAGAAGTTCTTGCTAGATATGCTATTCTCCTATTATAGAAGCATATTCTCCTTCTGGATATGTTGGGAAACTACTGACAGAACTGGGGATATTATTTATTTGCATAAATATTATTGCAGTCAGGGCTCCAATGTGCTAGAACTGTACAAGCAGTTATCAAAAGGATAGTTTCTGTACCAAAGATCTTACAGTCTGGATTACAATTCACTCTATTAGGTGACCAAATACAAGCAAATGGAGGAGGTTTATAGAAAACAGATCCTGTCAAACTAACGTGATCCTTTTTTGATGAGATTACATATTTGGTTGATAAAAGTGTTGATGTAATGTACTTAGGCTTCTGTAAGGTTTTTGACTTGCTACTGCACAACACGTTGATTAAAAAACTAGAATATAAAATTAACATGGCACACGTTAAACAGATTAAAAGCTACCTGATAGCTCTCAAAATGTAATTGTAAATAGGGGATTGTCACTGAGTAGGTGTGTTTGCAGTGGGGTCCTGCAGGGATTGGTTCTTGACCCTATGCTAGTTAACATCAATAAACTGGAAGAAAACAAAACAAAATCACTGAAAGTTGGCAGATGAAAAAATAATTGGGGGAGTGGTAAATAATGAGGACAGGTCACTGATTTAGAGCGAACAATATCACTTGGCAAACAATATGCATTTTTAACATGACTAAATGTAAAAGTACACATCTAGGAACAAAAAATGTAGCCCATACTCACAGGATGGGGGAACTCTATCCTGGGATGCAATGATTGAAAAAGATTTGGGGGTTGTGGTGGATAATCAGCTGAGCATGAGCGTCTACTATGATGCTGTGGCCAAAAGAGCTAATGCAATCCTGGGATGTATAAACAGGGGAATCTCAAGTAGGAGCAGAGAGGTTATTTTACCTCTGTATTGGGCATTGGTGTGACCTCTGCTGGAATACTGCGTTCAGTTCTGGTGCCCACAATTCAAGAAGGATGTTGATAAACTGGAGAGGGTTCAGAGAAGAGCCAGGAGAATGATTAAAAGATTAGAAAACATACCTTAGTGATTTAGCTCCTTGAGTCTATCTATTTAGCTTAATACAGAGAAGGTTAAGGGGTTCCTTGATTACAGTCTATTAGTAGCTACATGGGGAACCAATATTTAATTAGGGGTTCTTCCATCTACCAGAGAAATGGATATGATCTAATGGCTGGAAGTTGAAGCTAGATACAAACTCAGACTGGAAATAAGGCATAAATACTTAACAGTGAGTAATTAACCACTGGAACAGTTTATCAATAGTTGTGGTGGATTCTCCATCACTGACCATTTTTAAATCAAGATTGGATATTTTTCTAGAAGATCTGCTCTAGGAATTATTTGGATGCAAGTTTTGTATAACAGGCCATAGGAGATCAGAATGGATGATAATGATTCCTTCTAATCTTGGAATCTATGAAGGTGGAGGATGAGATAGCAGTAAAACTAGCATGTGGCCACCTGCCTAGTAGAATAATTCAAGTCAGATACACACTAAACTTAGAAGTATAAAATCAGTTACCAATTCAAGTTAAGTTTACAGAATCAACTATACCAAATTATTAGAAGCTAATTACCAGGAGACCTGTGACAGTCATTCAATAGTCACCTGATCAGAACAGTGAACCCTCTGAGACTTTTAGGGTTTTTTAAATCTTTAAAAAAGTATCAGCTGAGAATTTTAACAGTTAAGATTTGTGCACATATAGACTTTAGAAGACAGGCTTTTGTTGTTGAAGAAATAACTGTTTATTATTGTTTAATTGTCTCAGTTTCAATTATCTGCATAAAATATGCAATTATGCAGAACAATTTGCAATGGCCCTTATCCCATTACACAAATGGATAGACATTGTTATTGTAATATGCTGGTAACACAGCCTTTCATATTCATAGTTAAAAACTCCCCAAGCCCAGTGCTCGTCTGCCTCCTGCAGTAGTCTGATGCTTCTTATTTTAGCCACCCTGTCCTCAGTACCTACTTCTACCTCGTTTCCAGAAAAAGAGCCAGGGAACTGCATACATGAATATGCGCACACTCTAATACGCATCCATATGGTTAGAATCTTTAAGGACTACTCTAGGACTGGAAGCCTGGAGACATGTAGGAGTCCTCCAGTGTCATAACAAGATACACCCTGCCTAGAGTCCATAGCCAGAGACACAGCTAGAGCAGCACTATGTAAGCACTCACTCTAGCTATCTCTATGCTCATGGGTTGTTTGGGGAGCATGCGGTGTTGAGCATGAAAACTCACTGGGGAAGGGAGGCAGGCAGAAGAAATACAGGTAAGAGGAGAGAAGCCAGAGATAATGAGATGGGAGCCAGAGAGAAGCAGAAGGGAGGGGACCTCAAGGGGACAGAGCTACAGAAAGGGGAGAGAGAGAGAATCTTTGGGAAGAGTGTGAACGTATGTAAATGAGGTAATACATATCAAAATGGAGATTATGGTGTCATCTCATTTACATACGGTCTCCAGATTGCTGGACTGCAGTCTTATCTTGTATGCTGAACCCTCAGCAATCAACCTCTGTGTCAACAACTTGCCCAGGTAAGGCCTGTTGGTTGTGTGTGTGTGTGTGGGGGGGAGGGTGAGAAAACCTGGATTTGTGCTGGAAATGGCCCAACTTGATTATCATACACATTGTAAGGAGAGTGATCACTTTAGATAAGCTATTACCAGCAGGAGAGTGGGGTGGGAGGAGGTATTGTTTCATAGTCTCTGTGTACATAATGTCTTCTGCAGTTTCCACAGTATGCATCCGATGAAGTGAGCTGTAGCTCACACAAGCTTATGCTCAAATAAATTGGTTAGTCTCTAAGGTGCCACAAGTCCTCCTTTTCTTTTTGGTCTGAACGTTTCACGCAAAGCAGCAACTATTTCAAGAGAAAATCAGCAGTGAGCACTGTAAGGTCCTTTCTGTACTACAACCACACTCAGAGCCCCACTTAACAGCGTGGCTCCCATCTCCCACATACTGTTCTCTCTAGAGTGCGACTAAGACCCCTCTTCGTTTTGCTTCGGAGTTAGCCTTCAGCCAAATGACTCTGCCATTTACCGACCCATTCCAGCAGAGTTTGGCCACTAGTTTTATTTCACGCTGTTGTCCTTCTTTCCCCAAAATTCTTAAGGGTGCAGTGGCAGTTTTGTACGTCACCTTTCTAGATAGCAAATTAAAAAAATTCCACCAAGCCATTACAGTCTTTAAAAAAATATTTAGGTTTTTTTTTTTTTTAATTATCAAAATAAAGTAAATAGAGTGCTACAGGTAGCCATTGGGGAAAGTTTTTCTAGAGGAGAATCTTTTTTAAACCTGTTAAGTAAAAATGGCCATTGTGTGAAGAGTTTTTAGTTCTAAGTTACACATAAGCAATACATGTTTTGGTAAATGCTTTTTTTTTTTTTTCTTTTGAGCTTTTAAAGTGAGTACTGAGTAACCCTCTTCAATTTGAATCTAAACCAAAAATAAATGTCTTGCAGGCTGCTGTTAGTCTAAATTGGTCTACAAAATTTGTGAATCAAGTTGAGCCTCTGAAAAAATGTCTTGTGAGAGATTATTAAAAATGTTCCTACCAATATATTTAAAAGTAAGCTGCTCACCTTGAAAATAAAAGCTACAGGAAGAGAGTTGGGTGGAGAAAAAAAAGTTACGGGATATTGAATGACAACAGTACAGGTTGAACCGCTCTAGTCCGGCACTCTCTCTGATCCAGCAACATCCATGGTCTGGCATGATTTTATTTTATGTTTTTTATGCTTTATCTACTTATTTCCTTGTGCAAATACAGTAAAGTTCTGTAACAACACTAACACTCTTATGAAGAGAGCCGATAAGCCGGGGCTAGGTGGTGCTGCAAGCGTTGTTCCGTTTATTGGTCTCAGCAAGATAAAAATAAAGAGACGCGCTTGCTACATATTGACCTCCCATGGTTCGGCACATTATCTGGCTCGGCACTGGTCAGGTCCTGAGGGTGCTGGACTAGAGAGGTTCAACCTGTATTTCACATTTCATTAAGTAAATGTTTAGCTTTCTAATCAAGCTACAGCATAAGCCAGTCTAACAAATGACTTTTCAGTCTGATCTGCAGTAACACTGAATATACAAATATAATTATTAAAAATATGATTTCTGAACAGTTGTATCCGAGCTCAGACTCCATCTTTGTGTTGGAACATTAACATTTTTTCATTGGCAATAAAACCAGCCTTTGAAGACTCAAGAAAATAGTACGGGCTTTCTTTTGTCCATTCTTCAACATCAGGCAAGTCCTCCAGGGCTATAACCAAGTCAGAAAGTGGTCAGAATCCAGTCATTAGCAGAAAATGCACCTTCCAGAACAGGGGTGGGCAAACTCAGGGGCGCATCAGGTTTCAGAAATTGTATGGAGGGCCAGTTAGGGGAGGTGCTGCCTCCCCACACAGCCAGGCATGGCCCGTCCCCTATCCGACCCCCCCTGCTTCTCTCCCCCTGACAGCCCCCCTGGGACTTGTGACCCATCCAACCCCCGCCCGAGCTAATGAATATCTGCCTTCTGACAACACCTGCCTTTTAGGCAAATTCAGAGTTGCATCTTAGGTTGGCAGATAACAAGTCCTTTGTTGGGGGAGACAAGTTCCACACTGTAGGGTATATTGCAACATCCATCTCACCCCACTTCCACAACAGAACTCAGAGTCATAGAGTTTAAGGCCAGAAGGGACAACCAGATAATTGAGTCTGACCTTCTATATACTACAGGTCACAGACACCCGCACACCAAACCCAACAACTGAAATTAGACCAAGTATTACAGCCCACAGGAGAACAGACTATGTGCTATATGGAGAGGACAGGAGGACCCCCACAAGGGCAGGAAATTGATTAAGTAAGGCATATACAGATAATCCTGGCAAGTTATCTGCACCCCATGCTGTGGAGGAAGGCACAAAAATCCCTAAGGTCACTGACAATCTGACAACCCCCTTATAAATTAAAAACATTTTTTATATTTAGCAACTATTATAAATGCTGGAGGTGAAGTAGGTTTGGGGTGGAGGCTGACAGTTCGTGACCCCCGCATAATGACCTTGCAACCCCCAAAGGGGTCATGACCCCCAGTTTGAGAACCCCTGAGTTAGACCCCGAGTATGTGAACAAGAACCAGCCAGCCCAGCATCTGAGAGAAAGAATGATCAGTGCCATCTCAGAGCACAGGCCCACTCGGCTCAGTGACCAGTCTTTGATGCTTCAGAGAAAGGAGACTGACCTTCCACTCTGTACACATTTTGGAGGGAGGATGAGGAGGAGAGAATACTGTCCTGCCCCTGAAGGTGACCCTCTGAAGCCCTGAAGAATGAGCTTTTAGGACCATAAAACATAAGCCAGAATGGACCTGCAGAACTGCTGTGACTTGATGGTAGAAAGGGTAAAGACATGGGCTCCACCTTAATATTTCCTCTCTCTAGTTTTCCATGTTTGCATTTGAAACCTCCCCTTTCCCAACTCTGAGCTTGTGGTTTTAAACCCACAAACATTTTGTATGTTTCCAATATTTTAAAATTTGTTTTCATAGATTTAAGGCCAAAAAGGGAACAGATCATCTAGTCTGACCTTCTATATGGCATAGGCCATTACATTTCACCCACTGACCCCATGTATTGAGACCAATATTTTGTGTTTCACTAAATAATATATCTTCCAGAAAAGTATTCCGTCTCGATTTGAAGGCATCAAAGGATAGAGAATTCCCTCACCACTTCCTTGGGTAGTTTGCTCCCATGGTTAAATACCCAATAGTTTTCTCTCCATAAAGGCATTTAAACATTTTAATCAGTCACCTCTCAATCCTTTTCAAAACGCTAAACAGATTGAGCTCTAAGTCTTACTGTAACATTTTTCTAGCTCTTGAAAAATTTGTAGCTCTTTTCTGCACATTTTCCAATTTTTCCATATAATTGTGATGTTGACACCAAAACTGTATGCAGTGTTCAGTACACTCCCACCAATGTCATATACCCAACTAAAGTCACATCTCCGGTTCATACATCCGAGGACTGCATTAGCCCCTTTTGCCACAGCATCGCACTGGGAGCTCCTGTTGGGTTGATTGTCCATTATGATGCCTACATTCTTTTCAGAATCCCTGCTTTCCAGAATAAAGTCCCTCATTCTGTAAATACTGCCTGCATTCCTTGTTCCTAGATGTATAACTTTGCATTTGGCAATATTAAACACATTTTGTTCGAATGGGATCCGGCTTACCCAGCAATCTAGATTGGTAAATAACAGGGCAGTCTTACAGAGCATTCTGCCAGCCTTTGTGTCATCTGCAAGTTTTATCAGCAGAGACTTTATATTTACTTCTAGATCATTAAGTAATATTACTCTACACAGTTACCTTTAGCAACCAAATCTGTAATCTCAAAGAATGACATCAGGCTTGACAAGACCTATTTTCTATAAAATGACATTGACAGGTATTATATCACTTTCTTTCTATTAACTGAACCTATTAATTAAAAATTATCAGTGGGCCAAAGATCCCAAGAGCCAACTCTTTTAGAACTCTTGGGTGTAAGTTATCTGGGTCTGCTGATTTTAAAGACGTTTATCCCTAGTAAATGTTTAACATACTCACTTACTAATGGACTGGAAAGTACTTCATCCTCATAGGATACAAGCATATCATTGTGCTTCTTTCCAAATACAGAACAAATATTTATTGTACACCTCTGCCTTTTCTGAATCAACAACAATTTTACCACCTCCATACAGTAACTGGACTATCCTATGACAAGGGATTTCTTTTGTTCCTAATATAACTCCTTATTGTCCTTACCCCTACCAGTGATGGATTTCCCCCCAATGACTTTAGCTTTCCTTCTATATTTCATAACCATTTATACTGATTAATATTTCCCCATTTTTTCCATGTTACATACTGCTTTTTTTAGTTCGAATTGCTGCCTTCAATTTACTGCTAAACTAAGACCGATTAACCAAAGTTGTCCTCTTTTTTGACTGTGAAATTTTGCTAACAATTTCCTCTGTGGGGAATTTGCCCTTTTGAAGCACCAAGAATATACATAGCACTGGTTGAGACTGTCCTCTGTTGCACATATTGAATATAATCTTGTCATCACCACCAGTCCCTAAGTAACCACCAACTTTCAGTCCAATTTAATTCACAGTGATCCATCATAGAGAGATTCAAAATAATGTTAGCTTGTGTTGGGTGCAATACCTTTTGTGTTACAAAACCACAATCTAGAATGTTTTACTCTGGCTGCACGAGACACCCAGTATATATCTCCAAACTGAAGTCCCATATAATACCACAATTTTTCTTTCCACACATTACAGAAAGTTGCTTAAATAGTAACTCATCCTGTTCCCTAGTTTGATTCTGTGGTCTCCAGCAGACCTCCATCTGGACCGCTTTGGTAGTTGGCACAGTGATCCATAAATATTCAGTATCTTGTGGTTCTGAGTTAATAACTCAGAAACAGATAATGTTTAATAGAGGGCCACCACCCAACCTCTTCTACCCATTCTATCATTCCTAAACAGGTTGTAATCTGTGATTTTAACATCCCATCAATGCAATTAATCTCACTAGATTTCAGTAATACCAATTATATCAAATTGCTTCTTAATGAGACTTTCCAATTCCTCGTTACCCAGACTCTTAGAATTGGTGTGTAAGCAGCCCTTAAAATGGCATTTCAATTTAGCCTTTCAGCATCCCAAGCACTTTGTCAGCACTAGGACATAACTGAGTTTATTGTGTTCACCACCTCTGTAGTATGACCTCTGCACTCCCCAGCCCAGAGAAGGGTCCAACCATTTAAGCACTAGTCCCAAAAGTCTCTTGTGGACACCCCTTTTTGAAGGGTTGTACACATGGACACTTGCATGAGGTAGCAACATTTAGTCCCCTATGCCACCATCACATTCACCACAGGAAGTACAGAGAAATTGTGGTTTACCTGGCTCCTCAGTTCATTGCCTGGAACACTGATGCAGAACAAGGAAGATGCAGGTAGGAGGGCTTTTCATGTTGGTTTTTATGGTTACTTAAGACACTTCTGTGCAACAGAGCTTACAAACTGCTAATTTGGGGGCTGGGTAAATCATGTGGTTCTACAGAGACTTTTAGGGAGGTTTATGAAAATTAGGGAGTAATTAGTGAGGTTATTCGGATGTCTCCTCTCTGCTCTTTTCCCACAGAGGAACTGGAACCAGCTCCCACCTCCTCTCTTTGTTGGTCAAAGGGCGGCCTGGATCCTCTGGGCCCCTTCCTCATTGCACCCCTGCCTCCCAGCCCCAAACAGCGAGAAGGGGAGGATTGACCCTAAGAAAGCTGCCCTCCACTGCTACCTAGGGCTCTTATTTACCTAAGCCAGTCCCAGACTTGAGCCTCCTTCCCAGCATCCCACCCCCCTTGCATTCTCTCTCTCCTCTGGTGCAGTCCCCTCCTTCTGCCCCTCTGCGTTTCTCCTCACCCACTGGTTAGTGAGGGTGTGACAAGAGAAAAGCTGGTTAATGAGGGTGTGACAAGAGGAAAGCTGGAGCAACTATCTGTGGAGTTTGGGGACAGTGAATGCCAGAGGCTGCGTGCTGTACTCTATCCTGTATGGACCCTGCTGGCATGCTTTAGCTAGCTACGTTAGCTAGAGTATGCTAACGTAGTCCAACAGAGTCCACACAGAGCAGCTGGAGCACAAGAAGCCTGTGACTTGGGCGGTAAACCCAGAGGCAACCCAACCCATTCAAAATTGTCATGGTTTGCCCACCAGACCTCACTGGGTAGTCTGCACAAGTGCCACAGGATCAGTGGGGAAGACTCCAACCCCTGAGACCGCATCACTATTTGCTGTGTTCACTGGACACAAGCGGTGGTGAGTGACATAAGTGTACATGTATGCATGTACATGTATGCACACTTGCAAAATTACTAGATTTAAACTTGAATTAGAGTAATTTCGCTATTACATTTCAAAATCAGGAGGATTATGGAAAATTAGCATTCTAGCTCAGCGATGAGAAGGCTCAAATTTGGTTTTAGAACTTTCACAGACTATTCACTGAGGAGTAGATGGGCTCCAGTTCCTCACCTTCCTATTAAATGCACAGCCTTGCAACAAACATGATGAGACTCCGTTCTGACATCATCACCAGACTGTGCACAGGAAGAGATTTCATTACGAAGAAGTCTTCAGGTATGTGAAAACAGTCCAGAAAACACAATTTACCAAAACTGGCCATTCAACAAGCAAAAATCCCACTACAACAATTGAAAAAGAAATGGTGAACCTGAGATCTGCTTGTCGGAAGGAAAGGAAAGGTAACTACAGACAAAAAGGTTATGTGATCCCTCTAATGCTATCTAAGTCTTCTGACAGATTGCCAAATGTTCATTAATTCAGACACTGAAAAAGCCACTTACTGAAAACAAGCATCTAATGGAAGGTTTTCGTAAACCAGCAGCATTAACCTTCTTCCACAAAATATTTTTACAAAGAGCACACTTAGCTGAATGTTATTGTAGAACACAGACAGCTAAATAAATGATGAATGCCTGAAGCACAAGTGATATTCTAAGGTTAAAGGGAAAGTTCATTCTTTTAAGATGTTCTACTTAACATTAAGACTCATGGACAGTATTTCTATGAAGATGTCAGTGAACTCCACTGTATTTTCAGCAGTCTAATGTGTTTGCTAATAAGTTCTTTAAAATGTTAAAAAATTGTGAAAACTAAAGTCAATAGCTGTATTTGTGTCAGTAAGAGCTCCATGTAAACACAGAGCACCGCCTTCAGCAAAATTGCTACTTCACAATTATCATAACTTAATTTAACGTATCAAAACTAAAGCAACAAATGTTCAAACAAGAAAAGGCATATTTAAAGGATTAGTGCTATAACAATCCATTCTGGGTAAGGCAGAGGGCAGATTCAATCAGCATAGTGGTGGGATGATCTATCGACATGCAGATCCGAGGCTACGTCTGCACTTGGATACTTGTGCTAGCTCATCAAGCCAGCACACTAAAAACAGTGCTGGTGCCCTGTGACCTATAAGAGTGATGTTAAATAGAAATGAGCTAAATGTAAGTAGAGAACAGGTTTTGGGGCCTAAATATAGGGCTGACAACAATGAGGCCTGGTAAATTGTGGGTGAAGTGAAGTGAGACAGCTCAGAGTCAAGCTAGAGATAAGTTAGGACATAACACCAGGTCATGCCGTAAACAAGTTTGGTTCTAACTGGTTTTAAAAATGTTTTAGACAAAATGCATATGTTTTGGAAGGATACTATCTATGTTGATAGTTACTGGAATGGTGTCTATGCAGATGTTAATTAAGGTAATGTTTAATATTAAATAGCTAATAAAGGAGTAGAAGGTATTTTAATTATGGTAGTGGAAATACAGTTTTGGTAAAAGGCAGGTTAAATCCTAAATAATTAGGGGGTGTTATAAAAAGGGTAGATTAAAGTGCTCACCCACCATCACGGTACCGGTAGTGAAAGGATTATATACCCATTCTTCTCACCCCTAGATGCACCATTTCATCTTGGAACAAGAGTTTAAAATAGCATCTATGATTATATTGTAATACCGGTTTGCTTCAGCTACTTTATTTTAGAGTCTTTAACTGTATCACTCATTGCATCATTCACAGTCCTCCACTAAATTTAAATTAATCTGACTGCCCCAGAGGTGAACCTAAAGAATTAAATTTGGTTATTGGTATTATTTTTATTTAAAAAGACTGACTGAAAATATTTAAATCAAAGATCACAACCCACATCAGCACATACTAGACACCCCGAGTATGTATCTATGGGGTCCAGGTGGGTTTGTACAACCTGATCTCTGCCCTCTTGTGCATTTACATTACAACAGTCTTTATATAACCTCACTGTCCTACCCATAGTTCTCTATGGTCTTAGGAACACGTGTAGCGTCTTCTACTAAGTGCACTGAATGCTAGAGTCCATGCAAGGCACATATAAGATGTCAATAAGGCAAGGGCTTACGCTCAGCTCATCATACAACACCTGCAGTGAATGAGACAGGGCACCTATCCATCTCCTCAGCAAGCCTGCAGGAAAAGTTGTAGGGGACATTACATGATCCCATACAGTTTCTCAAGTAAACGGACATCATAACGAATACTAAGGTCTTGCCTACAACAGAAGTCATGGGGACGTTTGTGTGAATTTAAAGTGCAACAACTATTCCACACTAACTTCCATGTAGAAGTTCTCATCGGCACTGAGAATGCCTGTTTGTGGATTAGATTAATCAGTTTCCGAAGTGCTTTAACAAACTACACAAGGGCACTCAGTGGAGAATCAATGTTCACATAGGGAGATAGCGAGAAGTAGTTACTCAGAAATAGCTATTCCAGGCTTTTTTGTAAACAAACTCTAAGGGGTAGAGTCATGGTTGCATGTGCAACCTTAGCTTTGGCAATTCATCACTTTTGCATACCTAAATATGCAGCTTTGTTTTTTCCATAGACAAAATTTACATTCTATCTTCTGAAATTTGGCCAGAAACCACTAGAACACCCTATTCTACAAAATATTTGGCCTTCTCCTAGCACTTTGCACAGGGGAAGAGAGCAAAAGAAAAGATCTACCTCCTCTTGTGAAGGATGGGAAAGACCAGCAATATGAGATGAGACAAGAGAAAATATTGCAAATGAAGAGTCACAGAGAAGTAAAATCTGGTATTCAAGCAAAAATTACCATGATTAATCCATTTTAATTTTTTTCTGGAACAAGACAGACTAATTTGTGCAAAGATGCTGAATCACTTAACCCAAGCCTGGTTAAGAGTAGAAGGAAAAAGTGAGACTGTCTGGATTAAAACCTCTTGATGCACAAGACAGAATTGTTGGCACTCTTCTCAGATACAGGCCGTCCTCCCAGGCCTGAAAGAAGGAGCCTGGACTAGAGCCAGATCACAAATAAACAAAGGCTCTTTTCAGAGTTTAAGGAAAATATATATCCAGCCAGAGCATAATTCCCAACAGCAGCAAGTCCTTCTTAGGAAGTGAAACAGGCAACTGTTGAATAAACAGTACAGCTAAAAAAAAAAAAAATGGAAAGCTTTTCTTGAAAGCTGAAGAGAGACAGGAAACAAAATTATAATGCAACAGGGCAACAGCATGTGGGGGATTCAAAGGCTGCTTCAAAGGCGCCTTTGGCATCATTTGCAACAGTGCAATAGAGGACCCTCTAAAGAAACTTCAGCCTTTACTTATATAAATTACAGCAATAAGAACACGAAACGCTGAACCAAGATGCTTCTGTCTTTGCAATTCTTTTCAGAGTGACAGAGACCCATCCCAGGCTCCCTAGAGAAATGGTTCTAAAACCTGGGCCAGTGGCCACGTCAACAGAGACCAAGGTAGTAGACGAAAACAGTACTATTGGGGTGGTACAGGCTTGAGTCACCACAACCGCTAGAAGTTATAATTGAGCCCATACCTCAGTTCAGCCTCCCAGGACTGTAGCACCCACAAGGCACGTGTAAAAAGGGAAGTTACAGAAGGAAGAAAATTCTATCCCTGGGCTTATCTTAAGCCAGTTTTACATGGAACCATTCATATTTTAGTTAGGATTCCATATGACTTTCTCAAGAAAACCTCCTGAACATGAACGGACAGCACTGAGAGCCCAGATGGACAGAATCTCTCAAAGTTCTCACCTCAGCCCTGTGTTAAATTTTACCTTTAAGCTTTAGACTGTTAAGTGTCATCATTGTTGGTTAGCAGACACATCATGCTACATGGCCATTGTTGGCAGAGCTTGAATGCCAGGAATTTCCATCCAATCTGACTGATCCAGCACTGCAAATGCACAGGCCTCACTACACAGTAACAGGTCAGTACCAAGAAGATTTTTTTACAGCTATACTGCCTACCCTCTCACCACGGTGCTTCAGGGAGGTTACAACCTTTTACCACTACTCTGCTCATTCTCCAGGAAGAGTGTGCGCATGAGTGTTTTGGTGGAGGTATGTTGGAAAGACTGGTTGAAGCAATGAGCGTTACACTTCAGTGTAAAAATGCTGAGATTTAAGCAATGAATTAGCAAGATTCATCTTTTCATTAAGATCTCTTCTGGAACAGTCCTGCTAGCTCTGTCTCCTGTTCTCTAAGTCTCATATTTGAGGTAACAGGCTAACTTACAATGTAACTGCACTAGCAAAAGAAATAATACAAGCAGACCAGAAGAGAAGGGAGCAGCATTCAGAGGTTGATAGATTCATGGAAGAGATGGTCATTTAGAAGCATTCTAAATGAGCTGACAGATGGGGAAAGGGAGGTTATTTCAGGCAAGCAGGGCAAGTTGGAAGAAGACATGAGACAGGGATAGATGAAGGAGATAAAAATAGTATTATGAGAAGTGGGAAGAACAAGTTAGACCCAAGCCCCATGGTTTTTATGAGCCCCATGGAACAACACAAGGACAGGTAGGTTTGTACCATAAGGTGCATAGCCTAGGGTCCATAGGGTGGAACTGAGAAGGGGTGACCAAATCATGGAAGGCATGTTAAAGCTGTTCAGTTTTCAAAGCCAATACCTGATGTCAGCATCGCAGGAGATACAACAATCCTTCCTATAGGCAGGCTAAAGTTTGAGAGAATTACATGGTATAGTACACAGCAGACAAGGTAAATGTGGTGTTTGATATCAGCTCAGCAAACCAATTTAATCCTTTCAACCCTTGCTCCAAGAGAATGAGAAAATCTCTGCAGGTTCTGTAAAATCAAACACGGTTCATAGCCCAGTCTTCTGGAATAGAAGAGATGTCAAGCAAAGCAGGGAAGAAACCCTGGGCACGAAGAGTGAGGTTTTCCTCAGTCCTTTCTATTACACCATTACTGGGCACTTGAAGGGACAAGAGAACTTTGGTGACCACAGGCACAACCATCTCAGACAACAGCTCTTCAAGAAAATACAGCAAACTGCAAGGGTGTTTGGAACATTAGTTTACCCACCACTCTGTGCTGAATGCCCAAGTAGCAGAGAGCTGAAACAAAATCAGCGTTTTTTCCCAAACTAACCTGTTAATGTTAGATTCCATGACACCCTGCTGCCTGGCTACTGATCACTAACACACCTTAGGATGGATCACCTGGGGACATCACAGCTACCAAAATCTCTTCTGGAGCAATGGAGTCTGAGCACAGGAGCTCAGGCCAGCAGTGGTTAAACAAAAAACTTTGTTAAAAAGAGCAAGCACTTCAAAACTTCTTTAAAATAAGATACTCTTCAAAACCAATGTGTTCTAGAGTGACGGCACTTCAGAGAGGTAGACAGCCGGGCTTCATGGGACTGGTGAAGAAACATCTGCACATTATAGGATTAGCTCGTTTTTTCCAAGCTTCTGCAATTCACTTCTTGATTAAACACACTGTCTGCACGGGAAAGTCTTGGCACCGAGTGCCTTCACTTAGCCAAGCCTGCTGGAACTGGAGAGATTCACAAGATAAGGTCTGGATCTGGAGCCAGTCTGGAACAACTAGGGCTCTCACTCGCCCCTTCATTCAGGCACAATGTCTATACCCCTTGACAAGCCACTGGGTATGCTAGGATCGTTTTTGTAATGTAGACTCAACTTTTGTGAGCCAGACAAGAAGTTCCCAGGCCTCTTCGAACAACAGATGTTGTGTCACCCAAGCTTCTGAGCTCACAAAATGAATTTTTTAGCTCCACAACATGCCATGAATAGAGTACTCAGAGCAGAGCTCCATTCTACCTTCAGAACCAACAAGTATTCATTCTCAAGTGGGAATATTTTAAAAGTCCTCTTAACTTTAAGAAAAAGTTATTTCAAATGTTCAAGCTACATTTCTAGTGAGAACTACCTAGTGAAGTGAAGAAACAGATTGACAGACTCAGATGCCACCTACTACAGGACAGGCCCAACAAAGAAAGTAACAGAACGCCACTCACCATCACCTACAGCCCCCAACTAAAACCTCTCCAGCACATCATCAAGGATCTACAACCTATCCTGAAGGACGATCCCTCACTGTCAGAGACCTTGGGAGACAGGCCAGTCCTCACTTACAGACAGCCCCCCAACCTGAAGCAAATACTCACTACACAACAAAAACACTAACCCAGGAACCAATCCCTGCAACAAACCCCATTGCTAACTCTGTCCACATATCTATTCAAGGGACATCATCATAGGACCTAACCACATCAGCCACACCATCAGGGGCTCGTTCACCTGCACACCTATCAATGGGATACATGCCATCCTGTGCCAGCAATGCCCGTCTGCCATGTACATTGGCCAAACCAGACAGTCTCTACGCAAAAGAATAAATGGACACAAATCAGACGTCAAGAATTGTAACATTCAAAAACTAGTAGAACACCACTTCAACCTCCCTGGACACTCAGACTTAAAAATGGTAATTCAACAAAAAAAACTGCAAAAACAGACTCCAACGAGAAACTGCAAAACTGGAATTAATTTGCAAACTAGACACCATCAAATTAGGCCTGAATACAGACTGGGAGTGGATGGGACACTACAAAAAGTAATTTTCCCTCTGCTGATACTCATACCTTCTCGTCAATTGTTGGAAATGGGCCACCTTGATTGCACTGGCCTCGTTAGTGCTACAAAAGTAATTTTCCCTCCCTTGGTATTCACACCTTCTTGTCAACTGTTGAGACTAGACCACTTCCACCTTAATTGAATTGGCTCATTAGCACTGAACCCACACTTGGTAAGGCAACTCCCATCTTTTCATGTGCTGGAATATATATATTCTGTTTACTGTTTTTTTTCACGCCATACATCTGATGAAGTGGCTTTTAGGCCACGAAAGCTTACACCCAAATAAATTTGTTAGTCTCTAAGGTGCCACAAGGACTCCTCATTGTTTTTGCTGATACAGACTAACACGGCTGTCACTCTGAGAACAGGGATGGTACCACATGCTCCATAGAAATTCTGTCGCCTCAGGTATTTGTGCACCATTGCTAGAAAGTTTACTGATCTGTACTAAATGATATTACTAAAACACAGATGCTGTTCTAGAAACAAAATAGGAATCAAATATGGTCTGGAACAAGGCAGATGTAATCTCCTCAGAAATAGCTACAAACCCGATTTCAATTTCATTGTTTTCACTATGCTCATTTTCCTTCCGATTACTTCCAAAAATGTAACCTCTTCTCATGTTAATTGTGTGGACACTTCTGCTTATGCTTCAATGCTTCATCCTCTCTTGGGAAGTGACTTTTGTATACAAATCACAAAAGCTACTCAGACAAAGTGCTGGAGATGATTAAGAGAGGCTAGGTTTAAATGTATACCTTAAGAGAACAGCAGATGTCTGCTGAATCATTTGTATACATTTTTACTTGGGTGTGGGTTAGTATATGCTTGCCATTAGAATCTTTAAGGAATTTACTATTTTTATATTTATGTTATACTTTTGATTATAGCTGGAAACTAAAGGAACTGGCACACAGAGTTTGGCTAAAGTTTACTCATTTAGTATGAGGGCAAAAGTTTAAGAAGTTTAGAAAAACTGCTAGAAAATTACAGATGTAATTACCTTATTTTCAGAAAAAATTGTGAACTAATGGAAAAATATATAACTTTCCTCAGACAGGAGAGCAGCAAGCCCTCTCCACAGTGTACCAGTAAGATACCACACAAAAAGACAGGAAAGGCACTTACATTATCCCCACACTCCAACAAAACCAATGTGACTAAAAAAACAATAGTTCAAGACAAAGCATTCCACAGACTAGTCAAAGGAACCAGGCAAAGAATGCCTCAGATAGGAAGAGGAGTGCCGAGCAGAGATATTTAGCTACGCTGCCTGGTCAGTCTTCAATACAAAATACATTGATACTGCAGCTAAGCACAGTAGTGCCCATTCTCTAATGGTGCATAAAGGGCATATAAAGAAAAGGAGTACTTGTGGCACCTTAGAGACTAACCAATTTATTAGAGCATAAGCTTTTGTGAGCTACAGCTCACTTCATCGGATGCATATCGTGGAAACTGCAGCAGACTTCATATATACACAGAGAATATGAAACAATACCTCCTCCCACCCCACTGTCCTGCTGGTAATAGCTTATCTAAAGTGATCATCAGGTGGGCCATTTCCAGCACAAATCCAGGTTTTCTCACCCTCCACCCCCCCACACAAATTCACTCTGCTGCTGGTGATAGCCCATCCAAAGTGACAACTCTTTACACAATGTGCATGACAATCAAGTTGGGCTATTTCCTGCACAAATCTAGGTTCTCTCACATCCCCCCCACCCCCATACACACACAAACTCACTCTCCTGCTGGTAATAGCTCATCCAAACTGACCACTCTTCAAGTTTAAATCCAAGTTAAACCAGAACATCTGGGGGGGGGGTAGGAAAAAACAAGAGGAAACAGGCTACCTTGCATAATGACTTAGCCACTCCCAGTCTCTATTTAAGCCTAAATTAATAGTATCCAATTTGCAAATGAATTCCAATTCAGCAGTTTCTCGCTGGATTCTGGATTTGAAGTTTTTTTGTTTTAAGATAGCGACCTTCATGTCTGTGATTGCGTGACCAGAGAGATTGAAGTGTTCTCCGACTGGTTTATGAATGTTATAATTCTTGACATCTGATTTGTGTCCATTTATTCTTTTACGTAGAGACTGTCCAGTTTGACCAATGTACATGGCAGAGGGGCATTGCTGGGCATATAGTAAACAGCAGCATTTACACTAAGAGAATCCCTCAGGATGGAAAGATTTACGTACTACTCATTTCCTTGGAGCCTAATAATTAGCATAGCTTCATATATTTATACACAAACCTATACGGTGGTCAGAACTAGCATTCTTACAGACGATAGCACTGGTATTGTCTACCACAATTTCAGGCTTGGAACAGGAAATTCACAACATATTTACCTGCCACTTGATCTTTTCTAAGGTTATATGCATAAGACCGTAAGAGCGGCCATACTGGGTCAAACCAAAGGTCCATCTAGTCCAGCATCCTGTCTGCCGACAGTGGCCAATGCCAGGTGCCCCAGAGGGAATGAACAGAACAGGTAATCAAGTGATGCCTTCCCTGTTGCCCATACCCAGCTTCTGGCAAACAGAGGCTAGGGACACCATCCCTGCCCATCCTGGCTAATGAGCATTGATGGACCTATCCTCCGTGAACTTATCTAGTTCTTTTTTGAATTTTTATAGTCTTGGCCTTCACAGATCCTGTTTTGTTTTAAACCTGCTGCCTATTAATTTCATTTGGTGACCCCTAGTTCTTGTGAGGAGTGAAACAAGATTTCCTTATTTACTTTCTCCACACCAGTCATGATTTTATAGACTTCAATCACATTCCCACTTTAGTCGTCTCTTTTCCAAGCTGAAAAGTCCCAGTCTTATTAATCGCTCCTCATATGGAAGCCGTTCCATACCCCTAATCATTTTTGTTGCCCTTTTCTGAACCTTTTCCAGTTCCAATAGATCTCTTTTGAGATGGGGCGACCACATCTGCACACTGTATTCAAGATGTGGGCATACCATGGATTTATAGAGAGGCAACATATTTTCTGTCTTATTATCTCTCCCTTTCTTAAGGATTCCCAACATTGTTTGCTTTTTTAACTGCTGCTGCACACTGAGCGGACATTTAATACGTCTGCAATAATTTCCATTAGTTGGTCACTCACCGCCCCTCACACAAGCACTGCCGTTCCCAAGTTAGCTTGCCAGGCCTATAGCCAGGCTGCAAATTAGAAGATTGTTTCTAACCATCAGAGGAGTGAGGTTCAGGAACAGCCTCCCAATAGGAGTAGCGAGAGCAAAACACCTAACTAGTTTCAAGATGGAGACTGCTAAGTTTATGAACATTATATGACGGGGTTGCCAGCAATAGCAGAAGGCTGGACTCAACAACCCGGAAGGTCCTTTCCAGTTCTGTGCTCCTTGAGCACGTCCAGTATTGCAACACCCAAACTTCACACACTTACACTAAATAACTGCCTAACTTTACCAGTGTAGGCGCTGCCATTTTCTTTGTTGCATTATCCCTGAATTGCACCTCATCTGAAACTAGATCGTAAGTTCTCAGGGCAGGGACCATGGGAGGTGCTTGGCAAAATAATACGTGCTTCAAAATAATAAATAGCAGCAACCAAGCAGTAACTGGAGAGGGGAAGCTGAAGAAATGACATCGGTGTTTCTCTAGCTACAGCTGAAGAAATGACATCAGTGTTTCTCTAGCTACAGTTGGCCCATCTATCTGCTAGCAGAGATGAAAGACCAGCCCATCTGGTGATAATTGCTGCACTGAAGGGCAGAAGTGTTCAATAAAGTTGGAAAGGATAGAAGCAATAGCAATTCTCCAACAGAGATTTCTGCAGCAAAGATAGATCTGTTTGAACCTGCCATAACCCAACGGAGGGCTATTTAAGAATATATTCCTAAAATAGCGACAAAAAGGGATGGCCAGGTCAGAGCTCTGTTCCAGGCCATGCAGAAGAGCTGGATTCAATTCCTGTTTCAATTTCAGCCTCACACACTGAAACCAGCACACTAATGTTGATCAAGTCAGTTTGATCAAGTCAGCTGTCTGTTTCCCAAAAATCCATTGCCCTCAATGTGCTGATAAAAATCAAACCTGATAGATTAGCAAGTACCCACAAAATTTAAAAGTACTGAGCATTTAGATTAGACTGCCGTTAATGCAAGTGATTAATGCAAAAACTAACTAGATTTAAAAAATTAGTTGCGATTAATCACAGGTTTATGTATTACTGTTAAAGCAAACGACTATAGTATCCATGCAGCATCAATCAGGTGTGTCGTGACTCCAAGATAGCTGTGATCACTCAAGGATGTCCAGTGATCATCAACCAAAGCAAATAGCTAGTGCATTTTTCAGAAGCACCAAACTTGTAGTCTTTTCATTGTGATATAGGTCGTGTGTCCCTGATGCAATGGTTCCTCAGGAGGGCAGGGTGTATGACTGACTGGAAGACGCAATTTGAACACCACCTCTTAGCCCTCTCATTTACAAAATGAGTGGTCTGCAGTCCATAGCTATCCACTTTGCAATACCATTGGTTAAGCTGTTGTACTTTGTTTGATCCATGAGATTGCAGCAACCCTGAAACTCTTAAGTGTACTCTGTCGCAGCTGGCAGGATTTATTTGCAGTCGGTGGGTTACCTGTAGCACAAGAACTGGAGGTGAAAGCATGTTTAGCGCATAGGTGGTACTGAAGACTCAGAGTACTTCAATGGTATTGGAATTCAGCCTTGCAATGGCTACAGATAACCATCTCTTTAACCAGAGAACCATCTGGAAGTTTTTATAAATAAACTTCCCATTCAAAAGACCTGAACTTTTGCTGATTTGCTCCATTAGCTTTTTCTGATATTTAATCACTCCACATCAGGAGAACACAGTAGAACTGTGACAGTGTCCGCCAAGTGATGAAGTACTGTAAGTGAAGAGGGTCAAAACAGAGGTGTGTGATTAACACTGGTTTAAAAAAAATAATGTGTTCACTGTGATGATTTAACAGCCCATAAAAAATAATAATTCTGTAAGTTGCGCTTTCATGATAAAGAAATTGCACTACAGTACTTGTATGAGGTGAATTCAAAAATACAACTACTTTTGTTTATCTTTTTACAATGCAAATATTTGTAATCAAAATAAAAACTGAGCATGGTGCATTTTGTATTTGTGTTGTAACTGAAAACCGCATATTTGAAAATGTAGAAAAATCAAAAAATATAAATTTAATATACAAATTGGTATTCGGTTTAACAGTGCAAATAGAACTGCAACTAATTTTTTTAATCTCGTGATTAATGACAATTTTTTAAATCATTTGACATCCCCTAATTTAGATTAATAATTCTATTTAAAACAATTTTATATTTACTTGTGGGATGAAACACATTGTTTTCCATTGATTGTAAATAAACTAATATAACCAATGTTAAAGGTGCAAATTTAGGCCAAAGTAATTAGCATGACAGGACAACCATCTCCCAATAAGCACAGTGTCTACTTACTGCTGGTTCTACTTGAGTTCGGTCTGCAATGTCAATATGGACAACTTCAACACTCTTCCACGTGTTTGGATCCAAGTCGTGCACCTGCAATGGGGAGAAGAAGGGACTTTACCCTGTGTCGCCTTATTGCGGCACTGCATTAGTTCTGTATTACGCAGATTTTTCTGAGTTCTACAGAAATGGACAGTTTTCTTAGAATCATCTGGGGAATACACTCCGAAGTTACCATTTATTTAATTAAGTGATTCTGAAGCTAGTTGTAGCTTTATTAAACCTTCAGTTCTGTGCTTTCAGAGGAGTTTGGTTTTAAGACTAAATTGTATTCTTCTGTCACTTTCTTTACAGATAATGACATCAAACACTGTAATTAGAATCATTACACATTCAATAGGCTAGGCAGATGTTTTAGTGAGCAACTTTCACATAAAGCTCTGAAATGCAAGTGATCCAGTTATTAGTAACCTGCCATACGTCAAATGAGTTCATTAGAGACCCCAGCACATTTTGAAGTTTGTTAGCCATATACTGTTTTGAAATGTATCCATTAAAATTTCTCTCAAAAGACGTGACCTAATGCAAACCAAAGGGCCCAGATACATAGCATGTGTCATATACATATAGCTGTTAGCCATAGATACACTTCAGATTAAGCACAAGCAGAATTGTCTGGGAACACTTTTTACTTTCTATTTTCACTAGCATAAGTCATCCCCTCTGCAGGTTTCTAGCCTGCGTAAAAAACAAGGGTCCAGGCAAGTCATCCAAACACTGAAAATGGACAATTATATTTGTCTAGGGGCCCACCATTAGTATCTGGTTACTCTTTCATTAGAGAAGAGAAAGGGGACAGCCCAAATCACGCACCACCGTACTGGCACTGAACCAGCTACACTGAGAGGGACCAATCCAGGATATTTCCAGACAGAAAATTAGCTGAAAAAAGGAATTTCAATATGAAACATTAATAAAATGCTTGAACAAAGAGGACTGAGTGTATGCCTTCAAAGTGACCAGTATAATTCATTTAAAACCCTTGCTGGAGCAGCTGGAATAGGAGACATCCAGGATAAGAAGTTTCTTTGAACAAGTGTTCAGGAGCTATATCTAGGGTAGTTATACAATTCCCATTCACTGAATGATCTGAAGATCTCTTAAGCTTTGAAAATAAATAAAAACATCTCCCTTTCTCTAACCTCTTCCTTCCACGCCTGTAGGAGAAATAGCTTCACTGGTTTAGAGGAGTAGTTTTTATTATTTATTGGAGGGAGGCTGCCTTCCTTTAAGCATCAACTATCGGCCACAGCCAGAAAAGGGATATTGGTCCATCAGGTTCAATGTGTGCAGTAAGTATGGCAAACGCTGGGTTACTACTGGACCCTGACTTACATTTTCTGATGTCCCCAAGTCTGGTTTATGCCAGGTCTCGATTTTTATGAAGAAGTCATCTTTCATATATTCATTCTGTAAAAAAACAAAACCAAGCAGCAGAAGGGTGACTGTTTTTTCCCCTTTTAAATCTTACATTTAACAACTTCATTTCTCCACCAGAGGAGGCACTGTAGGCCTAGCAACTTTGCTTCCGATTTTAACTCTGATAGGAACAGAAATAGAGGCCTCACTACTGCACATGGAAACAGACAAGTTTAGATGTCCTACACCTCAACCTGAAATATTGGTTAGAGCATAAGCAGTAACTTGAACGATGGCCATTTGGTAAATCTAGATACCCAGGACACCTACCCATACAAATATGGAGAATTTGTAAACACTTCAGTTGGACTCTTCCAAGTGGTTTCAGTATCCCCCAACCCATGTCACAGCAAGTTTTCTATTTCTTCTAAAGTCAGGATTTTATTTATTAAGACTGACTATGACAGACGTCTTAACAAAAGGTCCCATGCAAAAATACTATTCTGCTGTGGGGTCTTTCCTGCAGTACTAAAATGTAGGAAATGTCCCAAAAGAATTTTCAATTTTATTTTTTAATATTCCGTGAGTTAATGCTAAAATCCAGGGAACATGAAATTTAACATAACAAAGCTAATCATGGCAAATAGTCCTGTGGCACCTTATAGACTAACAGACGTATTGGAGCATAGGCTTTCATGAGTGAATGTCCACATCGTCGGATGATGTAGTGGAAATTTCCAGTGGCAGGTAGAAATATGCAAGCAAGAATCTGCCTAATCATGAAACTCCACCTAACAGACAAATTTCCACACCCTCCTCCACCCCCCTCGAGTAGCAAGGAAAGCAGTTACTGATACAAAGTGAAAGCATGCACTTGCATGCATGTATGCGTGTACACATACTGCGATTGGTCAAGCTAAACCTGATTTACAGCCCCATCTGCAACTCCTTGTATAGCTGGTCTCTAGTGAGAGCTGAGCTGTTTTCATAGAATGTCCACAGTGGTGATTCCACAATAAATTCAGATTCAGAAATGAAATCTGCTTGACAGAGAGCAGGTCAAGCAATTTAACATTACTTCCAGCTAATAAAAATATTAGAAAGGAGGCAAGGCACTTTACAAAAACTAAAAAACAGTCTTTGAAGAGACACTTACCATTATGACAAGCACGAGTTTCAAATTTAAGTCATTAAGTGATACCAATCCAGATTCTGGGTTAGCCCATTCACCAATCAGGAATAGGAATTTTTGAACATGAGCCAGTCTTATTACCCAGCTATTCGCACAGTCAAGGAACCCTATAAATTTGACCTGTGATCCTTCATCATACTGCCTCAAAAGAGCTGACTTTTCAGACTAACTGCCTACTGGTAAGACTGAAAAAAGTTTGGCAAATGAAGGAGTTTCATTTGTCAGGGAAAAAAAATACTTTTTACATTACAGCTATTACCTTGGATGTCAGTTTCACAAAGAACTATGAAGTGTTGTCATGGATTACATAAAAGGACTATAGAAGTGGAGCTTGAGTTAATGTGAGCTTCCCAATGAGAATGTCTGGTCCCTCAAATCATTCCCAAATTCCCAGCCCTTCTCTGTAACAGAAAGCTTAACTCACTCCATGCTGGATTACCCATCATCTGCTCCAGGGATGATAGGATGCCCTCACCTCAATGTTTTACAAACGTTTTAGCTCTCCATGTGGAGGAAAGGTTGGGCTGTGAGTTCTGACAGTATCAGTGTTATCGCTGTAGGCAGGATCCATTATATTTGCAGATGCTGGCAGGGTGTATTTCTGCCAAGTATCCCAGGGTCAATTGACTAATTTCAAGCTACAGTGGCTATATACTATAGAAGAGACCAAAAACTGATTTACACATTACAACAGTTTTTAACAATGAGAAGGGCTTTTTTGTTTGATATTAGCTCAATGTTTAAATACCCACTGGTGTCATTCCTACTCTGACTAATCCAGCTTTAACACACTGGTTTATAATGTTGCAGGATGGGCCAAACTAGAGTCACAAAGGAAGTTGCTCATTTATAGAAATCTAACTTTCATTTAAAATTCACTTTACTGCATTGCCAAATTTGGGCCAAATTTGCAAAGTGATGCAGGAGGTTACACAAATTCCCATTAAATTATGATAGCAGTTGTGTGTCCGTTTCATTAAACCATTACCACTTTGGATACTAACTTTGCTCAGTGCAATGACACTGTTTTGAGCATTTCTTGTCTATATCTACAGAAGAGACTTCTGAGTTCTTGGGCACTACATAATAAATCAAATGAGGAAGTGCTAATCTTTTCCCTTTCTACAGCTACACTCAACTTGAATGAAAATTCAGCAGCTGGCTCTGGGGTGGAACCACAGCAAGAACTGCCACTCCAGACTAGACTTGTGCTCCATCTAATTCAGTATTCTGTCTCCTGGAAGTTCAAAGACCCAAGTATTTTCCACCTCTAAATTCAGTGAGTGACTCCAACAGAGGAGATGCATAAATACAGTAGGCTAATTTGGCCTTATGCAGGGAACAGAGTATCATAGTTCAGATAACGCTATATATACACTGATTCAGGCATTATTGGAGGTTTTACCCTTCTCAAAGACTATGGTGAAAACTAAAGCTTCCTATGAGGGATTGCTGGGGGATGTTTTAGGCTGGGTGGTTTTTTCACTTCAGCTTCAGGAAGAGGTTATGTACTTGCATTTTGGACACACAATCGGCATTCCTCAGCACCAGCCTTCACAGAAGGACCACTGAACTAGAGAAAGCCTGCATCCCTCTGACTATCCTTGAGAGTACTTACCACTTTCTGGTAGAAAGAAAGCTCCTCCAGAGACATTGGCTATCAATTTCAAACAGGTCACATGCCCAGACCCTGCCATAATTGCCTGGAGAGTGTTTGATGCAATAGGGCAAAGCTAGTCTGCTATGCTAAGCTGAAGGAAAGTAGACCCCAAGGCACTTTCTTCCCTTTCCTGGATAGCTTCCTGTGGAACTCTTGCCATTTTAAACTATATATTCACAGCTATTAAATCATTTGGCTGTGGTGTACTGTTCCAGTATCAGGAATTATGAAGAGCAGCGTGAGTGATGAGAGCAGAACAAGAGAATAAGGAAGAGAAGTAGTGGCAAGTATAGGATCTGAAAATTCTGATTTCTGACTGGTGGAATCTTACCTAATCAGTAAACCAGAGTCTGGATTGGCAGATATGCAGCATCAGAAAGTCAGTTATAACTTTAATAACCAAGAGCCACATTAAAACACATTTCATAAACAAATAATAATCCAGGTACTCACCGTCACAACTGAAAGCCAGAGGGACATGCAACGAAAAGGAAAAGAAGGCATTCAAAATAGTGTTAATATGTGCAACAGGTCTGTCACAAAAGTCTTAACTCTAAAGCAATCTGTAATACAGATTGAGTTATATACAGAAGGTATAACAATTGCTCATTAAAAACGCCTTGTTCAATAAGATAACCCCACAATAAAACCATTCATCAACATACTTCTGTGAAACAATTTGTTAATGTTAAAGATGAAGTATGCTTTAAGGTATTTTAAACACTGAAACAAGACGGGCCAAAAAATATAAAAAAGGGACAGGATTCTTGAAATTTAAAGAAATCAAAGCTTCAGAAATGGAATATGGTGAATGCATCTCCTTTACGCAACTTCCTCCTCTAAAGACCAAAGCGTTTTCTGGACAGTAAACATGAATAGTGCATCAGATCAAAGGAACTTTGATTGCTATCTACAATTGTCATTTTTAACCTTTACATTCATCCTTTGCAGAAGCTTTTAGGGACTGTAAATTATGTCTCTTTCCTAACAAGTTTTATCCTGGATTTGGAAAGAGACATTAGTCAGACTCTTTAGTCTGGTACTGGAGACATCATGCACAGCACACAATTATGTTTTGGGACTAGAATCTGCTGGTAACTTTTGTCGTCTTTCATGGCTGCATAGCTCAGCCAGAGTAGGTTTGCCAAAAAGTGACCTGTAAGGTATTTTCCACCCAATTACAAAACTTTGGGGCCTAAACCACTTGATAGCATCTCTAAGCAGTATGGCAAAAAGGTAAGAATCAATTCAGAGCAAGCTTACTTGTTCTACAATATGGATATGCATTCCAAGCCTTTTCATGGAATACCAAGGAGCCTTCTGGAGCAATCATCCTTACAAACCCAGGAACTTTACTGTGAAGAGCAAAATAGTGTATGTTTGTTACAGCTCTGCCAACTGAATGAGATTCCACAATGATTTCTAGCAATCTAATTGAAAAGGCACTTTTTTTACCCAAGCATATTAAAAATTATGATGCACAAGCAATCAGTTTAATTTGTATGAACTGCAATAATGTTCCCATTCCCAAAGTAATGGACTCAATTAAACATTTTCAGCAGCATGATCTCAATCATAAGTTTAGTTTAGCTTTCCTTTCTCTTCAACTACCGTAAACACCATTGTCTAAAGAAACTCTGCTCTAAGGTTCTGGTCTGTTGATCTCTCTAGCAGCATGACATGACATAGATGAAGTCATGTAGCTCAGTTAGCTCTGATCTAGAACCTGGATAGGAATCAATTAAATTATCCCAGTTATGTCTTAAGTAAATTTTGATTCTTAGTATAGGAATTGTCAGGCCTGAGTAAACCTAAGGCCCACCTAATCCAGAATTCTCTCCCCAAGAGTGGTCAGACCAGATGCTTCAGAGAAAAGTACAGAAACCCCATAAAGATAAGTTTTTCTGAACCCCAGGCAACTGGTGATTGGTTTATGCCCTGAAACAGGAGAGATTCTATCTACAGTTGTGGTTCTCATTATCCATAATGGATCAGGAATAGCTCCAACACTAAAACGTTTATTTCTTTTTTTGAAGACTGCGAGTTTGTAGCTTATAAAATTGTAATCAGTGGTACAGACTTAAGGTAGTTATAGTACAGACATCTGCACTCAGCTCTGCCCATGCACTTAAAGAATGGCCTGCAACAACCTTCCAGGAATTAGTTGTTCCTTTTCACATCAACTGATCCCACATAGCAGATAATGATTACTCACAAATGCCATGTTATGTGGTTAGATTGCTACCTCTTGCAACTCAAGTTAGGATTTTATCTGATTTCTTGAGGAGAAAGAAATTACTGCTTAAGATGGCAATTGAACCTATGGCCTGCTTTAATTCCTTATCATTTCACTACCTCTAGTGTTTGATGATACCCAGTTCCTGAACAGATTCCCTTTAAAATGGAGAATATTTTCAGTGTCCCATGCCCTATTAGATCAAGAAAGCAAGCTGAAAAGTCAGTGGGGCTAGACTGGAGAAAAGAATGAAGGGGCCAAGAACAAGGCCAGCAACCCATGCTGAAGTCCAACACTCAGGACAATCATTCAAGGTTCTTTCTACCTCAAATGGAATGGAAAAGTCATCTTTTCCCTAAAGAATGGCTGGTAAGTAAAGATCACCTCTTCAACATGATTGTAGAGTTAGTGAGTTCACACTTCAATAGGTACGACTGGTGACTGACCAGATGGAGAGATCCAGAACAAATGGCAAAATAATGTATTGTTATTTTCAAATATTCAACCTTAATGCTTGAAACAGATTTAAATGGGCCAGCCAGAGCCAACCCAACAAAAATATTCTAACAACTTCACAGTAGCCACAGCAACCCTGTACATTAAGTTCCAGATATAATTTTCCATATGCTTGTAGTTAGCTCCAACAGATCAGCTCATGTTTTGGCTCATGCTGCCAAGCTGGAACCTCTGTTTGGCAATAAAAAAAAAATTATCTGACATGAACAAGTTTAATCTTGAATAGGAAAACACTGATTGATAGCAAACATGAGATTTCAGTATTTAAAGTGAATAGATAAGGTATTACTTACTACACTTTATGACCAAATTATTCTAATTAGCAGAAAAAAGAACGAGGAGTACTTTGTAGCACCTTAGAGACTAACATTTATTTGGGCATAAGCTTTTGTGGGCTAAAACTTACCTGATGAAGTGGGTTTTAGCTCACAAAAGCTTATGCCCAAATAAATGTTAGTCTCTAAGTGCTACAAAGGACTCCTCGTTCTTTTTGCTGATACACACTAACACGGCTACCACTCTGAAATCTAATTAGAGACATGAAGATCTGGCTATCCTAACATTTGGGTAACTTCAGTTGATGTATAATTTACACTGAATAGTGCCTGTACCACACTCTTCCACCCAAGGATCAGATGTGAACCAGCCGAACAACATTTATTTGATTTATATACAAAAGATACACACATCCCAAGCTCTATGCACCATTGACAAACACAAAAGCCACATAAAAAGACTGGACCAGTAGCTGCTCCTCACTCCACACTAGAAAAACAACAAATCAAAGACTGAATTAAAATTTGACAAATAGTCACCACTCCCACCTTTACGATAAACATTAGCTCTTCTCATACCCCTCCTTCCCCAAATGCCTAGGTAGCACAAGCTGGAGAACAACATATCTGGCTATTTAAGAAATGCATTCACCACTTCAGGACCCTGTGAGCAGCTCCCTCTTTTAAACCAAAGGGGTTCCTGCTTTGGCTCTCTGCTGGGAGTGACATCTCATTTTGCCGTCACCTCAGTCTCCCACAGACACTGAATCAGGCATTGGACAGCACCGGCTGGGTCAAATGAGAAAGCACACAACATATTGAAATACCCCTTATTAACACCCCTCCCCCACCACTGATTCAATGTAGGTCTTGAACTGTCAGGGAGATAAAATTGAAATCTGTTTGATTCCACATGGGAGCACTCTTGGGGATGATGAACAAGGATTCATCCTCCTCCCTTGGGAATGGTCAGCAACCTGAGAGAAGTCATATCCACTCCCTCTGCACGCAAGTCAGCAACACCTCATAATCAATGGTAGTGAAAGCCAATGATAGAAAATATCTCCAATGGACAATGGATCTTCATTCATTGCCAGGAGACCTTCAACAACATCCACCAGTGTAATCTCTGCATTGTGCCCAGGTCTGACAAGGAGATCTGCAGCCTTCCCCGCTGTTATTGCCTCACCCTAGTTTGTCTATTGTTCCTGTGCCTTCAGTTTGCCTTTCCCCTTTCCATTTAGAGTACAATCCTTCAAATATAATATACCTTCCTGTCTAAGGGATATTCCCATTCAGAGATTAATATGCACTAGGACATACCTAACTCTACATTTAATTTAATGAATGTGTGTGCACTTGCAAAAGTGCCTTTGGGTTTTTCACTTTTTAAGGAGTTTGTCAAACAGAAGAAGTTATTCATGAATAATTTCTTCATGAATTGATGGAATAGAGTTAGCTAAATTATTGGAGTTTTGCTCAACCAGCTCTAGTTTTAAGTATGTAAAATACTGAAGTTTAAACATAGGAATTACATCCTCATGTATCACAGAAAGTGGCTATTATACATTATACTCCTGGGGGAATTTTGCAACAAAAAATTAAAAACTCTGCATCAAAAAATTTAAAACAAAAAACAAAAAAAACCCCAAAACTCTGTACACAATATTTTAAAATTCTTCAAAATTCTGCACATTTTATTTGTCAAAACACCACAATATAATCACTCCAGTTTCAATTATTTTGGTTATTTATTTCAAAATACCTGTCAACAAGTATGTCAACAATACAGACAACAGCAAAAAAGATTCCCACAGGGGTAGACAGTTAACAACCCAGTCGGGAGTGCTCGAGGGGGCTGTGTTGGGCCCGCAGAGATCAGCCGCAAGGCACCGCCCCAGGCCCCAGCACACCCAGAGCCTTTACTCCCCGCAGTTTCTTTACTGTCCCACCAGGGGACGTGTTGTGATACAGCCCTGCCCTCCCTCACCCTTTGCCAAAGCTGGTTGGTTCTCCCAGGCCCTCTCCCATCCTGGGAGAATGAGGATCAAGCAGAGCGTGCAGCCTCCAGCCCTCCCAGGCTGGGCGATCTGCTCACTTTGAGCTGGGCTCCGCAGAGTCCAGCGGCCCCTAGTGGCAGCCAGAAATTCTGCAGGGTAAACAGGGAGTTCCGCTAAATTCTGCATTGCACAGCAGCGCAGAATTCCCCAGGAATAATATAATCTGAGAGAACCAGATCAAAAAGTTAAACGTTACTGAGTTCCAGATCTCTTTTAAAAAAGATAATACATATTCTTAAAACATGTGAGCTCAGTGAACTAACTGGAAAGCTGTAAGAAACCCCACATTAAAAGCAGTCTATAAACAAGTCATACTCTAATGACCCAAGTTAAGACTTCTTATTTAATACACATCTCTAAATCACTTAGTTCCGAAATACTATTGTGACAGGGGCTCTAGAAATAGGACAGGCCAGCTGGGAGGCTCATGTTCATAATTTTTTGCAGGAACAAAAGAAGAAGAGCAGTTTAAACAATTACAAGAGAGCTGAAAATTCTGATTTCTTGTAAAATGGTAAACTAGATATAGTAAGCCATGCAAAACAACACCAGTGATTATCATGCTGAGTAGTCCAACAGAAAATAAGGGAGGAGGGCTTCACTCCTCAAACTTTGGTGAGCAAACTCCGCACAAGTCAATTTCTACTAGCTACACCACAAAATTGTAGCAACACACTTAACTACCAGTATCTTAATTTTAAACTGAAGTAGAACACGTACAGCTTCCTGACGAAATGAAGCCCTGGCACATCTCCATTACCAATTTGTACTGCATACACCTACCAAATTAAACACTAGCACAAAACATGGGCTTAGTTGAATCCCATATCCACTTTAGGTAAGGAAAATGAAAGACAACCAAGGAGGAATTTCTTAGGTCAGAAAGTTATATTCCTAACTTTGAAAACGTTGACATTACCAATCACAGAAAACTAGAAGGAGGTTCTGTTCAACAATCCATTTCTTGTTAGTCAGTTTTTTCTAGGTCTTAACTACAACCTTCTGTTCTATATTATTTAAGCCTTCAAAGAAAACCGTAATAGATACAGAACTATACTCTTTGGTCCACTGGACAGTCTGTTTACAGTACTGACAAGATCAAAATAGATCAGGGGTCCCAGCAGCTGTAGCAAGATTCCAGCAACAACTTTAATAGGCAAATATTAATGAACATTTCCCATTCAAGAGTAGAAGTGGAAGACAACTGTAGCCAAGATATTAAACCACTTTTTATACTAGACACATCACACTGGTGCATGTGTATCAAAAGAGTAAGCAAGAAAATGACCTCAGAGGAACTCCTCTTCCATAATTGTAAAAAGAAGAGAACATAGCTCACTGGTAGCAAATATGGCCCAATTTCAGGAACAGTCCAGGGACCTGTAGCCTGGCTGAGGTAGTGCTCACATCGCACAGGGAAAGGCATCAAGTAAAGTCTTGTCAAAAATATATGTTGGTGGCGATATCCTGCTGCCATGAATTTCTTCACTAACCAAAGCACAGGCCGAAGTATCACAAGCTTTGGGAAAACTCATGTATTTAACATCAGCAATTTGATGAGCTGTATAAAACAGCAGAAAAGTCTCCTCTGAATTAAGTGCCTAAAACTATTTTTTGATGTCCAGACCCATTTTATGGTGTGCTCTTCTTCTTCCCCATTACCCTTCATAAAATTCCAAACTGGCTCTAAATATTTCCTGGACAAGACTGCAGTGTATTGTACTTTTACATAATAAAAATAGGAGCTGGGAAATCATGGGTCAGTAATTCCCCCACAGAAAGAACCCAAATAGATCCCTTACCTCTTTAAGTGATAGATTTTGTGGGTATACTGTCCCTTTTCACTATCCTTTTCATAAGGCTCATTCTTTAAGACTTGAATTCCTTCACCACCTCCTGTTTCATTTTTACTAGCTTCTGCCACAGAGTAAAGTTGCCCAACTTGATACTGAAATTAAGAGATACAAAATTTCAACGTTAAAATGGGACAGAGGAAAACTGTTTAGTGTGTCAGAATTTAGATATTTCAATTTGACCAGAGAACTTTGTATGGACATAATTACATGCAAGCAAACTGACACTTTAGTATAAGGAAAGTGCACACTAGAGAATGACAAAATATTGGAAAAGTATGTCTAATGGATCATGAAAACAGGCTCTGTGATCTATTTGTTTTGTTCCACATTAATACAACAGCATACAATCTTGGGCCTCACTAGACAGATCAAGAATTTTATTCTTTGTGCTATTAATTTTCCATGATACCCAAGAGAACTACAAAACACTATTTCTGTTCTGGCAAAAGACATGCAAGTATGACTATTTAAGTGTTTTTAGTTTAGTAAAATTGTGAAATGATTAGTTTTATTTCCAGTGTTGCAGCTTTAACATGCACACAGTTACTCAAGAGGTCAGTACACATGTATATAACACAGCTTTCTTTGGAGAAAGCTATTTAGGTGGATGGAACTAGCTACCAGAAGGTAAACGAAAGAGGCTGCATTTCCCCTTAGAACAGGAAGTTTTCTGTTCAACTTGGGGGAGTGAGCTTTACTTAAGTGCATTTCAGTGCCATTTAAATCCTCAGTTTCAGACACTTAAAGAGTGTCCCTATCCCTGTTTTATGGGGGACAGAACTATATTAGCTGGAGTCACACAATGCCTGATCAGCAGGAAGTTTCTGCAGCAATGAAGAGATTTACAATTTCCTTTTCTTGATCATAAGCACTGGATTGACTTGGAAGCAGCTAAAGTTTCTTGACCTGTAGTCATTTGTCTGCTTTGAAGTTCACTGAGCTGAGACAAGTTTGTTCTGCCTCACTGATGGGACAGTATCTCACATCTGGTAGACTAGTGGACGCACAGCACCGAACCAACATTTGGATCCCGGCTAATCAGTTTTTAAAATAAGACCACAAAGCCCAACTAGAAAGGTAGAGAGTACATACCTCTTGCACTGAGCATGGTAAAACCACTCGGCTGAAAGAGAAAAGGAACAAACTGAATGTATAAAATAAGCATCTAAATAGTCAGCCATCTGTTCCACAGATATTCATAAAAATGGCAGAATCAATTATGTTCATTGACCTTTTATAAAATACTAGGCAGACAGTAAAATTACATAAGTAGAAAGTAATCAACCAAGTACAACCCCATGTTAAACACTTGTTATAAGGCAAAAGGTTCAAGTGGTTGAAGCAGGGGAGGAGTAAGGAGACCCAAGAATTATATCCAGCTCTGCTATTGACATGAAGTGACCCCTCAGGCAAGTCACTTCAGAGAGTCAGCGTTTAAGGCAATGAAGGACGGTCCAATCATTTAGTCTGACCTCCTGTACGTCTCAGGCCACCACCGCCCCCCAGCACTCATGGACCTCAGTTTCCTCATCTGTAAAACAGGAATGAAGATTTTGTACAGTACCTTGAGATCCCTGAATTACTACTGCTGATGCAAAGCAAGGGCTTGTCTACACTAGCCATTTACAGCACTGCAACTTCCACGCTGAGGGGTGTGAAAACACCCCCCCCCTCCGAGTGCAACAAGTTTCAGCACTGAAAAGCACCAGTGCAGACAGTGCTCAGCACTGGTAGCTGCGCCCCTCACGGAGGTGGCTTTTTAGAGCGCTAGGAGAGCTTTCCCCCAGCACTGCGCCGTGACCGCACAGGCACATCAAAGCGCTTCAGCGTTGCCAGCGCAGACTAGCCCTACGATAATGAATGAGAGCGACCACAAATCTGAGCGCACTGCATTTCTTTCATTATTGCAACTGTTAAGTACTCATTACTAAAAGTAAATACAGATCGCCCTCCACTGAATTTGGGAGAGCAAAGGGTGCGTACGACTGGGCAGGTACTTTACATACAGTGTTGATACATCTAATATAGCAGACTTAAAAATCACAAATATCAGGAAATGTTAATATTTCAACAGCAACAATCAAGCTTCTGTAATACAGTATTTACTAATTCTGTTTTACACTAAAAGCACATGTGCAATAGGCCAACTTAACGCTGTAAAAACCTTAAAAATCACAATTATCGGGAATGAAGAAATTACCTAAGAATTGACCAACTTAATATTGCATTAAGAAATCTGCATTTTTTTTAAAAGGTTTGTTTTTCCCAAGAAAATGGGATGGGAGAATTTTCTGTATTTAAACACTAAACTAACGAAGTGTATATGGAAAGACGACAGAGATTAATGCCCCATTTTTGTTGCTCCTAATTTTGGCCACACTGTCAAACTGGGTTAATAAAACTACATCACATCAGTTGCCGCTGGGAAGAGCTGCATCTCTGCAACAGAATGGCACAATTTTCCTGTAAGTAAAAGCTTGTATTTGTAGAATGCAGGAACGGTTGCACACCCATCAAAGACTCTATTATTTTTTTGCCACTCACAACTTTTTCTTGCTCCAAATGTTAAGACACTTTTTGGGCTGAGGAGTTTTCAGTTAGACACTTGCAAACGTTTTTAAATACAAAATGCCCCAGCTACAGCTTCTGTGCCTGCATAAGCCTCCAGTAAGGCAGAATTTTGCAGTGATGCCACAAGGGAGGGCGGGGAGGGCTGAGATTCAAAAGTCTTTGCTTCAATTTTAGCTTCACACCATGCATACTTAGAAATGGTTTATAATTACTTATAAAAATTATTTCTCCTTTGCCTCAACCCCACAACAAGCTAGGATTTTAATCCCCAAGGACTACCCATATATAGTTTTACTTTTTATACTTCAGCTGTATAAGGATCTTGGAAGTTCTCCCTCCCACAGAGGATATTTTATCCTATCCCATAACTGAAAGCACTTTGCTTGAGCTTTCCAAAAATTTACCTTGAAGCAGAAACCAAGAACAGAAGATTTCAGCCCTAAAGGTGAATAATTTGGAAAGCTATATGAATGAAACAGGGTGAGTAATAGAAGCCAGTTTCAGAGTAGCAGCCGTGTTAGTCTGTATTCACAAAAAGAAAAGGAGTACTTGAAAGCTTATGCTCAGATAAATTGGTTAGTCTCTAAAGATGCCACAAGTACTCCTTTTCTTTTTTAGAAAACAGTTTGTGTCCTAAAAAATAATAATTCACCCACCCTAATTCATTTAAGCAATAGTGACTCATTCTCCAGCCTATAACAGTGCAAAACATAAAATGAGGTTCAATTTGGGAAAATACAGCTAATAAATACCTCAGGAGGAAATAATCTTAAATACAAATAGTCGGTGGGAAGGAGAAACTTGGGAAGCAGTAGTTGCAAGCAGAGAGCACACCAGGCGAGAGTGTGCAAAGGGAGGGACCAGCAAAAAAGGCCAATGAAGTTTTGGGGCATGCGTAAAACAATCACATCACCCTCATCTTGTAGCAAGGAGGAAATTGTCTCTCCTACTAGAGCTGTGGCATGCACAAACAGCTAGGATGCTCTGTGCATCCAATTCCGGGCACCTGACTGCTGAAATTACTGGTACTTGTTCAGTTGTCTCATAGGTATACAATACACAGCTCTTTATAAATTCTGGGACTGCTCAGAGCTAAGAATTTTGGCCAAGAACACTGCCTCCACAACTCATCTGTGCCTGAGGAGTGACTGTTTCTATCAGACATAGACCTTGCTACAATTATTCATGCCTTTGACACCCTGAGCTCAGATTATTGCAGCATGCTACACATGATGACAGACCTTGGGATGATTTGGAAGCTAAAGTTAGTGGCAAATGTGGCTGTTTACTTGCTAAATGGGGTTTCCTGCAGGGAGCACATTATACAGCTGATCAGTCCATCTGCTGACTCCCAGGTGGAGTTCAAAGTGCTGCTTTGACCTATAAAGTGCAAAGTGGTTAATAAAAATTAATTATTATGGCTAGTTAAGTGACAGCCCATCTCCCTATGCATACTGCTGTGGTTGCAAGCAACAGAAATGCTCAAACTGGAGCCACTTTGGTCTAAATCGGAGAAGGTGGTGCTCCTTACTCCAGAATGCACTCCTGGCCACTCCTCAGATTCGTTACTTTTCTGGACACTCTCCCGGGGCTCATCTTGTCCCTAAGCATACAGGGAGATGGGTTGATGGGATTAATTTGGAGATGATGATGATGAGGTGGTACTGTTTACTGGATTTTGGAGAGCAATTATTTGGAGAGTCTTGGCTGGCATCTTGTGTTTACTTGTATTTTAATGCTGTATGTTTTTAACTCTTTGTTCCACATCTCAAGCACTGCAAAGATGCTTAAAATAAAAAACTGGAGCAAATTCTGATAAAAGCAGCATAAACAGGTTGAAATAATTCCTTATGCCAAAAGAGTAAAAGTTATGTAATACTTTGTATAGTATAACAATGATGCAGTTGTGAAATTTAATCCAAGGGCTTTGGAACACAGTTTGTGCCAAATACAAAATGCAAATAAAGTTGTATTATATTGTACTGCACTGAATGGATATAAACACCAGAAGAAAGGAATTATTTGGAGGGGTCAAAGAGGGCATAAGTAGGTGCAATTATATACAGCTAAGCATCAGAAAAATTTCAGTACATCACTTGGAACAACAGTCTCCTAATGGAAATGGTGAGAGCCCCATAATTGAACCCTTCAAAACTACACTACAAAAACCATTAGAAAACAACATAGGGAACAAGCCTGCACTGGTCACGGGAGGGAGAGAAATGAAACTGGTCTTTTCAAGCAGTGACGTCTATAAGTCATTGTGCCAACATTGCAGCCTCGCGTCTATGGACTCTTTCCCAACTGCTGTTGTAAGAGGGAGGTTTCTTTAGCTGACCGATTACTCATAACCCGACAGAAGGAAACTGTTAGATGAGTCCATCCATATCCATCTCTCTCTCAAACAAGTGGGCCATCTAAACAGCAGAGTCTCAGTGCAGTGATGCTCTACACAGTCTGCAATGTTCATTTCTACTGGGATGCAATTCTCCCCTCATGTAGACTGTGAGGACAAATGAGAGTGGATAGAACAAAGTAAAGCACAGGACAACAGTGTATATTAACCACAAATCAACAAGATCATCAGTATCTGTGCTATAAAGACAAGAGCTGAAGCATTATTCTGTACATCATGACTGTTGGTGGTGGTCCACATTTGACACTCCAGCACTAACTCATTTGCTTGGCAGAGGAATTTGCTAAATATTGCTTAAGTTGTCACAGCATTAAGTCCTAAAGTTAACACTGGGGCTCCAAACATCATAAACCTGGCCAGAAGTTCAGGTTATGTACAAGGAAGAAGTACGTTCCTTTAACAAGTCACCATAGTTGACTTGGAAATGCAACATAAGGGAAGATTTATTCTGGACAGTGGGAATTTCTTCAACAAAACAAAATTCAGTGCAATGCCCAGCAGAGGAAGAGACATTTCAAGATAATGGGAATGAGGCAATTACATTTGCTACTAGATATTTTAGACATGGCCTCCAAACATCAACTTTGACATTACTTTGGACAGGTGAAAAGAGCTAATTTTAAAACTCAGAACCATCATTTTAAGCCAGCTGCCCACTGCCAATTCCATCCCTCAAGTTTGAGCAAAACCAACACTTTAAGGCATTGCTGTATGAAAGAGCTCTAGGAGAAGCTGAGCACTCAGAGACACTGTCAGATGTATGAAAACTGCTTAATCTAAGAAAGTGCAAAAGTTTGAGTCGGTCTTCGCAATTGACAACTGTTATTTCATCCCAATCTGTTATTGCGGTTTCTAGTGCTCCTAGCATTTCCTTTATCTAACAGGTAGACAATGCATCACACACCACAAGTTGTAATTCCACACTTAGAACTGTTCTAGTATCTGCACTTGCATATTTCATAGAATCTCAGGGTGGGCAGGGGTCCCAGGAGGTCACCTAGTCCCACCCCCCGCTCACAGCAGGACCCATCCCCAGTTAAATCATCATTTATAGTACAATCTCAACAATTACACTTTGCTCCATAAACAACAAAATAGAATAGATAAATCTGGCATATTTGTTAAAACCTGTTGCCAACACACTGCAAGGATACCAAGGGAACATTCTTTCCTTTAGAGAAGAAGCCTACAGTTGGTTCTCCTGCTACAAAAAATGAAAAAGGAGTAGAGAACATGTGAAGTATAATCATCACCATTGTCTGTTGGCAATTATTAGGCCAGGTTCACAGGGTAATTTTAAAACTCAGTTATTCATGTCTAATATAAATACAGTCCAGAGCAAACCAATAGTTCAGATTTATGGAGTCAAAGGCCAAAAGGGCCATTGTGATCATCTAGTGTGACCCGTAAATAAGTCACAGAATTTCCTGAAAATAATTTCTAGAGCATCTTTTTTAGAAAAATATCAAACCTTGACTTAAAAATAGTCAATGACAGAGAATCCACCATGACCCTGGGTAAACTCTTCAAGTGGTTAATTACCCTGTCAAAAATGTACACCTTATTTCCAGTTTGAATTTGTCTAGCATCAACTTCCAGCCACTGGACCATGTTAGAGCTTTCTCTGCTAGACCGAAGAGTCCGTTATTAAATATTTGTTCCTCATGTAGACACTCCTAGATTGTAATCAAGTCACACCCTAACCTCCGTTTGTTAAGCTAACTAGATTGAGCTCTGTGAGTCTCACTATAAGGCAGGTTTTCTAATCCTTTACTCACACTCCTGGCTCTTCTCTGAACCTGTTCCAATTTATCAATTCCCTTCTTGAATTGTGGGCACCAAAACCGAACTACAGTATTCCAGCTGCACTAGAGCAGTGCTAAATACAGCAGTAAAATAACCTCTCTAAGCCTACTAGAGGATTCCCTTGTTTATGCACCCTAGGACTGCATTAGGTAGCTCTTTTTGCCACAGAATCACATTGGGAGCTGACATTCAGGTGATTATCTACCACACCACTCAATTTTTTCTGAGTCACTATTTCCCAGAACACAGTCCCCATCCTATAACTATGGCCTACATTTTTGTTCTTAGATTTATACATTTCTATTTAGCCATATTAAAACATAGTTTGTGCCCCATTTACCAAGCAATCCCAGATCTCTCTGAATCAGTGACCTGTCTCTCTTCATTATTTATCACTCTCCAAATTTGTGTGTCAATTGCACACACTTCTAGCATACAACTAATCCCTGCAGGACCTCAATGGAAATACATCTGCTTGATGATTATTCCTGTTTACAATTTCTGTTTACAGATTTCAGACCTAGCAGTTAGCCAGTTTTTAATACACTTAATGTATACCATGATCATTGTATCCCATTCATCCTTTTAATCAACAAGTCATGTAGTACCAAGTCAAATGCCTCACAGAAATCTAAGTATGTCAACACTATTATAGTCATTAACAACCTGCAATCTCATGAAGACAGATCTTGAGTTAGTTTGACAAGATCTATTTTCCATAAACCCATGCTGATTTGCATTAATGACATTACCCTCCTTTAATTCTTTATTAATGGAGTGCAGCATCAGCTGCTCCAATATCTTGCCTACAATTAATGGCAGGCTCACAGGCCTGTAATCACTCAGTTCATTCCATTCACCCTTTTTAAAAATTGCCACAACATTAGCTTTCTTCCAGTTGTATGGATCTTCCCCAGTGCTCCAGGACTTACTGAAACTCATTCACTTTTGCCCTCTCTGGAATCAGGCTCAGTACTCATCCCTCCAAGACAGTCCAGGCTCAGAATCTCCTCTTTACTTTTCCCTTCCCCAAGAGGGTTCAGGGGACACCCAGATCACAGTTAAGGCACATCTCATCTGCCTTGGGCGGGGGAAACCCATGGCTTGCGGAGTATTATTTATTACTAATTAAGAACAAACAAGGCACTCAGTCCCATATTAGACACGATTTGACCATTTGTGGGCAGGTCAGTTAGTCAAAGCTGTTAGACTGGGTTAGCCCCGGTGGCAGAGGGGAGGCAGGCAGCTAATCGGTGACCGGGGCAGTGTCCCTCAAGGGCATGAAGCAGGCAAGAGCCAGGCACAATAGCCAGTGGAGATGCAGGGCAAGATGGAAACATGGTACAGAGAGGGGAAGAGGGAGGAGGATTCACCACCTGTCTGCAGGGGTGAGGGAGAAGCCCCCGAGGCAGGTGCTGCAGGACCCCACAGGGCGATAGCCAGGCCCCACGGGGGCCCGTTCGGAGAGGGGCCGGGCTGGGGGGGTGAGGAGCCCGGGACGGGGCCAAGGCCGGGACGGGGACGGGCAGCGGCGAGGAGCCCGCGACTGCGGGGGAGAAGAAGAGAAGCCCGCGACGGGGTATGGGGGGGGGGGGGCGGGCGGCAAGCCCGGGAGGGAGGAGCCCGGAACTGGGGGCGGAGGGGGGAAGAGAAGGCGGGCGGCGGCGAGGAGCCCGGGACTGCGGGGTGGGGGAGAAGAAGAGGAGCCCGGGACGGGGCCGGGGGGTGGGAGAGGAGGCCGGGACTAGGGGGGGAAGAGGAGGCGGGCAACGGGGAGGAGGCCGGACTGGGGGGGAAGAGGAGGAGCCCGGGACTGCGGGGGGGGGGGAGAAGAGGAGAGGAGGCGGGCGGTGGCGAGAAGCCAGAATGGGGTGGGAGGGGGAGAAGAAGAGGAGCCCGGGTCGGGGGGGGGCAGGCGGCGGCCGAGAGGAGCCCGGGACTGGGGGGCGGTGGGGATGGGGGGAGAAGAGGAGCACGGCACTGCGGGGGGGAGGAGGGAAGAGGAGCCCGGGACGGGGTCGGGGGGGGGGCAGGCGGCGGCCGAGAGGAGCCGGGACTGGGGGGGGGCGGGGATGGGGGGAGAAGAGGAGCACGGCACTGCGGGGGGGAGGGGGGGAAGAGGAGCCCGGACGGGGTCAGAGGAGCCCGGGACGGGGTCGGGGGGGGGCAGGCGGCGGCCGAGAGGAGCCCGGGACTGGGGGGGGGCGGGGATGGGGGGAGAAGAGGAGCACGGCACTGCGGGGGGGAGGGGGGAAGAGGAGCCCGGGACGGGGTCGGGGGGGCAGGCGCCGGCCGAGAGGAGCCCGGGACTGGGGGGCGGTGGGGATGGGGGGAGAAGAGGAGCACGGCACTGCGGGGGGGGAGGGGGGAAGAGGAGCCCGGGACGGGGTCGGGGGGGGCAGGCGGCGGCCGAGAGGAGCCCGGGACTGGGGGGGGGGGCGGGGATGGGGGGGAGAAGAGGAGCACGGCACTGCGGGAGGGGAGGGGGGAAGAGGAGCCCGGGACGGGGTCGGGGGGGGGGCAGGCGGCGGCCGAGAGGAGCCCGGGACTGGGGGGCGGTGGGGATGGGGGGAGAAGAGGAGCAACGGCACTGCGGGGGGGGAGGGGGGGAAGAGGAGCCCGGGACGGGGGTCGGGGGGGGGGGCAGGCGGCGGGCCGAGAGGAGCCCGGGACTGGGGGGCGGTGGGGATGGGGGGAGAAGAGGAGCACCGGCACTGCGGGGGGGGGGGGAGGGGGGGAAGAGGAGCCCGGGACGGGGGTCGGGGGGGGGGGCGGGCGGCGGCGGAGAGGAGCCGGGACTGGGGGGCGGTGGGGATGGGGGGAGAAGAGGAGCACCGGCACTGACGCGGGGGGGGAGGGGGGAAGAGGAGCCCGGGACGGGTCGGGGGGGGGGCGGGCGGGCGGCCGAGAGGAGCCCGGGACTGGGGGGGGGGCGGGGATGGGGGGAGAAGAGGAGCACGGCACTGCGGGGGGGGGAGGGGGGAAGAGGAGCCCGGGACGGGGGTCGGGGGGGGGGGCAGGCGGCGGCCGAGAGGAGCCCGGGACTGGGGGGGGGGCGGGGATGGGGGGAGAAGAGGAGCACGGCACTGCGGGGAGGGAGGGGGGAAGAGGAGCCCGGGACGGGGTCGGGGGGGGGGGGGGGGCAGGCGGCGGCTCGAGAGGAGCCCGGGACTGGGGGGCGGTGGGGATGGGGGGAGAAGAGGAGCACGGCACTGCGGGGGGGGGAGGAGGGAAGAGGAGCCCGGGACGGGGTCGGGGGGGGGCAGGCGGCGGCCGAGAGGAGCCCGGGACTGGGGGGGGCGGGGATGGGGGGAGAAGAGGAGCACGGCACCTGCGGGGGGGAGGGGGGAAGAGGAGCCCGGGACGGGGTCGGGGGGGGGGCGGGGCGGCGGCGGAGAGGAGCCCGGGACGGAGGGAGGAGCCCAGAGGCAAAGAGGCGGGGGGGGGGGCAGGGCGCGGGGGCCCCTCCCCTCGGAGACGAGCGATGTGCGGCGCGGTCGATCCCCGGCCCCCGACTCACAATTCCTTGATGAGCACCATCTTCCCACACGCAGAGCCACAGTGCGCAGGTGCGACCGGCACCGCTTACCCCAGACTTCACCGCGCGGTTTCCGGGATCCGAACCCCGCCCCTTCGCAGCCGCTCGCCCAATCCCCGAAGCGCCAGCCGGCTCGCGCCGGCCCTCCTCCCAAAGTAGCCAATGATCGATGCCAGTAGCGTCGCAGGTTACCCGCCCCCTAATCGAGTCCAATTAGGAACCCCGAGCTCCTTGCTCGACCAATCCCTGCGGCACCACTCCTCGAGGGACTCGCCTCGTTCCTCACCAGCCAATCACCGCGGCCAGGACCCTCCCGGTCCCCTGCGGCCCCGCCCCTCGAGAGCCTCGAGGCCGCCCAGGGCCACACCCGGCCTAGTCGGGCGCCTCCGCCGATGGCGCTGCCTGGTGGGGCCGCCTTTGGGTACTGCCGGCAGGGCCCGAGGAGTCCCCGGCACCGCCGCCCGTAGAGCTCCTGGCCTGGGCCGAGCCACGCCCGATAGAAGCGCCGACCTGGACAACGTCCCTCATAGAGCGCCCCTCCCCCACCCTACAGCGTTCCCCTCCCCCACCTGGACAACGTCCCTGATAGAGCGCCCCTCCCCACCCTACAACGTTCCCTCCCCACCCGGATAACGTCCCTCATAGAGCGCCCCTCCCCCACCCTACAGCGTTCCCCTCCCCCACCTGGATAACGTCCCTGATAGAGCGCCCCTCCCCACCCTACAACGTTCCCTCCCCACCCGGATAACGTCCCTCATAGAGCGCCCCTCCCCCACCCTACAGCGTTCCCCTCCCCCACCTGGAAAACATCCCTGCTAGAGCGCCCCTCCCCCACCCTACAACGTTCCCCTCCCCCACCCGGATAACGTCCCTCATAGAGCGCCCCTCCCCCACCCTACAGCGTTCCCCTCCCCCACCTGGAAACATCCCTGCTAGAGCGCCCCTCCCCCACCCTACAACGTTCCCCTCCCCCACCCGGATAACGTCCCTCATAGAGCGCCCCTCCCCCACCCTACAGCGTTCCCCTCCCCCACCTGGATAACGTCCCTGATAGAGCGCCCCTCCCCCACCCTACAGCGTTCCCCTCCCCCACCTGGATAACGTCCCTCATAGAGCGACCCTCCCCCCCCCGGATAACGTCCCTGATAGAGCGCCCCTCCCCCACCCTACAGCGTTCCCCTCCCCCACCTGGAAAACATCCCTGCTAGAGCGCCCCTCCCCCACCCTACAACGTTCCCCTCCCCCACCCGGATAACGTCCCTCATAGAGCGCCCCTCCCCCACCCTACAGCGTTCCCCTCCCCCACCTGGATAACGTCCCTGATAGAGCGCCCCTCCCCCACCCTACAGCGTTCCCCTCCCCCACCTGGATAACATCCCTGATAGAGCGCCCCTCCCCCACCGGATAACGTCCCTGATAGAGCGCCCCTCCCCCACCCTACAGCGTTCCCCTCCCCCACCTGGATAACGTCCCTCATAGAGCGACCCTCCCCCACCCTACAGCGTTCCCCTCCCCCACCTGGATAACGTCCCTCATAGAGCGCCCCTCCCCCACCCTACAGCGTTCCCCTCCCCCACCTGGATAACGTCCCTCATAGAGCGCCCCTCCCCCCCCGGATAACGTCCCTGATAGAGCGTCCCTCCCCCACCCTATAGCGTTCCCCTCCCCCACCTGGAAAACATCCCTGATAGAGCGCCCCTCCCCCACCCTACAGCGTTCCCCTCCCCGACCTGGAAAACATCCCTGATAGAGCGCCCCTCCCCCACCCTACAGCGTTCCCCTCCCCCACCTGGATAACGTCCCTCATAGAGCGCCCCTTCGCCACCCTATAGCGTTCCCCTCCCCCACCTGGATAATGTCCCTCATAGAGCGCCCCCTCCCCCTACTGGATAAGGTCCCTCATAGAGCGCCCCTCCCCCACCTGGATAACGTCCCTCATAGAGCCCCCTGCGCCACACCCTATAGAGTTCCCCTCCCCCACCTCAATAACATCCCTTATAGAGCCCTCCCATGGAGTCCTCCTCCACACTTGGGTAGCATCCCTTAGCGAGCCCCCACCCCCAAAAACACAGATCACACCCTGTAGAGCAGAGGTTCTCAAACTGGGGGTTGGGACCCCTCAGGGGGTCACAAGGTTATTACATAGGAGGTCATAAGCTGTCAGCCTCCACCCAAAGCCCCGCTTTGCTTCCAGCATTTATAATGGTGTTCAATATGTAAAAAAGTGTTTTTAATTTATATGGGGGGGTCACACACGGAGGCTTGCTGTGTGAAAGGGGTCATCAGTACAAAAGTTTGAGAACCATGGCTTGTAGAGTCCCTCAACCTGGTGTCACACAATTTAGGGCCCCCCACAACAGTGCTGTCCTCTATAGGTAGGCTTGGAAGGCATAGATTTTAATCAGTAAATGTAAGTAAACGTTGATTTCTTCATACACACGCACACAAACTGCTGAAAAAATATTTCCATTGATAAAAATTTATAGACAAGGCAAAGCAAGAAAAATACTGTTTGAGAGCTGAAGTTTGATTTACGGATACGGAAATTTGTATGTTTTGACATGTAATGTTGACAATTTGTGTTTTTTATTGTTATGAAGCTTTAACTTTCAGAATCTCAGCAGGTACTGTCATTAATCATGTTCTGACGCACACACACACACTCATTATCTCCTGCAATTTTGAAAATTTCAATTGATAAAAATAAAAAAATGCTTTAAAATAAGTATTATGATTGTCTGTCTCAATTCTAAAAATAAATCAATTGAATTCTGCCAAGCCCATCCATAATCAGTTTCTCAACTAAGTGTTACACCCTAAACCAAACCTCTCACTTCCCGTAAGTTTATGGCTCCCGCAGTGCAAGTATCACAGCCAATAGGAATCTCCATCCCACAGCTGGGTGCTAGACTCTGCATCGCCTATGGGTGTGCACGTGTGTGCACGTAGAGGATTATATTGACAGTCTTGTGATATGTGGTGGTGTCCTAAAGCTCCAGCTCCTGGAGTAATGAGATTATGAGAGACTCTTTTTCAGTTCAAAGAAAAAGAGTAAGTTTCTAACTCTGGTGGTTGCAGATAAAAGCTTGAAAATATGAACCGAGTGACTCTGGAGGCTCAGGAACTAGAAGGCAAATAAAAATAATCCAACATTTTTTTTTAATCTCATCATTTTTAGGCCCCAAAAAGTCATGAGATTTGTGTGACTCATGAGTTTTGAATGTTTGGAGCTGGCCGTACTGCTGATACAACAAGTTATATATCCTCCTGTCTAGAGCTTTTCGAAAAAGGTAAGTTGATTTTGCGGACAATTTCTTCATTTTGTTTGAAATTTTAGGTACAGTAATTGTTTTGGATTTACAAGAAATTTTCTAAACAAATTTTTTAAAAAATGGTTTTCACTGTGTGTACCCTCCCTCTTTTACTCCCGTCTAGTGGAAAAAAGGAGGCATACCTTTTGTTAAAGTGAAAGAATGATTTCCCATTTTGATGGGATGTACATACCCGACATGGGGCCCAAAAGGGTTAAAGGACAGTACTGGTTCCAGGTAGCCATGCCCCTCCAGACCTGCAGAGCATTCTACAATTGGACAGGAAGCTTAAAAGGGAGTAACCCTGCTCAGTCTTGGGGAGGCTGGGTAGAAGACAGACTTATCTTGAGAGCTCCTGGGCAAGGGTGTTGAAGAAGCCTCCCTGTGGGGAGTAGGGCTGCATGCTGAGCCCAGTTGGGGCTAAAGGTTTAGTTGCCTCTTCTTTTTCTTTTGTTACCATATGTTACACTTGAAGTCATGGAGGAGAGATAGATAGTAGGAAGTGACCCAGGGTGGATAACTCCAAGGGTACTCCAGGATGCCTGACCCCGTTGACTCTCATAGAACCCTAGGTTGGAGCCTGGTGGAATGGGAGGGCCCGGGTTCCCCTACCAACTGCCCCTTCAGCAAGCAAGGCATAAGCTCCTCTGATAAGAAGAGGGCAAGGACATTGCAACTCAAGGTGAAGCTAAATGCATCCTCAGGTGAGGAACTGGTCAGAAAGGCCTTCCTGCTGAGAGGTATATGGGCCATGAGACCACCTGGCCTGGTAATGAGACTTTAGCTCTATTACACCTATCCACATTTTTTTTTAAATGTAATGTTAAAAAAAATCAAAATTTTTATTTGAAAGTTTTATTTGAGAAATAAAAAAAATAAATGAAAACAAATTTCTATTCAATCAAAAAACTTGTTCTGTTGAAAAAATTTTCAAAAGAAAAAATTAAACTGGTGTTCCTCCCCTGAATCTCACATCCTGCAGGCTCACTCTGTAATCCCCAGCCAAGTACTAAATGCTGTAGAGTTCCCCCACCCCAGCAACCCCACTCTGTAGGGCCTTCTACGCTCATTACCTGCGGATAGCACCTTTGTAGCGGCTCATACCCATCCCCTTCACCCTGGCAGCATGCTCACACAACATACTACATTAGACCTCATTTCCTCAGTGCCATACCCTATATGTTCCATCATCCCAAGATGCAAGTGCCATGCACCATACACACCTTTCCCCATTTGTGGTACATATTATATGAATCCTTCATGCTGGGCTACAAGATGGCTACATGGTATATAGGCCCCTATACAAACCCCAGAGTGTGAGAATCATACAATGGGGGCACGGGACCAGCTTCTCTCCATTCACTGGGTTTTGGAACCCATGACCCTTGCCTAGCGAGTGCTGCTTGTTGATGGTGAGTCCCTCCATCATAACAAAAGGTCAAGTACAGTTCCACTGTCCTTGATTCACATAATCAGGATAACAACAGTTTATTCCTGCCCCAATAACAGAGAAACTGGGGCTCCTACAGCAGCCAAAGTGACCATCTAGGCAGGGTGAGTGTGCCTATGCAAATGAGATCAGCCCCTAAGTTCTTTTCCACAACCCACCATGACTCGCCACCAGATGTCAGGGTAGAGCTCATCCTGACTCTGCTTACATCTACACTGGTTTCTGGGCACACGGATTACATACTATAAAGTTTTTTTTCTTTGTCTCATCTGGATGAATGAGGAAGACATGGTAGGGTTTTTCTCTGTTTGCGTTCAGAGACAGGCAATGTAGGGAGTGGGGAATATTCACAGTTTCTCAGGCCAGAAAACAATACTGTGATCATCTAGTCTCATCTCCTGTATAACACAGGCCATAGAATTTCCCCAAAATACTTTCTAAAGCAGATCTTTTAGAAAAACATCCAATCTTGATTTAAAAATTGTCAGTGATGGAGACTCTATCACAACACTTGGTAAATTGTTCCAATGGTTAATTACTCTCACTGTTAAGAATTTATGCCTTATTTCCAGTCTGAATTTGTCTAGCTTCAACTTTCAGCCATTGGATCATGTTAGACCTTTCTCTGCTAGACTGACAAGCCCATTACTAAATATTTGTTCCCCATGTAGATACTTATAGACTAATCAAGTCACCCCTTAACTTTCCGTTTGTTAAGCTAAATGGATAGACTCAAAGAGCTCATTCACTAAAGGCATGTTTTCTAATCCTTTTATCATTCTTGTGGCTCTTCTTTGTATTCTCTGGTTTATTAACATCCTTCTTGAATTGTGGGCACCAGAACCGGACACAGCATTTCAGCAGTGGTTTCATCAGAGCCAAATACAGAGGTAAAATAACCTCTCCACTCCTATTCAAGATTCCCCTGGTTATGCACACATGCATTGCATTAACTCTTTGGTGCATAAACATCATCACATTGGGAATTCCTGTTCAGCTGATTATCCACCACCACCCCTAAATCTTTTTCAGAGTCATTGCTTCCCAGCATAGAGTCCTTGTCCTGTAAGTATGGCCTAAATCTTTGTTTTTAGACATTAACATTTAGCTGTATCAAAACACATATTGTATGCTTGTGCTCAATTTACCAAGTGTGCAAGATTGCTCTGAATCAGTAACCTGTCCTCTTCATTCTTCACCGCTCTCCCAATTTTTGTGTCATCTGAAAGCTATATTTACTCTTCTGAAAGAGAAAAGGCCTTGGCTGCATTACTCATACCACCCACAAAAGGGCAAATGGCATTAATCGGGCTCTACAACTTCTTCTTCTTCCCCATTTCCCAGCTAGTTGGTCTTGAGTTGCCAGATCAGTGCAGGTACCTTGATTGGGGCAAGGGGTTGGAGTGCGGGGGGTGGGATCTGGGAGGAAGTTTGGGTGCTGGGTGTGGGCTCTGGGCTGGGGCAGGGGGTTGGGAGAGGGTGAAGGGTGTGGGCTCTGGGAGGAAGTTTGGGTGCGGGGTGCAGACTCTGGGCTGGGGCAGGGGGTTGGGGTGCGTGAGGGGAGCAGAGCAGCGGCTCCTAGGTGCGGGAGGCCAAGGGGTCTCCGTGTGCCGCTGCCTGCAGGTGCCACTCCTGCAGCTACCATTGGCCGTAGTTTCTGGCCAATGGGAGCTGCGGAGTCGGTGCTTGGGGCGGAGGCAGCACGTAGAGACCTCTCCCGCCCACCCACTGGCCACAGGGACAGGCTGTCCGCTTCTGGGAGTGGTTTGGGGGAAGGGAAGCAGAGTGGGCAGGGAGCCACCTTAGCGCTTGGGGGGCAGCAGGCCTCCATGCGCTGCCACCTCCCCCACCCCACCAGGGGAGTGCAGAGATGTGCTAGCAGCTAGCCACTTCCAGGAGCAGCGTGGGGCCACCAGCCACAGCCTACAGACAGCCTGCCTTCCTGAGCCCTCCTGCACTGCCGGCAGGTTGTCAGATATTTCTCCTGCATTTTGGGGGCCCTCCTGTCATTGAGGGTGTGCCACGTCATGGTTTGTTTCATGGTAAATCCGCTCCTGCTTGGGCTTTCTCCTGATGACATCATTCCACATGTGGTCAAGCAAAATCACCCTTCTTACTGCTCTCAAACATCTAATTTCAACGGTTTAAAGTCTTCTTAAGTGCCTCTCTCTGGTTTGTTGTGACAATTAGGCCTATAAATTTACTCAAATAGTGAGCTCAACTGTAAAAAGTATGTAAAAGTTCATAAGATGTTACAACAAACTATAACAACAAATGTTTATGGGAAAAGGTATGTAAGGGAGATAGAATAATTGAATTAGTCTAAACAAAAAGGCCAAGTTGATAAGATTCAAGGACGATGTTAAAATTATGCATTTTAAAAACAGGAGCTGGAAGTTAGGTTGTCAGATATTAGGTTAATTAGTGGACAAACTAATGAGGAAATAGCCTACTCCACCCATCACTCCCTTTTTGGGTTCTTAAAAGAAAGAGATTTTGTGGGAAAGTACGAAAGAACAAAAAAAGGAACAGACCAAAAGAAAGAACAGCTGGAAGAAAAGAACAGCTGGAGGCTACTGAAGCAAACTTCACCATCATGGCTGCCACGCCTGCCATTTCCTGGGACCTCAAGCCTTCATCATCCCGATGCTTACAGGTTTCGTGACCAGAATGAGCCAGAAAGAGAAGGACTCAGATGACAAATTGGTCAAAACTATAGTAGAGAATAGAATGATCAGACACGAAGCTGAACATGATTTGTTGTGGAAGAGTCAATACTCTTTTATAAAGGAGATGTTGGAGGGGTTGTAACGGGGTGGCACCCACTTCACGCGAGCGCCCCCTGGTCGGGTGTATGCATGCCTGCACTTTTTTCTCTGCTCACAGTGCCCCCTGTTGGCCGCTGTGCTTCTCAGCCCTCTGGCTGAGTCTCACACAGTCCATGTGCAAAACAAACAAACAAACCCCTTCTGTGGTACGCAGTCCAAAATGTCCTGCTGCTCTCCCTGGGCCCAGTCTTCTAACAGTCCAGCAGGGCCCATCATGGTACCCTCGCGTGATCTGGCTAGGTTGCCAGGTTCCTACTGGAATTGAGTAGCACCATATGGGCTTCTTCCCTGGGGACTCCTTATGTCTACTTGAGTCCTCAGTGACCCCAGCCCTCCTGCTGAGCCACCCCTTTTGGACTCAGCTCTCTGATCACAACTGCCTGCTGAGGCAGTCCCAGTGCAGCCCCCTTCCCTGGGATACCACAATTCTAATTCTCTTCCTTAGGGCATAGCCGCTTCCCCCAGACCTGGTCCCACCCACAGTATAGCAGCTGTGTGCTGCATCCCTTTACTAATTGCTGATCTACATTTCCCTGGGCCAGTTCCTTCTTTTCTTTATCTTTAATTAAAGGTTAAAAGGACTTTTTGATGGTGGTTTCCTGTGGTACTAAGTAAGATGAGATCTCTGTATACCAAACCTAGAACTTTGTTTAACATTGTTTAATGTTTAACGGTAACTGGGTTATATTAATATGCTTGGCTCTATTTTCCATCTAAGTTAATACAACAGGTTAATGACTGATCTGTACACAAGAGCTGGGGTTGCCATGTTTTTGTATCGTCCCTTAAGTAGTCTGGGCATCTGTTTATCCTAAATCACTCCACTGATCTTGCGCCAGACTTCCCCTGTGCTCAACAGCCTTGCTTGTAATTCTCTTGATTTCTCCATTTGCTACTAACCAGACCACAAATTACTTAAAATGCAGAAACCCAAGTTAGGTGCTGTCCTGCAATGTTAATACTAATCTGTATTGTTTCTGAACAAGTCTTCAGTCTTTTATTTACTCATTGTTAGGCCAGAGTTTATTAGTTCCCTGTTCCAGGCATCAAAATCTTCCTTAGTATCAGCCATTAGTGCAATATTGTCTGCATAGATAAATTTTGTACCACCTTCCATTTGGATTTGCTTACTGATGAAGTCCATCACAATTATGAATAGTAATGGACTAAGCACTGATCCCTGGTGGAGCCCAACCTTCACCTTGAAAACCTGTGTTACACCAAAGGGCATCTCTACTTTTTTCATGGAACCATCACAGAAACCCATCACCATTTGGACAAGATCACAGAATCATAGGCCTGGAATGGACCTTGCGAGGTCATCTAGTCCAGTCCCCTGTACTTGTGGCAGGACTAAGTATTATCTAGTACCATCCCTTACAGGTGTTTGTCTAACCTGCTCTTAACAATCTCCAGTGATGGAGATTCCACAGCCTCCCTAGGCAATTTATTCCAGTGCTTAACCACCCTGACAGGAAGATTTTCCTAATGTCCAATTTAAACCTCCCTTGTTGCAATTTAAGCCCATTGTTTCTTGTCCTTGCCTCAGAGGTTAATGAGACCGATTTTTCTCCCTCCTCTTTGTAACAACCTTTTATGTACTTGAAAACTGTTATGTCCCCTCTCAGTCTTCTCTTTTTCAGACTGAAGAAACCCAGTTTTTCAACCTTCCCTCATAGGTCATGTTTTCTAGACGTTTAATAATTTTTGTTGCTCTTCTCTTGAGTTTCTCCACTTTGTCCTGAAATGTGGCGCCCAGAACTGAACACAGTATTCCAGTTGAGGCCTAATCAGCGTGGAGTAGAGAGGAAGAATTACTTCTCGTGTCTTGCTTACAACATTCCTGCTAATACATCCCAGAATGATGTTTGCTTTTTTTGCAAAAGTTTTACACTGTTAACTCATATTTAGCTTGTGGTCCACTATGACCCCCGGATTCCTTTCCGCAGTACTCCTTCCTAGGCAGTCATTTCCCATGTGTACAACTGATTGTTCCCTTCCTAAGTACCCCATAGAATAGTAGCAGTTGCTTAGGTACTTTGTCGAATGCATTTTCCAAAGTGAGGGAAGCCCGACCATACTCCATGTTTCCCTCCAGCTTCTTTTCCACCAACCATCTAGCTATGAACATATCCCCAATTGCCTCTTTTTCTTTTTTAAAACCACTGCTTCTTTCCTAAAATAGGCTCTACTTTTTGGCAAATGTGACTGTCTATGATTCTCTCTAACAGTTTCATGCAGTGGGACTGCAATTTAATTCCTTGGTATTTCAAACAGTCATTTATATCACATTTTTGTTAGTATATCATTTCCAGTATTGACTTTCTTCATTCTTTTAGGACTTTTGGGATTCACCAAACCTCTCTCAAGGCTTTGATCATTTCTGTCGTGACTTTGTTGGACCTGCTGGTTTTCCAAGTGCCATCTTCAGCGGTGCTGCCTTGATGCCTGCTTCTGACAGGTCATTGACAGCTGTATTATCAGTTGACATGATAGTAGTGTAGCATAAGGTTTCTCCTCATTAAGCAGACTCTCATAGTATTCTCACCATCAGTTACATACCATGTCTCCTGTCACAAGCAGTCTGCCCCCTACATTCCTGACAAATGGTATGTTCATTCTGTCTTCCTTTCTTTCGTTTCTTGTCCACACAATCACACATATTTTTTTTTGTCAAGTTGAGGGCAGTTGATCAACTCATTATACAGCTTGTCTAACACTAGGTTTTTCGCCTTTCTGACTGTTGCTTTGCTGTTTTTCTCTTGGAGGCTCTATAGCTATTTTCCACCACCTTTCTGGCTTCTCTCTTATTTTTTTACTGCTTTCTGCACCTCCGCATTCCACTGCTGTTCTTCATGAGATTGCGGTCTGCTCAGCTTAGCACGTGTAGGATCTCAGCTTCTCAGATCAATACATTCTTGAAGATACACCACTCCTCTTTTGCTGTTCCAGTTTGAGTAGCTCTTGGCTCAAACCTTGTGACTGTCTCTCTAAACTTATCTGAAGTTGCCCTGCTCGGTCTCCACAATCTGATGCGTGTATTGTTAGAGCAAAGCTTATGCTGGGTCCATTTGCAAGTTGCTACTGTTACCAACAATGGCTTGTGTTGGGGTGCGACCGTTTAACTCAGGATGACATTACAATCTGTAACCATCTTCCTTTGGTTCATTCAGGTTAGCAAGAAATCTATTTGTGTGCTTACTCCACCACTTCATTACGTATAGCAATGACTTCCTCATTTCTTAAACCAAGTGTTGGCAGTCACCCACTGATTGTCTAAATGCAAGTCAAGTAGTGCGGCGCCTGCTGCATTCTCTGATCCCAGCTCATACTGTCCCCGTATTTGGTCAGAGCTTGAATGAGTTGAACCCACATGAGTAGGGACCTACCAATTTCACGGTCATAGGATTTTTAAAATAATAAATTTCATGATTTCAGCTATTTAAATCTGAAATTTCATGGTGTTGTAATTGTAAGGGTCCTGACCCAAAAAGGAGTTTGTGGGGTGGTCAGAAGGTTATTGTAGGGTGGGTTGCGGTACGGCGACCCTTACTTCTGCACTGCTGCTGGCAAGGTGCTGCCTTCAGAGCTGGGCAGCTGGAGAGCGGTAGCTCCTGGCCAGGAGCCCAGCTCTGAAGGCAGAGCCGCTGCCAGCAGCAGTGCAGAAGTAAGGATGGCATGGTATGGCATTGGCACCCTTACTTCTGCACTGCTGCTGGCAAGGAGCTGCCTTCAGATCTGGGCGCCTGGCCATCAGCCGCTGCTCTCCAGCCACCCAGCTCTGAAGGCAGTGCAGAAGCAAAGGTGGCCCCCATGACCCCCATAAAATAACCTTGCAACTCCCTTTTGGGTCAGGACCCCCCCCAGTTTAAAAACGCTGGTCGTCCCCCCCCCCCCGCATGAAATCTGTATAGTGTAGGGTAAAAGCACACAAAAGGCGAGATCTCCCAGGGGGAGACCAGATTTCATGGTCCGTGTTGTGTTTTTCATAGCTATGAATTTGGTAGGGCCCTACGCATGAGCACTGAAATCTCCCAGGATCAGCAGCAATTTCTCTGGTCCAGCCATATCTGCTAGGTTTTGCAGGCTCTGCCTGATCTCTTCCTTCTCTGTTGTGGGGTGTTTACCAATACCACAAATAACCTGCACTTCTTTCCTTGTATTCGGAGACCATTAAACAGTAATTCACACTAATGATGTCCCAAACGCTTTTACAAAGGTCATTGTAAATCACCACTCCTACACCATTTCTCTTTCCACCACCACCTGCATAGTACAGCTTACAGCCCAGACTGTATTTCCTAACCATCTGGTCTCCTGCACACAGAGTGTATCGATGTTTCTTTGGACCAACACATTCAGAGTAGCAACTTGTAAAGATTTGTTAAAAATTTGTTTCGGAAGACCAGATCTTCATCTGGTGTGTCACCTTTTGGGCTCAGCACAAACTTCTATATTCTTCAGGGAATATAGGATGAAATCCTGGTTTTACTGCAGCCAGTTGGAAAGACCCCTTTTGACTTCAGTGGCACCAGAATTTCACCCATTGCATCTGATGAAGTGAGCTGTACCTCACGAAAGCTTATGCTCAAATAAATTGGTTAGTCTCTAAGGTGCCACAAGTACTCCTTTTTGCGAATACAGACTAACACGGCTGTTACTCTGAAACCTGTCATTGTATAGTTGTCATTAGTGCTTGTGAGATGTGGTCTTTGGGGAGGGAGTGTGGTATAGTGGTGAAGCCAGGACCGAAGTAGAGTTCTGTATTCTTGTCATAGCTATACCACTGAATTGCTTTGTAGCCTTGGGAAGGTCAGTTTGTTTCTCTGTAGCTTCTCTGCAACGTGGATAATAGTTACTCCACACAGAGCTGTGAGATTTTCTTCATGAATGTTCATAAAACTATATCCTTGGATGGAAGATACTGCAGAAGCACAAATTATTATTTATTAACATACAAAGGGCAAACATACTGTGTATAGGCTAGTTAAAGATCCTAGGTCAAGTATGGCTGATAAGCCAGAGCCAGATGTGCTACACAATAGGCAGGTGTTGGGCAAATTTAATTCACTCCCTCACATACACACCGCTGCCTTGGATTACATAAAAGCATCTTTTCAACTCATCACTCACAAATGTGGGGCTGCAGTTCTGGAGATCATGGAATAATTTTCTCCAGTTTAGTGACTTTTGCTGCTGAGAGAAACTGCCCTTTGAATGTCACAGAAATCAGATTCCGTCAGTCTCTGTGGCCTGGGTAATAGTAACAGACAGCAGCATTCTAGTAGTAACAGTTTTACACATTCCATCCACACATGTTATGGCAAGGAAATCGTGTTAGCCAGCAGAGTCAAATAAAGCAGTAAGCTTTTCATCATAAAAGTGTCATGGACACCTCCTTCTATTTATAAACCCCGACCAAAAGGAAAAAAAAAAAAAAAAAAAGGAAATGAATAATAAGAGAACCCATTCCCCAAGCAGTTTTCTTACCCCAAAAAGGGAAAGGTATCAAAGGCTCTATGAAGTCCATAAGGGACTTTGCTCTTTCTATTTATTTATGTGGAAGGCACCCAAATACTATGGTGATGGGTGGTAGGACAAAGCCCTGAGACAGAGCAATAGGAATAACATGACATGTGGCAGTTGCCCAACTGCTGGACCTCCAGCCTAAACAAAATGTTTGATAATTTGATATTTTTATTTTTTTTAATTATTTGATAATACATCCAATAGAAAAGAATCTAACAGCAAATTCACAAGAATCTCTGCATTGCTGCAAAACCTGAAAATCTAAGCTTCAGTTTTACAAATTAAATCAAATTATCTAAACAGAGACTCCTACTGGTCCATCAAAGAATGTACAAGCCTTTTCTTAGGCATCTGCAGCCCTTGCAGCTCATGCACTCAGATACATATGCTGCTAACTCCCCCAACAGATATTTTAGAAGAGAATTCTTATGGGCCACCATATAAGGAAATAGCTTAAAACATTGGGAAACTCAAGCTATGCACCCTCTGTGAATTTTAAGGGTGGTGGTTTTGATTGTTTTTTCCTAAAGATATATGGCAACATTTGTAAAACTAATTTCTTTTTTCATTTTATTTCTTGTTGCCTCAGAAAATGAAGCTAGTAATTAAGATGCAGTTTGAATCATGCTTAATAAACTTTGCTGTCTTTCATTACATTTCACACTGGTGAGTGAAAACCATTATATACAGCCCCAGGTAACACTTTAAAATAGCTAACTTTGTTAAAAAAATCTGTTTTCCAAATTCCTTGTAATAAAATGTAATTGCATTTTCTGTTTTGTCTGTGTGTAGAATCTGGTCACATAAAGTACACTGGAGGAAAGTTCTTTTCAAGCAAAGTTACCTCTTGTCAAGACATCCAGCATATGGACAATCAGAAGTTGAAATATTATTTATTTAGTTCAAAAAATGTTCTAGGTACAGTATAGACAAATATGAAGACAAGCTCCCAATCACGGATTTTATATAATTGTATGTGTGTGTGGAGTGGGAGGGGGGTGGTTGTAGGTGCATTTGCACAGAATATGAGACAAAGAACACAGGTGCAAAAAGAAAGGCAAGTCAGCAGTGATACAGTTTAGCACATTTCAGAGTAGCAGCCATGTTAGTCTGTATCTGCAAAAAGAAATGGAGTACTTGTGGCACCTTAGAGACTAAAATTTATTTGAGCTCACAAATAAAGCTCACTTCATCTCCATGTTAATTTCAGATCTATTTTAATATAATTGCTGGGACTGTGGACTACCTTTTCAGAGGTGCCGAGCAGCCATTTGACTTCAGCTGTAGTGGCACGTCTGGAAAGGCAACTGTGTACGTCTTGTAGAAGCAGTGTGTCTGAAATCGCAATACTAAGGGTTCAGTAATATATATACTTGAAGTTAAACAGAAAAATGGAATGATAATTGGGAATTGTTTAAGAACATTTTACTAAATGCCCCAAAAAGCCATGGTCAAGAAAGAAGACTGCATTGGTTTAAAAGAAAGAAAGAAAGAAAAAGAATAAAAGGGAAGTTTATCATAATGAACATAAATCAGAAGCTAGGAATTGTAAAAAAAAATGATAAGGGAAGCTAAAGGACACAGGGAGAAATCAATGGCCAGAATTGTTCAGGAAAATAAGAGGACTTTTTAAAGTATATTTGGAACAAAAAAGAATCCTAACATTAGTATTTCTAGATAAAAATGGTAGAATTATCAATAATAATGCAGGAAAAGCAGAAATGTTCAATAAATATTCTGTATCTGGAAAAAGCCAGATGACGTAGTCATATCATATGATGGTGATGATGATGAAGAAACACTTTCCATTCCACTAGTAACGCAGGAGGATGTTAAACAGCAATTACCAAAGTTTGATATTCTTAAAACAGCAAGTCTGGATAACTTGCATCCAAGAGTTTTCAAAGAGCTGGCCAAGAAGCTAGCTAAGCAGTTAATCTTGATTTTCAGTAAATCTTGGAACATAGGGGAAGCTTCAGAAGACTGGAAGAAAACTAATGTTATAATAATATTTAAAAAGATTAAATGAAACAACCCAGATAATTATAGTCCTGTCAATCTGACATTGATTCCCAACAAAATAATGGAATGGCTGATGTGAGACTAAATTAATGAAGAAGTATAGAAAGATAATGTAATAATTCCCAATCAACATGGGTATATGGAAAACAGATCCTGTCAAACAAACTTGATATCTTTTTTGATGAGATTACAAGTTTGGTTGATAAAGATAAAAGTGTTGCTGCAATATAGTACAACTTCGGTAAGGGTTTTGAATTGGTACCTCACAACATTTTGATTAAAAAACTAGAGCAATACAAAATTAACGGGCACACATTAAATGGATTAAAATCTGGCTAAATGACAGGTCTCAAAATGTAACTGTAAATGGAGAATCATCCGAGCTGGTGTCCCACAGGGAACAGTTCTTGGCTGTATGCTAGTCGATATTTTTATCAATGACCTGAAAGAAAAAATAAAACCATCACTGGTAAACTTTGCAGATGATCCAAAGATTGGGGGAGTGGTAAAAAGCAAGTGGACAGGTCACTAATACAGAGTCATCTGGACTGCTTAGTACACTGGGCACAAGCAAACAATATGCTTTTTAATGTGGCTAAATGTAACTGTACACAGCTAGGCACAAAGAATGAAGGCCATATTTACAGGATAGGGGATTCTCTTCTGGGAAGCAGTGACTCTGAAAAAGACTTGAGTATCATGGTGGCTAATCAGCTCAACATGAGCGCCTAGGGTAACACTGTGGCTGAAAGGGCCGTGATCATTGTATGTACCAACAGGAATATCAAGTAGGACAAGGGAGCTTACGTTACCTCTGTTTTTGGCACTGGTGTGACTGCTGCTGGAACACCGCATCCAGTTCTGACATCCACCATTCAAAAACAACGTTGATAAATTTGAGCGGGTTCAGAGAAGAGCCACAAGAATGATTAAAGGGTGAAAAACATGCCTTATAGCAATAGAAACAAAGAGCGCAATCTGTTCATTTTAACAGAGAGAAGGTTAAGGGGTGATTTGATCACAGTTGGTAAGTATCTATATGGGGAACAGTAATTTGATAATGGTTTCTTCAGTTTAGCAGGCACAGGTATAACCTGATCCAATGGCTGGCAATTAAAACTAGACAAATTCAGACTGGAAATAAGGCACACATTTTCAACAATTAGGGTAAGTAAGTATTGGAATATCTTACCAAGGGCTTTGGTGCAGTCTCAACCACTGACAATGTTTAAAGCAAGATTGGCGCTTTGTCTAAAAGAGATGCTCCAGTTCAGACAGGAGTTAAGGAAAGACCTGTCGCATGTGTTACACAGGAATTCAGACAGGATGAGAGCAATGGCTCCTTCTGGCCGTATGAATCTATTGACTGTAAGATTTTTAAACATGTTTCCCCTTCTCTTACATAGGTGTGGTTCATGCCCTAGAGCTGCCCAGATCACTCCTGCAATAACCAGCAGACTCCTCTTCTTCTCTCTCACTGAAGGCCTGGAGTTAGGTAGGTTCATGAGATGCCTGCGTGAAGTGTGAATGAAGGCCCTTCTTTAGCATGTGTCTGTACAAATAAAGACACAATGAATCATCGGACAGGAAGGTTGACTGTTGTCTGACATGGAAACATACTTGTACTTTATCATTTTAATGTAATGTAAGTAATCAGCAGCAAGTGTAACCAATGCTGCCCCGTTGTGTGAGAATTCTAGGGTTAGCCTGTATAGCCATATAACACCACTCCCTCAAGATGAACTGAACAGTTGATTCAATTTGGACACATGCTGCAAGGGCTGGATCAAAGCGTAGGTACCACAGGCCTCTGTGCCTAAGGCTCCAGCTCCTTGCGCCATATGATTACATCACAGCCTCAGTGTTCACTTGAACAAAAGTACATTTCTAGTTCTCTTGGCTGCAAAGAAAAGCTTGAAAACACAAGCTACAGATACAGTGACATCTGCCTGAATCTACTGCCAGCCTGAACCAGTAGCGCTGATCTGAGTGACCCATGGATCTCTCTGAGATGTTAACGCCAAGATCCACTGCTTTGGGCGGGGGAAGTAGGGAGGGCATTGACAGCCCCAGCCCAGCTGAGGAGACTGGGTGGCAGAAGGTGCTACTGGGAGCCTTGGGGAGGGGGTCTTCATGTTGCCATATATATCTTTCTGGAGGGGAGGGGCCCCTGATGCCACTCCAAAGGGGCTGTGCAGAGACCCATGCCACTTTCCCTCCCTCCCTGGAAGGGGGGCCTCCCTCCCAATGCCACGCCATGTGACACATGCTGTTGGACAAATGGCCATGTAAGTGCAAAGGCTAGAAAGCCAAAGGATAGCAATAGGTTGTGGAAGGCTTGAGGTTGGTGGCAAGAGAGGTGTGCTGTAGAGAAACCTTGCTGTGGTGGGAGAAGAGGGTCTGGGTGAGAGGAGGGAGACCACAGCTGTTGATTTTCCTTTGAGAATGTCAGTAAGCACTTGCAGAAAGGGAGAAGGGCATGTGTGAGGAGGAGCAGCAGGGAGCCAAGCCATGGTTGTGGGAATGCATGCTGGGGAACGTAGGCAGTTTGGCTACCTGAGGCACAGATGTGGCCCCCATCATCCTAGTAGCTGGGACCTCACAATTGGCAGTGTATTCAGCCTTACATCACCTCTGGGAGGTAGGGCAGGGCTATTTGCAGTGTTGTACAGATGGGGAACTGAGGCACAGGTAGGCTAAGTGAATTGGCCAAGGTCATGTAAGATGTCTGGGGTAGGGCAGGGACTAGAACCTGGGTCTCTCAGGTTCTAGGCTAATGACCAATCCACTAGCCCGTCTTTTCCCTCCTTACTGGCTCAGAGGTATTCAGAGGCATGGAAATGGGAGTGGAGGAAGCAGCTGTTTGGGGTAACCCAGGGCTAGGACGTTAGTGAAAACGACTTTGATGGGCAAGAGCATGCCAGGTCACAATTAGAGGAGTGAGCAAAGAAGGAGGAGACAATACATGAGACAGAGAAGGTGCAGGAAGGACCAGGGAGGAGGGGATGAGTGCAGTAGTGAAGTCATGGAAATTGATGGGCTGAATATGAGGGAAGGGTTGGGTGGAGAGGTGTTTGGGTGTTGCCGACAGATGAGGTTCTCTGGGAGCATGAGAAGAAAGGAGAAGAGTTATATACGGAATTCAGTATAGCCGTGCTGGCCTAATAGGGCCACCTCCTATTGAGACTTGCTACTAGTTGCTATTTTATCACTGTATAGGGGGTAGCCATATTAGTCTGTATCCACAAAAACAACAAGGAGTCCGGTGGCACCTTAAAGACTAACAGATTTATTTGGGCATAAGCTTTCATGGGCTAGAACCCACTTCATCGGATCCATGGAGTGAAAATTACAGATGCAAGCATTATTATACTGACACATGAAGAGAAGTGGAGAACCAGTGATGACAGGGTCAATTCGATCAGGGTGGATGTGGTCCACTCCCAATAATAGATGAGGAGGTGTCAATTCCAGGAGAGGCAAAGCTGCTTTTGTAAGAGCCAGCCACTCCCAGTCCCAAATTAATGGTGTTATATTTGCAAATGAATTTTAGTTCCGCTGTTTCTCTTTGAAGTCTGTTGCTGAAGTTTTTTTGTTCAAGCATAGCTACTTTTAAATCTGTTATTGAATGTTCAGGAAGATTGAAGTGTTCTCCTACTGGCTTTTGTATGTTACCATTCCTGATGTCTGATTTGTGTCCATTTATTTTTTTATGTAGGGACTGTCTGGTTTGGCCAATGTACATGGCAGAGGGGCATTGCTGGCACATGACGGCATATATAGCATTAGTAGACGTGCAGATGAATGAGCCTCTGATGGTGTGGCTGATGTGGTTGGGTCCTCTGATGGTGTCGCTAGAGTAGATATAGGGACAGAGTAGGCAACGAGGTTTGCTACAGGGATTGGTTCCTGGATTAGTGTTTCTGTGGTGTGGTGTATAGTTGCTGGTGAGTATTTGCTTCAGGTTGGGGGGCTGTCTGTAAGCGGGGACTGGCCTGTCTCCCAAGGTCTGTGAGAGTGAGGGATCGTTTTTCAGGATAGGTTCTAGATCACTGATGATGTGTTGGAGAGGTTTTAGCTGGGGGCTGTACGAGATGGTCTGTGGTGTTCTGTTATTTTCCTTGTTGGGTCTGTCCTGTAGTAGGTGATTTCTGGGTACCTGTCTCGCTCTGTCAATCTGTTTCCTCACTTCTCCAGGTGGATATTGTAGTTTTAAGAATGCTTGATAAAGATCTTGTAGGTGTTTGTCTCTGTCTGAGGGATTGGAGCAAATTCGGTTGTATCTTAGGGCTTGGCTGTAGACAGTGGATCGTGTGATGTGTCCTGGACGGAAGCTGGAGGCATGTAGGTAACTATAGCGGTCAGTAGGTTTCTGGAATAGGGTGGTGTTTATGTAACCATCATTTACTTGTACTGTAGTGTCCAGGAAGTGGATCTCTTGTGTGGACTGGTCCAGGCTGGTGGGGTGGAAGTTGTTGAAATCCAGGTGGAATTCTTCAAGGGCCTCCTTCCCGTGGGTCCATATGATGAAGATGTCATCAGTGTAGCGCAAGTAGAGGAGGGGCGCTAGGGGACGAGAGCTGAGGAAGTGTTGCTCTAAGTCAGCCATAAAAATATTGGCATACTGTGGGGCCATGCGGGTACCCATAGCAGTGCCACTGACTTGAAAGTATAAGTTGTCTCCAAATCTGAAATGGTTGTGGGTGAGGACAAAGTCACAAAGCTCAGCCACCAGGTGTGCTGTGGCCTCATCAGGGTTATTGTTCCTGACAGCTTGTAGTCCATCCTCATGTGGAATATTGGTGTAAAGAGCTTCTACATCCATGGTGGCCAGGAAGGTGTTTTCAGGAAGATCACCAATGCATTGTAGTTTCCTTAGGAAGTCGGTGGTGTCTCGAAGGTGGCTAGGAGTGCTGGTAGCGTAGGGTCTGAGGAGAGAGTTCCCGATAATCCTGCTGTAAGAGTGCCGATGCTTGAGATGATGGGGTGTCCAGGGTTTCCAGGTTTATGGATCTTGGATAGCAGATAGAATACCCCTGGTCGGGGCTCTGGGGGTGTGTCTGTGTAGATTTGTTCCCATGCTATCGCAGGGAGTTTATTGAGCAGATGGTGTAGTTTCTTTTGGTACTCTTCAGTGGGGTCAGAGGATAGTGGTCTGTAGAATATGGTGTTGGAGAGTTGCCTGGCAGCCTCCTGTTCGTAATCCGACCTGTTCATGATGACTACAGCACCTCCTTTGTCAGCCCCTTTGGTTATAACATCAGAGTTGTTTCTGAGGCTGTGGATGGCGTTGTGTTCTGTATGGCTGAGGTTATGGGGCAAGTGATGCTGTTTGTTCACAATTTCAGCCTGTACACATCTGCGGAAGCACTCTATGTAGAAGGCCAGTCTGTCATTTCGACAGGAGGAGTCCACGCAGAATTCCTCTTCTTGTAGTGTTGGTAGGAGGGTTCCTGTGGGTCAGTGCGCTGTTCAGTGGTGTGTTGAAAATATTCCTTGAGTCGGAGATGACAGAGTAGGCTTCCAGATCACTGCAGAACTGTATCATGTTCGTGGGGGTGGTGGGGCAGAAAGAGTCCACTTTTGAGGTTCTCCACTTGCGAGGTAACGCCCTTCTTGTCATGTGTCAGTATAATAACGCCTGCATCTGTAATTTTCACTCCATGTATCTGATGAATTGGGTTTTAGCCCTCGAAAGCTTATGCCCAAATAAATCTGTTTGTCTTTAAGGTGCCACCGGACTCCTTGTTGTTTTTATTTTATCACTGAGATTCAGCATTCCCTTCACCACAGAATGTAGACTGAATTGCACAGGAGACACTTGCTGAGTTGCATACGTGGGTGTTTTGTTCGACTTGCTCCCTGGTGCTGTAATCCGCAAGCTATGCGTTGTGATGCCCTGGTAGCTGCACAATGACATTCAGAACCATGTGGGGGAGCAGCATTTCCAGTCCCGAGCACTGAAAATTATGAGTCACCCCCGCATTGTGACTTTTTAAAATAATACATTAGGGTTCTTTTTCTTTGCTTTCTGGTTTCTGAGCTGGTTGGTTACACGCTAGGCATATTTCCTAGCTTTTTCTCCACAACCACAAGGGCTAGAAACTTAAAGTAAAAGCTGAGATTCTCACACAATCACAGGACTATGGTAGTTGGGCCTTGGAGAAAAACACCAAGTATTGTGAAAGCTGGCAGCAACGAGGAAGGGAGATGACTCAAGGAAGGGGCTTTCTCTTGCTTACAAAACAGTTCACGGAATGATAAAGTTAACAACGATTTTATGGTGTACTGCTACTCTGCTCCTGGAGAAGGGCAGTGAGCCAGTTTTACAGGACCAGCCTTGAAGCTCTAGGTATGAAGCAGGACAGCATGCAATTTTTAATGATGTTTTTTCATTTATGGGTAGGACCCTACCAAATTCATGGTCCATTTTGGTCAATTTCACAGTCATAGGGTTTTAAAAATAGTAAATTTCATTATTTCAGCTATTTAAATCTGAAATTTCACGGTGTTGTAATTGTAGGGGTCCTGACCCAAAAAGGAGTTGTGTGGGAGGGAGGGGTTTCAAGGTTATTGTAGAGGGGGTTGGGGTACCACTACCCTTACTTCTGTGCTGCTGCTGAAGGCAGCGCTGGGCAGCTGGAGAGCGGCGGCTGCTGGTCAGGAGCCCAGCTCTGAAGGCAGAACCGCCGCCAGAAGGGATGGCATGGTAGGGCTTTGCCACCCTTGCTTCTGCGCTGCTGCCTGCAGAGTTGGGACCTCAGTCAGCAGCCGCCACTGTCTGGCTGACCAACTCTGAGGACGGGAGCACAGAAGTAAGAGCGGCACGGTAGGGCGTTGCCACCCTTATTTCTGCACTGCTGCTGGTGGGGCGCCGCCTTCAGAGCCGGGCGCCCGGCCAACAGCCCCCACTCTCTGGCCACCCAGCCCTAAAGACAGTGCAGAAGTAAGGCTGGCAATACCGCGACCCTCCCTCAACTCCCTTTTGGGTCAGGACCCCCAGTTTGAGAAATGCTGGTCTCCCCCATGAAATCTGTACAAGCACACAAAAGATCAGACTTCATGGTCCGTGATGTGTTTTTCATGTCTGTGAATTTGGTAGCGCCCTGTTTATGGGATAATGGTTAGTGCCTGACTTCTCTGGATACTGCAGATCCTTTCACTTTGTTGGGCTGATTTGCATCCTGCAAAGATTAGTCCTTGTGTTTGATCCGCAGTCCGTGGCCGTGGCACTGGCAGAATGGTTCTGAGTTACTTAATCCTCTAAATTAGCTTTGCCAGCTAGCTCTGGTCTCACTTCTTGGTATTCTCAATGAACCAACCAACACTCACCCTGGTTTCTTTGCTGGCAGTGGGTGGCCTTAGGAACAATTAACACTAGCTTTTACTTGCTAGTCATTTGTCATTCAGTAACATTTCATTACTCTTAGTTGACAGCTGCTGGATTCCTGTCTCCTGTGCTGGGGGTGGGAAGGGGCAGCTTATGAATACAACCCCTGAAATTCTGTACTGCGTTAACCATGCAGTAGGTCTGTAAGAGAGCTTGTGGGGAGCAATGCATGAAACTGCTTTCAGTCACATTCCTGTTTTATTTATAAACACTCGGGCCCAACCTGGACTAATTAGTAAATAATTGGGTATAAAGAGAAAATTTCTAGTTTGCAAATGATTCCCTTGTGGTTAGAAAAGAATTCCCAAAAATTGTCAAATTCGAACTTGATTATCATCCAGAAAACAGCGCTGTGTGTGTGTGGGGTGTTTACTCTGAACTCACTTTGCATAGTATCAGCTGACAAATCCTTCCTATAAATTACCTGCAGCCTGGAATATGGACTAGGAAGTGCAGAGAGACTGATTCAGAGCCCGGAGTATTGCCTCTGCTCCACTTCGCTGGCCCTGGTTAAGGCAACACCTGGTGGGGCCTTTACCCTGGCAGTAACTTGGAACTAGGGCTGTCAAGCGATTAAAAAAAATCAGTCATGAGTAATCGCACTGTTAACATTAGAATACCATTTATTTTAAATATTTTTGAATGTTTACTACATTTTCAAATATATTGATTTCAGTTACAACACAGAATACGAAGTGTACAGTCCTCACTCTATATTTATTTTTGATTACAAATATTTGCAGTGTAAAAACAAAAAAATAGTATTTTTCAATTCACCTCATACAAGTACTGTAGTGCAATCTCTATCATGAAAGTTGAACTTTCAAATGTAGAATTATGTAAAAAAAAAACTGCATTCAAAAATAAAACAATGTAAAACTTTAGAGTCTACAAGTCCACTCAGTCCTACTTCTTGGTCAGCCAGTCACTCAAACAAACAAGGTTGGTTACAATTTGCTGGAGATAATGCTGCCTGCTTCTTGTTTACAATGTCACCTGAAAGTGAGAACAGGTGTTTGCATGGCACTGTTGTAACTGGTGTTGCAAGATATTTACGTGCCAGATGCACTAAAGATTCACATGTCCCTTCATGCTTCAACCACCATTCCAGAGGACATGCTTCCATGCTGATGACAGGTTTTGCTTGATAACAATCCAAAGCAGTGCAGGCTGACACATGTTCATTTTCATCATCTGAGTCAGATGCCACCAGCAGAAGGTTGATTTTCTTTTTTGGTGGTTTGGGTTTTGTAGTTTCCACATCTGAGTGTTGCTCTTTTAAGACTTCTAAAAGCATGCTCCACATCTCATCCCTCTCAGATTTTTGATGGCACTTCAGATTCTTAAACCTTGGGTCGAGTGCTGTACCTATTTTTAGAAATCTCACATTGGTACCTATTTTGCGTTTTGTCAAATCTGCAGTGAAAGTGTTCTTAAAATGAACATGTGCTGAGTCATCATCCAAGACTACTAGAACATGAAATATATGCAGAATGCAGGTAAAACAGAGCAGAAGACATACAATTCTCCCCCCAAGGAGGTCAGTCACAAATTTAATGGATGCAGTTTTGTTTTTTTTTAACAAGCATCATCTGCATGGAAGCATGTCCTCTGGCAAGATGGCCGAAGCATGAAGGGGCATACGAATGTTTAGCATATCTGGCACATAAATACCTTGCAATGCCGGCTACAAAAGTGTCATGCGAACCCCTGTTCTCACTTTCAGGTGACATTGTAAATAAGAAGCAAGCAGCAGTATCGCCTGTCAATGTAAACAAACTTGTTTGTCTTAGTGATTGGCAGAATAAGAAGTAGGACTGAGTGGACTTGTAGGCTCTAAAGTTGTACAGTTTTGTTTTTGAGAGCAGTTATGTAACTAAAAAATATGCATTTGTAAGTTACACTTTCACGATGAGATTGCACTTCAATACTTGTATGAGGTGAATTGAAAAATACTATTTCTTTTGTTTATCATTTTTACAGTGCATATTATTTATAATCATAGAATCATAGAATATCAGGGTTGGAAGGGACCCCAGAAGGTCATCTAGTCCAACCCCCTGCTCAAAGCAGGACCAATTCCCAGTTAAATCATCCCAGCCAGGGCTTTGTCAAGCCTGACCTTAAAAACCACTAAGGAAGGAGATTCTACCACCTCCCTAGGTAACGCATTCCAGTGATTCACCACCCTCTTAGTGAAAAAGTTTTTCCTAATATCCAGCCTAAACCTCCCCCACTGCAACTTGAGACCATTACTCCTCGTTCTGTCATCTGCTACCATTGAGAACAGTCTAGAGCCATCCTCTTTGGAACCCCCTTTCAGGTAGTTGAAAGCAGCTATCAAATCCCCCCTCATTCTTCTCTTCTGCAGGCTAAACAATCCCAGCTCCCTCAGCCTCTCCTCATAACTCATGTGTTCCAGTCCCCTAATCATTTTTGTTGCTCTTCGCTGGACTCTCTCCAATTTATCCACATCCTTCTTGAAGTGTGGGGCCCAAAACTGGACACAGTACTCCAGATGAGGCCTCACCAATGTCGAATAGAGGGGAACGATCACGTCCCTCGATCTGCTCGCTATGCCCCTACTTATACATCCCAAAATGCCATTGGCCTTCTTGGCAACAAGGGCACACTGCTGACTCAACAAGGGCACACTGCTGACTCAATAATAAAAAAATATAAAGTGAGCACTGTGCACTTTGTATTCTGTGTTGTAACTGAAATCAATATTGAAAATGTAGAAAAACATCCAAAATATTGAATAAATTTCAGTTGGTATTCAATTTTTATAAGTGCGAGATTCATTGCGATTAATTTTTTAATTGTGATTAATTTTTTTAGAGTTAATCGAATGAATTAACTGCGATTAATTGACAGCCTTACTTGGAATGTTAATTGCCCAAATCAGAATCCTTAGGCCCATTTCTCCTCATATAATCCTGCCAAGCTCCAATTTCTGCACTCACCCAGACACTAGAAAGTGCAGTAGCTTCCTTTAATGCTAACATCACCCATTAACCAGCCCTTTCAGATAGAAAAGAGTGTGTGGTAAAGGGTACCCGAAGGCCTCTTTCCTCTTGCACTGTCAGTCCCCTGTGGTAACCTAGAACCAGCTCCAGCAGCACTGAAGATGGTGCACTGACTGTAATTAGCAAACACATTTTTAAACACCACTGCCTTTGCCTACAAGGTGTGATGTGTATTAAAAACATGTTAATAAACAAGTGTGCTAAACATATCTCATTTTCCTGATCTAGAGAGGCCCATGGTAGAACAGGCTTTAAAGGAAACATATTAGCAGGAGATTTCAGATTTCAAAGCCACAAAGAAGATCCTCCCATCTGAGTGTCTTGGACATGGTTGGGGATATACATCCCACTGATTTTGTCTGGAAGGTAAGAGAATGATAAAGTGCCCAGCAAGGGCCGCACTAAGCTCTCAAGCTTTTAGTATTTTCCTTTATGTGGTTTTCAAAATATAGACTGACTGCCGTCCGCTGTTGCAACTCTCCCCGCATATGGACATTTGTCTTTTGTTTACCCAGCTAGCTACAGTCTATGCTTTCTCTGAAACCCTCATTCTCTTTGTTTATATCCAAATTATACCACACACAATAGTATTGTCTTGAGTGGCCGCATCCTGGAGGCTCCACAACTCAGATGCAGACTCAGTACCTTATCTGCTGTAGTTTCTTATAGAGCTGCTGACTTCCTAGGGATTTCAGTTTCTCAATGAAAATAACATTGGTTGGACTTGCCATTCTTGATTGTGAATCTAACATTTTTAAAGGTATTAGCACCTCAATGGCTCCTGGCTATTTGCAGCAGAATCTGTACCTTCCAAGAGATGGAAACACATTTCATCTGCAAACTGAGAAGTTAGTAGAAATATCCTACTGCAGATTTACAAAGTGATTACAAGCTTGTGCATATGGGTTATTAATGGTAAAACAAATGGAAAGTTTTTTCATTTTGTGAGCCTTGCAAAAAGATTTGCTTATAGGTATATTAGGCCAGATTTTCACCTACACTAAGAACTGCTGAGAGTGCCATCTAGGAGCAGATTATGGCTCCTTGATTCTGTGAACAGGTCTGTGTCAGCTTAGTGGCTGCTCTAATCTATGACAGTTACATCTATCCCCTAGGGGACCATAGCCCAGCTGAAAATTGGCCAAATGGAGTAGAACACTAGGGGGCAATGGCCAGGATGGTTCATCCAGGAGCCAGCGCTGCATCAGCTTAGAGCACTGGGGAATTCTCAACTGGCCAGATTCCAGGTCCTTTGTCCCACGTAAGCAGTGCAAAAGAATCAGGTCAGAGAAGAGGAGCCAAACACATTAGCCTTTGCGAACCCAGACACAAAGGGAGGATAAATTAAATTCTTCTTGCTTGCAATGAAGGAACAAGCATTTCCAAAATTAATAATGTTTCTCCCAACCGGGAGTTGCTACAGACTATCAGGTATCTCTGAAATTCAGGATTTTTCATACACAAAACTGTTAATCTAAAATTACTTTTATAACAACCTCAAAATTAGTGTTTGAAAATAGCTGAGCATTTAAAAGACAGGAAATTCACATTTAAAGTTCAGACACTACATTGGGCTCATAGCCTGGCTCACCATCCACTTAAAAGGTATATTATTCTTACACCTTTTGAACGTGATCATCAGCGTGGAATCTGGGGGCTTTACAAGACTGTAGAGAGATCAGTATTCCACTAAAAGGAAGAATTCTGCTTTCCTGCCTTCACTGATTCTGCTCCTGTGTGTATTCTTTCTTGATGATTGGCTTCCAAGACAAAGGATGGGTTTATTACCAATATAACATCAAAAATGGTCATATAATTGACTGTAAATAATGTAACATTTTCTAAATGTAGCCATTTTCCCTGTTATGTCAAAAGACTAATGTTGTATGTTTCAGCAAATAGGCTACACTGAGGGGTGTGGTTCAGATGCACAGAGTACATCAGGTGAATGTACTGTATGTCTCATTCTGAGAAAGGCTGCACTCGCTTTTGTCTAAATGCCAGTGTCCCTAATCATTGCTTTTGTCCCATGAAATGTAGTTGGACCAATTTAGATATTAAACTTTTAGCCAGATCCCTGATGTTTGTCCAGTGGTGCAATGAGATCTTGCAATGGTTGGCACTCTAAAAATACATCTCTGAATGGAATAGACACAGTATTCTTTATGCATCTGTGAGGACGTGCCACCATCTTAGGAACAAGAATGAGGCAAGCCAATAGGAAACAATGGGGCCGATCCCATTAACACCACTCTGCTCATCACCATGGAAATATGGTGCTTGGCTGACAGGGCAGGAGTGCAATCAGGAGCAGGGAGCTACAAAACTCCCATCCGAGGGCTGCAGTACTTGCCACTCCAAATATACGGAACTCGCTCCTGGGAAAGCTCCTTCCAACAGGTGAGGAGTTCAGTGATAACCAAGCAGCCTGTCCAAGCAATGCTACCATGGGTTAAGTTGCTAATTGGAGACCCTGGGGGTGAGGAACCCTGGTGTTTCAGATATTTGGGATAAGCCTCTTACAGTGTGTTATGCTTGTGCAACTAGAGATCACAGATAGCTGAGCAATAGGCCCCATAGATGTTCTGTTCTGTTTGTACAACTAGAGATTGCACAGATAGCTGCCTGATAAGCCCCACAGACACACCTTACATACAATAAAAAGGCAAATACTAGTTATTGCCTGCTGCCCATGTTGTCACAGCATCTAAGCAGTAACTGACCTTACATACATCACTGTGAAAGACTAGCTTAAACCAAACAAGCTTGTTTAACTCTGCCCTCTACCACAGCTCCAGCAGACAAAGATTCTGGGGGCTATATCACCCCTCCACTTCTCCACTTTTGCTGCTGGCAGAAACAAGGAAATTGAGCAAATGTTAGCTCTACTGTCCCATGCTGGTGGAAGAGTAGGCGTCTGTACCGTCACTTCTCTTTCTGATTGGAGTACTGTCTTCTACAACGGGAAGCAAAGGGAGCTCTCACTAACCCTCCCATTGCCACACTGGAAGACATTTGCAGTTACCATAGTGTTGGAACTGGCCGCTGATGTTCCGTAGCCACAGCATGTAAATTATTGCATGACAAATGTCTTATTTGGAGGCTGAGGATGAAGGTAGTTAGCAGTCGTCCATGGCCAGATGTCTGGAGTAGGGAAGTCAGAGGACTAAACAATCCATTAGAAATGTGATCCTAGGACACAACACTGAAGTACTGAGAGAACTCATGCTTTAATAGACACTGAAATCACAAAGAAAGAAGGCCAAATGCCCTAGCAATTTCAATAAAAATATGAAATTCTTTTTACATGGTAAATTTTGTAATATAAAATGTTTAATGCTGTCTGGAAACAGAGCTTTAATTTACAAAAAAGTCCATATAGGCCAAACATGGCTAATACTGCATACAAGGAGAGTGACTGCTAAAAAGCTGCTGCATGGGAGAAGGGTCTTAGCTGACTAATCCTCCTTGAGTTACCATCTTCAAAGTTCTTTTGCAAGATTTCTGCAACATAAGAGCCCAGTTCACAATACACACATACAGCCTTTCTGGACAACATGGCAGAATAGATGCATTACAATATTCCCATATTTACTGAAATCACTCAAATTCATTGTCACCCAGCCTCAAGTGATCAGTGCTTCTTAAATGGGCATGCAGATTTTCTGCAAGCTTGGTACCTACCCTACAACCTAAAACAGATGTTCAGTGAAAAAGTGGTACAAGCTAAAGGGAACTGTCGCTGAGGGGTAGGATCGTGGTTGGAGTGTCCCCTTCGCTACCTCTACCTCAACGGTTTTTCAATATGAACCTTTTTGTTTTCTTGTTTAAATAAGGGTCTGATAAAAAGGAGACTCCGCACCTGGCTCGTTCAGGCCACCTAATGAAATAAGGACAAAATTTGACTTTTGGCTCTTTCCATTTAGCTAAAGACAGTCAACAAAATATTCATAATTAGTATTTCACACAGTAAAACATACTGGGCAAAACTAAACAAAAATATATTCTATTGCCTTGGGGATATTTTTTGCATGTGGGAGATTTATCGTGAAAGTGGATAATACCTAGTTCTTATTGCTCTTATTAAGCAGTGTTATCACTTGTACCATGCACAAATACGACGACAAACGCATGTAACTTCCACAGAAGGGATTCTAATATCAAAAGGAGAACAATGGGTTCCTGAATTTTACCACATAAATGGCAAATCTGATCATTTCTCATCTATGGGGCGGGGAAGTGAGGTTTGAGGGTTTGTGAGGTGTCTCCAGCCCAGGAGCAGGCAGGAAGCGTGTGAAGTTCACAGCTCTCAGTAAAACCAGTAGAAGTGCCATGTGTCCATAGAAATGCAGTCCCCAAATCGTCCATATTTATACACCACCAGTTCCCCAAATACTGAACTCCCCTCTTCTCTGCACCCTAATCACTTTCCTCTTTAATACATTTTTACTGATCCACATTTTCTGAAAGTTCAGTTGCTAGTACGAAGCCCTCTGGAGGTGTGAAAATAGGCTGTACCAAAATAACAGCGTTTGAACTGTATCAGTTCTGTATGATTATAGCACCATGTACAGAACATATATGGGGGATTTCTGGCATATCATGCAGCACAGCAGGGAGTATGTGCTGTTATGTAAATGAAAAGCTGCCCACCTCCAATCTTGATGTTTCTAAGATGTTGTACCAAAATGGTAAAGTTGAGTAGAACTGGAGTGGAACCTATGGGGGTCTCTCAGTGGCCTGAACAAATGTAGCTAAATTAATTTACATCAACAACATCTTCGTCGTCATTTACAACATTTCTTAGCTGTTGTACTGACGTATTTCTTCCCCTTATTCTAATGCTTCTGGGCTAATTAAGAAAGGATAACCCCTTGGGCCAAACTGTCACATAGGAAGCTGAAGGCAGTGGTGTTGTAGCCATGTCGGTCCTAGGATATTAGAGAAACAAGGTGGGTGAGGTCATACTGTTTATTGGATCAACTTCGGTTGGTGTGAGAGAGAAGCTTTCAAGCTACACAGAGTTCTTCAGGTCTGGGAAAAGTACTAAGGCTATGTCTACACTGCACTTTAGTCTGTAAAATTTTGTAGCTCGGGTGGAGAAAAAAACATACCCTGACCAATAGAAGTTTTACCAACGAAAAGCGCTGGTGTGCACAGCACTTTGTCTGTGGGACATGCTCTCTCGCCGACAATGCTACCGCCCCTCAATGGCAGGAGAGCTCTCTCCTGCCCACACAGAGTGGGTACACTGCGTGCCTTACAGCGGCAAGGCTTTAGCACCACAACTGTCTGACAGTGTTGACGTAGCCTAAGGGCTTGTCTTCCTGCCAGCGCAGCTGCACTGCTGTACATGAAGACAAGCCCAAAGAGTGTCACAGCAAGATGGAACAGACAGTTTCACATAAGTAGTTAGCACATATTATAAGGGACCATTCAAAGTTGAAGCGACCTGTTAATCACCCCTGTAGACATAGGACAAAAACACCCCTGTAGACATAGGACATACTCCTGAGCGACGTAAATTATTTCCAAGTAATTTGTAGTGTAGATGTAGCCTGGTTACAGACAGTTGTAATAAACCACAAATCTAGTGTCTATTTAAGGCCAGTATTTTCAGTGTCTAGGAAGGTCATGAATTTAAGTTCACAGGCGTGTCTTTTTGAATTACCTCATCTAGTGTACTAAATGCCTTAATAACAATTACAACAACTACGTGGGTGAAACCAGACAATCACTATGCTCCTCAATGAACTCACACAGGAAGACGATAAAGGACAAAAAAACCCTGTCTCCTGTGGATGAACACTTTTCAAAGGGATCGCAGTATATCTGACCTATCAGTCCTCATCTTCAAAGGAAACCTGCACAACACTTTCAAAAGACAAGCCTGGAAGCTTAAATTCATAACTTTGCTAGACACTAAAAATCCTGGACTGATCAGAGACACTGGATTCATGGCTTATTACAACCGTCTTTATAACCCACTAACCCCCCTTTTTGTGCTACGACAGCAGGGTTGTTAATGGGCCACTTCACCATGAACAGTCCCTTAAAATATGTGCTAATTGCTTGTACTAAACTATCTAGTCTATCTTGTATTTAGCTGTCATACTTTTAGGTCTGCACTTAAAATACTGCAACTGTGCTGCTGTAGTGCTTAAGTGAAGATACTCCTGTGCTGACAGGAGAAGTGTCTGCAGAGCTAATCCACCTCCCTGAGAGATGGTAGTTCTGTCAATGGGAGAAGCTGTCCCGTCGACACAGTACTGTCTACAAGGGGGCGAGAGGTTAGGTTGGTATAACTATGTCTCTCAGGGGTGTGGATATTTCACACCCAAGTGATGTAGTTATACCAATATAAGTCCGTAGTATAGACCTGGCTTTCATACCTTTCCCAGACTTGAGGAAGAGCTCTGTGGAGCTCAAAGCTTCTCTCTCTCACCAACAGAAGTTGGGCCAATAAAATATGTTACTTCACCCACATAGGAAGCTGTAATGCAAGAGCCAAATAATTTTCATCTAGTAAGACATGTACTAGATTTAGCTTACTGTTTTGCCACATTTTCTAATATGTGTAAGTGGAGCATTAAGCTCTTCCTGGTCTTTTGCACTGAAAGTTTCATGATCATCCCTCTCTCTGTTAACTGTCTACATGCACATGCCCTGACATCTGGTATCTGTAGTGCTTGCATTTAGTTTCTTGCAGTTGTGATACGGCAAACATTTCTCTCCAAACCATAGGGTTTTTAAATGATAATCAGGGCCAGTATTTTATATTATAGCCATGAGAATTTAATGCTTTGTACTGCTGTAGCACCTTTCATCCAGGATTTCAAAGAGCGTCACAAACGTTAAGACCTAGAGCTTCAAAAAGGGTCTGGGTGACACAATTTTATGCATCTACAGCCATGCCCAGCTAGAAGCCGAGCCAGTTGATTGCACCCACAATTCATGTAGATAGGCCTCTACTACAGAGCACAATACCAGGAGCTGAGTTGAAGTCTAACTAAAAATCGAGGCCTAATTAATTAAGCCTCACAACACCCCTGTGAGGTAGGTAGGTAAGTATTACTACCCCCATTTGACAGATGGGGGCGCTCAGGCACAGAGGGGTGAAGTGACTAGTCCAAAGTCTCACAGTGAATTGGGGAAGAGTCTAGAGCAGAAGCCAGGTGCCTTCACTTTGTTCCTTGCTCAAAAACTCACAGCACATTGCCTGTATAATACTTTGCTTTGAGCTAGATGTGCAGTGTGGCTGAGTTTATGTTGTTGTGTATGTCCTGACTTCAGTGCACGTAAATTCTGTCTTTGTTACATTAACTCTGTGGTTTGTATTTAATGGCCTTCTTTAAAAACAACGAGTGTCCCCAGCCTGATTCCCAACTGCCTTAGCTCTGCCTCACTCTGTGTTGGCTGTTGCCCAGCCTGTCCTCCCCTCCTAGCTGCAGGAGTGCTCCTGGCTTTCCCACTTGGCCCAGGGAGAAGGGGTTAACAGGCCCAGATGCATAGATTTTAATGTGCAGTCTGTTTGCACAATGACACAGACCTATTTAATTTGCATATATTGGCCCTGAAAGCAAGATAACAGGGAAAGAGATTGGGAAGACGCTTGGGAAGATCTAGCAGTAATGGAGAGAGCTCCCTGAACATGTGATCACTAGGTCACATGTCAGTGTCTGATTTCTGCATGCTGAGGACCTGCACACTGTGTAACCCTCTCTCACATTCACTGTACATCTCCCTCTCGTTTTCAGAATTAAACAGAAAAGTTTAATGCTGACCAGCTACCTGCCGATATGAAAAACCTACCCTTGTAAATTATGTGCAACAAAGGTATCACTTTGTAAAACCAGAACTTGTATCTGTCACTCTCCCACTACTCAGATATGGGATTTTGTTCATTACTTACCAAAATGTTCTTTTGGGGTCAGATCACTCAATGGAAATTTCAGCCTAAAAGGTATTTCTTCAGAAAAAGTTAACTGAAAGAGGAATTAAGAATGGAACATCCATTTCTACCTTATCGGCATGTCACCAGCACAGCACCAGAATGATGTGTTGTAATCACCAATACAATGTTGCCAAGGAGTTGTACATTGCTAGCATTTTCTCACATATGCTTGCATTTGGCTAACAGCAATTTCACCAAGTTACATTATCATCTACTCCCCCGCGCAGCCCCTGGAAGCATAAAAGCAATGGCTTGTACTTCTTTTCTGGACAGAATGTTGTGTGCATTATCGTTGTGGCATAAAATGGAAGATTTGCCTCGTCTCGCCTCCTTCCCCAATCCCTGGATATGTATAAATTCTGTATAAAAATCCAACTGTAAACATCCTTTCAGGATAAGAAATACATGTAGGTGGTTTAAAGGCTAACATTTTGCACAGAATTAGCTGTGAACGCTACACAAAACGGTCATCAGGTGCGTCTGGCCAAAGTACTGACAAGAGGAACTGAAACCTATTTGCATAAGGCCCTTGTCATATACTGTAATGCACTGTGCCAGGCTAATTTGTCTCATTACTCAGCACTCCTAATCGTGGATGTGACCAGGCTTCTCGGGTAATATTCTGTGGTTTTGTATTGATCAAGGCAAGTGGGTAGAAGCAAATACTGAGAACCTTTACGTGATTGCAAGTTGAATCAACTGGTACAAAAGACATTTCAACATTTGGAGGAAGGGAAAAATCTCCCTGGTGACAAAAATTTATAACCATTTCCAGATGGCAGCCTCAAGGGGCGTACCGTTCCTGGAATGCTATTGGAAGGTGGAGAATGGGATGAAGTCACTGTATTGGTAGTTTCAGGGCGCCTGTGTCCATTTGGAGGATTCTTTTGTGGAGAAGCAAGGTGTTGCTGAATAGATAACTCCTTAAGTTCCAGCTTGTCTGCACTTTCGGCTTTGCTGTGCCGTGGAGATAAGTTCAGCAAGCTGAGAACATCTCTCTTAGCAGTCATTGTTCCAGGAGCTCCTCGGAAAATTTTCATGGGGCCTGTGGAATGTTGGGGAGTACTCTGCCAAAACATTTTCAGGTTGTGGATGGCCTGCACCTTTTCATCGATGGCAGCCATTTTTAATTTGTCTATATCTGGGGCATCAGCGGGGCTGGAGCGAGCAGAACCAGCTGAGGAGTAAGAGAGAGCAGGAGAGGGGGTGCTGCCCACGGGAGACTGATGTCCTGAGCTTGGGGAGATATTTCTGGGAGATTTAGAAATATGAGCGCTATAAGGAGAGCTAGGATACTTGAGTTTAAAGTGAGACTGTTCAGTTAACGAGCCATGAGAGTCAGAACTTGGAGAAGGCTGCCCACTGTATGGGCCTGTGCCGTCTTTGTTGGACATCTCCGATGTTGTGGGGCTGTTATATCCGGAACTCACCTTCTGAAGGGATGAGCTCCTTGTTGGAGGCTTTGGTTTAATTGTAACTGGCGAAGGATGACTCCTCTGACTGGAGCTCAGTGGCCTACTGAACGCACTGGTCTCTGAGGCTCTGAATACAGAAGCACCAGCTGCTGCTCCATCTTCCGAGTTCTTCTTGCTCATCTGACTGCCGCTTCTTTGAAGACGTTCAACAGCAATAAGGTGACTTTGAGTCTCCTCCAGAATTTTCTGGGCCAACTCTTGTGGATCGAGCTTTGGGTTGTTCTCCTCTTGGGATTTGACAGTGCTGTCAGTTTCAGTGCTAGATTGGTCAGATTCTCCAGTATCAGAACTAGCAAGTTTTCCAACTTTTTGGAAAGGTGAGTTTGGACTGGGAATAAGAGTCATTTTAACAGGGGAATTTGGGGTACTTATGCTCCCTTTGGAACTGACAGAAACTTTAATCCCGCTAGACTGACCAGCTTTGGATTGTTTGTGATCAGGGGAAAATCTTGATTTTATATTTTCTTGATAAGTTGCCATAGGCTCATTGCTGATTATAGAAAATCCTTCATACTCCTCATTGTCTTTGCTGGCTGCAGCATTGGTCTGTGGAGACAGCTGGCTCCGTGGCACAGATATTCTTTGCGGACAGACATTCTTAGGCCTTTCATAGTCCTGTCGCCCTCTGTGCCCTGCACTTTCTGATGTGCTCTCTGGCTTGGAAACAAAACTCATTGAAGAAGCGATAGAGCTCAGGCTGTACACAGAAATGGCGTCTGATGCAATACTGTCTGGACAAGTAGGAGAGAATGGAGGGTTCTGATATCCCAAAGGCATTGGGTTGGAAATGGACTGAGCAGAAGCCAGTGATTCCAGTGATGAGGAACTGTCCAGGCTAAGACGTTTGGGCAACTCTGTAGAATCTAAGTAAATGAAAACAACAGCACTTATTACAATGAAAGCAAATGGCACAGTATATGCCCCCAATCTCACTGCTACGATCTAGTCTCATTTGTTTAACAACTCCAGTGCTGCTTCCACTCCACAACTGCGAATTATGTGAGAAACATAATGTGTCATCCCAGAAAAGGAGCATGCAGAAACTCAGTGCTTCTACCAGAAAAGAAGTTGGTTGAGTTGATATTTTAGCCCTCCAAATCACCTCTTCATATAAGACTCCAACTGCCAACCGACCTGAGTTCTATTCCTAACTCTGGCATCGACTGGTTGTGTGACCAAGGGCAAGACAAAAGCTCCATGCCTTGATGTCCCTGTCTGTGAAATGAGGCTAGTGTTTCCCCTTTCTTGCAGGAGTGCTGTGAGGTCTAATCCATTAACATTTGAAAAGCATTTTGAGATGCTTGGAAGGAAAGTGCTGACTAATAGAATCATAGGTTTAGAAGAGTATTTCCGCATTGCTGAGCATTCTACAGCTGTGGTCATAGGGCCATGGCTATGGCAGGCTCATTTAGGACAAATACCTAAACATGCTGCTGGTGCAGTCACCTGACTCTAGCTGCCCCAGTCCTATATGGTACCATAAGGGAATGAGAACAAATCGAGCTTGCAGCCATCGTAGGCACACAAGGCAATAGTGTGAGAGCGACAGGACACGGGACTGTTAAGAAACATCAAACCTTGCACTGATGGGACACCAAGTCAAAGCCAGCTCAGGTCAGGAATGAGCTGGTATTTGGTGGAGCTTGATCCCAGTCTACGAGCATCCACAGCACAAAAAGATACTACTACAGTTTGCACCCCTGTTGGCAGACTCAGCTGAGTGAAAGGCCAGTTGATGGAACCTAAACTCCCCTCTCATCAATCTGATCTCTCCAGAGTGTAGCTGAGGCATGCTGACAGGTGGAAGTCCATACTGCCCCTATGGTCTCTGTTTTATATAAATAGAGGATTTCAGTGCTGTCCCAGCACTAATTCATACTACAGAGTAATAGAAACTGGGTGATGCCCCTGAACTGTTTAAGGGACACGATCCATATTCGCTTACTGACAGCCGCTCTCTGTTTGTAGAGAACTGAATGCCATTCTGTTTTACTCTAAAAGAGATTTAGCTCCAGGGGAACTAGTGACTATACGAATCATATAAGTTAGAGATGGAAGTGACCAACCTATTTCCCAAATTTTCCTTGGAGAGACAGAAATCTCTCCAGATTTCCTTTTGCTCATCCACACCCCCTATCCTCTGCCCAATCCTTGTCCATTAAGTGTCCCCTTCCCCCATGTTGTGCCTAGTTCAGTGCACCCCCGTGGGCCTAAGACACCCCACCCATAGCATTTGCCAAATAAACTTCCTCTCCTCCTTATATCTCCACTTCTCAATGTTTGCAGAGAGTCCTATAGTCAGAGCAGTGGTGGAGAGCTAGCTGCCCCAGCTTCAGGCCTGTCTAAACACACAGGGAGCTCTCTGGCAGACAACGCACAGGCTTGGGAAGTGCCACACACCCTTGTTCACTAGATAAGCAACTGTGTGTGACACTTTTCTTTGTGCAAAAGATGGTAATACTCCACCTCAGTAGATACCATCATCCTCCAGCCATCAGATGGAACAAGATCAAATAATGTCACTTCAGGTAGCCTTACCAAAAAGTGCCAGCAGGGACTGGAGAGCAAAGTGCATGGTCCTCCTATTAGCTTGTTTCCCAGTTTTCAGTATCACTTCCTCTTGCCCAACTTCACAAAGGTCAAAACCTGTAGGAGAACATAGAGCAGAAAACCATTTCTCACCCAAAGATTCTATACCTTGAACTGGTCCCAGTAAGTTACTGATGCTGCATAATGACAGGTTTCAGAGTAGCAGCCGTGTTAGTCTGTATTCGCAAAAAGAAAAGGAGTACTTGTGGCACCTTAGAGACTAACCAATTTATTTGAGCATAAGCTTTCGTGAGCTACAGCTCACTTCATCAGATGCTGCATATAATCCCCATAGAGCAAACAGACACGAGGACCTTGCAGTGGCCTTGCTCAGGGCTGTCTCCTCTGTGCCAATGTGCTGCCTGGTTAGTATTTAATATGTCTATTCCAGTAAGTGCCCACGTGTCCCATAATGATAGGGGCCTTATTGTGCTGGGCGCTGTACAAACACATAGGAAGACACAGTCCTTGCCCTGAGGAGCTTACCTGGGTCGGATGGAGGAAAGAAAAATAACCAAATATGTTCTATTTTATAGATATACACACTAGCAAATGTTTTCCTAATATTTATAAATAGAGTCAGTGCTAATTATGCCCCATGTGCCCCCTCCAGCTGTCATTGACTGGTTGATTTCTTAAGGGGATCGTAGCAGCGGTGGGTCTAGGGAGAGGGCAATGGCCTTGGAGTTCAGTGCAGCGAGGGTTCGGGGCAGTCTGGAGAAGGCATGAGATGCTGACGCATGGAAGGATGAGGGTGGAGGGCAGATAGGAAGGCAATGACTTATCTTTGTCTTCTTTCCACTCCATTTCCTTCTAAGCGGTTGTACCCTCTCATTCATTACCTACTTACATACCCTTGCCAGGAAATGGGGCCAAGGCAAAACTGGGCTGCTCTCAAATCAAATGGAAGTTGCCACTTGAAGTCAATATTATCTAGGTCCTGCTGACTGAGGTGGTGTTAGGGTGCAGAAGTCCTGGGGGATTTTTGTGCCACTGCGCAATGCTGAATTTTGCAGAAATTAACGTGCACGCAGAATTTCCCTTCCCACACAGAAATAGGCTGCAGTGCTGCTAGCCACCACTAGGGACCACGGGACTTGGCAGAGCCCAGCTCGCGCATAGAAGACATTGCCGGGGAAAGGGGGAGGGAGCTAGAGGGTTAGCATACCCTGAGGGAAGGAGAGCATGGCATGCAGGAAACTCCATGCAAACCTGGAACTGGACATCAGGCTGTTTCTCCCTCTGGATCCCTAGGCTCTGGGGATGAAGGGGTTCGGGTGTATTTGCTGAGGGAGGCCCGCACAGGTGGGCTCTGGGGGGGGAGCGATTGTGGGTATCTGGCCCCTGGCTGGGCTCTGGGGGGGAAGAAGCGGGCAGAGAAACAGGAACTGGGTTGTCATATGGGTTTCTTTAACTCTCTACTCCTGGAGGAATTTGTGTGTGTCTGTATTGTTACAGACATATTGCTGACAGGTATTTTTAAATAAATTACCAAAATAATTGAAACTGGCATGATGTCATACTATGATTTTGGCAATTAACTGATCTTTAAATATTCATGGTAAATAGGCCCAATAGCTTGCGATGGGATGTTAGATGGGGTGGGATCTGAGTTACGACAGAGAATTCTTTCCTGGGTATCTGGCTGGTGAATCTTGCCCATATGCTCAGGGTTCAGCTGATCGCCATATTTGGAGTCGGGAAGGAATTTTCCTCCAGGGCAGATTGGCAGAGGCCCTGGTGGTTTTTCACCTTCCTCTGTAGCATGGGGCACAGGTCACTTGCTGGAGGATTCTCTGCTCCTTGAAGTCTTTAAACCATGATTTGAGGACTTCAATAGCTCAGACATAGGTGAGAGATTTATCGCAGGAGTGGGTGGTTGAGATTCTGTGGCCTGCATTGTGCAGGAGGTCAGACGAGATGATCATAATGATCATAATCTAATCTATGAATCTATGGATTATGTAGTGTTATTTTGACAAATAAAATTAGCAGAATTTTTAATTTTTTGGTGCAGAATTCCCCCAGGAGTAACACATACACACAAAGTTCTCCATGTGGCAATCACACAGGGAGAGCAATCTCTGCTCACAGTGACCAGAGAAGGATTCACTCGGCCAGGTAATGAGCAGCTGGGCCATCGTGTCCTACATACCAAAGGATGTAAGCAGTGAAGGTGCTTGTGAAGTGTAAGGTGTTGGATGGCCACAACAGACAGCAGCAATAAAATAAGGAAACATGCTCTTACCCAAGGCTGCCAGAAACTCGTGGCAGCCAGGAAGCCTCCAGAGCTGGACACTGATGGAAACCTGGATCGGTGCAGAGGAGAAATCCTGCTCCTTCTCTCCTGCTTGGAGTTGAACCAAGACCTGATGTAGCTGAGGATGACAGAACAAACATCAGCCCTTCCATACCAACCCATTCACCTCCTGGCTGACATTCCCAGCCTGTGGGGTCACACCTAATCTGCCTTTGTCCTGGATAGTCACTAGTACGCTGTCTAGTGCAGGAGTCAAGGTGCTGCCCGAGTGGGGTCACACTCTGCACAGAGGGAGTGGCCCTACAACTGGCCAGACATTCTGCACTAGTGCTGGGAAGACTCCAGCAGGGGCACGTGAACCCTTGTGAGGTGAGTTAGGCCTTGGTTACACTTGCATGCTATGCCCCAATAAAGCCACCCAGAGCGCTCTAACTCACTCCCCGTCCACACTGGCAAGGCACGTAGAGTGCTCTGACTCCCTGGCTAGAGCGCTGCTGGTACTCCACCTCCCCGAGAGGGATAAGGTTTGCTGCGTATTGGATGAGACGCTACAGTGTCAGTGTGAACGAGGAGTTGGAGTTACCTTACAGCGCTCTGATTGCCCTCCCGAAATGTCCCATAATCCCATTAACTGAAGTGGCCTCTCTTTGTTGTGAACAAACAACAGGAATGCAGAACTGGCCCCACAGCTAATGTTTGCTTTGAGTGAGTGAGAGAGCTGGGGGAGGGAGGAGGGTCTGTACTTACACGACAGTGTGCTGACACACTATCAGCACCCCAAAAACCCACTCCCCACCCCCACATACACACAACACACTCCCCATTTGAAAAGCATGTTGCAGCCACTTGAACGCTGGGATAGCTGCCCATAATGCACTGGTCCCAATGCAGCTGCAAATGTGGCCACACCAGTGCGCTTTCAGCTGTCAGTGTGCACAGATTGCAGGGCTTTCCCTACTGCACTGTATGAAGGGTGGTTTAACCCAAAGCACTCTATATCTGCAAGTGTAGCCAAGCCCTTAGAGTGCGGCTGTTTTCAGAGAAAGGGCAGGAGGGAAGCACAGTACGAAAACTGCAGGAAGAAAGAAAAGGAGGAGGGTGCTTAGTGGCTGCTCATGGCCACTTAAAGGCCATTCTGTAACTGGGCCATTTGATCGGGTGTGAGGCCAAACCCAGGAACACCCCAGCTGCACTAAACAAGAAACAGCCCAAGATTTCCCTCATGTTTCCAGGACCTCCGGGGAGCAGTTCCCCTTCTTGTACCCACAGGGAACTGCATTCATGCACAAAGGGGAAGGCCTGGGTGGGGAGGAGGGGGAAGGACAAAACCCGACTCCCAGCCTCATCTACACTACGCCTGCGGCACAGGCCCAACACCACAATGTCCTTTCTCCCCATTAGAAGTAATTAAGCAAATCCCAGGCTTAAAAATTTGGTGACTATTAAACTGTAACGCAGGGAAATGGGGCTGAAGAGTTTTCCAGAGCCCAGGGCTTGCCTCTGCAGAGGAGTAATGTTCCCTGGTGTTTGTTGTACTCACCATTCCCACCATATTTTTAACAGCCTTCGGGTAGCAGATAAGAAAAGAGAGAAGGAAAGAAAGAAAGAACATGGGTTATTCTGCATTATGAAGTGAGCATGGCATGAAGCCCTATAGGGCCAAAGTAGATCATCACAAGCCAGCCCCCTCCTGCAAGATGCACAGCACAGAGCAGGAGGAGAAGGGACAATGAGGGCTGGGAGTGAAGGGACCAAACAACCAGGAACAGACAGCTGGAATCTGGAAGTCCCTAAGCTGTTAAAACCAGAGCTGGCACTTCACAGGCAGCTACAACCCTGCCAATGAGGAGATGAGCCCCAGAATCATCCATCTTTTGACAGGAGGTGGAACATAAACAACCTTCCTCTAGTTTCCTTTCAGGGGCTGTTTACTGGCATTAAATGCAATCTTTACTCCCTAGCAGTCCCACTGCACGTGCAAACAAGGGTTATGGTCCTTATCTCTTCCATAACAAATACACACAAGCAGCCCAGAGAGAAGGGCGCAGGCTCAGTGCTTCACTGTTCCCAGGAACACTTTCTCCTCCTCAGACACTGCAGTGAACACAAGTCAGGGATGAAGGCAGCGCGCATTACAGCAGCCTTGAAATCCACCTCGAGAAGCCTCCCCCGCAATGCACCCTAGAACTGTGCAGCACCACCTACCTCCCAATCCAAAGGGTCTTTTCAGTGTGTGTAACTTTTAGCCCCGCGGGGTGCACAGAGAGAACGGATGCTGCAGTGGGGACTGTTTGCGCTGTGTCAAATGCTGGAGCTGCTCTTTTAGAACTAAACAACCTGACTGAGGAGCAGAGCAACTCACACGCAAAGCAGCTTCTCCCAAGGCGCCTGATCTCTGAACGCGTAGGAGACTGGATGGAGCAGTCACTCTGTAGCAGTTTTGCAGGCCAGGTCATACTGGCCTGTGCAAAGTAGAAACCATTGTTTCCTTAATGATAATGAATGCTCAGAATGTAGTTGGCTAGCCATTCACAAAGACTGTGACTAGCTAGCCAACTACAAAGCAGTTTCTCCTCCCTTGGTGTTCACACCGCAACTGCTAGAAGAGGGCCTCATCCTCCCTGATTGAACTAACCTTGGTATCCCTAGCCTGATTCTTGCTTGCATATTTATACCTGCCTCTGGAAATTTCCACTACATGCATCTGACGAAGTGCGTATTCACCCACGAAAGCTTATGCTCCAATACATCTGTTAGTCTAGAAGGTGCCACCGGACTCTTTGCTGCTTTTACAGTACTTACATAGTTTACTCTCACAGCCCCATGGAGGGAGGATCACTATCCCTATTCACAGATTGGGCAGCTAAGACAGAGGTCTCAGCACCACAAGGTCATAGTGAAAATGCCATGATCTTAGCCCTGGTACCAGAGGGTGGTAACTTTGGGATGTGGCTGAAGCAAGATAGCAAGAGATGGGACCCAACATTCCTGACTCAGTTCCTGAGCCTGACAGGGAGGCTGGGGAAGTAGCATTACAAACTGGCTGCCTTCCTCTCAGATTGTGGGGGACAGTATGGTTCTGGGCTTTGCATTTCAAGGAGCCTGGCTTCCATCAACCCGTGTACCCGGGTGCAGTGTCTGCTGTATTTTCCTGGGCAATGCCAGGTGTCCCTAAGGGAAAGGGATGATAGAAGCATTCAGGAGAACAAGCCCTGCTCCATCCATACTACAGAGGCACAAGCTGGAGCTGGGAAGGAAATAGTGTCAATGGGCTGTGCCTGTCAATCGTGCCCCTGTGGTTTTCATAGACCTGTAGGACTGGAAGGCACCTCAAGAGAATTTCTGGGGGGAATGGACTGCAGCAGAGGAGAGAGCTGGGCTGAACAACCCAGCACTATTCCTGTGCAAAGAGAAATCTGTCTGGGGTTTGGCCTGCACAAGAACATCTGCAGAAACAATGCAACATCTCTGCAGCAGGCGGCTGGGGAAATGGTGAGTAAATCTTTTGTTAGCTGCATGCAGCCATCTGAAGTCTGCTTTTTCTTGGGTGATTTAATTGTCTGCGGCAAGAACACAAGCAGGAAACAGTCATGTGGAGATTTTTATAGAGAATGTTGGATTGTTGTCCTTTAAACCACCTGTTCCATTTACTCTGGGCTCCCCTCCTAATGGTTGTCTGCACAGACGCAGCACTGGCAGCGTGATTCCTGAACAGGGACTCTTGGCCTGACGATCCAAAGGAAGCCCTCTTAGCTGAAGTGGAAATGCCTAACAGAGAGAGCACAGGTCCCAGCTGTCCACTGATGTATTTCTCCAGAAAACCTGATACTGGTGGTCAGGAAAATATCTGTGCAAGACACAGGGATGGTGAGCTACATCCCTGTTCACAATTCATTGTGCGCCCACTTGCTGGGGCAGACAACTGGCCTGGTCTGAAGAGCACTCAGGAGATGAGGAACATGCTGAAGCATGCCAGCCATGCAGGGGCACGCATGGATCAGAGCTGGGTCAGGACGGACAGGGTGGAAGAGTAAGGAAGGCTGGGGTAATGGAGGCCATGGAGCTATAGGCAGCAGTGCATTCCCACACGACAGCGGATCTAACAGAGGCTGGAAACCTGTTTGGCAGAGCTGTGAGCTGCCCACACGTAACAGCACAGGTCTGAGAGGCACTGTCCAAGGGAACTACACTGGATGAAGGATTAGGGAATATCCTGAAGGGAACAGCCCAGAACAAGCTCTTAGGGTGATGGGCTGACTGGGACCTAATCAAGTTTTCCATCCCTCAGTGCTAGGATCCCACCTTCCTCAGCTGTACTGTACAGCACGACTGGTGTGCATGTCACATGCTCTCAGTTCTGGCACTGAGCTGAGAAGTCCACCAGTGTGCCTGCCCCCCTCGTGCCAAGGCATTCACTCACTCGAGCGGACAAGAGAGACAGTTCTTGAACTTTGGGCACAAAAGCCACTCTGTCTGTTTTGCTCTGCTAGTTACAAAGCAATCCGTGGCTCTGGGACTCCTTTGCCCTAGGCAGGATTTGAGGCATGGTGCTGTAGCGTCACCACCCTACTCACCCGATTGATAAGCTGCTCTCCAGTCTCTGAAGCAGTAATAAGTTTGCAAAGTGCCTGAAGTGCTGGGTTAGGCAGACCTGAAAAAAATCAGAAACCATAAAGTTTGTTCAAAGCTGCCTCTGAACTGCCTGAGAGAAACCATCCCAAAGCAACACCTGGACCCAGCTTCCCATACTAACTAGGGCTCCTGAAAGGGGCTGTGGTTTCTACAAACAGTAAGGATTTTACAAGCTTTGCACCTGATGAGTGAACTCCCGTCTGGGAGCAGGGACAGAGGAAGAATAACACCCTGGCTCCTCGGGTATTGGGACCAGAGGGAAATGAACGGGATCTGAGGCTGAAGCAACCATGTTCTCTTTGCAAAGCCTGCTCTAGGCTATGCTGGGAGCAACTGGTCTTACCCAAGTCCCATTCCATGATTTTACTTAGTCCCTGTAAAAGCACAGAACAACAGCTGAACAGCAAGATTTCCCACTCCTCCCATCCAAGAGGCAGCAAGTGGACAAGAGCCTGCTAACACGGACGATGCCAGAGCCCCCTGTGGCCTGCTCCTTACCTAAGAGGGACTGGATGGTGGTGCTGCATTGCTGTAGCCGTTCACCGGGGTCTGAAGTCGGGAAGAACACTGCAGCTGGAAGACCACTAGCGGGAGGGTCAAGTCGAAACCCCACAGCAGTGAGTAGTGCCTGCCAGCCTGGAATGCCACCAACTTTATTCTCCACACTCTGCTGAGAGGTGTACATGGAATTGTGCTGCCCATTCTGGATTCGCTGCAGTGATTTCTCCACCTCCAGGACAAAAGACTGCATTAGCTTATTCTGCAGTAAGTTTATCATTAACCCTTTCCTCTTTCTGCAGTGTCAGGAGCAGAAAGGCATCTCAGGTCAAGGGGTGGGCTGGGTGACAGAGATATGGCAATCAGCCTCAGACAGGAGGTGGTCAGGGCCCTTTGGAACTAGAGGCTCCACTAATTCATGTATAGCTGTAAAATGAGAAGTCAGGCAGCCTATAGCAGCATCTTGGGCAGATGAGGGCCATGGAAAACTAGGCTACATGTTTGCCTGGGAGGAGGAATCTGCCCATTTTCCAGCCTATCATGAAGAGATGATTTCCCGTAAGCCAGGTGGCCGTATTTGTCCCCACAGAATCGCTGAGTTATGATTTCCAGCCTCTTGGGTCTGCTGCTGACAACCAGGTTATAGTGTTCCATGTGCAGACTTACCAATTGGATGGTAAATAGAACCCTCCTCCCTTTCCAGCCTGATGCAGCTGGGATTATCATCATCAGTCGACTAGTGTTGCCATTACAACATGGACACTGCCCCTAAGGAAACTAGGAGGGTCCTTTAGGAGGAAAGGTGTTACACAGATGTGAGAGGATAGTATTATAACCATCCCAGAGTTTTACCTACAGATCACATCAGTCACAGCATTCACTGCTCCCCAAAGCTGGTTATTGGTACCTATGGGAACACCAGAGTCTCATTAAACTTCCATGTGAGCTGCTGTTTTGGGGTTAAACGCTGTGGATTTCAGTGTGGTATTTTCTGGTGAAAGCTGTCCACTGAACAGAATGTCCTGCATCATGCAGTATCAGGTGACAAGAAGGGAAGGACCCAAAGAGTCAGCTCTTTTGCCTAACAAACCTTGCTGCTTTAGAGCTTGCTCTGTTCTAAACTGCAGTGTTCATTCTTGGCTTGAAGCCATCAGTCCTTAAGATCTGTAGAGAGAGGGTGGTCACTTGGCTAGCAAGGAAGGAGACACACTACACAGTGTCTTCGTTCTCACCTCTCTACTTCTTGCCTAGTTCACAGCAATTCTGTCATAAAAACAATTAACCTCAGTGACAATCTCATTTTCAAAGCACAGACCCACTCAGCAGCATATGCAAATCAGCTGGGTCTGATGGAGGGATTTTATTTGTCATGCTAGTAAGGTGAATCTCTGCCTGGTGTCCCATTCTTCTCCCAGGGACAGGGAGTAGTTGCAGGGATTACACAGGCAGAGGGAGGAGAAGGAGGGTTGGGGGTTTACTCCTGAAGTTAAATCGAAATGCTTCCCCACCCATTCAACATTCAGAGACACCTCACCACAGATGACATCACCTTCCAAAAGTTAAGAGGAGGCATCTGCCATACTCCAAGGCAGGGACCCACATTTTGTGTCTGTAAATTTTGATGGCACTTTTCAGGCTGCAGGAAGGAGCCTTGACAGCCTCTCCAAAGCAAGACTGCAAGGGTCTTACTGCTGCCTCTCTCAGGTTGCAGGGGATACTCTTATGGCAGCTCTCTCTTGCTTACCAGATGTAACAAGACTCTCAGGGCATCTCGTGCTCTCTCCGGGTGCTGCAGAATCTCTGTCAGGGCCTGTCCAATTAGCGAGGAAGGGCTGTTAAGCTTCACATCACTCCCAATGAGCATGAAGCCTGCAGGATTCAGACAGAGAGCTTCTTAATCTCCTCTTGTCCCAGAAAAACAAATACTCTGCCTTCCTCAAGCTAACAGAAATGAATAGCTCATTGCCCCTTGTTTAGTTATGTGCCTACCCACAGAGAAGGGAGAATCCAGAACAGCTGCCTCCACAACCAGAACAGCTGCCTCCACCCGCCTAGGCCCAGGGACGTAACTTCTAGGATGCTTCTTCAATGCTCTCTGCTCTCCCCCTTTATGAAATCAATACTGTTTTCCTGCTCACATATGTGGAAAAATGTGGCAATGCAGAGACACTTGCCCTAGCATGCTCCTCATCTCCTTTACAGGAGCAGAAATCAATAAAAGCTAAATACTGCCAGCAAACAATAGAACCCTGAAAATGGAGAGCTGTCCCTGTTTGGGGAAAGATGCCTACTTTGCCCAGGCCGCTAGCTTGTGCACCATGCAAATATTCTTCCTCCCTCCCCTGTTTATTGCAGCTGGATGGGCATGTGCTCATCTCTAGTGTGAGGCATTATTTCTGTTTGAAATCTCAATTCCCAACCCTCAAGAGAAGCATGGGGGTTGAGGATTTGCATATGGATTCAGGAGAGGAGCAGGGATCCCTATGTGCCATTCCCTGCCTGCCCCTGCTGGTAGTGGCGTGGAGAGCTCCCATGTCTGTTCTGTTACGCCTCTGATGAGGGATCTGCTCTGGAAAGCCATTCACATTTCTTCTCTTTCTTGCCAGGCTGACAAACTCCCTTAGAAGGAAAAACAAGGATAAACTGAACTTTGGTCTGTACCCTAAGTCCAACTTCCCTCTGGTTTTCCTTGGATCACCTCCTAATACTAGACTCAGCGAGACAAGACAGTTCTGCGTGGGTTTAATCCCAGGTGCTCACTTTAGTAAACAGCACACGAGCTCTCTCTCCTTCTGGTAACAAACACTTGGCACTAGGGTTCTGCACACAGCAGCTACCCAATCTAAGCACTTCAGCCCAGCTGGGTACACTGGGGACATGCTTGGGACACATGCACAGCTTTCGGAAAGGAGGATTTTTGCTGAGAAAAATACGAATCATATTTAATGTAATTCCAGTCGCTCTGTTGCTAACCTCAGTGTCTTTCTCTTTCTGACTCTGCTTTGATTAATCAAACCACTCCTGACTGGCACTGAGGGAGCCTGATCCTTCAACTGTTCTGCTTGTCGAACTCCCACTGATGTCAGCGGAAACCTCACATACGAGAGGCGCGCAGAAGCAAGTCTTGTCATGTTTCCTCCTGGAGATTACGCCTGCTGCTGTTGCTGGCACTGCCTCTTAAAGGAACGTTACACTCGTGTCCTCAAAATGGCTAGGTTACACATCTAACCTAAGTGTGCAGAAGACACGCATTGAACAAGACGGTCAGTTCTAGAGGAAAATGCTGCTGTGATGGGAATACTGCCAGTATTCTTACAAACTCCGGAAAAGCCTCATCTCTCTGGAATTCTGGGACGTTCTTAGGGTGGCCGCTATTCCTCACAGTCTCTAGCTAAGGTACAACAAGGGTGAATAGTCTCAGTTCCTTATTTCTCATCACTGAACTATTTAGCACATTTAATTTTAAAATGTTGAATTAAGTACACATCTTCCTCAGTGGATTACAGCACGGTTGTTACAGTTCTATTCAAGAAACACCCTCCACCCCACCATTACACTAATGGGAATCAAATCTTTCTGCTGTACCGTGCTGGACACGTATCAGTAAGAATAACACATCCTGGTCTGTAATCTGTAGGGAGAAAAGGAATCTTATTTGTTATCAGCTGGGGATCCTGGGTAATTTCCTGCCTGCATGGCCCTTAGCATATCAGGTCTTCCTAATGATTAAACCTCCCTGATGAGACAGGTGCATTTCATACGCTGTAAATTATGTCGAACACATGCTCTCCCCATTGTTACATTGAAGAATGACTATTTCCCACTGGCCAGTCATTCAGCAACACTCAGAGCAGAACCAGGTCTGATACATAGCTTCTGGTCGCTGTAATGGCACAGAGTGTTACTCAGGCACCCTGCTGCTAGCACAGCTCCTTGCTCAATACAAACAAATTGGTGTAAATGTTTCTCCTACAAACCCTTTCCTATTTATTATGAGAACCGTCCCAAGAAGCAGATTCCTCCTACCTGCCCAGTTGGATGGATGGGAGAACTGCTTGCTGCTCTGCACTGTTTTCATGGCCTCTCCGAGGGCTGCACTGGCTTTCGTTCCATTCAGGAGGGAGGCATAGAAGGCATGCACAAACATTTTCGAAGCGGCCACAGGAACAGGCCAGAGTGACACCAAGACACATTGAGCCCCAGCAGCCAGGAATGCCCGTGTCAAGCCGACGACCCCATCAGCAGTGACTTTACTGTTGGACTCTTGATAGGAGCCGAAAACCACTAATTTGACAGGAAGCCGCAGATCCAGAACGTCGGCTGCTGTGAGCAGGAACTCCTGGAGAGGAGGGCAGTCTGAGATACTCTCCACATCACTGGCATCATCCTGCATCCGGAGGGATTCTGGAATTGTGTAGGGATTCCCAAAGGAGCTCTTGCTACTGGCTGGGTTGCTATCAGCGTTGGGCGTTAGGACCAAGGCAGCCAGCTTCCAGGACACATGGGTTGCAAAATGGACACACTCTGCCTGAGTGAGTGCGCTCATGACCCTCTCTTTCGTTGCCACGTTGCCAACCAGAGGCTGGCAGCCAAGTAATTCAGATACCATATAGGCCTCTTCTTCTGCAGAGGGCATAGGCCCCCAAAGCCATCTGTCCATCACTGCTGCAGGGAGTTTGGGATTTCCTATGACAGCTGCCATTGAGGTAGAACTGGAATAAGCAGGAGCATTCTTCTTCAAAAGGGACTAGAAAAAGAGAGAGAGAAAATAGGGATCAAAGAACTGTCTGTTGTAGCCGTGGCCCTGCAAGCGTCCTGCCTCCCCCAGGAATGTCTGGGGTGGCCGGGGCTCTGTAACAGTGAGATGGTTTTATCATTAGAACAATGCCTTGCATTTCTTTAGCCACTTCCATCCAAGTTATACTCCTTTACATACCGGCTCCATTTGGGGGGCAGGGCAGGATTACTACTTCCTTTTCTGGGGAGAGGAAATGGATCCACAGAGAATGGAAGTGATTTATCCAAGGTCACACTGGAGGTTTGTGGCAGAGCCAGCAATATTAACTAAATTTCGACTCCCAGCCTTGTGCTGAACCACAAGCCCATGCTTCCTCCTCAGTCCAGTCGCTCTGTACAGTAGTTTAATTATCCCACTATCTCCCAGTAGTTTAATTATCTAGTCTGGCATTGGTGAGCTCTGGAAATGGGGATTCCACAGGATGAAAAGGTCACTTACCTGGTACAGTAACTGGAGTTCTTAAAGATTTGTGTAATTTGGGTGCTCCATGTCATGATATGCGCACACCTGTGTGCTCTTGATTGGAAATTTTCATCAGCAGTGTCTGTGGGTCCATGCCTGTGCCCTAGACACCCTTCTGCCCCAATCTGAGGAGAGATGGGGGAGTGGACCTGCCACCATTTCCAATCCTTCTCAAGCATGGAAGTAGAAAGAGTCAGACTCCAAGGCAGAGGGGAGCACTCACAGGGACACACATGTCAAAGAACTCCCATTGCTACACAAGGTAAGTCACCTCTCCATCTTTGACTAATGTCCCTATGGGTGCTCTACGTCAGGAGACTTCTGAGCAGTACTTCATCCTGGAGAAGGGGGCCAAGGAGGTGGATTCAGTTCAGACTGTAGAACAGCCTCGCCAAAAGCCATGTAACTGCATCCAGAGCTGACAAGAGTGTACTCCTGGGAAAACATGAACCCAGGACCAGGTGGCTGCCCTATCAGGATAGGTATGTTTTTCAGCAGGGCTACTGTGCTAGATTGATCCCTGGTGGAATGAGCAATGACTCTTGGAAGGGGAAGCAAGGGGTAAACATGTCAACACCTTGTCATGATGAAATACTGTATACAGTGAGTCAGCCATCAAAGCTCCAAGCTCTCCTCGCTGAGGTGACAGCTATGAGGAACACAGTCTTAAGGGACAGATGAAGGTGGGAACAATTCAACATACATTCAAAGGGGGTTTTCTCAGGGCACTGAAGACTAAGCTGAGGTCCCATGGTGGAGTTGGTTCCTTGACAGGAGGGAAGAAGTTGAAGACGACTTCGATAAACCTTGTTGTGGTTGAGTGGGTGAAAACGGATGGCCAGGATCCCCTGGGGGACTAACTTGAAGGGGAAAGGAGTCCAGGAGAGCTGGCTGTATTTCAAGGAATCCCTGTTGAGGTTACAGGGACAAACCATCCCGATGAGTCGAAAGAATAGTAAATATGGCAGGCGACCAGCTTGGCTTAATAGTGAAATCCTAGCGGATCTTAAACATAAAAAAGAAGCTTACAAGAAGTGTAAGGTTGGACATATGACCAGGGAAGAGTATAAAAATATTGCTCGGGCATGTAGGAATGATATCAGGAGGGCCAAATCGCACCTGGAGCTGCAGCTAGCAAGAGATGTCAAGAATAACAAGAAGGGTTTCTTCAGGTATGTTGGCAACAAGAAGAAAGCCAAGGAAAGTGTGGGCCCCCTACTGAATGAGGGAGGCAACCTAGTGACAGAGGATGTGGAAAAAGCTAATGTACTCAATGCTTTTTTTGCCTCTGTCTTCACTAACAAGGTCAGCTCCCAGACTGCTGCGCTGGGCATCACAAAATGGGGAAGAGATGGCCAGCCCTCTGTGGAGATAGAGGTGGTTAGGGACTATTTAGAAAAGCTGGACGTGCACAAGTCCATGGGGCCGGACGAGTTGCATCCGAGAGTACTGAAGGACTGGGGGCTGTGATTGCAGAGCCATTGGCCATTATCTTTGAAAACTCGTGGCGAACCGGGGAAGTCCCGGATGACTGGAAAAAGGCTAATGTAGTGCCAATCTTTAAAAAAGGGAAGAAGGAGGATCCTGGGAACTACAGGCCAGTCAGCCTCACCTCAGTCCCTGGGAAAATCATGGAGCAGGTCCTCAAAGAATCAATCCTGAAGCACTTGCATGAGAGGAAAGTGATCAGGAACAGCCAGCATGGATTCACCAAGGGAAGGTCATGCCTGACTAATCTAATCGCCTTTTATGATGAGATTACTGGTTCTGTGGATGAAGGGAAAGCAGTGGATGTATTGTTTCTTGACTTTAGCAAAGCTTTTGACACGGTCTCCCAAAGTATTCTTGTCAGCAAGTTAAGGAAGTATGGGCTGGATGAATGCACTATAAGGTGGGTAGAAAGCTGGCTAGATTGTCGGGCTCAACGGGTAGTGATCAATGGCTCCATGTCTAGTTGGCAGCCGGTATCAAGTGGAGTGCCCCAAGGGTCGGTCCTGGGGCCGGTTTTGTTCAATATCTTCATAAATGATCTGGAGGATGGTGTGGATTGCACTCTCAGCAAATTTGCGGATGATACTAAACTGGGAGGAGTGGTAGATACGCTGGAGGGGAAGGATAGGATACAGAAGGACCTAGACAAATTGGAGGATTGGGCCAAAAGAAATCTGATGAGGTTCAATAAGGATAAGTGCAGGGTCCTGCACTTAGGATGGAAGAATCCAATGCACCGCTACAGACTAGGGGCCGAATGGCTAGGCATCAGTTCTGCGGAAAAGGACCTAGGGGTGACAGTGGACGAGAAGCTGGATATGAGTCAGCAGTGTGCCCTTGTTGCCAAGAAGGCCAATGGCACTTTGGGATGTATAAGAAGGGGCATAGCGAGCAGATCGAGGGACGTGATCGTTCCCCTCTATTCAACATTGGTGAGGCCTCATCTGGAGTACTGTGTCCAGTTTTGGGCCCCACACTACAAGAAGGACGTGGATAAATTGGAGAGAGTCCAGCGAAGGGCAACAAAAATGATTAGGGGTCTAGAACACATGACTTATGAGGAGAGGCTGAGGGAGCTGGGATTGTTTAGCTTGCAAAAGAGAAGAATGAGGGGGGATTTGATAGCTGCTTTCAACTACCTGAAAGGGGGTTCCAAAGAGGATGGCTCTAGACTGTTCTCAATGGTAGCAGATGACAGAACGAGGAGTAATGGTCTCAAGTTGCAGTGGGGGAGGTTTAGATTGGATATTAGGAAAAACTTTTTCACTAAGAGGGTGGTGAAACACTGGAATGCGTTACCTAGGGAGGTGGTAGAATCTCCTTCCTTAGAGGTTTTTAAGGTCAGGCTTGACAAAGCCCTGGCTGGGATGATTTAACTGGGAATTGGTCCTGCTTCGAGCAGGGGGTTGGACTAGATGACCTTCAGAGGTCCCTTCCAAACCTGATATTCTATGATTCTATGAAAACTGAAAACTCTTCAATTAGGGGGATGAAGAGCTGTGATTGTAGCTAGGTGAACTTTGATAGAACTCAATGATAATCCAGAGGTTTTTTAACTGAGCAGGTAATCGAGAATGTGTGTCAGAAAAGACTCAAGAGAAGGTATTGCTCGGTGACTGCACCAAATCTGGAAGCCCCAGGAGGGGCATGAGGGTGCCTAGGGCGCAGGTGCAGACCAGTGGACACTGCTGATGAAAATCTCCAATGAAGAGCGCATAGGCGCATGCACGTCTTGATGAGGAGCACCCATAGAGACACTACTTGAAAAAGAATCCTTGTTCCACTGACTAATCGTTTTTACTGTTCGGAAGTTTTTTTTAATCCCATTCAGCATAATTTTTTCCTGTTGACCTTGTTTATATTTGTCAGGTTATGAAATTTACGGAATCTATTATGAGCTGTTTCTGAAACAGTCAGTACTGTGAAGGGTGAATGAACCAATTCCTGCTTGTAAATCCCTTTGGGATGTTCAGGATGAACATAAAAGTGCTTTAGAAAGGATGAAATAAAAATAATTCCTTGGTTGGCAACAGTTGCAGATGACACAAAATTATGTAGATTAGTCAAGACTAGAAAAGACTGTGAGGAGCTTCAGAGGGACCTAACCAAATTAGGCAGTTGGGCAGAGTTCAATTAATATTTCTTTTCTGTTTTTGGAAAGAAGCAGTATGATATATCACATGAGGATGAAATATTTTCCATTCCATTAGTAACTAGGGAGGATGTTAAATATCTCTTAGGGATAAATACTTTTAAATCCAAAGGCCCAGATACCTGCACCCAAGAGTCCTAAAAGAGTTGGCTGAGGAAATCTCTAGCCTGCTGATAATAACTTAACAAATCTTGCAATACGGGGGAAATTCAGGAACATTGGATAAGTGCTAATGTTGTGGCAATATTCAAATATGTGTAATTATAGTGTATAAGTATCTTCATAAGGAGAAAATACTAGGTACTGAAGGGATCTTTAATCTAGCAGAGAAAGGCAGAACAAGAATAACATCCGGAAGCTGAGGCCAGACAAATTAAAATTAGAAATTAGGCTTTTTTTTTTTCTTTTTAAACAGTGAGGGTGATTAACCATTGAAACAAACTACCACGGAAGTAGTGAATTTTCCATTTCTTGATGTCTTCAGACTCAGACTGGATGCCTTTGTGAAGACATGCATTGGTCAAATATAAGTTATTGGGTTCAATGCAGGTGTAACTGTAATGGTCTGTGATATACAGGAAATTAGACTAGATGATTTAATGATCCCTTCTGGCCTTAAACTCTATATATCTAGCGGCTGATGAAGTTCACTGCTGACAAACACTAAGTAATAGACACTGAAAGGAATCATCTGAATGATCCATACACATTGCTGGGCTCTAAATTAACTGTAGCTGGGTGTCACTGCAGTCAGGTCAATGGAAACCTCTGACCAACAAATGTGCTGTGGCAGTTTAAGATCAAGTACTGACCAGAGACAGATTGACTCCTGGGGAATGGGAATCCAGAATGGGAAACTCCAAGTCATACACATCAACAACCATGATAAAATCAGGCCCATCCTCCTATTTAGACAACGATTTCACATGGCAATAATGCAGGATGTACCACAAGACTCTGTTCTGAGCAATCAGACCAAGACCTGTGGCATTCTTTGATGGTATGATGTTGGCCTTGAACTCCTCAGATTTTTTGGGCTTTACGAAGTGGAAGGTTATTACCATATATCAATGAAAACGTTATTTCCCCAGAATTTGCTTAAAGTATCAGCTTTTACCTATGTCCTCAATGTCATGAGGAATCAGTGGCCAACGCCACAGGGGAACAGGCATGGAGGCAAACATATGAGCAGATTGCTAGGATGTGATTAACTCACCAGGGAAACTCAGTTTAGGTCACTCTGTCTGCATGGGAGCTCAACCCACCCAGAACCTGCAGTCTAGTTCAGAAAGAAATCCCAACCACTGCCTTGACATGATTTGTGATCTCTGTGGGGTAGGGACCGCGCCTGACTCTGCTCTGGAAAGCATCGAAGTACACTGTTGGTGCCCAGCTCATTCAGCACCAGTACCCTGGAAGTTGGTAGGTTTGTGATTTCCATTTTTGTAGCCGATGCCGCTGGAAGAGACAGCAATCCCTGCAGTTCAGCCTGGGGCCCACACAGGGCCTGTGTGGCATGGAGTAGCTTCAGCTCTCACATGGCACAGATGGGGCCCTGCATGTCTCACCTCACAGCAGGAGCTTTGGGAGCATGGGGCTGGAGAGTACCTTGGAACTGGGGTTCAGTGACTGGATGGATGGTACTGCGATGAGGCTGAAGCGCTCGTAGAGGTACTCATTCGAGGAACTTCCTTTCAGGAGAGCGAAGGGGATAAGGTACAGTTCTCCCTCTAGAACTAGTATCAGCTGGCGATGGCGGCCAACTGGACCACTGGAATGCATCAGACCCTGAAGAGGAAAGACACACAGGCAGTTCAGTCCCCTTGTCTACACAGCCAAAGAAACACTCTATGCTCAGGCCCCGCTGTAAGTGTCAGGCTTTCTAGCTCCCAGAATCAGCAAGCCTGAAACATCTATTTTAAAATTGCTATTCAGCAGACCACATTTGACCTCAGATGCAACACCTATCACCCTGCCATGTTTGCACTGATTAACCATTCATGGACAGAAGATCTCTAGTCAGATACACTGGACTGGGTTCCACTTCTTTGCTGCAAAGATCTCTGTAAGCATCTCCAGCCTTGTTGTATTATAACTACCATTCCCACTTAAATGCAAACCTTTCTATCCACCGAAGGATGCAAAGGCTCATGTTTGGTCTCTGCCTTATCACTAGTCTCCTAAGCCACTTCTGAAGCTATTTGCTGGCTCACTAATCTGGACTTGGTCCAAAAGTTGGTCCAATAAAAAATATTACCTCTCCCACCTCGTCTCGCTAACATCTTGGGACCAATACGGCTACAACAACACTGCATAATCTGGATTTGGTTCTTTGAAAGTTGCTAATCCCCTCTCTTGCTATGCATAAAATGACTAGCCACCCCTCCCACCTCCACATACATTAGCCCCATGTGATCTGTATGAAAGGAACATGACCATTTATATAATTAATATTGCCACTGTTAGAGAATTGCAACAAATCTTGTATAAAATATACCATTGTAAGATGTCAATGGAAAAATTATGATTTGCTGAGTACGATTATCGTGTTTGTATTCATATATCATCTTTGTATCTAAAGTTATAAATATTGACTATGTACCAGTATTTCAAATGTGTCTGCCCCTGGGGTAACCCCCACAAGGTAATTTATATCCAGTCTAGCCAGCACATTCTGAACCGACCATTCAAACTGATTGCCCATTAAAGAACACAGTGGGCCATAGAGCTTGTCCCAGCCTGGTGAGCCTTCCTGTGGACGCTTTAGCCAAAATATGGGCAATGGCTTCTCCTATGAGTCATCAAAGCATGCAAGGCTATGTGACTTGCTCATGTGACCCTGGACTCCATCCTGTGCCTATCATTTTTAACAAACCAAGACTGAGAGCAGTCCCTCCACATGGGAGAAGGTAAAAAAAACAACTCTGCAAACGTCCATTTTGCCTCTTTCCTGCTCTGATCTCTGGACTTACACTAAAAGGAGCATATTGACTATGGACTGAGGACCTTCCAAATCTTTTGGAAGTTACCAGAGACTTTACAAGCCAGTGTTCTGTAACATCACTGCTTCAAACCGGATACAAGAACTCTGCAATGATTGTATGTATCTGATTTCCTTAACCATTTTAACTCTCTACTTATACTTTTCTCTTATAAATAAACCTTTAGCTATTAGATATGGCAACAGTGTGATTATTGGGTAAGGCCTGAGTTATATATTGACCTGGGTATGTGGTTGATCTTTTGAGTTCAGAAGAAACCTTTGTTTGATGAAAGTGGTTTTCAATGGCCACTCATCATTAAGTCTAGTGTCTGGGTAGTGGGGATGCCTATGGAGACTGCAGTTTGGACTGCTTTTTAACCAGTGTGGTGAGACAGAAGTTTACTTTAGTTTCTGGGTTGGTATTGAATGTAAGAACATAAGAATGGCCCTACTGGGTCAGACCAAAGTTCCATCTAGCCCACTATCCTGTCTTTCGACAGTGGCCAGTGCCAGGTGCCCCAGAGGGAATGAACAGAACAGGGAATCATCAAATGATCCATCCCCTGTCGCTCATTCCCAGCTTCTGGCAAACAGAGGCGAGGTACACCAAGACACCAGAACAGACCAAGACACAAAGGGCACATACAGTCGCTGCTGCCTCTGGTCCTATTTAAGGATGTAAAAGTGAATTCCATTTTAATCTGTTTCATCATGTTTTATTGAACAAGACCAGAAACAGCACCCCAAAGTGAGCAGCTCTGTAGATCACATACAGCTTGGAACAAGAAGCACTGAAACAGCATCAGCACCAAACAAACCAAAAGCAGCAAAACTAATCTCAACCACAAAACGGAAAACAAATTGCTGAGCAAACAGATGCCTCAATGTCAGAGCAGCAGGCTTAGTGTGGGCCTTTAAATCGACATTTCATTTAAACTTGAGGCCTTTAGCACATGCTCAGAGAGGACTTAGCTTCAACTTGACCTGATTTTGGAATTAACCAGTTCAACATGTGTTGCTGCATTTCCCTTGAGACCTCTTGTTCCCCAAGCGTGAGCCAGGTGTTCCATATTCACTGGCAGGATGGAGACCAGGGCTCAGCACTCAGGGCTATAATTTCTTGAGTGACACCATTTAAGCTGCCATCAGACATGGCAAACATCTGTTTTGACAGGAAAAAGACAGCTACTCATGCTGCTCAGCAAATGAAGATAAAATTGGCCCACACCATTTGGAGTGGGATTCTGAATTACACTCCAAGCGCTCCGAACATTTCTTCCGAATGAAAATCCTGGCTCCAGCACGGGCAACACTAGACATGGCTCTCTCAAACATTTTGACCGATATTGTGAAGGTAACAACCTAGATAACCTCTCTGGCTCCAGACAGACACATTGTTCTTGGGAGAAGTGACACTCACATTCTGCCTCTCTCTCACATTATTGACCTACATTGCCCCTTTTTAGATTCCTTGATTTAGAGCCAATTTCATTCTCTCATTCCCACTGAACTGGAGGCTGCAGGATCTCCTTTCTGGAAGTGTCTCTTTCCCCTGTCCAAACAGTTCACGGCCTGACTTGTCAAATGACAAAACAAACCCCTTTGAATAAAAAGGAGTCAGAAAGCAGCAGCAGTGACTGCGTCTGCATGTGCTGAGTAACCAGGGAACCGGGAGGGAACGGACTGGATGTGTGTACATTAGGACAGAGAGAGACTTGGTGCATTTTATTGCTTCTGCCAAGTTCTCCTCAAACAGCTCGGATGATACATCTCTGTCCTGACCCACAGCTCCCTGATCCCAGGCCTTGACCTCTTCTGAGCAGAGATTTCCAGTCATGACATGCAGCAGTTTTTAATGTTGATAGCTGTACCTCAGATTGAGACCCACTGATCTCACTTCACTGATGACTTGAAAAGTAACAGGAATCTTCTGTGGGATTCTCTAAGCTTAGCACACAGACCACAGCAAAAACAGAGCAACATTAATAAGGGTCTTAAATTCCCTCTGGCCGCCACCCACTGATGGAGGCTGAGGCAACACCTAAGGAAGGGTCAGACACAAAGGAGGCAGGCTAGACACACAGGTAGGCGGCGAAAGAGAGAGAGAGAGAACAAGAAACATTCCCATTTGAAATGGGAATAAAACGGCAGAAGGAAAAGAAAGAGATTTTCTTTTAAGAGGAGTTAAAAATAGTCACTGACCTCTTGCTGTTTTTCCTGCCCTCCTTGCAGCTCTATAGCTCACCCTGCTCCACCGATTGGAGACAAAGATACAGGGTCAGTCACTCTGACATCCAGCTGCCTCAGGAGCCTTCCTGAGAAAAATGTCCTCTCCATTCTGACATATTGTTTACAAGCACCAACAGCTCCTTGAGGGAGGCCTCCCCCTGCACACTGCCTGTGGTGAACCAGACTGCGTGCTCTGCAGCTAAATTTACCAGCCTCTGCTCAATCTTGCCTCTCTCTGCAGAGACCAAGTTGACAAGCAGTAGCTTCCCACCAGGGGGTTGTTGTTTTCCAGAAATGTTTTTTTTATATATTCCGTTTGACTTACTGCTCCGGGAGCTTTAGCTGCAGGCAACATAATGAGACTATCTAAGCCATAGTGACATGTGCCTAGCAGAATTTTCCATTTGTATGGGAAACCCCCAGGGTTTAATATTTTTTCATGTTAGCTGCATGTGTGTTAGGGAAACAGAAATAAAATTATGAGGCACATTTGCATTTCACATACCTCCAAGAGCTATTTTCAGGAGTGAGTTTAAACAAAAAGAAGCTGTTCGATGAAAGCAATGGATGTAAGGTTTGAAGTGCAAAGCATGGGATCCCCTGCTCTGCATCAGGCCAAGGACATGGGCACCACTGGCAGCCATGGGGTTCCAGGTCCCAGCACATGATGGTGGCTGTAAAGGCCACATAATTGTTTGCCTTTGTGATCGACAAATTGCTGGGCACCGGCAGTGGGGTCAGCCACTAAAATGCCAACAAGCTGCTGGTCTGGGTGGTCCCTCTTAGCAGTCACTGCGCTATGGACACCAGTGAGGGGACTGGATATCTGGGCAGAGAAGGAGCTGCCATTTGCTGAGGTGATCATATATGGTCTGCCACTTCTGTCCATCCCCACATATGATTAGTTATTGTAATGCTGGGCAGCAGGCTCTCCGAGGCTTTATCTACAGCCCCTAACACCAGGGACAGCAGCCACAGGGTACCTTGAGTCAGTCTCACAAAATCACAACACAGGGCCCAGCCGTGTTGCTCCTCAGGCTGGAGGGAGATAGCAGGTGCCAAGAACACTTGGAGATCCACTCCCAGCCTAGCCCTAGTCCTTTGGACAAAGGCTGAAGTACAGCTCCCAGATTTAGCTTATTCCAGGACCTTGCAGAAGCCAGCACAAAAAGCCTGCTCAGCAAATGGCTCCTCTCAGAGCTCTCTGACTGTTAGGAGCCTTGCACTAGAATCATCACCAGTAACGTTACTCCCCTCCCTGAAAGCAGGTGCCGCCTTCCTAATTGTAGCCCACAGGGCTAGCTTGCCTTCATTATATTCACTGCCTTGCCTTCATTATATTCTGTTTGCATTATATTCAGCAGTAATGCAAGGAATCTACAGGCCTGTACCCTGTGAGACATTACCTCCAGCAGTTAGCATAAAGCTTGGGGCCCATGAATTCTGGCACAAATGATCTAATGGTCACCCCTGAGTTTTGGGGAACTGAAAATAAAGTGTGCAAGGGGAATTTTGACCATAATGACACCTGCCAACCACAGAAATATGAGAAAACATCCCGATATGACTAACCACAAGAGAGCTACGGCAACGAATTGATGTATATGAGAATAAGTTGAGATCACTGATATACTAACCTATAGGAGAAGTTTCAGAGTAACAGCCGTGTTAGTCTGTATTCGCAAAAAGAAAAGGAGTACTTGTGGCACCTTAGAGACTAACCAATTTATTTGAGCATGAGCTTTCGTGATGAAAGCTCATGCTCAAATAAATTTGTTAGTCTCTAAGGTGCCACAAGTACTCCTTTTCTTTCTATAGGAGAAGGACACTCCAGCATTAGTAAAGTGAGGAAATACAAATAAGGAAGAGAGGAGAAACCCCTAGTGAATATGCATTAGACATGGTGGCATCAGCATAACATATTATAAAAGTTGCATCCCAGCCTACGGGCAGTAGGAGAAAGATGTAGCCCCTGGGAGGTGCCAGAACAACCGCCACTGATGATGAGAGGGAAGGTGATGGTGATGTGGAAGATGATGGCTAACATTTCAGGTTGTTCTACACGAGATGGTGTGAGTATATGATGTGCAGATATACATTCTATGGTATCTCTGTTTATCTTCCTGAGTTGGGGTGTTTGTGACTGAGATAAATGTGTTAATAAAGTATCTGTAAATACAGAAGAGCTCCTACAGAGTGTGTGTTGCTGCTGTGCACGTAATAATTTGAATAATACTGGGCCTGATCTTGGGACAAATACCTGCCAACCCTCAAAGTCATAAATGGGAATTCTTAAGTAATCAATGTAATTATTACATCATCTATAGATCAGGCTACAGAATCCTGGCCATGTTCTCTAGGATTTTCATGCATTGTTACAGAGGTACGGATGAGCTTAAGTTGGTGGACACTGGGTCCAGGCTCATGGCAGTTACATCTCCAGCTGTGAAAGACTTTGTACAGGCAGGACCAATGTGCCAAAAAAACCACTCTCTCTAAAATAATCCTGTATCCCAGAGACTCCCTGGGGTGGCTGGGAATTGTTTCTCTTCTCATACGGCCAGCATTGTGGTCCAGCACAATCACGTGTCTGTTCTCCCTGCTGTCCCAGCTTTAGAAAAGAGCATTAATGTCTGAAAAATTATCCTCATCTTGTCTGCTTAGAAACTCAAGAAGGGAGAGTTAGACTCTGTATTTGTCCTGTTGAGTTATTGTTTTGTGACACTGAAACCTGCTTGAGGATCTCGGACATCAGGTGGTCTGACGTTCTGGGTATGATATAACACTTTGCACCTGGTAAAGCCTGCTATTAATTAATTACAAACTAGCTATATAAAGAATAAACTCCACAGTTCAGACATACCCGCCCCCTCTGTCCTGCTGCCATGGAACCAGATCCACACCTCCCTAAGGAACTTGGAATAACTGGAATCACAGGAAAAGTAAACAACTTTGATAACCAAATACAACTTGATACAGGGACTTCCTGTGGACCACAGATGCCAGTGGACATTTTAAGGTGCCTGAATTGCAAAGGATCGGCAGCTGACCACAATGAACTGATAGTCTGGTCTCTAGATGTCAAACAGCTCACTGGGAGTTAGTAGCTCGAATGAGAAATCTCTGGTGACACCTAAATCCAAACCATTGACACCTTCTCACAAGACCTGATGATGGCAGTGCTGGCTGCTTGGGCAGCTCTCCAGAAATGCTGTTTGCGTCTTGGGAAATCTCATAGGGAGTTCTTATCATGACTGTATATCAGACAGACAGCTTGCCAGAAATCATCTTCCCACCCCTGCCTAATCACTCCTGAGTCTGCGCTCACCTCACCACAAGTATCTCAACCAGGGGCAAACCAGAAGCCTGGAGGCAGCCCCAAGCTCCTGCTCTTCCCCTGCAGGTTGGTTGGAAAGGAGCAGGACATCTGAGCAGCATCCAGATGCCACAGCAACTGAAAAATGTTAGAGAGGCACAGGGTGGGTGTTCCCAAGGCTGTCACCCTCTAGCTGAACAGACTGCAGCAGAGCCAGAGAAGCCACTCCAGAGTTGATACTCAGGTAGGTTAGCAGTGACCACAGCGATCTGGAAACTCAGCAGGTCCCCACTGCTGCTCCTTGTGGCCTATTGTCTGTCATCAGCATTGCAGGTGCAATTGGCTCTCCATCTCCTTTTGCACCCACAGTGGTTCCCTTGCAAGTTTTCTGATGTGGCAGCTTTAGAACCTAAGCCCTTTCTCCTGTGAGGATCAGACTGGAGCTGATATAATGCTTCATGATGGCTGATGTATGCAACTATACTATGCACTTCTTAAAGATAAGTCCAAGTGTAGCTGCCTTCCTGACAGCAAAGGACAGCATGTTTCAAGGAAGCCGCCAAGGCAGCGCTTTCCCCTTAAGCAAAAATTAAATCAAATAGCGGCGTAACGCCTAAGGTAAAGTATTATTCCATTCCGCTTTCCAGATTCTCTGACCCAGGCCCTTAACAACATCACAGCTGCTAAACAAAGACAGTTGTTCAAATAATTATGAGCACTGCATAAAGGGGCTAATCTCTTTAGTCTTGAAGTGTCTGTGATTTATAATGTCAGACTTTTATTTTCAATATTTTTATTGAAAGGCTGAAAACACAAGTCTATATTCTGTCTAGGAAACCTGCAGCCACCTTCCCAGGTCAGCTCACTTTGACAGTGCAGCACTTCCCCCTACTGGACAGAATCATGTAGCCGCTGCAGAGGGAAATACGGGTACCAGCTAGCAAAGCTATCTCTCTGGCTTTCATATAAGATGGGAGAATTAAGACCTGTAGGAAAATGGGGAAGGGGAATTCTGACATTCACAGGCTCCCTGCATCTCTTAGGGAAGAGGTGTCACTACTCTGAGTAACAAAAATACAACAATTAAATCCCTCCCCCAAGAGAAGTCAGGAATGTAGGCGAGATGACAGTGCCCCTCATTAACTCTTCCTGCAGCGAACCCCCAAAACTTGTGCAGTCTGTCACTCTCAGCTACTGCCCCCCTCCTGTACTATGCAGAATCACTGCAGACTTTCCTGATGCCTCAGCACAATTCCAGCTGGCAGATAAACCCAGACGTCTTGTCTCTGATAATACATTGTTGTAAAATTGTTCTCAGCTCTTTAGGTCACTGTGATTCTGTCACATCTCAACACCCCACAGCAAACATCTCAGCAGGCACCTGAAGTCATTCCCTGTCTACAGCGGTGGTGTGTGAGTGGTAAGTGCAGTCCTCTTCTTGTGCGATTTCTCTCCTATGCGCAGAAGCTCTGCCTTGTCCACACGCTGCATTCCCTGCGGGTCTCTCGCACACGGTGCTGCTCCCATGCACCCCAGATTGTCTGGGCCCTTTAACAGCATGTGGCTGTAGCAATGAGGTCACATGGTCTGGTTCGTCTCCTTGTCAGCTCTCTCCTGTTCTCCCCGCTGCTCACCAGCAGCTCTCCCTGCATTGTACACTCAAGATCAGCCTGACAAGAGTGCCCAGAAACCTCACGCCTCCAGGTGCCCCAAACCACCAGAGCAATATCCTGTCTGAGCTCCAACACAGCCAGCAACCCAACCTGTGCCCAGCAGCCTCCCGTCACAGCCTGCGCCTAGGGCCCTGGGAAGCACTTTCCTACTGACTATGCCAGGCTCTTGTTGTAACACAGCATTGCGGGATGGGTGGGGAAAGGAGAGGAGGACAAGGCTTTCAGGTCTACTCAGACTCACATCATTCAATATACAGAAGCCTAAGGAAACCTGGGGTGAAAACACCCTTCACATGGCCGTGCAGTGGAGAAGCAGGCTCTGGGGATTCACTGACTCCGTCTGCACGTTGTTTAACAGCAGTAAAAGGAACTGAGAACGACCTTGTGGGGATATAACTTACATGGCTTTGCAATAGATGTGGAGTATAAATCAGGACAAGCTAGTATGGACTCAATAAGCCTCTAGTTAGAATGCTCTCTGCAGCTTTGGTCACCTCTTGTTCGGAAGGACAGAGCTGAGATTGAGACGGCAGGGCAGGGGACAGCCAGGTTTGGGCTGGAGTTCGGGGAAAGGAATCAGCCTTGGCCTCTCTCAGCCTTGAGGAAGGGAATTCTGCAGGATCTAATGAGGGTGCAGGAGGAGCATCAGAAAGGCAAGTTGCAGAAAGGCTGAGGAGCCACCTTAGAGTCAGTCCTGGAAAGTACAAGGTCAGCAGGCCGACGGGCAGGAGTTAACAGCTGCAACTGGCTAGGAGTCAGCAATTCTACGCTGGTGTACTCCAGGGCTCTGCAAACAGTAGCTATCGAACTGCACAGCCCAGGAGAGGGGTAAGAGAACATCCTCACTATGCAGGTTATCATTTATGTTTGAGGCAGCGCCTAGACCTACCCATCAGGATGGGTGTGATACAAACACAGAGTAAGGCATGGGCCCTGCCCCAAAGAGCTTATAGGCCAAATACACAAAAAGCAGGCGAAGGGAGAGCAAAGATCCCGCACACATGCAAAGAGGCCAGGGAGTGACTAGCAAAAGGCTTCTTTATTTCAACCTTGTTTTACCCCTGGCCTGCTTGCTACACATTCCGCATTTAACCTCAGGTGTCAATTTCATTGATCACTAACTTGAGCATTTTCAGAGTTTGAAAAGGGTTGGAAACCAGAGGCCCAGAGAGGGGACATGACTTGCCCCTGGTCACTCAGCAAGTCGCTGGTAGAGCTGGGATTAGAATCCCAGCCCCCGGACTCCTCACCCAGAGCTCAGGCACTAGCCCAAGTGGTGTCAGAGATCTGGTTAGTCTGGTAGGATTCCCTTCCACACCAATGGGTTGAATTCTCTTCGCATCCGCTCCATGCGATGCGCTCCTGCATATGACCACCGTGCCACTATGCTGCATGTGGCGCCTTTCAGATTCTTTGCATGGGATGAACTGATACCTGGAACACCCCATCACACATACAGCATGCAACCAACCCCTCTGCATGAGACACTCCACACATCCCATACCTGCTGCATGGAACACCCTGCCACAGAGCACCCTGTCTCTGAAAAGATGCAGCAGAAATTCACAGGCTCAGAGATGGGCAGCAAAAATATTAAAAGTCCTGGAGAGGCACTCTGATAAAAACACAACATGGGGGAAAGCTGAGGAATCTAAGAAGATAGTAATAGTCAGCCCCTCTCCCGCCCCCTGCGGAGACAAGCTGCCTGGGAGTGCTCTGCGCAGAACGTTCAGTCAGTCAGAGCTCAGCAGATGTCACACTTATCAGCATCCTTAGAAAGGGACATGGGGACCCTCCTGGGATCTCACTGAGGGAGCCAGGGCTGAATTCAACCTGCAGCTACTCCATTCTGTGGATCACCCTGTAGCCAGACTGCCCCCTTTTTCAGATCCCATCTCCTTGCCCAGCCCCTCTTCTGGTGGGTCAAGAAAAATGTTTCACTCTGCACCCAGGGGCAGGCCATTCCCATGGCCGAAGACCCACCGGCACAGACCAAGATGAGTCAAACACATGGGAATCCTACATGGAAACCCACAGGCACAACCCCCAACCCTCAGCATTTCAGACAGCGTCCCAGCCTGGGATAAGTGAACACATTAATGCAGCTACACTAGCAGCCCCAGGTAGTGGAAAGTACAGAGAAGAGGTTGGGCAGAGGGCTCTTTTATCGCTGTATGCGGGAACATATACACCGGCAGGGTTTGGGTTCTGTCTGGTAACAAGTCACAGGAGGAGGTAACAGTGAATGGTCCTGGGCTGAGAGCCTGGGACACTGAGGCAGTCTTTATCCTAAGAATGGATACAGCATAGGCATTACCAGGGCAAGCTTCCTCACCAACATGCCACTCCCTGAGATCCCTGTCCTAGAGGGATCTCCTTGGGAGTGAGAAGAGAGTTCACTCTTTATGAAACAGTCCACCCTTGGCCTCTCTGCTAAGGCTACCAAGTGGTGAAGCTGGACATATGGACATGTCTCCCACTTGGAACTGGACTGAGATCCACCAAACTCATTTCATGTAGGGTCCACTGAACAGCCACCCATTGGAAGTACTTGCAGTTGCTATTCCTCTCCTGGATTCAATCCAGCAATGCTCCGTATTACCAACTCCCTGAGCTATCCAGTCACCCAGCTGGGCCACACTGGAACCAGGCACCCACCAGTGAAAAGTTCTGTGCTTCGTTTCCAAGCCTTGAGTTATCTAGCCTCTTCCTTTCCAAGCCCCAAAAAGTTTTGGTAAGTTGGACTCTGCAACTTTTGCCTGTACCAAGGCACTTACCCCTTCCATGGGCCCTATCAACAGGTCATAGAGCGCACGTAATGGGGGTTTGGAGAAGGTGCTCTGCCTCCTGGGAAGAGAGGATGTTCCATCCTTAGCAGGACACATGGTGCTGCTGAACAGACTGGTCATGCTCTGACAGCTCCTGTGGATAGAAGGAAAGCGAGAGGTTAACTGGAAACGTGTGGAGATCTGAAGTGGATTGTCCTGGCATAACCTTAGCTGCCCAGAAGCCAGTCCCCAGGCCTGCCCAGGAAAGGCTGCTATTCCAGGAGCAGCTTTCCTCCCTGGTTTGATTATCCCATTCAGTTGCACACCACACAGAACAATGAGAGAAACCACAGGGTGAACCAGCTGCAGACAACAGCTTACATTTCTATGGAGTTTCTCTACAGAATCAAATGTCCCAAAGTGCTGTTCAAAGCACTTAATTACATACTTGTGTGCAGCGATTGTGTGCAGGCGAATGTGAGACCCATTAAGACTTGCCTGCAGCCGCAGGAACATTTACATTGGCGCTAGGCACCAATTAATCTGAGATGGCATCAAAAGGCAAACATGACAAAGGGAGCGCTGGGCAGACACCTGTGCTTGCTGCCCTTAGTCGGCATGGTCCCATACAGAGGAAAGCCTCCCTGAGGGAGCCCAGCTCCCTCCCCTTGGGCTGGGAGCCAGCAAGCTGCTGACTTGGAGCTACAGCCTCTGTTAGACACAGCTGCGTCCTTCAGCTGCAAGAGTGACCCTGAGAATGCCCAACATCCCCCTAAACCCAAGCGGACAGCACTGGGCCCAGAGTAAGTCCTGTGCACCTACGGCCACAAGCATCACACAGCACTTCTCCGTCAGGCCCAGTCAGAGCACTGGAATCTGCCGTGAAACAGCCGCAGGACAAGACACACACACACACACACGCTAACTAACAGCAGACCATGCATCCGATGAAGTGAGCTGTAGCTCTCGAAAGCTCATGCTCAAATAAATTGGTTAGTCTCTAAGGTGCCACAAGTACTCCTTTTCTTTTTGTGAATACAGACTAACATGGCTGTTACTCTGAAAGCAGACCAGAGGGAATCAGGTGCTCTGGGACCCAGCCCTAGTGCCGGCAGGAGGGAGCAGACGCCGGACATGGGCGTCCCAGGGATCAGCGAGTGGCCCCTCTCACACCTGTTACCCAAGCACTTTTCAGGGGGGAGTTCAGAGCTCGGCCTCCCAACCCCAGTACTTAAGACTCCAGCCTGCCTCACTGCAGCTTCCTCCTTAAGTGAGTGCAGGACAAAAACTCACCAGAGACAAGGCTGCCGATCAATCCATGGCCCTGCAGATTCGTCTCCCGGCTGGTGTTCCATCTTTGCCACCTCATTTCGTTGCTGGGAGATACTTTGCTCCCTCCTTCCTATTCCCTGGGGGCAGCACTAACTGCTGCTTCTCCCAACCATCGCCTGCACATTTAGAGCCGCTCTCTCTGCACTAGCCGACACAGAGGTTCATTGCTGAGGTCCAGATGTGAGCACTGCAACTCCACTGTACAGTGCCCAAATGCCAGCACCCAAAGCTGTGCCCCCACAATGCCCCAGTGCCACTGCACCGAACCCTTCTCCCCAGACCTGGCCCAAGAGGGGCTGCTGAGTTGGATTCCTGCCAGCCCCTTCTACACTCAGCAAAGGGTCAGTCGCCTCTAGTGCTGTTCTGAGTTGGCTTTCTCTGAGCATGCAGTGACCTCCAGCAGGCTGCAGCCTGACACGATCCTCTGTGCCACTCAGACTCACAATCCGGGGCCATTCTCTGCTTCTCCCCAGCCTGCCGGGCTCTTTCCTGCACAACATGTACTGTAGTATTGAAAGTGAGACCCACCCCACTGTCCAACAGCTCCTGCAGTTATCCAGGCCCTAGCCATCTCCTGCCTTCTGGCCCCCAGAACTCAGCCCACCTCAGCACATCACTGTCCTACTGAGCCCTTCACCATCTTCCCTTTGTACCCTGAATCCAGTTCAAGATCCTCATCTCTGTGGCCCCCCCCAACTCCACCTGGATGGCATCTCTCCTCTCCCTGGGCCTCTTCACTCCAGCTGCACTGTTCCCGCAGTGCCCTTCCCCAGCTCCCATCACTGTGGACAGAACAGCCTCCCAGCATCAGCGTGCCAGGCCCCATCCACTCCTCATCACATCCCCCTCTTGGGTGAGGTTCCCTGCCCTGGGCTGCCCTCTCCTCCCCAGTATCAGCAGAAGGAAGGAAGTGGAATTAAAAGTAACTGCCAGGGCTCCTGATGCCCAGCGGCTGGTCTGGGTGCAATAACTGGACTATGAGCTCCTTAGTGGGATGTGAGCTCTGCCTGGGCCCTTACAGCACCCAACAAAGAACAAGAAGGATGTTTTGAACCATCAGGTCCTGGCCAGGCCAGCTGGAGTCCGAGGAAGGTGTTTAAGCCAAGCGTGCGGCTCTCCCTTCCAGGCACAGCCCAGAGCCACGTCTGCCTGCGCTGGCCATCAACACCTGCACCACCCACCTAGACCAGGGCGCCAGGCCGAGCATGAACAATCCCCTTGATGGAGTTCTGAGTGACCCCGCCCGGCGCGGCAAGTTACAACCCCAGCGAGATGCTCCTTCTCCCGCTGGCGTTCCCATGCTGCTCAGTGCTGAGACCCCGGGGCCAGACTCAACCTCTCCTGCACACGCTGTACGGGCACAGGGCCCCTCCGCCAAACGACCCCTCCCCCCACGTGCTGCTTGGGCACAGGGCCCCTCTGCAGAACAACCCCCTCACATCCCCCACCCGCTGTACGGGCACATGGCCCCTCCGCCAACCCCCTCCTCCCACGTGCACACAGCCCCTCTGCCAAACAACCTCCCCACCCCCACATGCTGTACGGGCACATGGCCCCTCTGCCAAACAACCCCCTTCCCCCCCCATGCTGCATGGGCACACGGCCCTCTGCCAAACAACCCTCCCACCCCCACATGTGCTGCATGGGCACACGGCCCCTCCACCAAACAACCCCCCCCCCATTCCCAGGGCTGCATGTTTCTATTCCTTGTGCTGAATGTCCCCATTTCTCTGTGCAGGTCACACACACCCACAGTGCTATCAACAGATGACAGAGACAAAAGCCAGAAGTGGGAAGTACTCAGAAACCCAGGAAATCAAAGCCAAAGTAAGTTCCTAATGGACAGGCCAATCAATCCAGTGAAATACATTAACAAAGCCTCTGTTATTAGCATAGATTTTTCTTAGCAGATTATATACCCTGCCAAGGGTAAACCATGCATCCTTGGTGTGTCTTTACACTTACACACTAGGCTAGTATGCCGGTGAAGCCACAGAATCAACACATTACACTCCTTCTGCTCCTGAGAAACACCCTCTTGTTGGGAACACTGGGGCATGGCCACTAGGTAACTCGAGGGGATGGAAGACCACAAGTGTCGATGAAGCCCCCTCGCACTAGGCCCCGGTGTCCTTGGCCCCCCCTCCTGCCTGGAGGCACTCACAGCAGCTCTGCGTGCTAGGCCCAAGTGTCCTTGGCCCCCCGGCCTGGAGGCACACACAGCAGTTATGCTGAGAATCTGCAACAGTATGTTGCAGAGTCAGACTGCCTAAAACTAAGCAAGGCCAAACAGGGGAAATATGGAAGAACAATGCTGAATAAAGCAGCTTTATGTATAGTTTAACAAATGATACAGAGAATCAGGGAACTAGCTGGGAACTGGATTGGCTGGCTATATGAATACTTGGAGCAGCTTGCTATTAAATAAGTATGCTAAAAAAAAGAATGTATAAAATCCTGTGTAACTTCCTGCTCTGTTGTACAGGATTTGAGATTCAAATCTCCCTGTACCTTTTTGAAGCTTCAAATAAACTTTTCTGCTTCTCCACCCCGTTGTGATTATTGGGTGTAGCACACCGGGTAGCGAACCAACTCAAGCTGTTGTTCAGCCTCTCGGGTGCCGGCAACACTCTCATCTCATTGACTGACTAACCAGAGGTGGATTACTGCATGGGCCCATGGGGCCATGACTGGGGGCCCTGGAAAAATCTCCCCCTGCTGTGGCCCCAGGCCTCTTGCTCCCCGCCGCGATTCCAGGGCCACAGCAGAGGCACAGAGTTTCTCCAGTCTTAGGGCCGCAGTGGAGTGGGGGGGAAAGGAGTGAGTGAAGGGCACGGCTGTGGGGGAAGGGGCAGAATGGGGCAGGGCTGTGGGTGAAATAGAGACCACAGGCGGAAGGGGGTGGGGCCACAGTTCTGGCACTGGGGGCCCCCCCAATTTGCTCCGGCCCAGGACCCTACGAGACCTTAATCCACTGCTGTGACTAACACCTCTCCCTCCCTAGCCCCCTGACTGCTGTCCTGGGGCTGGCTGCACTCCATTCATGGAAGGAAGGAAGCTGCTCAGCATTAACTGCACTTTACATTCATGGCCTAAAGGGGAGATGTTTCAAATGGCAATTAGGAGCCCTAATTTAGCACCCTAAGGCTCTCTGAGCCATTGAAAACTCCCCCTACATTTTTACGAAGACGAGAGGTCTGCTTGTGCCTGGAACTGCACATGTATGCTCAGGCATCAGGACTGTGCCTGCAAGACGCTTGACTGTGTGCACAGTTCCCCATTGCAACCACATACACAAATACAGATGCAAAACTGTGCACAGAACTGGGTCCTCAGCATTATACAGAAAGATGATCTAATTCATCCTCGCAGCCCCTGAATGGGGGAGGGAGAGATTATTCCCATTTCTGAAAGGGCCTGAGCCATCTGATGGGACCTAACAGGAGCTATGCGTGCTCAGCACATCTGATAATCTGACTGAAGTGATTTGCACAAGGCTGCACAATAAGTCTGTGACAGAGCTAGGACTGGCCCCAGCCCTGTGCTCGCCCCAGTGGACCAGGTTGCTCCCTGGCTCTATTGTGCTGGCTGAGAGAGCTGATCTCCCTTCATGGAGTTTAACTGTTTTCACGCTTTGCAAAGTGCAGATTTTAAAATCAGTTCAGGAAATCCAAGTGATATTTCCCCAGCTCCACCCAGGCCTCAGCACTCCACTTCTACACCTCCACAGGACTGGGGTGTCCAATTGCTTCTTTGGGGTGGATGGTTGTAGACTAGAGGGCTGGAGTAATGTCCCAGCATTGCAGAAAGCAGCTATGTGCCAGCAGGTGGCACTATTATCCTCTCTCTCACCATTAAATAATTATAACAGACATTTATTACAGGCGGCTTGATTACTCTAAACAGCAAAGTCTCCATCTGAAAGGGTTTTGCAGCCAGGCAGCCTTGGATTTATCAGCTTACCACTCAGATGTTTTTTTATTAGTCCAAATCCAAAGGAGTAACATAAATTGTTCACTTTCTAAACCCTTGGAGCGGGAGGAGAACAAATCCACACAAGGGGAGGAAGGACAAAGCTCCTTTGTGCATGACATGTGAGATCTGGCACCTGCTGCCAACTTCCCCCTCTCTCATGTGCACACACTCCCCCTCCCAGCAGCTCTCTGTGCCAGTGAGGCGGTCTGGCCAAGTGTCCCATTTACAGGGTCTCGGGGCTGGTTTCCTGCAGATGCTCTTGCTGTTGCCTAACAGCAGGCCTGAGCTGCAGCGTTCCTGGCCTGGCTGTGTGCTGTGTGTTCTCCCCTAATGCCTGGAACAACACCTCAACCCTGCACAGACGCTGCCGTGCTGCTGATCTCACCCTTTGCTGCTGATCTCAAACCAGGCTGTGGAGATGACTGCATATCAGTGTCACTGTGCTTTGACCCTCAAAGAGGCCCAAGAGTGACCTTGCAAGCTCCACAGAGAAAAGGGGAGAGATCACGTGCTGCACCTCCCACTGATCTGGTCTAAGGCAGGCCCAAGAGGGACAGACTGGGTAGGACACCTGGGTGTAGGAAAGGGTCACACAGGGAGCACCAGAGACAAGGCTGCCGATCCCACCTCCATGCATCAGGGCCTGGCACCACTCAGGACTCCAAACAAGTCAGACAGTATTCACAGGCATGGACAAAGACCATGAGACAGGAGTCTGGGGGCGGCAGCCGAGCTGGATGGGAACTGATGGGAGGGAAGCTGGGAATGGGCGACAGGGGTTGGATCACTCGATGATTACCTGTTCTGTTCATTCCCTCTGGGGCACCTGACATTGACCACTGTCGGAAGACAGGATACTGGGCTAGATGGACCTTTGGTCTGACCCAGTATTGCCGTTCTTATGTTAAGTGTAATGTTCTGTCCTTGGAAAGGTTTCTCAGGACCAGGATGGAACTTCAGAGCAGGAGATGTGGCTGACATCTCAGCTAGCTTAGCGCCCCAACCACTGGGCGACTGGCTATTCTGGGCTACAGTTCCCCCGAATCAACGGTCTTGGTTTTGTGATGAAACGCCATGAAAACAAATTTAGAAAGTACCATTTTTCACACACCGAGTTTCTTGTTCTCCAGCCCATGCCCGCCAGAAGCACTTTCACAGCCTCAGAACAGCAGACATCCACTGGACATGCCTCCACCAAAACTGGTACCCAGAGAGCCTAATCCCAGAGATGCCACCCCAGATGCACAGCCAGGATCATTCTCACTCTCACATCGAGCTGCACGGAGTGCTAGAAATACCCAGATTTGAGCTCCCCGGGTCTGCTTTCAACTGGTTCCCGAACCCACAGACCACCCAGCCCTCTCTGCCATGTGGCCTGTGTTCAGGCAGCCCCAGTGCTGCTCAGAGCAGGCCAGTACCCTTAGCCGGCACAGGGCCAATTAGATAAGGGGCTTCTCGGCCACTGCTTTCATCTGTCTCCCGAAAACTCACATCAGCCTAGGCCAGCCAGACACCCCTTCACTGCCTGATCAGGCCTGACACTGCTCCAGAAAGACTGACTACATGCTTCTCCTCCACGAGGGCACAGCCACAGCAGGAGAGCCCTGAACTATTAGGGAAACAGCTCTGCTCTCCTCCGTGCTGGAATGCATGTTGTACGGGGGGAGGTGAGCATGATCAGATACCACAGGGATGGGCAGCAGGTAAAACCCTGAATGAGATAAGACCGACTGTGTCTGGGAGACGGTATACAGGGCGTGTACAGCTATGGTAGGGTCATGGGCTGCTTTCGCCCTTCATTAATTTCAGCCCCCGCTTTGCTGTGCTATGTCCTTTGGGGGCATTCACGCTGGCATGTCGCCAGGCAAACACCCTTCTGATGAACTTAAGCATCCAAATGCAAGACCTGAGCATCCTGCTTGGGCCTTGCATCGTTCTTAGAAAGCATGTCCTTCTATTCTCTATTCATAGACAAAAGACTTCACTTTCCTGCCCCCGCAGCATAAGTGCCAATGAAGCAGGAGCCTCAGTGCCAGCCTGCTGCTGGGTATCCACAGGTTTTACAGCTTCCTGTTAAAAGGTGTATAGTGCCCCTGACTTCTGTACAACACCCTACACTTTGCTTCTGCATCTCACAGCACATATGCAACCAGCAGGAGGCATTAACATGCCGATGCTGCCTGGGTAGACTAGTAATCACGCCCTGGGGAACTAGAGGGTGGTTTTAATTCTTGATCGCTATTTGATTCAGTTGGTTGATTTTTTAATCTGAGAGGCTAAAATGAGAATGGACAGTGTTCCCACAGTGATTCTCTGAGAGGCCAGACATCCCTTGTTCATTCTGGGCAACAGCAGAGTGGGAACACTATCCATTCCCATTTTCTCTCCTTCCAGCCTAATTCTTTGTCACATAGAACTTAACCCAGGGATGGGCAAACTTTTTGGCCTAAGGACCACATCTGGGTATGGAAATTGTATGGTGGGCCATGAATGCTCACAAAATTGGGGGTTGGGGTGTGGGAGAGGATGAGGGCTCTGAGGTGGGGCCAGAAATGAGGAGTTCAGGGTATGGGAGGGGGCTCTGGACTGGCGCAGGAGGTTGGGGTGCAGGGGGCTGCGGTGCGGGGGCGGTGAGAGCTCCAGATGGGGGTGTGGGCTCGGGGGTGAGGCTGGGGATGAAAGGTTGGGGGTGCAGGAGGGTGCTCTGGGCTGGGACCGAGGGGCTCAGAGGGCAAGAGGGGGATCAGGGCGCAGGAGGGGGTCGGGGTGCAGGCTCTGGGTGGCGTTAACCTCAATCAGCTCCTGGAAGCAGCAGCATATCCTGCCTCTGGCTTCTATGTGGAGGCACGGCCAGGCGGCTCTGCGTGCTGCGCTGTCTGCAGGCGCCGCCTCTGCAGCTCCCATTGGCTGCGGTTCCTGGCCAATGGGAGCTGCAGAGCCGGCGCTTGGGGCGAGGGCTGCATACAGAGCCCCCTGGCTGCCCCTATACATAGGAGCTGGAGGAGCGACATGCCACTGCTTCCAGAAGCTGCGCAGAGCCACAGCACACATGGAGCAGGGCAAGCCCTAGATCCCGCTCCCCTACGGGAGCTCGAGGCAGGGTCGGCTCTAGGCTTTTTGCCGCCCCAAGTTCCAAGAGCACAAATGCCCAAGCAAGAAAAAAAAAAAAAAAGGTGCTTGCTGGTGCCTAGAGCCGGTCCTGGCTCAAGGGTCGGATTAAAACGTCTGATGGGCCGGATGTGGCCCCGGGCCATCGTTCGCCCACCCCTGACTTAACCTGACTCCTTGCTGAATCTGGGGTTGTGACGAGCAAGCTCTCCCCATTGTCTCGGGCTGTGTGTGTCACATGGCACCAGCTGCACAGTCCACAACACACAGTACAGTAGAACTGAACACAGAAAAGTATCACTGGTCTGCAAAGCTCCCTCTGCCCTCCCCGCTGTGCACAGCCCTTCGTTTAATTGTCTGTCAGGAGCTGACCTGAGAGAAGAGGCCTAGCCAGGCCGGCAGAGGGCAGCTGAACTCCAGCATTGGCCCCTACTCTCACTTTGTTTCCAAGCCTGAGCCTGGAATCAAATGGCTGTGGCAGGATTATGGCGGTCACTAAAACTTCCCTAATTTCCAGGGAAAGTGATTCACATAGCAGGTGTGGTCTCACACGGGCCACAGAAGGGTAGTTCGCTATTCTACCGGATCTCAACATATTTAATGAGATCAGCAAGGAGATATGGAGCATTTCCAGTGCTACTCCACATCTCTCTCCAGGAGGAAGTTAGGTCAGCGCCTGGAGTCGCAGTCCCCATGCCTCTCCCAGCATCTGCAAACTGACTTACTGCGCGTGCGACTCCCAGGAGACTTACTTCACACACCTCGGCTTCCACGTGACAGAAAAGACATTCAGGCACCATATGACTGACTTGCAGTGAGCCCGGATATAGAATTGATGCGCATCACCCTCCTGCAATCACAATAGCTAGTGTGGAGAACAAGCAAGCAAAACGTCCCAGCAGCCCCCAGGGAATTCCTTCCTGATCCCCAGCTGGTGCCCGGGTCATCATGGTTGGGGAAGTTTGAATGGGAGCAAACGGAGATTCTGAGAGTGGGAATGGACCAGTGCTGGTGCCAACGTTTCAGCCCCAGGCTCGCACGCGGGGAGCCTCTGTCCCAGCTGACGTGCTCCAGTGGTGATATTAAACACTGCAGCCAGGCCTGACTCCTTTCCAGCTGCTGAGGTGTCGATGTACCTGACCTCAGACTCAGTGTGGAAGCCACAGATCCAGCAGCAGCCAGTGAGTGCTTATTTCAGCTCCACACAGCATCATTATCTGGGGACTGGTGACCCTGGTAAGATTCTGTCTCCAATTTCACTTCAAACGCTGGCTCTAATCAGCGCAGAGATGGGACTGGCTGAGACCTGAGCAAGTTCCAAATACGCAGAAAATGAGCAAAGATTGGGCAGCTGGTGTACAGTGCTATAATTTTCCCAGCTAATTAATGCCATCGTTAAAATTAATGGGAAGCAAACATTTCCAGGAGAAAGTACCGTCGGCAAACAAACAGAAAGCTCTACACTCCAAAGACGTGAGCTCGGTCTGCGCAATCTCCATTTGCCCAGAACAGCACACATCAGAGGGGCTGGCGACACAGGGCAGGGTGAGGTTATCAGAGTGCCTGCCACATGCTCCTTGGGACAGAGCCACACCTTAATCTGACTTACAATTCCCTTCTTGCTCGCTCCACGATCCTGAAAATCTCTGATCCCCTCCTAGAAACATGGTCCACAATGGCCCCAAAACCTAACTACTCAGATGACAACAAAGCCCCGGCCAGCGCTGTATTTCTGGGTGAGCAAGGCAGCCCCACACCCCATTCACTGCCCCTTCTCCTTACCTAGCTGTGCAGAGCTGTTGGGTTTCATGGGGATATGGGCATGCCACTGCCATAGCCCCTCGAAGACCTAGCAGGGCTTTCCCTCCTCTAACTTCTAGGATCTGAGTTTCTAGTAGCTATGCCAGACACCCCCCCGGCCCAAGCTGGATCTAAGATGGAAAGCAAGCCTCGCGTACAATGGCCACCTGCTCACTGACAGGCCACCAAGCGCCCCTCCCTCATGCTCCACGCTGGGCCAGCACCATGATGGGCATCCCTTCCCCACACGCTCCATGCAGACTCATCCAGTCTGACCCTTGTCAAGGCGCAGTGCAAGATCCTCCTCTCAGAGCAAGCATTTCCCAGTCTAACTAAATTAACCGGGGAGGGAAAGGAAGGGTAGAAAGACAAAAAAACAATGTGTATCCTAGAGACGGGAGAAGAGCAGATTCCTCATGCGCACCAGGGACCTGCCATGCAGACTTTGCACCTGGGAAGCACCAGGGACTGCAGTGACAGCTGATGGTGAAATGATGGACACACACGCAGATGCACAGGCTGTGGAATGCTTGTAGCATGGACAAGCTCCTCTGCCACCCTTTTTAAGAGGCCTTATAGAGAGCATTCGGGAGGTTCCTGGCAGGGGCAGCACATCATAGAACATGGCTCCTACTCTGAACAGCTCTGTTCTCAGCTGCGCCCCTGGGGAGCGAGTTCACATTGTTCCACAACAGCATTTCTATCACACTGTGTCACAACAGGAGGCAGAATCCTACACACCAAAGAGAAACCCCTCAAGGAATAAAGCATCTCCCTCCTGTGCTGGCTGTACCCGCATCCTGCTGGGTGAAGGGTCCAGCTCTCACCTGTTGAAGAGGTTATTCCTGCTGACCATTCGCAGGAAGCCGGTTGGATCAGTTACTGAGTTCAATTTATTGTTCATCTCCTCAAACTGTTGGTCCATGATGTCCCCAGCTTCACTCTCTGTCTCGCTGCTGGCACAGGCTCTGAGGAGAGAACAGCAGAGAAAGGTCAGTAAGGCAGAGCACAGCATCAGCTTCATTGTAAATACTGGGGGGGTGAGAGTAGAACCTGGGCCGAGGACAGGAACTCTCTAGCCTAAGGTCTGTTCTCTTCTCCCAAGGAGACCCAGCAACAGGAGGAGAATGACCCACTCCTCTGCCCAGGGGCACTGCTCAGGGCTCTGGCTCATGACTCCTACAGATGGGAATCCTGGAACCAAAATCCCACAGCTTGTAACAGGCACTGGGGGTTGAAGCCACAGCCTGAAACAGGAGCCTCTGCGAAACCGTGACTCACATCAGAGTGTGACTCACATCCTTGGAGTCTTGCTGAGGCCTTCAGACTTTTAGCACTTCTCGCCAGCAGATCTCAAAGTGCATCATAAAGCAGGCCAGTATCTTTAGCCCCACTTTACAGATGGGGAAACTGAGGCAAAGAACAGGGATGGGACTTGTCCCAGGTCACCCAGAAGAGCTAGGAATAGAACCCACGTCTTCGGAGTCCCAATCCAATCCTCTATCCACTAGGACACATTGCCTCATCGAAACTACAAGCAGTGGGGTGTTCAGCCAAATACTGGCAGCTTGTCCACCATGTCTGCCCTGTGCGCAGAGCAATTCAGCCATGACAGCTGGGGCAACTCCTCCCATGGCCTCTTCCTCATGTTTGGGAGGTCAGAGGGAGATGCTCCAATGGAGGATTATGCACAAGTTACCCCTCCCCTCCCACTCTCTTGCCTTCCTCCCCTTGTTTGTAACCTCTCATGCTCCTCCCCGTCCTGGAGGGCTCCCAATAGCAAGCAGAGTGTGACACACCTATAAGCCCAGCCATGCTCCTGGCCCTCAATCGGTAATTAACAACTCACTACCCTGGGCCAGTGACAAGCTGCAACGTGTTCAGCTGGTTCTGTCTGGCGCAGACACCTCTACATGCTCCCCACTGGCCACACAGGCACCAAAGACCTGCCGAGCGTCACACAGCTCTGTGATGTCTGCATGCTGTTGTCAAAATTGGGCCCACCATCACTTCCTTTGGGTTTTTATTCAAAAAGACTTTGGGGTGGAAAATAAGGGCACAGATGGAGGCTGATTCTGGCTGACTGGAAGATGAGAGAAGGGGAAGGAGTAAACTTCACCATCACGGCTGCCATCCTCCACCTCCTTCCTCCTGACCAGACTCAGACGACACGGCCACCTCCACTGGCTAGTAGGATGGGAGACTGTCTCTCTCCTCCATCCCCTGAGTCCTTTTCCTTACCCATCTTATTTCTTCTTTTTCCAATCCCTCTCCTTTTTTCTTCTAATACGAGTCTGGCTTAGCTGGCCAAGACTGTACATTTTGCAACACTGCTGTAAGCCTATGGCTAGAAAGAGGTGGCTAAAAGCAATGCCCTAAACAGCCCTATGCTGGTACAAGTTTGCCAGGTCTCGGAGTGGCTGGTAGTAAACCATGTGCTAGGCCTGTGTTTTTCCAAGCAGTGAGGTTGCAAGTGAAAGTCAACACCAGAGACAGAAGCTGCATGGTCTCTTTCCTTTCCTTTCCCTTCTCTTTTGTGTTTGTTTGTGTTGTTTTGTCTTCTCAGGAAACAGGACTGGACTTTAACAGCAGCAGCAATGATGGCAGCTCCAACCCATCTTAACTAACCTCTTCTCTTTTCTGATAAAAGAAGAGTTCTTACCATCTTTGATACCACCTAAACGACTATCCAACAAGGGGGCTTCCTTTTAAAAACTCACTCTAGCTTAAGGGAAAGGGAACAAGGGATGCTAATAAAATGAAAGCCTGACTTTTTAACACTTTACATTTCAAATGTTCGAACTCTTTTTTCTGTCTTTCCTGTGTCTAAAAGTTTAAAAGAACTTTTACTGGTGTTTTCACCATGGTACCAAGCAGACTGAGGTCTCTGGATACCAAACCCCGAACTTTGTTTAGAACTGTTTAATGCTGGACAGTGACTGGGTCACATTAACACCTTTGGCCCATATGTTCTATCTAAATTCATACCACACTGCATGCTGAGTGAAGTGTTGTGGAAACAAGAACCACACACAGTCCCCTGAAACAGAGGGCACTGTGCTGGGAGGCAGGAGGGCTGAGTAGTAGCCCAGCTTCTCCAGAGCGTACTGTATTTCTCTGCATTTCACCTGCCTTGTTATTAACCAAGGCCTCAAACCCGATCTCCAGAGAAGGCAACTATCACTCACCTAGTTCACAGAGTGGTCACTGTGGCTGCACAAGGACACTTAGTAGAGCTGGCAACAGAGCCCAAATCTCGCTTGACCACACTGCCTTTTAGACTGTGCCAAATTCTTCATACTGGATAAACAATGGAGGCAGCAGTAATGTTCCTTACATCTGGCATTTCTTAACTTTCAAGTGTTTGACTTTGTGACCTAAATAATACTTTTTTAACACACATTTTGGTATTTCCTAGGGTGTGGTGTGTTTGTGTGTGTGTGTGTGTGCAGGGCTGTCCCTAGCAATTCTGGGGCCCTACACAGCTCCCCCCGGCCATGGTGGCGTGGCTGAGGCCTGGTCACTGCACTCCCGCTGCCGGAAAGTGCAGCCCGGCTGCAGAGCCCAGGGGAGTGGGGACGGGGCTGGGCCTGCACTCACCAGTAGTGCCAGCCCGGCTGCAGAGCCCAGGGGAGGGGGGGCTAGGGCGGGGTCCCAGGGGAAAAGGCGGATGGGGGGGTGGAGCAGGGGTGGGGGCCTGGGGAAGAGCTGGAGCAGAGGCTGGGGAAGAGCTGGAGCAGGAAATTTGGTGCCCCACGCAGCTGCAAGCTTTGTGTATGGGTAAGGACGGCCCAGAGCGGGGTTTAGGAAAAAGCTAAAAACAAGTTATATTATGTGCAATTGTAACACCCCCTGTACGTATTACATAATTTGCATAGATGTCACACACACAGCTGCCCAAATCTTGGTAGCTATGTGCACACCCTCCAGTGTGGGCCTAGTCACTTGGAACACAGACTGTCTGGTCACTGACAGTGGCCAACAGGATGGTGTTTGAATGCATCTGCCAGCTGGGGCTCTCCCCGGAAATGACACTGGCCATGAAAGAAGCCAGGAGGGAGGCTTTGCTAACCCATTTCACACTCATGGTACTTAGCACAGCTCTGCAAGAAGGACAATCCTGGTCTCTATGCTTATGGCAGTCCCTACCCTCTGCCATATGTGTGTATTTGTGCGGGCACATGTGTTGTGTGTGCAAAGCATAGAAACACCCACATGGAAGGTAATTTAATGGTGCACACACACGCCTATCTGTGCAAATGTGTGCGCATGTCTGTCTGTGGGAATATATGTCTAATCTTGCTTTTCTTCCCCTGCCCCAATTCTCTCTCTCTGTAAAGGTTATATATTAGTGGCTTTAAGGACTAACTACAAACCAAGGAGCAAAGGCACATTGTGAAATCTGCCTGCAGTCACAGACTTAGGGTGCCCTGCTGGGCCCAGTCACAACTGAGCAACACTTAACAGCATCCACATGCCCCAGCACTTAAACAGGAATTAGCTGCAGAATGCCAGCAGGAATGAAAGGTTTCAGAGTAGCAGCCGTGTTAGTCTATATTCGCAAAAAGAAAAGGAGTACTTGTGCACTTTAGAGACTAACAAATTTATTTGAGCATAAGCTTTCATGAGCTACAGCTCACTGCATCGGATGCATTCAGTGGAAAATACAGTGGGGAGATTTATATACACAGAGAACATGAAACAATGGGTGTTACCATACACACTGTAACGAGAGTGATCACTTAAGATGAGCTATTACCAGCAGGAGAGCAGGGCGGGGGGGGGACGACGGGGGGGACGACGGGGACCGGGACCGACCTTTTGTAGTGATAATCAAGGTGGGCCATTTCCAGCAGTTGAGAAGAACGTCTGAGGAACAGTGAGGGGTTGGGGTGGGAAAATAAACATGGGGAAATAGTTTTACTTTGTGTAATGACCCATCCACTCCCAGTCTGTATTCAAGCCTAAGTTAATTGTATCCAGTTTGCAAATTAATTCCAATTCAGCAGTCTCTCTCTGGAGTCTGTTTTTGAAGTTTTTTTTGTTGAAGAATTGTAACTTTTAGGTCTGTAATCGAGTGACCAAAGAGACTGAAGTGTTCTCCGACTGGTTTTTGAATGTTATAATTCTTGACGTCTGATTTATGTCCATTTATTCTTTTACGTAGAGACTGTCCAGTTTGCCCAATGTACATGGCAGAGGGGCATTGCTGGCACATGATGGCATATATCACATTGGTAGATGTGCAGGTGAACGAGCCTCTGATAGTGATGTGATTAGTCCCTATAATGGTGTCCCCTGAATAGCTATGTGGACACAGTTGGCAACGGGCTTTGTTGCAAGGATAAGTTCCTGGGTTAGTGGTTCTGTTGTGTGGTGTGTGCTTGCTGGTGAGTATTTGCTTCAGGTTGGGGGGCTGTCTGTAAGCAAGGACTGGCCTGTCTCCCAAGATCCATGAGAGTGATGGGTCGTCCTTCAGGATAGGTTGTAGATCTTTGGTGATGCGTTGGAGAGGTTTTAGTTGGGGGCTGAAGGTGAAGGCTAGTGGCGTTCTGTTATTTTCTTTGTTGGGCCTGTCCTGTAGTAGGTGACTTCTGGGTACTCTTCTGGTTCTGTCACTCTGTTTCGAGACACCACTGACTTCCTGAGGAAACTACAATCCATCGGTGATCTTCCTGAAAACACCATCCTGGCCACTATGGATGTAGAAGCCCTCTACACCAACATTCCACACAAAGATGGACTACAAGCCGTCAGGAACAGTATCCCAGATAATGTCACGGCAAACCTGGTGGTTGAACTTTGTGACTTTGTCCTCACCCATAACTATTTCACATTTGGGGACAATGTATACTTCAAATCAGCGGCACTGCTATGGGTACCCGCATGGCCCCACAGTATGCCAACATTTTTATGGCTGACTTAGAACAACGCTTCCTCAGCTCTAGTCCCCTAATACCCCTACTCTACTTGCGCTACATTGATGACATCTTCATCATCTGGACCCATGGAAAAGAAGCCCTTGAGGAATTCCACTATGATTTCAACAATTTCCATCCCGCCATCAACCTCAGCCTGGACCAGTCCACACAAGAGATCCACTTCCGGGACACTATGGTGCTAATAAGCGATGGCCACATAAACACCACCCTATACCGGAAACCTACTGACCGCTATTCCTACCTACATGCCTCCAGCTTTCATCCAGACCACACCACACGATCCATTGTCTACAGCCAAGTTCTACGATACAACCGCATTTGCTTCAACCCCTCAGACAGAGACAAACACCTACAAGATCTCTATCAAGCATTCTTACAACTACAATACCCACCTGCTGAAGTGAAGAAACAGATTGACAGAGCCAGAAGAGTACCCAGAAGTCACCTACTACAGGACAGGCCCAACAAAGAAAATAACAGAACGCCACTAGCCTTCACCTTCAGCCCCCAACTAAAACCTCTCCAACGCATCATCAAGGATCTACAACCTATCCTGAAGGACGACCCATCACTCTCACGGATCTTGGGAGACAGGCCAGTCCTTGCTTACAGACAGCCCCCCAACCTGAAGCAAATACTCACCAGCAAGCACACACCACACAACAGAACCACTAACCCAGGAACTTATCCTTGCAACAAAGCCCGTTGCCAACTGTGTCCACATAGCTATTCAGGGGACACCACCATAGGGACTAATCACATCACTATCAGAGGCTCGTTCACCTGCACATCTACCAGTGTGATATATGCCATCATGTGCCAGCAATGCCCCTCTGCCATGTACATTGGGCAAACTGGACAGTCTCTACGTAAAAGAATAAATGGACATAAATCAGACGTCAAGAACTATAACAATCAAAAACTAGTCGGAGAACACTTCAGTCTCTTTGGTCACTCGATTACAGTCCTAAAAGTTGCAATTCTTCAACAAAAAAACTTCAAAAACAGACTCCAGAGAGAGACTGCTGAATTGGAATTAATTTGCAAACTGGATACAATTAACTTAGGCTTGAATACAGACTGGGAGTGGATGGGTCATTACACAAAGTAAAACTATTTCCCCATGTTTATTTTCCCACCCCAACCCCCCACTGTTCCTCAGACGTTCTTCTCAACTGCTGGAAATGGCCCACCTTGATTATCACTACAAAAGTTTCCCCCACCGCCCCCGCTCTCCTGCTGGTAATAGCTCATCTTAAGTGATCACTCTTGTTATAGCATGTATGGTAACACCCATTGTTTCATGTTCTCTGTGTATATAAATCTCCCCAGTGTATTTTCCACTGAATGCATCTGATGAAGTGAGCTGTAGCTCACAAAAGTTTATGCTCAAATAAATTTGTTAGTCTCTAAGGTGCCACAAGTTCTCCTTTTCTTTTAGCAGGAATGAAGAGTGCAGGAATCTCTTCTCTCTGCACACATCTCTGCTGCCTGGAGTTGTGTTCTCATCACTGAGCATGACAACTCTGGCTTTTGCTTTCAAGATGGCCATTGCAAAGGGATTTATTTCATACTCATTTTGCTGTGGTTTCTGTACATTGGCAGCAGAGAATGCATACGAAGTCTCAAAGAGGCTAAATGCTCAATAACTGACTGCTCTGAGGAGACCAGTTATTCATCTATCTGCAGAGCAGCTGGAAGCGGCTCAGAAGGGCTGACATTAGAAAAATATTTACTGTGGCCAATAAACATGTAGAGCCAGGGCTGTAAGCCTCTGTACACTTCTGCATCTCACTCCTGCTTCACTTCCTGTGTCTTCCCCACCAATTAGACTCCTTCATCAAGGAGCTACATGTCCCTGAAGTACTCACACTTCAGACACTGTTTTTGCAAAAACAAACCTCCTTATTCCAGAAGTGAGTGGTGTGTTTGCAGCCTACTCCCAGCTGCAGAAATAGGTGGCACTGCAGGCTCCCTAATTACTCTCCATAAAGGTTTACTTGTAAGCAAAAGGGTGTGTCACGTGCTCTCCACCCCAGCCTGCGAAACGGCACTTGTGCTGTTTCCAGTTCACCATTTCACTTCTGTACATCGCAGCAGTGAAATGATTCCTGCATGTTTGTAGTTTTGGAAAACTGTTTTGGGTTCCACACGAGAGAAGATGCTGCACAAGCACAGGAGAGTCTGATATTATCAGGCTGATATTGCAATGACTGATTTGACATCACAAAATGGGGAATAGATGGCCAGCCCTCTGTGGAGATAGAGGTGGTTAGGGACTATTTAGAAAAGCTGGACGTGCACAAGTCCATGGGGCCGGACGAGTTGCATCCGAGAGTGCTGAAGGAATTGGCGGCTGTGATTGCAGAGCCATTGGCCATTATCTTTGAAAACTCGTGGCGAACCAGGGAAGTCCCGGATGACTGGAAAAAGGCTAATGTAGTGACAATCTTTAAAAAAGGGAAGGAGGAGGATCCTGGGAACTACAGGCCAGTCAGTCTCACCTCAGTCCCTGGGAAAATCATGGAGCAGGTCCTCAAAGAATCAATCCTGATGCACTTGCATGAGAAGAAAGTGATCAGGAACAGTCAGCATGGATTCACCAAGGGAAGGTCATGCCTGACTAATCTAATCGCCTTTTATGATGAGATTACTGGTTCTGTGGACGAAGGGAAAGCAGTGGATGTATTGTTTCTTGACTTTAGCAAAGCTTTTGACACGGTCTCCCACAGTATTCTTGTCAGCAAGTTAAGGAAGTATGGGCTGGATGAATGCACTATAAGGTGGGTAGAAAGCTGGCTAGATTGTCGGGCTCAACGGGTAGTGATCAATGGCTCCATGTCTAGTTGGCAGCCGGTGTCAAGTGGAGTGCCCCAAGGGTCGGTCCTGGGGCCGGTTTTGTTCAATATCTTCATAAATGATCTGGAGGATGGTGTGGATTGCACTCTTAGCAAATTTGCGGATGATACTAAACTGGGAGGAGTGGTAGATACGCTGGAGGGGAGGGATAGGATACAGAAGGACCTAGACAAATTGGAGGATTGGGCCAAAAGAAATCTGATGAGGTTCAATAAGGATAAGTGCAGGGTCCTGCACTTAGGATGGAAGAATCCAATGCACCGCTACAGACTAGGGACCGAATGGCTAGGCATCAGTTCTGCGGAAAAGGACCTAGGGGTGACAGTGGACGAGAAGCTGGATATGAGTCAGCAGTGTGCCCTTGTTGCCAAGAAGGCCAAAGGCATTTTGGGATGTATAAGTAGGGGCATAGCGAGCAGATCGAGGGATGTGATTGTTCCCCTCTATTCGACATTGGTGAGGCCTCATCTGGAGTACTGTGTCCAGTTTTGGGCCCCACACTACAAGAAGGATGTGGATAAATTGGAGAGAGTCCAGCGAAGGGCAACAAAAATGATTAGGGGTCTAGAACACATGACTTATGAGGAGAGGCTGAGGGAGCTGGGATTGTTTAGCCTGCAGAAGAGAAGAATGAGGGGGGATTTGATAGCTGCTTTCAACTACCTGAAAGGGGGTTCCAAAGAGGATGGCTCTAGACTGTTCTCAATGGTAGCAGATGACAGAACGAGGAGTAATGGTCTCAAGTTGCAGTGGGGGAGGTTTAGATTGGATATTAGGAAAAACTTTTTCACTAAGAGGGTGGTGAAACACTGGAATGCGTTACCTAGGGAGGTGGTAGAATCTCCTTCCTTAGAGGTTTTTAAGGTCAGGCTTGACAAAGCCCTGGCTGGGATGATTTAACTGGGAATTGGTCCTGCTTCGAGCGGGGGGTTGGACTAGATGACCTTCAGGGGTCCCTTACAACCCTGATATTCTATGATTCTATGACTGTGTGGTCAGATGTGTTCCAAGGAACGAGAAGTGGGAGTCCAGAACCAGGGGGCTCTCAGCCAGTGGACAGGGAAAGACTGGAGGGTGTGAGCCTGGCACAACAGCATTTCAGCAGCTTCACCCCACTCCTTAAATGCAGCCGCAGCTCTGGTTTGCTCCAAAGACCATCCGCCCTGCCACACTTCACTCTCGTGGTCACCATGCTGTCTTTTGTCACTGAAAGTCACTTCATAAAACAACAAAGGGAAATTAATCTCACACCACGGACAGAAAAGATTTTAGGGCAAATTTTCAAAATAAAGAGCACACAAATCTGGTTAACACACAACAGGATTTACAATGTGTGTGCGCCGCCACTGGCAACTGGAATCTCTCAGCATCTCTGCACTAGACAGAGGTTGTCTTGTAAATATACTTCCTGGTCAATGTTCTTTCCACCAATGAAATTCTATTCTAAGTCTGGACCGAAGCCAAAGAAACCCCTGAAGAATAGGGTGACCAGATGTCCCGATTTTATAGGGACAGTCCTGATAATCGGGGCTTTGTCTTATATAGGCTCCTATTACACCCCCGTGCCAATTTTTCACACTTGCTATCTGGTTACCCTACTGAAGAATGAAAAAGAGCTGACTGAACATCAGCACACAACTGATGGAGCTCGTTTCCCAACAGCCTCCCCTTCCTTGGGTTTTATTTCCGAGCTGCAGATTGTGCGATATGAACACCTCTGTCTCCCAGAAAGGGGGGCAGAGCTTCTGGGAGAAGATAGAAACCTGAATTCATCTGCCCAGCACAGCAGGCCCTGTGCATCCTTGGGAATAATCTGTCCAAACAGAACACAAGCAAATTTCAAAGTCCTTTCAACTGGATTTTTTGCTGTGAGGATCTTATTGAATGCAGAAACGATCCTCTAAGGGAAAGGTGGGCAAATTACGGCCCGTGGGCCACATCTGGCCCGCAGGACTGTCCTGCCTGGCCGGGGGGGCTAGCCCCCAGCCCCTCCCCCACTATTCCCTCTCCCCTGCCACTGCACAGGCATCGCGGCTTGCACCTGCCCCCCTCCCAGGCTTCCGCATAAGCCTGTTCTGCCGCTTGAGCAGCATGGTGAGGGCGCGGGGGGGCTGGATAAGGGGCAGGAGGTCCCAGGGGGGCAGTCAGGGGATAGGGGGCGGTTGGATGGCGCGGAGGTTCGGGGGGAGGGCAGTCAGGAGACAGGGAGCAGGGGGAGTTGGATGGGGGTGGGGTCCCGGGAGAGGGCGGTCAGGGGACAAGGAGTGGGGGAGGTTTGTATGGGTTGGGGGTCCTGGGGGGCCTGTCAGGGAGCAGGGGTGTGGATAGGGGTCAGGGCAGTCAGGGGATAGGGAGCAGGGGGGGGTTGGATGGGGGGCATCCTGGGGGGGGGGGGGGTTAGGGGCGGGAGGTCCCAGGAGGGGGCGGTCAGGGGACAAGGAGCAGGGGGAGTTGGATGGGTCAGGGGTCCTGAGGGGGGCAGTCAGGGGCGGGTAGTGGGAAGGGGCGGATAGGGGGCGGGGGCCAGGCTGTTTGCAGAGGGACAGCCTTCCCTACACAGCCCTCCATACTGTTTCCAAACCCCGATGAGGCCCTTGGGCCAAAAAGTTTGCCCACCCCTGCTCTAATGCCACAGGATTAAGGCACTTTATTCATAGAAATGCAGCTCCTTGATTAACACACTGTGACGGTGTTTGAAGAATTATAGACACCGACAGAAGGACGTTCGGGAATCCCTTCCCAGAACAGGCCACCAGGCACTGTGCTCTGCCTTTAAACAAAACAAAAGGAAACATGGCCAGGGCATGAACTGGGGAGTCAAAGTCAAATAGCAGTCTTCGGGTTTGTGCTAAACCTGTGCTGTGTTTCACATTTAACCCTCTCTGCTCTTTGCTGGCAGGAAGAGAGTAACTCCCAGAGAGCAGTAGGTCCGGGAGAGCAGTTGCTCTAATCTCTTTTGGGGGCCTGGCACTCTCAGGTCTGGTGACAAGCAAAGGAGAGCCCCACAGGGTACAAGCTGGGAAGTGGTTTCAAAGTGGTGTATGAAGTTCCACATAAAGCCACCAAGTGAAAAGAATCTGTCCATGTAATTCCCTGCAGCAAATCACACTAAGCCAGCTCTGAGACCTCAGGGACAGACCAGGAGCTTCAGCCCTAGCCATTTGCTGCCCTCTCAATCCTGTAAGCCATTTAGCGACAAAGCTGCATGCCACATTAGGAACACACCACGAGCTCACGCTTCCCTCCATGCCCCCAAATCCTGATAACCTTGTTTCCAAAGGACACTCCATCCCAACCAGTGAATCCGTGACTGCAACGCAGGCCCCCAGCAGCTGCCAAGGGAACTTTCTTCTGCCTCTAGCTCCTAGGCAAAGCCGTTTTCCTTTTCAGTCATCATCAGATGCTCCCGAACTTGTCATGACCTGAGCCAGGGAGGATTCTTTCTTCAAGCTCATGGCTTAGGTAAACCACTTGCCATTATCGAGTGTGGCCCTGAGAGAGTGCTGAATGACAGCCTGGCTGCAGGAACGGCATAGCATGGGGAGAAGCCCCTCCCTGCCCTCCAATGCACGCAAACCCCATGGGCTCTGATGTTAGGGTGGGTTCTTTAAGCCCAACCTACAAAGAGAAAAATAGCGAGAAAAACAGAAAGAAGCTCTGACAAGTCCAGCGTAAAAGTATAATAAGGGCGGCCAAGAAAGAATTCGAAAAACAATCTAGCGAAGGACACAAATACTAACAGCAAAAAAAATGTTAAGTCAGGTCCTGAAGGGGTCCATCCTGGGACCAGGATTATCCATTTATGACTCGGATAATGGAGTGGAGAGTATGTTTATAAAACTTGCGGGTAACACCATGCTGGGAGGGGTTGCAAGCACTTTGGAAGACAGGATTAGAATTCAAAACAACCTTGACAAATTGGAGAATTGATCTGAATTCAGCAAAATGAAATTCAATAAATGGGGAATAACTGGCTAGGTGGTGGTACTGTTGAAAGGATCTGGGGTTATAGTGGTTCACAAACTGAATATAAGTCAACAATGTGATGTGGCTGTGAAAAAGGCTAATACCATTCTGGGGTGTATTAACAGGACTGTCATACATAAGTCATGGGAGCTAACTGTCCAGCTTTACTTGGCACTGGTGAGGCCTCAGCTGGAGTACTGTGTCCAATTCTGAGTGCCACACTTTAGGGAAGACATGGAGAAACTGAAGAGTGTCCAGAAGAGAGCAACAAAAATGATAAAAGGTTTAGAAACCCTGACCTGTGAGGAAAGGTTAAAAAAACTGGGCATGTTTAGTGCTGAGAAGAGAACACTCTTCAAATATGTTAAAGGCTGTTATAAAGAGGATGGTGATCAATTGTTCTCCATGTGCACTGAAGGCAGCACAAGAAGTAATGGGCTTTCTCTGCAGCAAATGAGACTTAGGTTAGATGTTAGGAAAAACTTTCTAACTATAAGGGTAGTTAAGCTCTGGACTAGGTTTCCAAGGGAGGTTGTGGAATCTCCATCACTGATAGTTTTTAAAAACAAGTTGGACAAACACCTGCCTGGGGTGGTCTAGCTTTATTTGGTCCTGCCACAGAGCAGGGAGCTGGACTTCATGATTTCTTAAGGTCCCTTCCAGACCTACATTTCTCTGATTCTACTCAAGACAGTTAAGTCCAAAGCAGACTGCAAAGAGTCACAAAGGAATCTCACAAAACTGGATTGACTGGGCAACAAAATGGCAGATAAAATTCAATATTGACAAATGCAAAGTAATCCACATTTGAAAAAAGAATCCCAACTATACATACAAAATTATGGGATCTGAATTAGCTGTTACCACTCAAGAAGGAAAACTTGGAGTCATTGTGGATAGTTCTCTGAAAACATCTGCTCAATGAGCAGTGGAGTCAAAAAAGCTGATAGAAAGTTAGGAAATGTCAGGAAAGGGAAAGATAAAACAAAAATATTCTAATGCCGCTATGTAAATCCATAGTATGCCCACACCTTGAATATTGTGTGCAGTTCTCATTGCCCCATATTTATATTGCTACAATATATTAAAATTGGAAAAGGTGCAGAGAAAGGCAACAAAAACGATTGGGAGTATAGGACAGCTTCTGTACAAGGAAAGATTAAAAAGACTGGGACTGTTCAGTTTAGAAAAGAGATGACGAAGAGGAGATAAAATAACCTAAATCTGTATGAAATCACCAACATGTGGAGAAAGTGAATAGGGAAGTATTATTTAACACTTCTGTGACACAGGGTCAGAAAGGCTAATTGACCCATATTCCATCTTTTTAGTAGATAATATTTGTGTTTTTGTATGTGTACATATATATTGTTAGAGGTTAACAATGTAACCAAACCTGTCTATCCCTGTATTCTGTTAATTCAGAGATCAAAAGGAGATATTAACATTTAAATGAACTGTGAATGTAGTAAAAAGAAAAGGAGGACTTGTGGCACCTTAGAGACTAACCAATTTATTAGAGCATAAGCTTTCGTGAGCTACAGCTCACTTCCTCAGATGCATATCAGATGAATGTAGTAATATCACTGTCGTAATTTCTCTTTGAAGTATAAAGCAAATCACCTGCAAATGGTGGGAGATTTATGTTAATACATGTAGCTAATTACCGGTGATGTTTAGGAAATAGGAGGTTACTTTAAAGACACTATTGTTCAGCCAAGCACTGCATGTGGTCAAGAGGCTGCCCGAACAAAGTATAAAGGGCTTTTGGGACCTGATCCTTTCATCTCAAATCTGCTTATGTTTCATCAGGGGAAGTTTGAGCCACAAGATTGAGATCTCCAGTTTCATTCTAGGTCACCCTGATATTGAACACTGGATTGAACGAACCAGTGGACTAATTCTGAAAGAACTCTATGCAACTCTAAAGCTCATCATCTCCACTATGAGAGTGACCTAATAACTCTATACATGTCTGTACATATAATAATCCTTTAACCAATCATCACTCTCTTTTTTTTTTTAATAAATTTTAGTTAATAAGAATTGGTTATAAGCGTGTTTTTGGGTAAGATCTAAAATATTCATTGACCTGAGGAGGTATTGTTTCCTTTGGGATTGGTAGAACTTTTATATGATGAACAAGATTTTCAATAATCCTCATCATATTTGACTTGGCTGTCAGGGTGGGAGCCCAAAGGCTGGGTTGCTTTAAGGGAGCTGTGTTTTTGGCTTCTGGGTAATCAATAAGGTATTATAGAAGCTGTTTTGTTGGTAGCTTGATGGAGCTAAGTATTAAAATAATCACCAGTTTTGGGGATTGCCTGCCCCATTCTTTACAGTTTGCCCTAATTGAGCAATCTCAGCGTGGCCCCCCTGTGACCTCAGTCACAACTTCACATAACACAACAACTAAGGGTCAATCAATAAAATGAATAGGCAGCAGATTTAAAAAAAACAAAAGGAAGTACTTCTACACACAACATATAGTCAGCCTGTGGAACTCATTGCCAATGGGATGCTGAGAAGGCCAAAAGCGTAAGCGAGCTCAAAAAAGAATAAAGTAAGTTCATGGAGGATAGGTCCATCAATGGCTATTCGCCAAGATGGTCAGGGACACAACCCCATGCTCCGAGATGTCCCTGAACCTCCAACTGCCAGAAGCATCTGGCACTGGTCACCATCAGACAGAGGACACTGGGCTAGATGAACCATGAGTCTGATTCAGTATGACCATTCTTATATGTTGTTATGGGAACTGATGGTGGATGGAATTGTGAGTGATCCAGTGAATCTGTTGTGCAAACAGAGGTCAGAGCATAATGGACATTTGCATCAGAGATGACAGGGTCTCTGCATTCCTAGAGGGTGGGGTTCAGCTGCCTAAACCTTGGTGAATTTGTAACCCCATTGGTAAAAGGAGACATGGGGACAGATTTAAGGAGCTCACTTTCTATTCTGTTTCTCTTGCCCTATTTGTTACTACCCACTGTCCGGAAAGGATGGTTCTAATTCTTATAGAAAAGATCAAGTGCCAACATGTACGTACAGGGCATGTTGGAAGCAGCATCCACATGCAGGATACAATCCCCAAAGCCCAGAAAATGTCAGCTGGGGATGGAGGGAACTGATTTTAGACACTGACTTAAAAAAGGAATCACACAGCCCAGTCTCCAAGCATGGCTTGGACAATGTAACCCTAAGGGTCTGTCTGCAACCAACAGGAGCAAAAGAACTCCAGGCTATATTGTCTATAAAATCTCCACAGCTCCGGAACCCGCCACACCACGGAGGACAATCCAGGAAGTTTTTGGAAAGCGTAGGGGACAATTTCCTGGTGCAAGTGCTAGAGGAGCCAACTAGGGGGGGCGCTTTTCTTGACCTGCTGCTCACAAACCGGGTAGAATTAGTGGGGGAAGCAAAAGTGGATGGGAATCTGGGAGGCAGTGACCATGAGTTGGTTGAGTTCAGGATCCTGACGCAGGGAAGAAAGGTAAGCAGCAGGATACGGACCCTGGACTTCAGGAAAGCAGACTTCGACTCCCTCAGGGAACGGATGGCCAGGATCCCCTGGGGGACTAACTTGAAGGGGAAAGGAGTCCAGGAGAGCTGGCTGTATTTCAAGGAATCCCTGTTGAGGTTACAGGGACAAACCATCCCGATGAGTCGAAAGAATAGTAAATATGGCAGGCGACCAGCTTGGCTTAATGGTGAAATCCTAGCGGATCTTAAACATAAAAAAGAAGCTTACAAGAAGTGGAAGGTTGGACATATGACCAGGGAAGAGTATAAAAATATTGCTCGGGCATGTAGGAATGTTCTCAGGAGGGCCAAATCGCACCTGGAGCTGCAGCTAGCCAGAGATGTCAAGAGTAACAAGAAGGGTTTCTTCAGGTATGTTGGCAACAAGAAGAAAGCCAAGGAATGTGTGGGCCCCTTACTGAATGAGGGAGGCAACCTAGTGACAGAGGATGTGGAAAAAGCTAATGTACTCAATGCTTTTTTTGCCTCTGTTTTCACTAACAAGGTCAGCTCCCAGACTGCTGCGCTGGGCATCACAAAATTCGGAAGAGATGGCCAGCCCTCTGTGGAGATAGAGGCGGTTAGGGACTATTTAGAAAAGCTGGACGTGCACAAGTCCATGGGGCCGGACGAGTTGCATCCGAGAGTGCTGAAGGAATTGGCGGCTGTGATTGCAGAGCCACTGGCCATTATCTTTGAAAACTCGTGGCGAACCAGGGAAGTCCCGGATGACTGGAAAAAGGCTAATGTAGTGCCAATCTTTAAAAAAGGGAAGAAGGAAGATCCTGGGAACTACAGGCCAGTCAGTCTCACCTCAGTCCCTGGAAAAATCATGGAGCAGGTCCTCAAAGAATCAATCCTGAAGCACTTGCATGAGAGGAAAGTGATCAGGAACAGCCAGCATGGATTCACCAAGGGAAGGTCATGCCTGACTAATCTAATCGCCTTTTATGATGAGATTACTGGTTGTGTGGATGAAGGGAAAGCAGTGGATGTATTGTTTCTTGACTTTAGCAAAGCTTTTGACACGGTCTCCCATAGTATTCTTGTCAGCAAGTTAAGGAAGTATGGGCTGGATGAATGCACTATAAGGTGGGTAGAAAGCTGGCTAGATTGTCGGGCTCAACGGGTAGTGATCAATGGCTCCATGTCTAGTTGGCAGCCGGTATCAAGTGGAGTGCCCCAAGGGTCGGTCCTGGGGCCGGTTTTATTCAATATCTTCATAAATGATCTGGAGGATGGTGTGGATTGCACTCTCAGCAAATTTGCGGATGATACTAAACTGGGAGGAGTGGTAGATACGCTGGAGGGGAGGGATAGGATACAGAAGGACCTAGACCAATTGGAAGATTGGGCCAAAAGGAATCTGATGAGGTTCAATAAGGATAAGTGCAGGGTCCTGCACTTAGGACGGAAGAACCCAATGCACAGCTACAGACTAGGGACCGAATGGCTAGGCAGCAGTTCTGCGGAAAAGGACCTAGGGGTGACAGTGGACGAGAAGCTGGATATGAGTCAGCAGTGTGCCCTTGTTGCCAAGAAGGCCAATGGCATTTTGGGATGTATAAGTAGGGGCATAGCGAGCAGATCGAGGGACGTGATCGTTCCCCTCTATTCGACATTGGTGAGGCCTCATCTGGAGTACTGTGTCCAGTTTTGGGCCCCACACTTCAAGAAGGATGTGGATAAATTGGAGAGAGTCCAGCGAAGGGCAACGAAAATGATTAGGGGACTGGAACACATGACTTATGAGGAGAGGCTGAGGGAGCTGGGATTGTTTAGCCTGCAGAAGAGAAGAATGAGGGGGCATTTGATAGCTGCTTTCAACTACCTGAAAGGGGGTTCCAAAGAGGATGGCTCTAGACTGTTCTCAATGGTAGCAGATGACAGAACGAGGAGTAATGGTCTCAAGTTGCAGTGGGGGAGGTTTAGATTGGATATTAGGAAAAACTTTTTCACTAAGAGGGTGGTGAAACACTGGAATGCGTTACCTAGGGAGGTGGTAGAATCTCCTTCCTTAGAGGTTTCTAAGGTCAGGCTTGACAAAGCCCTGGCTGGGATGATTTAACTGGGAATTGGTCCTGCTTTGAGCAGGGGGTTGGACTAGATGACCTTCTGGGGTCCCTTCCAACCCTGATATTCTATGATTCTATGATGAGAACAGAGTTGGTGCCTCCATTTCTTGTAAGGTGCTGGTTGGGTTGGCATTAATCTAGTGATTATTTATTATTATTTGGATATCACTGATACCGTGGTTCAAGCTTGTCTGGGCTTTAGTGGGAAGGATGCCGCCTCCACTCTTACATCTTGTCCCCTAGAGATATTTGAGCTCAGGAATACTCCCATCACTTCTGCCAGGAGCCCTTTTTAAAAAAATTGCTCACATGCCATTTGTTTCTGACAGCTGCAGCCTTCAGTGAAATGAATAACCTAATGGCGCAGCTGTGAAGAGCTCTGGATTCCCTTCAGGGAGCCATCCCTAGGTTCCTGGAAGGTCACACCCCCTCAGCAGAATGAATTCCACTTTTATTCAAATGAGGGATAATTAAGAATTCAATAATTGCGGATTTGGGAATGTCGGGGACAGAGTCAATTGCTCGCTATATAGTTTACCTTTTACTCTTCCCCATGGCAGTGCCTGTCGCTCATGTACATACACTTATAGCTACTTAAAAGACACCACATTAGTTTAAAGCACTGAACATTCATAATCCCACAACACCCCAGTAAGGAAGGTGGGTGAATACTATCCTCATTTTAGAGATGGGGAAGCTCAGAAAGAGAAAGGGGAAGTGACTTGCCCAAGGCCACATGGTGAGTTCAGTGGCAGAGACAGGATCAGAACTCAGGACCTCCCTGAATCCCAGTCCTGTGTTCCTTCCTCTATATCATACTGGCTTCCACCATCAGACAACTACGGGGCAAGCATGTGAACATGTGTCTGTGCACACACCACGACATGTTGCATTCACAGCCAGTATCCCAGGAAAGCATACATGATATGTACCCACAAGACACACCTGGATTTCTGCCTCATGTAGACCTGCTTCTCCTAAATGTGAACACTCAAATCTCAATATCTGGGATGCTGCAAAGGAATTTTCCAGGCTATTACTTTAGTTTCATACAAAACATTTCACAGCTGGGAATTTCTGTAACCAGGTTTTTACTCATTTTTCTTTTCTTTATAATTGTCCAGCAATATCCCAGAGCCAAACCTCTAACATTTTCTTGTATTTTGTTCCTTTTCTTCTAACCCAGCTACGTTCTGCGCATGAATGAAGTTACAGGAAGTGGCTGCATAAGTAGCAAGGATGAGAGATTCATGGTGCTGCCGGCGCACCCTACAGGCACACAAACCCTCCACACAGCACTGAGCCTGAGCCCCCAGTTCTTTCTCCTTTTCCCACACGGATCACACTGACATCACCAGTCCCGCACCCCCGGAACACTGGGCAGCAAAGCAGAGAGCGGCAAATATCAGTTTTCTCCGAGATACATGCAGTCCATCTCCAGCTAACTGCTCCTGCCGCATGCTCGCTCTTGTTCTCTTTAAAGCCTTTGAAGCCAGTTAACTTTCTTCACACATGGGGGAGGCTACCTTCTTTGATCTGTTTCTCTTCCCCATCACCTTCCCCTATCTCTCACATCCTGGCCAGGTAAATATGGCTCCAGAGTTGTTTGTGTTGTGCCTGTCTGCTCCCCTTTAAAAAATGTCCTGGGCTGTGAACTGCTGTGTTTTTGTGCTACAGAGTCTCAGAGATTGGGCTGGAACCACCACACTCTTCAGATAGGAACATATTCCAGAGCTTGCACAGCATGTTTAGCTTTTTCAGGATTAAGGTAATAATTTTCATGCTAACAAAAATGGCTGGAAAGTCTCAAGGAACCCACAAGTGATTTCTCTAGTAGAAGGGCAGGGTTTTACTTGGCAGATTTCCACTGAAAGGCAGATAGAAAGTGACTTGTTTTCACGAGGGTCCTGATATGGCATCCTGCTCAATAACGGAAAGTTTCTTTTCTGTTTGGTAGTGCTCTGGACAGGCCCCTTCCTCATAATGCAGGTGACAAATATTTCTGCTCATGCTGGACTTGATGCCAGTTATTACAGTCAGGCCAGAAGACTTCGCAAATGCAGAGAGCTGTTGGCAAAAGAATTTCATTCACAAACTGCTCATAAATTTCCAGGCAGCTTCCAAGAATCTTCTGAGCAGCCCATGAATATAAAGAGCCTGAAAGTTCCTGGGCTGTAATTTGTCTCTCTATGTATGAGTGTTCTTGGCTGAAGTACCTGAGCTGAAGTCATCAAGGGCCCAAATCACTGTCAGGCTGGATTTCTGCAGCCCTGCAGGTTGTTTCTTGCCAGTTTTCAAAGTGTTGCTACTCTCCTGCCTCAGGTATTTCCAACCACAGACAAGAGTCCTGGTGCTTCTCAAGGCTTCAGACACTTGAATGGAGACACATTTTTTGCGTTCAGTTTTTCTCCTGGAAAGGACTGTTTCTTATGTTTGAACCGTCATCTGAGACAGCAAGGGAAACATCCAAAGGTCTCTGGAAATTCAACCCAGTGGTCCCCAAATCACCACCCACCACTCAAACTCTTGTCTAGAGAACAGTAGGGGAAATACACTTAGCTGATAGTTTAGTGGAATATCAGGACATCCTCTTGTACACCAACACTGGCAGATCCCATCAACACTGTCCCCAACCCTTGGAGCTCACTCATCGAAGGCCCGCAACTGATGGAGCAGTGAGGGAGAAGGCTGAAGCACGAGTGGTGCAGAACTCACTGCGCGTGAGGGTGACCAGATGTCCTGATTTTATAGGGACAGTCCCAATATTTGGGGCTGTTTCTTATATAGGCTCCTATAACCCCCCACCTCCTGTCCCCATTTTTCTTGCTATCTGGTCACCCTACTGGCATGTCTGGTCATTTATCACAGAGAGCATTTCTGTCTCTCGCTATCATGGTAGGGACAGTGGCAAGGAAGCTGTTCTCTTTCTCTCTGGCAGAATGCACAACAAAGTCAGGCCCAGTGGAACCATACACCTGTTCTGTGCAGGCGGGAGAACTCCACAGCCCTCTGGCTGAGAGCAACTTCCTAGCAAGTTGGCTAAGAAAACAGATTGGATTTGGGCTCTCTGGAGAGTACCACCAGGCAGTATCAGGGCAGGAGGTTAAAAGTGCACTAATTTATATGGCAAACCTTCACGCTGGTGTGCTCAGCGATATGCTGGAGGAGAAGTTGCGTCCTGCCCTGCAGCAGGTTCATTCTTTCCTCCTTGGTAGATCCCCACCCCGGACCCCACCTGCAGAGGGTCCCATCCTTTTCAGTGCATAGGCCCGGCTGCCAGGAGACAGTAGTCAGTCTGGCCTGCGCTGTCCCTAGCTGTGAATGCCACACAACGCTGCAGACACTGTGAGTGGGAGTGCCTCTGGGTGTAGTGCAGGGTGCCAGTCACAGCCACTGCATTCCTCGCTGCAGGGAGTTTGCATCAGGAGAGACATTATTTTGCAGGGAACTCCCTCCCTGCATGTGTCTGATTAGCATACAGTTGGAAAACCAGCAAAGGGATAAAGGAAAAGGCAATTAAGGAATGTTGCAATGAGATTGTCTTTGTGTAGCCAACACATTTTATTGGAAGCGACTGACTTTTTAAAGCCAATTCCACCTCTCATGGCCGATTAAGAATCATACATTGTATTATTTGTCTGAGCTCATCAAACACTAATAAAAGGCCTTCATTGTCTGTGACAGCCCCAGGAAACCTGAGATTTTGTCACTTCAAACCCATCACCTTCATTATGCTAAATTATAGAAGTGGCTGCTGTAAGTGTTATTATGCCCATAGAGTTGGCTTGTAGTCCCTGAGTCCTCGCTTCTATATCTGAACACAAAACTGGACACCTGGAGCCCTGTGGATGGATACCTAAGGCCTTTGTAAAAGACGCAAACCCAGTGAGATTGGCAGTGTGGCTAGTCTAGCAGATAAGTGAATGACATTCATCCCCCATATCATCCCCTTTGCCCCATTGCCACATCTGATGTGTGGAGCTGGCTGCCATCCACATAGGTGAAACTTACTCCTCCCATTACTACCTGCATAAGTAGCGCTTTGGGTCTTAGTGGATAGGTCACATCTCAATACTCAGAAGCAGAGAGGCCAGGAGGACTTTAGAATCCATGCCACAGAGAGATGACCAAACTAAATACATTTACTTCTGGCGGATGGAGTTTATGCTCCTGCCATCTGCCCTGTGAGTGCTCCATCTGCTAGCAGCTTCCAATCTCAGCAGCTGCGTAAGGCTCCCTGGCAAAGTTTAAAAAGAAGAAGCGAAATCATTAGATTACTTTCCTCTTTCCAGCCACGTCTGGTGCCCTCTGCTTCAGCTTGTGTTTGGAATAGTGGCCTAAACGAGGAAAACCAGAAGCAAAACCACTGACCTATCCCCTGGTTATGCCTGATGATAACAAACTGCTTCTAACCACCTCAGCAGTGTCTCACTGTCTCCTTCTGACTATGGAGGAGAGAACTCACTTGCTGAGGAGCCTGGCACACCTGTATGCGGACTGAAGGGGACAGTCCCAGTAAGAAAATGGGAAGTATGAAATCCATGGAAAGGCTGATCCGATGGGGATTACACCTCCAAAATATGGGCAGCTGCAAACCTGACAAGCATGTCCAATGGCCTTAACTCATTCCTCCACCACAAAGGAATTGTCAGCTGCAACCCCCTGCACCCTCCGAGGCCACTGGGTCCAAAAGGATGTTCGTCCAGAGGAGGAAAGTAGGGCTCAGGCCCCGCCTACGGCTAAAAAGAACAGTTTTTAATCTGAGTTTTGTGTGTCTCCTGCACTGCTTGGAGAAACCTCCTCTGACTCTGTGACGTTGCACCCTCCATGTGTTAGATTGCCATCTCAATCGGCTTTGGGCACAGAACTCCCCTCTTGTGTCTGAGCTGGGGGTTTTGTTTCATGCCTTTGGAAAGCATGACAGCAGCAATGTGGTTCAAGCAGCCTTGGAGGTCACACACAAAATGAGCAATGCTGATCCCTTCCTTGTAATCCACTGCTTGCACTAAGCAGCTTGGCTGTAACTCTGAACTAATTTGTCAAGTCTGGACTGAATCCAAATTCCGGTAATCAAGAGCAAGAGGCCAATCTGCACAGCAGAGTTCATTCATTCCCCCACCACTATGTGGCGCTCCCACGCCCAGAAACACAGCAATGACTTAATCTTGTCTCAGTGTGGGGGAACGGCAATGACCTCAAGGTCCCTTCCAGCTCTATATTTCTTAGGTTCTGTGACATGTTGCCAGAATTCCTGGACAAAAGCACCTTTCCCCACTAGCTCAAAAATTAGGCATTTTCTCTAACAGCTTTTTAGGTTGCGTTTTCTCCCCAGTCATCCGAAGAAAAAAGGTGAGGCTAAGCTAGTATACTACAGTGTCCGAGTCTGAAACTCTCTGCCTTGCAAACCTTTCCAACGTACCCTCATCTTTCTCGGACACTCACCCTTCAGTTTAGTTTGAGATCACACCAGGGTAAGTATAGGTTTCAGAGTAACAGCCGTGTTAGTCTGTATTCGCAAAAAGAAAAGGAGGACTTGTGGCACCTTAGAGACTAACCAATTTATTTGAGCATGAGCTTTCGTGAGCTACAGCTCACTTCATCGGATGCATGCCGTGGAAACTGCAGCAGGCTTTATTTATACACAGAGAATATGAAAAAATACCTCCTCCCACCCCACTGTCCTGCTGGTAATAGCTTATCTAAAGTGATCATCAGGTGGGCCATTTCCAGCACAAATCCAGGTTTTCTCACCCTCCACCCCCCCACACAAATTCACTCTCCTGCTGGTGATAGCCCATCCAAAGTGACAACTCTTTACACAGGATGAGCTATGACCAGCAGGAGAGTGAGTTTGTGTGTGTATGGGGGTGGGGGGGATGTGAGAAAACCTGGATTTGTGCAGGAAATAGCCCAACTTGATTGTCATGCACATTGTGTAAAGAGTTGTCACTTTGGATGGGCTATCACCAGCAGGAGAGTGAATTTGTGTGGGGGGGTGGAGGGTGAGAAAACCTGGATTTGTGCTGGAAATGGCCCACCTGATGATCACTTTAGATAAGCTATTACCAGCAGGACAGTGGGGTGGGAGGAGGTATTGTTTCATATTCTCTGTGTATATATAAAGTCTGCTGCAGTTTCCATGATATGCATCTGAGGAAGTGAGCTGTAGCTCACGAAAGCTTATGCTCTAATAAATTGGTTAGTCTCTAAGGTGCCACAAGTCCTCCTTTTCTTTTTGCGAATACAGACTAACACGGCTGTTACTCTGAAACCTGTCTTTACACAATGTGCATGATAATAAAGTTGGGCCATTTCCTGCACAAATCCAGGTTCTCTCACCCCCTCACCCCCCTCCCAAAAACCACACACACAAACTCACTCTCCTGCTGGTAATAGCTCATCCAAAGTGACCATTCTCCCTACAATGTGCATAATTAAGGTGGGCCATTTCCTGCACAAATCTAGGTTCTCTCACATCCCCCCCACCCCCATACACACACAAACTCACTCTCCTGCTGGTAATAGCTCATCCAAACTGACCACTCTCCAAGTTTAAATCCAAGTTAAACCAGAACGTCTGGGGGGAGGGGGGGTAGGAAAAAACAAGAGGAAATAGGCTACCTTGCATAATGACTTAGCCACTCCCAGTCTCTATTTAAGCCTAAATTAATAGGATCCAATTTGCAAATGAATTCCAATTCAGCAGTTTCTCGCTGGAGTCTGGATTTGAAGTTTTTTTGTTTTAAGACAGCGACCTTCATGTCTGTGATTGCGTGACCAGAGAGATTGAAGTGTTCTCCGACTGGTTTATGAATGTTATAATTCTTGACATCTGATTTGTGTCCATTTATTCTTTTACGTAGAGACTGTCCAGTTTGACCAATGTACATGTCAGAGGGGCATTGCTGGCACATGATGGCATATATCACATTGGTGGATGTGCAGGTATACGAGCCTCTGATAGTGTGGCTGATGTTATTAGGCCCTGTGATGGTGTCCCCTGAATAGATATGTGGGCACAATTGGCAACGGGCTTTGTTGCAAGGATAGGTTCCTGGGTTAGTGGTTCTGTTGTGTGGTATGTGGTTGTTGGTGAGTATTTGCTTCAGGTTGCGGGGCTGTCTGTAGGCAAGGACTGGCCTGTCTCCCAAGATTTGTGAGAGTGTTGGGTCATCCTTTAGGATAGGTTGTAGATCCTTAATAATGCGTTGGAGGGGTTTTAGTTGGGGGCTGAAGGTGACGGCTAGTGGCGTTCTGTTATTTTCTTTGTTAGGCCTGTCCTGTAGTAGGTGACTTCTGGGAACTCTTCTGGCTCTATCAATCTGTTTCTTTACTTCAGCAGGTGGGTATTGTAGTTGTAAGAAAGCTTGACAGAGATCTTGTAGGTGTTTGTCTCTGTCTGAGGGGTTGGAGCAAATGCGGTTGTATCGCACAGCTTGGCTGTAGACGATGGATCGTGTGGTGTGGTCAGGGTGAAAGCTGGAGGCATGCAGGTAGGAATAGCGGTCAGTAGGTTTCCGGTATAGGGTGGTGTTTATGTGACCATCGCTTGTTAGCACTGTAGTGTCCAGGAAGTGGATCTCTTGTGTGGACTGGACCAGGCTGAGGTTGGTGGTGGGATGGAAATTGTTGAAATCATGGTGGAATTCCTCCAGGGTAAATAGTTTCAGAAATCTTTAGGGCCCAAGCTGAGAATTACCCAGGTCTTCCATCTTCCTTATAGATTCTGACACAGAGGGAAGAACAAGCTCCCTGCCCACACTTGGTAACAGAATTCACAGCCTCCCCGGGGATTCCTTTCTAAGATGCTGACTGCATCTGTTCAGTAACTCAGCATGGCTTGCTAATAGCTGTCCACCGTGTGACCCCAGGATGTCCCATCCTATCACAGGGCAGGGATGTCAGAGAAATCAGAGACGAAGCTGACTGGAAATTTGATCACACTCAACACAGTTAAAACATCTCAGACAGAATTGCAAAAATCACCCTGAATCTCTTAACACAATCAAATGGTGGAAAATCCAACTAAATCAGACTGAGGTGTGAACGCGGGACAGAGCGAGCGCAGGCATTGCTGGGGAGAGGTCTCTGCAGCACCTCTTGGTTTTATTGCTACCTTCTGCACAGGAAGGTCTGACTCACGTTACTGCAGCACCAGGTACACAGATCTGGCTGGTTCCTGTGGCAGGCACCAGTACAGCTATTAATAGAGATTAATTGCGGGGGAAGCGGGGGGGAGGTGTTTGCAACTTTTTCTGCACTGTCCACAAAATCCTGAGCAAAATTTACTTTTTGGCTCAATTCCACAAAAATGAAATTTCTGTTTCTTTGCCAGAACTATTTGCATGAAAAATCAGTTTTCTGAGTGATGTCCCACTCAGCCATAACTGCCCCCTGCCCCCAGGGGTCCAGGCCCGAGGAAGTTCAGTCAGAGCAGAGCCTTCCATGACCTAGCGCATACTTCTGTGATGAAGGCAGCAACATAAGATTTCAAGATTACAAATGAGATCATTCCCACTGCAAGCAGATCCTGCATGCCCTGCCCCCAGCCAGCAGGGAACTCCCTCCCTGCTAATATGAGAGTCAGACAAACAAATGGATCTTTAACACACAGGACTAATCACTGAAATCAGAAGCAAGACGGGATCTGCAAAAAGTTTCCTATAGTGCAGCATCTGCAGTGCCCTGCGTTAGTGTTAGTGATCCAACCACAGGAAAGTCACCCACAATTCTCAGTGCTGCAGAAACAGTGCTATGGTTACAAGAGAATGTGGATTCAGTTTAAAGAAATTTAAAACACAATAAAACACAACAAACCATTGCCGCCGTTCCTACAGGTGTCCAGGGCCTAGGTCACGTCCCAGGCCAGCAAATACACTTGCTCTTCCCCTCACCGGGGGTAAATCAGGCAAAGTGCAAGTTGGTTACTAACCTGATTCTTTTTCTAGCATATGCTTCTGAGGGCACAAACAATGCCTGAGATGAAACCAACCTGCTCAGAACATACAGTCTATGACTGTACAGTGGGTTTCAATTTTAGTTAGAAGATTAAGGCTACGTCTACACTAGAGAGCTTACAGTGGCACAGCTGCACCAACGCAGCTGCACCACAGTAAGATCTCCTGTATACCTGCGCTGTGCCAAAGGGAGAGAGCTCTCCCACTGACATAATCAGATCACCCTCAAGGAGCAGCGGGAGCAGCTATGTTGGCATAGAATGTCTTCTGCCGACATAGGGCTGTGCACACTGCCTCTTATGCTGGCGAAACGTATGTCACTCGGGGGGGTGTTTTTTCCCGTACCCCTGAGTGACACAAGTTTTGCTGACATAAGTGGTAGTGCAGACATGGCCTAAGTGTCATCATATCCTTTATGGCAGAACCTCCCACCTGTTCAATTCACAGAGCAGGTGCAAGAATGGGGATGTCCCTGGCTCCTTCCTGCAGGCTTAAGTGTTTGCAGAAGACAAAGTGTAATTTGCATGTTCAAGTATCAGTACAGGAAGTGCTTGTGTGCTCATCCAATCAGGGAACCAAATAACACTATGTGACTTATGAGACCAATCACAGCTAAGCACACAGCTTGAATTTAAGATATTCATGTTCAAGCCACAGAGTAAAAATTGTGTAAAAATACTTGTGGCGTATACCTGTACAATGGATAAACTGAAGGAAATCTCTACCTGTTGTCAGATAGCAGCTACGCTGATCAGAGGGACTGTTCATTCCCCGTGAGGTATTTGCTAGCCATAAAGGGACATATTTCAAAAATGTTCTCGCCCAAGTCGCAACTGCAATTTTTTATGAGCAAATCTCTGAGGGAGAATTAATTACATGGGTGCCTCTGAATAGAATCTGCCCATATATAGCAGATAATGAGACATCTAACCATCGAGTCTATGGGTGCAAACCCCATCTGCATGCACATAATCTATTATTTGCAGCACAGATGGCTGTGGATACAAAATAGAGCAGCTTGGCTGAAGCTTATTTAAAATTTGGCCCAGAAAATCAGAGTTCTCAGCCTTCTCAGCCATCAGCTCCTCTCAGGCTGTTTGGATACATGACTTCCAGGTGGGAGCAAGAGAATCAGGATATGAACCCCTAACTCACCGGGTATAGTAGGAGTCCACGCCCAGTGCCTCTCGTACACTTGAGATGTAGAGCTCCAGTGCTGAATTAGTAACTGTTTGGAAGCCCACGCTGCTTGCTTCATGGATGTCCCCGGCATTCTCTGCCATGCTGTCACCCAGATAGTATTCATGAAACTTCAGAATTCCTGCAAGGACACATTCATCACCAGCATTATCAACTGTGTGAAGGGAGTGCACTGCCAGCAACTGACAAAGAAAGCAGTACAACTGTTACAAGTCCTGAGGGTTTGGCATCTCCAGCAGAAATGGAGCGAAGCATGCCGTGCCGTGTCTCCAGAGGGCTTTCCAGGAGTTAGTCCAATATGCTATATTAAGACTTTGCTTTTAAAATCTGGTTTTGTACTTTGCAAATGATGGATCAAGGGAAGAAAACTGAGCAGGGCTTTAATGAGATGTTCAGAAGGCACTTACTATCACAGCAGCCTCATATGAATTATAAAACAGATGTTTCTCGCAAGCATCTACCAGGGAAATTCACATTTCAATAGCAGCATATGAAAAATGTCTATTAATAGTATCTGACCACATAAACTGGACACACAAGGGCTGAAAGGCTGAACAAAAATGTTATTACTACAGCAGAATCTCCTTGTGTCACATGGAGATTTCTCATTTCACCCGTATGCACAAAAACACATGCAAAGAAGTAAAAGGCAGATTAGTGCATATTAAAATACTAAAGCAAGAACATTACACAATGGGGCACACCAGAGAAAGGAAACATTCATATCAGGAGTGCAACATTTTGTCAAGGATTCAGCTATTACTGCAGATAAAACCCTCCTCCACTCAGACCAGCACACCCTTTCTAATATGAGTAACCCTGCCGTGCCACGGCACCTGTGACCACTCTTCAAAGCTTACCCTGGGCACCCTGTTCACAGTGGCAGCATAAACAACAAACCAAGCTGGTAAGAAGAGACGGTCAAATCAAAAGACTTAAGCAACCTATTCTGTAGCAACAGCCACAAATGGATCCATTGAAATGGTCAAGGGGTGAGTGGGGAGTTCTAAGGGAATATTACCTATGCTAGAATGAGGAACCTGAGATGCCCTCAAAGTTTCTGCGTACGTATTGGAGAAGGCAAGAAGAAAGTAGAGAGCTGGAGTCAGTGCCTGAGAACTCCCACATAAGAGCCCACAGTAAGGCAGCCAAAGGTGAAACAGCAACTAGCTGCAGAATAAGGGTCTGAGAGTGGGAGACAGTCCGAGCAGACAGTGTAACCAGCACCGCCTCGCAAAGCTCAGTTACACAGAACAGCCTCTAAGGGCCGGGCAGTTACATACCCAAGTGCCCCAGGAGGTTGGTTGCGGCTGCTCTTCTACAAGTCCCTAACTTGTGCTGGGGATGGAGGGGCCATGACTAAATCTCTATGAATCCCAGTGACAAACCCTGTTCCTCCAACGGATACCATCTTACCAGGCCCAGGTCTGTCTCCAGTGTGGTAAAACCACCACCATTTTATTACGCAAAATGTATGGTTTGAGAGGGCAATTAGTGACCATGTGTGTAACAGGACAGTAACCTCTCTTCACTCAGATCCATAAAGGATTTAAGTCACTCCTAGAGTAAGTAATCAAAGAGATACATCTAGCGAAAAATATGTCATCCAAGCTGAAGAAGTTCATTTGTGTTTGCTTTCCTTGTTGAACCATGTTCAATGCAATCTGAATTAGTGCTCTTTATCTCTTTAGCTTTGTCGTGGTGAAGGGTTACAATTATTAAATTATATACAAGAAGAACTCCTGAAGATTTACAGTCATCACTTTATTAGATAATGAATAACAGCTGCCTGCAAAAAAGGATCCTCTTCCAATTAATCCTTCCTGCTCTGCTCCTCTGTGATAAATGTTTCCACATTCATGTGAAGAAGATTCAGAGGATCAGACAGTTAGATGGCATATCAGGAAGTTGGGCTGCCCTCCTGTTATCTGTAATCCACTGCAATTAATACATGTCAAATGCATTTGGAAGCATAAAACAGAGAAATGTAATTAAAGTGAGGACTTTTTGTTACATAAAAGATTCTCTATTGGAGGCAGCGTGCTTGGAATCTCATTATCATTCTTTGCATTGCCCTGTGGGAAATCCAGACAGATTGGCTATTGAAAAATGGGTAAATTAAGCACCTGAAAACTTTCCCATTTATGGGTGAATGTCAAAGCCCTGAACATGCTTCTCTGACTGAACTTTCCTTTCCTCTATTTCTGTGCATGCCGCATGTGCTGGCCTATTTGGGTCCCATGAGCCAGCCAGATCCCCCAAAGGGAGATCAGTCCTCAAAACCATGAAGTCCTCCCGCTCAACAGAGGGGTATGGACCAAAAGAAACATGGGTATTGAGAAGTTACAGGGGACAAAGAATGAAAAATGCTGGAAGAAGGTGCCAAAACAAGGGTACAAGAAAGGAACACTGAGCTGAGAAGCCCAGGTAGTGCCCACCTCTCCAGAGCGGAAGCCATCCAGAGGAATCTGCCGGGATGCGCGGATAAAAAAAGTGAACAAAAATTGGCTCCTCTCCACAGTCCCAGAGAACATCCCAGTCCAACTCCCTCTTCCTAGCCTGGTAAATAGCCTTCTTGCCCAGCGCCAGAAGGAGGATGACAGGGAGGCTCCGAGATTTTGTGTGGCCACACATGGACAGTACATCAATAAAAATGTACAGGGAAAGGTGCAGCCAGAGCTTCAACAGGAGTTTCCGGAGGAGGCAGGAAACAGGTTACCAACTCTGACTGAAGCTATTCCAGGAGATTTTTTTCCCAACATGATGTAATGTCATTATTTGTACTGTACCTATTAAAATCTCCTGGATTGCTTTCAATAGTCACCGGGAGATCAATGGCAATTCCAGTAGACTCCCAGCCAACCCAGGAGGGTTGGCAATCCTACTGCAACCTGGTGCACTGAAATAAACAGGCTCTAGGGTCTCTCTCTTGCCACAGAAGGGACAGGTGTCATGGACTGTGTAAACTGCACCAACAACACATCTGTGCTCATGGCTCCATGAAGGAGCTGCCAATTTATGTCCCTAGTGGTCCCTGGAACCAAGGTGGCAAGGTGATAGACAGACAGCTCTGGGGTGATGTCAAGACTTTCCCTCAGGTATGGCACCAGCACAGCAGTGTGAACCTTTCCCCACCCCACCCCACCGACCCACCAGCATACCTTAATCCTGACCAGGGGAGGCCTCCCTCTCTAGAGTTAAGAGGGGAGTCCAGTCTCCATGGCTGGCTCTCTCCTGGCCTGCCCGCAAGGTGCTATGCAGCACTGGTTTCTGCAGAGAGGATATTTATACACTGGACAAATCCCCCATCTCATTTTACCAGGGCCCCCAAAACAGCTGTCAGATGGAGACACCTTTTAGTTACTATTGTCTTCAGGCCAAATTCCTCCCTAGAGTAACACCAGTGACTACAACAGAATTAGAGCAGAGATGAATTTGGCCTGTGAGTGTGCATTCAAACCAGTGCCCTCAGGGTGAAAGGCTTCATCTCCAATTACCAATCCCCTGAGCCAGCCTGCCTCTTGATCCAGCTTACACGGATGATCCTATTTTCCTGCTTTCATGATAATATTAGATAAAGGATGAAAGAAAGTTCCCCCAGCAGCTGCCAATTCCCATGTACAGGTGACAAGGGCTCTATTCCCTCAGCACCTCTGCAGCTGAATTGCCACCAAAGCTACCAAGATTTACCTGAATTCCCAACAAGAGTCGAGTATCAGTTGCAGTAAAATTAGCTGTGATAAGCAACTGCAGAATAAGCACCCTGAAAAGTTGTCATAGCACTATCAGAGAGCAGGGAGCATAAGGATGTGGCAGCAAAGCACACATAATCCAGGGCCTATTTCACATTACAGAGTGAAGCTTTGGGTGACAGGCCCAGCCTCTGGGTGGTGGACAGGACGAGAGCCTAATGAGTCTGTCCCAACTCTGATTTCCAGGCTTTGCTAGTTGGCTCTAATCTACAGAAAGGAACCTTACCTGCCCCAGGAGCAAGCAACCAGCTGTACAGGTAGCCGGCAGCCAGTGAGTAGTAGAGAACAAGTCCCCTCTGGCCATTCACAGTCTCCAGAACCTGGTCAATGGTGACGGGCGAATAGGGGTCAGAGTCCTGCTGTCCAGTCTGACGTTCCACCAGCAAGTCAGCGAACGCTCTTGTTCGCCCCCTTTCTGCCACAGCCAGGGCTTCGTCGTGGTGGCCTGTGAAGAAGAGCCACAATTAGGGAACAAAGACGTGTCTCAGGCCTGCACCAGACCCTGCAGAGCACTGTAAAGGGGTAGAGAGCATGGCAGTTATTCCAATCCAGACCAGCACCACTGGGTGGCTGGGCAGCGGCACTCCAGGTCACAGGGCAGCAGACTGTCTTTGTTTCCCCAGCAACCCCAAGCATCCTGGCTGGCTGCTCTGCCATCATATGCAGCCTGCATGTTGCTTCTTCCCCGGCTATAACCCAGTGCCCTTTGGGACTCCCTGGCACATCAAACATCCGAGATATCCAGTACCACGGTCACAGATCCACAGGATCTGTGCTACACTCTGACTTGTAAGCTGTCCCTTCAGTGTGCCAGACCCCAAGAGGTCACACTTTTCCACAAGGGTAGGCCACATGGCCTCCACACCTCTGAAACGGAGCCTAAGGGATCCAGTGCTCCTGCTTCTCACTGAGAGCTCTGCCCAGAGAGTCTGACTGAAGCAGACTGCTGTTCAGAGACATTTATGCTCTTCAGGGATCAAAGAAGCTCAGCAAGTATCTGAAATGACTTCAGGCAGCCTTTTCAGAACAGAGTAGAGTTCATTAGTCAACTGTAACCCAGCCTCGAGAAGTCTTTTGGTGAGCCAGAGAGGCAAAGGTAAGACAGAGTTCAGACTAGCCAATGCCTGGGCTACGCTGAGCCATGCTGCTGCAGAAACCATCCAGGTTCTCTCTCTCTCTTTCTTGATCTCTTTGCCTGTCAGTCCCAGGTGAGCTTCTGTGTTTCTGTGAGCCCAGTTCTTATCACTGCCTCCTGTCACCTCTCAGTCCAGTGTCCTCCTGCTGCAAAGCCAGGCTGGCTGAGTTCGTGTGTTCACCTTGCCAGAACTTCCTGTTGTAAAGTGTCAATTGCTCAGCATGCCCATTGTCTTTCCGGGATCTGCCACCAATAAAGACTGGCTGAACCCAATCCATAACGACCCATTCCTAACACCCCAAATACATCATGTCTCCTGCTCTGCGCCAGGAGCAGAATCTTAACTCTTCTGCACCCACTGGGTAGTAATGCCAAGGCAATAAGTACAGAGTCCTACAGATAGTTCTTAAAAACATTACAGACAATTCGTATGTTTGTCACACTCTTCTCTTCTATCTAAGGTTTTAATCCCACCCTCATCCCCATGGGTCCGATCGCCTACCTTCCATCGCCTACCTTCCAGTCGTGCATTAAGCAAGGTGACTCATATCCATTGTGTGTGGTTCACTCTCTCCCCAGGCCTCCAGAGGATTGTATGTGCTGGGAAGTGGTTTGCTTTGGCAGGGTTTTAGCCAGGCTGCTCTGTTTGTATTAGCAAAGGCAGGTTGAAGAAGTGCACCTGGCACTGGGAGCAGAAGATGCTGATTTGTGAAGGGGAATCTCCTACCCAAGCCTGTAAGGGAAGGGTCTACACACAAATGGGAGGGAAATGAGTGCTGCTGTGGGCTCTGTGATGTGACCCAGCACAGCCCTCTGGGGCACAAGAGTGAAGCGTACACAAGCAAGGGGCTGAAGGAAGCGCTGCTGAGAGGGGAAAGCAATGAAATATCAGGGAAAGGACATGCTGAACTATGCCTCATCCCAGGATCTCAGTGCTTTGTGCAAATGTTAAGTGCAGCCCCACAAGGCTCCCGTGAGGAATTATCCTCACATTACATATGGGTAAGGCTAAGATTTTGCCATCATTATTTCTACTAAAAGTCACGGACAGGTAATGGGCAATAAACAAAAATTCACAGAAGCCTTGACCTGTCTGTGACTTTTACTGCTGTAGCTCCCATGGTTTCTCCTGCCACGGTGGTGGCTGGGAGCTGTGGGGTTCTCTCCCCACCCCACCCTCCCGCAGGCTGTTGCCCGTCGCTGGAATCCTGCAGGTGGATCCTGAGGAGGCTGTCGCTGTAACCCTGCCGGTGCCCCACTAGCTGCCAGCCCCAGGGGCTGAAGCAGAAAATGTCAGGGAGGTCTCTGGAAGTCACAAATTCCATGACATAAACGTAGCTTTACACATGGGGAAACTGAGGCATGGAGCACAATGGGACTGGCTCAGCTTGCCAGCAGCAGAAGCACAAAAAGGCACAGGAGCCCTGATCCCAAACTCCTGTTCTAACTACTAGACTAGAAACACTTGAGAGGAACTTCACACCTGGAACTTGGGTCAAACCCTGGAGCTAGGGAAGAACTCAGACGCCTAGCTCCCAACAGCCACGGGTACCACAGGTATCTCTTACCAAGGCTGACGAGCACTCGCTGCAGGGCCTGGTAGGATGATGTCTGCAGGTCAAAGAGCGATAGCTTGTAGTCTGTGCTCAGCTGCACCTCGTGGCGGATGGTTTCAAACAGTGCCGACGCCCTATAGAGCTGGGAGGGGAGAACAGCCCATGGTGACACTCAGAACCGTAGCTGGCCCAGCGTGCAGCCCTGACACTTCAGTGAGGGGGACTAGGGAGGAGAGGGGAAGAAGCTGGGACCAACATGCTCTCAGCTGGGGTCAGGTCTGCCCCATCCAGTCCTGGTCTGCAAGCAGCTCATCACACCCATTGCTGCAGTGTCCAAGGCAGAGGGGCTGGCCGTTCTGTAGGGGAAGAGACATAGCTGTGTCCAGGGAGAGAAGGCCAGGAGACTGCACCCAGGTGGGCAGTGACAAGTCATCTCTGAACGGGCACCATGCGTAAGAAAGGACCACATAGGGAATGCATTACAGGGCATGAGAGATGCATTACAGGGGACGAGATAGCCTCCTATCGGTGGAGCTGCTGCCTACCTGGTGCTGGGCCTCCTCCAGGTTCCCACTAGCCCAGAGGGAGAGGCCCAGGCCATGGCGGATTTTGGCTTCATCTTCTCTACGCCCCAGCTGTTCTGCAAGTCTCAGTCCTGAAAGAGAAGTGGAGTAAGTGAAGACAAGAGAAAAGATTCCCTGTTGCTGGATGAGGGTAGGGTTGGGATGAAGGGAGTGGTGTGTCCAGGCTGCAGACAGGAGTAGGGTCCCGGCAGTGCTAATCGGGCACTCATCCGTGTGCAGGTGTAACTGATTTGCTGCGGCTGACAGCACCTTGAAGAGAAGTGCTGTACATGCTCCCTGTGCTGTCCAAGTCAGTGGGTCAGCGGGAGGGTGCATGACAGTAACACAAGGGGTGCGCCAGCACAAGCAGCAGGGAGCAGGCTAGCTGGAGTGCATGGAGAGGACAGGGAGAAGGCACCAGAGCTAGGATCCAGGCCCTTCCTCTGTGCCACTCCAGCCTCTTCCCACCCAAACAGGCAGCCTCTCACCATAGCGGTTTGGCTTTTAACCCTTCAAACACTGCAGACGAACAAAACTGCACTGAGCTGCCAAGTGCTGCTGGAGTCCTCCTCCCTCTCCCTCCTCAGCTGAGAGGCCCCCTCTCTCAGCTGCTAATACATCCAGCTAACCAGGACATGCCTCAGCACCCACCCTTGCCCCAGGTCTCCCAGCACCTTCCTGGCAGACATGAGGGTTCTGTTGCAGCTAGAGGCAGGGCAGGGATTCTGATCTGACCTACCACAGGAACATTCATTTCATTTCCAACAACATCCACAGGCATTTCCTACAATGCCCCAACACGTCACACCTCTATGGGCCGCAGTGTTGTCAGATACATCCAGCAGGTTAGTCTCAAGCATCACAGAGAATGTAAGGGAAAGGCCCAGGCGGGGTAAGGGCTGTTGGGCTCAGCTGCAGAAGAGTGGCCTGCAGGGATTCTCAGCAGCCAGAGCAGCAGGAAGGTCACCTCCCATCAGGAAAGGGGGCCGCACTGATTTCCCCCCCACCAATTTAACTGAAATTCCCTCTACTATACTGAAATCCTGCTCAAGTCAGTTTCCAGGAAATCCAGGCTAACTCGGGTAATTAATCTATCAATCTGCAGCCCAGCTCCCCTTACACCATTCAACCCACACAGCTTGTCTTCTTCCTCACACTGCTGCCGCCATGCTGAACAGACAATGCTTTTATCCTGGGAGATGGTGCAGCAGCATCAAGGGTAAGGCGTGCAAGGCTGGATCAATGGGGGCCCTCCAGCTGTCCCCTGCTCCCAGACGCTCAGATCATCCCCCACAACACTGTCATGGTGCACGGTTGAGGGGCCTGTTAACTTTTCCAGCTCTGAGCCCCACCCCCACTTTAATCTGAAGGGGATAAACAGGTAGCTCCCAGCTGAGGCAAGCTCAGCCCAAGTGGGCTGCGGGGCTGTTTGTCCTCAGTACAAACAGGCTTTGTGGACCCAAGTCATTCCCTGGCCTGCTATGTCACCCACTGAGGAGATCCTCTCTCTTGACTCAGGGCAGACTGGCTTTACAAAGAGACTTAGGCTGCTTGGAGTGAAGTTTAGTCATTAATCCTCCCCCTGCAAGGCACTCACTGACCTTTAAGAACATAAGAATGGCCATACTGGGTCAGACCAAAAGGTCCATCCAGCCCAGTATCCTGTCTACTGACAGTGGCCAATGCCAGGTACCCCAGAGGGAGTGAACCTAACAGGTAATAATCAAGCGATCTCTCTCCTGCCATCCATCTCCACCCTCTGACAAACAAAGGCTAGGGACACCATTTCTTATCCATCCCGGTTAATAGCCATTAACGGACTTAACCTCCATGAATTTATCCAGTTCTCTTTTAAACCCTGTTACAGTCCTAGCCTTCACAACCTCCTCAGGCAAGGAGTTCCACAGGTTGACTATGCGCTGTGTGAAGAACTTCCTTTTATTTGTTTTAAACCTGCTGCCCATTAATTTCATTTGGTGGCCCCTAGTTCTTATATTATGGGAACAAGTAAATAACTTTTGCTTATTCACTTTCTCCACACCGCTCGTGATTGTATAGACCTCTATCATATCCCCCCTTAGTCTCCTCTTTTCCAAGCTGAAAAGCCCTAGCCTCTTTAATCTCTCTTCATATGGGACCTGTTCCAAACCCCTAATCATTTTAATTGCCCTTTTCTGAACCTTTTCTAATGCCAGTATAAGCTTTTAAAGCTTTGCCATTCCCTTGTCTGTCACAACGTGCTGCTACATGAAGGTCTGGGCAGCCTGGCCACTAATGAAGGGCAGAGTGCCCTGGGTGGTAACTGCACAGGTCTGCAGGATACTCTCAGAGCTAGCGAATGTCTTAGACACACATGCTCACATTCCTACACCTCGCTCCCTTTCACACGGATATGCCCTCTCCCCCATCCTCTGCAGACGTAAAGCCACTGGATAATTCATCCACTCACCTTCCTGCAAGTACATCACAGCCTGAGAGTAGTTCTGCAAGGCATGGTGTGTCCTCCCGAGGCTGCTATAGGACACAGTTTTGGCCACCAAGTCGTTCATTTGAGCTGCAATGCTGAGATGTTGCTCCTGATAAACCACTGCCCTCTCATAGGTGCCCAGAGACTCATACGTTAATCCCAGGTTCCCATAGGCCCTGCCCTGGCATGTGGGATTGTTGGTCTCTTCTGCAATCTGCAGGTCCAGCTGGTGGTACTGCAGTGCCGTGTCGTACTCGCCCATTTGCTGATAGACTCCCCCCAGGCCGCAGGCAGCGTCGCTCTCCAGAGACTGGTCTTTCATTTCTCGGGCGATGTTTAGCTGCCGTTCCAGGCAGGAGATGGCTTGCTCGTAATTTCCTAATTGGCTGTGCAGACTCCCCAGCTCCCCATAGGCTTGGGCTTTGTTGAACGCCTCCCCAAGCTCATGGGCCACCACTAGCCTCTTTTCAAAGCACACGAGAGCCTGCTGCAAACTTCCCATTGCCCTGTGTGGAGAGAAAAGGAGCATTTATCTTGCCTAGGCAGGTGTGACATGAAAACCATCTTTCACCGTCATGTCCTACAGAGAACCTCTGTTCTGCAGCCAGCTCAAATCTGCCATGTCCCCGCTGCCAGATGTAGGGAATTTCAGAACTACCATCAGTGAACTTGCCAGTGAACCCTGCAGTCAATAGTACAAGAGACCCTGAAGGCCACAATCAGGCCCAAAACATTGTCCAGGCCTCCTCTGCACCTCCTGTAAACTCCTCACTCCAGAGGGTCTGGGGCAGGAAAACTAAGTTTCATTATTCAGGGTAATAGCACAGCCTGAATAACCTTCCCCCTCGCCATCCAGACAGCTCTGTCGTTCCATACAACCCTGTGTGTAGACACTGCCCCGCACAGTCATACACATACAGCTGTACAGCTCCCCTACAGTCGTACACGCACACCCCCACAACCCTCCCGCACCACCCAGACAGCTGTCGTTCCACACCACCCAGTGTGAACACCCTGCCCCACATATACACCTCCCACAACAATTCATCCCTCCATCCGTACACATACATTCCGACAGACGTACACCCCACACACAAGTGTACACATATACTTCCACAGCCGTACACCCCACACAAAACTGTATGCATATACTTCCAGTCGTACACCCCACATCTGTACACATACACCTCCACAGCAATATATCCTACACACATCTCTACACATGCACCGCCAGTTTCCCATGTATCCTCCACTGCCACCCCCCAAATCTGTACACATATACCCCCACAGCCCTCCACATACCCTTCACAGCCACTAGCCCTCCCACATCCGTACACATGCACCCCCATAGCCATACACCCCAGACAGATCTGTACAAATACACTCGCGCAGCTTCCATGTACCCTCCACAGCCATATACCCCTCTGACACACGCGTAGAGACATCTGCACAGCACCCCCATCTACCCTTCACAGCCACACACGTACACCCAACACACATCTGTACACACATCCCCCACAGCTCTATACCCAAACATCCATACATGTAACCCCAACCCACACAAATGCATCTGTAAAGTTCCCCCTCCCCCATGTACTCATACTCCTATCTCTCACAGATGTACACATACCCTGCCCCATACCCACCCCCCTAGCTGCCCATCCACCTCTGTTTACACACACAAACACATACACACACCCCTCTATCTTCCCCCAGCACAAACACAGCTTGCTAGCCAGTGACTGCACAGTGTGAGAGAAATCCAGCATATTGTCTTGGTTGTGTGTTCTCAGGTTGGTTCCCTGTTGCGAGCATATGCACCCATATACTCGCTGTGACACTGCTCACCACTGAATCACGTGAGTAGCGATGGTATAATCATCGGGGGGGTGGGATAGCTCAGTGGTTTGAGCATTGGTCTGCTAAACCCAGGGTTTGTGAGTTCAATCCTTGAGGGGGCCATTTAGGGATCTGGGGCAAAAATTGGGCATTGGTTCTGCTTTAAGCAGGGGGTTGGACTAGATGATCTCCTGAGGTCCCTTCCAACCCTGATATTCTATGATTAATCTATGATTCTATGATCATTCAGGTATTTTCACTCATTCTCTTTCAAGACAGTTCTCAATACTAAAGCCATGCAATACTCCAGCCTTTGGCATTTGTTACCTGTGTCCATTTCCCAGGCCCCGATAGGCCTTCGCCTGGTCTTGCATGCGACTTAAACTCTGAGCTACAGATAAGTACTGTTCATAATACTTTATGGCTTCTTCATAATCTCCTAGAGCCTCATAACAATCCCCCAGGTTTCCGTATGCCCGGCCTCTGTCCAGCACAGCTTCGTTTCCACTCAGCTGCTGTAGCATGGCCAGTTGCTGCTCAAAGTAGCCAATAGCTTCCTCCATGACATTCATGTTCATCTTGGTGATGCCCATGTTACCATAGACTTGGGCCTCTATACTGGGGTCCTTCAGCTTCTGTCCAAGTTCCAGCTGTTCTTCATAACACTTGAATGCCATGGTATACTTCCCAAGGGACATGTACACTGCAGCAAGGTGGCCATGAGCTCTGCATTCACCCGGCATATCCCCTAGTTCCTGGTAAACCTCCAGTTGCTGTGTATGGTACCCCAAGGCCTTGTCATATTTCTGTATCATCTTGTATGCAGAACCCAAGGCTGCATAGGCACTGGCCTCCAATCTCCTGTCTTTGACATGGTGGGCTAAGCTCAGCTGCTGCTCATAGAATTTTATTGCACCATTTACATCTTTTTTACATACAAAAATATCTCCCAGATTCCCAAGAGCCCGGAATTTGGCTTGGGAATTGTTCAGAGACTGGGCCAGAGACAGCAGATACTTCTGGCACTCCTCAGCTTTGCTGAAGTCCATTAAGGCCTTGAACGCCAGGCCCAGGTTGCAGTAGGCCTTGGCTTGGCTCAGCTTGTCGTGTAGATCCTTTGCTAAGGCGAGATCCTGCTCGTAGTACTTTACAGCCTCCTCATAGTTCCCAAGGCAGTAATGGGCATAGCCAAGGTTGTGGCAAACTTTCCCCTCCCCCTCCATGTCCTGCAGCTCAGGGGACAGGCGCAGGTATTGCTCATAGTAAGGGGCTGCCTGTGCGTACTCTCCTCGCGAGCAATGGAAGTTGCCCAGGTTGCTGAGGGCCCGGGCCTCGCTCTGTATGTCCCGCAGCTCCCGGGCGATGTTGAGGTGGTTTTGGTAGTGCTGCAGGGCTCGGTCGTGGGCGCCTAAGGCCTGATATGCCACTGCTAAGTTCCCATGGGTGGATGCCTGCGAGGCCCGATCATTCACTTCCATAGAAATCTGCAGCTCCTGCCGGTGATATTTCACAGCGTGGTCATACATGCCCAGGGCATTGTACGCATTGCCCATGTTGCCGTAGGCCCTGCCCTGCGCGCCATAGTCATTCAGCTCCTGAGCGATGGAGAGGTGAGTCTTGTGGAGTTTCAGGGCAGAGTCATAGTCGCCTTTCATCTGGTGAATGATCCCTGAGAAATAACAGAAACAGAAATTAAATAGATAAAACCCCACAGTGCCTCCCCCAGCACCAGACACTGACCCTCCCCCACAGCGTTGCCTCTGCCCCCCACACCGCCCCTCCCCTACAGCCTCACGACAACCTTTCCCACACACCACCCCCAGCCCCATAACACCACCCCCTGCTGCACAGTGCTGCCTCTGGCTCCCACACCGGCACTCTCCCCCAGCCCCCCAGCGCCGCCCTTCCCCCCCAGCACTGCCCCTCCCCCATAGCACCGCCCTCAGCTTCTCACACAGACCCTTCCGCACAGCGCCACCCCCAGCAACCCTCCCCCACAGCGCCACCCCCCACCGACACACTGACCATTCCTCACAGCACTGCCCCACACACTGCCCCTCCCCCACCGCACTGCCCCCAGCCCCACACACCACCGACCCCAACCTCACACACCACCCCAACCCCCACAGCACCGCCCACAACCCCCATAGCACCACCCCCAACCTCACACACCACCCCCAGCCCCACAAAGCATCCTTCCCCACAGCACTGCTCCCAGCCCCACAGCACCACCCTCAGCCTCACACTGCAACCCTCCCCCACAGCACTGGGCACGGCCCCCAGCCCCACACACTGACCCTCCCCCACAGGACTGGGCACGGCCCCCAGCCCCACAACCCCATCCCTTCCACCTGATACTGGAAATAGCCCCAAGCCTCACCCAGCAACCCTTCCCCACAGCACCAGGCCCAGCCCTGCAGCCCCACAGCATGGGAAACACCCACATTTTTCAGGCGCATTTCATAGGGTTCTTTAGCTACAGATGCTCTTTCCCCTTCTAGTCCCAGTATTCAAGCATTTAAGGGTGTTTCAGTGCTAGGATCCTACCAGACCAGTGTATGGAGCCACAGTGGAGAGGCACCTCACTCAGCCCTCACTCTATGGCACAGAGAAAGGCCTGATCAGCAGAGATGGGAGTCACTGGCAGCTGGGTGCTCAGTACCTCTAAAAGGGACCTGTCCAAAGGGATCTAGCAAGTCCATGGCAGAGTTGGGAGCAGCCCCCAGGACTCCCAGCTTGGTCGCAGAGACTTCAGCCAGAATAAGACCATCACGGTGCCCACAAACAGTGAGTGGCTGGGGACATTGCAGCAGATTGTGGGACAGCAGGGTGCTACGGGACAAAGGCACAGAGCCAGCAGCTGGGATCAGGACTGAGGGGGCAGGGGTAAGGGGCAGAGGGCCCAGGTGGGGGTGAGGAGGCCCAGAGGCAGCATGCCATGGACCCCAGCAAAGGTTTGTCTGTGACTGCAAATCATGCGTCTATTCAGCAAACAGCACCACACAGGCTACAATCTGGAGCCTGCAACAACTAGCGCAGAAGGACAAAGGATTTTTGCAGCCAAAAAGTGGAGAAGAGATGGCAGGACTCGAATCCTGGGCACGTGCAAAGAATTCTGTGCTCCGGGGCAAAGAACGGCTGGCAAACCCTCCACTAAGAGCTCAGGGAGCTACAGGATCCTCTAGAAAATGGACAGCACATGAAGGTGCTGGGAAATCAATAAACCAGAGCCCTGGATGCTCCATTCCTAACCTTTTAAACAAAACTAGAAGGAAAACTCAAAGGCAAAAGCACTGCCATGAGGCCCTCACCGCTGGATGCCTCATCCCCTAGAAGGCGGTCTCCGCTCTCTCCATAGGGCTCTTCCAAAGGATGCGTGTGACTAGAGCAGGGGAGAAAACAGGCTTTCTGCTGGAGCTTGAGTGGTGGCTCAAGTACCCTGAATATCTCAACATTGTCTTAGGTGAGTTCCAGGCTCAAAGTCATCAGATGTTGGGCCTGGTAAAGCAGCCTTCCCAGAAACTCTCTGAGCTGCCTGGGCGCTCAGTGCCCAGGGCTGGATTTATTGTGCTCCGGAGAAGCAGCAGAAATAACTGAGGTGGCTCAATAAAGCAATCACAGTGCTGGATGAAGCACCAGAGAAGCAGTGAGGCCATGCTACAGGGAGGGAGTCTGGCCAGCAGGGACAGCTTGGAAGCAGCAGAGAACCCCAAAAGCACAGAGAGCTTCCTCAGGCTATCACACTAGCCATTATCCTAAGGAGCAGAAACCCACCTGCCAGTTGCCGCTCTGGCTCTGCATGAGACAGTTCCAGGGCACTAAACCCAGAGAGGCTGCCTGGAATTAGCTCTGATTTAAAACACAAATCACTGTGAAATGCCAGTTCAGTTGAGCATTTAGGACGGAGACAGCGGGGGTCTTGGTGGGGAGGGGGACACATTCCCTGCATCAGCTCTGATGGGCCTGCCTACATCTATACCCCAGCATCTTGTCCCTGAGTTCCTAAAACGCTCACCCAAGGGGATGTTGCTAAGTTTTCAGATGTGGATTGGGAGGTTCAGACAGACACAGGAGTTAACCCTGGCAAGTCCTGTACGGTCCATTCCCCCAAACCAGGGGCCAGTGCTGGTTTGTTCCTACAAAAGGCTATCAGCTTTTCAACTGATGCCCCAAACATTTTGAGAATTACACAGAAACGATTTAACAATAAATCTGAATATAAGAACTTTGAAGTGCCAAGGAAGTGTGCCCTACATAGCACAGCCATCCCCAGGAGCAAGTGTGGAGATGCGACTGACAATCACACCTGAGAGGCAGTGGAAGGCCATATGCTCAGTCTCCATGGGTCTGTCCTATGCCTGCAGGATAAGTAAGAGTTTGAGTCTCAGGTTTGAGTCTCCTTCCAATAACTGGTGCACTCTGCATTAATGGGACTAATGAGACTCTGCACTTTCTTTTCAGGAGCTCTGGGCCCTTTGCAGACATTCACGAACAGGCCTGCGGCCCCAGCACCTGCTGCTGAAGAGGGCGCTGCACAACACGATATCTGGGCCAGGAGGACAAATGCAAATAGGCGGCAACCGTCAGCACCGCGCCCCAAAGAGAAGTAATGTGTTGACTCCAGAACATATGACAACAAGCATCTTGAGGGTGGAAGAAGAGAGGATGCAGTGAGAGGATGAGAGAGGGATGGGCTTCCACAGGTCCAGTAGACACTGGGAGCTACAATTAGGCAGCGTGTTCGATCCAGCTCTTGTTTTGTCCTTACAAACACAAATGTGAAGACAGATGGCTTTACAAGCAGGGCTGGAATGTGATAGCTGAAATTTGCTTTCCTGAGGCAATTTGGAGTTTAACAGATTCATTTTTTAAATTCATATTGGATTGAAAACCGCAAGTCCCAATATGTACTCTGGCCAGATTAACCATATTTCTATCAAAGCAAGTTGTTCTATAAATTCTACTGATTTTCCTACCAACATGAGGCTTCAGGATAAGGCAGTTTACAAGACATGGGCAGAGTGAAATAGGATTTAAATAACGAGGCCTGGGCTGCTGCTGACAATTCTCTTTTTTTGCACTGTGTGAACAAATTTAAAGTTTATGAAATTGAGGGACTGATGGGACTAGCCTGAGTGGCCAAGTCCCATGCAAGCTCCCCCCACAATTGTACCAATGCCCCCCAATCCTGACCTATCATACCCCTTACTGTTCCATTCCTGGGACCCACAACTGTACCACTGCACCTCAGCTTTTCCCTCTAGCACTGCCTATTATTCCTTCCTAGGGCTCCTGCCCTTCAGTCCTAACCTGTAGTTTCCTGCTATGCCAGTCTTGGGACAGCAGACCAGACAAACATCACGTGACACTAGGATGGGTCTCTCCTGTTTCATATGTGCCCTAAGTGGGATCTGAAACCAAGGCTCTAGAGCTCTCCCTCATTACACCCCCAAGCCTCAGAGTCTCCATTCTCACAGCCAAAGCATTGAGGTGGGAAGTCATCTCGGGATTCATGATAACTTGAGACTTTATAAAACAGATTTAGATCTGAGCCTCATATACTTTTAAAGACACTATCTTGCCCTCCTCCATCTGGGAGCTGGGAAGCTTTTACAAATACCAGCTAACACCTTCATAACCACACTGAGAGGCAAGCAATGAAGACATAAGTATCACTAAACCTACCACTGAAATGTAGCTACCTCTGGGGTGTAAGAAGGCAGCTACTTAACTGCACACAGAAGGATATCACAGGAAGGAAAGAAGAATCATGTATCAGAAAGGGACAGTTAGGTACTGGAGACAGTGTAACTACCAAGGTGGAATTTGACCGGGACACCACATTAATTAAGAGTTAATATTGTGAAAGAACAATCATTGTAAAGATATCACATTGTCCTTAGGAGCTATAGTGAGAGAAATGAATTGGGAGATCTGCACGGGAAGAATAAGGGGTGGCCAGGTTGGGAATACAGAGAGCCTCTGCTGGCAGCAAAGACGGGCAGACACTTTTCTGTCGAGTTTGTTAATCACTTTTTTTCCTTTCAGCCAGCTTTTCCATGTGCCTTGGCTCAGCAGAGCTTCCATGACATCAGCGTGAGACCCAAGCCCATCCCAAAGTGACATAATGCAGCAGGCCCCATGTATGGAAAAGCTAAAAACACATGGCTCACTGAAAACCACAACTGAGAAAGATTTGGTTTCCAAAATAAAAGGACCAGTAAACATTTCCTAACCTGTTCCTACTGCATGGACAGAGTCCTCTGAGGTGCAAGACATGTAACCACTCCCGTCATAGGCAGTATAGTCACAGAGAACCCCACCCATCTCCTCCAAGGTAGCAACCATCAGATGGGGAAATCCTTCATATAATAGCGACACGGAAGGCAATGGGAGCTGTGTGTGCAAAGGGTATGGGTGGGGCGGAGGTTGTACTAATGCACTGAGACACATTATTTGAGATGCTTTCAGTGGGGGTTATGAGTTAGGGTAACTAGATTTTGAAATAAAAAACAGAACCTCTGTCCTGGGTCAGGTGGAGAAGGTGGTTGGGTGTTGGCCTCATGAAGGAGAGAGGGAAAGATGCTTATTCCTCCAATGCCCTCAGCCAAGAAATGATGACATCCTGAAGACTTGCTGGGATATGCAGGGGAGGAAACCCTTGGTCAAGGACTTGCATGGGGGGGAGGGGCGCTCACTTGAGGGCACACTCTCAACATGCGACAGGCCTGGTGGGGGAGCTCCTTGGGGTGCATGTCTTCAGCCAGCCTGTGGACATTGCCACTGGCATAGCCCCCCACCAGCTCCCAGAGGGGCCCCGAGTGCAGGGATTTTCAAAACCCAGGACAAAACTCAGTGTCACTGGAAGAGGCCATGAAAACACTCCCAGCTTCCTGGGGGACACAGTCATGAGTAACAAGTGGCTCTGAACACTGCAGACTCAAGGGGAAACAAGCTCATTCTACGGGGAGGTAACATTCCCATGGACACCTTCTCCAGGTCAACACAAATTCACACTTATCCATCTAGGCAAAATCCCTCCTGTGCCTGGATTTACACACAACATCATGGCCATCAAGAGAGGAGAAGGAAGAAACAGAACCAATCACAAGGGAATTGCAGCTATCCACATCTGCCCCAAAGCTGCAAAAAGCAACAAGCTCTCCTTTCTGTGGGATTAAGGTCAGCTGCAGGCTCCCTTGGCAACGCTCAGTAGTCCTGGCTGTTCTGGAAGAGTAATAGCCAGAGACATTCACACACAATGACTCAGTGCAGAATTTCCTAGGAACACTCACTAGAGTGTTCAGGAGACAGATGTGACTCTTTCGGCAGTTTTCTGCCTACACATGCACACCTGCGTATTCACCCCACATGTCCAAGACACCCCAAAACTGCAAGACAATTGGATACACCTACCCACACAAACATTACAAAACCCTGAATACTCACCCACTGACAGCCTGGACCCACTTGTACCCAAACAGCCCACACCGCCCTTCCCCAGCAACACCACATACTCTCAGATTGCCACCTATGCACAGTACACCAGCAACTTACCTGACTGCGGTGTCCCATGACACCCAAGGCCATTCATTATCAGGCACTATACCAACAGCATTAAGTTATCAAACGTAAACCCTGCTCAGAAAGAGTAACCACCAGTCATTGCCCAGACTGGAGTGGCTTCTGCAGGGTGTTAATGATTTCACCAGTGAGACTTGTTGGATGCAAAAGCACATTCGTAAATCGCTTCTTCACACAGCACAAATGCCTCATTAATCCTAAGGGCATCAGGCTTGGAAATAATACAACCCAGCACCAACATTTCCGGGAGCAGAGCAAGAGCCATCAGAAAGGGGATAGGTGCCACATCCCATCACTGTCTCTCTGGGGTTTTCAAAGGCCAGCAGTTTAGCAGCACCAGGGGGCTTGGACTGGAGTTTTCAGGAAGGTAAAAGGAAGAGCAGACAGCCAGAGGGAGGCGTGGTGTGGAATGTGATCCCACTCAGACGAACTGGGAATTACATAAGAATTCCAGCTTCATTTACATTACACAGATGAAAACATTCACAAGAAACTGGACTCCATGACCCAGCACCACAGATCTTTGGAAAGAAGGTGGGGGCCTCAGATGTGCACACCCTACCAAATGTGTGCATGGACCAAGGAAGAGGGACACACTTCAGCAATGGAGATCTTGCAGCCTCAGCAGAGTTCAGTAACAGATCTCGTTTTGGTTCTGAACAGGAGGCCAAACTGTGCCATTTTATGCTCCTTTGCTGTGTTGCCATTGGTGATTTGGTCCCCTTCCTCACACCCCTTTCCTACCACTGCAGCTCTTCAATTGCCCAATCTCACTCCTCATACCCAACATACTTGTCTGCCTCCTCCCTTTAACCCCCCCCCCCCGTTCCCCTCATAAATAAACTCCTGCTCTCCCACACTCCAACCTCAAGTATGCCCTAAAATTAAGTTCTTCTAACAAGTGGATACAGCCATGGCCCTAGCCTGCTGCCATCTGGATCACTCCACATGGATGTCATGTCCTGCTCCCCTTGCCCAGGGTTGCTAGATGTATTTTTAGCTTGTGAGCAATCTGGAGCAGGGACTCTCTCACTACCTCTCTCTGTACAGTGCCCAGCACAAGGAGGCCCAACGCTGACTGGCGTCTTTGGGTGCTACCACAACAACAATGGAACTACTCCATAAACACCTTGATGACAGAGGCCCATTGGTGGTTCAGTACTCTGTGTCAGCAACTCACTATACCTAACACACTGTTTTCATAATCTGTAGGTCAAAAGTGTCGTCAAAGGTGTCATGTAAGGAATCATATACAAATGCTGATCCCGAAAATCACTGTTTGGTGTAACAAAAGGTTCTTAATAAGTGCTGCAATTATGTTCTTAAAATGTGATTAGCAAGCAATGAGTACGCACAGTCTGCCTTAGACAGAGGAATGTACATTTGCTTTTCTGACCAGCCTGATCATCAGGCAGAGACAATTAAGGTACATTTACATATAAGGCACCAAAGCTATCAAGCTAATAAACAAGGGAGAAGACAGCATGGTGTCCACACCCCAGTAGGAGAAAAACTTTCTCTGGGCATACACTTCAAAGAATACATTTCAAAGATTTACTGGGCTATCAAGGCAGGGGGTCTGAACCTCAAATGGTAAGCAACCGAATCAACTGATTGCATACACTATTATCATATTATAGAAGTATATTGAGTAAGGTCTTTTATGAAAACCGGTGACACCCTGGTGACAGGTATCATTATGAAATGTCTATTAACACTATATGAGGCATTATGGATACTCACTGATATTATGCTTTAGAGTCTGTGACCAAACACAGGGAGAAACAGGATTTCTCCCAGACAGAAGGGATGGCAGCTATCTATCTGTCTCCAACGTCAATTGAATATTATGGAATCAAATCAATGGAAGCCCCATTTACATATGAATCAGCAGGAGGATGGGAAGCCCACAGGAAGGGAAGAACGAGAGGAAACCTTCCTGCCTCTTGTAACAGGGTCAATGAACTTTGGGAATTATACACAGAAACAGAAGCCATTTTAGTATCCATCACTTGAGGGGATTAGGGGCCAGAGCTCTTGCAGTCACAGAACATTTGATCCTTCAACCAAAGGGGTTGAAGTCTCTGGGAACTGAGCGTAGATGAGAAACCTGCTTAGGTAAAGACTGTAACTTGCTGAAATTAAGTTTTAGTCTTAGAAGTGTAGTTTTACTTTTGTTTGCTTGTAACCCTTTATATCTTTATTCCTTATACTTGGTATCACTTAATTCTATGTCTTTTTGTTAAATGAACTTGTTTTATTTTTACTATAAACCAAATCAGTGCTATGACTGAAATACAAGTGTTTGTCAAGTTAAATTAATGAGCTGCAGTGTATTGTCTCTTGAAAGGAACAAGGAACTTAATAATATCCGTCAGCATTCCAGGAGAGGGTTGGGCACTGAAGGAAACATCTCTGGGGAATGCAGAAACTGTTTGTTACCTCTAAAGCAAGGTTTGGACTGGCAGAATCCTGAAGATTTTGCTCGCAAAGCAGACAAGCTGGAGTGTCAGGAAGTTGTCACACAGCTCGGCGGTAGCAAAACTCTGATTTGCTGAGGCTGAGTGCAGTAACACAGTAACTCACAAATCTGGGTACCCCAGCAGGTTCATAGAATCATAGAATATCAGGGTTGGAAGGGACCCCTGAAGGTCATCTAGTCCAACCCCCTGCTCAAAGCAGGACCAATTCCCAGTTAAATCATCCCAGCCAGGGCTTTGTCAAGCCTGACCTTAAAAACCTCTAAGGAAGGAGATTCTACCACCTCCCTAGGTAACGCATTCCATTGTTTCACCACCCTCTTAGTGAAAAAGTTTTTCCTAATATCCAATCTAAACCTCCCCCACTGCAACTTGAGACCATTACTCCTCGTTCTGTCATCTGCTACCATTGAGAACAGTCTAGAGCCATCCTCTTTGGAACCCCCTTTCAGGTAGTTGAAAGCAGCTATCAAATCCCCCCTCATTCTTCTCTTCTGCAGGCTAAACAATCCCAGCTCCCTCAGCCTCTCCTCATAACTCATGTGTTCCAGACCCCTAATCATTTTTGTTGCCCTTCGCTGGACTCTCTCCAATTTATCCACATCCTTCTTGAAGTGTGGGGCCCAAAACTGGACACAGTACTCCAGATGAGGCCTCACCAATGTCGAATAGAGGGGAACGATCACGTCCCTCGATCTGCTCGCTATGCCCCTACTTATACATCCCAAAATGCCATTGGCCTTCTTGGCAACAAGGGCACACTGCTGACTCATATCCAGCTTCTCGTCCACTGTCACCCCTAGGTCCTTTTCCGCAGAACTGCTGCCTAGCCATTCGGTCCCTAGTCTGTAGCTGTGCATTGGGTTCTTCCGTCCTAAGTGCAGGACCCTGCACTTATCCTTATTGAACCTCATCAGATTTCTTTTGGCCCAATCCTCCAATTTGTCTAGGTCCTTCTGTATCCTATCCCTCCCCTCCAGCGTATCTACCACTCCTCCCAGGTTGTCACAGGGCAGATGTTTTTGGGGACATTTGGGACTGGGAGGGTGTTAGGGTCACTGTACGAAAAGTAACTGGGCAGTGGATGAGTGATCTGCCTGCTTGTATGTTAGCTGTTGGTATCAGGGCTGTGAACAACAGAGGCATAGTATTTATGGTACCCAGAGTTTCAGGGCAGGAGGTGACAATGCCTTAAGTGGTCTGGATTGACCCCAAAGCATTACAGCCTAACAACGAAGCAGAAGCATAACTTTGGGCTTTAGTACATAAATACCAGAGCGGAGAGAAGAGCTCCATGAAAGGTCCAAGCTTCGAGAAACGCTTCATGCATAGAGAAAAGGACTACTTGTGGCACCTTAGAGACTAACCAATTTATTTGAGCACAAGTACTCCTTTTCTTTTTGCGAATACAGACTAACATGGCTGTTACTCTGAAACCATTCATGCATAGAGGAGCTCCAAGAGAGTGTTCCAGGCACCACAGGCTCTGAACTAAGTGCGTGGGAGGCCAACACTGCTGTAGAAAAATGATGGCTGGTCAGAAAGCCACTGCAAGCTGCTCTCCCGCAACTTACCCTCCCCTTGAGTCAAGCCAGCTACTGGCCCCACCACATACTGGGGAAAATAATGTTTTACTGACACATTTCAGATGGAAAGATCAGGTTCAAAATGATGGGGGTTTGCAACTGCAAAGAAATGGGTGTGGGGTTGTAGTGAGCTGTGCAGGAATGAAAGGTGTGCGGCAGCAGTATGACCAAGAGGCCCCTGTCACCTAACTACTGGGCTCCTGGAGCAAAGCCATCATCAGGAAGAAACTTACTCAAATCATACAGATGGCAGGAGATGCCCATTAGGCCTTTGAAGAGCAGGCAGAACTGGACAGCTGCAATCAATTGCTCTCTCCCCTTTGCAATGTTCCTATTTCATACACCACTGTGTGGACCATATAAACTGCTCAGCTCCCCAGCCTTCAGCACCCACTCTGCTGATGAAGGAAGCTGCAATTTCCCTCTGTGAATGGAGTGAGACATCACAGAGAGTTTATCTGTACACGAAAGGCTGACAAATATAAACAACATGAGATTAGGAGAGAGCTGGTTGTTCTGCGAATTCCTCCTGAGTCTGACATGTTTGAAGTTACATCAGTGAGATAAAAGGAGTCAAGGAATTTAAAAATAATTAATGCACTGTCCCCTCTCAGGTCCCCCCACCCCAACTCCTTTCCTGATCTAATGCATCCATGAGCACCCCTCAATAACAACCTTGGAAAGAGAGAGAGAGCACATGCATGTGTGCGTGTGCAGGGAATGCTGGACCATTTGGGGCCCCATGGGATGTGCAGTCATCACTTCCTTTAACTTCCATCTCCCCAGAGCCCAGATCAGCTCCTGTTTCCTGACTAAAACATCCCAGCTTCAGAACCAACGTCTGAGAAACTGCGCGGGACTCCAGCAGGTCAGGCCTGTGAGCTAACGTCTCATCTGCCTTTGTAGCACTGAGATGAAAAACTGAAGATTCAGAATAGACTTGCAAAGCTGGATAACTAAGGACAAGTTCCTAATCCAGAGTGGCCAGACTGTAAGGAGTGCTGAGCACCAGCCGGACACTGATTTTAGTTTCAGGTGTTTGGAAAAGTCCAACTAGAGGCACTGCAGGAGGTTGTGGCCATGCCTCCCTATCGGTGTCGGAGGGAGGCCATGCCGCCTTGCTACAGGCACCCATGTGTGAAAACTCTTGCCTCAGTTTACAGTTCTCAGACAGAGCAGCTCTTCTGTTACCAAAAGCTCACACTTTCTCAGTGAAGACTGCTTGGAGGAGCAGCCAGGTTTCTGGACCATTGCAGTGGGGCATAGACTAGCATTGTGTCTTCTCTGACCAGGTCACTGCTGCACGGTAACCACAAGGTTCTTATTCAGGCTGAGTTTCCTCTGGCTTCTGAAAAGCCCCACAGGCTTGTGATCTGAATCAGATTCATGCTATACAGTTCTCCTCCCTGCTGTCTGTTTCTCCTCATTTCTCTGACCTCGCCCTGCCTTCACTCCAGAACAACACCACGCAAAGATCTAGTTTGTTTGCAAGGCTGGTGGAGTGCGGGGGGATCATTCACCATCAAGAATGAGCTCTCATAAGTAAGGCTACGTTTTAGTCATGGGTATTTTTAGTAAAAGTCATGGACAGGTCATGGGCAGTAAACAAAAATTCATGGCCCATGATCTGTCCATGACTTTTACTATATACCCCTAACTAAAACTTGGGCGGGGGCCCCCGGGTGCTCTGGGAGGAGTGGTGGTCCGGGGGTGCTGCAGGTGCTGGGGGAGGTGGCCAAGGACCCTGCTGGGGGGGGGGGGCAGGCTGCGGCATGCGGGCCGGGCCCTCCACTGGTGCTGGAGGGGAGGGTTGGTGGGGGCTCCCTACCCAGCTCCACGCATCCCTGCAGCTCCTAGGCGGCAGAGGGGCCCAGGGGCTCTGCACACTGCTCCCACCATAAGCCCCAGCTGTGCAGCTCCCATTGGCCGGGAACCGCAGCCAATGGGAGCTGTGGGGGTGGGGCTTGCGGTTGCAGGCAGCGCATGCAGCCCCCTGGCCCCTCTTTCACCTAGGAGCTGCAGGGCCATGCCAGTGGGAGCCAGGGAGCCCCCCACCCTCAGGTAAGTGCCCCCCCCCAAGCACTCCCCAACCCCCTGCCCCTAGCCCTGAGTCCCCTCCCACACACCCAAACTGCTGCCGAAGTCACAGAGGTCATGGAAAGTCATGGAATCCGTGACTTCCGTGACAGACTCAAAGCCTTACTCATAAACCATTTAAGGAGAGCCTGGTGCACAGTCAGCAGGCCATAGCCCTTTAGCTCCCCAATCTGGAGCTCATGCACCCCCAGAGATGCAGGTTCCTTGGAAGAAATGGGAGGAAATAATTTATACTGGTTGCCATTAAGAGTCCATGATTAGCCAGTCACCACCCCCACCAGGATCTGACTATTTGCAGACTAGGAGATAGCTGGGCTCTCTCAGACTCTACTGGTCAGTGTCTGTGATAGTGGCCGCTGAACTGACCATAGCTATGGGGCCTGCAGAATAATCTGCTCCTCACCCACCCAGTTCCAATGGGCTCATTTGTAACTAGAAGCTGCACTGCCCTGGCGCAGAAAGCCTGTGTCCAGTTTGAAAATAAGACATTAGCATCCTGAATCCCCTCAACAGGCAGCAACATGAGATGTGATGCTGTGTTTCTAGAAGGGAAGTAACTCCTTGATGGCAGAGTTGTTGACGAGGAGCCTGTCCCAGGCACTCTGCCCTGCACAGGAAGGGAGGCAGAGAACAGTTCCTGGGATTGGATTCCTAGAGCAAGGCTCTTCTGTGGGCCAGCAGAACTTGGGAACTCTCCGGGGAGAGCATGCTGTTCTCAGAGAAGGGCTGCTGCCTACAAAAAGGGGCCCTGGGCAGCAGAGATTAACAGATCACCACCTGGAAAACAGAGGCTGCTCCTGAGGACAAGGGAATCTGGCATACCCCTTCAGAGGCACAGGTGCAGCTCTTCTCCCCCAACAGATGATGATTCCAAGGCAGAGCTCTGGGATTAAAGGCACCAGGGACACTAACAAGTTGCATTGACAGGGAACATCCTGCAACTTCTTGCTCTGCAGGTTCTAGAAAAGCCACACACTCAATGCAATTAGCAGGCCCCACAGCAAGATTAACTAAGATCAGGAAGGGGAAACACTCACATACCAGAACAATTACATCGCTTTGCTTTCCTTAACAGCCAAAATTAAGGCTTGTAGGCAGATGGGAGATGAAGCCAATGCAGCTTCAGATGTTCCAGTCGGTCTCTTTACCACACCACAGGGAAAAAACAAGCAATGAGCAAATGTTTACAAATGGTTACCCAAGACAAAGCTGAGGAAGTGGCATAACAGAGCAGAAAATTGGAGTCTCCAATCTCCTTCTCCGCAGCCCCTATCACTAAGCTAGCCTGGTGGGAGCCTGTCTCACCATCTGTGCCTGTCACACGAGCGTGAGGATCCAGAAACACTCTGTCACTTCAAAACACAAAGCTACTGACTCATTCACACGGCTATAATTGTATATTTCAAAAGGAAAGAAAGGCTCTCTTCTAGGCAGCTAGGCAGCCGGGCCCCATCCAGGAGTAGTATGCAACAGGGAAAAGGTCCAAACACAGAACCAAACAGAGTCTAGGGAGGAAGAACAAGGAAAGCTAAAGAAGGCTCATACAGCACTTCTGAGATCTGTGAAATTGGAGCAAAATATACACAACCTAGAACCAATGGGGACTTCTCCTTCCTTTGCTTAACAATTACTGCTCAGGGCAGAGACGGATTCTAGGGAAACAGCCATCTGAAGCACCAGCTGCAGTGTCTACAGAACACAAGTATAAATCATTATAAATGCAACCTAAGCTACAAGCAGATATTGAAGGGCATAAGCATGAATGGGAACCATCAACCCTAAAAGAGGTTAAAGAGCTGAAACAGCACAGTGGATCAAGATCCTTCTCCCCTCACTAACCACAAAGCAAAGGCAAGACAACCCTGCACAGGCAGCCTGCATTTCCAGAGAGCTAAGGAAACCTTACAAGTCTTGTCTTCTTGGGCTTTGTCTAGTCTAGGACTGGAGGCCTGATGTTTACACAAATTAGCTAGGCTCCCGCATGTCTTCAACTGCCTCATTTAGCATGTGTTAAAGGCACTGGGTGTTGTCGGCACTAGACTTTTTTAGTGCGTTAGTTAGCACATATTAACATCACATTTTAAATCCTACTCTACCCAAGACCTTAGATTGTGATTGAATCCATCCCTGTCGGCCAGCACCCAGTTTGGTTAGCTGCATTTTAAGAGCATCAGTGGAATCATCTGTGCTATGTTTGTTATATATTTAATTTCACATCACAGGTCTCAGTAGATTTCCTACTGGGTATTCTGCAAACCTACAAAAATAATCCTGATGACATCAGAATGGTCATAACGAGTGGTTAAACCTCAGATGTTGAACATATAATCATGACATTTTCAGAAGCAAACTAGGGAAATGTGGTCTAGATGAAATTACTATAAGGTGGGTACACAACTGGTTGAAAGACTGTACTCAAAAAATCGTTATCTATGATTTGCTGTCAGACTAGAAGGACATATCTAGTGGGGTCCTGAAGGAGCCTCTCCTGGGTCTACTCAATATTTTCATTAATGACTTGAATAATGGGGTAGAGAGCATGCTTATAAAATTTGCAGAGGACACCAAGGTAGGAGGGGTTGGAAACTCTCTGGAGGGCACGATTAGAATTCAAAACCACCTTGACAAATTCGAGAATAGGTCTGAAATCAACAAGATGAAATTCAATAAACACAAATGAAAAGTACTTCACTTAGGAAGAAAAATCAAATCCACCACTTCAAAAATGGGAAATAAGTAGCTAGGTGGTAGTACTGTTGAAAAGGATCTGCGATTATAGGGATCACAAACTGAATATGAGTCAGCAAGGTGATGCAGCTGTGAAAAAGGCTAATACCGTTCTGCGGTGCACTCACAGGCGTGCTGTACGTGAGACACAGGAGGTAATCGTCCCGCTCGACTCAAGCACTGCTGAAGCCTCAACTAAAGTTCTGGGTGCCACACTTTAGGAAAGACATGGACAAATTGGAGAGAGTCCAGAGGAGAGCAACAGAAGCAATAAAATGTTTAGAAAACCTGATCTGTGAGGAAAGGTTAAAAAAACTGGACATTTAGTCTTGAGAAGAGAAGTCTTGAGAAGAGAAGTCGGGGGGGACGACGACTGGTAACAGTCTTCAAATATGTTAAGGGCTGGTATAAAGAGGACTGTGATCAATTGTTCTCCATATCCACTGAAGGTAGGACAAGAAATCAGGGGCAGGAAGCGAGATTTAGGTTAGGTATTAGGGAAAACTTTCTAACTAAAAGGATAGTTAAGCTCTGGAACAGGCTTCCAAGGTAGATTGTGGACTCCCCATCACTGTTGATTTTTAAGAACAGGTTGGACAAAAACCTGTCAGGGATGGTGCAGGATTACTTGGTCCTACCTCAGCATGGAAGGGATGGACTAGATGACCTCTTGAGATCCCTTCCAGCACAACATTTCTATGATTCTGATCATTTTGATGCATTTCCAGGCCCTTATTATAGAACTAAATGTATTTAATGTGTGTAAATGTATTTAATTCTATTTTTAATTGCTGTATATTACACATTTTCACTATAACTGAAGTTATTCTATTGTTGAGTGTTGATCTGCAATATCAGGAAGGTCAGAAGAGTGAGAAAAATAACAGCTTAAACCACTGACTCTCACTGAGACGTCAGACAGTGTCATACAAAAGAAGCTGTTCTTTAGATATTTAGATGCTAAAAAGGGGTTTGCGAAATCTCCTTAATCGGAGAGCCTTAACTGGAAAACTGTTTTCATGCTTGTAAATCTCAAAAATGGTTACATGGATTTTTAACTACTTTAAAAATATCACCATGGGTGAGGATAAACCTGAGACATTTTACCTGAGTCTTTTTTTATTTCTCCAAAAAGTTGCAAGATGCTTGAAAAAATCATGGAGCAGGTCCTCAAGGAATCAATCCTGAAGCACTTACATGAGAGGAAAGTGATCAGGAACAGTCAGCATGGATTCACCAAGGGAAGGTCATGCCTGACTAATCTAATCGCCTTCTATGATGAGATTACTGGTTCTGTGGATGAAGGGAAAGCAGTGGATGTATTGTTTCTTGACTTTAGCAAAGCTTTTGACACAGTCTCCCACAGTATTCTTGTCAGCAAGTTAAAGAAATATGGGCTGGATGAATGCACTATAAGGTGGGTAGATTGTCGGGCTCAACGGGTAGTGATCAATGGCTCCATGTCTAGTTGGCAGCCGGTGTCAAGTGGAGTGCCCCAGGGGTCGGTCCTTGGGCCGGTTTTGTTCAATATCTTCATAAATGGTCTGGAGGATGGTGTGGATTGCACCCTCAGCAAGTTTGCGGATGATACTAAACTGGGAGGAGTGGTAGATACGCTGGAGGGCAGGGATAGGATACAGAGGGACCTAGACAAATTGAAGGATTGGGCCAAAAGAAATCTGATGAGGTTCAATAAGGATAAGTGCAGGGTCCTGCACTTAGGATGGAAGAATCTAATGCACCGCTACAGACTAGGGACCGAATGGCTAGGCAGCAGTTCTGCGGAAAAGGACCTAGGGGTGACAGTGGACGAGAAGCTGGATGTGAGTCAGCAGTGTGCCCTTGTTGCCAAGAAGGCCAATGGCATTTTGGGATGTATAAGTAGGGGCATAGCGAGCAGATCGAGGGACGTGATCGTTCCCCTCTATTCGACATTGGTGAGGCCTCATCTGGAGTACTGTGTCCAGTTTTGGGCCCCACACTACAAGAAGGATGTGGATAAATTGGAAAGAGTCCAGCGAAGGGCAACAAAAATGATAAGGGGTCTGGAACACATGACTTATGAGGAGAGGCTGAGGGAACTGCGATTGTTTAGTCTGCAGAAGAGAAGAATGAGGGGGGATTTGATAGCTGCTTTCAACTACCTGAGAGGTGGTTCCAGAGAGGATGGTTCTAGACTATTCTCAGTGGCGGAAGAGGACAGGACAAGGAGAAATGGCCTCAAGTTGCAGTGGGGGAGGTTTAGGTTGGATATTAGGAAAATCTTTTTCACTAGGAGGGTGGTGAAACACTGGAATGCGTTACCTAGGGAGGTGGTGGAATCTCCTTCCTTAGAAGTTTTTAAGGTCAGGCTTGACAAAGCCCTGGCTGGGATGATTTAGTTGGGGATTGGTCCTGCTTTGAGCAGGGGGTTGGACTAGATGACCTCCTGAGGTCCCTTCCAACCCTGATATTCTATGATTCTATGATTGGGGCCTATAATTAAAGTGTCTCTTCAAATAAAACCTCACTACCGCAACTCTGTAGGTACCATGCAACTTTGCCTTTATGATTAAAGGCTGGGTTAGTACAATTAGTTCTTCAGTGCAGAGTTACTTGTACTTACCTGGGGAAAACACCCTGCAACTCCTCAGCCTGAGACTGCACCCTGCATCCCTCTGAGATACAGCACTTAAGACACCTGCAGTACATGCACATGGGCAAAGTTCATTGCCTTCATTGGAGTCATGCCTGCTGCATCTGCCAGTGGTATGGGTGGCATACGATGTATTTCCCATACGTAATACACAACACACATGCTACACACCATGTTCTATTGCTGAGTACATTCGATGTACTTTGAGATTTGAAACAATTCTCTCTCAAAATGAGCTAAATCCCTTATAATCTTCCACTCTGTGAAAATAAAGCAGAGCCTTCCAGCCCTAGCTCTGAGAGTGAAGTATAAATTCCTCTCTGCTTTTGCATTTCAATACATGCAGCATATACAGGATTTAGTGGGAAGCAGATGCAGAGGGAAATAGAAGCTTAGCATCCATATGCAATTATAGAGACTATAAACAGTCCTTTGCTCATAATACGAAGTGCCTTTTCTACATGGCAGTAAGCAGAGTTAAGAGTTGCAGAGGCTGACACGCCAACTCTCAAGATGGGGCCTTGGAATCTGAAAACACCATCTGCTTTGCAAAGGTTGACATTCAGAGTCCTGGTTAAACTCCACATCTCCTTGTTATGAAGGGCTTGATAACTTGTGACTTGCCCTCAGTCCATTACCTTCTGCTTACTGACTCACAGAGCACAGTCTATCTCCTGCAGAGCACACCAGCAGCTGGGCTATGTTAGATGCTGTCTCTGTCTCACTCGGCATTAGATAATACAGTAAGGAGAGCCTTCCATCTCAATCACTGAAACACAAACAAAAATTTCTGTTGTTTCAGCAAAGAGGCCAGCACCGACATTCTGGCTCAGAAACACACATTCAGATACATTTTTGGCTGGCAGTGTGGTTATTTTGATGAGGTTTTGTTTTACATGTGGCTTAGATGAAAGACAATTAAGACGACATTTAATTGGTACTGGATGCATTTTAAATAACATTGATGGACTTTCTCAACAAGAACTACACATTTTGATTTCTCAAAGTAACAACTCTGACAGAGAGGAGGGCAGAAAGGTACAGCTAAAGTATCAACTGATACGTGAGATCCTACATTTAGAAGCTAGGAAGGCTGTTTCAAAGTCAAGGAGGGGCTGACTCAGCACTACTGACAAAGTTACATTTAGGCTTAAACCCAATTCGAGAAAAATATTTCTGCTGCATTGAAACCCCTCACTGTTCAACAGAAAAATTTCTGGAATCATGTGATGAAAGTATCGCTAAATATAAAGCTGCTATAAGAATAATAATGGTACTGAGAAGAACTTTCTAATCCAAACTTGCCTCATGGGGTTTTGAGCTGGCAAAATGGTGAGAGCATTAAGAACCTAAGTGAGTTTGTGTCAGGTCTGCAGAAGAGAGAGCAAGCACGTGTACACAAGCCAATGGTGCATGGGATCCTTCAGGGCTGAGGCTAAGCAGCCACAGTTAAAAGTTTTGCTTGCAGAGGATTGCTAATCCCGTCTCTTTGCAATATTTCTGTGCCAAGAGGGTTGTTTCATGGCTCTGACAAACAGAGCATCAGAATGTATCAAAGGCGCAGGCAAGTAAGAAGAAATGTTGTTCAGTTTCAGACCTAATGTCTCCCCCCCACAAGGCTACAGGGGACTCACTCTGCCCCACTGCGTGTGTCACACAGGATGAGAGGGGAGAGAATGACCCAGAAAACACACACCTCTTAACACTCATGCAGGGAATCACAATGCTGAGGAAACCAATTCTAGCTTCTGTTCCCCACACTACATTTTCAGCAACAGAAATTGAACATGCAGAGATATATGGGGAAGCGCCCCACAAAGGAGTAAGTGCTTTGCAGAGGAGAAAAACAGCAGCAAATCCTCATGCTGAAGGTTTAGCCTCCTTTGAAGACACACACAATCTGTCCTCTGTACCGTACAGAGGCCATTTCAGTGCAGTCCCTCTTGGTAAGAACCCCCATGTGGCTGTGCCCTCTCATTGGCACCCTTCAAAGACCCTTCAGTAAAGGATTCCGGATTCCCGCTTTCTCCAGCCAGTTCTCACCACTAGTTGTAAGTAGCTTGTTACTGATACATGCTGGACTAAACCCCCTGAGCAGCTCCCCAGCAATATCCTGGAGAAGCACCAGCGTGCTGCGGCCCAACAGCTGTGTTCCGTGGTCAGCGGGATTCTATTTGGCCTAGGATTCCTGAAGTCAAACCAGAGGGATAGCGTCCACTGGCTCGTTCATACAAGGGATGGGCAGCGCGGCTGAAGCTAACGCAAAGTTCAGCTAGACTGAGAGACTTAGAAATGGAATCTTCCTTTCCCATCTCCCACAGATCATCTCTTGCTCACTTTCTTCCCACTCCCATGTCCCCCACGCCCCAGGAAGGCGCTCACGCTACCAGGGTACCCTAATGGAGACCTTCTACCACTATCAAACTAACGCAGTGATACTTAACTTAGACCTGAACACTATTTTTCTGCTCTCATGCAAGGAAAGTGTCCAGGCCACACTGGGCAAAACCGGCTATGGACAGCAACTTGCCTTTAATTCTACACCTGTAAAACTGAGTTTGAACAATGACTACATGAGTGGGAGAGATCCGGGATTCACTTCTGTTCACCTGGGGAAGACACTGGGGGCTTAGTCCAGGCGCAGTCCTAGCTGGGTGATGGTTTAGGGAACTGCTCTGATGAGTTCTGAAGGCAGTGCCATGTTCCTCTTGATAACGGACTCTGGCCTAGAGGCCCGAGGGCTCAGCTGCTTAACGTACAAAACTGGCAGGAATCCAGAGGCCTCCTCCAAGTGACCTGGAGAAAGTCAGTGATGAATGCCCCCAGCCCCCAACTGCCAACAGAGCCCAAGGCATATGCTCCCCCTGCTCATGGCCAGCAGAGCCCACAGCCCCACATCCGCCAGAGCCACAGAAGCACTTCCACCCCTGTAGCTGGCAGAGTCCAGGGTGCATGCCCCAAACCCCAGCAGAGCCCTGGGTGCATGCTCTACACTCCGGTCCAGCAGAACCCAGAACATGCCTCTCCTGCCCTGTTATCTGCCAGCAGAACCCAGAGAGTAGTTCTCATGCGCACCCGCAGAAAAGACATCTCACAGCACCTGCCAGAGACACGGGGAATGTAATTAGCTCTTTGCTAAATGTATTTGCATTTGTATTTTGCTAAATTCCTTATACAAACATCCCTTATACAAGGTCAGACTCAAAGCATCATCCTTTCCAACCTCCTGGCCATCAGATCCCCTGTCATACGAACAGAAATGTTATCAGTGCTCAGTACTGGCTCTTTAAAGGTCAATGCCCCAAAGGGGTTCTTGCATCATAAACCCATTTAGCCTTACACATTTGCCATAATTTGAGTAAAGAAAAAGGAAACTCAGCGCACTAATTAGAAAGCTGGGGCTGTTCTGTTTTCTTCAGTTCACCTTATCTTCTTTATTCAGCTCTTGAAGACTAAGCTATTAAAGGAAATTAAGTAATTCATCAAGCCCATTTCAATTACCTGCCGCAGATAACATCAGAGTACAATTAGCATCAACAAATGAACCAAGTGCGAACTGCCAGGCAGAAACAGAAGCTAATTTACAGTGCAGGGCTGCCTGCTAGAACTGCACTTCTGGGGGCTGCCAGCATTTCATCATCCCAACAGCCCTTCTCTGTCATTCCCGCCCCCACAGCCACACCTGGACTGCTGAAGGGAATTACAGCCAGGATACCGTCGCCTACGACAGGAAAGTCCACAATGTCGAAAGTCACAGCAAAAGCAGCAAGAACCATCTGTGCTCTCTGAATTCCCACCTTGGGACCAGGGAAAGGGAGAAGCAGTAGAGCGGCATTCCCTCTAAATCAGGGGTGGGCAAACTACGGCCCAGGGGCCACAAGCGGTCCTTCAGACATTTTAATCCAGCCCTCGAGCACCTGCCGGGGAATAGGGTCCGGGGCTTGCCCTGCTCTGGTGCTCCAGTCAGGGAGCGGGGGCTTGCATCACTCCGTGCATACTGTGGCTCTGCATGGCTCCTGGAAGCAGCGGCATGTCCCCCCTCCGACTCCTACATGTAGGGGCAGCCAAGGGGCTCCGCATTCTGCACCCACCCCAAGTGTCATCCCCGCAGCTTCCACTGGCCGGAAACCATGGCCAATGGGATCTGCAGGGACAGCACCTGTGGACGGGGCAGCATGCAGAGCTGCCTGGCCATGCCTCTGCATAGGAGCTGGAGAGGGGACATGCCCCTGCTTCTGGGAGCTGCTTGAGGTAAGTGCCGCCCGGAATCTGCCCCTGACCCTCTCCCGCGCCCCAACACCCTGCCCCAGCCCTGATCCCCCTCCTGCCCTCTGAACCCCTGGGTCCCAGCCCGGAGCACCCTGCTGCACCCCAAACTCTCATCTCCAGAGCCCTCACCCCCCCTTCCGCACCCCAACCCTGTGCCCCAGCCTGGAGCCCCTTCCCACACACTCAACTCCTCATTTCTGGACCCACCACAGAGCCAGCACCCGCAGCCAGAGCCCGCACCCCCTCCCGCACCCCAACCCCCAATTTCGTGAGCATTCATGCCCACTATACAGTTTCCATACCCATATGTGGCCCTCAGGCCAAAAAGTTTGCCCACCCCTGCTCTAAATCCTACTTCTAGTGGTAACTGTAGGACACTAACGTCTCCTCCCCACAGGAACAAACATCATCCAAAACTTGGGTTCTGCGCTTGCTTCGAAAATCAGCTCTGCCGGGATTTGGACAATGCACCCTTTGGGTTAGCGAGAAGGACGTGAGGAGTTGCATTTTGTAAGGTTAACGAGCAGAGCCAACCTTTGGTCCATGAAACGTCCCCACCCTCACACCTGAGTGCTTAGCTGGGCCCGATGTCCTGCATGGGTCCCAAACCTATGACAAGATGGCAGATCATGATGCCCTCACCCCCACTGGACATTATCGTGCTGCCGCACCTGCTTTGCCCCTAAAACCTTCTCTTGGCTCACCTTTGCAGCCCCCCAAACTCATCATCTTACCATTTCACTCCCTGCTCTGGAGTCACCTCATGCTTTTCACTCCACCACTTGGATATGTTAAAGGGCTGCCCCAGGAGCATATTGCTTTGGCACTTTGAACCTGGAAAGTGCCCACTTGCTGCTGGGATGAAGGCAGGGCTGCTGGAACAATTTGTACAGTGGGGGTGCTGAGAGCCATTGAACCAAACGGTAAACCCTGTATATGATGGAAACTTCTTCAAGCGAGGGGGTGCTGCAGTGCCCCGCTCCCCTACTTCCAGCACCTATGAATGAAGGGGACTGAGATGAGCAGCTGGCTTAGGGGAAGCAAGGGATTTGAGAAGGTGACACAGAGCGAAGTTCCCTGCAGTAGACCATGTGGTTAGGCATTGTTACACTATTCCCCACACAGCCTGGGGCACTTACCTAGATTGGAAGAGGCTCTGCCCTCAGCAGCTCGGTCCTGCAGGCTCTCAGCAATGCCCAGCTGTTCTTCATGGTACTGCTTGGCCCTCTCCAGATCTTGCATACATCTGGCAGCATGGCCCAGGCCAGCATAGGCCCGCATCTCAATGGCTTTCTCGGCCAGTTCCTGAGCCAGCTCCAGCACATAATTGTGGTAGGACATGGCCTTGTCAAAGTTCCTCCGGTAGTGGTAGGCGCTGCCCAGGTTGCTATAGGCTCGCGCCTCCTCCCGCTTGTTCCCCAGCTCCTTGGCAATCTTCAGGTGCTGCTCGTGGCACTGCACCGCATTCTCAAAGTCCCCCATAGCAATGTACACTGCCCCCATGTTACCCAGCTCGCGGGCCTCCGAGAGCTCGTCTTTGGATTGCTTTGCAAGGAGAACACACTGCTTGTGACTAGCCAGTGCATTGGGGTAATCACCAATGGCTGTGTACACATGGCCCAGGCTGCTCAGAGCTGAGGAAGCTGCCTGTAAGACAAGAGAGAGAGGGTGAGAGTGAGAGCCTGTGGAAACAGAGTCAAGTCAAAGGGACACACAACAGTCACCTGTTAGCCTCTAACAAACTCTTCCAGGGAGACTCCAGCTCTGCTTCCTGGAGGGTCCAGTGAAAACCTGTCTATCTGCACCTGCAACACGATACTCAGGAGAAAAATCCCCAGCTGCCGAACAGGGGAACGTGCTGTTTGTGGCTCTCCAGCAGCTACGACATTTCTCTGAGGGCAGCTTGTGGCAATGAGGGGCTGCAGGGAGAGCACCTGGAGGGCTGGCAGAGAGAACTGGACTGGGATTCTCTCATTGATGCACTATACCTTCCCATCCCCTGACAGACGTAGTGGGGAAACCCATGGCACTGCAAAGCCTGGGGACTGTGGGGTAATACAGAATGTGGAATCTGCAGGAACTTGGCAATATCAGGAGCCACAAGGTGTGAGCTGCCTCAGAGAGCTGGGTTCCTGCCCTGAAGGCAGCTGCATCTCAGCCCATCTCTCACTACTACACCTACAGTCATTTCAGTTATCACAGCAAAGTCCTGTCCACAGGGCTCTTGGGCAGACAGATATGTAATGGCATTTCTCTGCAGAATAATGACTAATGAATTGCTTGCTTCTGTGCCACTTCCTGCACAATGAGCTCCTTTCCAACAGCAGCAGAGGTCTCAGGCTCTGAATAAGGAGCCTAAGAGGATGATCTGTGGGAAATTGCAGCAGGATGCAGCTCAGACTGACCATGTTCACACTGCAGAGCTTCCCAATCCCTCTGCATACTGAGCCTGCAGAGATTCCTGCGCTAGATTCATGGCATCTGCTTTGTTAGATAGTCCTTAAAACATCTGCTGTGGGAATTCTGACCCATGCACAGGGAGCGATCAGACAGGGATAAGGAATCAGACAAGGATACCTGCACAGTTAAGCCAGCATGCTCAGCGTCACCAACCCAAATTATTCAGGTGGTTGTAGATTAAACCTGCCCCTTGAACTACACTGAGCAGCTGCTGCATCAGTGAAGGCCCGAAGGACGACAGCATTAGCCCACAAGATGGACTCACCCCAAGCAAGGTTAGGAGGAAAACCCTGCTTTTTACATGTCCAAGTAGTATCATGGTTCTGAGTGTGTGCTTGGGTCTGTCCCCAGCCACCCTGGAAACCTCTCCCACTCACCGCACCAGAAGAGGCCGTTAGAACTGCCATCCTCTCCCCATGGAAGCCATGCCTACCCCAGCAAATACAGGCCTTTGCAAAGGCAGTTCCCTCCCAGCCTGCCTGCCACTTGTCCTTGATATACTGAGATCTTCCCGATTGTTCTCTACAGCTGGGGCCCTACATCCAGCTTGGACACATCCAGCAGGCAAGAGGGTTCCATTTCAGTCCTGTCAGGCCATTAACCCCTTCCTGGGCACCCCATCACATGCACCCAGCTGTGAACAGGCAGCAGATGAGGGTTCCTCTCTAGCAGGAAAGCTGGTTCAAGTCCCCGCGTTGGGAGCTGCACTAGACTGTTACTACTAGCTACAGTCTCACAGCAGCAACTCGTCTTTCAGGGCTTTCAACAACCAAGACCAGAGGAGCCTTCCTAATGATTATTTTTATTAAAATTATATCACAGGAGGAAGAATAATGCAGTGTCAGGAAGATCTATGGGCCAGAGCAAAGGGCAGACAGTGCAGACGATAAATTACTTCCATGCTTAGCAACATTAATGGACTAATGTTTCCAAATCAAGGATTTGTAAACATGCTGTGCTGATGCAAATTAAATAGATTAAAAAGGAAACCAGTTTTTCTGATACAAGAATCTGAGGCAACAGGTTAGCTATTAAACACAATTTATAGGTCATAAGATATGAAAGTTGGCCAGAAAGCACTACCTCGGCCAGCTCCATAAATAGCAAAGCTGCATTTGCTTTCCCTGAGGGATCCTTGTAGGCAGCTTAATTATACCATAAAAACTGCCAGAATTTACAATGACTTCATTTTTTTTCACTTGATGCTATAGATGAATCTCATGCAGCACAATAGGCAGCAAATATCTGAGACCAGCAGAGTTGCAGCTGATGCTAAAAACATTGTGATTTCCCTGGCAAGGCTGATGCACACTCCTGGGATAGGAAGTCAGATGATGAAACCTTCCCCCTTTCCTCGGGGTCTCTAAAGTGCTCCCGTTAGAGTCCTGAGGATTCCCCTTCCACATCTCCTGAGTCTTAGCCTTGGGCCTGATCTGCTAGCCAAGGAGAACAGGATGGATGGGAATTCCTGCAGTCCAACACTAGGGGCACAGCTGAGACAGGCTTTGGTGTTTGGTACCAATGCTGCCATCCAGGGTTTAATGCTCTCGATTCATGCTGTAAGGGAGGGAAAGTTACGTTACTTTTGCTGCTGTAACTTGCCCCAGAATGGAAAATGTAGCAGCAAGCAGCAATTCCCCTAACCTGCTCTTACTCACACCTCTGATACTGTGGGGGTGAGGAGACTGAATACGCTGGCCTGGGCTGGAAGTTACACTTGGCTGTGGGACATGTTGCTCCAATCCACCCTCTACAGCTAGTGTGCACCAGAACGAGCCTAAAAGACAGGCTTTGGCAGGGGGGTTGGGGCCTGACTGTACTCCTTCAAAAGGAAGGGTTTACACTGTGTAGCAGGGAAGGCTGTTGAAAAAGGAAGAGACCATTTCTGTTGGGATCAAGAGTCTGGTGGGCTGCACCAATGCCCAGGCAGAACTGCTGGACAGACATGTTTTGAACAACAATAGGGTGGAAAAGGACGACTTCTCTTCAGACATGAAGGCACCTGTCTCACGTGCAGAGGGAGTCCTGACAAAAAGGCAGTTACAATATTTGCTCAGAAAAATATTTTCTATGGGGCACCCCACAGAACATTCCTGGACTGGCTCCTGGCCCCATCTCTAACTTCTCCCCATGCTGGAAAGTTTTAGGCCATTACCAAGAGTTTGTCATCCAGCTAGCTGAACATAAGATGAAAGGTCTCAGCAGAATATTAATGTATCTGGGAATGGACTTGGATTTGTTGGGAATGGAAGCCCCACAACTAAGTGAGAAGGTGCAGTACCTCATTACCCTGGACATGATGGTGGCCTCCCAGACACGCTTGCTGACAGGCTGGCGGAGCGCTGTATGCAGGGTTATCCACCCAAGCAGGGCCAGTTTGTTTCCATACATGTTGCAGCAGCAACAAGCAGAGTTGGGAGGAGGCCTCATTCCATTCATGTTAGTTTCACACCATCTTGAAAGAGATCTGGCTCTTTGGAAAGAGTTCTCAAGCAATTTAATGAAATAACTATTTGGCAAACTCTAACAAGGCACTGCAGTTATTTGAGGGTGGGTCTGACGGAGCCTGTTCTGAGGCTGCTATACAACTAGAGGCAGAAATCAGAATTTTTTTGCTTTGTGAAATTTCATTAAAGTGAAAATGGCTCAATGTTGTGTCTAAATTCCCAGCCCAACGGTAAAACGTATGCACTTAGAAACCATGTATAGGCTCTAAACACAACACTGTAAGGCCCTGCACAGGCTGTGACTCCATACAATACACCTGGGCTCCCACCAGCTCTGGTGACATGTGAAGTACCCATTACTGACCAGCAGGCACTGGTAGCCTGTTCTTGTCATCGTTAAAGCCCAGTGCAGTACAACCCCCTGCCCGACTAGCACTGCAGCCTCAATTAAGGCCGGGAGCAGGCAACTCTCTCACGGTGCCACTCGGGAAACCTGACCATAAGAACCAGCCTCGCAAGGCTTGTTGGGGACATTCGTTTGCACATTAGTCAGCGAGAAGAGCCATGGCCAGGTAGTATTGATCACAGCTGGGAACAGACTCAGCCTGTCCAAAGTGCAGTAGCTAGGGAGAAGAGGCATGACAGGGCTAGATGAATCTCAGCACTGCTGCACACCTCCAGAGACCTCTCACATTGCACACTGAGAAGCAGCATTTAGAAAGTCCCCAGATCATTACCTTAGAGAGCGATTTGGGCTATTGCAGCAATTCCTTCCCGGGGCTTGTAATCACTTAGTCCAACATCATCCCCAGGCACAGCAAGAAGAGCTAGCCTAAGATCTATGGTTTGGCCAAGGCCCTTGGGGCATGGCAGAAGGGGCCTGACTTGCCCCACTGAATGCCCAGGGTTTAACTCTTCAGATAATGGAGGGGAAGAGCAGAGGAGGAGAGTTGTGAGGTGGGGAGGGGAAAAAGGAGGGAGAAATGGATGGAGGACTGGGAAAGGAAAGGATGGATTATGATCCTGTAACTTCCACAGATGTCTTTATTGCTAACACAGGCGACTCTCTCACGCCCAGGGCAGAAGGGGGCCCCCCCACTCTCACTGCAGTGCTTGCACTGGGATATGCGGTTTATTGTGTTAAATGGAGCGATGTCTGATCCGTGTGCTTTGTGCAGTTTCAGAGGCAATTTTCGCCATCATTTTCATGGCTGCATGAGGAGAGCCCAGGGTGGTTTTGGCTTCTTCTGGGCTGGTTCCCTGCAGCATCTCTCCTGCAGTAAGAGAATTCTCAGTGCTCACAAAGTACTGATGGGGGTCATTAGTGGAAGATTGTGGAGCCTGACATAAAACTAGTATTTGGGAACAATTTGGTGATTAAATCTGCTGAGGGACACCAGGGACATGCTGCTGGGGGCTGGTAGTAGGACTGGGGAAGATATATTCGTTGGATACTTAATAAAATCCTCCACACAATAATGTCCTCTGGGAACTCTAGTGGCTCATGCACAGAACTAACAGAGGAAGGGAATTCCATCTGCATTTGAAGGAGCCTCACAACACCACAAAGGGTGCATCAAGGCTGACCCCAGAGGTGTCTGCCTGAAGTGGACTCCAGATGCATATTCAGGAGTGGCTTTGCTTTGCATCAGGGGGATGGGAGACTCTGGCCTGGTACCACTGGGGTTTTGCTTCAGGAGACATGAAGAAAATGAATGCTTTATAAAGCGGACAAAGACATATCTTACAGTGGAGGTTGCTTCCACCTGTAATCATGCAATTTATCCCTTTCAGAGAAAGCAGACACTCCTGCCACCAAGCTGAGGCTTTAGAAGTAAGTTCTAAAGAAGAAAATCATTTCTAATTGTTCTGTGTTTCCTGAGAACAGCCAGATCAGCTTTTCTAGCTGAGTAAGGTAAAGAGCCTGATGCTAAACAGATGTATAATAAAGAAGCACAGCTACAGGGGGACTTGATAACAGGGAAACACAGGGGCCTGAGCTGTTTCATCCAAGCCAGAAGCTGGCCATGTCACAGCTATATTGTTAGGAAGAAGTTATCTGAGTTACAGTTCAACACCTATAAGCATGAGAACATCATGCACATCACCCACAAACACTGCTGTGTCTGTAGTGATTGTTAGAAGACTCCTTCCAGCACCAGTGCATAAGCACTTGCCAAAGATGATGGTCTGGACAGCAGAAACACGGCTTCCAGCAGCGCAGACAGAAGAATTGGAAATAGATCAGGCATGCCTGGAAGCGAGTCCCCAAGGGGCAGCACTGAGTGGGAGCCCAGCCTTCCCCCCCCGGGGGGGCACTTGGCAGCAGCTGGGGCTCACCCCATCCCCAGACACCACTCTAGCAGGGAGCCAGTGGTCACAGTGATTGAATTCCCGTGCATGGCTCAAGCAGTGGATGATTGGGGGAGCTGTGTGGGAATGCAGGACTCAAAGAAAGCAAACCTCTCAGGACCCTGAGTTACAGAGTTACCAAGGCTCAACACCTCCCTTTGGATTTATAATATTTTAAATTGGTGGACTGCAGCTGTTTTCTTGGGCTGTAAAGTACACACACACACACACACACACACATCAGTGTGCAGCTGCCACTGGCCTACAGGGGCCTGGATCACCTTCCTTCTCTTACTTCCCATTGAGTTCTAATCCTAAACAGAACCAAATACTGGGAGCCCTAACAATTTTGTCATCTCCCCTTCATATCTGCCCTGACCAGGGTGGTGTTGGTTCCCAGTCAGGGTGGTGGGGAAAGGGGTTATAGCTCACTTGCAAAGCCAAGAAGGTGGGAGGGGCCAGCCGAGGGGAAGAGAGTAAAATGAAATTCACCTAACACAGGTGTGAAGTAGGCATCTGAGATGAGCCTTTCCTAGACCCTGGCGAAACAACAAACCAGGACTCTCAGTTACACCTGCAAAGTCATGGTGCTGTCCACTTACCCGTCAGAACTTCCTCACCCGCCACTGTGGGCTGGTATGTAGGGAGGGGGTTGGGATGGGGCCAGGGCCAGAGACCTCTGCTACAAACTTCCTGGGCAGTCGCTCTGTGCCTTGCTTCCTCATCTGTGAAATGGGGACAGCACTTCCCTACCTCACAGGGATGCTGTGAAGATAATACATTAAAGACTGCAAGTAAGATAGGGCTTGTCTACCCAGGAAAGTTTTACCATTTATACCGATAATATATCAATATAGTTAAACTGGTACGACACTCCCTGTGGACACACTAATTTCAGAATAAGAATGGCTTTTTTTTGGTTAAGCTTAATCCCCTTCCAAAGCAGTCTAAGGGTAGGTCTACACTACCCGCCGGGTTGGCAGGTAGCCATTGATATATCAGGGGTTGATTTATTGCATCGAGTCTAGATGTGATAAATCGATCCCCGAGCGCTCTCCCGTTGACTCCGGAACTCCAGCACCGCGAGAGGCGCAAGCGGAGTCGGCAGGGGAGCGGCAGCAGTCGACTCACCGCCGTGAAGATGCCACGGTAAGTCGATCTAGGTACGTCGACTTCAGCTACGCTATTCTTGTAGCTGAAGTTGCGTACCTTACATCGACTCCCCCCCAGTGTAGACCAGGGCTAAGGGCTTGTCTACACTGGCACTTTAGCTGAGCGAGAAAGTTGCATTGCTGTACTCTCCTCATGGAGGTGGTTTTTTTTTTACAGTGCTGGGAGATCTCTCTCCTAGCGCTGGTGCCACAACTACACAGCCACAACAGTGCTTTAACGCTGCTAGTGAAGACATACCCTGAGTGTCTACACAGGGAGTTATACCAGTGTAGCTTCATCAGTTTAAATTCACACCTTAGCTTATACTGGCATACTTTTCCTCTGTAGACAAGCCCCCAGACAATATAGAATGGGGGCCATGAAGAGATATTTGTAAGGTGAATAACTCTCTACCCCCGTACCAAGCAAACCAAGTAGAGGAGGGGTGGGGGAAGGGGACCAGAGATAAATGAAAAGCAGTTTGAAATGGAGGAGGAGAGACAGATAAATGGTGGGGGAAGCTGGGACAGAGAAAACATGGCCATTAAAAACATGACAGAAGAGAAAGGCCAAACCAGAAAAGTAAAACCTCTTGGAGAGAAAGGATTGTAAATAACAAAATTAAAATTCTGAATTTATCCACAACACCCAAGAGTGTTCATCCAATCAGGGTGCAGAAGTAACACCCTAAAATGTGTATGTCTGATCAAATGTAAGCAACTGCTCATGAATGACTCTTGGGACATTTCTCAGCCTGGGAGACTCTGAAGATGTGCCAGACTCATTGTGCAAGTTAACGCTGCTGGTCTCCACATTAGCTCTCATCTGTCAAGAGAGCATCAGCTCTTGTTTTGCACTTGTTCTTTGGGGAAGTCTCTGCCCTACTCGATACACATCCTGCCATCTTTGTGCACCCCTTCCTCCAGTCTGTGGGTCTGATTTCGAGAAGGAGGCTAGCATTCATGCCATACTCCTTCCCACGCTCAAGAGCCTTCACGCCTTATTTCACCTCACCTGAACACCCCCCCACACTCCATTTTTGTAACCCTAATTCTTTTCCCTTGTGTTTCCTCCATCACAAAGGCAGCCTTAGGCTCCTAAGACTGCAGCAGGAGACAGGCAATGATGTGGTGAAGGTTTTATGTTCCGTGTGGAACAGAGAGGTACGGGGGGAGGGGGAGGAAGAGAGAGAGTGAGAAATAATATCTTGCAATATAATTTTACCCCAATGCTAGTCTGTTGGGCAGTCTGATGAGGAGTTGCAAGGCTGCAAACTGTGCGCTGCTGTGAAAATGTGCCCCTCCTGCTAATGAAATGGGTCTTGGAATCTTATCAAGGACAGAACATTGCCTGGGACTCTAGTTGATTGTAAAAAGAAAGGGAGTACTTGTGGCACATTAGAGACTAACCAATTTATTTGAGCATAAGCTTTCGTGAGCTACAGCTCACTTCATCGGATGCATACTGTGGAAAGTACAGAAGATCTTTTTATACACACAAACCATGAAAAAATGGGTGTTTATCACTACAAAAGGTTTTCTCTCCCCCCACCCCACTCTCCTGCTGGTAATAGCTTATCTAAAATGATCACTCTTCTTACAATGTGTATGATAATCAAGGTGGGCCATTTCCAGCAGAAATCCAGGGTTTAACAAGAACGTCTGGGGGGTGGTGGGGTAGGAAAAAACAAGAGGAAATAGGTTACCTTGCATAATGACTTAGCCACTCCCAGTCTCTATTCAAGCCTAAGTTAACTGTATCCAATTTGCAAATGAATTCCAATTCAACAGTCTCTCGCTGGAGTCTGGTTTTGAAGTTTTTCTGCTGTAATATTGCAACTTTCATGTCTGTAATCGAGTGACCAGAGAGATTGACGTGTTCTCCGACTGGTTTATGAATGTTATAATTCTTGACATCTGATTTGTGTCCATTTATTCTTTTACATAGAGACTGTCCAGTTTGACCAATGTACATGGCAGAGGGACATTGCTGGCACATGATGGCATATATTACATTGGTGGATGTGCAGGTGAACGAGCCTCTGATAGTGTGGCTGATGTTATTAGGCCCTGTGATGGTGTCCCCTGAATAGATATGTGGGCACAGTTGGCAACGGGCTTTGTTGCAAGGATAGGTTCCTGGGTTAGTGGTTCTGTTGTGTGGTATGTGGTTGCTGGTGAGTATTTGCTTCAGGTTGGGGGGCTGTCTGTAAGCGAGGACTGGCCTGTCTCCCAAGATTTGTGAGAGTGTTGGGTCATCCTTCAGGATAGGTTGTAGATCCTTAATAATGCGTTGGAGGGGTTTTAGTTGGGGGCTGAAGGTGACAGCTAGTGGCGTTCTGTTATTTTCTTTGTTAGGCCTGTCCTGTAGTAGGTAACTTCTGGGAACTCTTCTGGCTCTGTCAATCTGTTTCTTCACTTCTGCAGGTGGGTATTGTAGTTGTAAGAATGCTTGATAGAGATCTTGTAGGCGTTTGTCTCTGTCTGAGGGGTTGGAGCAAATGCGGCTGTATCGCAGAGCTTGGCTGTAGACGATGGATCGTGTGGTGTGGTCAGGGTGAAAGCTGGAGGCATGTAGGTAGGCATAGCGGTCAGTAGGTTTCCGGTATAGGGTGGTGTTTATGTGACCATCGTTTATTAGCACTGTAGTGTCCAAGAAGTGGATCTCTTGTGTGGACTGGACCAGGCTGAGTTTGATGATGGGATGGAAATTGTTGAAACCATGGTGGAATTCCTCAAGGGCTTCTTTTCCATGGGTCCAGATGATGAAGATGTCATCAATATAGCGCAAGTAGAGTAGGGGCATTAGGGGATGAGAGCTGAGGAAGCGTTGTTTTAAGTCAGCCATAAAAATGTTTGCATACTGTGGGGCCATGCGGGTACCCATAGCAGTGCCGCTGATCTGAAGGTATACATTGTCCCCAAATGTAAAATAGTTATGGGTAAGGACAAAGTCACAAAGTTCAGCCACCAGGTTAGCCGTGACATTATTGGGGATAGTGTTCTTGACGGCTTGTAGTCCATCTTTGTGTGGAATGTTGGTGTAGAGGGCTTCTACATCCATAGTGGCCAGGATGGTGTTATCAGGAAGATCACCGATGGATTGTAGTTTCCTCAGGAAGTCAGTGGTGTCTCAAAGGTAGCTGGGAGTGCAAGTTGATTGTAGAGTTTGCTAGTTTGTATTCTTACAGCAGCTCCCAGGAGCAAACATTGAGGGATTATTGTTTTAACTCAATTTTGGGTCATTAAACTGAGGCAATGGGTGGGGTAGCCACCAGCATGTGATAAGATCAAGTAACTGCCCAATGAGCTCTAGCTGCCTAGCAAGGATATCTGGTAATGGGGAAAGCAGAGTTTAGTTGCCAACAAGACAAGTGAAAAAGTGCCACTAGAAAGTGCCCCAAAATGTCCCCTCTTTAGCATTTCCAGTTAAGCCCTGCCAGAGAGCAGCAAGAGGGAACTGGGACAGTGGCTGCAGAGGAATTCAGTGCTACTTTGTCCCTGCTGAGCCACACTTGCAGGCTGTGGTCACTACAACCTTGACATGATCAACTCAGAGCTTTAGGTAGAGAGACATGGAAGGCTACCAAAGGTGACTGGTATTTAATGCTCACATCCACCCCAAAGCTGCTTCCCGGGGCACAGAAGAGCAGCTCTCCACACCTGTCTGGAGACAGTGTGGCATTCTCGGTGTGTCCATTACCAAACGGAAAAGTCAAATAATGAAGATGCTTAGCAGATACTCAGATCGCTGGTGCTGGCCAGGGACTAAGCCATGGGGATTAGCTAATGATGGATGCTTCCTCAGTTTGCTCTACAGGTCCGGGTGGTAGTAAGAAGGGATGAGTGCTTTCAGGATCTACATGCTCATTCAGAGAGGATTAGCTGTCAGTTCTGCCAAGAGGAGAGGACTCCCAGCAGCTGTCAGCAGCACTTTATTACACACATTTTCCTTCAGTTCTGTTAAACCCACTGATCATTTACTCAGAAATTACCAGCATTTCAGAACCAATCTCAAAGACCTGAATGTGCTCTAGGTACAAATGTGAATTTAACAGACAATACACAAAAAGTGTCACCATCTCCAAAACTGCCCCGAAAGCCAGGCTGAAGTGCTGGTGCTAGACTTTGCGAGTTGTGTCTCATCTGAAGAAGAGAAAAGAAGCAGCAGGCATGACTCTCCCTCCAGACATTATTTGTATGCAGAAAGGAGGAGCAGCTCTGCTTTAAGGTGATTCTATCTTGTGAAAATACACTGGAATCAATAACCCTGTCAAACCTAATTTATTTCTCTGTAGTAGGGCTTGGCCTTTTATTTCTATAGCATTCCCTAGTTTCAATGATTCTCCTTCTAAGAATCTGTATTTCATCCTTTCAAAACGGCAGGTTGTGCATTGCAGTAAATTGAACATCACTGAGGAGTAGCTGTGCCACTGAACCTAGACTTCCCAGTCTGTGATAGCATTATGCTTCCTGCAGCAGCAAGAAGGGAGCCTTCCTTAGCATCCCAAAGGCATGTTCTATCACAGGCAGTGCGAACTGCAGTCTGGCACCCAGTGTCACTTAGTGAAAGCACCAACAGAGCAGAAAAATGATGCATGTTTGGAGAGTTTGCATCTGTTCAGTGACAAGTGACCTGCCTAGCCAAACCTGCCCGCATGTAACATCTGTGTACTAGATGGGAGATAAGCATGTTTTGTATTTCTATAGCATCTTCATCTGTTATGGGACAAATCCCACACAGGTCATGCCAGGTTCAGTGCCTCTCCCCTACTCCCAGGGTGAGTCATTCCACTGCTACTGCAGCCTTCTGAAGCTCCAGTATCTCCAGCTGCTCTGAATGCACTGGCCCGAGCCCCGCTCCTCTCCCTGTGTGGAAGCATATGGAGAGCTCTTTGGGACCCAACTTTGCAGGCTTTTCATTCGGGCACAGCACCTCCACTACCATGGAAAAAGGGAAGGGGAAGGACTTACCCCTGTATCCATACAGCAGCACTGAATTGCAGCTCCCTCTGGGGTGGAGGGTGGCAGCCAAGCAGGTTCATAACATATAGCACAATGGCAAGGGGAGGGGAAATTCTGGCTGAGGACACTTGTGTCAACTGTGATGAAAAGGCCCTGGGATGTTTCTGTGCAAGCAGACTGAATGTGCTAGTCTCTAAGGTGCCACAAGCACTCCTCTTTCTTTTTGCTGATACAGACTAACACGGCTACCCCTCTGAAACCTGTCTCTCGATACAGGTACTTACATGGCCCCATCACCTCTGGGTACAATGCCTTTATCCTGATAGCATGCCTGTGAGCCATGACCCTGTGTTACTGGTGGGGAACTGAGGCACAGAGAGACTTAGTGACTCGGCCAAGGTCACTCCGGAAGTCTGTGACAGAGCAGGGAACTGAACCCACATCTATTTTCCTGGGTTACAACAGCACAGAAACAGTTCAGGAAACATCAACATTAAAAGCAAACACAGAACCACCCAGCGTTGTGGAACAGCTGAGCTAGTCTGTGGTAATGATTGCTGATTAAAACAGAGCAGCCCACTCCCAGGAATTGATGACACACTAGAACAATGTACAAACACAGCAGGGAGAGACAACTCCAATTCCCAGTTGATAAATGGATTAAATTCCACAGCCTTGCATGAGTAAAGGACTCTATCCTCATCAGAGGGATGCTACAAGGTGTGTTGACAATACATTTCTAGCCCTCTCTTTGTTTAATTCTACAAAGGAATGACTATGCTTTAAAGCAGCGGTTCTCAAACTGGGGTCCACGAACCCAAGGGGGTCCGCGAGTCATGTGCAGGGCTGCCAGCCCCGCTCATCAACTCTTCCCCCTCCCTCCCAGTGGGGACAGAGTGCACTTTGGGGAGCGGACTGAAAGAGGTGGGGAAGAGGAGAGGCCGTGATGGAGCGGGGGCGGGAAGACATGGGGTGGGGGTAGGGCTTTAGGAGAGGGGGTAGAGTCGGGGTAGGGCAGGGCCTGGGGCTGAGTGGGGATTGAGCACCCCCGGGGAAAATTAGAAGTTGGCTTGGGGGTCTGCAAAAAATTTTAAATCAAAGTTTGAGAACCTCTGCTTTAAAGCACTAGTCATCTTTCCTCTTCCATGGCATCAGCTGCTAAGGACAAGTGTGAGTGCTAGGTGCGAGTCCAGGCAAAGCTCAGCACCCAGTGTCTAGACTGCAGAGCAGGGTAATTCAGTTTGTCTTTTCCTGACACTAGGCTGCACAGAAAACTCTGGCTGTCAGCTGTTCATTTGCGGCTCAAGATAATACTGCCCTAGAAGGAGACACTCTCTAATCAGTCGTCTCCATCTCAGTTATTTTGGAGCTGGGGGTTTAGTTTTGCCTGGAGTTGTAAAAACCAGCCTCAGTCACTGTATCAGCAGAAGACTGGGAAGCTTCATAGCCAAAAGTTAGTGATGTGGGAGTGGGGGGGGGGTGTCAGGCAGCGGTGGGTGAGGGAAAGGAGCAGCTGCCCAGCTCACCAGCACCATGACCAGGATAATGTAGCTTGTTCAGCAGCAGTTCAGGAAAGTTTGCTCAAAACCAAGTGGGTGCTTGTGGTTCATGGAGACCAATAAGCTTCATTCACTGTGCAGATAAAGGCAGCACCACACAGGCAGAGGGGGGCTGGCCTCCTCGGGTAGGGCATGCTGCTCCTTCGGGGGTCACTGCGAAGGAAGGAGACCAGCTTGGCTTAACAGTTTTCAGAGTAACAGCCGTGTTAGTCTGTCTTTGCAAAAACAAAAGGAGTACTTGTGGCACCTTAGAGACTAACCAATTTATTTGAGCATGAGCTTTCGTGAGCTACAGCTCACTTCATCGGATGCATACCGTGGAAACTGCAGTAGACATTATATACACACAGAGACCATGAAACAATACCCCCTCCCACCCCACTGTCCTGCTGGTAATAGCTTATCTAAAGCCAGCAGGAGAGTGAGTTTATGTGTGTGTTGGGGGGGGGGGTGGCGGGGGGGGGAGAAAGCCTGGATCTGTGCTGGAAATGACCCACCTTGATTACCATGCACATTGTAGGGAGAGTGGTCACTTTGGATAAGCTATTACCAGCAGGAGAGTGAGTTTGTGTGTGTGGTTTTTGGAGGGGGGTGAGAGAACCTGGATTTGTGCAGGAAATGGCCCACCTTGATTATCATACACATTGCGAAGAGAGTGGTCACTTTGGACGGGCTATTACCAGCAGGAGAGTGAGTTTGTGTGTGTGGGGGGGGGGGGGGGCGGAGGGTGAGAAAACCTGGATTTGTGCTGGAAATGGCCCAACTTAATGATCACTTTAGATAAGCTATTACCAGCAGGAGAGTTTGTGTGTGTATGGGGGTGGGGGGGTGAGAAAACCTGGATTTGTGCTGGAAATGGCCCACCTTGATTATCATGCACATTGTAGGGAGAGTGGTCACTTTTGATAAGCTATTACCAGCAGGAGAGTGAGTTTGTGTGTGTGGTTTTTCGGAGGGGGGTGAGGGAGTGAAAGAACCTGGATTTGTGCTGGAAAGGACCCACCTTGATTATCATACACATTGTGAAGAGAGTGGTCACTTTGGATGGGCTATTACCAGCAGGAGAGTGAGTTTGTGTGTGTGTGGGGGGGTGGACGGTGAGAAAACCTGGATTTGTGCTGGAAATGGCCCAACTTGATGATCACTTTAGATAAGCTATTACCAGCAGGACAGTGGGGTGGGAGGGGGTATTGTTTCATGGTCTCTGTGTGTATATAATGTCTACTGCAGTTTCCACGGTATGCATCCGATGAAGTGAGCTGTAGCTCACGAAAGCTCATGCTCAAATAAATTGGTTAGTCTCTAGGGTGCCACAAGTACTCCTTTTCTTTTGGCTTAACAGTGAAATCCTTGCTGATCTTAAATACAAAAAAGAAGCTTACAAGAAGTGGAAGATTGGACAAATGACCAGGGATGAGTACAAAGATATTGCTCGGGCTTGCAGGAGTGAAATCAGGAAGGCCAAATCACACCTGGAGTTGCAGCTAGCAAGAGATTTTAAGAGTAACAAGAAGGGTTTCTTCAGGTATGTTAGCAACAAGAAGAAAGTCAAGGAAAGTGTGGGCCCCTTACTGAATGAGGGAGGCAACCTAGTGACAGAGGATGTGGAAAAAGCTAATGTACTCAATGCTTTTTTTGCCTCTGTCTTCACGAACAAGGTCAGCTTCCACACTACTGCACTGGGCAGCACAGCATGGGGAGGAGGTGACCAGCCCTCTGTGGAGAAAGAAGTGGTTCGGGACTATTTAGAAAAGCTCGACAAGCACAAGTCCATGGGGCCAGATGCGTTGCATCCAAGAATGCTAAAGGAATTGGCGGCTGTGATTGCAGAGCCATTGGCCATTATCTCCTGGGAACTACAGGCCAGTCAGCCTCACCTCAGTCCCTGGAAAAATCATGGAGCAGGTCCTCAAGGAATCAATTCTGAAGCACTTAGAGGAGAGGAAAGTGATCAGGAACAATCAGCATGGATTCACCAAGGGCAAGTCATGCCTGACTAATCTAATTGCCTTCTATGACGAGATAACTGGCTCTTTGGATGAAGGGAAAGACATGTTGTTCCTCGACTTTAGCAAAGCTTTTGACACGGTCTCCCACAGTATTCTTGCCAGCAAGTTAAAGAAGTATGGGCTGGATGAATGGACTATAAGGTGGATAGAAAGCTGGCTAGATTGTCAGGCTCAATGGGTAGTGATCAATGGCTCCATGTCTAGTTGGCAGCCGGTATCAAGTGGAGTGCCCCAGGGGTCGGTCCTGGGGCTGGTTTTGTTCAATATCTTCATAAATGATCTGGAGGATGGTGTGGATTGCACTCTCAGCAAGTTTGCAGATGACATTAAACTGGGAGGAGTGGTAGATACGCTGGAGGGCAGGGATAGGATACAGAGGGACCTAGACAAATTGGAGGATTGGGCCAAAAGAAATCTGATGAGGTTCAACAAGGACAAGCGCAGAGTCCTGCACTTAGAACGGAAGAATCCCATGCACTGCTACAGACTAGGGACCAAATGGCTAAGCAGCAGTTCTGCGGAAAAGGACCTAGGGGTGACAGTGGACGAGAAGCTGGATATGAGTCAACAGTGTGCCCTTGTTGCCAAGAAGGCCAATGGCATTTTGGGATGTATAAGTAGGGGCATTGCAAGCAGATCGAGGGACGTGATCGTTCCCCTCTATTCGACATTGGTGAGGCCCCATCTGGAGTACTGTGTCCAGTTTTGGGCCCCACACTATAAGAAGGATGTGGAAAAATTGGAAAGAGTCCAGTGGAGGGCAACAAAAATGATTAGGGGACTGGAACACATGACTTATGAGGAGAGGCTGAGGGAACTGGGGATGTTTAGCCTGCAGAAGAGAAGAATGAGGGGGGATTTGATAGTTGCTTTCAACTACCTGAAAGGGGGTTCCAAAGAGGATGGCTCTAGACTGTTCTCAGTGGTAGCAGATGACAGAACAAGGAGTTTTGGTCTCAAGTTGCAGTGGGGGAGATTTAGGTTGGATATTAGGAAAAACTTTTTCACTCGGAGGGTGGTGAAACACTGGAATGTGTTACCTAGGGAGGCGGTAGAATCTCCTTCCCTAGAAGTTTTTAAGGTCAGGCTTGACAAAGCCCTGGCTGGGATGATTTAGTTGGGGATCGGTCCTGCTTTGAGCAGGGGGTTGAACTAGATGACCTCCTGAGGTCCCTTCCAACCCTGATATTCTATGATTCTATGAAGAGAACCAGCACCAGAATCATCCAATCAAGAAGCAGGGAAAATAGATCCTAATGCAAAATCCAGGCATCACCCTTAGACTCAAACACCTTCATCCAAAAGAGCCCAAATTTAGTGACTTTCAGGGCGTGCTGCAAAAGACATCTGATTTGAGCAGGTTTTTGGAGAAGGCTGAGGGTTTGCTTCTGAGTGGTCTGGGATCAGGGCTTCTCCTCTCCCTCCATCATCTAACTTTTTAGGGAGAGGGAGGGCCACAGGCAGAGAGACCAGATTTCTAACTATTGTAGGTCACTGCTTTCATGTATTTCCCATCTATTTATGAAGGGCCTGATGGGTGGCTTGCTGGTTAAGAGGCCATCTTGTTTTAAAATACTCTTGAGGGTGGTGGTTTTAGAAATGGTGAAATTGAAAGAGGATTCATACTGGGGACAGAGCCAGGCCCAGGGAGGGCAGATCAGAGGTTGCACAGGCCAGGCTGTCTCAGACCCAAGCACAAACATTAAAAGTGGAATCTTTCACATCCCTAGGAGCTTTCCATTCCCTGAAACATACATTTCGTACATGGGCCAACAAATCGCCCATTCTCATGCCAGTCTGCTGGCCCAGCAAGTGCTGGCTCCCCTGCTTTTGCATTGCTGGTTCTGCAGATTGCTATGCTAGGTTGCCTTTCAGCCCCTATACTCTTGGTGCAACCCTGACCTCAAGTACAAACTGGAGAGAAGTGCTCGATTTTGTAGATATTCTGAGAGCTAAATAAAACTTGGTAACGCTGCATGTTTGCTGGCTAAGTCATGTATTATTGGAGCACAGCTGGGGACTTTTTAAAGCAATCCCAAAGGGTTCTTACCATTCCATTACAATTCACAATTCCTGACAATACCAAATCCTCCCCCAGCCCACTGCATTGGGTCTCCAGTGAATTTCTCAGTGCCCTTCCCTGGGTTTGAGTTCCCACCACTCCACTTAATTTCCCCCTTTCACTCCCCTCCTAGCCCCCACACGCTGTGTATGAATCTGCATCATTTCATTCAAGCTGGTTTTCCTTTAGAAAGAACTGAATGATGGAAAGTGAAATGCAATTAATTGAAACTTAGTTTATACAAATCTAATTACACAATGCCGCAGCACTACGGACTGTATTTCTCCTTTGGTATACAATGACACTTGCTACCACCTCTTTGCCCATGAATATTGTACCCACAACTGTGTTCTCATTCTTTCAGTAAGGGAGGTTCCCCTTCAGTGAGAGATTTAACAAAATATTAGTGCCCTAACAGAGCCACGAACTGAACTCACCAGAACTCACGGAGCACACACCTTCCTGGCAGCTGCTACCCACGTTTCCCAGAACTGCTAAACCAAGGATCCCAGCTCTGACTTGGAAGGGTCTTTCAATTCTTCAGAAAGGTGAAGAGAATTCAGCTGACGGATGAGTTGAGACCTAGCCAACTAGCCAACTGAGACCAACAACTATGACAAGGAGTTTAAATCAGCTAGAAAAGGCTAACAGTGTATTTCCTAATGAATATTTCTGATCTAAAATCTACTCCTAAAATTAATGGTTAGTTTCTTGCCCCTGTTCCTAATCACAACCCCCTTGAATATCAGCTGTTCGAAGTGTCTAAGGGAACAATAAGAACTACACAAAATTAAGCTAGTAACCATGTGAACCTCATAGAAGAGCCAACCCCCTGCGCAGGAGCCAGCCTGAAATTTCAGTGATGTGAGTGGTGCTGCAATTGATAGTCAGGAGCGTTCTGCCTTTTAGACTTAGGCCCTGTCTACACTATGTTTTGTTACCAAAAACTGCCTTTTGTTGACTAAACAGTGAATGCGTACATACTACAATACAACTTTTGTCAGGAAAAACTCCCGGTTTTGGCGACTAAATACATCCACCTCAACAAGAGACTTATGTCTTTTTCCTCATCATTTTTCTCAACAAAGTGCCAGTGTAGACACCACACTTGATTTCATTGCTTTAACTGGCCTCCAGGAGGTGCCCCACAATGGCCATCCTGACCGCTCTGGCCAGCAGTTTGAACTCCACCTCCCTGCAGCCAGGTAAGCGACCATCCGCCCCTCCACCTTAGAAGCCCAAGGAATTTTTGAAATGCCATTTCCTGCTGGCTCGGCGTGGAAAGGTCTCCTTGCAACTTCCCAGGTGACCATGGCGGGTTATAGCACCAAAGGCTCTCCCATTTGGACCACTGCAGAGCTGCTGGATCTGCTCAGTATATGGAGAGAGTAGGCTGTGCAATCCCAGCTGTGCTTGAGCCGTAGGAATTTTGATACCGATGGGCACATTTCTCGAGGCTTGTGCGAAAAGGGCTGTGATCAGGACACGCTGCAGTGCAGAGCAAAGATAAAGAAGCTGAGGCAGGCGTACTATAAGGTGAGGGCGGCAAACCGTCACTCCGGTCCTGCACCTAAGACCTGCCGGTTCTACAAGGAGCTGTATGCTATCTTTGGTGGCGACCCCACCTCCACTGCCAAGCGCCCCGTGGATACTTGAGAGGGAATGGAGACAGCGGAAAGAGGACCTAACCCAGAGGATGAAGTTATTGATGAAGAGGTGGAGTTAGACGAGAATGTGCAGCTCCCGGCGCAGTCGCCTTGTGGGGCAGGCAGCCAGGAACTGTTCTCCACTCTAGAGGTGTCTAGCCAGTCTCAGCAGTTGCTCTCCGGGGAGCAAAAAGCAGGAGATGAGACACCTTGTAAGTGGCTGTGGCCTGTGTAGTGCGGAAGTGGGTTCAGGGTATAGAAATGTGGGAGGCTGGCTGTGTTTCTGTGAGGTGGACGTTTCCCTGTGTAGCTAATCGGTACAGCGGAACAGGGTGTTGATACATGCCGAGACCTCACGGGAATCCTCCAGAGAGGTCTCCAGGAAAGGTTCCCGGAGGTACTCGGCCATCCTCTGCTGAAGGTTCCATGGCAGAGCAGCTTTGTTCCTTCCCCCATTGTAGGAAACTTTCCCGCACCGTTCGGCAATCACTTGTGTAGGGACCAAAGCGGCACATAGGTGAGCAGCACAGGGAGCAGGGCAGAAACCACAAGCATGTAGTAGATATACCCTCATTTCCCTGCTTACCTTTAGCAGTGAGATGTCTGATAGAATGACCCCTGCCTGTGGAAAAGTGTGGCAGAATTTTAGAATTTTTTCCATAGAATGCTGCACCACGACCCTTGCAAAGTGTGTGTGCTCCTTTCCCTGAGTGGAGTGGAGCGAGGGCCCCCTCCTGCAAATACTCATGATGCTTTGGCTGTTCACAGAGATGTGTGCCTGGCTAGGGCCAGTGATAAAATGATTGAAATGTTGCAAAAATTATATTTAACTGAAATGTTTCAATGCTGTGCATGAATTTAAGAATCCCGCTTCTGTGCATTGTCCCCTGTGCTTCACCAGATGTAGCCTTCAGAAATGCACCCCGACCGACCGTCTCTGCCAGATAAGAAAGCGTCCAAGATGCAGCAAAGACAACATGTTCCGGGAGGTACTACAGTGCTCCAATGCAGAAAAAAGGGAATGCAAGGAGTGCTGGGAAGCCGAATGGCAGGACAGAAAAGAGAATCATGCATTTGTTAAGGACGCAACTGAGCAGATGATTAAAGTAATGGAGGAGCAAACGCAGATGCCGAAGTCCTTAATAGTGCTGCAGACTAAGCAGATCCACGCCAACCTTCCCCTGCAGCACATTCAGAACTCTTTTCCATGCCTGCCCCCGCAACTCTGTCCACACATTCCTGTCCACTTTCCGAGACTTCTCTTTTCCTTTCACTCCATGTCCTCGGACAACTTTCACAATGATAGCTGGACCTACAGACAGCTGTGAAAGTTCTGCCCTTCACTGGTTCCTTCTTTCCCAGCAGGCATCTGTGTGCTTGTGTGTGCTGTTTCTTGTGTAATAAAAGCAAAGTTTTATAATGGTAAATCATCTTTATTTTTTTTCTATGAGGTGAGATTGCAGCTACTGCCAACACATGCACAGGCATTTTAATCACTTTATCACTGGAATATAAGGCCCCAAATGTCACCACTGCCTCCTAGGAAAACTACAGGGGATGTAGCTCAGTGGTAGAATGCATGCTTTGCATGTATGAGGCCCCGGGTTCAATCCCCGGCATCTCCAGCGTTTTGTGGATAAATTGGAGAGAGTCCAGCGAAGGGCAACAAAAATGATTAGGGGACTGGAACACATGACTTATGAGGAGAGGCTGAGGGAGCTGGGATTGTTTAGCCTGCAGAAGAGAAGAATGAGGGGGGATTTGATAGCTGCTTTCAACTACCTGAAAGGGGGTTCCAAAGAGGATGGCTCTAGACTGTTCTCAATGGTAGCAGATGACAGAACGAGGAGTAATGGTCTCAAGTTGCAGTGGGGGAGGTTTAGATTGGATATTAGGAAAAACTAAGAGGGTGGTGAAACACTGGAATGCGTTACCTAGGGAGGTGGTAGAATCTCCTTCCTTAGAGGTTTTTAAGGTCAGGCTTGACAAAGCCCTGGCTGGGATGATTTAACTGGGAATTGGTCCTGCTTTGAGCAGGGGGTTGGACTAGATGACCTTCTGGGGTCCCTTCCAACCCTGATATTCTATGATTCTATGATACATGTCACGTAACACTGAAGCAACTCAGACACAGATACATGTTACTGATGGTCATTGTCAAAGTGCGGCCTCAAAGCCTTTCTGATTCAAATAGCTCCTCTCTGGGCTCCTCTGACAGCCCTGGTATCTGGCTGCTCAAAATCAAGCGGTCTGCCTCAGCACTCCACCCCTGAGCAAACCTTTCACCCTTGGCTTCACAGAGTTTATGCAACGTACAGAACATGGCTATGACCATGGGAATATTATCCTCATTAAGGTCTAACTTGTCATAAAGGCATCGCTAGTGTGCCTTTAATCTGCCAAAGGCGCATTCAACTGTCATCTGGAACCTATTCGGCCTGTTGTTGAACTGCTCCTTACTGCTGTCCAAGTGTCCCATGTAAGGTTTCATGAGCCAGCAATGTAAGGGGTATGCTGGGTCTCCCAGGATCACTATGGGCATTTCAACATCCCCCACTGTATTCTTCTGGTTTGGAAAGGAAGTCCCCGTTTGCAGCTTTCTGCCAAGGCCCGTGTTCCTGAAAATGCATGCATCATGCACCTTCCCAGACCACTCCACATTGATATCAGTGAAATGCCCACGGTGATCCACAAGCGCCTGCAACACCATGGAGAAATACCCCTTCCTATTGATGTACTCTGTTGCAAGGTGGTCTGGTGCCAAAATTGGAATGTGCATGCCATCTACCACCCTATCACAGTTAGGGAAACCCATTTCTGCAAAGTTGTCCACTATTTCACGCACATTTCCCAGAGTCACGGTCCTTCGTAGTAGGATGCAATTTATTGCCCTGCACACTTGCATTAACGCAGCCCTAGTGGTCGACTTTCCCCACTCCAAATTGATTCGCAACCAACTGATAGCAGTCTGGAGTTGCCAGCTTCCACACAGTAATTGCCACACACTTCTCTACTGAGAGGGCAGCTCTCATTCTGGTATCCTTGTGTCATGAGTCTGGGGTGAGATCCAACATAGTTCCAGGACAGTGGCTTTCCGCATCTGAAAGTTCTGTAGCCACTGCTCTTCATCCCACACCTGCATGACAATACAATCCCATCATTCAGTGCTTGTTTCCCGAGCCCAAAAGCAATGGCTTACTCTATGCAGCTGCTCTGTGAATGCCAAAAGCAATCTAAAATTGCTCCTACCCATATCATGCACAATGTCGGGTGCCTGCGACTCTTCTTCAGTTAGGAACTTCATGATTAACTGCACTGCCATCTGCGATGTCTTCATGACAGTTAACAGAGCACAAGAGAGCAGTGCAGGATTCATCCCTTCTCATAAAGATGCCAGGGTATATATTAAAGAAAGGCCGTTGCAAAAATGCTGCAAAAAAAAGCCAGAACCCCACGGAGTTCAGAAAGCAATGCATCACGGAACATTTAGCCCGGTCCTAAGATGCACAGGGATCCACTCCGCCTTCCCACAACACCTAGTGACACAAGGTGTCGAGCTGGACTGGGGGATGGGAACCCACAGTGCATTACTCATACTGTCGATCATGCCCCCACTGTGGACGCAATATGCCAACAGAGGGAGCAAGTGAAAACATAAGAGATTCTGATTTTTATTATGTCGACTTTTGGGTGTCAACATCACTTTTGTCAACAAAAATTGGTAGTGTAGACATGGCCTTAGTCAATTCTCTCTCACAAGCTCTCATTTGGCTTAACCATTCCCAAAGTTACAAACACCTGCAGAACTCTGTACTCCAAGGCCAGCTGGAAATGCGTTGCTGCTTTGGTGTGAAATCTGGAGAACAGATCTGCCCCTTTCTCACATAACTTTGTCTTACCTTATTCACAGAGAGGCTCCTCTCAGGGGAGGGGTTCAGTGCTGCTGTAGATGGAGCCCTTGTGTACTTTGCTAAACTGACCTGCCTGGATGGATTCTTGCAAATGGCCATTTCATCATCACTGTGTCTATTACTGTCCTATGAATCAGATCATTCTCCAGAAGGATCAAGCATGCAACCAGCCAAGGTTCTCTGAGGCACCGCTTGTAGCCTTCATCATCTTGGAATCTACTCATCACTTCTCAGTAGCTCTGGGGGCTGATAAAGCACCCTGAATTTAAGAGGAATTTTTCACACTTGTGATACAAGGGAACATCCTGGCTGCAGTCAGTCTCAATACAGGATTAATGGAGTCACAGCTGTTAGGATTCCCCAACAGAGCATTTTTTGATTAATTTTCTCCTACCGCTCAGCTCACTGAGCTGCTCATTGAGATATGTTTACACTGCAGTTAGACACCCATGGCTGGTCTGTGCCAACTGACTCCAGCTCATGGGGCTGCTGTTTAATTGCAGACTTCTGGGCTCAGGCTGGAACCCAGGCTGTAGGTTCCTGCGAGGTGGGAGGGTCCCAGAGCTCAGGCTGCAGCCAGAGCCCGAAAGTCTACACTGTAATGAAACAGCCCCATGCCCTGAGCCCAAGTCAGCTGGCATGGGCCAGCTGCAGGTTTTTAATTGCAGTGTAGACATACCTGAGGCCCTTCCCTTGCAGTGTGCACCTGTAGGGAGCCTCTCAGTCTGTTCTGTCCTTGCATCAGCTCCATTTCTGATGGCGCACTTCTGGAATGTCCTGGAGCTGTAGGCAGAATGATGAGTGACTCTCAGCAATCTGATCCCTATTCAAGCTGCTACTCAGTAACAATGAAAACATTAATTAAAACCATCTTGAAAACAGCTAGCAGACTGTGAATCCACACTTCACAAGGTTGGGCTCACCCAACAGCTTTTAAAAGAGATGGCGCTTTCCTTTTGAAAACCTTCAGTCCATGGAGGGCTCAGATCCTATTACCTGCCTCTGGCTTTGTGGGTAGTTTTCTGCTGAGTTTCCTAGAGGAGTTTTCTTTCATCCTTTAAGCTAGCAAGGACTGGGAGTGTGGAAGGGAGGAAGAACTTTGTTTTGCTCAACAGCAGTCCCCTTGGCAGATTAAATCAAAAGTGACTGGTTTCAATTCTTGGTCACTGGCTTTGAGAAACAAAGATCTGTTACTGCAGGGATGGGCAAAAGAAAACTGAAAACAAATCAGTAGACAATCCAACCCCATGAAAATGTCACAGAACAAAAAGTGCACACCCAGTTCACCGCCTCCGGCTCCTGCTTTGAGATCTCTTTCATGTAATGTTTTATTCCTTGGACACCCAAAGACAATGACTGCTGAGTAGCAAATGTTCTCTCTTGGAGAGGATCATCTCTTCATAATATGTTTAGTGCACTGGGCTGAGGCCTCTAGATGCTACTGCAATACAAATAAGCAACAAAAGACACACCCAAATTTCCTGTTAACTAAAAGAAAAACCACAGACCCTTGGGCACTAGGAGTGGCTGGCTCACTACAAAAGCAATATTACCTCTCTTGGTATTGACACCTCCTCATCAATTATTGGGAGTGGACCACATCCACCCTGGCTGAATTGACCCTGTCATCACTGGTTCTCCACTTGTGAGGTAACTCCCTTCTCTTCATGTGTCAGTATATTTATGCCTGCATCTGTAATTTTCACTCCATGCATCTGAATAAGTGGGTTTTTTACCCACGAAAACTTATGCCCAAATAAATCTGTTAGTCTTTAAGGTGCCACCGGACTCCACGTTGTTTTTGAGGATACAGACTAACACGGCTACCCCTCTGACACAGACCCTTTTGGAATTTTGCAGCCACTTCTTTGCATTTGCTGAGCAAATGAAGAAAGCCAGCTCCAATTTCACCCCACTTGCATGGGTAGCGTGTATCGTAGACTAGGGGAGGCTGTGCCTCTCCAAACAGCCTAGCATGGCCCCACCCACACTGTGCCCCCAGGCCAGGCCCCCTCCTGCAGTTCCCTCCATTCTTCCCTGGCCCAGGTTGGCTGGGGCTAACCGCCCTGCCTCCTGCAGGGACTTGGGGTGGCTGGAGCTGGGATTGAGCTCCTCGCCTGGCGCTCGGTCCGCACCACCCGGAGCACCGGGGCTGGGGGCGCTGCGGCCGCGCCGCCCAGAGCACTGGGGCTGGGGCCAGGGTGAGGAAGATGGGGGGCAGACAGTGAAGGGGAGGAGGCTAGCCTCCCCCAACAGCCATGTCACCAGCCGCCCATGCCCACTTTACACAGCAGGGGAGAACAGTCCTCACCACAGCTCAGAATGGTCATTCCCAGACCTAGTGGGTTCAGCATTTCTATAAGTGGGGGTTACACATAGAATCATAGAATATCAGGGTTGGAAGAGACCTCAGGAGGTCATCTAGTCCAACCCCAACTAAATCATCCCAGCCAGGGCTTTGTCAAGCTGGGCCTTAAAAACCTCTAAGGATGGAGATTCTACCACCTCCCTAGGTAACCCATTCCAGTACTTCACCACCCTCCTAGTGAAATAATGTTTCCTAATATCCAACCTAGACCTCCACCACTGCAACTTGAGACCACTGCTCCTTGTTCTGTCACCTGTCACCACTGAGAACATGCCTCAGTAAATAATGAAGAACTTTGTCGCCTTGTGATTGCCCCTTGTGAGAGGTGAGAGTGTGCTCCAAGGGGCAAGGCCTGGGAATGCAGTGCTCAGTTTGCTCTCCTCACATTCATATCCTCACTTTGAATGCAAGCAACAGGCAAGAGTAAGTCAACATTTCTCCGGCTCCCAGGAGTGGCTGCTGCTGTCTATTAAAGTTTGACAAACTACTGAAAATGTCACATCCTGCACAGAGCAGTTAATCACCCCAGACAGACTAGAGAGACAAAGCGGGTGAGGTAATATCTTTTATTGGACCAACTTCAGTTGGTGAGAGACAAGCTTGTCTCTAATATCTGGGACCAACAGGCTACACCGCCACTCCAAATAGATTAGACAGATAAGAGAATGCCTTGCCAAAGGATCAGATTATTACATTGACTTGGTAATACAGTGTGGGGCTAAGAGAGGATTTCCTAAAAGCTGTTCTGCATTCATTGACACATTAACACTTATCCTGATCTCTTTATCACCCACCAGCCGCCAGAGCTGCTGCTGCTTTGTGGGAATCTTTGAGGGGCATGACGCTTTATTGAGAAGCTGTTCCTTGCTTCTTCCTTTGCTTGCTTTTCATTCCCAGGGACGTTTCAGGATCATTGCTGCTTGGGAGATTCCCTAATTGGTGTCTGTTCTGTTCAGATTCTTATACCAACCCCATCACCATGTAAACAGAACCCAGATTGCTTGGTTCCACAGCCACCACCTATAACCCATTAGGTCAGAGTTCTTGTCATTATCCTGTGACATCCCAACTAGCTGCTGTGGGGATGACTGTGAAGTCACACAAAGAGGATTCCCACTCCGGGGTGGAGGATGCAGCAGAGAAACCCATGGATTTGATAGGGAACACAGAACCAAGTCCCAGTAGGAGCTGGTGGTTCTTTGAGTAAATGTTTCAGAGATCAAAGGAAGAAGTTACCAGAAAAAATGTGTTTGTTAAGGGTAAAAACCTAGAGTTTCTGGGTCCAAATGAACCTGGGTCGTCTCATCTGTATTGCCCTTCTCTGTACAGCACCTGGATCTGTGCAGCAGAAGCCACATACTCTGAGGTGAGAAAATACCACTCTCTTTTATGCAAAGTCAAATCCATAAGCAGAATCAAGACAATTCCACCTTGTGACCTTGAGCACTGTGTACCAGTTGCCAGAGGCAAAGCAGTACACTGCACCCAGATGTGTTCACGCAGAAGTCTGTCTGTGGGAAATCCACCGCTGCCACTGTGGATAATATGGAAGATCCCAGGGACATGTGTTTTTCAATCCCACACCAGTACCATGACTCCCCACGTTAAACATCTCTCCTCCACGTATGTGTGGTGAAGATGCTAGAGCCGGAACGGTTGAGAAGATCAGGCAAACACGAGCCTAGCACTATATGCAGACCCCTTGGACCATCCAAGAGTGCACTTGTCAATGAGACCCCTGTCATGGGCTGATGTGCCCTGCCCAGATTTCTCTGCGACGTACATGTGATCATGTGAAGAACAATCTGCAGCTGGTATCAGAAAACAGGCTCTTATACCTGACCTGATGGGGCATGTACCTGGCTTTGATTTGCCAGGCTGCTCACGGGCCCTTCTGAACCACTTTTGAACAGGCCAGGGTCAAGGTGCAGCCTGCCTTCACACCTGGGCCCAAGGAGAGGATCCCACTGCGGCTGTGGCCAAATATGGATGTTGTCACACATCACTGACGGCTGCCCTCTGATCAGATCCGATGGTGGTCTGAGGGCTCCGCTCTTCACCAATGAGGCTGTCGCAAACTGGCTTGGCAAGCTCTGCATCTGATAAGAAGAATCATCATCTCACAGCATCTCCTGGCAAGGAGGCAAATCGACAAGAGCCCTAACTACTCAGGTGACAGCCAATTTGCTTAGTGCATTTATGAGGATAGGCAAACACTGCTCAAACGTTCTGCAAGTGTTTCTAAGTGGATTTACTCTGGCTGGGTTTGTGCCATTTGCCTTCGCCTGCGACAAACATTGTAGGGAGCAAGCTGCCAGACGAACATTGTAGGGGGAAAAACGGTTACTTTCCTGTACAGAAACTGTTGTTCTTCGAGATGTGTGGTGCACGTGTACTTTCCACTGTACGTGACTCACCAGCCGTTTCTTTACAGGTGGTCGGAGTTCTGATGATCTGAGCAGAGACTGAAACATTGACTTGCCCTTAAGCTTGTGTCTTCTCGGGAAGCTTGAGTAATAGAGTGACTGGAGAAGGTATGTTCACAGGGCTGCTTTTCAGATATGTACTATAAGGATGTTGCTCAGGAAGGCCGATGATGTGGACTAAGCCTAGTGAAGAGGGCAGTCATCCTTGGTGGAGGAGAGACTTTAGCAAGATTGTAGCAAAGCTTGATGCAGTCAGAAATCCAGCCTGAAATGCACCATGCTGTAAAGGGTTGACCTTTGATTCTCTTAACATAGGCTTCAAAGAGTCTATGAGGGGACTGAAAGACTGTACAGTCCAGCTAAAATGGCAAAGCCTTGCAAACAGCAAAGGTATGCAGCTTTTCTTTAGGTTTGGAAAAATTCTGTTTCAGGAGGAATACTGGGAGATGAATTGTTTTGGTCAAGGTGGAAAGCTGATACTGCCTTAGGCATGAAATTAGGCTGCGGCCTAAGATAAACTTTATCTTTATGAAAGACTGCAAAAAGAAAGGCCAGCTAGGCAGCCTGAAGCTCTGAGACTCTCCTAGCATACGTAATGGCAACCAAGAATGGTGTTTTCGTGGATAGTAGCAGCAGAGGTATTATTGCTAGAGGTTCAAAGGGGGGACCCATTAACCAGGATAGCACTGGATTCAAATCCCAGGAAGGTACCAAGTTGGATACAGGAGGGTAGATGTAAACAAGAAATCTGGACACCAACGGGTGTGAAAAGATAGAAAAAACATCCCCTCTAGATAGTGTACTGCAGAGATAGAAGCCAAGTGGACTCTTACTGTACTAACTGAAAGGTCAGAGGAGTTTAGATGCAGTAGATAGTCTGTTACGTGCCTAACTTCTGCATGAATTGGTGATACCTGGTGAGACTCAACACACACCAAAACCTCTTCCATTTCGCTGCACATGTGGCTCTGGTGGAATCCTTTCTGTTGCTCACCAGGATGCCTTGGATATCTCAGGTACATACTCTCTTCCGAGTACTCAACCATAAATCATCCACTGAATGAGGTGGACATATTTTCAGGTTGGGATGCAGAGATTTTCTTTGCTTCTGATGTCCTTGACCAGGGGAAATATATGGGTGACAGCATCCAGCTCTCATCAGAGGGGGTAAGAAGGAACTGAGGGGAGGTGGCAGCTACACCCCTTATGCCCTTGGTTTAGTGCACGAGGAGGGCAGGGTGCACTGTCTGTCTCCAGACAGAAAAGAAGCAAAGGTCATCTAATGCACTATTACTGACTATATATTCACCCAGCTCAAACTCAACTGTCCATGTAGGGAAGCCCTTCTAATCCTGGGAAGCCACGGTATGGACCTGCAACAAACCCACATGCACCATCCAGGGAGATTGTGTTTTCCAGGACAGTCTATGTGAGTGTGAGCAGGGTCACACTATTTTGCCACATTAAATTTCTCAGTCTTCAAACTGCCTCTCACTCCTTCCCAAAAACGGGACCATTCCACATCAGGTGACCCACTTCCTGCTTTCAAACACCTCCTGCCACATTCTCCAGACTTTTAGGGACTCCCAGATGGAAAGTCAGGAGTTAACTCCACAGGCAGCTCTTTGCCCCTTCCCCCTGTTGGGCTGGAGTGGGTGAGTTTGTGTCTGTCAGGACCACGGGTCTCCCTCCTATTACTCCAGACTCATGTCAACAGGCCAGAGGGAAAGAATAAAAACTATGAGTTATGGGGGGAATAACTTCCCTTGAAAAATAAATTCAGTTCTGAGTGTTTTCACAACACCCCATTGCTCTGCTGGAAAGGGTTCTAATCCGTGTTGGGATCAGGTACTGAGAAAGGGGTTTTGTTGGGTAATTTACTGACTGGATGAGTTCCCTTCGAGGCAGCCTTCAAACAGGGGAAAAGCTGTGGCTGGTGGTCTCGAGGACTTTAGCTACAGGAAGTTTTTCTGGCTACACAGCATCCATTACACTGAGAGCTGGCAGTTCTCCAGGGGTCCAGGTGGAGAGGAACTCTACCCCAGAATGCAGCCTGCAGGGCTGGGTATAGGTATCATGGCAGCAGCAATTACTAACTTTCTGAGGCATCAACATGGAAAACTGTTGGTTTCTTGGCAAAAGAAAAGAGCCCAGAGAGTGAATGAGACTGAAAAGTGACACGAGACTGCTGAGTAAGGCAGCCTTCCGCGCAGCATGGGAACAGAGCACAAAGTGCTCCAAAACAAGACCCTCCAGCCAGCACTCAGGCAGCTTCTTTGCTCTCCCACTAAGCATCTCCCCCCCATCCATTCCACAGACAGAGATCATGCCGATGGTTGTTCTCAGCATTCCTTGTCATCACAGCAGCCAGCCCCCCCGCAATGGAGTGAGGTCAATGGTCACCCCTAAAAAATAACATGGTAGAGGCAAAGCAACTCCCAGCTGAGACCAGCAGGCTCCAACCAGCTCAACCTGGAAGGACCCTTCTAATTCCCATGGCAACTCTCCCGTGGTGGTACAGCTCTCTCCCTTTGAATACAGCAGGCAGAACTAGTGACAGAACGACGTATGGAATCCTTGACAAACATGGTCTGGATTATGCCTGGCCATGGGCAGACACCTTGGCTGTATCCCTGGAAGTACAACGCTGAGTGATCCTCCTCTAGCTTCTTTGAAGGTTATTAAATCTAACTCTGGGGATCTAGACACAAGCTGATTAAAAATAACTGGTAGGATTGCAGCTTTAGAAGTTTGACCACTTGAGACAGGATTAGCCCTTTCTATCTTATGCAGTCTAGCTGTCCATTCTCTCCCCATCACTGGGACAATGGCCTGTAGTGAGATTATCCCACCATATTGCTTTCATGAGCTAATACTGCTAATCCAGTACTGACACCGTGGGGCCTACCTGTGTCTGATGCACACAGTCACCTGAAAATGGGTCTGGGGGCTGTGCTATTGGAGGGCAGTGAGTGTGAACGTTAGTGCTAGCCAGCAGAAGACATAAACAGAGCAAGAGTGAAGGAAGCAATCTTCTCCATACACCATTCAGACCTTTCAGTGGCATAAAGGCAGCCCTAGAACTTAGACAACCAAGTTGCTCTGTTGTCTCACACACACATTGTTTGCAATCTCTAAATATGAGGAGTTTATACATTTTCCTTACTCTGCTATAGGATTGGGCCAGAACCCAGGTTGGCTATACCTATCCCAAATTCACTGATTTAGTGAGCACAGAGGTAGGAATTACTCTGGGAGAAGAGAATGAAAATAGTGATGTATGAAAGGTAATGGGACTAAGGAAAGGGAAAACCACTGTCAGCCTCATGCAAACAAATCTACCACAGACAATGTTTCTCCCACTTAACTTACATCAAAACAGCACACTCCTGTCAAGCAAACACAAGCGCAGTACTCATCCATGGACCACAGTCCTCTTGAGAAAACTGTCAAATACCATGAAAATACAGCAACAATCCATGACACGATCATAGATCTGAAAGGGAGATGATGTTTTATAGCTTCAGCATCTAATCACGTATAAAACACAATAGAATAAAACAAACATTTACTGATTGCTGCTACTGCAAGAGGCAATGAACTATAATTATATCACACGTGTTACATAAGACAAATATGTATTTATGAATCTCTCTTCTGATTAAAAGAATAGGAGGACTTGTGGCACCTTCGAGACTAACAAATTTATTTTAGCATAAACTTTTGCGAGCTACAGCTCACTTCATGTAAGTCTGGATCTCTCCTTTTTCCTCAGCAGTTGATATCAAGTTCCCCTCCCTAATTACAAAGAGCACATGGAATGGAATTAGTGCGCGACTCTTCCAGTCAAGTTCCTCCTCTCAATCAGTCAGTGCAGATGAGACCTTGTCCTGCAGGAACAGCTGTGTGAATGAGCAGGCACTTCTGCTCCCTGTGGGAGCCACAGCATGGGGCTGATGCCGAGCAGTGGCATTTGGGGAGGTTATTTTCCCGAAGGTTAGGTAAATGCACAGCAGATTTATTATCTCACCGCTAGGGCTCAGTCAGTGCAAACCATGAGATGTTTTTCTCTGAGATTTGCTTAGGAATTCTATTTAACATACCACTTTGACAGGTGCCTTGATCTGAATTGACATATCAATTTTTTGTTTTATCCTTCTTGCTCCTACAGGAATGTGACACACATCACAATCTAGAAATATCCCATACTCTCAGCAGTGACATCGCTCCACAACCCCCAGAGAAGGCAGAGAAAGAAACAAGTTATCACCTCTGGTAATTAACATATTGTTCAGTCTGTGAACATCTATCCACTATGAAACTGCTAAAAAAAGTCACAGTGTGATTTCAAAGAATGAAGACATAGCCAATTTATCATCAGTGCATTAGCCACACTCAGCCAGGTGTTATTTACTGCATTACAGATTCAAACAGGATCACAGCTAATGGACATTCTTCAGCCTATTGCTTTGGCTAGGTGACTGGAGAGAATTCTGCCAGTTACAGGTGCTGAAAATCTCAGAATGGACAGTGCTAGGAAACAGGAATCAGACAGAGGGTATATCTATGCAGCAATTAAACACTGTGACAGACTGTATCCCTATATTCACGCAGCAATTAAACACTGTGACAGACTGTATCCCTATATTCACCACTTTTATAAGACCATGATAGATTTTGTACAATGTGTGCCTTGTAAGGGATCATTTGAAAACTCATAATTTGCTGATCATTACTGTCATGGTAAAATGTGCGTGGCAACATTGTTTGTAAAGTTATAATATTACAAGATTTTGTACAATGTGTGCCTTGTAAGGGATCATTTGAAAACTCATAATTTGCTGATCATTACTGTCATGGTAAAATGTGCGTGGCAACATTGTTTGTAAAGTTATAATATTACAATATGATGTTATTAAGGCATAGTGTGAATCTAGGGAAGCAGCCCAAACCTGTTACTTGCAGACAAAAGGTTAGCCAGCACCTCAGCCAGGTGTCAACATAATCAAATGGACAACCACCTGGTTAAGTGGCCATTCTTTGGCAGGAAGAAGGTGTGAGCGAGTAATTTACATTTTGGCAAAGGAACAGGCTGGCTGTCGCCTGACCCTCAACTGGAGATGATTCTCAAAGAGGAGGAAAAGATTTTAAAATGAGGAACAGAGGCTTCAGATCACCTCTCCTCCCTCATCTCTACTCACACTATCAACAAACATTTGAAAGACAAAAAGAGCATCATGGAACTAGAGGATCCAGCCAGATTGCTGTGATCATGCGGTGAGAGAAATCTTCTGCTTTAAATACACTTTGCTTGTTAAGTTAGGTATTAGTTCACATTTTATCTTTTATTTCTTTGTAACCAATTCTGACTTTTATGCCTCATTACTTGTAATCACTTTAAATCTCTCTTTCTGTAGTTAATAAACTTGTTTTATCTAGACCAGTGTGTATTTGGATGAAGTGTTTGGGATAGGGCTGTCAAGCGATTAAAAAATGAATGGCAATTAATCGCACTGTTAAACAATAATAGAATACCATTTATTTAAATATTTTTAGATGTTTTCTACATTTTCAAATATATTGATTTAGCCTAAATTCTCTTTCCTATTCTCATTTGTGAGATATTTTTATCTTGTCCTTATTTCCAGGCTCCTTGTAAACCTAACAAGTGTAGTGGGGTCAGTGGACTTTCCAGACACATTCCACAGGGAGTCTAAAGCCTAGGTTCCAAGTGGCTGGGATTTGAATTATTCCATTCTAAAAACTCCATTGCCCTGGGAGAAAACAATCACCTTTATATGGGTCCTGCATACACGCCCTGGGTAGAAAGATCATTAGGGGCTCCCTACAGCTGCAGCTAATGAACAAATGCTATTCCCAGAGTTGTACGTGTGACTGACGGTGCTGAGACACAAACAAGGAAGTAAATGAACAGCCATGATCACTTCAGGCCCCATTAGAAACACTGGGAGATGGTGCCACTTGACCCATAGAGAAACTGTACCGTAAAAGATCTGAACAGGCATTCAAGAGCAGAGAGAAAAGCAATAGTCTCATGTTGAATTTTCTGCAAACTGGTGACACAATATATTCTCAAGACCTTTTCACCTGGATAAGACCATGCCAGCTTCCTCAAAAGTGGTCTCATGTATCTAGATTTTAGATATGCTTGAGGGGGTGATAAGACCGTTTTGCCTGGAGCACCCTCCTGCAGCAGGCCACAGCACACCAGGTGTGTCTGTTAATTTCTCCTTTCCGACACCCCGAGGACTCCACAAGAGGCTCTTCTGCCTCAATAGTACCCTCCTTAGAACTAGTTTATTACAAAAACACAATGCAAATATTTTGTAAGCAGAAGTCCCAAACATAATCCATTCTGTTACCTACCAGCTCTGTGTTTTTTGGGAACCAGGGAGCAGTATCCAGCCCGTCTGACTCACAAAAGGTCTCCCCCCGGCTCTCCCGCCCCCAGCCTCTGCTTGAACCGAAGCCAATCAGAAGAAAGACTTACAAAAAGCACGGAAAAGGCAGTGGGAGACACACCTAAACCCCTGCAGACAAGGGTGACAGGATTAAGGAAACTCCCCTAGCCTCATTTGCATCAAAGATGGGACAGGAAGGCATCTCCATTAGCATACAGAGTGGAGAACAGAGATTCCAAGGCAAGAACCGCACTGAACTTTGGGACCAGGAAAGCACTGCATGAAGGGGAATCTCTGCTCCAGATGTTAATGACCCCAAGCCTGTACACCCCCAGCTCAGTAGTTATCAGACCAATTCTAGTAATAAATCCTTTTTTTGGTATCCAAAATACTGAAGCTGCGTAACTGCATTGTGAGCTCCCTTGAAGGAACACCACCCATAGCCAAGAATGATCAGTTCCTATTGTCTAGCCTGAACAAAACAACTTTGGTATCCTCCCTTGAGCCAACAGTTTACCCATAAACAAATCTAGTGTTCTCCCATTAACCATTGTTCTTTCCCTACAAAACCCCCTACCCATCAAGTAAGTGCTCTGATGCCGGGATCCAAAATCTGCATCAGTTCCATTGGGACTTCATTTTCTCCTGACTGATTGTGCTGGGGGCTCTGCCTGTCTCCAACACTCCAGACCCTCAGCTACCACCACCCCCTGGGATCCCCGACCAATTCAAGCTTCATGGAGTGGTGAGAACCTAACTCACTCTCTCTCTCTCTCTCTAGGTATAGCCTTCGGACCCTGACTTGTGCAATCAGTTATAGTTTTCTAAACGTGACTTTTGTAATCAGATTTAAGTTAGATTTAATATTATAACTGTTTTGTTTGTTTGGCTCCCCTTGTATGGTTATTATCTGGCAATAAATAACTTTCATGGTTAAGCTGGCTGGCTGGTTGCTTCGCTCTGCCCCCCGACCCGCCGACTTCGTGGGTGTTTTTTGGCTTCCCCATTTGCTTTGCAGCAACGCTTCTTGTACTTAAGCTAAAGATCCCTGCAGCGTCCAAAAATCCTGTGGGGTTTGCTCATCAAGTGGGTTATGACCAGAACAATTGTAATAAGAAAGTGGGGAAAGGAACGTGCTGCACCTGGGACATATAAGGGTGGCAGCTTGGAAGTGCTGCTCGACCCAGGCTTGAGGGAAGTGCTGCTGACCCTAAGGGAGTCAAAGTCTGCTTTTCTGAAGTCCAGGGTCCGTATTCTGCTGCTCTCCTTTCTTCCCTGTGTCAGGATCCTGAACTCGACCATCTCATGGTCACTGCCTCCCAGGTTCCCATCCACTTTTGCTTCCCCTACTAATTCTTCCTGGTTTGTGAGCAGCAGGTCAAGAAAAGCTCCCCCCCTAGTTGGTTCCTCCAGCACTTGCACCAGGAAATTGTCCCCTACGCTTTCCAAAAACTTCCTGGATTGTCTGTGCACCGCTGTGTTGCTCTCCCAGCAGATATCAGGGTGATTGAAGTCTCCCATGAGAACCAGGGCCTGCGATCTAGTAACTTCCGTAAGTTGCCGGAAGAAAGCCTCGTCCACCTCGTCCCCCTGGTCTGGTGGTCTATAGCAGACTCCCACCACAACATCACCCTTGTTGCTCACAGTTCTAAACTTAATCCAGAGACTCTCAGGTTTTTCTGCAGTTTCATACTTGAGCTCTGAGCAGTCATACTGCTCCCTTACATACAGTACAACTCCCCCACCTTTTCTGCCCTGCCTGTCCTTCCTGAACAGTTTATATCCATCCATGACAGTACTCCAGTCATGTGAGTTATCCCACCAACTCTCTGTTATTTTGCTTAAGAGCCTCTGGTGGGGGACCTTGTCAAAGGCTTTCTGAAAATCTAAACACACTATATCCATTGGATCCCCCTTGTCCACATGCTTGTTGAGCCCCTCAAAAGTAGTACCTTAGTTTTCTTTTATTCTTCTCTTTTGATTTTATTAGTTGTGAGACGTCCCAGAATTTTATATCCTTCAATTTTAAGATGTGAAAGTGTGGCTGTGTGCATGGATGTATAGGTGAACGCTCAAAGCCCACAAAGAAACTTCCCCAGGTTTAAACAGTCCTAATTATTATCTCATAAAAACTATTCGTTTGAATGTCTTCTGTGTCCTATGGTTAAAAGTCCTGAGAGACTTGAAATCATCATCTGTAATTTCTAATAGACAAGAGCTGTCAAACTTCTGCTGGTCCAGAGTGCTCTGCTAAAGTGTTTCTCTCTCTCTCTGCTGGCAGGTAGGGCTGAGGGTTAGCCACCACACAGGAACAGCATTCTAACAAGGAAGCTTTATACTGTAATAGGCTCTGATGTTGTGGTTCAGATATTAGATAATCATTTGGGTTTCAGAATTAAGATGTGTAATCCAGCTCCAAGTTATAGATGTGACTGACTTTGATAACATTCTTTAGATGGGATTTATAAGCAAATGGACAGCCACCTTCTTAGAATCCTCTTTAGTATTTATAAAGATTATTTTTACTATGAATTTGACGATGTAACTCATTTTACAGATTTAATTCAAACCCAATACTGAGCCTCATTTGATGATTTGATATTCATTTGATAGTTATGATGCTTTAGTATCTTAGCTTAGGTGATATATTTTCTTGATTTTATTTTTAAGTGTTTTAATAACATTTGTAAAAAGATGCAGTCACATTTCTTTCAAAGAGCAGCCTGGGTCCCAAACTTGCTGGATCCCAGCCAGTCCACCTAACAGCCTGACTAGCACCCCTAATTAGTCTTTGGTTTTCACAAGACCTTGTCATTGGTGCAGATGCAGCACCTCTCTGCCCTCGTGGACACAGGGCTCCCGCATTCTCTGGCTCTACAATAGGATGAAATTCTCCTGGTGCTGCAGAAAGTAGCAGACCTCTCTCCAACAAGCTGCACTATACAGCCTCTCACTGGTTACTGTTCTGTAAACACTCACTGGGTGAGGGACAGGGATTAATGTTTGAGAGGATGTTCCGTGAAAACCAAGAGCATTGTGACTAGAACTAGACACAGCAAAGGCAGACACAAATCCACCAGATGAGCAGGCATCGTTTGTTTCCACTGCTCCTCACTCTCGACCTGCTATACTACCTGCTATTCCAGCCGTGCAGAGCCACACACCTCGCCCAAGCAGCTCAACTGTGATCTGCACATCCACATCTTTTCAGTTCTGAGTAGCTCCTGATAATCAGAGCTGGCTGGGAAATTGTTTTCCAGTACCGCAGGATGTGGCAGATCCAGGTTCAAGTCCCTGTTCTGTTTGATTCAGACCAGGGACTAGAACCTGAGTATACCACACCCTAGGTGAGTGCTCTGACGGCTGGGATATAGACTCAGGCTATGTACATGTTACAGGTTAGTTTGGTACAAGTCATGTTGCTCAAGGGAGTGAACAAGCCACCCCATAAGTGATGAAAGTTACTCCGACCTAAGTGCCAGTGTGGGCACCACCGTATGTGCAGGAGAGCTTCTCCCACCAACACAGCTACCACCGTTCATGGGGGCTGGAGTAATGAAGTCAACCAGAAAGCTCTATAATACAGCCATAGCCTTCATCTTTCTCTCTCTCTCCAGAAATTCCATGCTGGACCTGAGAAACCATTTCCCAACAAAAGCTTCACCAAAGCTGGTACAGTCCCACAAAAAGCTTCAGTTTTGACAAATCAGCGTTTTGTTGAAAATTCCCTGACCAGTCCTACTGGAATTAGGTAATTTTTCAGAATGTGACTGGGGGGACTTGGGAGTGGGATGGGAGACCCGAACACTTCTGTAGCATGACCTGAGACAGGAGTGGGGTCTAGGTGCTGAGGGTGGCAGGGCCAAAGAGTATTTACCCCTCCCTTGCCTCAGCCTGCCAGGATATTGAGTTTTAGAAAATTTCCCTCTCTCTTCCTCACAGTAAAGCCATCTGGAACAAAGAGAAATAGGATTGTCTTGTCTTTAAATCTGCAACTTAGCCCTTTCAAACAATTGGATTTCTAGTTATCTGTTTCTAAACACAGCATTGTTAATCTCCCTGATGGTTCCAGAGACCAAACTCGTGCAGCTATGGCCCTAAATGGGGCCTAGAGCATCAACCAGATGACAACATAGTTCAGAGTGCCTGGGAAGATCCTGGGAAGTACAGCGAGTGAAACCTTTCACCTGTTCACTGCGTAAAAGTGGTCTCCAGACCCACCCAGCTCTTGTACTTGATTGGAACAGGGCTCAACCTCCCACCACCCACCTGTGCATGATCTGACAGATGGATCCCACCCCTCCACGTGCTATGGTGGTGGCAGGTATTAAACAAGAGACCCTGACTGCCTCACCACACAAACCCATCCAAAGATGAACTCTTGTGTCAAATACATCAGGGAAGCAACATCCAAAGCCTGTTCCCAGAGCTGTGCTCACAAGTGAATGACAGCATCTCTAAAGACAACACTCAGAGAAAGCAAACAGGCTGAGATACTGTTCAGCCCTGAAATTCTGCAGAAGCATAACAGACAGCTTCCGAGCACAATTTTTGCTCTACTACAGGTGAGTACTCCCCATGGAAGCGCATTGTAGGGAGAAGATCTGACCGCAGCTAGCACTTTATTAGCACAGCCTGGCTGGCAGTAGGATGCTCCCACTCCCTGGATTCATTTCTCAGATTTGCACAAGGGAAACAGTCCCAGGCTCTCAATGCCTAGTTCAGACCAAACACTTACCAGAATGGAGAGTGAGAAGAGCCCAGGCAGCGTTCACAAGTAATACCAGATGGAGGGGGTGCCAGATGCCACCAATGGAAGCAACATGTGCTCCTGGCATTGTCTTCACTGAACTGCCCCCTTGGGGAGCCTAAACCCACTTGAAAGCACCAGGACACCTCAGAGCCCTCATAGATCTGCTGACAGCTCTCTATTGGCTAACTGCAAAAGAGGGGCCAGCTGGGCTTTCAAACTTGACTCCCCAGAGGCCCTTGCTGAATGCAGTAATTTGTGTGTGAATTTCAGAGGGGCTCTCTCTTTGGGGGAAGGAAGCAGTAGGCAAGGGGAGAGAATTCAGAGCGCAGCCCATGGCGCCACAGACACGCAATGACAGAGGACTCAGGAAAGCAGCAACACGTTCTGGGCGAAAGAAAGAGATCACTGTGACCCAGCAACTTCTTGATCCAAACACAGGGGTGCACGAGGGGTGCAGGGATCCTCTGGATCTGGTATTTACAGTTTACTTCCCCAAAGAGTATCAGGTCAGGTTTCTGCTGAAAGCCTGTGCCACACTGCCACATCATAACCTTTGCAAAATGTATGTGCAGATAATATATAAGGAGATAGGTATTTATACTGGAAATTATGTTCCTATGCCCTTGTAGCTAAAGGCACGTTCCCCAGAGAGAGTATGCCTTAAGTCATGTTCCTCCAGGTAGGAGCTCGGAGACGCTCTCTCCTTGGCTGATCACTTGTGTTGTGTTTTACAATGGGAGTCTATTTGCATACTGACAGGTTTCAGAGTAACAGCCGTGTTAGTCTGTATTCGCAAAAAGAAAAGGAGTACTTGTGGCACCTTAGAGACTAACCAATTTATTTGAGCATGAGCTTTCGTGAGCTACAGCTCACTTCATCGGATGCATACCGTGGAAACTGCAGAAGACATTATATACACACACAGACCATGAAACAATACCTCCTCCCACCCCACTGTCCTGCTGGTAATAGCTTATCTAAAGTTGATCAAGTTGGGCCATTTCCAGCACAAATCCAGGTTTTAACCTGGATTTGTGCTGGAAATGGCCCAACTTGATCACTTTAGATAAGCTATTACCAGCAGGACAGTGGGGTGGGAGGAGGTATTGTTTCATGGTCTGTGTGTGTATATAATGTCTTCTGCAGTTTCCACGGTATGCATCCGATGAAGTGAGCTGTAGCTCACGAAAGCTCATGCTCAAATAAATTGGTTAGTCTCTAAGGTGCCACAAGTACTCCTTTTCTATTTGCATACTGAGTCAAATGCTTATGAGGAGATTGCAGGGACTTCAGAATTAAAATTAACAAGAAGAGGTAAGGGTGGAAGGGAGTTGAAAGAGATGCCCTGTTTTAGAGGTGAGGAACAAAGGACTGGTCTAGTATATCTAGAATGCAGAAAGATACCCTGGCATCCTTCATCAGGGGAGACAAGCTGCCAGGAGGCTTGATCTCATGAAAGCAGGGTCTCAGCCCTCCCGGTTTAAAAACACTGCGAAAAAGACATTGGGTGACCAGTAACTGATGAGATGAGGCATCTTGTTAGGTGAGTTTAGACTCCAGATTGCATGTAATGGTTTTGTTTGATAGGTACCTTTGTTTCCAAGATCTCTGTCTGCTATCATCTGAATCTGTTCTTTGTTAAATAAACATGTACTTGCTTCCTCTAGGCACAAATCTAAGTGCTGTGCGTTCAGTGGAGCTGGATTTGAAGGCATAACTAGGAAGCTGTGAGATCAGGTAATTCAGGGGGATGTTCGGAGGCCTTGGGGTTTGAGCATGCCTATTGCCAGGGTCGGCCTTTGGAGTGGGCAGTCTGGGCTGCAGCCCAAGGTGACCTGCCAAAGAGGGTGCCCTGCGCACGGTTTGCCTGACTCCCAGCTGACCTGCGGAGAGTCAGGCGGCAGGCAGGCGAGCAGCAGCGTCTGGAGAGGGTGGAGGGACCGGAGCTGCAGTGGGGCAGTTGGAGGACCAGCAAGGTGACTCCTCCAGAGCAAGGGTGCCTCCTCCCGGCTCCACTGCCCTATGCAGCCGCTGCTGCTCCTATCCTGCCCCCCCCCCCCGGTTTCTCCCCAGAGCCGCCCCTGGCCACGCTGCTGCTACGGACTGGGAGTATCCTCCTGTGCTGTGAGGTGAGCATCAGGAGCTGCTGCTCTCCCGTCCTCTCCTTATGCAGCCCAGGAGGATGCAGGGAGCCCTGACATTGCTCCTTGCTCCCCCACTCACAGCCCCTTAAGGGTGTGCCGGGTGGAGCAGCAGCAGTCCAGTGGGGGAGCGGAGCGAGCAGCAATGCCAGCTGCTTCGTGCATCCAGGTCAGTTATCCCATGTGGGTGCAGAAGGGGGACGCAGGGGTTAGGGTGCGGGAGGGAGGTGCAGAGGGTAGAAGTGAAGGGGGTGCAGGAATTAGGGGCACAGGAGGGGAGTGAAGGGATTGGGACACAGGAGGGAGGTGCAGGCATTAGAAGTGAAGGGGTTGGGGTGCAGGAGGGAGGTGCAGGGATTAGGGGTGCAGGGGGTTCGAGGATTGGGATTCAGGAGGGGAGTGCAGGGATTAGGGGTGCAGGGGGCACAGTGTAGGGATTGGGGCACAGGAGGAGGCAGAGATTAGGGGCACAGGAGGGGGAGCAGGCGTTAGAGGTGAAGGGGGCAAAGTGCAGAGGTTGGGGTAAAGGGAGGGTGGGTAGCTTGGGGAGCCCATGGACGCTTGGGGCAATGGGGGGGGCACCACGCCAACAGGCACCAAAACGCAAATTCGCCCAGGGTGCCATTTTCTCTAAGGCCAGCCCGGGTATCGGGACCTGCAGGAGGGACAGTGGTGCCTGTGTGGGATGAGAGGGGAGCGCTCTGTTGCCTGGCAGTTACAGACAAGGCTTTCTCATGCTAAGGGCAGGTGGCAGTGAGGTGCCTCACAATCCTGGGTACCACTGGGAAGCACACAGTGCCCAATCTTAATGAGAGTAGGGAGGACGGGCACCTTTCATCTCTCCCCATAAACCCGGCACTATGGATGCAGGAGCCCTGAGTGTCCCGCCCGTTACCCCTGGCAATCCCCTCTCACAGGGAAGCAACAGGAATGCCTTTCTCCTGACAAACACGGGCATTCAAGGCACCACCATGACATGGGACAGCCACACTTTCCATTGTGCCTGTCCAACTGGCCATTCTCCTCCAAGATAACTGGAACCCTGCAAAGCCCAGAAGGGCTGTGGGTGGGGGGATGGTGCATATTTCCACAGAACTGAAGCCAGAGAGTTCAGCTGTAACTGCAGAGTTTAAAGCAATAAAGGCAAAAGGCTTTCCCCTCTCCCCCAGGAGCATTTTATCAGCCTGGAACAGCTGAAGTCAGGAGAACGTCACCTCCCCTTTGGAAAGTGAGGACCTGGCATCTCTGGCTGCTTCACAATGTGCTGGGTATACAGCCCAAGCCCTTCTCCACTGCGCTGCTGGACAGCAGGGAAGAGACGTGAGCCTGCACTGAAAGGACAAAGGACCTGGCACCAGCCTGCCGGCAGCACCTGACAATGGGGAGAGACAAAACACTGGAGCCTAGGCGGTGCATGGAGCTATTGATTACACAGTTCAATGGTTTGGGTTAGAAACACAGCAGGGGAATCACAAGCAACACAGACCCATCAAGTAACATCCTATTGTGGGGAATGACATGCAAATTAATCGAAGCAAACGGGCGCACACAATGAGAAAAGATCCCCTGCTCCCTAAAGACAGATGGCAACATGGGGGCCAGAGCATCCCTACTTACTCTGTAGGACAGACAGGACTGCCATTTTCAGCTGTAAGGGAACTGTTAGCAATATAAAGTCAGGAACTGATCTGAAGAGCCCTGCGTCAAAGCCCAGACAGCTCCTGTGAGAAAGGCACTCTCTGAGCTGAGTGCTGGCGGCAATGCAAACTCAGACTTTACCTACGCACACCAGCAGGACACTAGGTTTGGTTGCCAGGCCTCTGCTGAATGTGCTAGGAATCCCTAAGCAGGGATGGAGCTAGGAGTCTTCATCCATTCATCTAGGAGCACTGGGCAAGGTTAGTCCCCCCCGCCCATAGAGGCCATCTCTCTTACATAGGGATTCTTGGCATCTTCCCTCCTCCGCGCTCCATTTGACCAGGAAAAAGCCAGGCCTAAGTTCTTAGCAAAATCTTGTATTATACTTTATCTGGATGGTGGTAGCAGGACCCTCTTCTGTTGAATACTGCATACACAGCCCACGCCATGAAAAGCTTTTCAGGAGGGATGATCATGAGTGTCTAGTCCACACTAACACCGTGTGGATAAGTCCCCTCAGCTGATGGGCCACTGATAGGGCTAATGAGCCTCCTACTGCCTCCCAGCTTAGAAACCTGGTCCTTGAGCTACTGTCTGTGGATCCAGAAGCAGACTCCTAAGCAGGGGCAGTGGAGCCTTCCCAAAAGTGGGAGGGTCAGGGCCCTTTGGCTCCCCCTATTCCAGCACCCCTGCTCATAAGCCTCCCATGTGGTCCGGCCACCAGCAGGGCAGAGAGAACCAGATTAGTTAGTATAGAGCCTCACACCATTAGGCAGACACCTACCAGCAGAGTCTCATGGGTGCTGGGGGCACATTCATCATTTGAAAACCATTATGGTCTTTGAGGTAGTTAGGGGTCTCCCTTGGCTGCTGGGGCTCCCAGCAGATGCCAACATGCCAGATTCCTGTGTCTGCTGAAAGGGAGCCACAGCGCCAGGCATGGAGAGAACTAGCCCAGCTCTGTTAGCTCACTGCAATACCACACGCCCACTCCCCTCCTCCAAGGAGCGTTTCAGCAAGCTGAGCCCAAGCCATCCAAAGAGCACCATAAAGTGCCTCAGCCTGCTCCAGGGAGAACTGAAGTGACAGACTGGAACTGAGCTGGAGGTCCTGCTTCACACAGGCTCTTCAACAGCACAGTCACATGCTGGAGTTCACTGACAGCTCACACCGCTGCTGGACAGACAAAGGGAGTGAGGCTAGAGTCAGAAAAACAAAGAACCTGCTTTCAGGCCTGAGTCCTGCTCCTGCAGCATTCATGGCCACACCAGGCTGGACTGGTGTAAACCTGGAGTAACTTCTGTGCAGTCAGTGGGCTGCATTTACACTAGCATAACCGAGAGCAGAATCTGGCCCCACAGCTAATCCACTGCACAAGTGCTGATGAGCTCACTCCACATTAACATGCCCGATGTTGGGCTTCCCAAGAGAGGGAGGGCAAAATATATTTTCACATCAAGCCAATTCTGCCAGTGAAGGCAGAGTGCAGGGACCCAGCAGTGGAAGAGCCTCTAGGGCAGCAGGCCCCCCAAGGAAGGCACAAGCTGTGTGCTTTTTAAGAGCTCTGGCTGTCAGCCCCAGGTGGCTGGGGCTCATGCAGAAGGGCCGTGCACACCCGAGAGGTGGGGATAAAGGGGACAGCCAGAACTCTGCTGCTCCGGGGCTGCCAGCCAAATCTTCGCCACACGGGCTCAGACTCTCCTTCTCCCCCACCCCCAATCCCTCACTGGGAGGCAGCCCAGACTCAAGCTCTCCGCCCCACCCCGCCCAATCCCTCACCTGGAGGTGGCAGCAGCAGTGCAGAAGTAAGGGTGGCACTGGAATGCTAAATCCCCTGGGAAAAGTGATATTGATGAATATCACTTTTCACGTTGCCATCCTAACTTCTGCTCTCCTCAGCTGCTGCTCTCCTCTCAGCCTACAGAGCCAGGGCCCTGACCGGCAGCACTGCTTTCCCCTCGGCCTGCAGAGCCGGGCATCCCGGCACCAGCCGCTGCTCTCCAGTCAGTCTTGAGAGCTGGGTGGTGGTATATGTACTTTTGGGAGAGGGGGTGCATAAAGGACTACAGACACAAAGCAGAGGAGCCCAATCAAATAAGTTTGAGAACGACTGCTCTAGGGAGAATGATGCAGAAGCACAAAACAGCTGCAAGGTTGCCTCTACCAGGAGCCTCCACGCAGCCAGCACAGCCCAAATGTGAGTAGCACTGCAAGGAGGCGGTGTGGCCAGGCAGCCAGAGATGCGTTGATTCAAGACATCACTGCTGAGCTCCATGGGAGCCCCAAGCACAACCACCATCTGCTCTCTCCTAAGGATGAACTTCCTCTGGGGACAGTAGCTCTTGCTGGTGAAGCCTGCACTAACAGGGTGGATCTGGTGCCAGTTCAGCCTGGAGTGCTAAAAGCTACTGGACTAGGGTTTGCTCTGTAACCCAATGTCTGCAGGATCGTCCTTACTAAGAACGGCTCAGCATTCTGCAGTCACAGCTCACAGCACACTCAGGAGTCCACAGAGCACGTTTTGGGGAAGGTGCAACGTGAGTCGGTCCTGCAGCACTGGCAGTGGCATCTGTAACTTTGACTCGGTGCTCCAGCCCCTTCCTTATCTAACTCAGCAGAGCAGGTATTTCCGACATGACTGGCAAGGAACATGAATAAAATATAAGCTTCCCCTGAACAGGAAAACACACTGGGGGTTCAGATGAAAGGCCAAATATCTGGAGCCTTGCTATTTGTTAAAGACGTTACCCTGGCAGAGGCAGCCCAGCAGGGAGGACACCTGGAAAGCATTTCTGCTTCTCTTCAGGAAGAGACAGAGACACTCTGGTTTTGCAGAATTTACAGATTCTGGTACTAAGGCACTGACCTATCTTTCCTATTGCATCTTTTATTGGAAAGGAGAAGGTTAAACTTGACCTTTGACTTGTACAGCTGGAGCATAAGGACCTACAGTTTGCAAAATGTAGGAAGCTAGAAGCTGAACGCCAAAGCTGGATCAGATATTGCTTTACAGGGGCTGGGAAAAGTACCAGCATTGCCTTATGGTGATAGTCTCAAGGAGCTCAATCTATTTACCTTCATAAAGGGAAGATTAAGGGGTGACTATTACAGTCTATAAGTATCCACATGTGGCATAAATATTTAATTATGGGCTCTTCAGTTGAGCAGGCAAAGGTCTAACACAATCCAATGGCTGGAAGTTGAAGCTAGACAAAATAAGACGTACATTTTTAGCAGCAAGGGTTAAAGCATTAAGCACTGAAACAGTTTACCAAGGGTTGTGGTGGATTCTCCACCAGTGGCAATTTTAAAATCAAGACAGGATGTTTTTCTAAAAGATCAGCTCTAGGAATTTCTCTGGCTTGGATTATTCAGGAGGTCAGACTAGAAGATCACAATGGTCCCTTCCGGCCTTGGAATTTATGCATATATTACAAAAATGAATAAGTCCCCATGGCTATACTGTACCCAGAGAATGTTCTTACAGTTGCATAATTCACAGTCTCTGTCTGAATTCAGACACACAGATTATGCGTGTTAGACAGCAGCTGTATTTCACTAATTCTCTTGCCAGCAAGTGTGATCTTTGTCACAGACTATGGACTATTATCCCTGGACAATGTTTGATCTTGACAATACTTTGATGTCAGCACGTGCCCCTGTCATTCCCCAGTGCTAGTGCCCTTTGCAGAGAAAGGTGCTCAGGTGCCCTCTCTCACCTCCTGGGTTGGGAGCCAGGGATCTTTCCTTCAGAACTGAAATTGCTGTATTCTAAGATCCCCCAGCCTGTTGGGCCCTTTCACAGAAACACAGAACTTTTAGGGCCTTTGGTTTTTACTGTTTAAGAAATATCCCAGACTAAATGATTTAGACTCTTCACCTGTGCTATTAATCACTGTCAGTTCTGATCATCTGATTCCACATCCTCCTCCCCATATGACAGGCCACTTGCATCCCCTAATACAGTCAAGGGACTTCCATAAGGGATGAATTTGGTCATGTATTTAGTTTGACTTGGAGAATGACAAGACCAGTGAGTTTCTAGTCACTTCATGTCTACACTAGGGATGCTTTAAAAAAAATGTTTACTATTGCTAACTCTGGTTCAGCTGCTCTGGGGCTGACACGGGCACCGGAACAGGGGGGACCAGGAGGGCATGGCCCCACAACTTTTTACCAGCTGTAAGGGCGAGCGATGAGTGGGAAGGGGTAGGGAGGAGCGAGCAGGGAGAGCAGTCTTTGGGGGAAGAGGCTGCTGGGAACAGGGCCTTCGGGAGAAGGGGCAGTGCAGGGCAGGGACTTGGGGGAAGGGGCAGGGCCACAGTTCGGGCACTGGTGGCCCCCCCACTTTTAGGGAGCTTCCACCATTCTTGGGCTGACAGCATTCAGCATGCCAGTGTAAGCAGAGTGCAGGCTGTCACCACCATTTAAGCACTGTGACACCTATGCGTAATCAGAGTAGGTCTACTTGACCTGTACTTAAATAGCAGCGGTAACCACTAGCCCAGCTACACCAAGGCACTGAATAGACCTTTGCAAAGGGGAGAAAATGGGTAAAGAGGGCCTTACCCACTCTTTGTCATGCAAGAACCCAAGGCTGCAAACAATGTGAAGCAAACACTCCTGGGGGAGATGTGAGAACCTCTTCTCTTTACATTCTTCTCATCCATCCCCATCCCAGCCCCGCTTCTCATTCATCCCTGGCCCAGAGCCAGTCTTTTTTAAAAACAAAAAACAACTACATTTTGGTCCTAAAATGTGACTTTGCTCCTTTAAACTCATTTCACCCAAAGCTAAAAATAGAGAACTCTAATAATCACTAAGGCTAAGATTTGTCACGGATACTTTTAGTAAAAGTCAGACAGAGGTAACGGCCAATAATGAAAAATTCAGTGACCTGTCCCTGACTTTTACTAAAAATATCCTTGACTAAATGGGGAGCCTGGGCAGCTGTGTGGGGGCCGAGTGCCTCAGGGACCCCCACCACCGAAAGGGGCTCAGAGCTGGGGTCCCCCTCCACTGGTGGCTCTAAGCTGTGGGGGTCCCCCGTACCTCCCGTGGAGGCCTGGAGCTGCAGGGGTTCCCCTGCCATCAGAAATCACCTGGAGCTGCAGGGGTTCCCCTGTGCTACCCCGGAGCAGCAGGGGTCTCCCTGACACCCGGGACTGCAAAGGGCTCCCGTAGCTCCCTGCTGCCTGCAGCTCCCAGCCAGCGATAGTTGAAGTCACAGAGGTCTTTTCAAGTCATGGATTCCGTGACTTCCATGACTAAATCACTGCCTTAATAATCAGTAATGGGCCTGAGTACTGCCCCATGATGACACCAGACTGTTTCCTACAGAAAGGTGGGAAAAGCCTGGATGGAAGAGAATACGCTAAGCCACTAAACAACCATTTTATACTGTAGCTGAGCACCAGAACCCTGACTCTGGCCAGGAGGTTCGATTCAGTCAGTGACTTTGAGCACCAAGTGCTCCACAGAAGATGCTTCGGTGGAGGATGACACCAACTTGGGCTTTAGCAGCCTATGTTTTTTTATAACCCCAAGAAGCAGATGTAGTACAAGGGGAACAGGGAAGGAGAGCAGCAGGTGGGAACATTAGGGTTAAAACTTTCTGCAAAGCATTACAACATTTGGCAAAGCAAAACCAGAGGTCACCAGTTCAAGCAGAGAAGCCCCTGCAACTGCTGTTTATTACTCAATGAGAGTTGTATGGCTTTGACTCTTACAATAGCTAACACTCCCTTGCAGTCATTTATATCTGACACAAATGTTTATTTAGCCCAGCTACTGACTTCGTAAATTAGGGATTTTATGCAAACAATAGTTCTGAGCCACTAAACTAGAAAGAGAAATTTCCACACTGCAGCAGGCCTAAATTAATGGATCCTTCAAAATAATATGTTCTTTATCCAGTTTGTTTTTTTGATCTTTTCCCATTCACTTCAAAGTGTTTCTGTACTGGTCTCCCATGCACACAAAGTTCCCAGTCACCCAGACGGAATGACCAGGAGCAGCCCTATGGATGCTGCAAGTTCCCTAAGCACTCTGCTTTGAGCACAGTCTTTCACGGAACTTCTCTACAAACTATTGTGTGTGTGAGAAGATGCCAGATTGACAGCCTTGGAGATCCTGAGCCTCTCTTTACCAACAGAGCAGCACAGACATCAGCAATTTAGCCTTCCTCCCCAGTTATTCATGTCCATGCCTCAACCCCTGAGGCATGGATCTGTGGGACAGGGGAGGTCAGTTTCCATGGCCCATTTAATCTGGAGCACATCTGCTGAGCATGTCAAAAAGGTGGATTCAATTGTGATGATAGTTTTACGAAACTGAACACTGGTCCATGTAAACAGTGGGAGCATGTTGATTCAACAGGCATGTGTGCAGTTTTGTGAGTGTTCCCATTGCCACTCCATTCTGAAAATCTTGCAAATGATGTAAGAATTTTGCTGCCACATGAACTATCTGAGGCAAGTTTTGTTCTCTGGATAAATTATCTCCCACCACTCAGGAGAGGGACTCCTATTTTCAGACATGTGGTTTGCTTTTGAACATCTGTTCCATCAGAGACCAGAAGATACCATGTTTCCTACTTGTGTATAATAGTCACTGATTGTAAATTACACAAATTCTGGCATTTGAAACACATTTTGGGGCTGCTCCCCAAGGAACAACAAGAAAAAGTGTTTGACAATCCAGGATTATTTATTGTACAACAGCATCTTGGACTGTTAAATCTAATGACAACTTGCACAAAATACACAAGAATACCACTTGTAGAGGAAACCTCCTACACTGCACTATGGGTTTGCAAAGACAGAGGCTGCAGCAGGCTTTATTCTCTGTTTCAATTCCACCAAGGCCCGGGGTTTGGAGATAGAACACACAGGGTGATAGGGAAAATCCTTACACTATCATCACTGTCAGCATTGCAAAGGGGCACAGAGAAAACTGCCCTTTAGGAGTGGGCATCGCTCACTCTCTCAGGCCTGAGGGAGTCCAGTGCACTCTGCAGTGGACTATAACAGTATGCAATGACCTCTGCCCTGCTTTTGCACAAATGAACAAGAGCAATAGAGCTGGTGAAAAACAAAGGCTCATTTCACAGAACCATAGAATATCAGGGTTGGAAGAGACCTCAGGAGGTCATCTAGTTCAATCCCTTGCCCAAAACAGGACCAATCCCCAACTAAATCATCCCAGCCAGGGCTTTGTCAAGCCTGACCTTAAAAACCTCTATGGATGGAGATTCCACCACCTCCCTAGGTAACGCATTCCAGTGTTTCACCACCCTCCTAGTGAAAAACTTTTTCCTAATATCCAACCTAAATCTCCCCCACTGCAACTTGAGACCATTGCTCCTTGTTCTGTCATCTGCTACCACTGAGAACAGCCGAACTCCATCCTCTTTGGAACGCCCTTCAGGTAGTTGAAAGCAGCTATCAAATCCCCCCTCATTCTTCTCTTCCGCAGACTAAATAACCCCAGTTCCCTCAGCCTCTTCTCATAAGTCATGTGCCCCAGCCCCCTAACCATTTTCGTTGCCCTCCGCTGGACTCTCTCCAATTTGTCCACATCCCTTCTGTAGTGGGGGGACCAAAACTGGAAGCAATACTCCAGGTGTGGCCTCACCAGTGCCGAATAGAGGGGACTAACTTCCCTTGATCTGCTGGCAATGCTCCTACTAATGCAGCCCAATATGCCGTTGGCCTTCTTGGCAATGAGGGCATACTGGTGACTCATACCCAGCTTCTCATCTCTTGTAATCCCCAGGTCCTTTTCTGCAGAACTGCTGCTTAGCCAGTCGGTCCCCAGCCTATAGCAGTGCATGGGATTCTTCCTTCCTAAGTGCAAGACTCTGCACTTGTCCTTGCTGAACTTTATCAGATTTCTTTTGGCCCAATCCTCCAATTTGTCTAGGTCACTCTGGACCCTATCCTACCCTCCAGAGTATCTACCTCTCCCCCCCCAGCTTAGTGTCATCCGCGAACTTGCTGAGGGTTCAATCAATCCCATCATCCGGATCATTGATAAAGATGTTGAACAAAACCGGCCCCAAGACCAACCCTTGGGACACTCCGCTTGATACCGGCTGCCAACTAGACATCGAGCCGTTGATCACTACCTGTTGAGCCCGACAATCTAGCCAGCTTTCTATCTACTTTATAGTCCATACATCCAATCCACACTTTTTTAACTTGCTGGCAAGAATACTGTGGCAGACTGTATCAAAAGCTTTGCTAAAGTCAAGCTATATCACATCCACAGAGCCAGTTATCTCATCATAGAGGGCAATCAGGTTGGTCAGGCATGACTTGCCCTACGTGAATCCATGTTGACTGTTCCTGATCACCTTCTTCTCCTCCAAGTGCTTCAAAATGGATTCCTTGAGGACCTGCTCAATGATTTTGCCGGGGACTGAAGGGAGTCTGACCGGTCTGTAGTTCCCTGGGTTCTCTTTCTTCCCTTTTTTTAAATATGGGCACTATATTTGCCTTTTTCCAATCCTCCAGGACCTCCCCCGATCGCCTAGAATTTTCAAAGATAATGGCTAATGGCTCTGCAATCACATCAGCTAACTCCCTCAGAACCCTTGGATGCATTAGATCTGGACCCATGGACTTGTGCACATCCAGCTTTTCTAAATGGTCCTTAACCTGTTCTTTCACCACTGAGGGCTGCTCACCTCCTTCCCATACTGTGCTGCCCAGTGCAGCAGTCTGGGAGCTGACCTTGTCTGTGAAGACCGAGGCAAAAAATGCATTGAGTACTTCAGCTTGTTCCACATCATCTGTCACTAGGTTGCCGCCCACATTCAGTAAGGGTCCCACACTTTTCCTGACCTTCTTCTTGTTGCTAACATACCTGTAGAAACCCTTCTTGTTACCCTTCACATCCCTTGCTAGCTGCAACTCCAATTGTGCCTTGGCCTTCCTGGTTACACCCCTGCATGCTCGAGCAATATCTTTATACTCCTCCCTAGTCGTCTGTCCAAATTTCAACTTCTTGTAAGCTTCCTTTCTGAGTTTAAGCTCACTGAAGATTTCACTGTTAAGCCAAGTGCATTCCCACCGCCCCAGCTTCGCACCCATGCTTCAGGGGGCATGCTGCTGAGTCACAAAGGTTTGAAAATTCAAACTAGAGCTTAGTTATTGCCCAGCTTAGTTAATGCTTAGTTAATGGCCAGCACCATAGCAGAGGCCCACCAGTGCCAGCACCTTCCTTCACTACTTCCTGACAAACATCCTGTAGCATTTCTGAATTAACCACTTTTGCAGAAGCTGTTCCATCAGAGACCAGTTCTCTGCATCTCTCTGGGAATTCTACACCCTCCCAAAAAATCCTATCAGTCAAAAACAAAGCTAAGCCCTGAGCCAGGGTCACAGGCCAAAGTGCACAGCTTCTCTCTCACACACAGAAGTGATAAGCATGTTTTACAAACTGCTCCAAATGGATAAGAATATTCAGTCAGAGGATGTGCTGATAACAGCTGGACAGAAGGGATTGTTCTGAGGGGTATTAATCAGCAGTCAGCAATGAAAGCCCCCTAGAATCCAGCCACATAGCTGTATTCCTGTGTGGTAATACACATGGATCAGAGAAATGATCCAGTTCTGTGAGCAAGCCATTCACCGGTGCAGTGCCCTGTTCTTGGAGACTACTACAAAGCAAACTGCCTCCTGGTATGCGCATCAAAAGTCAGCAATATTACAGCTAATAGAATCCCTCTCTGTGGAAAGGTAACAACTGGAGTTCCTGCAGGTGAAACTCATCTGGCTTGTTCGGTCCTGCAGCTCCTCACTATCCCCAAGTGGCTCTTCCCTATCAGGCCACATGTGCCTGCTGCCCCACCGCAGTCAGAGAGGGACACTGCAGAGGTTTCTGGCCAGGGGAGTGGTGCTTCTCTGTTAAAACAGTTTCACCACCTACTGGATATTTAGCCTCTTTGCTCCACTGCTAAAACCCAGAGAGCGCTTTATTGCCTAACTTTGCTATTAATGACTATTAATGTAACCTAAGTTGTGGGTGCCAAGAATAAAGCAGCTGAATTTCCCCATCAGCTCCTTGGCAAGTCCACTTCTATTATCCAAGAATCTAATTTTGGCAAATCAAAGTAGAAAAAACTTCACACTACAGAAAATCTGTCCAAAAGGGAGTAAAATAAATAACTTGCCCCCGATCCGAATGGAGCCAGTTACCAGGGCAAGTCACGCCGTAGGCACTGAGAAAAGGCCCAAATGGTTCCAGAGAGGGCAAACTCCAGAGCTGCATACAAGGGACTGAATGGAAGCTCCAAAATAAACAAATCATTAGAGTGCCTCATAATTCCTTCTCAGTTACCCAGGGCATTTGGCGCATGGCACAGAAACTCACTGGGGCACAAGGAAAACACAAGACTATCAAGATTTGCTGTGATTATGCACATGAACTGAATGACTGGAGGCTCTGTTCAGAATGGGGCCTCTATTCCCCAAAACTTTGTAACTCAATGAAATCAATTAGAGGGCTGCCAAATTCCAATTTGTTTGTCTGGTGTGTCATTCATTATACTTGCCATCCTTCCGAAATGATCCATGTCCAACATGATCATGTAACAATGTAGGGGAGAGATCAAACCTCCGGGGGGATGAAGACTGTAATACTGTTTGCTTGACTGCAACAAAACCCTTCCAAAATGATTCTTCTAAATTTGAGATCTTGTATTTCATTCTGCTTGTACCAGAAAAGCTGTGTCTAATCCCAATTCCCCTCCAGAACCCAGAGCAGACTCTGTCAGCTCAACATGTCAAAATCTACTGCATACTTTAGGGCTGTTCAAAAAAGTGTAACAGAATATTTAGCCAGATTGGTAGTGATGACCTTTTTGTGGTGGTTTATTTCACAGGAAAGCAATGGGGAACCACTTAGTCTAAGATAAGATGCTCTTGCAATATTTTTAGCAATTAAACCCCCAAGCACATTCATTGTCTTCAAAAGACACACACTGCAGATAAACTTGCTTCAGTATCCAGCAGGCTCAGAACAAGCAAGCCCACCTCCAGTTGCCACCCTAGGGAGTTCAGGCTCTCTCTGGCTCAGCAACAGTCCAAGGCAAGCAGGCTTGTGACATCAGACTCTACAATGTCAGCCTGGTCATGGAAACATGTCCATCTGGTGCAGAGGTCGCTGAGAATCAAAAATGTAAAGGAAGACATGTTGGCGTGGCAGCCTGTGATCACAGTGATGCATAATTAGCAACAAGAGAACACTTAACTCCAGCTTGTTCTCTAACCTTTTCCCTTGAAAATAGCTGCTTCTAGGGCAAAACCAGACTGAGAATGACAGGCCTCCTCCAAGGTGCTGCACATTACAAGGCAATACAGGTATGAGGCTATCTATTCCCAGCCTGCAGGCCAGCCTGAAGGGACAGATGCACTATCCTGGCATCTGGATGCTGTGTCTGCCTGGCTTCCCTCTCCTTCTCTTTAATCATGCTCTCTCTGTCGGAAACTCTCTCTCTCAGCCAAACTCGAGCCATGTGAGCTTTTGTTTCCATTTTTCTCCCTGGGGAGAGGTCAGGTAATAAACAATCTTTTCTTCCTACCCCAGTTCCTTTCATTTCTTCACACCCAGAAGAGGGGAATATTATAGCTACAATAAAAGGCCCAATTCAGTTCTAAACGTACTAGCCAGTAAATACACAAATGCTGCCAGCACCCAGTGGCTTTCTGGCAGCATTCTACTGCCCCAAAGCCCTGCACTGGCAACACGCTTTCACACAAGCCCTAATTTTATTATAGCTAGTTTATAATTTTGCCTCATTTCCCTTCTATTTTTAAATGCAGGGCTGTAATAGAAGGCGTCTGAAGGCCTCAGAGACAGAGGAGCGATTACACTGTGGAGCCTCTGTGGTATCAGTGGCCTTTGCAAGACAAGAATTCAAATGCCATGTCAGTCAGCATTTAAATCCTGAATCCCTGAGGGGAACTTGGCTACCCAACAAGAAACATACTGCTCCACATTCTTCCTTTTCCTTTTAATTTCTACTTACAAGTCCCTGTGGCTGTACTGCTCTCGAGCAACAATTTCAGACCAACAGCCGTGTTCGTCTGCATTCGCAAAAAGAAAAGGAGGACTTGTGGCACCTTAGAGACTAACCAATTTATTTGAGCATGGGCTTTCGTGAGCTACAGACCAAATAGTTTGGAAGAGACGGGCATCAGAATGGGCCCTTGAATGCAGAGCATGTGGACAGCTAGCACAGCGCCCCAGCTCGGAGCATGAGAGAGCAGCAGCAAATGCTGCCAGCAGGATTAAGTCATGAGCAAAGGGAAACTGCTTCTCTGCTCTGCATCACACCAAGCGCCATTCAGAGCCTCAGCAGGGAAAATTCTGGATCCCGATGAGAGAGAGGGAAAGCCAGACAAACAGGGACACAGACAGGGGAGGGGCAGTTTCCAGTGATACTTACACACACAAGAGGGAGGGTGGAGCAGCACCAAAACCTTTCGTAAGTGGTTTAGCCTACTGATCCCCAGCCCAGCTGGCCCTGGCACGGCTTCTCACCACGATCAGGTCTATTGCAGGAGTGCTCAGAGTGCACCAGTGCTGCACAAACAGGGACACACCCAGTCCATGCCCCGAAGGGCTCACAAGCTAAAGAGCAGCAGACAAAAGGAGGGGAGAAAAGGGTGCAACAAACAAACATAATGATCAGGTGATGATGGGCACACGGCTTGCTGGTTCCATGCTTCGATATGAATGGACAGACACAATCAGTAGACATTGTTAACTGTAATAATTATCACTATAATTTTGTATAGGCATCACCAAACAAACAAGGAGATTTCAATGCGGGGCTGTTAGCGGCCTTGCAAACCCATAAACCCAGCTGACTGTCCCAGAGCTCACCCAGTGTCATGAACATACTCACAGCAGTTGTGTGCAGCTCCTGTTTATTACACCTTCTCCAACTGCAGTATCACAAAACAACAACCCTAGCACTTAGCATTGCAGAGGCCAGTGGAGCAGGGATAGAATTTGCTTTTCTGGTCAAGATGCAGCAGGCTGGGAGCAGGCTTTTGTTCTGTGTTAAAAAATGACGTAACTGAGGCAGTAACAGTTCACTAGGACTAATAATACGGTGAAAAGTTACAACAACACTTAAATATGCCTCCAATCCACTCCAACACCCCAGTCCCACCACCCCAGGGAAGGCCCCTGATGGCACAAGCTAGTAACAGAAGAGGTCAATTTAATTACTCTGTACCTCCAGGAAACCTGCCCCCTACGTACGATTGGACAAATTAAAAAAAAAAAAAAATCAAATGCCAAACTTGGAAACACTTACTCGGAACCCAAGCCCTGTCCATTGCACCAAGCATCACACCCAGTGATACAAGCAAAACACCGTCATGTCAAACACTCTGATAACCACAGGAACCTCTAACCCTAAATCCCAAGATGGGACTGAAACATACGGGAAGAAAGTATTAGCTCAGAGCAGGTTAATATGCGTTAACCATCACCCAACTGCAAATCCTATATGGCATGTAGTCTGAGTCAAGTATGAGAGCGCAGTACAAATGAAATAGACAGATATGGGAAAGCACTAGCAGGACAGGTACCTTCAAGAACAGCACTCCTGTGATACCTCTGAAGGTGGTAAGTGCAGAGGGACCATTCAACCCCTCGTAACTCTAAAAGGAGCAGCCGTTGCTGCTGTTTTAAATCTGTGAAGAAACAAATGTACTAGTACACTATAAACAATACATAACCTGTGTGCAACATTTAGAGCCAAGCAAAGGCATATAAGGCATCCAGGCTGCCTTATGATTGAGGAACCAGGCTGAACTTTGGAAAATAACATTTGTAAAACAATTCCTCCTTCTAGGGTTAGAAACTTCAGTTGAAACTAAACTGGGAGGTAAATATGCTGGAGGGTAGGGATAGGATACAGAGGGACCTAGACAAATTAGAGGATTGGGCCAAAAGAAATCTGATGAAGTTCAACAAGGACAAGTGCAGAGTCCTGCACTTAGGATGGAAGAATCCCATGCACCGCTACAGACTAGGGACCGAATGGCTAGGCAGCAGTTCTGCGGAAAAGGACCTAGGGGTGACAGTGGACGAGAAGCTGGATATGAGTCAACAGTGTGCCCTTGTTACCAAGAAGGCCAATGGCATTTTGGGATGTATAAGTAGGGACATTGCCAGCAGATCGAGGGACGTGATCGTTCCCCTCTATTCGACATTGGTGAGGCCTCATCTGGAGTACTGTGTCCAGTTTTGGGCCCCACACTACAAGAAGGATGTGGATAAATTGGAGAGAGTCCAGCGAAGGGCAACAAAAATGATTAGGGGTCTAGAACACATGACTTATGAGTAGAGGCTGAGGGAACTGGGATTGTTTAGTCTGCAGAAGAGAAGAGTGAGGGGGGATTTGATAGCTGCTTTCAACTACCTGAAGGGGGTTCCAAAGAGGTGGATCTAGACTGTTCTCAGTGGTAGCAGATGACAGAACAAGGAGTAATGGTCTCAAGTTGCAGTGGGGGAGATTTAGGTTGGATACTAGGAAAAACTTTTTCACTTGGAGGGTGGTGAAACACTGGGATGCGTTACCTAGGGAGGTGGTGGAATCTCCTTCCTTAGAAGCTTTTAAGGTCAGGCTTGACAAAGCCCTGGCTGGGATGATTTAATTGGGTATCGGTCCTGCTTTGAGCAGGGGGTTGGACTAGATGACCTCCTGAGGTCCCTTCCAACCCTGATATTCTATGATTCTATGAAAACCTCTCCAATCAGCTACAGTTTTCTTAGTACAAGGTTGTATGCAGCTTGATTTATAGTCACCTTTCTCAAACCATATTACCTATCACAGGACATGGGAAATTAACAAACAACCTGACTGAACATGTAGTATTTGGCTATTCTCCTCCATAATGCCAGGCCCTGGACAGATGAGCTAGAGGTAGAAGGAGAAGCTTTGAAAGCTGAATCCATTGTTTCCACCAGCTACACTGGTCTGAGTCTTTATCTTCTTAATCCCAGAACACATATTGGCTAGGCGCTTTCATGACTTTAACTAGACCAATTTAACATGTGACAAACAGTGTGCTTTATCTACCCTAAATTTACATACGTTAGTCCATGTCTTCACTGCCAAAAAAGTGGGGGTGGGAGGCAGGGGGATTACACAAGATAAACAACGTACATTAGCTATCTCACTGTAAAATCGTTACTGGAGACAAAGCTTGGAAGTTTTTAACCACAGTGTATCTAGGCAAGGTCAACACTATACCTCCCACTATATCCTTCTGCCCAAGCACCCCGCTCCCCCACCTGCTTGCTCACCTCCTCATTCCCCCACCAGATGTCCCCCTCCCCCGCCTGCTCGCTCAACTCCTCTTTCCCCTGCCAGACATGCCTGCCCCCCGCCCACCTGCCGCTGGCTCACCACATCTTTCCTCACTCCCCCACCCCGAGGAGGAGGGACACGAGCAGCAGGGACCTTCAAAGACTGGAGGGCTGGAGTGGAGGAAGACTTACCAGGCATGGCAGGCAGCAGCAGCAGTTGGTGGGGCCCTTGGGGAAGGGGCGGGGCAGCACGGCCCAGGTGTCCGGCAGCGGGTTGGTGGCGGCTGAGCTAGGGAAGGCCTTCCCTGGCCTATTATACCTGATGCCCATGCCTGCAGTAAAATCTACAGAGCCCTGCCTGTAGTAGGATTTACAGGGAGATGGTTCTGGCATGTTCAGTATCTCACTCAAAAACACACCTTTTACAGCAGTGAAGATATAGCCCTAATTAGCACACATTAACACAGGCTAACATCACACCTGAAATCCCAACCTAGACAAGGACTTAGAAAGTAGCAACCATTGTTACTTCCCTTTGCCCCTGAAAGCAAACAGCAGGGAGATCTGCACCTTTGCAATGGGCTGTTTGATGAGCACACCTGCTGTTCTCTAAGGAACTACAGTGATCAAGGTCTGGTCTGCTCTACAGACTTATATTGGTGTAACTGCATCGCTCAGGAGTGTGAAAAATCCACAGCCCTGAGCGACAGTTACACCAGCTTAACCCTGGTGTAGACAGCTCTATGTCAGCAAGAGAGCTTCTCACCACGACACAGCTACCGCCTCTCATGGAGGTGGATTAACTATGCTGACAGGAGAATCTCTCCCACTGGCATAGGAGCGTCTTCACTTGAGCGCTGCAGCTGTGCCAATGCAGTGTTTTAAGTGTAGACCTGTCCCAGGAAACAAACAGCCTAGGAGATTTATCTATCACCTGCCTTTTCCTAAGCAGTGACAGCAGGGAATAAAGGGGATCTGGGGTCAAATTTACCTCACCAGAGGTACACCAAAGATTAATTTAACCTTTTAGTTACAAGACTGCCTTGGCTCAGCTCCTTCCCACATATTATCACTCCCTTAGAAAAACAGGCAGAATCATCTCCATTCAGGCATGGAAATCCATTTCAGTTCTCCCTGGGACACTGCACCAGTCAATGCAGCTGGTCCCAGAAAATAAATTATATTTCCATTAGCTAAATACGTTCAGCTATGACTGTCACAGGTAACCCCATATGTTCAGCTATGACTGTATATTTAACCCTTAATTATTTCTGCCCTGGATTTTTAGGCCAGAAGGGACCATTATGATCATCTAGTCCGACCTCCTGCGGAGCACATGCCACAAATTTCATAAGGTGATTCCTGCAGCTAGTCCACAACTTCCGGTTGGGCTAGAGCAGATCTTTTAGAAAGATGCCCCAGTCTTTAGAATCCACTTCCCTGGTAAGTTGTTCTAGTGGTTAATTACCTCTTATTTCTAGCCTACATTTGTCTAATTTCAACTTCCAGTTATTGGTGTTTCTAGTCCCTTTGTCTGCCAGATGAAACAACCCTCCTACTCTCAGATATCTTCTCCCCAGGTTCTTACAGATTGTAGCCAAGTCACCTCTTAACCTTCTCTTGGATAAACTAGGTAGACTGAGCGGCACTGCTGTGGGTACCCGCATGGCCCCACAGTATGCCAACATTTTTATGGCTGACTTAGAACAACGCTTCCTCAGCTCTTGTCCCCTAATGCCCCAACTCTACTTGCGCTATATTGATGACATCTTCATCATCTGGACCCATGGAAAAGAAGCCCTTAAGGAATGCCACCATGATTTCAACAATTTCCATCCCACCATCAACCTCAGCCTGGACCAGTCCACACAAGAGATCCACTTCCTGGACACTACGGTGCTAATAAGAGATGGTCACATAAACACCGCCCTATACCAGAAACCTGATGACCGCTATACTTACCTATATGCCTCCAGCTTTCATCCAGACCACACCACACGATCCATTGTCTACAGCCAAGCTCTACGATACAACCGCATTTGCTCCAACCCCTCAGACAGAGATAAACACCTACAAGATCTCTATCAAGCGTTCTTACAACTACAGTACCCACCTGCTGAAGTGAAGAAACAGAATGACAGAGCCAGAAGAGTACCCAGAAGTCACCTACTACAGGACAGGCCCAACAAAGAAAATAACAGAACGCCACTAGCCGTCACCTTCAGCCCCCAACTAAAACCTCTCCAACGCATCATCAAGGATCTACAACCTATCCTGAAGGACAACCCATCACTCTCACAGATCTTGGGAGACAGGCCAGTCCTTGCCTACAGACAGCCCCCCAACCTGAAGCAAATACTCACCAGCAACCACACAACAGAGCCATTAACCCAGGAACCTATCCTTGCAACAAAGCCCGTTGCCAACTGTGTCCACATATCTATTCAGGGGACACCATCATGGGGCCTAATCACATCAGCCACACTATCAGAGGCTCGTTCACCTGCACATCTACCAATGTGATATATGCCATCATGTGCCAGCAATGCCCCTCTGCCATGTACATTGGGAAACTGGACAGTCTCTACGTAAAAGAATAAATGGACACAAATCAGATGTCAAGAATTATAACATTCAAAAACCAGTCGGAGAACACTTCAATCTCTTTGGTCATTCGATTACAGACCTAAAAGTGGCAATTCTTCAACAAAAAAACTTCAAAAACAGACTCCAGAGAGAGACTGCTGAATTGGAATTAATTTGCAAACTGGATACAATTAACTTAGGCTTGAATAAAGACTGGGAGTGGATGTGTCATTACACAAAGCAAAACTATTTCCCCGTGTTTATCCCCCCTCCAACCCCCCCCCACTGTTCCTCAGACGTTCTTGTCAACTGCTGGAAATGGCCCACCTTGATTATCACTACAAAAGGTCCGTCCCGTCCCCGTCCCCCCCGCCCTCCTGCTGATAATAGCTCACCTTACCTGATCACTCTCGTTACAGTGTGTATGGTAACGCCCTGTGTTTCATGTTCTCTGTGTATATAAATCTCCCCACTGTATTTTCCACTGGATGCATCTGATGAAGTGAGCTGTAGCTCACGAAAGCTGATGCTCAAATAAATTTGTTAGTCTCTAAGGTGCCACAAGTCCTCCTTTTCTTTTTGCAGATACAGACTAACACGGCTGCTACTCTGAAACCTGAGCTACATTAGTGTCTCACAGTACGGCTATCCCCCTCCCCACACACACAACTTCTGTGATGTGTAACAGTCAAATTAAAATACTATTAATTTTAATGTAATAAAATAATAATAATATAGAGACAAGGTGGGTGGGTAAGGGAATATCTTTTACTGGACCAACTTCTTTTATTTAAGCTTAAACTTAAACATTTTTCATATAAGCTTAAATTCATAACTTTGCTAGACACTAAAAATCATGGACTAAATAGAGACGTTGGATTTATGGCAGATGAAAACAATCCCCACCAGATGCTTTTTCCCCCTCTCCCCTTCCCTGTCTTCCTATCACTGGAAGGGTGTTAATGGGCCACATCACCTTGAATAGTCCCTTGAATACAGACTAACACGGCTGTTACTCTGAAACTTGAACTATGTGTTAACTAATTATGCTAAACGATCTGTTCCACCTTGTATTTAGCTAAAAGAAAAGGAGTACTTGTGGCACCTTAGAGACGAACCAATTTATTTGAGCATAAGCTTTCATGAGCTACAGCTCACTTCATCGGATGCATACTGTGGAAACTGCAGAAGACATTGTATTTAGCTGTGTTAGTCTGTATTCGCAAAAAGAAAAGGAGTACTTGTGGCACCTTAGAGACGAACCAATTGAGCTGTAGCTCATGAAAGCTTATGCTCAAATAAATTGGTTCGTCTCTAAGGTGCCACAAGTACTCCTTTTCTTTTTGTATTTAGCTGTAACTCTCATGCACCAAGCCACAGCTCACTTTGAAAAAAGAAAAGGAGGACGTGTGGCACCTTAGTCTCTAAAGTGCCACACGTCCTCCTTTTCTTTTTGCGGATACAGACTAACACGGCTGCTACTCCGAAAGCTCACTTTGAGGAGAACAAACAGGCTCATGAGACAGAGAAGCAACAAAGGAGGAAAGAAAGGGCACTACACTCCAGCCAACAATTATGTCTCCTTCAAGATTACACCTGTCACTTCTGTGGGAAAATCTACAGGGCAAGAAATGGGCTCCTCAGCAACTTAAAAACTCACCAATGAACCCCCTTGGCAGACATCATCCTTGCATCGAGGGATAGCCGAAGAAGACCTTTCCCAGACCTGAAGAAGAGCTCTGTGTAAGCTCGAAAGCTTGTCTCTGTTTACGTCTACACTATGCACCTTTAGTGACACAGCTGTGCCTGCCAACAAAAGCTTTCCTGCCAACAAAAGCTTCCACCCCCGAAGAGCAGCAGTAGCTTTGTCGACAGGAGCACTGTTCACACCAGCACTTTTCATCAGCAAAGCTTTTGTCATCTGGGGGGTTTAGGGTGTGTGTTTTTTCACACCCCTGAACAACAAAAGTTTTGTCATTCAGGTTCCAGTGTAGACAATGCCTCTCTCACCAACAGAAGTTGGTCCAATAGATAGATATTACCTCACCAACCTTGTCCGTCTAATATCCTGGGATGAACACAGCTACAACAACACTGCCTACAATAATACACACCTACATATATATGCACCGAGCTCCCCGCTCGATCAAAACCAAGCTTTCTCTCCCTCTCATATACCCTGTCTATCAGCGCCTGGTGCATGGAACTCTTGTTTGTAACCCTCCTAGACCTATGCAAATAAAAACACTGGAGGGCAGGGCAGGCTGGCGGGTGCTTTGTTATTTTCCTTCGCAAGACAGTCTACAGTCAGTGTGTGTATCTCTGCCTTAAGAAGAGAAAATGCAAGAGATGATACAAAAAAAGTGAAGCTGTAGCCTAGGATTTGTGTAGCTACTCACCACTGAATGTTCACTCACCAAGGAAACAAATTCACTGCAGGAAGGGTGGCTTAGAGACCAGCTCCTTCCTTCAGCCATTAGTGATCCCAGAAACGTACAGCTTGTCCTATTTTCAAGGCAGAGGCAGTTAAACCCTAACTGCCTCCAGCTGGCTGTGAACTTGCCAGGGAATGCAAAAAAAGTCCAAAATCAACCCCCCACCATCTCAGGATGTCATATTTCATCTCTGTGGTCAATGAAACAGGTCAAGATCTGACAAGTGCTAAAGGTGCTATCCTGAATTTAGCTCACTCATACACACACAATGCTCTGGGGCAGCTGACCTTTAACACACCCAAATGGCTCCCATGGCTGCTTGGTATTCAATGAAGCTGCACAGCATCCTGCACATTGGCTAGCTAAGTGGCCAAGCTATGTGCTTTCTACCCAGAGTGGGATTTAAGCTTGGCTTCAGTAATTCTTCCTTTGCAGTCTCAGTGCTCAGCTCCTGTGTTCATCTTTCCTCTGGAATGCGATGAAGAGAGAAATAACTGCCCTGCTGGATCATCCTGGCTGCTCTAATTTTCCCACCCCAACTTTTCTGTACTGTGCTTCTTTTTGAAGATCCAACTGATGCAGGGTGTATACTGCAGAGGCCTCTAATTCTTTATTCCAGAACCCCAAAAACACAATTCCAAAGCAGGCAAGGCAGGGTCAACAGTGTTTGTCCTGTTTCTGATTTACTGACTTTTATTCTCTCAATAAATCCTACAAAGAGTATTTCATAAGAACATAAGAATGGCCCTACTGGATCAGACCAAAGGTCCATCTAGCCCAGTATCCTGTCTTCTGACAGTGGCCAATGCCAAGTGCCCCAGAGGGAATGAACAGAACAGGTAATCACCAAACAGAGGCTAGGGATGCCACTGATGGACCTATCCTCCATGAATTTCTCTAGTTCTTTTTTTAACCCTGTTACGGTCTTGGTCTTCACAACATCCTCTGACAAGGAGTTCCACAGGTTGACTGTGCGTTGTGTGAAGAAATACTTCCTTTTATGTTTTAAACCTGCTGCCTATTAATTTAATTTGGTGACCTCTAGTTCTTGTGTTATGAAAAGTAGTAAACAACACTTCCTTATCTACTTTCTCTACACCAGTCATGATTTTATAGATCTCAATCATATCTCCCCTTAGCAGTCTCTTTTCCAAGCTGAAAAGTACCAGATTTATTAATCTCTCCTCATATGGCAGCCATTCCATACCCTTAATCGTTTTTGTTGCCCTTAAAATTCTGAACTTTTTCCAATTCCAATATATCTTTTTTGAGATGGGGTGACCACATCTGCGCACACAGTATTCAAGATGTGAGCATACCATGGATTTATATAGAGGCAACATGATATTTTCTGTCCTATTATCTATCCCTTTCTCAATTATTCCCAGTATTCTGTTAACTTTTTTGACTGCCGCTGCACATTGAGTGGATATTTTCAGAGAATTATCCACAATGATTCCAAGATCTCTTTCTTGAGTGGTAACAGCTAATTTAGACCCCACCATTTTATATGTATAGTTGGGATTATGCTTTCCAATGTGCATTACTTTGCATTTATCGACATTAAGTTTCATCTGCCATTTTGTTGCCTAGTCACCCAGTTTTGAGAGATCCTTTTGTAGCTCTTCGCAGTCTGCCTGGGTCTTAACTGATTTCACCTGATCTTGCTGGCCAACTCCAGCAGCGGAATCAGAGCCAGCAATTTTCAGGTTTATCTAACCTCACTTCACCCAGTTAGAGCCAAACCTCTCTGATGAAACTTGCTTCATCTGTGATCTCTAGTCACAGCATGTATGGCTGGCAGACTGAAGTGGAGGTCAGAAATGAAAGACAGAGGCAAACCTAACCATGCTACAGGACCAGGAGAGACTAATTGTTTCTTATGATCTTGATAAATCATGATATAATTATTGAGACTCTTAAATTACAGGGGGAGACAGATTGGTAACATCACATTTCCAAAACCCATGTCCTTTTCATCTGCAGCAGAAATAAGAGACTGATCCTATAATCTGATTGTAATTCAGACAGTTGCATCCTGTGTAAATGTCCAAATATGGGGGAGTATTTCTAGTTGTTAAAAAAAGTCCGTTCATCATGAGTGGGACTCAAGTTCAGATTGAGCACCATAAAGACAAATGTGGCATCTGCTTATTTATTCAACTGGAAGCATGGGAACTCCAGACAACAGTCAGGACCACCCAGTGTACCTGGGTGGGAAGCCAGTGGGGCAGGCACCTGCCCCCGGGGATGATGCAGTAACACAAGGCCATACAATAATTTCATCTCTTACCTTGGTGTCTACTCAATTGTCATTGCAGGTATAATCCCTCCTCATGAACACTGTCAAGGTTCCTCCCCCACTCTGAACTCTAGGGTACAGATGTGGGGACCTGCATGAAAAAACCTCCTAAGCTTATCTTTACCAGCTTAGGTCAAAACTTCCCCAAGGTACAAAATATTCCCCCCATTGTCCTTGGACTGGCCGCTACCACCACCAAACTAATACTGGTTACTGGGGAAGAGCTGTTTGGACGCGTCTTTCCCCCCAAAATACTTCCCAAAACCCTGCACCCCACTTCCTGGACAAGGTTTGGTAAAAAGCCTCACCAGTTTGCCTAGGTGACTGCAGACCCAGACCCTTGGATCTTAAGAACAATGAACAATCCTCCCAACACTTGCACCCCCCCTTTCCTGGGAAATGTTGGATAAAAAGCCTCACCAATTTGCATAGGTGACCACAGCCCAAACCCTTGGATCTGAGAACAATGAAAAAGCATTCAGTTTTTTACAAGAAGACTTTTAATAAAAAAATAGAAGTAAATAGAAATAAAGAAATCCCCCCTGTAAAATCAGGATGGTAGATATCTTACAGGGTAATTAGATTCAAAAGCATAGAGAACCCCTCTAGGCAAAACCTTAAGTTACAAAAAAGATACACAGACAGAAATAGTTATTCTATTCAGCACAATTCTTTTCTCAGCCATTTAAAGAAATCATAATCTAACACATACCTAGCTAGATTACTTACTAAAAGTTCTAAGACTCCATTCCTGTTCTGTCCCTGGCAAGAGCAGCATACAGACAGACACCGACCCTTTGTTTCTCTCCCTCCTCCCAGCTTTTGAAAGTATCTTGTCTCCTCATTGGTCATTTTGGTCAGGTGCCAGCGAGGTTACCTTTAGCGTCTTAACCCTTTACAGGTGAGAGGAGCTTTCCCCTGGCCAGGAGGGATTTCAAAGGGGTTTACCCTTCCCTTTATATTTATGACAACACTAATGAGGTCAATAAACTGCAGGTAGCCAAATAGATTCTTAACCTACTATAGACACAGTATCATTACTGGCAATGGAAAGTACTGCGTTCTACACACCACATGCACCTCCCTCACACTTTCCATTATGTATTGCATTTACACTGGGAATCTGAATCCTACTAGGACAGAGTTCGTGAAACAGAGACTCCAGTCACCTGCTGCTGCTTCCATCCCAGTCACCTGAACACACAACTTTGCTCACTGCTCTGGTATCTCTTGGGGCAATGCTGGAGGCATGTTAATCCCCAACTGCTCTCTCTCCAGTGTCTGTCTGAGGTTCTACTGTTGTCATGTTCGTTTCTAGTCCATTCTAACTCCTGACGTCTCTTGGGTGCATGCTGGTGAAGACATGTTAATGCCAAGCCTTTAAAAACAAACAAACCAACAAAACAAAACCCCACACACATGCACACTCTTACATTAGTCTGTTTGGGAAAACCACATTAACCCCAGCTTGTCCCTCTCCTATCACACACTGCCACCTCCAAAGGCAGAATCATCTGCTAACACATTCTCTTTGTGGGGAAGAGGCCCTGCACTTTACAGGTCGCAATATACACTGCAGTTAACAGGAGCTGCACAAACTCTCTCTCCTTTATAAAGAAGCTACTGTACATTTCCCATCACCAGGGAGACAAACCTCTCATCCTCCTCACAAGCCCATCTGTCCCTACTCAGCTGATACAAGTTTTCCTGACACCTATGTTACAGGGAGAAGAGAGGCCCTGGGTCTTGCAGATACAAAGCCCCCTGGAACTTTTTTCTGGGCTGATGGGCTATTAGATCTAGCAGAAGCCTGTGGTGCACTCATTGTTACAGAGGCTTCAGAAGTCAATACTCCCTGTGAGGACAGAGGACTCTGGTACAAAGGAGCATTTTTACCTTCTAAGCCAATTCCAGCTGTACAGCTGGAGGTTAAACAATTACCTCATTACAGTCACTCACACACACACACACACACAACTGCCTTCTGGTGGAATTCACAGCAACACCATTGCAACTTTAGAATAATATTCATGTTCTAAAAACGTCTGCAACGGAGGCCAAGAAAAACAGCTTTGTGTTCAGAGGAAGCTCTGTGGTCAACATGATGTCATCAGAAAGCGCCAAATTAATTTCCTGTGGTTACATCCTACAGGAAATCCAAGAGGCTCAGCTTTCTCACAAACCCAAGTAGCCATTTGTTGTCAGTAACGGTTAATTATGTACCCAGATGTGTCATAAATTGAAAACTATTGTGAATAAGCTTCATTCCCCTGAATTCTAGTGCACAGGGTTTCAATACAAAATGCTCTTGGATCCAGGGCATTAGCTTCAGACAAAATAAAACCCACCCAGCTCAGCTTCTGGGAATTATTTCCATTACTGGTCTAATGTTAATGAAACAGAGCACTCAGCACTCGCTACTCAGGGTCACTTCTCAGATGAGCTAATCTGTGTTCTAGCTCTCTCTCTAGGTTCTGACATGGCCTCCCTCAACATGGTGCCTGAGCCCTTTCCCAATATTGCGAAGTGTAGACATCCGATGTAGTTCTCTCCTCCACCAATCAGCAAGGTCTGGGCTTTGCTTCTGTGTTACACCCTTTTCTTTGTTTTCACAGTGCTCCTGGGGTGAGTCTGTCGGGGCTGATCACTGCGTTGCTCTGGAAGTGTTAAGGGCCCATTTCCAGCACTCAGCCAGCTACAAGACCAGCCATTAGCTCGCTCAGATTCACACCATGGTCTCTGAATAGAACATAAAACCCAGTGAAGGAGCTGTAGTAGACCAAGAGTGAGGCGGTCAGACCTAGTGGTCAGAGCAGGAATCAGGCACCAGGACCCAGAGGTCTGAGCCAGAGACAGAGTTGGGAGCCAAGCAAACGCTCAAAGCTGGAGTCGGTAGCTTGGGGTGGATCTGAACAAAGCAGGAGGGCAGGAACAAGGCAGGAGTCAGGCGAGAAGGCAAGGTCCAATGTAGCAGCAAGCCAGGGATCACCTAGTTGCTTGGATAATATCCTGTGCTTCCTTCTGGCTGAAAGGGTGAGTCTTAGCCAACTGGAGAGGCTGGACATCTCCAATTGGGAGCTTTTTGGGCAACAGCTATGGTGAACTAGGACCCACCAGCCCACACTCCCTGCTTGCTGCTGGGTGGTGGCTGCAGTCTGAGGACTGCCTGGGGGACCCGTGAACCCAGGTTCAAGATTTGCGATCCCTCACATGAGCTCTGCATCAAAGGCCAAATCCAACCTGCCTGGCAGACTCCCGTGTACCTGCTGAATGCAGTGCATACATTTCTAGATAGCAGCCATTGGCTGTGTAACTCCAGATGACACCGAGCTGACTGTCTTAGCAGCCTACCTAACACCTGGAGCACAGGTAGGCTTTGGGCGCCCAGCACTACTAGGCTGGCAGCTTGAGCTCACTCACCAGAGGAACCTTCAGAGACTTCCATCCCCAACCTCCTCTAGCACCCTGTGGCTCCATTAGCATTTACACTACGCCCTAGACTTCCCCTTGCTATCCAGGTGGCAGCTGCTTCCGGCCTCCAACAATCAGTATCACTATCTGCCCATGGTCCTCCTCATACCTTACATCTTCATCAGCTTCTGGGGTCAGCCCTGCAAAGCCCATGGGGCTGCTGAGAAATACCCCAGGAAGAGTTGCAGCTATGTAGATTGCCACTTACAAAGCACAGGGAGTCCTAATCAGCACAGCTATAAAAAGATGATGGGTAACAGCTTCCCAGCCGTGTGTGAACGGAAACAGGGAATCAGAAAGTGATTGGGGAAATTTTCCAGATGGTAAATAATCATGAAATTGTCTGGCAGCTCCCTGCCCCCAATCACAGCTCCTCCACTACCCACTGCAGGGTGCCTTTCCTAACGGCTTACACTTCAGTAAACCTGACAGCCACCTAAAATGGGGCTTCACAACCAAGCACTGGTAAGGTCACTCTTACACCCTCAATTATATCTGGCCCCAAAGACATCCCTTTCCCCCCACTCACACAGACTCAAATCTGACCTCAAACACAATCACTCACACACTCATGTCCCCTCACCTACAATTTGCCTTCAAACATATCCACTCACCCTCAACCTCCCTTCAACTCCCCCCATCCTACCCCCTGTAACCGCTCACTGTAAGTTCCTGAACTATTGGATACAAAATCTTTTGTTCCAGAAAGTACACTAAAATGATGCCTCTGTCCTTACAGTGAACTCACAGAGGTTAGCTCTCGGGACATACACTCCTCAAAGATCCCTTAGCCTGCATACAGTACACTCCTCTGAGCTGGCAGAAGGCCCGGTTTAACACCTGAGAGGCTGTGGGGTAAATACCAAGGAGATTCAAATGAAGTAAATAACAGCCATTAACACCAACACTGCAGCTCACATCTCATTTTATACTTTCCGGATTGCTAAATCAATCATACTTGCTTATTTACATATAACTGTTGAATGCTTTCTCTCCCTCCCTCCTTCTTTGCTTGTTGCTTGTTTTATTAAGTCTGGGAGCTCCTTGGGGTAGGGACTGTCTTGTATTACATGGATGGAAAGCACATAGCACATGGTGCATGCTAATGCACTCCAAATTAATAGTATTAGTAGCAGCTAGAGGCCCCACCCACAGCCAGGGCCCTTTGTGCTACACATAGTAAGAGCAGTCTCTGCCCCACAGAGTCTCCAGTCTAAACTGACAGGACAGACAAAGGGTGGGAGGGGAACAGAGGCAGAGAGAGGTGACATGACTTGCCCAAGGTCAAATAGCATGTTAGAGACAGGCCAAGGTGGGAATAGAACCAAAGTCTCCTGATGCCCAAGCCTATGCACTATCCACTGGACCATGCTGTCTCCATAATAGCATTCATAGACTCGTAGGACTGGCAGGGACTCAAGAGGTCTCTAGTCCCATCCCCTGCACTCTGGGCAGGACTAAGTGTCTTGTTACATGTTAGGTGGACAAGAAGTTACATAGCTTCAAACTTCCCAGAGGGTCAAAGGGGCAGGCATTCTTGGGATCTCAGGGGGACATTCGTGCTTCTTCAGAAAGCCACACAGTGCCAATTCCCAATCCAGTCTATTTAGCAAGGTTCCTACCTCTCTGTCCTTGAGTTTCATGGCGAGCACCAGCTGATGTCTGTGGTTAGTAAGGGCCTCCCGGTAATTTCCTTTGGAGAAGAATGCGGAGCCCAGATTCCCATGAGCTCGGCATTCTCCCATCTGGTCACCTGAGTCACATGCAAACAAAACAAAAGTTAGCTAACGAAGGGTCTTTGAAAGAGTCCAGCCAAGAGAGTGGAACACATCATGCAAAGGATGCTCCACTGGGAGAGCCAGGTTCAGAACAAACCTGGCCACAGACTCAGTACGCGGCCAGAATTCTCCTCTCTTCCCAGTCCTTGAAGAGGGAAGCAGACAATTCTCCAAATTAACCCCCAGACTCCACTTTGATGTCACCTTAGACCCCTCTTTGGCTTAACACCTTGGTAACAGCCTCTCTTTTTTTCCTGTTTACTTTTTGTTGAAGATGTGAGAAATCTGTGTCCACGAAAATGCTGGGCTGGATTGGACAGGCTTGGTCCAGGCACAATGCTGACAAGCACTGGGCCAGCTTTCTCAGCAAACACCCCCCACACACACACACTTCTGCTAACGCCCCCAGTCCTGCCCTGCAGCACACCTGCTATTCCATTTTGGAGTCCTCACATAGCTCGCCCAACTTCTCTAACCACTGATCTTCAGCAGTGATACCCCCAACCCCTGTGGTCCCACACCCTGCAGGCAATGCCCTCCAATCCGGACCTACAGCACTCCTAAGTAATGTACATTCCACCTAGCACGGTAACCTTTACCTAGGGATCTTCCCAGTCAGCCCCTCCATCTCCGCCAACGTCCCTCCCTCCCAACCTGTTCTGCCGCTCGCTAGACCAGTCCTGAACCACTTTGGAGGAGAGACTAACAGCCATGTCAAACTGTGCGACAGTGCTTGGCGATTTCACAGTCAGACCAGTCTCTTGGCTCTGACAAGGGTCTGTGTCAGATATTTCAGAGAAAGCTTTAAGAAACCACAGAAGAGGGAAATTCTATCCCTGCCAAGATTTGATGTTCAATCCTGTCCAGTGTGACTGTGGATGCTCTCAGCCTTTCCTTTTCTGGGTTCTGCTAAGCTCTGTGCTTGAATGATATCTTGTAGCAGTGAGCTTGGCCAGTTAAATATACATTGTGCTAAGTAGCATTTCATTCTACCAATATTAAAGTTGTGACTTTTCAATTTCACTGCATGTCTCTTCTTCTAGTATGGGACAGAGTGAATAACAGTGCCCAATCTACCTCCTCTGCACTGGTTATTGCTCTGCACAATTCGCATGCCCCTTCTTATTTGCCTGCGCTCTAACTAAGCAATCCCAGTTTTTTCAATTTCTCTCCATATGGCAGTTGTTTTAGGCCTCTAATCATTTCTGTCACCCACCTCAGAACCCTGTCTATTTCTGCTTTATCCTTTGAGATAGGAAAACCAGGAACAAACATACCATTTCAGGTGAGGGCATGCCATTGATTTACAGAATGGTTTTAATTGTTATTTTCCATCAAATTCCTGTGAACACTAATATCTTGTTTGCTTTTTCGACTGCCACTGCACAGTGAGCAGTGGTTTCATTGAGTAGCCCACAATGATACCTCAGCCTCTCTCCTGAGTTATTACAACTATTTCAAAATCCTGTGAGGTGCCGTAGGCCTAGTCCACATTACAAACTTTTGCCAGCATGTCTGTTGGGTAGGGATGAGGGAGAAAACCACACCCCTAACTGACACAGCGATGCCAGTAAAAATACCAGTGCAGACCAATGTTCCCTCTAATTGTTTCCATCCCTGTGTGGAGTTCATTTTATGTGCACCAATATCGAGGTAATGTGCATGTGCGCCACCAGTAGAAACAAAAACCCTAGATGGAATGTATATTTTTAAAAAGTTACCATAGGGATAATTACTCCAGCCAGGACAGGTTAGGCATTTTAGGGCTCACTACTCAAACAATTAAATTTAAGAGTAAGAGAAATAAAAATATGAAATGCATAGACCAGTCAAAAGACTAAAACCCAGTACTTTGAAAGAATAAAATTCCAGAGAATATATGTGCACTGCAGGAAGTACCACCACCACCACCAGTATCTATTGGGAGGGGAGTGTGAAAAAGACACTGTGCATGTTTGTGTGTCCGTGCAAGAGAGCGGGTGTGTGCATGTGTGTGAGAGAGAGACCGAGACAGTGTGTGTGAGAGAGAGATAGAGAGAGACACCCACACACAGTGTGTGTATGTGTGTGTGTGCTGGCTTCTGGAGAAGTGTATGAGAGACCACGCATTGTCTCTTTAAGCAGAGTGGCACTCACCAGTCTGTAGGCTCGTTCAGACTGCAGCAGCCACCAGCAGCTCCAACTAACTCCCAAGCCCTGTCTGCCCCTCCCCTGCTCCTCGGAGATGGGGTACATGGGCAAGGGGATACCCTGACATCAGCACCTCCCTTCCCCTTCCTCCTCCTTCCCGCCCCCCCCCACACACACAGCAAGCAGGAGAGTCCCGGGAGCAGCTGGCCATGGGCTCCAAGGCAGAGGGCAGGAGCAGCACGGCCGTGGAGCAGCGGGGGGGGGGGGGGGGGCACCTAAACACAAGTCGCCGAATGTGTGCAGCTCTACTTGAGTGACTCTTGTGCGGCTGCACAGCTTAGAGGGAACACTGGTGCAGACCCAGTTATACCAGCAAGATAGTCCTGCTGCCATGACACATCCTTTGTGGGGATGTGGTTTAATTATGCCAAAGCAGAACTTTTGTCAGTATAAGCCGTGTCTCCACTAGGGCACACTGCCAGCATAGCTAGACTGGTTTAACTATGGCACCAAAGCATTTGTACTGTAGACAAGCCCTTAGTAGTTCAGATTATTTGAGCACACCCCTCACTTGAAAAGCCAGTTCACAGACACACGATGCCACAAAGAAATCCCTTGAATGTCCCTTTAGCACATACCCAGGATCCCCATAACTAGAGCGACCAGATGTCCTGATTTTATAGGGACAGTCCCCATTTTTGGGTCTTTTTCCTATATAGGCTCCTATGACCCCCCCACCCCATCCCGATTTTTCACATTTGCTGTCTGGTTACCCGACCCAACTCACACATTCTGTTGCAAATAAGAACGTTGTTTGTGTGGCTCAGCAGCTTCAGCACTAACGATTCATCCCACTGCCATTCCTGTTAATTTGCTCCATTTATAACAATTCAGCACTAAACCAGAGATTGAATGAGTGAAAATGAGATCTCTACCTAATGTCTTGGCTACATCCAAGTCCTGCTGCATGTATCCTGTGCTTTTCTCTGTGTTCCCAAGAGACCAGTAAGCACTGCTCAGAGCAGAGAACACTGATCCCCTCAGCTTCAAGCTGCAAGTGCCGATCTTCAGGGCAGCTTCTAATACAACCACAGAAGCACCATGGTGGCCTGCAGTCAGGAGCTCCTGGCCAACCACTGATACCACCACAAAGGGGCTCTTGTCCAGCTTCATCTTCTGAAGTTGCTGATAGGTTGGCTCGAGTGACTCTAAAATAAGGAAGGGAAGGCAGAATTACTCCACATGCCAAAGGTACACAAGCATCCTGAAGTCAGTCCATTAACACCCATGAGAGGTGAAAGACAAAGTGACACATGCAAATTTTGTAACATGCGGCTATTTTGTAACATGTATTCAATGGCACAACGAGAAATATCAGCTATTTGGGTGTCACAGTCCTGCACTTTGTGACACTCAAGAGCAAGATAGAAGGAAAAAATTAACTGGGAGAAACCCACTGAAAAGGGAAAGCAGCCACTCAGCAACAAGGAACCCATTCAGGTTGGCTTAACTGGCCACAAGAACAAGGAGTACCAGGGTTCCCCTGGACTATAGGTGCTATGCTGAGTGACCAAACTGGACCTAGGCTAGCCACTGCAGCTGGAGTGCAGTTATAACGAATTGTTTTATTAGTCACATGAATCCTGCCATAGTATGTCCCTTAAAGGACAATAATAAGGCTGGGGTTTAAAATCTGCAGCTCTCTTCTCTAGGCAACGATACAGTGTTAAAATGTAATTTTTAAAAATTAGGATGGTTGCACTTCTTGACAAGGCTGCTCTCGCCTGAATCAACATAACTATGGCAACCTGAGAAAGCCATTTGTGCCCTACTTTCATTATTTCTGCCTACAATTATTAACTGTATGTACAGCAAGTAGAGAGCATTTTAACAGCCCTCTGAGCAGAGGAACAGGCTGTCTATGTTGTATATTACGAGTGACATTCCGGTCAGGGATGGGATTAAATACAGCCAGAAGATGATGATCTCTTCTGGTACTGCAGTTGCTGTTTAATACAGGATCCTGTCTCTGACAGTGGACAGTGGCAGATGATGCAGAGGAAGCCATAAGCATATACAGATTAACTGTTGTTTATACAGTGCTGTTGATGTGCAAGGCACTGTACAAACAAGTACAAAGACAGACCCTGCCATCAGGAGTTTACAGTTCGAGGGCTTGTCTTCGCGTGCATGTGAAGATGCTACAATGCCAACAGGAGAATATCTCCTGTCAGCGTAGTGAATCCACCTCCCTACCAATGCAGCGCTGTCCGCCATGGCAGGAGACGCTTCCCCCGTCGACACAGCACTGTCTGCACGGGGGGGTTAGATCGGTATAACTGCGTTGCTCAGGGGTGTGGATTTTTCACAACCCTGAGCGACGTAGTTATACCGATATAGGTCTGTAGTGTAGACTTGGCTTTAATTAGAAAATGTAACACACCATGTGGGGTAGGGGTTCAGGGAGGAAAGACAATAGAAAAGGAAGTGAAGACTGCTCCTGGAAAAAAGAGCTAAGAGTGAGCATGTCACGTGAGCTGTTCCACGTGTAATCTAACACTACAATCAGATGGGGGAACAGCATAGCCTGTCCTGGGTCTGTGGTGGAAAGTTGCCATGAAGCACTATGCAGACAGAACCATTACACTGTGAAGGCAGTGCTGGAACCAGGGCTTTCCCAGCAGAGATCACCTGTCCAAGGTGTGCCACCCACTGAGGGAGGAGAATGGTATTATTGTAGGAGGAGAGGTTTGGCCTCAGCGATCTGTACTGCAAACTTAAGCTCCACATCCCCCGTAGTGAGCCAAGCTAAAGAGATTTAACTTTTAATCTTTCCTCAGAAGTCACTCAATGCTTCCAGCTCCTTTGCTCTTTGTTGCTCTTCTCTGAACTCTGAAGGAAAGAAATCCTAGCAATTACTATCCCTGTAAGTCTGACTGTAACTCCCATTTCTCGTACAATAATGGAATTACCTATGAAAGGAGAAAACTGTAACTCTGTAGGGGTAACAGCACCATGACCAATATACAGTGCTGTGGAGTTACAAGAACACATTATGTCACCCAAACTACATCGCCTTTCGGTGACCAAATTATCAGAGTGGATGAAGGGAGTGAAGTAAATGTTACCTCTGTGGATATCCCAGGTCACAAGATCTTATCTGAAAAACTAGCTCAAAGCAGCTTATATATAAGTCGGTTTACATGGACTGAACAACTGCTGGAGGAATATAACCAATAAATAATAATAAAGGCATTGTACGAAGTTTGAGGGACATGTCCAGAAGGATACAGAAAGGATCTTAAAGTTAAAGAAGTATGGGCTGGATGAATGCACTATAAGGTGGGTAGAAAGTTGGCTAGATTGTCGGGCTCAACAGGTAGTGATCAATGGCTCCATGTCTAGTTGGCAGCCGGTGTCAAGTGGAGTGCCCCAGGGTTTGGTTTTGTTCAATATCTTCATAAATGATCTGGAGGATGGTGTGGATTGCACTCTCAGCAAATTTGCGGATGATACTAAACTGGGAGGAGTGGAAGATACCCTGGAGGGCAGGGATAGGATACAGAGGGACCTGGACAAATTGGAGGATTGGGTCAAAAGAAATCTGATGAGGTTCAATAAGGATAAGTGCAGGGTCCTGCACTTAGGACGGAAGAACCCAATGCACAGCTACAGACTAGGGACCGAATGGCTAGGCAGCAGTTCTGCAGAAAAGGACCTAGGGGTGACAGTAGACGAGAAGCTGGATATGAGTCAACAGTGTGCCCTTGTTGCCAAGAAGGCCAATGGCATTTTGGGATGTATAAGTAGGGGCATAGCGAGCAGATCAAGGGACGTGATCTTCCCCCATCTATTCGACATTGGTGAGGCCTCATCTGGAGTACTGTGTCCAGTTTTGGGCCCCACACTACAAGAAGGATGTGGATAAATTGGAGAGAGTCCAGCGAAGGGCAACAAAAATGATTAGGGGTCTAGAACACATGACTTATGAGTAGAGGCTGAGGGAACTGGGATTGTTTAGTCTGCAGAAGAGAAGACTAATCTTCTCTAATCTTGGGGTAATCGGCACTTTGGTTATTTATTACCACAGGAACAATGACAAAAATAGAGGTGTCTCTCTGCAGGTCTACCGGTATTTATTTCCCTCTCCACCAACCCACTGTGGTTATTTGTCTCTCTCAAAGGTAAACTCTGTGGGATAGGGACCATACTCTGGTATGTATCTGTACCGTGCCCAGCACAAATGGGGTCACATCCTGAGTGGGGCTTCTGAACATTAGCATTACAATAATTAATACTAATGAGGCAAAAATAGTCAGTGGAAGGGAGACACAGGGAGAGCAGTAATGCTGAGAGACCTAGAGATCAGACTGGACAGCAACAAAGACATGAAATTGCAATACAATAAGACAGCAAGAAAGGCCGTCGCAGCTTTGGGCTGCTGACACAGAAGAATCACGTCCTGGGGCAGGGAGGGGATAGTCTCTCTGCAGTGTGATTGCTCCTAGAATATGGTATGTGCTCCTTTCCAGGCACTTCAACACCACAATGATATTTACAGGTTGGAGGCAGTTCACAAAAGAGCTACCAAATGATGAAGAACTGTAGAGTCTCCTAACTCTGAGGCATGTATAGGCACTGCAGCCTGGTGAGAGAATCATAGAATATCAGAGTTTGAAGGGACCTCAGGAGGTCATTTAGTCCAACCCCCTGCTCAAAGCAGGACCGATCCCCAACTGAATCATCCCAGCCAAGGCTTTGTCAAGCCTGACCTTAAAAATATCTCAGGAAGGAGATTCCACCACCTCCCTAGGTAACGCATTCCAGTGTTTCACCACCCTCCGAGTGAAAAAGATTTTCCTAATATCCAACCTAAACCTTCCCCACTGCAACTTGAGACCATTACTCCTCATTCTGTCATATGCTACCACTGAGAACACTCTAGATCCATCCTCTTTGGAACCCCCTTTCAGGTAGTTGAAAGCAGCTATCAAATCCCCCCTCATTTTTCTCTTCTGCAGACTAAACAATCCCAGTTCCCTCAGCCTCTCCTCATAAATCATGTGTTCCAGACCCCTAATAATTTTTGTTGCCCTCTGCTGGACTCTTTCCAATTTTTCCACATCCTTCTTGTAGTGTGGGGCCCAAAACTGGACACAGTACTCCAGATGAGGCCTCACCAATGTCGAATAGAGGGGAACGATCACATCCCTCGATCTGCTGGCAATGCCCCTACGTATACACCCCAAAATGCCATTGGCCTTCTTGGCAACAAGGGCACACTGTTGACTCATATCCAGCTTCTCGTCCCCAGTAACCCCTAGGTCCTTTTCTGCAGAACTGATGCCGAGCCATTCGGTCTCTAGTCTGTAGCGGTGCATGGGATTCTTCTGTCCTAAGTGCAGGACTCTGCACTTGTCCTTGTTGAACCTCATCAGATTTCTTTTTGCCCAATCCTCCAATTTGTCTAGGGCCCTCTGTATCCTATCCCTACCCTCCAGCGTATCTACCTCTCCTCCCACTTTAGTGTCATCTGCAAACTTGCTGAGGGTGCAATCCACACCATCCTCCAGATCATTTATGAAGATATTGAACAAAACCGGCCCCAGGACCGACCCTTGGGGGACTCCACTCGATACCGGCTGCCAACTAGACATGGAGCCATTGATCACTACCCGTTGAGCCTGACGATCTAGCCAGCTTTCTATCCACCTTATAGTCCATTCATCCAGCCCATGCTATTTTAATTTGCTGGCAAGAATATTGTGAGAGACCGTGTCAAAAGCTTTGCTAAAGTCAAGGAACAACACGTCCACCGCTTTCCCCTCATCCACAGAGCCAGTTATCTCGTCATAGAAGGCAATTAGATTAGTCAGGCATGACTTGCCCTTGGTGAATCCATGCTGACTGTTCCTGATCACTTTCCTCTCCTCTACGTGCTTCAGAATTGATTCCTTGAGGACCTGCTCCATGATTTTTCCAGGGACTGAGGTGAGGCTGACTGGCCTGTAGTTCCCAGGATCCTCCTTCTTCTCTTTTTTAAAGATGGGCACTACATTAGCCTTTTTCCAGTCGTCCGGGACTTCCCACAATCGCCATGCGTTTTCAAAGATAATGTCCAATGGCTCTGCAATCACATCCGCCAACTCCTTTAGCACTCTCAGATGCAGCGCATCCGGCCCCATGGACTTGTGATCGTCCAGCTTTTCTAAATAGTCCTGAACCACTTCTTTCTCCACAGAGGGCTGGTCACCTCCTCCCCATGCTGTGCTGCCCAGTGCAGCAGTCTGGGAGCTGACCTTGTTCGTGAAGATAGAGGCAAAAAAAGCATTGAGTACATTAGCTTTTTCCACATCCTCTGTCACTAGGTTGCCTCCCTCATTCAGTAAGGGGCCCACACTTTCCTTGACTTTCTTCTTGTTGCTAACATACCTGAAGAAACCCTTCTTGTTACTCTTAACATCTCTTGCTAGCTGCAACTCCAGGTGTGATTTGGCCTTCCTGATTTCACTCCTGCATCCCCGAGCAATATTTTTATAGTCTTTCCTGGTCATTTGTCCAATCTTCCACTTCTTGTAAGCTTCTTTTTTGTGTTCAAGATCAGCAAGGATTTCACTATTAAGCCAAGCTGGTCGCCTGCCATAATTACTATTCTTTCTACACATCGGGATGGTTTGTACCTGTAACCTCAGTAGGGATTCTTTAAAATACAGCCAGCTCTCCTGGACTCCTTTCCCCCTCATGTTATTCTCCCAGGGGATCTTGCCCATCAGTTCCCTGAGGGAGTCCAAGTCTGCTTTTCTGAAGTCCAGGGTCCGCATTCTGCTGCTCTCCTTTCTTCCCTGTGTCAGGATCCTGAACTCGACCATCTCATAGTAACTGCCTCCCAGGTTCCCATCCACTTTTGCTTCCCCTGCTAATTCTTCCCGGTTTGTGAGCAGCAGGTCAAGAAGAGCTCTGCCCCTAGTTGGTTCCTCCAGCACTTGCACCAGGAAATTGTCCCCTACATTTTCCAAAAACTTCCTGGATTGTCTGTGCACCACTGTATTGCTCTCCCAGGAGATATCAGGGTGACTGAAGTCTCCCATGAGAACTAGGGCCTGCGATCTAGTAACTTCTGTGAGTTGCCGGAAGAAAGGCTCGTCCACCTCATCCCCCTGGTCTGGTGGTCTATAGCAGACTCCCACCACGATATCACCATACGGACAGAAGGAGCTCATGGATAATACCGAGGCATGCAGCAGATTGTCTCACCTATCAAAACAAATTACTACAAAGCAAGAAGGATGAACCTGATGTCATATTTTGGCAATATTTTAGGCAGCAGCAACACCACAGGATGGCATAGGTGAAATTATCCTCATAAGGTATTTGCTACATAGAAAAAACTCCAAATTAATTCATTTTGGAAAACTATAAGAAAACACTGTGAAAGGGAAACTGCAATATTCTTTTCATATTTCAGCTCTGGTTGGCCCTAAGTTCCAAAGCTCCCAGTAGCGTCTGCTGAGAGTCAGAGCTGATCCGCTCCATGCTCCCCACTGGGAAATGGCATTAGACCACTCGAGCAAAGTGCTTGCGACAAAACTGATTAGAAACAGTTCAGTGAGGGAGTTCCCCTTCAAGAGAGTGAAATCCCCACCCCTGGAAGTGGAGATGTTATATACAGGGGAGGCAAGACACCACGGGCGCTGAAAGCATCACATGCGCCAAGCCATTTCCATACTTGTCAAGGACAAAAGTGAATTAGCAGCCTGGTCATCTGCCTCTTCTGGGGCTTTTTGTTCTGAGAGACGTGAAAAATAAACAAAAGCTTCTGCGGAGCCCTGCTGGCTACCACAAGCCTTGGATTTCAAAAAGCTGTTTACCTAAGTGCCAGAACTCTTGTAGAGCTCAAGGGGCACACAGGCACCACGGTATTGTGGGATCACACTGGGAGGGTCAACAGAGCCAGTGCTGCGGCAAAGCCTGCGTTTCCAGTCTGCCCTTGCACTGAAACAGTTTCAGGAAGGCTGTGATCTGCTGCAGTTGTACTACGAATACTTGTGAAACATTAGCACGCTTGTCTGTGGAAAAGAAGAAATTCACAAGGTATAAGGTGTTTGACCTCTAGTAGATGGGAATGCATGTGTTCCCCTGACTGGAGAATACCAGTTCTGGGTGGCCAGCTCAGCCTTTTCAGAGATGTTAGCCATACATTAACTTCCAAGTAGCACAGCTGGACTTCACAGAACACAAGAACTGCTGTTCTCGATCAGGCCACACCTATTCCAGTATCCCTGCCTCATCAGACAAGGCCAAAGCCCCTCTTTCCAACATCCCCACCACCCTGCCCCACTGAATCAGACAAGAGGCTCATCTAGTTTGGTTTCCCCTCTGAGAGGGCGCAGAAGCAGGTGACCCAATGGAAGATGTAAAACGCCTATAATCTGCCCCTCATCACTTACGTAGGTTTCCTCCTGCCTCAAGTGCTGACTCAGCATCAGTTTCCAACTGAAATCAGCTTCCTACCTTTCTCGGAAATGCTGATCCTTTAGCACTGCTGTCCACTCATGCTTGCAGCCAGCCTAACTGCAGTGCCTTGGACACCGATCGTTTTGCTTACCTCGCATGGGAGATTTCATGGCGGCTTCCACCATCCCAACAAGAAGCTGCAGACTCTTGGGATCCTGAGCCAGCCCAGATGCAAATGCTGCCAGTGCGTCTGCATGGCGTCCAAGGTACTGAAGGGCAACACCCTGTCGGAAGTACGCCTGCAAGCCCAAAAGAAAGAGGTGAGTTATTGAACTGATGTGATCCCAGAGCCCAAACATACATGATCAGGGAGCTAGTGCTGGGGAATATAGGGGCTGCAAGAACATGCTCAGGTTTCCCTAAAGTATTTTCAGGTCAGGACAATATTGGCAATTCTAAAGCTGTAGTTTGGTTCCCGAATCCCCACAGAGCTGAGGAAAGGCTCACTCAGCCCATATTGACAATTCTCACATGCTGCTCTGGAGTCTAAAGCCAAAGTTACAATAATTTAAAATAAAGGTTTTCCTTCAGAATTGGCTCCCCCTCCTCCCCAAATGGCTGCTTATTTTTTTTTAATCGCCTGGCTCGCAAAGCTTGTGAGTGGAGATCCTCATCTCTCACTCCTGCCAACAAGACCTGAGCTTCACCACCCAACAAGAACTTTGTATTAACAGAAACCAAAAATCTCCAAGATACAATTGCAATAAAATCACTGCCCAGAGCATCCGATCAGAAACCTCACCTTCCCTCTGTATGCATGTACAGCCTACCTCTTCCACCATCCAAGCTCAGTAGAGTTCAGGAGGCTCTGTGTTCACCCTGTGTTCACTTCCCTTGCCTCCATCACCACCAGTGACATGTCAGCTCTCATCGTTAATTATATTTTGCAATTTTCATTCATCAATGATCAGAGAATGATTCTGTATTCAGATTCATTGAGTAACTGACTCTGGAATTCACCCTCCTACTCCTCACCCAGCCTGGTAGCACTGGAGTCTGCTGACCTTCTGGGTGAACTACAGTGACTACAAAAACAACAAGGAGTCCGGCGGCACCTTAAAGACTAACAGATTTATTTGGGCATAAGCTTCTGTGGGTAAAAAACCCACTTCCCCATTGTTTTTGTGGACACAGACTAATATGGCTACCCCTCTGATACAGTGACTACTGCATTATGCAGATGTTTGGTAGAAGTGGGTTGAGCAGGCAGCAGAGAGCTGTATCTGACTGCACTTAGAATCCTAACTCTGACAGGCACTTCCCCCCGCTGAATACAGACACTCTTCATTTTTAATATAGACATGTTTATAGACATTTTGCTTTACTTTTTCCATTTCACATTTTCTGCAAGTCTCCCCAGAGGCTACCACAGAAGAGTCGCAGCAAACACACCTCTGTCTCACTGACATCCAAGGGAAGATGCAATGCTTTTAAAATAAATCCAACACCTCGTCACCACTCATTTGCAATCCCAAACCAACAACTGCATCAATGTGCAACTGCAAATAGTTCCCACTGGCAATTCCAGGTTCTGAACGTTCCCAGCCAGAGGTACTAAGATCACAGACACACACAGCAGCAGGAGAAACCTGCCTTAACAAAGGGGTAGCAATGTCAGTGCCTCTCCCAGAGAAAACATGAAGTTCTGTGCTTGGGAGCTGGTGGGTATGGGAACAAAGACTCTACTGTCTAACATTCACTTATAAAATGAAAGCATATTTGTAACATTTATGTCTGCACACTGATTGCGTTAATAATTCAGGAGCTTCAACTAGTTTTTACAAAAGCTTTGCTGTTCATGGATAACCCTTTATTGTGCTCTCCAGTAAAAATCTCCTTGCTGCAAGCTCTGCCACATTCACTGTACTACCGAGTGTCTGGAGGGAGTTAAGCAAAGCAAGCACAGTTATAGTAAAAGAAAACTCTCTTAAAAAGACTACAACTGCTGTAAGAACAGGATGGTGCCCTGTCAGCTCCATTCTTGTCTTTGGCTCTCGAGGGCCTTCAGCCGCAGGCTCTCCCTGCACTCGTGGGCAGACCCCAGCTGTTTTTCCTTCCCATTTGTAATAGAAACTAATCCTGTATTCAAGGTACATTAAGTAGACACATGTGGAAGTCTTTTTTACTTAAACTGGATAAATCTGCAATTAATATCCAAAACGGACTTTTCATTAGGGCTTTCATACTCCTTCAGAACCCAGCCAACGGAAGTAAAGATTAAGAAAAATCAAAAATGACATGGGAAATTTATAGACATAAATATTTAATCTCTTTTCCATTAGCAAGCATTGATTGGTTCTATAATTTTAAATGAATTAAATGGAGGCAAAATTCATTTAATTAACCTTTAGTACAAATGTGTTCTTATTGAACCAAACAGGCAACTGTACTGGAAACCCAGTTCCGTGTTAATTAGATTACAGGCATGATGATTTAAATCAAAGAGAAACCCCAGGAACAAGGAGTGTGTGGCGTGCAGTGGCTACCGACTGTGTGGTCTCAGAACACTGTCTTCTGAAGCATGATGCACACTTTGGGGTCTCTGTTTCCCACACTCTCATTTAGGCTTGGTCTACACCTAAAAATTAAGTTGACATGGTTATGTGCCCATCTTTAAAAAAAGGGGAAAAGGAGAATCTGGGGAACTACAGACCGGTGAGTCTCACCTCAGTCCCTGGAAAAATCATGGAGCAGGTCCTCAAGGAATCCATTTTGAAGCACTTGGAGGAGAGGAAAGTGATCAAGAACAGTCAACATGGATTCACCTAGGGCAAGTCATGCCTGACCAACCTGATTGCCCTCTATGATGAGATAATTGGCTCTGTGGACGTGATATATCTTGACTTTAGCAAAGCTTTTGATACGGTCTTCCACAGTATTCTTGCCAGCAAGTTAAAGTAGTATGGATTGGATGAATAGACTATAAGGTGGATAGAAAGCTGACTAGATCACTGGGCTCACTGGGTAGTGATCAACAGCTTGATGTCTAGTTGGCAGCCAGTATCAAGCAGAGTGCCCCTGAGGTTGGTCCTGGGGCCGTTTTTTTCCCAACATCTTCATTAATAATCTGGATGATGGGATGGATTGCACCCTCAGCAAGTTCGCAGATGACACTAAACTGCGGGGAGAGGTAGATATGCTGGAGGGTAGGGATAGGTTCCAGAGTGACCTAGACAAATTGGAGGATTGGGCCAAAAGAAATCTGATGAGGTTCAACAAGGACAATTGCAGAGTTCTGCACTTAGGAAGGAAGAATCCCATGCACCGCTACAGGCTGGGGACCAACTGGTTAAGCAGCAGTTCTGCAGAAAAGGACCTGGGGATTACAGTGGACGAGAAGCTGGATACGAGTCAGCAGTGTGCTCTTGTCGCCAAGAAGGACAACAGCATATTGGGCTGTATGAGTAGGAGCATTGCCAGCAGATCAAGGGAAGTGATTATTCCCCTCTATTCGGCACTGGTGAGGCCACACCTGGAGTACTGTGTCCAGTAGGGCAACGAAAATGATTAGGGGGCTGGGGAACATGACTTACAAGGAGAGGCTGAGGGAACTAGGCTTATTTAGTCTGCAGAGGAGAAGAGTGAGGGGGGATTTGATAGCCGTCTTCAACTACGTGAAGGGGGGTTCCAATGAGGATGGAGCTCTGGATGGTCTCAAGTTGCAGTGGGGGAAGTCTAGGCTGGATATTAGGAAAAACTATTTCACTAGGAGGGTGGTGAAGCACTGGAATGGGTTACCTAGGGAGGTGGTGGAATCTCCATCCTTAGAGGTTATTAAGGCCCTGCTTGACAAAGCCCTGGCTGGGATGATTTAGTTGGGGTTGGTCCTGTTTTGAGCAGGGCGTTGGACTAGATGACCTCCGGAGGTCTCTTCTACGATTCTATGTTAGTCAAGGGTGAGGGAAAAAACACACCTCTAACCAACACTGCTATGCTGACCTAATCCGCAGCACAGATGCATTTATGTTGACAGCAGAATGCTTCTGTTGATGTAGCTACTGTTGTTCAGGGAGGTGGTGTTCCTACACCAACGGAAAAACCTGTTATGTCACTGTAGGCTGCATCTACACTATGGCGTTATACCAGCATAGTGTGGACACAGCCTCAGTTTCCCTTCTGTACAGCTTGATGACAGAAAGACCATGCAAGAGTTTACACCTGGGCAGTTTGGCTCTGAAGGGACACAGTAGCCAGACACACCTTGTAATCCAGTGTGGCTGTGTTACACCAACTGGACTGTGACCTTGCTGCATGAGTGAAGGGAGCAAGAAAATGGCTTCTGTTTACACAGAAACCCTATCAGCAGGGGCGGGAGAAGCCATGCAAGGGAAGGGCAGATTGTTTAACGGAGGTTAGCAGAATAGTATGGTTAGACAGCTGGCCTGGGGACTCTTGTCCACTGAAGTGTTTGTAGTGTGCATGGGCTGAGGAACCCAGTAATAGGTTGGGGAACAGAGTGCTGTGTGTGTTTGATAAAGAACGAGCCTGCCAGCCCAGGTCTGAATAGAATCACTTGACTCGTACTGAATTGTGAGTCTGAATCCTATTGCTGTATCCACCCTCAGGACAATGGACTCAGTAAATGCTTGCACATGCCCTAGCAAACACGCTGCCTGCCATAGCACTACAGCTAAATCAGGCCTCATCGACCCCCAGGCATTCCACCTCTGCCCCACTTCTTGTTTACCATGATTTGACACCTGGAAGGGAACCAGATGGTGCAGGATGCATGGGATCTCACACAGAGTCGTCACACAGTTGAATGTAAGTAACCCTGTCTCAGCGAGCCAACTCCTGGCTACTGTCCAACTGCAGGTGTGGCAGCCATTGTTCATGTGTCCCAGGGAGGGAAACAATGGGGAATGCAATGGGATGAACCAGACGGATGAAGTCTCAATAATCCCCAATTCTCACCTAGAAGTCCAACCGAAAACGGGATGGCCAGTGTCAAGGAAGTAAGGAACCGTGGCCTCAAGAGAGAAGGACAAAGCTGCCCAGAGCGTTCCGAGAGCAACTAGAAGAAAGGAGAGTGTCCCACACTATGCTTCTCAATGGCCCCCTCCAAGAGCACTTCCGGAGCTGCTGCAGTAGCAGGAAATTAGGCTGTTAAGAAGCTGCACCTCCATTCTGCTATTTATGTTTACACAGCACTCCAGGAGCACTCAATGAGAGGGCCAGGAGGGCCTCATGGCCCAAATGAGACATAACACAGCAAGTGTGGACAACAGAATAAAGTGGGGTGAGCACAAGTGTTACAAGCAATGGAGTGTGATTCAAACCATCCATTATGAAAGTAATCCTACCTTGTCCTGCCTAGAAAGAGCTTTTTCCTAGAAGTCGTTTTGGAAGCCACTTAATTTTAGTGCCAAAGGCACTCAGAGCCCAGAAACAAAAACCCTATACATCATCATTTCAGAACAGATTTCTGGCTAGTTACTCACTGTAACCCTCCTCCCCCGGCAGTCCCTAGCTCATACAGCACCCTTTCCACACAGAGCATTTGGCATCTTCTACTTCTTCCCTAAGCAGACACATTCAGAAGTTATTTCAGGGCTGGAATGAAGGCACCACATTGAGGGAAAATCTGCAAACACGACATAGGATGAATCACATTTTGGGAGAAGAAAGGGAAGGGAAAATCAAATCAAGAAGCCAGCAGTCATAGCTGAAGAAATGAGACAAGGGGCTATTTTCCAGTCCTCAAGCTGGAGAGAAACTTCCCATTTCTTTGTAAATGACACATTTTTGTTAGATTATCATAGAATCATAGAATATCAGGGTTGGGAGGGACCTCAGGAGGTCATCTAGTTCAATCCCTTGCCCAAAGCAGGACCAATCCCCAACTAAATCATCCCAGCCAGGGCTTTGTCAAGCCTGACCTTAAAAACTTCTAAGGAAGGAGATTCCACCACTTTCCTAGGTAACGCATCCCAGTGTTTCACCACCCTCCGAGTGAAAAAGATTTTCCTAATATCCAACCTAAATCTCCCCCACTGCAACTTGAGACCATTACTCCTTGTTCTGTCATCTGCTACCACTGAGAACAGTCTAGATCGATCCCCTTTGGAACCCCCTTTCAGGTAGTTGAAAGCAGCTATCAAATCCCCCCTCATTCTTCTCTTCCGTAGAGTAAACATCCCCAGTTCCCTCAGCCTCTCCTCATAAATCATGTGTTCCAGACCCCTAATCAATTTTGTTGCCCTCTGCTGGACTCTTTCCAATTTTTCCACATCCTTCTTGTAGTGTGGGGCCCAAAACTGCACACAGTACTCCGGATGAGGCCTCAACAATGTCGAATATAGGGGAATGATCACGTCCCTCGATCTGCTGGCAATGCCCCTACTTATACACCCCAAGATGCCATTGGCCTTCTTGGCAACAAGGGCACACTGTTGACTCATATCCAGCTTCTCATCCACTGTAACCCCTAGGTCCTTTTCTGCAGAACTGATGCCTAGCCGCTCAGTCCCTAGTCTGTAGCGGTGCATGGGATTCTTCTGTCCTAAGTGCAGGACTCTGCAATTGTCCTTGTTGAACCTCATCAGATTTCTTTTGGCCCAATCCTCTAATTTGTCTAGGGCCCTCTGTATCCTATCCCTACCCTCCAGCGTATCTACCTCTCCTCCCACTTTAGTGTCATCTGCAAACTTGCTGAGGGTGCAATCCACACCCCTCCAGATCATTTGTGAAGATATTGAACAAAGCCGGCCCCAGGACCGACCCTTGGGACACTCCACTTGATACCGGCTGCTAACTATACATGGAGCCATTGATCACTACCCATTGAGTCAGACAATCTAGCCAGCTTTCTATCCACTTTAGAGTCCATGCATCCAGCCCATACTTCTTTAACTTGCTGGCAAGAATACTGTAGGAGACCGTGTCAAAAGCTTTGCTAAAGTCAAGGAACAACACGTCCACTGCTTTCCCTTCATCCACAGAACCAGTTATCTCATCATAGAAGGCAATTAGGTTAGTTAGGCATGACTTGCCCTTGGTGAATCCATGCTGACTGTTCCTGATCACTTTCCTCTCCTTTAAGTGCTTCAGAATTGATTCCTTGAGGACCTGCTCCATGATTAAGTGATGAGCACAAGCATGCTCTCTTCATTACTACAAATATGATGCTTTTATTTACCAGTGATCCAGGTGGAAATCCTATTGATTCCTTCCACCTAGCTTAAAACAGCAACAGAATGAAGTACTACAGAAGGAGGAGTGGATGGACAAACTGCAGGTGTTCTCTGAGCTGTGGCCCGGCAGGGCCCAACTGTGGGTGTAATACTGCTCCTGTTGCCAAGCTCCGCACCAGATTTTCTAGGAACATAGAGGCTCTCACACTGGATCAGACGAGAGGTCAATCCAATCCAATATGCCATCCCAAACAGTGGCCAGAACCAGGTGCTTCATATGAAGGTACAAGAACCTACCATAGACAAATGTGGGGTAATCTGTCCCCTGTGAAAGCTTCCTCCTAACCTTCAATAGTCAGAGGATGGCTCATGGCCTGCACCAGGAGGGTTTAAATTCTTTCCAAAACTCATGTGTTGTTACTTTTATCATTAAAATGCTGGACCTTTTTCTTACCCACATAAATGCCAATTCTTTTTTCAATCCTGCTAAATTCTTGGCCTCAATGATATCCTGTGGCAGTGAGTTCCATAGACTAATTGTGCATTGCATGTTTTTTATCTGCCACCTTTCAATGTCATTGATTGAGTCCTTGATTTTGTGCTGAGAGGCAGGGTGAATACCAGAACCTGGTCTCCCTTCTCTCTTCCATTAACTGGCTCATATGCATTTATCATGTTCCCTTTTATTCATCTCTGTGGTAACCATTCTCAATCTTTTCAACCTCTCTTCACTTGAGGATTTTTTCATGGCCTTAATTAGGACCAGCCTTTGGGGTGGGCAGTCCGGGTGGCAGGGTTTGCCTGATTCCCAGCTGACCTGCCGAGAGCCAGCTGGGCTGACGGAGGCGGCAGGAAGGCAAGCAGAAGTGTCTGGAGAGGGTGGAGGGACTGGAGCTGCAGTGGGGCAGTCGGAGGACCAGCTAGTTGACTCCTGCAGAGCAAGGGTGCATCCCCCCGCTCCACCACCCTGTGTAGCCACTGCTGCTCCTGTCCCGCCCCACTCCGTTTCTCCTCGGAGCCACCCCGGGCCACGCTGCTACGGACTGGGAGCGTCTTCTTGTCTGTTGTGCAGGGAGTGCAGAGGCTGATAAATGGGGTGTCGCCCTCCCCTCTGCCTGTGTGCCTGGTCTCCACTGAGCTGAGGGGATGGGACAGGGGGAATCTGTGTGCGCTGCTGCTCCTCTGGGTCAGGAGCTGTCAGCAACGGCTTGTGTTTGAACACACTTTCAGGCTCCTGACCCGAGGGCTTTCCTACAGAGACAGCATGCTCTTACACTCACTCAGGCACACACACACTCCCCTCAACACACACTCCCTCTCTCTATCACACACACACTCTGTCACACACTCCCCCCAACACACACACCAGGGCTTCCTGCATCCAGGTCACTGTTCCCACCTGGGCTGGGCTGAGGCCTCCGGAGCTGCTGCTCTCCTGCCCGCTCCTGAGGCAGCCCAGGCAGGGAAAGTGACCTGGATGCAGGGAGCCCTGACATTGCTCCTTGCCCCCCACCCACCCCAGAGCTCCATAGGGGTGCACGGGGCAGAGGAGCAGCAGTCCAAGGGGGGAGCGGAGCAAGCAGCAATGCAGCTGCTTCGTGCATGCAGGTCAGTTTTCCCACATGGGTGCAAGAGGGGGATGCAGGGGTTAGGGCAAAGGGGGAACACTGCAGTGGTTGGGGTGCAGGAGGGGGCAGGGATTAGGGGCACAGAAGGGGGCAGGAGTTGGAGTATGGGAGGGAAGTATGGGGGGTAGGAGTGAAGGGGGTGCAGGGATTGGGGTAAAGGGGGCATGCACAGTGCTAGGGTTGGGGCACAGGAGGGGAATAGAGGAGTTAGGGGCAGGGATTGGGGATGAAGGGGACACAGTGTAGGGGTTAGGGACGTAGGAGGAAGGTACAGGGATTGAGGTGAAGGGGGCACAGTGTACGGGTTAAGGTACAGGAGGGGGCAGAGGTTCGGAGTGAAGGGAGTGTAGGGATTAGGGACACAGGAGGGGGAGCAGGCGTAGGGGTAAAAGGTACAGGGATTAGGGTGAAGGGAAGGTGTGGAGCCCAGGGAGCCCATGGGGCCAGGGGCACCAAAATGCAAGTTTGCCCAGGGTGCCATTTTCCCTAAGGCCAGCCCTGACCCTAATCCTTGTCTTTCATCTCTGAATCCCTCTACTTCCATCATATCTTTTTGGGGTAGGGATGATTCTGCCCCCAGCCCTGCAGAGATTCCTACAGACAGCACTGTCCTTTAACCGTAACAAACCAATGAAATATTTAATAGTGGAACATTGCCTCTTTCTAGAGCTTCCCCTCAGGCAGGGTCTTGAAGTGCTTTAGCAACACTGTGTGCTGAACAAAGTCTCCAAATATCCCTGTGAGGCCGCCCAGGTGGAGGAGCTGAGGCACAGAGACATGACCACAGCTCCAGCTCACCCAAACTGACAGTCCTCACAGACAAAGAGGGAGGTTTTGTTCAAGACAGGATGCTCACTCAGGCCTTACAGGCCAGACACCAGAGGCTCGACTTCCCCGCTGGCTTTGTCACACTATTTACGCAACTATCACTGTAACTAAATAGGCCAATCAGGGCATAAACCATTAGCCCATTTTCTGCTGTGTTTGGAACAAAGAGGTTTATTTCAGCACTGCACATAATCTCCTCACAACTTGGGGTAACGATTAATTGAACAAGCTCTCTCCTCCTCCTCCTTCCCTGCACAGTTCTTACCCTGGAGTCAACCGATTGTCTCCTGACAATTTGCACATATTTCCCTTAGACTAACACGGCTGTTACTCTGAAATCTTCCTCCAGCGTGATGCTGGAGGTCACCTGCAGCTTGCTCCTTAGTGCCTGCCCAGAGGAGAGAGGAACGCTCATTAATCAGTGAAACAACCGACTGGCAATGCTTTCCTAGAGCACCATGGACATAGTTCTAAAGAAGCAGCAGTGACAGAGGGTAATATGCTGCTTTACTAACAGGCTGAGAAGAGCTCAGTTGTCTATATAGACCTGAAACTCCATTAACAAGTCAAATCTCCTTTCAGGAGATGCTGTGCTGGTAATGGAAGCCAGTTTTAGAAGCTCCACACAACTAAAGATACAGACTGGACATCTCATTAGCTGATATACTAACCCCATTTTTATTGGCACATCATGCAAGGAGTACTGATTATTTCCAAAAACATGAGTTCACTGAAGTAAACACAGAAGACACACTAGATATGTTTGCAATTTCTCTGGTAAAAGTCAAATCACTTTCACCAGGTCGCAGCTGAGTTCATTAATATTCAAGACCAACTGGGCTGACTTTTTTCCAAAGTATCCTGAACAACAGATATAATGATGTGTACAACAGCTGCGAGACATCCTACATCTCTACATTCGGATCACAAACTCCAGCAAGTCACACATGCACGCTGCTGGTGCCACAATGAACTGAGATGGAGAAGCAGAATGTATTCTAAAACCCAAAAACAAACTGTGCATTTTAACATGACTGGCTTTGGTCCTTGATCTGAGGCAAAAACAAGTGCGATGCATTAACCATTTTACTTTTACTTATTTATACTTTTAATTACATACATAGACATTATGTTAAAAGAATGTTATTTAGGTTGCAAAGTCAAGCACTTGAAAGTTCAGAAATGCTAGATTTTAGGGTTGACTGGGCAATCTTAATTCTTTGTGTAATTAAAGACTGTATTATAAGATATACGCACCAGGGACAGAATTAAGATTGCACAGACAGCTATAAATCTGGCACTTCCTAATTTTCAAGTGCTTGACTTTGCAACCTAAATAGTGTTCTTTTAATGTGCATTTTTAATGTAGCTTCCTAGCAGGTGGGGTTTTTCAGTGGTGGTGGTGTGGGGTGAGTGGATGTTTTTGAAAAGGATAAAGACCAACCCTTATTTTCCTCTGAATGCATCCGATGAAGTGAGCTGTAGCTCACGAAAGCTTATGCTCAAATAAATTGGTTAGTCTCTGAGGTGCCACAAGTACTCCTTTTCTTTTTGCAGATACAGACTAACACGGCTGCTACTCTGAAACCTATTATGTGGAACATCCCATCTCCCTAAATCATGCATCATCATCAGGGGTTGAACCTTGAACTTCCAACACTGAGGCACAGGCTGCTTTCACTTGAGCTAACGGACTAACGACATTGGCTGCAAGCAAGAGAAAAGGGTGGCGATGGGCTGCTGACACCATGCAAATCGGTCCAAATGATGTTTGGGGTGGAAATCCTGCCCAGTTCTCTCTCTCCCACGGAAGGTAGAGGACTGCTGCCCCCGGAGAGAGGGTGGGATGAGCCCAGGTGCTGGGCCTGTGTGCTGGCTCCAGAAGCGGAGGCTGGACCAGCTCTGGTTTTTAACAGCTGATAACTCAGCTAAACCTGAATGGAATTTCATGGGACAAAGAAAAGGAACTTGCCTAGCCAAAGCACTTCTGCGCTACCAGACAGAAAAGGCCTATTGCAAACAATGGGGATATGAGAACATTTTTTTTTTTTAAAAAGGGAGAGTGATAAAAAAATCTTTTATAATGAAAGGTGTTAAGCAACCTAAATACAGGGATCGCAACCAGCTCCCTTTAGAATGAGTGACTAATTCTAACGGTTTAATTTGATTATTAGCAATTTCCTTTCATGTATTTCTTCTGAGTCTCTTATTTTAAAATATGCTGATTTTGATGGAAATAGCTACCATACAAATGTGGCTAGCAGGACAAGAATATAGAAGAATAAATATTGGTTGCTAAGCAATAAACTAACAGCTAACATCTCTAATTGAAGATAAAAATCAATAGTTCTGACTGCTCCTAATCTGAATGGTAGGTGAATCTTCTAGTTTTCAATGTGAGTCATTCACACAGCAGAACGAGCAATAGGTTACATTATAAAACCAGGGGCCTGAATTTCAATGCATGCTGTACTGTTTTCATTTGCCAGGACGTCCTTGTAAAAAAGACTCTCGTGATTGGAATGAGATTTACTGGAGAAATAGTTTAAATATAACAAGCAAGAGCCAACATAAAGAAAAACAAATCAATTTTTTAAGCAACATGAACAGTTACAGCAGCGGAACCAGCCCTACTGTTGGAAAACTTTAAGATTTTTGTTTTGCTTAAAGCAAACAATTGGGATGAACGACAAAGCAGCAGACCTGACAACTGTAAAAGTACCTTTAACAATAAGAAAAAAGGAGGCCCAGCAATTTAATCCCTTCCAGTTATTTCTGAGCCATCTGAGAGGATTACAGCACTGTTATGTGCTTCCTTTATATCTGAATATAAACAGGTATCTTAATACCCAAATATTAATGTCCATCAAATCAATCTGGCAATGAGACTCCAGTATACACTTGACACATGACCCTTCATGCTGCTTTGCCTACACACAGTAGCTGCAAGAATTGTAAAAGGTGCTATTTACATTACGAAGTTAACACGTTCCTTTCTTCCTACATTTCTCAGTGGTCGAAAAGGTTTATATGTAAACACACCTCGCAGTTAATGTGGGAAGGCTCTAATATTTGAGGTGTCTTCTTTATCCAGTCTATATTGCTGCTTTGAAATGGCTCATCCCCTGCATTGTAGAAATACAAATGAATGAAACTGAGCCTAGCCAGTTCTCAGTGACTTCTCCATCACCTCCCCACGTGCCCTCTCATATTCTGGTCAGGGCACCTTTCCTAACAGAACCTGTTACAGTGAATAATCCTCATATAATAGACCATAAAAATCCTGCTCTGGGCTGAAACTTGGCCTTGGCTTGGTTATAGCTTTCCCCATACTAATGTGGTTGGGTGCATGTTTGTTCATGTGTATCACTGCTTGCAAACACAATCCAAAAGGCTGTGATAAGGTCTTGAGACCAGGAAGAGTTTGGCATTATTGCCTTCCTATTTGGGCAATAGTTTTTCCATCTATGGACTGGCTACTCACTGGCTGAGAAAGGATCATATGGCTCCTCCAGCCAGAGTCTGTGTTACACATGGTGCCACTCACCCAAAGAAGTAATGTGTGCAGGTGTGGTGTCCCAGGTATGCTGCAGCGGCATTCAAGCTTATGCACCACACTGGGGCAAGACTACCGGAAATCAGTTTTCAGCTTATAGGCAAAACTGTTGGTCCTGAGTGACAGAATTTTCTTCAGTGAAATCCATGGCTTTGGGGAATCAGACAGTATGTTCCAGCCTCGCAGTGTCAGTCATTTTTCAGACCACTGGGCAATTGTTCTCATCTCCAAAGTTCACATCCAGTTAATGCACACATTCTATAGAGTGCAGGGGAGTTGAGCTTTGGAGATGATACAGTAGGCATTTCGTGCAACTAGTTCATAGCTGATGTTCTGTAAACAAAACAAATCAGTTAAATTCTTTCTTTTGGGGAAGCTGCTGTGGCACATGTGCCTTCAGAGAGTGGTCACTCTTTGCACAGCACTGGTCCTACAACAGAGACAACTCTCACAATGAGACACAAAGGCAGTAAGTTGATCCTTGCTTTGTGAGATACCCACCCCACACAGAGTGAGGTAACCATCCTTCCTTCTTCACTAGGGCTTCCTCTGTGCCCTCCTGTTCATCAGACTTGCCTTCCTCACAATAATCTCCACCCCAAACCCATTTTATTTTTCATGTTGGTTTGAAATTCTAAGGGGTTCTTACTATAGTTTGTACATTGCTCTTTTCATCTCCCCCACGTCCCCACCCCGCCCAAAGTGAGTAAAACTGCTTCTTGTGTGACCCACACAACTTTCCAACTATAGGCAAACCTGTATCTGACAAAGACATGAGCCAGAGTCTCTGTTTGCTTAACGTGCTAATTAACTAGTTATTGCCAAATGATAATGTCAGCTAAGTTCCAAACTAGCAAATCCTGTTCTCCAGTGATGCAAACCGACAAAGTGCTAATTAAGGGAAACCAGATCCCAAGTCATAACTCTCTGTTATTTGGCTAATTACTACACAAATTACTGCTAAGTCATGTTGCCATTGGACAAAGAAAACATCAAAACTGATTGATGCATTTATAAATCCCTAAGAAAGAGCTCTGCAATCAAGGGCTTCTCTGAGGTGACTAGCATTAGTAATAGACACACATGTTCCCATTTCAGGGGTTTAAAGCTGCATCAGTATCCCCTTGTTTATTAGCTGGGCTAATCTTTCCCAGTCTAACAGAACCTGAAAGGCTGGAGTGGATACTGAGAATGATGGACAGATGAGGTTTCCATAGCATACAATTAGCTTTTTAAAGACAACAAAACACAACTATCCATGATACAATAAAACATGACATCTAATGATAAACACATCATGTCTGTGCCTATTGCCCTGTGCTGAACTGATCGAGTCCAAAGAATGCATGACTCATGGGCGAAGAACATGGCTTTTTACTTTTTTTCTGAGCTTAACTGCTGCAACAGCACACTTTAAAGACAAGTAAGAAAGGATCCTTGTTAATCAGCAACACTAGTTCTGTGGAGAAGCCTGGCAGCTGGGCTAGAGCAGAATCTGGAAGTCTGCCTCATCGGTTTAATGTCTCTTAATGATAATTCTACACACATACATGGCTCCTCTTTGATCTACTCACATTATTGATTACAGTAGTTTCTATATGGGTTAGTATTTTTCAGCTTTTTGTGTTCATTGCAGTCCATTTAACTGCTCGCTGAGAATCTGTATCTTATTCTATTACCTATGTCTAACTGGACAGCCACTACACCACCCAAACAATAAACACATGTACTAGGGGTTTTATACCATTTGTTGAAATGCCCACTGTAACAGGGATTCTGGAATTATTCTTTACACTGGTTACTCAAATGTCTATCTGCATGGATTGATTTCAGACAGTACAGCATTAAGTGGTTATTAACTTACAAATACTTGTAATAAAAGTGCAATTACAGTGCAAGGAACCACAGCATTTATGAACCTGTATAGAATCATAGAATATCAGGGTTGGAAGGGACCTCAGGAGGTCATCTAGTCCAACCCCCTGCTCAAAGCAGGACCAATCCCCAACTAAATCATCCCAGCCAGGGCTTTGTCAAGCCTGACCTTAAAAACCTCTAAGGAAGGAGATTCTACCACCTCCCTATGTAACCCATTCCAGTGCTTCATCACTCTCCTAGTGAAAAAGTTTTTCCTAATATCCAACTTAAACCTCCCCCACTGCAACTTGAGACCATTACTCCTTGTTCTGTCCTCTTCTACCACTGAGAACAGTCTAGATCCATTCTCTTTGGAACCCCCTTTCAGGTCGTTAAAAGCAGCTATCAAACCCCCCTCATTCTTCTCTTCTGCAGCCTAAATAACCCCAGTTCCCTCAGCCTCTCCTCATAAATCATGTGCTCCAGCCCTCTAATCATTTTTGTTGCCCTCCGCTGGACTCTTTCCAATTTTTCCACATCCTTCTTGTAGTGTGGGGCCCAAAACTGCACACAGTACTCCGGATGCGGCCTCAACAATGTCGAATAGAGGGGAACGATCACGTCCCTCGATCTGCTGGCAATACTCCTGCTTATACAGCCTAAAATGCCATTAGCCTTCTTGGCAACAAGGGCACACTGCTGACTCATATCCAGCTTCTCGTCCACTGTAACCCCTGCAGAACTGCTGCTGAGCCATTCGGTCCCTAGTCTGTAGCGGTGCATTGGATTCTTCCGTCCTAAGTGCAGGACTCTGCGCTTGTCCTTGTTGAACCTCATCAGATTTCTTTTGGCCCAATCCTCCAATTTGTCTAGAGCCCTCTGTATCCTATCCCTACCCTCCAGCGTATCTACCTCTCCTCCCACTTTAGTGTCATCTGTAAACTTGCTGAGGGTGCAATCCACACCATCCTCCAGATCATTTATGAAGTTATTGAACAAAACCGGCCCCAGGACCGACCCTTGGGGCACTCCACTTGATACCGGCTGCCAACCAGACATGGAGCCATTGATCACTACCCATTGAGCCTGATGATCTAGCCAGCTTTCTGTCCACCTTATAGTCCATTCATCCAGCCTATACTATTTTAACTTGCTGGCAAGAATATTATGGGAGACCGTGTCAAAAGCTTTGCTAAAGTCAAAGAATAACATGTCCACTGCTTTCCCCTTACCCACAGAGCCAGTTATCTCATCATGCAAGGCAATTAGATTAGTTAGGCATGACTTGCCCTTGGTGAATCCATGCTGACTGTTCCTGATCACTTTCCTCTCCCTTATGTTCTTCCTTGTCCTTCTCTTGCATAATTATACTTCCTGAGACTCCTGATGATTAGAAACTGAAGATCCCTAACAAGGGAAACTGGAGTTAATTGGGTGTTTCTCTGTCCAGACAGGTGGCCACATTAAAATTCTTAATCATCAGTTTTTCTCGACCAGCGATCTACGTGTTTGGAGCAACCACCTTTGTTGTACTGGTCTCTGCAACAGGCCCTCGACTACAGCCACTTGGCCAAGTCTAAAACCTCCTCCTTTTCCATTGAAGCTTTCATGGCATTAGTTAGCACAGGGCCTTTGTATGTACTACATGCGACTCTTGTGAAAGTTATAAGCATGGAGCAGCTGGAAAGGTTACAATTCTTTCCTGACCAAGTTCTCCTGTTTCTTCTGGAGCACAAGCTGATGTCTGACTTGGTCATTCATTCACCAACAGGGATGACAGCCCTTCTCTCATGTGAGGGCATGTTAATTAACATGTATCCCTTGTTGGACAGGATGACTCTTACTAAGGCCTGGTCTACACTAAGAATTTACATTGGTATAGCTACATCTCTCAGGAGAGTGAAAAATCCACATCCCTGAGCGATGTAACTATACCAACCTAACCCTTGGTGTAGACAGCACTAATCCAAGGAAGAATTCTCCTGGCAACCTAGATATCGCCTGTCAGGGAGGCTGAGCACCTGTGCCGATGGGAGAAGGTAGTGTCTACACTGAAACGCTACACGTAGCATCTTAATTTTAGCCATGCCTTTAAGCAGCAGAGCACAAGTTTGGAGGGCTAATTTAAGCAGAGACGGTGGCAAATTTTAAAAAATGCTCAGGAGCCAGAATACTCCTCATAGATTATAACCAGCACTCAGCAAAACAGATGGATTGCTAAGCTATAGTGAGAGCAGTGGAGGCAAACAGGAAACCTTTCTTTCTCTTAGAAGCAGTTTAATCCACTTCAAGAAGATGACCCGATTACTGGATTAATCCAGATGGAAACAGTTGGTTTTGAAATTTGTCTTAAAGCAGAGATTTCTTTTGCTGTTGGTAGTCCTACATGATTGTTTGAAGCACTAATATTATATAGCTTATTCCAAAACCAAGCCCTGATTACGATTCATGATGTAATTTTGTATCCAGGGCTGACTCATTTACATAATTTGCGGGCCAGTTTGTAATTGGATAATAGAGACAGAAGTAGTTAACTGGAACAAGATCAGAAGAATTTGGAGCAGAAAATAACTGTCAAACAAATTGGGGAAACTGAAAAAATGCCTCAATCCTAGACAAAGACTTTCCCTGTACTCAAGGGAGGTAAAACACCTTTATATTCATGTCAGCTTCAGACCCTAGATAAACAGCTATTTGCGCAGAAAAGGCAAATGCATCAAAGTCTTTCACAACAGTGCTCTCTTGAGTTGCAGTATCTGGAGGGGATGCCAAAAACAGCGTGAATTATCTGTGATACCCTACAGAATACTATGATGTTAGATGTATCTGTTCCACAACAGTGTGATGCGGGTTAACATTCATTAACCAACTCCCTCACAGCTTCCCAGGCAGACAGAAAGACAGCATCTGTCGAGCACAAGAAAGGGTGACTAAAAGAAAGGGACCAAAAATTTGAGCATCCACTGAGGCTTCTGGGGCCAAACACTAGTCTGAGCCTTTCACTTCCCATCCTATCTAGTCCATAGCGGGTTTTTGGAAAGAACACAGGACAAATCCCTGCTGTGGGACTTCAGGAATGTGGGAGAAGGAGGAATGTACTTTAATATAGAACACATGCAGCATATCTATAAATATCACTTGCAGTCCACGTAGGTTACACTACTGTTTTCACTGAGCTGCAGTTTGCACACTGGGCAACAAGTACACTTCAGAATCCAAACATGCCACTGGCACCTGAGCCACTAACTTCTACCTTCTTTAAAATATAAACAGAGATTTAACAAATCTGCTTTCTCCAATATCAGCTGCTCCTCTACTCCTGTGGGCCATCAAGCTTAACTCCAGTTTCATTGGCTGTAACAATATCCATCTCCTACAAAGACCATACTAATTAGAGATGGAAATATCCTACTAGGTCCCATTTTGTCCACTGTGTAAGGCAGAATTTCTGGCAAGATTTAAATATTAATACCAAGTGCGCTCTTACTACTTCCAATGGGAGAATATTCCACAGCCCAATTGCTCTTAGTAAGACTTTTGATACTGATTAGGCTTCATCTGGAGTATTGTGTCCAGTTCTGGGCACCACATTTCAGGAAAGACGTGGACAAATTGAGAAAGTCCAGAGAATGGCAATAAATGATTAAAGGTCAAGAAAACATGACCTATGAGGGAAGATTGAAAAAATTGGGTTTGTTTAGTCTGGAGAAGAAAAGACAGAGGGGACATAACAGTTTTCAAGTACATAAAAGGTTGTTACAAGGAGGAGGGAGAAAAATGGTTCTCATTAACCTCTGAGGACAGGACAAGAAGCAATGGACTTAAATTGCAGCCAGGGCCATTTAGGTTGGACATTAGGAAAAACTTCCTAACTGTCAGGGTGGTTAAGCACTGGAACAAATTGCCTTGGGAGGTTGTGGAATCTCCATCATTGGAGGTTTTGAAGAACAGGTTAAACAAACACCTGCCAGGGATGGGCTAATTATTACATAGTCCTGCCTTGAGTGCAGGCAACTGGACTAGATGACCTCTCGAGGTCCCTTTAAGTCCTATGCTTTTACCTCTGTGAGCAGATGACTTTCCCACCTGCTTTAAACATGGTTTCCACAATATATAAAGTCAAATCTCCACCTCACCTTTGGGTTGGTTTGACTAGCACAGAAATTAACAACAACACAGCTATCAGTTCAGCTCACACCTTCTGCCCCAGGCTTGCCTGCTCCTCAGATTCCTCCCTCCAGTTTGTTCAGTTCACACTCCAGATCCTCCCTCTCGATAGAGTAGTGGTCTCCAACCTTTTTAAGCACAAGATCACTTTTTGAATTTAAGTGCAACCTGGGATCTACCTCAAAGAAAACGTAGAAATAACAGTAATCACACAAACCCAAACACCCTTGCCCCGCCCCATTCCCCGAGGCCACGCACCTGTCCCACCCCTTCTCTGAGGCCCTGCCCCACTCGCTCCATCCCCCTCCCTCCATCACGCACTCTCCTCCACCCTCCCTCACTTTCCCTGGGCTGGGGCAGGAGGTTGGGGTGCAGGAGGGGGTGTGGGATGCTGGCTCCGGGAGGGGACTCAGGCAGCAGGTTGGGTTGGCAGGAGGGGGTGCTGGGTGCAGGTTTTGGGAGGGGGTTGGGGTGTGGGAGGGGAGTGGGGTGCAATGGCTGGGGTGCAGGAGGAGGTGTGGGCTCTGTGAGGGAGCTTGGGTGCAAGGGGGATCAGGGCTGGGGCAGGGGGTTGGGGTGCAGGAGGGATTCAGGCTCTGGCTGGGTGCCGCTTACCTCAGGCGGCTCCCAGGCAGCAGTGCAGCAGGGATAAGGCAGGCTCCCTGCTTGCCCTGACCCCGCGCTGCTCCCGGAAGTGGCCGGCACTTCTGACAGCAGCGCCTGCGGGGGAGGGGCAGGTGGCTCCACGTGCTGCCCTTGTCCGCAGGCACCGTCCTCCGCAGCTCCCATGGGACATGGTTCCCTGTTCTCTAACTCACTTCTCTAACCAGCGCCAGGAACTACTTTCTCATAGCTAAAATAATGGCTGAAAAATTTTACATTTTTCTTCCAAGGGGAATTTTCCTGCCAGGCAGAGAAGTATGAGCAATGCCTTGGTGTGAGATTGCTGAAAACGGCTGCAATCTCAAACCCTGGAATTTAGAGTAAACAACAGTAATACTGGCACCAACAATCACATGACCTACACTTATAATATGCTACCTGTTTTAGGTACTAAAATGGCCCCCCTCACTGTTGTAATCCAGCCTCTCACAATCTTTAATGTTATCCTCACAACATGTGTGAAGATAAACATTTTACTAAGGCACAGAGAGGCTAAGTGACATGGCCACGGCCACAGAGGACGTTTGTGGTGGAATATGCAGGTTCAATTCCTTGTTCCAAGTCCTCGGCAAGTGCCCAAACCCCTGGACCATCGTTCCTCACTCTCCATTCTGCGGCTTCATCTGTAGAGATCCCACAGCAGAGCACTAAAGGCATTCCACAGTCACCGCTAATGCACACACATATCCCACAGATGCTGGGTTCCTCTGTGGCAGAGAGCACAATCCTTCACTTTCATGAACATACCCTTCCAGGCAATGAGCTAAAGGAGCAGTTCTACTAACTGTGTCAGGCCAAGCCTCTGGCAAGCAAATGAGACATAAAACCTCCACTAGGCTGCAGAAGTGCAGAGGCACATGACAAACCCGTAGGCGAGAGACAGCTTCTGGACTCTCACAACAGGAGAAGGGAGAAAGTCTTTTTCACCCCGGGAACCAGTCACATGATGTGTGAGTCAGTGACACAGTGATAAGGAAGGCAGTGGAGTCCCATTTCACAACAGTGGCCTAGTTAGGAGTGGAAATTTGGGTGGCCCCGACTTTCGGGTGGGCGGGCAATGACAGACGGTGCTAGCTCAGCTTCTCTGCTGACGCTACGCCCCCTTCCTAGCCCTGGTGCCCCCAGACACAGGGCTTCACTGCCGAGCTAGGCAGGTGCATGGGCGGCTCAGAAAATGGTAGGGCAGAGCAGCCAGAGTGTAGCTTTCTGAAGGGAGGGCACAGAGCTCGGTCCTGCACCTCAGGTGCCCGAGTGACGCTCCAGGTTGCTGTGGCAGTACTATACCTCTGCTCAGATGTGGGTGGGCCTGGATGCAAGTGGGTGGGCTGAGGCCCACCCGTGGCTAAGCCTCTGCCTCACAAGTCATCGAAGGTGAGAAGGGCCCAGGGTAACACTGTCAAAAGCAACTAGCGCACTTTGGAGCCCAAGGCCCGGTCTACACTTAGAAAATTGGATGGACCTAGCTATTTCACTCAGGGTTGTTAACAATGTTGCGCCCTGTGTGACGTAGTTAGGTCGACCCAACCCCCAGTGTAGACACAGGTAGGTTGACAGAAAAATTCTTCAGGGAGAGGGATTAACTACACTGATGGAAAAAACCCTGCCATCAATGCAGGAAGCATCTACACTACAGTGGGATGGCTGTCGCGCCATAGTGTGCTGCTGTACTGTAGCCGTGTCCCCGGGCTCTCTTGAAAATTCAATTTTTACCACAAGTGGTTTTTACAGGCAACACCCAGAAACTTCCCCAACACTGCTCACCAACGAACACCTGGCTGTATCTGGGGAATGGAAACAAGGAGGAGAGACTGGGAATATTTGTCCTGTGCATTGAATTGATATAATTGACAACTAAGGGTAGGACCTCATTGGCAGCCTATTAAAAAAGGCCAGACATCTGAGCAATCCAAAGTTGTTCTATGCTATTTCCTTCAAAATTAATATATAGCCTGATCCTGCCATCTTTACCGAGGCAAAACTCTCACTGAAATCAGCTTAGGGACTATCTTTAGGATTGGTTGTAGGGAGAGCCATTGTAGTTAGGTCTGAATATCTGAGATGCACCAGGCCATGTGAAGTGCCTGTTCTATCCAGCTTGTATTAATATTGCAGGAGCTAAAATTAAGAAGAAAAGCATAAGAGTGGCCACAGACTCTTGGAATACTGCAGGACACAGGACAGTACCTTACAACAGCCAATGAAGTTTGGTTTCATCTGTGCTAAATGACAGAAGTTTCAAATCAGGAACAAAACTGATTTCCACAAAGGGAGAGGCTGCCTTCAAAACACCAATAAGAGCCCTAAAATAATCTCCCTAAGTGGGGGTAGGGGCACTGAGCCCTAAATATGCTACATTTCCTACCGTTCCCTGTGCAGAGCAGAGCCCAGGGCAATTGCTCTGAAGGACCTTAGCTCGCTCTCTGTGCTCTCACTTGAAGTAGCTTGGAGGGTTTGTAAAAGCAGCACATTTGCAGTTCTGATTTTTTTTTTTTAAAGTAAACATAGTCAGAGAGACAGTGACTGCTCGGTTACACAAACATAACCTTTTTCAAAGCCATACACTCAGTCTTAAAGCATAAGCTTTAAAAAAGCCAAAGCAAGAACTCTCTGAACACACTGAGCATCCTCTCCTGTGCACACTTCCTTCCAGTCCCTGTTCCAGTCTAAATAACCCCCTCCTTCCTCATTCAGTTACACAGCACATGATACAACTCGCTTCTCTCTACATGCTCCCTTCCCCTGTGAAGCTGGGTAAATAAAAAGGCTCCCAAGTGTTGTTTTCTATAACATGCCCATTAACTGATTAGCAATGCACACTACTCCCCCCACCTGCCTCCCCCGCTCATTAATACTACGTGACAGGGAGTAACTACTGCCCTATACCCAGCTGGTGAAACCTAATTAAAGAAAATCAACTTTATAGTTGAAAGTTGACATTTATTTCTGAGGGTAGAACAATTTTAAATGTTCTTTGTGATGTTTTATCACTAGTGAAACATGCCAGAATAAAAGCTCTGGAGCCAAGGTTCTTGTCTCTTCACAATAGGTACCACAAGGCCAGCAGTATGGCAAGCTTCCCTATGCTGTCTCCCCAGTGCACCTCAGCGCTGACTTGGAGGGGCCCCTCTATAGGTGACAGGTTTCAGAGTAGCAGCCGTGTTAGTCTGTATTCACAAAAAGAAAAGGAGTACTTGTGGCACCTTAGAGACTAACAGAGGAAGTGAGCTGTAGCTCACGAAAGCTTATGCTCAAATAAATTTGTTAGTCTCTAAGGTGCCACAAGTACTCCTTTTCTTTTCTCTATAGGTGAGGGGAGCAGGGAGTTCAATCTCCTTATCCCAGGCCATCTCTCACCTCTCTACTGAGATTGCTGAGAAGGAGACCAATTACAGTTGTTTTAGTGGTACGTACGCACGCTTGTCCACCAGGTACCGGACTGAGATAAAAAACTCTGTTCATAAGACACATGGAACTTGAAGATAAGGAATTGAAAACTAGTGACCAGGAGCTGAAAAGCCCCCATCTTCTATTTTCAAAAAAAGAAAAGGAGTACTTGTGGCACCTTAGAGACTAATCAGTTTATTTGAGCATAAGCTTTCATGAGCTACAGCTCACTTCATCGGATGCATACTGTGGAAAATACAGAAGATGTTTTTATACACACAGACCATGAAAAAAATGGGTGTTCATCACTACAAAAGGTTTTCTCTCCCCCACCCCACCCCACTCTCCTGCTGGTAATAGCTTATCTAAAGTGATCACTCTCCTTACAATGTGTATGATAATCAAGGTGGGCCATTTCCAGCACAAATCCAGGTTTTCTCCCCCCGCACTCCCACCCCACCCCACTCTCCTGCTGGTAATAGCTTATCTAAAGTGATCACTCTCCTTACAATGTGTATGATAATCAAGGTGGGCCATTTCCAGCACAAATCCAGGGTTTAACAAGAACGTCTGAGGAACAGTGGGGGCGGAAAGGAATAAACAAGGGGAAATAGGTTACTTTTTATAATGAATCAACTATTCCCAGTCTCTATTCAGCCTAAGTTAATTGTATCCAATTTGCAAAATTAATTCCAATTCAGCAGTCTCTCGTTGGAGTCTGTTTTCGAAGTTTTTTTGTTGAAGGATAGTGACTTGGAGATCAGAAATCGAGTGACCAGAGAGATTGAAGTGTTCTCCGACTGGTTCATGAATGTTATAATTCTTGACATCTGATTTGTGACACCTGAAGAGAATACTCACCAGCAACCACACACCACACAACAGAACCACTAACCCAGGAACCTATCCTTGCAACAAAGCCCGTTGCCAACTGTGCCCACATATCTATTCAGGGATCACCATCATAAGGCCTAATCACATCAGCCACACTATCAGAGGCTCGTTCACCTGCACATCTACCAATGTGATATATGCCATCATGTGCCAGCAATGCCCCTCTGCCATGTGCATTGGTCAAACTGGACAGTCTCTACATAAAAGAATAAATGGACACAAATCAGATGTCAAGAATTATAACATTCATAAACCAGTCGGAGAACACTTCAATCTCTCTGGTCACTCAATTTCTGAAGGGTTTTAGCCCACGAAAGCTTATGCCCAAATAAATTTGTTAGTCTCTAAGATGCCACAAGTACTCCTCTTTCTTTTAGGTGATACAGACTAACACAGCTACCACTCTGAAACCTAAGCTCCTTTAGAAACCAGGCCTGCTCACCTGATCTACATGGAAACAAAAATGGCCAGTAAAAACTATAAGATTTCTTACATATTACAAATGAAATGTGTATGTCTATGCAATTCTAGAGGAGGAACGTGTTATGTCGGTCACAAAGCCGGTGGTGTGGATAGTTCGTTCCTTTTACAGGACTGGATTTCAAAGTCACAGGCAGGGAACAAAGTTGCTGTGTGTTCTCTTATATATCCCAGAAAGGTTTCTGGCTTCTTTCTGATTTGTTCATAAGTAGCGGGCAGGTTCTAGGACCCTATATGAGGATGCAGAGCTGACTTGTTGAGTTATCCTGATAACAGGTGTTTGAACTCTGTACAAAGATGCAGAGTAATTACTGTTGAATGGCAGGTCCATCTTGTTAGCTCTAACTAGGATATGTGAGGGTTGGAATATCTCTCTGGAAAAAAGACAACAAAGAGTGGGACAAAACACACCTGCAGAGAAAATGCAAGGAACAACCAAGTTTTGGGGAAAAGATTAGGCTAAAGTTTCTGTTTTATTCATGGTTCAATTATTAATAAAGCCAAGCCCCAGGGAGAAGATAAGCTTGGTCTCTGGGCAGCGTGTGTGCATGCTCTACTCAGAGGGGGCCCTGGGAACCTTGCATGCTGCTGATACTCGCAGTTGTGCTTGAAGTTTGGTCAGAATTATTCAGTAGCTTCAGAAGCAGATGTTTAAAAGAGTCAGAAAACATATATTGGGGGTCACATTCTCTGAGAATGTGCCTTCCTAAGGAAACTGAACCAGTGCCCCTTTTCTTCTTCACTCAGGCAACTGTCCCCTAACCCCAAGCCCAGCTGCTAACCTGGAGTTTGAGAAACTGCTTTTAAAACTAAGCAGCAGCAGCTTCTGGGCCTAGAGAAGCAACACAGCTGGACTGCACAAAGCAAAGGAGCAGCCCTGCAGGGAGGGGCTTGGGATCTTGATACAAGAACAGTGACAGACTGAGGCGCCAAAAGCTTTGACTCTGAGAAAGCTTTCTTCTCCTTTAGTCTGTTAAACACCACTGGCAAAAAATCATTTCTGAACGGACAAGACAATGAGCAACTCAACTAACGACGTCTGATCAAGAAGAGGAGAGGGGTTGGGCAGCATATTTAAGTCTGAAAAGCAGCTCTTAGCTTTTATACCTCATTAGTGCTAGAATTTAATGTTGCTGCTTCTCATTTAGATACTATCTATTGAAAATGCATAACAATGATGATGATGATGTCAGACATTAATATTTCAGACTAACAGCTAAGTCAAAGAGAACGTTAAGACTGCACAGTTAATCGTTCGGAAAATGAAAAAGCTAAGGGTGCACAATGTGCGAATGTGCGAATTCTCTCCAGAACTCCTAACGCACTTCTCCCCAGTGAGGGCTATTTCCGTGGCAAGCTTAGGGTATGTCTACACTACAAGCACTACAGCAGCACAGGTGCAGCTACGCCAGTGCAGTCCTGTAGTGTAGACACTTACTACTGTGACTGTAAAGAGTTTTTCTGTTGCTGAATCCATCCCCTTGAGAGGCAGTAGCTACGCTGAAAGAATTCTTCTGTCGATCTAGCTGCATCTACCATGGGAGATAGGCTGACCTAACTACACTGCAGAGAGCACCAAATTTTCTGCAGCGCTGAGTGATGTAGCTCAGTTAACCTAAGTTTTAGATATAGACCAGGCCTCAGATTTCTATCCCCACCTGCTTTGGCACTAGAGTTGCTGAAGATCACAAAAATATTTTTCATATACGAGAATGGTGAAAATCATATAGCTTTGAAAACACACATTTGGAATAACATCAAATCTTCACTAAATAGTGTGACATCACACATGTTAAGGACGGGCAGCTAGATGGAGAGAGACAGACAACAAGAAGGGGACTAGAAACTGCAATGCAATGTTCATATTCAATTACACCAAATTGTTACACTACACTAGCAGGACAGTCCTTGAAACCCTCGTTAAAAGTCTTTGTGCTTTTATTATTCTCTTTGAAAAGAGCCCTGCTGTTTTTCCTCTTTACAACCCAGCATTGTGACTGCTGAGTGCAAATCCTTCCATTCCCCGGGAGGAGAACACTATTTATAAAATATAAGTTCTGACTGTGTCACAGAAGATGCAACAGTTTTGTCTAATTAATATCTTTCTTTGAGATTCCAGGGCTTTCTTGTTTCAAGCAGTGATTAAAGAGTTCTCTTAATACCCTACTGGCTTTTGCTAAGAATAGTTACGTTCTACAATATTCTAGTTACATCAGGAGATTTCTTTATAACCTACAAAGCATTTTCTTCCGCAGTGTCTTCTGTATAAACAACATGCCAAATCTCCATAGCAATGTGGTTTTCTTTTGTCTGCGGCAAAATTATATGCTTTCTATCTGGAATAGTGGAAAGAGTCGTCTCCCCCTACCGTCCACTATCCAATGTGTCAATTTGGGGTGTAGAAGGTTAACCTGAGCCTAACCAGTCAGTTTTTGAACACAGGTGACTGTCTCTCACATGGGTTGTACCTGTTACTTCCATTCTCTTTGGAATAGCTCTAAGCCTGCTCTGTTCCCAAAAAGTCACTCTGTTTTCCAGATTTGAGCCAAACCAAGTTTCTGCAAACTTCAAACACTGAAACAGCACCAGACATAGAAGAAACCCAGCTTTCTGAGCCTTCAGCAGAGTGACTCCAAGTCTGGCCACTTCACCTGACAAATGTTTACACTTAACGCATCTTGGACACTTAATCCAAACACATAAAAAGGAACATTAAAAGCCTGGCCCCATGACCCAATGAGGCCTACCAGTTATAGATCAAATCAGCCTATGGCCTCCAATCAATGGTGATTAATGGCTAGTGATCAATGGCTCCATGTCTAGTTGGCAGCCGGTATCAAGTGGAGTGCCCCAAGGGTCGGTCCTGGGGCCGGTTTTATTCAATACCTTCATAAATGATCTGGAAGATGGTGTGGATTGCACTCTCAGCAAATTTGCGGATGATACTAAACTGGGAGGAGTGGTAGATACGCTGGAGGGGAGGGATAGGATACAGAAGGACCTAGACCAATTGGAAGATTGGGCCAAAAGGAATCTGATGAGGTTCAATAAGGATAAGTGCAGGGTCCTGCACTTAGGACGGAAGAACCCAATGCACAGCTACAGACTAGGGACCGAATGGCTAGGCAGCAGTTCTGCAGAAAAGGACCTAGGGGTGACAGTGGACGAGAAGCTGGATATGAGTCAGCAGTGTGCCCTTGTTGCCAAGAAGGCCAATGGCATTTTGGGATGTATAAGTAGGGGCATAGCGAGCAGATCGAGGGACGTGATCGTTCCCCTCTATTCGACATTGGTGAGGCCTCATCTGGAGTACTGTGTCCAGTTTTGGGCCCCACACTTCAAGAAGGATGTGGATAAATTGGAGAGAGTCCAGCGAAGGGCAACAAAAATGATTAGGGGACTGGAACACATGAGTTATGAGGAGAGGCTGAGGGAGCTGGGATTGTTTAGCCTGCAGAAGAGAAGAATGAGGGGGGATTTGATAGCTGCTTTCAACTACCTGAAAGGGGGTTCCAAAGAGGATGGCTCTAGACTGTTCTCAATGGTAGCAGATGACAGAACGAGGAGTAATGGTCTCAAGTTGCAGTGGGGGAGGTTTAGATTGGATATTAGGAAAAACTTTTTCACTAAGAGGGTGGTGAAACACTGGAATGCGTTACCTAGGGAGGTGGTAGAATCTCCTTCCTTAGAGGTTTTTAAGGTCAGGCTTGACAAAGCCCTGGCTGGGATGATTTAACTGGGAATTGGTCCTGCTTTGAGCAGGGGGTTGGACTAGATGACCGACTGGGGTCCCTTCCAACCCTGATATTCTATGATTCTATGATTCTATGATTCCAATTCCACGCCTCCTGGCTCAACTGAGCACTGAGAAATCAAATGTCAGCTTCTGTAAGCATTCCATCTGGAAATCCAAGTCAGATGCTAAAGGGGAAATGACAGCTCAGCATTTCTCTAAAGTGCATATTTGCTGATGTTCCCAAAGCTTTCTTTGCTGACATTTCCTTCCAGAATCGAGCTACAGCATGGTTTCTGAACAATCACTGCAGCGCTGAAGAGGCACCAGGCTACTTCAAGGGGCATGCAAAGTAGCAAACAGGCCAATCATTTATCTCTCATTTCCACTTGGAAGCATTTCCTATAAGTCTGTTGTCAGCACAGAATGATGGGTGGATTGTTAGGTGTGGCATCCACCATAATGGAAAAATCAAAAGAACGGACAGAAATCCTGAGAGATTTCACTAAAGCAGCCATGGCAACAGATTGAAAAGAAAGGGTCACGGAATCAGAGGTCTCATCTTGCCAGTGTATTCAATTTAAGTGACTCAAAACCTCCATAATAGTATGAAGCCAGATGAACTTTGAGATCTTGACATTTAAAGTGCTTTTTAAATTTGATTAAAAGTCCTGATTCATTACAGCTTTTTAAATAGGCATTTCACAATTTTACCACAGATTCTCTCCCCAGCAGACAACAAGCATATTCCACAGTGAAATAAAAGCACTGGATAAAATACCACTTCCAGCAGCATACAAAGACTTGAGCATTCTCTGATCCACTCAAAAACATTTATAATTATGCTCCCATTTTGGTCCACGCAAGCTCTGATGACACTACCTCAGCATGCATCTCATATAGTCTCTTTAAAGACTATCAGGAGCTCACTTGATTTATCTTCCCGCCATCATATCAATTATACATTAAGTGCAGAAATGGCACTCCGCACAGTACAAGACAAACCAGATCAGCCCCAAAGCACCAGGAGCTTACAGTCTAAAAGACAGAAATAAGATGAACAATTCACTGTGCAAAGCATAGGGTGGGTCCAGCCTAGAACTCATTTGATACGTAGACGGGAGAGGTGCTCCTTAAGGATATGAGTTGGTATGAATGGCTTGTGGAAACAGCTAATTTTCAGGAAGGATTTAAATGAAGATTGTGGAAGCCTGGGGCACTCGGACAGGGAGGCCCAAAGAGATGCACTGCAAGAGCACATGCTCCTTCCCTCCCCGTCCACAGGTCCCTCCCCATCCACAGGTTCCTCCCTGTCCACAGGTCCCTCCCCGTCCCTATTAGCCAGGATGGGCAGGGATGGCGTCCCTGGCCTCTGCCAGAAGCTAGAAATGGGCAACAGGGGATGGATCACGATGATTACCTGCTCTGTTCATTCCCTCGGAAGCATTGTCACAAGACAGGATACTGGGCTAGATGGACCTTTGGTCTGGCCCAGTATGGCCGTTCTTCTGTTCTTATCTATCTATGCACAGCATCATTTGCCAAAAGACGATGGGGGTGGGGGGGAATAAATTAAACTTGCAAAAGCACTAAATTACAAATCTCTTTGGCTAAGGTGAGCGTGGGAATAATTCTGCAAAAGGGGCTTCACACCTAGCAAGTTCTACCAGACGCTCCTGCTCTATAATGCAAAGAGGGAAAAGACCATCTCCATGTGTTTCCTTAAGATGATTTACTTCCTGTATCACAGATCTCTGAAGCACCACGTAATCTGGTAGCTTGCTATGTAACTGCCTGAGGGTTTATTTGTGTGTGTGTGTGCGTGCACACTATTGTAGGGTGGGGGAAGTGAGGGGTTTAATAGCTCCATAGAGTCAAGAAATATTGCCAGGCTGATCTTTCACAGATTCCTTAGTGACTGAAAATGTGCTTCATTTTAGCAGCCCTGTCACCTCTCTGCTTCATGATTAAAGAATATTCAGGCAAACCCCAGCCCTGGTGTCACTTTGCAGGATGCAGCAACAGGGTAAGTCCATCACTAGCAACTCACTGGCTTTAATTAGCCACAAAATACTTCATTGTGAGAAATTCTGCCAGCTTCATTCTCACAGGCACCAAGTCTGAATGGGGGGGTGGTCTAGTAACTACATTCTCCAAAGCATCAGTACTGAGCTTGGGTGCTCCCTTGGAAATCAACATGTAGAGATAGTCACTGCTATGACACATGCTATCAGCAAACTGCTGCGTTCCCATTTATGTTGCATGGAGTGTACAGCAAGGTACCCACCAGGCTGGTCCATCTGCAGTAGGGAATTCGGATCCCATGAGCTGTCATGGAGCTGACCTAGAGATTCCAGCTCCCCACATCAGAGACAATGCCTAACACAGTAAGGCCATGTCTATACCAGGAGCACTCTAGAGGAACACCAGGGATGCTATATCTGCAAAGGTTTCAGAGTAACAGCCGTGTTAGTCTGTATCTGCAAAAAGAAAAGGAGTACTTGTGGCACCTTAGAGACTAACCAATTTATTAGAGCATAAGCTTTCGTGAGCTACAGCTCACTTCATCAGATGCATATCGTGCATTAGCCTTTGGTCTCATGTATTCACCAATGCAAATTACATGTGCCAGGTAGTGGCACATGCTCCTCTGGGGAAAGAGAACAGCCAGGTTAGTGGCTAAACTTCCAAACTCTGGTAACAAACTCACCACACTTGCCCAGACTCAGGACAGGGCCCTGTTTCCAATCAAACCCTGCATTAATCCACCTCCTTCCATGCAGCTTTCCTGACATTCCATACAGTTTTCCTTCAGAAGCTTCTCACCTGTCTCTGCTGTAAACCTACAAGCACCAGCCAAGAGTAACAGGAGAGTATGTGAAGCAAGGTGGTTTCCTCTCTGGAGGATAGAAGCACTTTTCCAATTCTAGGCCACTTCCTGCTTCCTTTCCAGGGACAGAAAGGCAGCAGCATCTGGAAATCCCCATTCCAACACCTTGCACTTTTAAACTCTAATAGAGAAATAAAAACAATCTATTTGGGCTTGGGTGGAAGGAATGTCTGAACACAGAACACACACAAGCCCAAGAGCTTGTAGGCTCTCCGATGACAACCGTGCCAAGTTCTTTTTTTGGAGCAGAGTAATTAGAAAGGGGTATCTATCCCTTTCCAGTACATACGCACACAGAAAGAGAAAGAGACAGACAGACACACACACTCTCCTTTCCTCCCTAGCCAGAACCTATCAGACAAAGTGATGGTGAAGAATTCAAAAGCTGCTCCCCGCTGTATACACATGTTCTGGTCTCTCTCACATATCCTGTGAACTCCATTAGTCCTGATGTCTCAGCTTGAAATTAAATTTCCCGAAGTCTGAGGCGTTTGGCATGTCTGGATATGGAGAGCCCAGCCCTTATTCAGACTTTCCATTCAAAGGGAGCCAGGGGAAAATGAAGACAGCTTTATTTCTCAGCCTGACCCTAGAGTAGCCAACGTGCACAGGAAGGACGTGCCCCTCTCCTTAGGTTAGTGCTGTTAATGTTAGGTTTCAGAGTAACAGCCGTGTTAGTCTGTATTCGCAAAAAGAAAAGGAGTACTTGTGGCACCTTAGAGACTAACCAATTTTTTAGAGCATAAGCTTTCGTGAGCTACAGCTCACTTCATCGGATGCATACTGTGGAAACTGCAGAAGACGTTATATGCACAGAGACCATGAAACAATACCTCCTCCCACCCCACTCTCCTGCTGGTAATAGCTTATCTAAAGTGATCACTCTCCTTACAATGTGTATGATAATCAAGTTGGGCCATTTCCAGCACAAATCCAGGTTTATTGATTATCATACACATTGTAAGGAGAGTGATCACTTTAGATAAGCTATTACCAGCAGGAGAGTGGGGTGGGAGGAGGTATTGTTTCATGGTCTCTGTGCATATAACGTCTTCTGCAGTTTCCACAGTATGCATCCGATGAAGTGAGCTGTAGCTCACGAAAGCTTATGCTCTAATAAATTGGTTAGTCTCTAAGGTTCCACAAGTCCTCCTTTTCTTTTTGCTGTTAATGTTGGTTCTCTTTTCTGAAATCCTCTCTATAAACCAAACCCTTCCCCCACCAAACTGCAGCACAAAGGTTAACACTGCTCTGCTGGGACTCACTTGACAGGAAAGAGTGAGCCTTCTGAGAATATTGCTGCCCATGTCTAATGTGGGGCTGGTGATGGCCAGCGGCTGCTGCTGCTGTCATTGGGTTTTTCTGCTCAGGAAACAGGAGTCAGGATCCTTGAATGCATTAACTCAAGATGATTTCATTTAAGTCAGACCCTAATTCCTGAGCGCGCAAACTCAAATTTGTTGGTTTAGGGGTTAAAAGTGCCTTTATCTAGTCCTAATAGCCATAATCTTTCCGCAGAAACAGAGGGGCTCACACAAGACCTCTAGACAGATTCTGGCCTCCCTTATTATGGACATTGCATTTTCCCAGGCTTTAGAATCTCGCACTCCCTTATCTGAGGAAGTTATTTCCCTCCCCACCCACGTTTTAATTGATGGTTTCTTTAGGTAAATTTGCTCAGTACAGGACATTGTACTTGAAGGCCAGTGTCCCAGCTTTAGAGCTCACTAAACTCACAACACTGCAAATGGGAACTGGAGAAAACAACTCCTAGTATTCAGAAAGTCTCACCCACTGCTAAGTACAGATATGATCAAATATGAGTACTACAGCGTACTTCTCATTTCTGCTTCTTATGCTACCTACTCCCAAGATACACAGCCTGTGTATGACAGGCAGTATCGAATTTCAGTTACATACAGAAAAGGGGCTCTGTTTTAGTACCCACCAATGCAACCAGCTTCCAACTACCTCACTTAGTGACACAGACAACCTGGCCAATAATACAGCAAGTTTCCCATGGAATGCCTGTCATAGGCTATGTCTACACTACAGCCGGGATCGACGATTTGAGATCAATCCACCGGTGGTCAATTTAGCGGGTCTAGTGAAGATCCGCCAAATCGACAGCAGATTGCCCTCCAGTCGACCCCTGTACTCTACCCCGGACAAGAAGACTAAGGTAAGTCGATGGGGATGTAGACCCCGCGGTAACTCGACCTGAGGTATGTCGACACCGGCTACGTTATTCACATAGCTGGAGTTGCATAGCGTAGGTCAACTTACCGCAGTAGTGTAGACATAGCCATAGTCTCTCTTTCCTGGTTCAACACAGTCCATATGATCTGATCCTTTCAGATCTACTTCAATCTGAAAAGCACATAGCTCAAGACATTGCTCCTTTTTTCCCTATCCGCTGTCTTTTATCTTGATGTAAATCTGCTATTGCTAGTCATTTCTGCAGTGCCTCTGTGTCTACTGTGTCACCTTTGCGGAGATCTCCCTGCGTAAATAGACCAACATCTGATTTAGCTATTTACCTGGAAATCACAGCATAGGTAGAAACAGTTCTGTACAATAGCTAAACTGTTGTGAACACACAAGTCCCTGCCCTGGACAATGAACAATACGGAACACACACTGAATTGCACATGGTCAATATAGATGGATCGATCCAGGGGGAAGGTGGGTGTTTTCAAGGCAGAAAGTGAGAGAGAAGGCATAGTGTGGAGCATGTATTTGCTGTGAGGCTATTCCAGGCATAAGGAAGCATGTAGAAGAACGTCAGACCTAGGGAGGAATGCATAGGTGCAGCAAAGGACGTGTGAGGGATACAGAATGAGACAGAAGAGATTACTTCTCCACAATTGGCCATAGTGTCACCATACTGCAGGGGTAAATCATTCTTTAGGGCAGTGTAGCAGGGCCAGCTGTTTACTGAGCACTCTTTCATGACCAGAGGTCACTCTGCAGTGCCCTGCTACCAATTTTTCCCTCTGCAGGGCCCCTAAACTCATAGTCCACAGGATTACAACATTCCCCGCATGGGGTCCCTTACCCACTGGCCCTCCACATTCCAACCCCAGTTCACTCTCTCTCTCTTTCCGTCGGGAGTCCCCAACCCTTCTTCCGGAGCTAGGTCCCAATTCAAAGTCTCTCAGGCTTTACCTGGCTGGAGCGTTGCCTTATTGAAGCCCTCTAGCTTCCTGGCCCCCAAACCCTCCTCCCAGGCAGGCTCTCTAGCAGGAGCTGAGCCCAGTACTCCTGGACTTTACCCGGCTGACACACAGCCTTCCTCAGCTCTCTGGTTCTGGCATCCAGGCCCAAACCCATCTCTGTCAGTCAGACAATATCTCTAGCATGTGCCTCTTGCTCACTGCAGCTCCTTCTGTCACAGCTTCCTTGGTCTCAGGGTCTTCCCTGCAGGAATCTTTCACACTCTCTACAGAGAGAATGAGGAGTACTTGGGGCACTTGAGAGACTAATAAATTTATTTGAGCATAAGCTTTCATGGGCTAAAGCCCACTTCATCAGATGCATGCAGTGGAAAATACAGTAGGAAGATATATAGATATATATACACACACAGAGAGAACATGAAAAAATGAGGGTTTTCCTAGATGTCCCTCCTTCATTGCAGCCTCCTGCTGTTCTTTATAGGGCAATCACCCTGACCTTCCTAAGGTGTGGCTCATTCTGTAATGGGGGCTGGCTACCCCAGCCCTTAGGAGGCAAACCACCCAATTACAGGCACCATTATAAAAATCAAACCCAAAGAGGAAACCCTTTCCCCAAAGATTAAACAATCTAACATCACAAAAAGGAATTCATGATGCGTGAATGCCAATGCAGGTCAGCTTTAGGTGACACCCTCTGCAATTTCACTGTATCAAAGCGAAATAAGCAATGGAAACAAGAACCACGCACAGAGCATTTCCAGCAGCCGAGGCCATGGATGCTGTGAGAGAGCGCATCAGAGAGAATCATCCATGTTCCTCTGCCAAAGGTACAACCATCAATCTGTGTCTTTTGAAGATATTCAGCAACAGGGATGATCTAAAATATTACCACTTTCCTATATATTTGGCATTTTAATTGTCCCAGTAAAGTTACAACCCATTCAGTTTTCAGTATGTGAAAATGATTCCAGCTGACATTCAGCACCCATATACCATGTGAGGGAAAAGCTAGCAATGCAGCTGGTCCACACCTCCCTAGTAACAGTTAATAGTGGAAACCTCCCACACTCCAGAGTCCATAGCTATAATCTGCAGCTATACATTAAGCAGAGCTCCCTGGGGTATGTCATTCTTTTGCCTTCTTTTTGTAACTTCCTGTTTGGCTATCCTGTTTGGCTACTGCCCTGGCATGCCCATTAAGATATTTGCTCAAAGAGAGTATTTTGCCTCTTTGTTACTTTTACTGTGCATTTTATATGTTCACTGCAGACAGGGCACATACTGTAAACTGGAAGGGACCTTTCTCCAGCATATGCCTACTGAGGGAATGAACTGCCAATAATTAAAGATTGCTAAAGGCATCCAGTATGTGTAGTCAATAGGGACAGATATAGCCTCATTCATTTTACTCTAACCACAAGGATTCGGGGGCTTTGGAGGAGCGGTATGAAAAGAAAAGCTACCGAAAACAAAAAGCAGAAAGAAAAGGAGTACTTGTGGCACCTTAGAGACTAACTAATTTATTTGAGCATAAGCTTTCGTGAGCTACAGCTCACTTCATCCGATGCATCCAATGAAGTGAGCTGTAGCTCACGAAAGCTTATGCTCAAATAAATTGGCTAGTCTCTAAGGTGCCACAAGTACTCCTTTTCTTTTTGCGAATACAGACTAACAAGGCTGCTACTCTGAAAAAAGCAGAAAGTGGTACTTAATGCAGCCTCTTACCTCTCATCAGCCTGGGGTCACAGGATCGCTTACAACTCCACCAGAGCTTTGAGAGGCTAACAAGCAGACTTTGTGAATAATTGAAGACAAAATAATGAAACCCCAGAATGTCAGAGACATAATATAGTTTTGTAGATTTCATCATGGAGCCTCTGAATTCCCAAATAAGACATGCTGAATAATTTACTCCTGTGTCAATATTGGGTCAGCAACTATTCATTTGGAGGTAGTGTTAATCCAACATGATCTGGGCCACTGAAGGGGGCTGTGCAACTAAAAAGGGGGGAGGGAGGGCTGACTCCATGAGAAGATGGAAAACTCCAATGTTTAAACACCTGAATACCATATTCAGCGACACCACAGAAGACAGACGATGAGGCCGAAAACATGCATGTGATCTCTCTCTCTCTCACACACACACACACTCTGGCAATTTTAGGTAATTCTCATGTTGTTCGTGTAGCACTGCTGAAGCTCCATCAGTGCCAGCAAAGTGGGAAATCAGGGTGTAGACGGGCTGGTATTTTTACCACCCTGACACCCAAACTTGTTCTCACTCACTTTCTGCATAACAATGTCACAGGGTTCCTTCCCCCAAGTGGCCCCCAGGCAGCCCCTGCCCTCACCCAGGCCTCTGCTCTGCGACGGCTGCGTGTTTTCCCATGCTGGTTCCAGACATAAGAGACTCAGGCCTCCAGCTGAGCCCCCAGAGTCTCTCTCTTCCGGGACTGTCCATGAACCAAAAAAAAAAAAAAAGGATTAACACAAATGAATTATCCCACAACAGTGGTAAAGCTCTCTGCCTTCTGAGAGCCCTGATCAAGCTGAGGCCCAAATTAGATCACAGACAAATATAGAGGAATAGTCCCCTCAAAAGGTGAGTCAGCATCAGGCACTCCCTTCCTTCAGGGAGCAGCAACAGCCAACAGAGGAGCTCCTGCCTTCAGTCAGCATTCTTCCCCAGGTCTCTCACAGGTGCACCTTGGGGCGTGCCCACCTGTGCTCACATTAGCCCTATGTTGCTGAGTATGAGGCCTCTGTATACCCCATCACAAACACGCCCACACTGAGTCCTAGCACCCTGTAAATTGCGTCAGTCGCAGTGTGCTCGCAGAAGACTAGAAAAATCATGCAAGTCTTTGAAAGGGGCAGCAAAGCCTTGCATGAGGCCGCTATATGTGGGGGTCTCCCTGACCTGGGTATGAATGTGGTCTCATATCCTTCTCCATGAGATGATTCTTCAAACCAACCTCCTGTCCCTCACAGGTTCAGGGAGGGAAAGAGAAGCAAGTGCTTCACTTGGCAGCAATGGGACAATCTCCAGGACAGTAAAGGCAGTGCTAATGTTTGTTGCTGATGGAGGAGTGAGAACAGGAGATACAGTTCTTAAACCCCAGGACTCTGGGCACAAAGTCCTCGCCACAAGGAAAACTCCTGGGCACAGGGAGAATTGAACTCACTATAAACTACTAAACCAGTAAACTACTAAAACTATAAAACTATGTACCGTATATACAGTTACAGATCCGGTGAAGAACAAGGAATACTGTTCACACAGAAGATTCTGACTCAGGCCATGCAGCATAAGAAGGAACTTGGGGAGGAGTCAGCCCACATCACCACTTATACCCTCAAATCAGAGCACAAGGAGAACAACTGTACAGGCACAGACCAATGGACACTGCTTGCTACAAATCTCCGATTTCAGGTGCATGGCGGTGCATACCCACCATCACACTATCTGGAAGGGCTAATGAGTGCAAGCACCAACTTCAGGGCAGACTGTCAGTAAATAGAACACAAACCCCAAATTGGTTATATGTTCTTAGCTTTCACCAACTAAGTAACAAGTGTGAACTCCACAACCACTAGAACAGCCTTACCATGGAGTCACAGATAGACTGGAGTGCCCAAGGGGACTATCTTACCACCCCAGGAAACCCTGCCTCTGTGATAGATAGCCCCTTTTATCAAACTTCACAACAATATTCAGGTTACTCCCAGTCCCAAAGGGCCAGTTCACTTACCACAGATTAATCCTACCTAGATCTCTCACCAAAGACAATGCTTGTAGCCAATCCTGTAATAAACTAACTAAAGATTTATTAACTAGGAAAAGGAAATAAGTTCTAAGGTTAAAGCAGGTAAGCATACAAACGAGTTATCATCTTAAGTTTCAAGGAAAATGGAAGCTTCTATGTCCTTTAGGGCTAACCTAAGCCAAACAGCTCGGGGATCCCTCACTTATGTTTAGAAGTGTTACCCTCTTTGAATTCCAAGCAGCATACTGAGGACAATTTCTCCTTAACAGGCATTTTTATTCCTTTCTCTCAGCATTCAGGTTGTGATGGGATGTGGGCTTGTGCATGTACCCTCTTCGGGAGGTGTGGAGGAACACATAGGAAGCAACCAACAAAGTATTTTGTCTGCAACGGCTTGTCTGATGTCTGTAGATCTTCTTTTATTTGGGAGGAGATATCACCTCTTGTGGTAAACTAGCATTTCACACTAAGTAATGCTTCTCCCATGCCTGGGATGGCCTGGGGTGTCTACAGTCTTCTTAGCCAACATATCCATAGTTACAGAGCAAAGATTTAAACATTACCTTATGACATGGGATACAGATATTATAAGCAGGATTAATACATGCACCATCCTATAAGTATTCCATAAAGTCTCAACATTAAACACATTATTATAATTTAGGGTTGGATATTAGGAAATACTTTTTCTCTCGGAGGGTGGTGAAGCACTGGAATACGTTACCTAGGGAGGTGGTGGAATCTCCTTCCTTAGAAGTTTTTTAGGTCAGGCTTGACAAAGCCCTGGCTAGGATGATTTAGGTGGGAATTGGTCCTGCTTGAGCAGGGGGTTGGACTAGATGACCTCCTGAGGTCCCTTCCAACCCTGATATTCTATGATTCTATGAACTCTATTAAGTATTTTAACAATACTAACACACTGGCAAGCCAGACTGGCTTCCAGCTATGTATTTGTCAGTGTTCAGTGTGGCCTGGGGCCTTGGCATGAACTGGCACAAGGTCTGCCAGCGTTACACTGACGTGTGGCATATACACAAGAACCAGAAATTGAAGAAGAACTTAGGCTCACCTTACCATGTAAGCAGATTTTATGGAAAAATAAACATGACTGATAATGGCTGATCTGTGAATCTGCCTCTTTTAATTCACAATGGTCCCTGGAGGCTTTTTGCTTCACAAAGCAACATCCGCTGACTTTTGTTTAAGCCCATCTTTCAGCTGTTTATTGATTTAGTCTCTCTCGCAGATGAACAGACAATCCTGCAGTTAGAGTGCCAATGCCTAAGATGATGGGGTGTCCAGGATTTCTAGGTTTATGGATCTTGGGTAGCAAATAAAATATCCCTGGTCGGGGCGCTGGGGGTGTGTCTGTGTAGATTTGTTCCCATGCTACAGCAGGGAGTTTCTTGAGCAGATGGTGTAGTTTCTTTTGGTACTCCTCAGTGGGACCGGAGGCTGTGCGTAGACTCCTCCTGACAGTCGAAATGATAGACTGGACTTCTACATAGAGTGCTTCCGCAGACGTGCACAGGCTGAAATTGTGAACAACCAGCATCACTTGCCCCATAACCTCAGCCGTACAGAACACAACGCCATCCACAGCCTCAGAAACAACTCTGACATTATAACCAAAGGGGCTGACAAAGGAGGTGCTGTAGTCATCATGAACAGGTCGGATTATGAACAGGAGGCTGCCAGGCAACTCTCCAACACCATATTCTACAGGCCACTATCCTCCTACAAGATCTTTATCAAACATTCATAAAACTACAATACCCACCTGGGGAAGTAAGGAAACAGACTGACAGAGCGAGACAGGTACCCAGAAGTCACCTACTACAGGACAGGCCCAACAAGGAAAATAACAGAACACCACTGGCCATCATGTACAGCCCCCAGCTAAAACCTCTCCAACACATCATCAATGATCTACAACCCATCCGGGAAAATGATCCCTCACTCTCTCAGACCTTGGGAGGTAGGCCAGTCCCCGCTTACAGACAGCCCCCCAACCTGAAGCAAATACTCACCAGCAACTACACACCACACCACAGAAACACTAACCCAGGAACCAATCCCTGTAACAAACCCCATTGCCTACTCTCTGTCCCCATATCTACTCTAGCGACACCATCAGAGGACCCAACCACATGAGCCATACCATCAGGGCTCATTCACCTGCACGTCTACCAATGTGATATATGCCATCATGTGCCAGCAATGCCTCTCTGCCATGTACACTGGCCAAACTGGACAGTCTCTACGTAAACGAATAAATGGACACAAATCAGACATCAGGAATGGTAAAATACAAAGCCAGTATAACACTACTTCAATCTCCCTGGACATTCTAAAACAGATTTAAAAGTAGCCATCCTTCAACAAAAAAACTTCAAAAGAGACTTCAAAGAGAAACTGCAGAGCTACAATTCATTTTCAAATTTAACACCATTAATTTTGGCTTGAATAGGGACTGGGAGTGGCTGGTTCACTACAAAAGCAATTTTACCTCTCTTGGTATTGACACCTCCTCATCAATTATTGGGAGTGGACCACATCCACCCTGGCTGAATTGACCCTGTCATCACTGGTTCTCCACTTGTAAGGTAACTCCCTTCTCTTCATGTGTCAGTATATTTATGCCTGCATCTGTAATTTTCACTCCATGCATCTGAATAAGTGGGTTTTTTACCCATGAAAACTTATGCCCAAATAAATCTGTTAGTCTTTAAGGTGCCACCGGACTCCTCATTGTTTATGTGTCTGTGTAGAGATCCTGGAGAATTTCTGCATTTTTATGAAAAATATGTGCAACTGTTACCACTCAAGAAAGAGATCTTAGAGTCACTGTGGATACTTCTCTGAAAACATCCATTCAATGTGCAGCAGCAGTCAAAAAAGCTAACAAAATGTTGGGAATCATTAAGAAACGTATTGACAATAGGACAGAAAATATCATATTACTTCTATATAAATACAGGGCATGCCCACATCTTGAATACTGTGTGCAGATGTGGTCACCCCACATCTCAAAAAAAATATACTGAAATTGGAAAAAGTTCATAAAAGGGCAACAAAAATGATTAGGGGTATGGAACGTATGAGGAGAGATTAACAAGACTGGGACTTTTCATCTTGGAAAAGAGACAACTAAGGTCGGATATGATAGAGGTCTATAAAATCATGGCTGGTGTGGAGAAAGTAAATAAGGAAGCCTTATTACTCCTTCTCATAACACAAGAACTAGGGGTCATCAAATGAAATTAATAGGTGGCAGGTTTAAAACAAACAAAAGGAAGTATTTTTTCACACAACGCACAGTCAACCTGTGGAACTCCTTGCCAGAGGATGTTGTGAAGGCGAAGACTATAACAGGGTTTAAAAAAAAAAAAAAGCTAGATAAGTTCATGGGGATAGGTCCATCAATTAGCCAGGATGGGCAGGGTATGGTTGTTGTCCCTAGCCTCTGTTTGCCAGAAGCTGGGAATGGGCGACAGGGGATGGATCATTGATGATTACCTGTTCTGTTCATTCCCTCTAGAGTACCAGGCATTGGCCACTGGCAAAAGACAGAATACTGGGCTAGATGGACCTTTAGTCTGACCCAGTAGGTCCGTTCTTATGTCATTAGTTTCCCCCACTCACTTTTGAACAGTAACCTACTAGGTCTCAGGAGGTTATTTTCTTTCCTGGGACAGGGTAATAAGAGAGAGGCGTTGATCTCCTAGCATATGTTTACACAGAAAAAATAAATCCGTTACAGTGAGTCTCAGAGCCTGGGTAAACTTACTAAGGCTCTGAGCCTTTCTGCGGCAGGTTTTTGTTTTTATCTTTTTTTGCTGTGTAGATGTCTGGCTAGTCTCCTCTGGGCTGGTGTGAATGAACCATCAAGAACTGTCAACATATGAATGGAGTTACCTTGGAGAGACAACAGAAGACCAAGGACCAGCTTTTAACAATTGCCAGCCAAGGGAGGAACATGTGAAGTACCAGCAGACTGTTTTAAGGACTGCTGCTCAGTGCAGGGGGAATGAGGGATCTGAATCCTGCTCAGTCAGTGCTGGGCGAGAGAGGCTAGTGTGCTGCCAAGCATGCACAAGCACATGTCAGCTGTGCTTTTCCATTCTGTCTTAATGAGCTAAAAGATGGTATTCCAGCAGACTTATAAGTGCTGTTTTGTTTTGGAAAGGCTGTCCTGTGTCTCTGCAAACATCTGCTGATTGCCTAGCTCCCAACGGGGTAAGCCTTGAACAGGATTTCAAGCTCTTTTGGCCTTGCTTAAAGCCAAAGGGCTGAGTCTCAAAGAGTTGTACAGCTTCAGGGCTCACCCTTGTAAAGATATATATAAAGATCATAGGCACAGCATGCCCTGTGGATCCATGAAAGTTAGATATCTCAGAAACAAGCATGAGAAATGGTGGCAATTTGTATAGCTGTCGTGCTTACAGGCCGCAATCAGGGCCTTATTGTGAGAGACACTGTACACATAATAAAAAAGGCAGTCCCTGACCAACAGAGCTTAGAATCTATGTGCATGATAAGAGACAACAAGTGGGTACAGGAAACAGACAGGGAGAAGTCAATGATGATGAGCGTATCAGTGAAACAATCATGTCTACTAGATCAAGCAGCAGTCATTGCACAGTTCCTAGCTTGCAATTGTCCAGAGTTTCCTAGGTGTTTATTTGCACTTGGATCGTTTCTAACAGCTAATTTTATATTTTTAATAGTCATTTTCCATGTTTGTAACCTCTAGTGATGATGAGTGACATGCATAAAGACATGTTTAGAAACAGGGACAACTGTTCCCTAACAGTAGCAATGCACAGCAGAATAGCCAAGTCCCAGTGCAGGGGGACAACACAGGTAAATCTCTGCTTCAAAGTGAGAATACACCCCTCCCACAGCCTGGGCTTATCATCCCATCATGCCCAGTGGAAAGCACCACCACAGTGAAATGCTGTATAAATTGCTATAGGACAGGCCTCAGGAGAACAATGTTACAGCCTCCATGTGGTGAGTTACACAGCACAAGCCTTCTCTGCCCAGTGATCTAGTTTTGAGGCCAGCTCTAGGTCTTCCTTAGGATCTGCCTACTGGTCCCTGTGATGGGCAAAGTAGAGGAGGAGGGAGAAACTATAATGGAACCATATTCTCTTGGAATAAGCAGTTCCATCAAAATCAAAACACTTTGCAAATTCAAATCGATTTTGCCAGAATTTCATTTACAAAAAAGTTCCAACAACACTGAAAGGTCCCATTTCCCATTTAAACTTTTCCAAAAGGAAACATTTTGATTTTTTGTTTTGAAATGAGCTTTCCTTCCAATTTTTTAAATGTTGTACTAGAAACTATACTACAATATCATTTATTTTTACAAATGTTTCAAAACAACATGTTTCAATGTTTCAACATGTTTCTTTGGAATTTTCCTTTGGAGAAATTTGATTTTCGCTCTAATTCTATACAAAGCCACATTCCAAAATCTCTAAAACTTTGTGAAATGAAAGTGCCATCCTCCGCACAGCTTTACTACATGGATCCTTTGTGACAAGTTTTGGGGTGACAGGCTTCACGATTCTGACAGCTGGGTTTTTTTTTTTTTGTTGAAACCTAAAAACAATAAAGGCAAAACCTGCTGAGTAAGAAAAGTTTCTCCTTTTGGAGAATAAGACTCTGCTTTGATTTGGGGCTGAAACCAGGGGCCAGCCACAACACCCATGACATTGTGAACAGCATTATTCCTTGTCAAACTGACAATGTACCTAGTATAACTCACTGCTCTTTTCAACCATGTTCCGAGTCCCTGGACTGAACAGAGATGCTAACCCAGCTGTCTGCAAAGAGGAATAATACACTGATGCTGAGACCAGGGAGGGAGAAGCTGCTCAGCACCAGGTGGTACCAATATCAGGGACTGGAGCTCCCTTCCCCATCCCATGCCAAGATGTTGTACCTAACACACCTATAGGATTTGGCCAAGAAGTTGAATGCTTACAGAGGCTTATGTAACCACAGCCATCTCCTCACAAGAAGCAAATGGCTATTTCATCCTAGTTTTCCAATCAACATTCACAAACAGCAAGAGAATGTTTCTGGCTGAACTAAACTACATTTGTTCAGAAGCTTTGGGACAATGGCCTCTCACCCTGGCCAATCATCCAGAAAACATTGAGAAAATAAAGCTGGCTAGAAGTAAGATCTAAATAGCGCAATCTTTTGGCTCTAGAGCAGGATGTATCCATAATAGCCTGATCACTGGCTGTATAACTAGAGTGACCATATTTTCAAACTGGAAAACGGGACACTGCGCAGGGCTGTCCGAAGCCGGCTGGGGTCACTGCTCACCCGAGCCCCGCCGTGCAGGGTTGGTGTTGCCACTCACCACCCCATCCCACCATATCTCCGTGCCCCACTTTTTTGGCAAAACTGGGCATTTGTCCCATTTGATCGTGCTAGCTGGCAAGAGCAAACGGGACGAATGCCCAGTTTTGCCAGAAAAGATTGGGATGCCTGGGACAGGGTGTAGCAAGGGGAGGTCCCAGCCACAACAGTCACCCGGTGTATTACCAACTCCTAGCTCCTGGTGGGCCACCAATAATTCACACAGACCACGTTCCTTGTCAGGAAAACCGAGGAGGTTTACAATTTCTAAATGTCACTGTGCCAGTGTGAACCCAACTCCTCTTTCCTCTGAGCCACAGTGTTTATTTCTAGGTGAGGCCGCTTGTCAGCTCTGCATATACAAAAGAAGCTAATCAGCAAGCTGGACAGACACAGGAAAGGAATATACTGCTCTACAAACAAACGTCCCCAAAAGGACCCGCAGCTAGACTAGAATGTCTCATCCCCATGCAAGTGTTCTTCTCTCCTTCACAGAAAGGGAACTTCTAGAGCAACCTCATCAATTTCCGCACTAAACCTTCTACTGAACCATCCAGTACACATCCCATCCCATTCAATAACATGCACTCTAACCCAGGACAGAACTCGGACTATTTCTGACCCTGGTCCTGCACTCACGAAACAGGACGAGCCCCTCTGAGGTTGTGCAGAACCCAGAATGAGGTGGGTTTTCCCATTTCCATTTGTAAGTTCCACTGCTGGGGGAGCCTGGGCTGACTGACCTTCTGGGCCTGGTCACTCATTTTGGTCACAGACCAATTTGCAGCAATAGAAATGAAATCCCTAGGAGCTATAATGAACTACCACACCAGAGACACAGGAATCAAGAAACGTGCAACCACACATTGGTAAATTATTTTTAGTGAAAAATTCACACAATTGTTATCTGGAATCACAAAGCATCCATCTTATCTTTGGTTCTAGTGTTTCCATTTGTCCTGAAGTTTCACAGCCCGGTTTGAGACACAACTCTTGCCAAGGCTCAGAAGAGAGCTGTTTGGTGGCATGCAGCCACCGAATCTCAGAATCCCAGGGTTAGAAGGGACTGCAAAGGTCATCTAGTCCAGTGGTTCTCAACCAGGGGTCTTTCAAGGGGTTCGCAAAGTAGGCCCAGTATTAGACTTGCTGGGGCCCAGGGAAGAAAGATGAAGCCCCACTGTATTGGGCTGAAGCCTGGGGCCCCAAGCCCTACCACCCAGAGCTGACGCCGAAGCCTGAGCAACTAAGCTTTGCGGGGCCACCTGTGGTGGGGGGCCCCGGGCAATTGCCCTGATTGCTACCCCCTAATGCTGGCCCTGGCTTTTATACGAAGAAAACCAGCTGCTGTGGCACAGGGGGGCCGTGGAGTTTTTGCAGCATGTCAGGGGGGCCTCAGAAAGAAAAAGGTTGAGACCCCCTGATCTACTCTAACCCCCTGCCACAATGCAGGATTTGCTGTGTTAAGCCACCCCAGACAGGTGGCTATCCAGGCCTCCTTTGGAAAACCTCCAATGAAGGAGCTTCCATGACCTCCTGAGGCAGCCTGTTCCATTGTCCCACTGTTCTTACAGTTAGGTTTTTCCCTAAGATTTAATCTAAATCTGCCATGTGTAGTTTGAAACCATTGCCTCTTGTCCTGCCCTCTCTGGCAAGAGAGAACAATTTTTCTCCATCTTTTTCATAGCAGCCTTTCAAGTATTTGAAGACTGTCATCATGTCCCCCCTTAATCTCCTCTTTTCCAAACTAAACATACCTAGTTAGAATAATAGAATATCAGGGTTGGAAGAGACATCAGGATGTCATCTAGTCCAACCCCGTGCTCAAAGCAGTTACTTCAGCCTTTGCTCAGATGGCTTACATTCCATCCCTTTGATCATCTTTGTCACTCACCTCTGGATCCTTTCCAGTTTCTTTACAACCTTTCTATATATTGGTGACCAAAATTGGACACAATACTCCAGCTGAGGCCTAACCAGTGCCGAATAGGGTGGTACTATCCCCTCCCGTGGCTTGCATGCTATGCCTCTGTTAATGCAACCTAAAATAACATTTGCTTTGTTTGCAACAGCATCTCATTGCTTACTCGTCTTGAGGTTGTGGATCCACTACAACTCCCAGATCCTTCTCAGCAGTGCTGCCACCAAGCCAGTTATCCTCCTTTCTGTATTTGGGTTTTCTTCCATAAGTGTAGCAACTCACATTTGTCTTCGTTGAATTTCTTTTTGTTGGCTATCGCCCAGTTCTCCAATTTATCAAGGTCCCTCTGAATTTTAGCTCTACCCACCAAAATATTGGAAACCCCCTCTAGTTTTGTGTCATCTGCAAACTAGATCAGTCTGCTCTACATACCTACATGCAGATAATTAATAACGATGTTAAACAACACCAGACCCAGAACAGATTCCTGTGGAATTCCACTTGAGACCTCCCTCTAATCTGACATCATTCCATTAATAGTTACCCTTTGTTTGTGGTTGTTTAACCAATTAAATATCTACTTAATGGTAATTATGTCAAGCCCACATTTCTCCAGCTTCTTTATCAGAAAGTCACGTGGTACTGTGTCAAAAGCCTTGCTGAAGTCCAAGTATATTATGTCCACCACAGTCCCCCTATCCACCAAACCAGTTACCCCCGATGTTTAATCAACCAAGAGAACCAAAGGAATAAAGGGACCCATGGTACTGAGAATGTGTGTACACATGTGCTGCTCCAGCCACTGACAGATCCCACCCCTCCCCTCACTCAGTTTCTTGCATTTAGCATCAACAGTCCATTCACTGCTACTTATTTTACTAACAATAAAATATTAGAAAATTAAATCAAACTCAACCTCTACAAGACAGACAGACACTTTCTGAAATCAGGAAGCAGTCAGGATGCTTGTGAGGGCTAATCCTGCAACACATCCATGAACACAATGCAACATTTTGTGCAGCATGTAAAGATGCGGAGTGTGTGTCAAACACAGGGCTCATGAAATGGGCTGGGAGTTAGCTCTCATCTCACATTCTTCATTTACTCCTGCGGGCATATCTGGCTAGATAAAAGATTTTTCTATCTACCCATCAGACTCATTTCAGTGGCTGTGTGAGGAGAAGAAGAAGAGCTTTAACAGGTTTTGGATCATCTCCTTTACTGGGAGACTAATAACTATTCTTGCAGTATCAAAAGCACTATCTCAATCTGCTTATAATTCAAAGATAGAAAAGGCAGAGATACATAAAGCAGGAGAGAAATACAATACAATTAATTCTAGAACATAGAAACGAGAGATGGAAAAGACATTAGGCTTAATCCATACTCTTGCCTCTGGGCCAGGGCATAACTAATCCTTCTACAAGATTTTCAAGTATTTTTACCATCTATTTTTAAAGCCTAAAGTGATGGAATTTCCATCATCTTCCTTAAGGGGTTATTCCAGAGCTCAGTTTACTAAATTGTAATGAAGAGTTTCCTGGTTATCAGACAAAAAAAATCTGTTATCATTAAATTAAAGTTGCCAGATAACTGAGAAAGATATAGCAATTTTCTGCAATATCTTTGGGAGATCTTATTGAATTAAATTTAAGTAGCTTTCGAGACCATTGTATTATAAATGCAAAATTTATGTCTTATTGTGGGATTGTATGTAACTTCTCTAAGGAAGAAGCATTACCAATGTAAACCCTGGGAAGTGTTCCAGTAGAACCTCAGAGTTACGAACACCAGAGCTACGAACTGATCGGTCAACCAGAAACCTCATTTGGAACTGGAAGTACACATCAGGCAGCAGTAGAGCCACACAAAACAGCAAATACAGTTACTGTTCTGTGTTAAATATAAACTACTAAAAAAATAAACGGAAAGTTTAAAAAAAGATTTGACAAGGTAAGGAAACTGTTTCTGTGCTGTTTCATTTAAATTAAGATGGTTAAAAAAATCTTATGTCTCAGTGATGGGCCTCAGTATAGAATCATAGAATATCAGGGTTGGAAGGGACCTCAGGTGGTCATCTAGTCCAACCCCCTGCTCAAAGCAGGACCAATCCCCAATTAAATCATCCCAGCCAGGGCTTTCTCAAGCCTGACCTTAAAAACTTCTAAGGAAGGAGATTCCACCACCTCCCTAGGCAACGCATTCCAATGTTTCACCACCCTCCTAGTGAAAAAGTTTTTCCTAATATCCAACCTAAACCTCCCCCACTGCAACTTGAGACCATTACTCCTTGTCCTGTCCTCTTCCACCACTGAGAATAGTCTAGAACCATCCTCTCTGGAACCACCTCTCAGGTAGTTGAAAGCAGCTATCAAATCCCCCCTCATTCTTCTCTTCCGCAGACTAAACAATCCCAGTTCCCTCAGCCTCTCCTCATAAGTCATGTGTTCCAGACCCCTAATCATTTTTGTTGCCCTTCGCTGGACTCTCTCCAATTTATCCACATCCTTCTTGTAGTGTGGGGCCCAAAACTGGACACAGTACTCCAGATGAGGCCTCACCAATGTTGAATAGAGGGGGACGATCACGTCCCTCGATCTGCTCGCTATGCCCCTACTTATACATCCCAAAATGCCATTGGCCTTCTTGGCAACAAGGGCACACTGCTGACTCATATCCAGCTTCTCGTCCACTGTAACCCTAGGTCCTTTTCTGCAGAACTGCTGCCTAGCCATTCGGTCCCTAGTCTGTAGCTGTGCATTGGGTTCTTCCGTCCTAAGTGCAGGACCCTGCACTTACCCTTATTGAACCTCATCAGATTTCTTTTGGCCCAATCCTCCAATTTGTCTAGGTCCCTCTGTATCCTATCCCTCCCCTCCAGCGTATCTACCACTCCTCCCAGTTTAGTATCATCCGCAAATTTGCTAAGAGTGCAATCCACACCATCCTCCAGATCATTTATAAAGATATTGAACAAAACCGGCCCCAGGACCGACCCCTGGGGCACTCCACTTGACACTGGCTGCCAACTAGACATGGAGCCATTGATCACTACCCGTTGAGCCCGACAATCTAGCCAACTTTCTACCCACCTTATAGTGCATTCATCCAGCCCATACTTCTTTAACTTGCTGACAAAAATACTATGGGAGACGGTGTCAAAAGCTTTGCTAAAGTCAAGAAACAATACATCCACTGCTTTCCCTTCATCCACAGAACCAGTAATCTCATCATAGAAGGCGATTAGATTAGTCAGGCATGACCTTCCCTTGGTGAATCCATGCTGACTGTTCCTGATCACTTTCCTCTCATGTAAGTGCTTCAGGATTGATTCTTTGAGGACCTGCTCCATGATTTTTCCAGGGACTGAGGTGAGACTGACTGGCCTGTAGTTCCCAGGATCCTCCTCCTTCCCTTTTTCAAAGATTGGCACTACATTAGCCTTTTTCCAGTCATCCGGGACTTCCCTGGTTCGCCACGAGTTTTCAAAGATAATGGCCAATGGCTCTGCAATCACAGCCGTCAGTTCCTTTAGCACTCTCGGATGCAACTCGTCCGGCCCTATGGACTTGTGCACGTCCAGCTTTTCTAAATAGTACCTAACCACCTCTTTCTCCACAGAGGGCTGGCCATCTATTCCCCATGTTGTGATGCCCAGTGTAGCAGTCTGGGAGCTGACCTTGTTAATGAAGACAGAGGCAAAAAAAGCATTGAGTACATTAGCTTTTTCCACATCCTCTGTCACTTGGTTGCCTCCCTCATTCATTAAGGGGCCCACACTTTCCTTGGCTTTCTTCTTGTTTCCAACATACCTGAAGAAACCCTTCTTGTTACTCTTAACATCTCTCGCTAGCTGCAGCTCCAGGTGCGATTGGCCCTCCTAATTTCATTCCTACATGCCCGAGCAATATTTTTATACTCTTCCCTGGTCATATGTCCAACCTTCCACTTCTTGTAAGCTTCTTTTTTATGCTTAAGATCCGCTAGGATTTCACCGTTAAGCCAAGCTGGTCGCCTGCCATATTTACTATTCTTTCGACACATCGGGATGGTTTGTCCCTGTAACCTCAACAGGGATTCCTTGAAATACAGCCAGCTCTCCTGGACTCCTTTCCCCTTCAAGTTAGTCCCCCAGGGGATCCATTCCCTGAGGGAGTCTACCCATCCGTTCCCTGAGGGAGTCGAAGTCTGCTTTCCTGAAGTCCAGGGTCCGTATCCTGCTGCTTACCTTTCTTCCCTGTGTCAGGATCCTGAACTCAACCAACTGATGGTCACTGCCTCCCAGATTCCTATCCACTTTTGCTTCCCCTACTAATTCTCCCCGGTTTGTGAGCAGCAGGTCAAGAAAAGCTCCCCCCCTAGTTGGCTCCTCTAGCACTTGCGCCAGGAAATTGTCCCCTATGCTTTCCACAAACTTCCTGGATTGTCTATGCACCGCTGTATTGCTCTCCCAGCAGATATCAGGAAAATTAAAGTCACCCATGAGAACCAGGGCATGCGATCTAGTAGCTTCCGCGAGCTGCCGGAAGAAAGCCTCATCCACCTCATCCCCCTGGTCCGGTGGTCTATAGCAGACTCCCACCACTACATCACTCCTGTTGCTCACACTTCTAAACTTAATGCAGAGACACTCAGGTTTTTCTGCAGTTTCGTACCGGAGCTCTGAGCAGTCATACTGCTCCCTTATATACAGTGCTACTCCCCCACCTTTTCTGTCCTGCCTGTCCTTCCTGAACAGTTTATAACCATCCATGACAGTACTCCAGTCATGTGAGTTATCCCACCAAGATAAAAAGAAAGAAAGATATACAGGTACACCTAAGGCCGTTACAGGTGAAAAAACAAGCATTTTTAAGTATAAAGGGTTGAGGGCAGGCAGATAAATATCCTATAACCTTCATGGATCATACAATCTCAAATACAAGTATAAAACATCACATCGCATACAATCCTAAATCATGAGCCCATTCCTGCCACCTTCCTCACACTCATGCACACTCTAGTACTGTTACAATTGGATACAACTTGCCCGACTTATAACCTAATTTCCTCAAATTCAGACAGCTTACTAAATGAAAGGACGGTTTAATTAAGCAGACAGAAAGGGAAGTAAATTCTGAGATAGAGGGACCCAAAGAAACACCAGGGACCGAATGGCTAGGCAGCAGTTCTGCAGAAAAGGACCTAGGGTTACAGTGGACGAGAAGCTGGATATGAGTCAGCAGTGTGCCCTTGTTGCCAAGAAGGCCAATGGCATTTTGGGATGTATAAGTAGGGGCATAGCGAGCAGATCGAGGGACGTGATCGTCCCCCTCTATTCAACATTGGTGAGGCCTCATCTGGAGTACTGTGTCCAGTTTTGGGCCCCACACTACAAGAAGGATGTGGATAAATTGGAGAGAGTCCAGCGAAGGGCAACAAAAATGATTAGGGGTCTGGAACACATGACTTATGAGGAGAGGCTGAGGGAACTGGGATTGTTTAGTCTGCGGAAGAGAAGAATGAGGGGGGATTTGATAGCTGCTTTCAACTACCTGAGAGGTGGTTCCAGAGAGGATGGTTCTAGACTATTCTCAGTGGTGGAAGAGGACAGGACAAGGAGTAATGGTCTCAAGTTGCAGTGGGGGAGGTTTCGGTTGGATACTAGGAAAAACTTTTTCACTAGGAGGGTGGTGAAACACTGGAATGCGTTACCTAGGGAGGTGGTAGAATCTCCTTCCTTAGAAGTTTTTAACGTCAGGCTTGAGAAAGCCCTGGCTGGGATGATTTAATTGGGGATTGGTCCTGCTTTGAGCAGGGGGTTGGACTAGATGACCACCTGAGGTCCCTTCCAACCCTGATATTCTATGATTCTATGATTATGCCTCACTTTGTCTGTGGTACCAAACTGTCCAAAGCAATGTCTCCCATCACAGGAAGCACTGGAAGATACAGCAGCTCTTTATGGAACCTTGATCTTACATGCACCACCTCAGCAGTCTGCCAGTGTTATCATTGCTAATCACTATCCAGCAAGTGTTTTTTGAATTTAGATTTCAAATATCATGACACCCGCTCAAGTCCAGGCTTTTGGAGGAGTGGGGGAGAGTACTGCCATTCCTGTGTGAAAGGCTACTTTGAGCATCATGTTCCAGCAGGTAACACAAGTCTGTAACATCATTTAGTACCGAGGAAAGGCCAAGTATTAATCCCAATTCCAATACAATGCACAAGCAGACCCCAAAGGCATTCAGATAACAGTGGTGGAAATGATAGAAGAACTGTAGAAAGTTAAGATTAGATTGATAGCCTTCTCTTTCACAGATATTTGGTCCTTTATTCAATTTAAAGTTTTGGTCATGAATTGAGTTAAAAGTTTTCCTTTCTAAAACTCCACTTTCACCAAATTTACACCAGTGAGCCAATCCAAAGGGTAAGTACAGTTTAAATTATCTGCATATATTTATACAGCGGTTGTATACTCCCTTGTGAGTAAATGGGATTTATGCCCCAGGTCAGTTTGTTTCTTTTGAAAATCTTGCACAGTCTCTTCAAATGTGATTTTTTTGTAATAATTTAATTTTTATTCAGCATTATGAAACAAATAGTAATTTAAAGCTTACAAAAATATCATTTGGTTAGCTATCCCTCCATTTTAACACTGTTTCACTAGCCAAAGGATTTTAAATGGAGCACTGCAGCACGTGAAATCAAATGAGATACATCACTTGATTTCACATTACCCTTAGAGCATTACACATTCTGATTATGAAAAGTAGATTAATTATGGGAAGCAAGCATACTTCGCATCTGATCATTACAGTAGTTGGCTTGCAAAATCTCCACAATCCTAATGATAGCAATAAAGCACGTAGAATGAGAGCAGAGCAGTATCATTGTGTGATGTGTTAAGGAATTTCACGGTGCCCAGAATTTATACTGCTATACAACACGTTCCTCCTAGTCATAAATATTTTCTCCTATATTACATCGTATCATGGACATAGCAAAGTTTATCTGTGTATACACTTGCACATCTACCAGTGCCTGAACCTACAAAACTATATATTTTTTTTCTATTTGTGTAGGTAGACGAAGGTGATTAAATGGATGAGAAGAGAAAAATCAACTAACAAATCTTTCTATACCGCAAACATCCCACAGCTACTAATTTATTTGCTGCAAACCTACAGCTCAAATCTACACCTTCTTCCTAAATATAACGTAGGAAAAATTCATGCTATGCTACTCCCCCATGCAATGTGCATCAAATTAGTTGTCCTGAACAGCGCTACTCGACAGCACTTCAAGTTTGTGTAAATCTCAACAAGAGCAATAAATGAAAAGAGCTTTAAAGGAACAATGAACCTGGATTTATGCTGAACTAGAATATTTGCAGGGCATAATCTTCAAGCAGTACTTGTAAAATAATCTGCTCTCCCCCAGCTGGTAAACACTGAGGGAAATCTATACTGGAGGAGAATTTATCTACAACGCCTATAACATATTTAGGTGCAAACAAGCGGTCATTTCAAACACATTCCTAGGAAAATAATGGAGCAAAAATTCAGAAAAAATATTTCTAAACATCAATCTGTATTTTTAGGGTTCTGTAAGGCACCTGTCACTGAAGTATGCAGATGCTAAAGGAAACATGAGTAATGAAGCGTGTTAGGTATGTAAAAAATAAAACACCCCAGACAACCCTGATCATTTTTTTTTAATAGAATACAAAATCTGTGGATCAAAATTGTTATTGGATAAAGGAAACGATGTGATTTATGTGGATTTTCAGCATTTACAGTCTGACATTCTTACCTGTAAAATTAATTCCATTGGCTTCAGCAGGAACCCCGTTACACAGACTGAAATCTGGCTGATGAACCATAACCAAAGCCTAATGATAGAATGGCACTGTTTGAGGGTAAGCGTGTCTCAGATATCACTGTTAAATTCAATCTTACTGAACATCTTAATTAATGAGCTGGTAAAGGTGGCAACAGCCCCTTTATTATATTTGCAGATGAGACTAGATTGGGAGATGTTATGGACGTGAGTGATGAGAGACAAAAATACAAAAGGGCCTGGTACAGAACAGTCCTGCCACCCAGAGGGATGAGACTAGGTGACCAATAAATCTGTTTCAGAGTAACAGCCGTGTTAGTCTGTATTCGCAAAAAGAAAAGGAGTATTTGTAGCATCTTAGAGACTAACCAATTTATTTGAGCATGAGCTTTCGTGAGCTACAGCTCACTTCATCGGGTATTATCTCCAGCTCACTTCATCGGGTATTATCTCTAATTTCCATGAGTCAGTATCAGACGCTGCAAAAATCTCAGTTTCCATTTGCATTATCTTCACCAAAACGTCACCTAAACAGCAAAGAGTTGAAGTGGCATCAAAAGCAGAAGGTGTGAAGGTAACAACTTGGACCAATGACCCCGCCCTATCAGATCCAATAATTTAACAAGAAGAGATCATTGTGACCACCTATTCTGACCTCCTGCATGACACAAACTGTAGAATTTCACCCAGTCATTCATGCAGTGAGCCATAAATTCTAGTTGAACTACTCTAACACACTAGTCAGTTTCACTTTTTGGTACCTCTGTCCTCTCCTACATGCCACACCCCTTACATAGGAAAAACTCCACATCAAAATGTGTGAAGCCACCACCCATCTATCCTCTTTTAAATCCCTCCTTAAAACCAATTTTTTTTGTGATGCCTAAAAATTGTTACTCTCTCAGACTGGTTTTGCAACTCGTGCGCTAAGACTTCGATTCTGCTAAACTCTGTTTGTTTTATTATTACTTCAGTGCTAAAGAAGGACTCAAAGAAGACAAGGCTGTTGCAGAGAAGCTAAATTAATTTTTTGTGTTGGTTTTCACTGCAGGGGATGTGAGGGAGATTTCCACACCTGAGCCATTCTTTTCAGCTTGCAAATCTAAGGAACTGTCCTAGATTATGTTATCAGTAGAGGAGGTTTTAGAACAAATCAATAAATTAAACAGTAATAAGTCACCAGGATCAGGTGGTATTCACCCAAGAGTTCTGAAGGAACTCAAATATGAAATTGCAGAACTACTACTTGGTATGTAACCTATCACTTAAATCAGCCTCGGTACCAGAGTAGAGGGTAGCTAATGTAATGCCAATTTTTCAAAAAAAGGATCCCGAGGTGATGCAGCCTATTACAAGTGGGTAAGTCTAACTTCAGTAACAGGCAAATTGGTAGAAACTATAGTAAAGAGCAGAATTATCAGACACATAACTGAACACAATATATAGGGGAAGAATCAGCAAGGCTTTTGTAAAGGGAAATCATGCCTCACCAATCTATTAGAATTCTTTGAAGGAGTCAATAAGCATGTGGACAAGGATGATCCAGTTTATGTAGTGGACTTGGATTTTCAGAAAGCCTTTGAGAAGGTCCCACACCAAAGGCTTTTAAGCAAACTAAGCAGACATGGGATAAGAGGGAAGGTTCTCTCATGGATCAGGAACTGATTAAAAGACAGGAAACAAAGGATTGGAATAAATGGTCAGTTTTCACAATGGAGAGAGGTAAATAGTGAGGTCCCTCAAGGTTCTGTACTGGGACCAGTGCTGTTCACCCACTTTTCCAGATCATATGAATATGTTGAACAGCGAGGCAGCAAAGTTTGAAGATGATACAAAATTTATCAAGATTGTTAAGTCCAAAGCAAACTGCAAAGAGTTAAAAAGGGATCTCACAAAACTGGGTGACTGGGCAACAAAATGGCAAGTGAAGTTCAAAGTTGATAAATGCAAAGTAATGCATATCAGAAAACAATCCCAACTATACATTCAAAATGATGGCGTCTAAATTAGCTGTTACCACTCAAAAAAGATCTTGGAGTTATCATAGATAATTCTCTGAAAATATCTGCTCAACGGGTAGCAGAAGTCAAAAAAGCTAACAAATGTTAGGAACCATTAGGAACGGTATAGATAATAAAACAGAAAATATACTGCCACTGTATAAATAAATGATATGCCCCCACCTTGAATACTCCATACACTTCTGGTTGCCCCATCTCAGAAACAATATACTAGACTTGGAAGAGGTATAGGGAAGGGCAACAAAAATGAGTAGGGGTATGGAACGGCTTCCATATGAGGAGAGATTAAAAAGATTTGGACTGTTCATCTTAAAAAAGAGATGACTAAAGGAGGATATGATAGAGATCTATAAAAAATATGAATGGCATGGAGAAAGGGTATAGGAAAGTGTTTTTTATCTCTTCACATGACACACAAACCAGGGAGTCTCCCAATGAAATTAATAGCCAGCAGGTTTAAAACAAACATAAAGAAGTACTTCTTTATACTATTTATAGTCAACCTGTGGAACTTGTTGTCAGAGGAAGTTGGGAAGGCAAAAACTATAGAGGGGTTCCAAAAAGAATTAGATAAGTTCACGGAGAACAGGTCCATCACTGGCCAAAATGGTCAGGGATGTAACCCCATGGTCTGGATGTCCCCAAATCTCTGACTGCCAGAAACTGGGATTGGATGACAGGAGCTGGATCACTCAATAATGTTCTGTTCATTCCCTCTGAAGCATCTGGCACTGGCCACTGTCAGAGACAGGATACTGGGACAGATGGACCATTGAGCCGACACAACCTGACACCTAAGATTTTCAGCTTTCTGGGGCAGGGACTGTCTTTTTATAGTCTTTCTGTACAGATCCTTGACTGATGTTCCTAGGCTCAATTGTATCAACAACAACAGAGGGCCCCTAAACGGAAACATCAGGCATTTTATTCTAACATGCCCCAGTGTTCTGTGGTCCCTGACCTTCTGTCCCTTCCTTGTTCAATACCTTGTGACCTGCTCCCTGTTTTAAGAAGGGGGCAGCCAACCCCTGCCTAGAAGCAGACCTGAAATGTCCTTTTAAATTCAAAGACTCCTACATCCTCCTCCAGCCTCTGCAGCATTTCGTTCCCAAGGACATAAGACATTTTCTTCCTCATACAAAGCTAAGATCTGTGAAACAGCGAGAGTTGTTGGAACCAACATCACCATCTATCTAAATAACAAAATTAGTCTATTATGAATAATTCCATTCAGAATTACTGAACTGTTGGGCACTTTTTCCTAGTATCACAGGTTTCTCTTGTAATAAAGAAAAACTTTGAGCCTGAATACACTCCTCTAAGCTAAGATCATATGTACTACGTTTTTAATGTCTGAGGCATCTTCTCTAAAAGTTTCTCAAGGGATATATCCTACCTTTGCCCGGGGGACAGACTTGATGATCCTGTAAGTCTTTTCCATTACTAAATTCTAGGATCCTAAACCCCTGAGGTCTCAGAATGAGGACAATTTCTGACAACAGGATGCCAACATGAAAAAAACCAGGTGATTAGCACATTGACAAAGTTCGGAACCTTATAAATCAGCTGCTGAGCTCTGGGTATTTTTTTCCGAATATATGATGAAGTTAACAGAAATTGCTGCTCTAACCACTTCTCAGGAATAATTAGATCTAATGAGGAGACAGCCCAAGACCCAGCATGCAGCAGGAGACAATGAAGATCAAGAATCTTTTTGCATCAAGTTGAAAAAATTATTTTTGATTATTTGATCCCAAGCAACAAAACACAAGGAAACTATATGAGAAACCTTAAAAAAAATTCAATACAGTAACTCCTCACTTAACATTGCAGTTATGTTCCTGAAAAATGCGACTTTAAGCGAAACAATGTTAAGCGAATCCAATTTCCCCATAAGAATTAATGAAAGGAGTGGGGGGGTTAGGTTCCAGGGAAATTTTTTTCACCAGACAAAAGACTATATTTTATACACACCCACACACAGAGTATAAGTTTTAAACAAACAATTTAATACTGGTACACAGCGATGATGATTGTGAAGCTTGGTTGCAGTAGTGAAGTCAGAGAGTGGGGGAATATTTCCCAGGGGATGCCTTACTGTTAAATGATGAACTAGCAATTGGCTGAGCCCTCAAGGGTTAACACACTGTTGCTAATGTAGCCTCACACTCTACAAGGCATCACAAATGTAGGGAGGGGAGACAGCATGGCAGACAGAGACAGAGACACACACACCGTGTGAGAGATTGTGCATTGCCCCTTTAAGTACGCTGAACCCACTCTTACGTACACTGCCTTGTAAAGTTAATCAGCAAGCTGATACAGCTGCTGCCAGGAAGCTCCCTCCGTCCTGAGCCCGTGTGTCCCCCCTGCTCTATGGAAGATGGGGTAAGCGGGGTGCAGGAGGGAGGGGGACACCCTGACATTAGCCACTCTTCCCCCCAGAACAGCAAGCAGGAGGCTCCAGGGAACAGCTCCAAGGCAGAGGAGCAACACATGGCAGTGGAGAGAGGGACAGCTGAACTGCCGGCGATTGACAGCCTGCTGGACAGCTGCAGCACAGGGAACTTAGGGGAGCATGGAGCTGATGAGGGGCTGCCAGCCTACCCTGGTTCGGAGCTCCAAGGGGCTGTTCTTCCTGCAAGCAGTGGACAAAGCAGGCAGCTGCCAAAACACGTTATAAGGGAGCATTGCACAACTTTAAACCAGCATGTTCTCTAATTGATCAGCAACGTGACAAAACGTAACAACGAAACAACCTTAACCGGGACGACTTTAATTGAGGAGTAACAGCCGTGTTAGTCTGTATTCGCGAAAAGAAAAGGAGTACTTGTGGCACCTTAGAGACTAACCAATTTATTTGAGCATGAGCTTTCGTGAGCTGCAGCTCACTTCATCGGATGCATACCGTGGAAACTGCAGCAGACTTTATATACACACAGAGAATATGAAACAATACCTCCTCCCACCCCACTGTCCTGCTGGTAATAGCTTACCTAAAGTGATCATCAAGTTGGGCCATTTCCAGCACAAATCCAGGTTTTCTCACCCTCCACAAATTCACTCTCCTGCTGGTAATAGCCCATCCAAAGTGACAACTCTCTACACAATGTGCATGATAATCAAGTTGGGCCATTTCCTGCACAAATCCAGGTTCTCTCACCCCCTCACCCCCCTCCAAAAAACACACACACAAACTCACTATCCTGCTGGTAATAGCTCATCCAAAGTGACCACTCTCCCTACAATGTGCATGATAATCAAGGTGGGCCATTTCCAGCACAAATCCAGCTTTTCTCACCCCCACCCCCCCCCACACACAAACTCACTCTCCTGCTGGCAATAGCTCATCCAAACTGACCACTCTCCAAGTTTAAATCCAAGTTAAACCAGAACGTCTGGGGGGGGGGGGGGTAGGAAAAAACAAGAGGAAATAGGCTACCTTGCATAATGACTTAGCCACTCCCAGTCTCTATTTAAGCCTAAATTAATAGTATCCAATTTGCAAATGAATTCCAATTCAGCAGTTTCTCGCTGGAGTCTGGATTTGAAGTTTTTTTGTTTTAAGATAGCGACCTTCATGTCTGTGATTGCATGACCAGAGAGATTGAAGTGTTCTCCGACTGGTTTTTGAATGTTATAATTCTTGACATCTGATTTGGCAGGTGGAACGTTCACCTGCACATCCACCAATGTGATATATGCCGTCATGTGCCAGCAATGCCCCTCTGACATGTACATTGGGCAAACTGGACAGTCTCTACGTAAAAGAATCAATGGACACAAATCAGATGTCAAGAATTATAACATTCATTGGATGAGCTATTGCCAGCAGGAGAGTGAGTTTGTGTGTGTGTGTCCCTGGGAAAAAAAGGCGGGGGGGGGTGAGAAAGCCTGGATTTGTGCTGGACATGGCCCACCTTGATTACCATGCACATTGTAGGGAGAGTGGTCACTTTGGATGAGCTATTACCAGCAGGAGAGTGAGTTTGTGTGTGTGTTTTTTGGAGGGGGGTGAGGGGGTGAGAGAACCTGGATTTGTGCAGGAAATGGCCCAACTTGATTATCATGCACATTGTGTAGAGAGTTGTCACTTTGGATGGGCTATTACCAGCAGGAGAGTGAATTTGTGTGTGTGGGGGGGTGGAGGGTGAGAAAACCTGGATTTGTGCTGGAAATGGCCCAACTTGATGATCACTTAGATAAGCTATTACCAGCAGGACAGTGGGCTGGGAGGAGGTATTGTTTCATATTCTCTGTGTGTGTATAAAGTCTGCTGCAGTTTCCACGGTATGCATCCGATGAAGTGAGCTGTAGCTCACGAAAGCTCATGCTCAAATAAATTGGTTAGTCTCTAAGGTGCCACAAGTACTCCTTTTCTTTTTAAGTGAGGAGTTACTGTACCAAATCTAAAGCCAACCAAAGGAAGAGAATGGAGGAGCCCTCCAACATCCTGAACTGTCTGCCATTCTGCCCTGAGACTGCAGCATTGGGGGTTGGGGAGGGGAAAGAATGTGCTGTTCCCCAGTAAAATAGGCAGTCAGGCCTACTTGAATTGCCCTGGAATTCTGCTACCCGTTTATGAAATGTACCATTACCCTCTTCTGCACAAAAAATCTTTCAGGATTTAAGTTAGTTCTTAGCTACCAAAGACTTATCCATATATAACACACCTAAAGTAGCCCTCATCAATACTAATTCATCTGACCTGCTGGCATAAGTAATTACCTCCGAGTTCATCCCTTAAATTACAGAAGAATTCCTCCTAGCTGAGCCATTCCCCTGAGCATCTTCTCAAAAAGAAGGGAAAGCCTGACAGGACACAGTAGGCTCACAGTATTCTCTGTGGGGAACGACAGCACTCACCAATTAATTTTCCTTTTTACCTATGCTCACATTCATTTTGCAAAGTGAGTTTCAATTGATTGTCTGGGGAGAGGAGGATATTTACCATAATTCCCCCACGTATTAGTTCTTCTGGTTTCAGAGAAAGACTCTCTTTCCATTTCTGGATGTTCCAATTTCTCCTTTTATCATTTAAATAAGAATGAAGGGAGAGGCGAAAGGTGAAATGAAAATAAGGCCGGAAGGGCTCTCAGTCCAGATGCTCTCCTGCTCTCTGCCCTCTAACCATATGATGCAGTTGGGGAACATGCTACTGGAACCTCATTTTCACTTGACTCGAAGCATTACCTCTGTCTCTGTGCACCTTCTGTTTTATTTATAGGTCACACAAACTTTCCTTTTCTTGTGTCATTTGAGTCTTATAATATGACAATTGTCCTGTACAATCAGCTCTGGGACACGTTTCGTAACATTGTAACTTTCATCATAAGGGGTGACTAGAAATTAGGTGATTCGGGGGGAAGCAGGGATGGTAGTTTATGGTTTTTTACTGTGACCTGTGTCAATGGCTAAAATAAGGGTTACAGAGAGATAACACATAACCTGATCGCATCAAATTAGCACAGTTTCTGTATGGGGAAGTGATCCAAATTAACATGGCAAAGTTCTTTGAAAAATATTAATTAAATAGATAGACAAAAGAGATACAGTGGACATAGCTTTCAAAATCATTTTGACAAGGCTCCTCAAAAAACCCTAGTTACATGAATAACCGACGTAAAAGGGCAATAACTGACAATGGATTAAAAAGTGGTTAAAGAAAACAGAAAGGTGCCAGTGAATGGCTGCTCAGAGCAGGGAAAGGTTAATAACAGAGGAATTTCTGAGGGGTCAGGTAATTGGCCAATGTTCTTTGAATACAGCTGTTGACGATCTGGAGCAAGTGGATACTCCATTGGTGACATTTGTCAATGACAGAATTTTTTCAGTTTATAAAGCAGAGAGGAGTAGAAGACACTTCGGATGGGTTTAAATACACTGGGACTGGAGCAGAACAAGAGCAGGTGACATTCAATTTAGATATTACAAACTAGCAAATATATTATAGATTTTTCACATAAGCTCTGTACTCATGAGATCCTCTGAGGAAAGAGACTTGGGAGTCACTGTGGGTTTCTCAGTGAGGATATCCTGCATCATGGCAGGGGTTAGATTAGGACTCTTGTGGTCCCTTCTAGCCCTATGGTTCTATGATCTGCACAGCTTGCAAAAGAAGTTAAACAACAAAGGGGATTCTTGGGTGCATTAAGAAGGGATAGATAGAAATATACACCCTATTATAGTGATAAAATAGCAAATAATGGCTACACACTCATAGGAACATGGTTCAATTGTTGTTGATTTATCTTTAAAATGACCAGAGTGAAAAGGTCCAGAAAAGTACAAGGATAGATATGGTGGGAAATTGCAAAACTAAGTTTTAAGCCAGGAAAGGACAAAGACTTGATAGGAATTGATTGAGGAATTTAAAATTAGGATGGTTCTAGTAAAAATGTTTCCATCCTTTTTAGCCTGTTTCATAATAAAAGAATAAGGAGCCACTCAACGTCAACAGACAACAAATTAAGTACAGCTGAAAGAAACCCCCCTGCCAAATGACAAACAGCCAGTCTGTTCAGTACACTGCCACAGGCAGCCAGGAGTGAGAACCTGGGGCTGGATCCTAAGGAGACAGAGAGAAGTTATGATCGACAACAACAATTTAACTATTCACTATGACCAGGAAAATCAAATGTAAGCTCCCAGCATAATGTCTGGGACATGCAGGGGTTATGGGGTAATGTACTCCCCCACATGCAGCAAAGTACAATTGACCAGGTGTAAAGAGGAGGGTTTTTTAAAAACTTTCTCTGAAGACCTATGTATAAAGTCACTGTTTTTCAAAGTATTTATAAAGTGCTCATCACCATGGTTTCCACGGTAAACATCTGATGAAGTGAGCTGTAGCTCACGAAAGCTCATGCTCAAATAAATTGGTTAGTCTCTAAGGTGCCACAAGTACTCCTTTTCTTTTCATGGTTATCTAAGCATAGCCTCACATAAGACCAATGAACCAATGGTCTGATCAGCTGATCTTTAGGAAGTATTTGAGGGTGCTAAGTGCTAAACGGACTATTTTCTGTTTAGGAAAGTCTGAGTTATTTATGTTCAGACCCCTGCTTTACAATGCCCCCTTTCTAACTAATAAAAAGATAGAAGGTAGCAGTTGATATCAATAATTTAAGCAGGGTCCCTTTCCAAGCAGCCACTTCCCTTGATGAATTCCCAGAGCAGAAGCAGCCAAGGGGTAGTCCAGACTACCAGCCAAACAGCACAGCCTCATCTCCTTGCAAAGTAGTTTTATTATTAAAAGGTGGTGGATGGAATAAATCAGAGTAGAAAGAGTTAAACATGATCATTCACAACTGGAGAATTACAGAGCAGCTGCTCCTGAGAAGGCCTCCTTTCCCTGAACGAATGGTAAAACATGCAGCTCTTCCCAGGATGCACCAGGGCATATGTATCTCAGAAGCTGGGTAAGTGGAGAGGATCTGCATGACAGAATGTTTTCCCTCAGCAGCAGAGTACATAATTACAGAGATTTCAAACACACCAATTACTGGTGCATCTCAGCTCTGACATGCGTCTCTCACACTTGTTAAAAGAAAAGGAGGACTTGTGGCACCTTAGAGACTAACCAATTTATTAGAGCATAAGCTTTCGTGAGCTACAGCTCACTTCTTCAGATGCATATCGTGGAAACTGCAGCAGGCTTTATATATACACAGAGAATATGAAACAATACCTATTCCCACCCCACTGTCCTGCTGGTAATAGCTTATCTAAAGTGATTTCCAGCACAAATCCAGGTTTTCTCACCCTCCACCCCCCCACACAAATTCACTCTCCTGCTGGTGATAGCCCATCCAAAGTGATAACTCTTTACACAATGTGCATGACAATTAAGCTGGGCTATTTCCTGCATAAATCCAGGTTCTCACATCCCCCCCACCCCCATACACACACAAACTCACTCTCCTGCTGGTAATAGCTCATCCAAACTGACCACTCTTCAAGTTAAAATCCAAGTTAAACCAGAACATCTGGCGGGGGGGGGGGTAGGAAAAAACAAGAGGAAACAGGCTACCTTGCATAATGACTTAGCCACTCCAAGTCTCTATTTAAGCCTAAATTAATAGTATCCAATTTGCAAATGAATTCCAATTCAGCAGTTTCTCGCTGGAGTCTGGATTTGAAGTTTTTTTGTTTTAAGATAGCGACCTTCATGTCTGTGATCGCGTGACCAGAGAGATTGAAGTGTTCTCCGACTGGTTTATGAATGTTATAATTCTTGACATCTGATTTGTGTCCATTTATTCTTTTACGTAGAGACTGTCCAGTTTGACCAATGTACATGGCAGAGGGGCATTGCTGGCACATGATGGCATATATCACATTGGTGGATGTGCAGGTGAACGAGCCTCTGATAGTGTGGCTGATGTTATTAGGCCCTGTGATGGTGTCCCCTGAATAGATATGTGGGCACAGTTGGCAACGGGCTTTGTTGCAAGGATAAGTTCCTGGGTTAGTGGTTCTGTTGTGTGGTATGTGGTTGTTGGTGAGTATTTGCTTCAGGTTGCGGGGCTGTCTGTAGGCAAGGACTGGCCTGTCTCCCAAGATTTGTGAGAGTGTTGGGTCATCCTTTAGGATAGGTTGTAGATCCTTAATAATGCGTTGGAGGGGTTTTAGTTGGGGGCTGAAGGTGACGGCTAGTGGCGTTCTGTTATTTTCTTTGTTAGGCCTGTCCTGTAGTAGGTAACTTCTGGGAACTCTTCTGGCTCTATCAATCTGTTTCTTTACTTCTGCAGGTGGGTATTGTAGTTGTAAGAAAGCTTGACAGAGATCTTGTAGGTGTTTGTCTCTGTCTGAGGGGTTGGAGCAAATGCGGTTGTATCGCAGAGCTTGGCTGTAGACGATGGATCGTGTGGTGTGGTCAGGGTGAAAGCTGGAGGCATGCAGGTAGGAATAGCGGTCAGTAGGTTTACGGTATAGGGTGGTGTTTATGTGACCATTGTTTATTAGCACTGTAGTGTCCAGGAAGTGGATCTCTTGTGTGGACTGGACCAGGCTGAGGTTGGTGGTGGGATGGAAATTGTTGAAATCATGGTGGAATTCCTCAAGGGCTTCTTTTCCATGGGTCCAGATGATGAAGATGTCATCAATATAGCGCAAGTAGAGTAGGGGCTTTAGGGGACGAGAGCTGAGGAAGCGTTGTTCTAAATCAGCCATAAAAATGTTGGCATACTGTGGGGCCATGCGGGTACCCATAGCAGTGCCGCTGATCTGAAGGTATACATTGTCCCCAAATGTGAAGTAGTTATGGGTAAGGACAAAGTCACAAAGTTCAGCCACCAGGTTAGCCGTGACATTATTGGGGATAGTGTTCTTGACGGCTTGTAGTCCATCTTTGTGTGGAATGTTGGTGTAGAGGGCTTCTACATCCATAGTGGCCAGGATGGTGTTATCAGGAAGATCACCGATGGATTGTAGTTTCCTCAGGAAGTCAGTGGTGTCTCGAAGGTAGCTGGGAGTGCTGGTAGCGTAGGGCCTGAGGAGGGAGTCTACATAGCCAGACAATCCTGCTGTCAGGGTGCCAATGCCTGAGATGATGGGGCGCCCAGGATTTCCAGGTTTATGGATCTTGGGTAGTAGATAGAATATCCCAGGTCGGGGTTCCAGGGGTGTGTCTGTGCGGATTTGATCTTGTGCTTTTTCAGGAAGTTTCTTGAGCAAATGCTGTAGTTGCTTTTGGTAACTCTCAGTGGGATCAGAGGGTAATGGCTTGTAGAAACTCGTGTTGGAGAGCTGCCGAGCAGCCTCTTGTTCATATTCCGACCTATTCATGACGACAACAGCACCTCCTTTGTCAGCCTTTTTGATTATGATGTCAGAGTTGTTTCTGAGGCTGTGGATGGCATTGTGTTCCGCATGGCTGAGGTTATGGGGCAAGTGATGCTGCTTTTCCACAATTTCAGCCCGTGCACGTCGGCGGAAGCACTCTATGTAGAAGTCCAGTCTGCTGTTTCGACCTTCAGGAGGAGTCCACCTAGAATCCCTCTTTCTGTAGTGTTGGTTGGGAGACCTCTGTGGATTAGTATGCTGTTCAGAGGTATTTTGGAAATATTCCTTGAGTCGGAGACGTCGAAAATAGGATTCTAGGTCACCACAGAACTGTATCATGTTCGTGGGGGTGGAGGGGCAGAAGGAGAGGCCCCGAGATAGAACAGCTCCTTCTGCTGGGCTGAGAGTATAGTTGGATAGGTTAACAATATTGCTAGGTGGGTTGAGGGAACCATTGCTGTGGCCCCTTGTAGCATGTAGTAGTTTAGAAAGTTTAGTGTCCTTTTTCTTTTGTAGAGAAGCAAAGTGTGCGTTGTAAATGGCTTGTCTAGTTTTAGTAAAATCCAGCCACGAGGAAGTTTGTGTGGAAGGTTGGTTTTTTATGAGAGTATCCATTTTTGAGAGCTCATTCTTAATCTTTCCCTGTTTGCTGTAGAGGATGTTGATCAGGTGATTCCGCAGTTTCTTTGAGAGCGTGTGGCATAAGCTGTCAGCATAGTCTGTGTGGTATGTAGATTGTAATGGATTTTTTACCTTCAGTCCTTTTGGTACGATGTCCATCTGTTTGCATTTGGAAAGGAAGATGATGTCTGTCTGTATCTGTACAAGTTTTTTCATGCAGTTGATAGATTTCCACTCCATACGGCTAAATGCAGTGCCTTGCATAATGACAGGTTTCAGAGTAACAGCCGTGTTAGTCTGTATTCGCAAAAAGAAAAGGAGGACTTGTGGCACCTTAGAGACTAACCAATTTATTAGAGCATAAGCTTTCGTGAGCTACAGCTCACTTCTTCAGATGCATATCGTGGAAACTGCAGCAGGCTTTATATATTCTCCGACTGGTTTATGAATGTTATAATTCTTGACATCTGATTTGTGTCCATTTATTCTTTTACGTAGAGACTGTCCAGTTTGACCAATGTACATGGCAGAGGGGCATTGCTGGCACATGATGGCATATATCACATTGGTGGATGTGCAGGTGAACGAGCCTCTGATAGTGTGGCTGATGTTATTAGGCCCTGTGATGGTGTCCCCTGAATAGATATGTGGGCACAGTTGGCAACGGGCTTTGTTGCAAGGATAAGTTCCTGGGTTAGTGGTTCGACACTTGGAGTGGCTAAGTCATTATGCAAGGTAGCCTGTTTCCTCTTGTTTTTTCCTACCCCCCCACCCCCAGATGTTCTGGTTTAACTTGGATTTTAACTTGAAGAGTGGTCAGTTTGGATGAGCTATTACCAGCAGGAGAGTGAGTTTGTGTGTGTATGGGGGTGGGGGGGATGTGAGAACCTGGATTTATGCAGGAAATAGCCCAGCTTAATTGTCATGCACATTGTGTAAAGAGTTATCACTTTGGATGGGCTATCACCAGCAGGAGAGTGAATTTGTGTGGGGGGGTGGAGGGTGAGAAAACCTGGATTTGTGCTGGAAATCACTTTAGATAAGCTATTACCAGCAGGACAGTGGGGTGGGAATAGGTATTGTTTCATATTCTCTGTGTACACTTCAATCTCTCTGGTCACGCGATCACAGACATGAAGGTCGCTATCTTAAAACAAAAAAACTTCAAATCCAGACTCCAGCGAGAAACTGCTGAATTGGAATTCATTTGCAAATTGGATACTATTAATTTAGGCTTAAATAGAGACTTGGAGTGGCTAAGTCATTATGCAAGGTAGCCTGTTTCCTCTTGTTTTTTCCTACCCCCCCCCCCCCCAGATGTTCTGGTTTAACTTGGATTTTAACTTGAAGAGTGGTCAGTTTGGATGAGCTATTACCAGCAGGAGAGTGAGTTTGTGTGTGTATGGGGGTGGGGGGGGATGTGAGAACCTGGATTTATGCAGGAAATAGCCCAGCTTAATTGTCATGCACATTGTGTAAAGAGTTATCACTTTGGATGGGCTATCACCAGCAGGAGAGTGAATTTGTGTGGGGGGGTGGAGGGTGAGAAAACCTGGATTTGTGCTGGAAATCACTTTAGATAAGCTATTACCAGCAGGACAGTGGGGTGGGAATAGGTATTGTTTCATATTCTCTGTGTATATATAAAGCCTGCTGCAGTTTCCACGATATGCATCTGAAGAAGTGAGCTGTAGCTCACGAAAGCTTATGCTCTAATAAATTGGTTAGTCTCTAAGGTGCCACAAGTCCTCCTTTTCTTTTTGCGAATACAGACTAACACGGCTGTTACTCTGAAACCTGTCACACTTGTTAGTTTTTCTCTCCTCTCAGAGACTGATCTGCAGCACAAATGTTCCAGCTGTGACTTCCCCTCTTACCACGGTGAGCCTCCATTACCTGTGGGGTGTAAATTCTGAAAGATGTGCATTCCATATACAGTTCTTCCCCACCCGCATTTCTTAAGGAGATTGGTAGGAAAGGAGTTTGAGAGACTATAGTCTACTTTCCACCAAGCAAAATATAATTTTTACAGGCATTTGTATGGCAGCCCCGGGACGATATTTGGGCACACCATACTTGGTTTAGAGTGAGGCAAATATTTTTCCCATATGCCCCATTATCCCTCTCAGTATCATGACTTTGACCATACTGAGACAAGGAAGGAAATTGTTGCACAGTGAGTCTGTTTTAGAGATGGTATTAAAGTCCAGTCTTCCCCAGTCTTAGGCCCGTGCACTAATGACTCAACTACACATCCCAAGGGAGTTAAATCTCAACACCCGACACTCCTTTTATCCTGTCTTTACAACTGCAATACCATCCTCCTCACTAGGTGCTTTCACCTTTGTATATTCAACCCCCCTGCACGCTATTCAAAATGCAGCTGCTAAGAGCATCTTCCTTGCACATCACATTGGCCAAATCACCTCACTCTCCTCTGGCTCCCTCTCTTCCACAGCATCAAGCTCAAGTTTCTGTTCTCACATTCAGAACTCTCCACAGCTCTGACTACCGCTAAATAATCACTTTCTCTCTTATGTTGTCTCCATCCCAACTCCTGCTAGCCTCGACCAATTGGCTGTCCACTTCTCCCAGAAACACATCTCTGTGCTTTCTTCTGTGCTGTTTCTTATGTACTGGACACCCTCCCTCAACACATTCTTCTTTTCCCCATCCCTCTTCACAATCCACTCTACTAGGACAGCCAAAAGAAATCAGCCAATTTATGATGAGTAGGCTCGAGGAAAAAGGGAAGACATATCTGCACATTAAAAATTGTGTAGTAAAAATTCTCCCACTCTCCCCGCCCCCAATGCTTCTATTTTACCTGTCATCTTAAGAGTATAGACTCCTCACACCAGGGACAGTGTCTACACATGTGGCAGTACCCAACTTAATGGGCCATCTGGATGCTACTGCCCTACAAACAACAACAATAGTAATAACAATATACACAGAACCCAGCTTTCCAACTCTCTCCCAACTGGACAAGTCTTTGACTGACTCCTCCATGCCTCAATCTCCTCTTATACGAAATGTCTCATATCATGAACTGTCTTTGAGGATTCACACCTTGGTTGGGATTGTAATTCTGGCCTCTGTGGTCGAGAAAAAGTAATGCGGAACCACACCAATTTACACCATATCATCTCCTATTCACCAGTCTCCAAGGAGAGAAACCTCATTATCTGAGAGGAAAGCTCATATGCCAGAATCTCTTACTGCTATATGCAGTTACTGAGACCTTGGTTTCCTTGTGCTACTATCCAGATGCATTTAGTTGGATCAACATATCTAAAGCAGCCTGTGCATCACTGCAGACTCGCAGCGGCCCAATGGACACATGGGCTTTGCATATTAATCACTTACCTTTGATAAAAAGAAAAGGAGTACTTGTGGCACCTTAGAGACTAACCAATTTATTTGAGCATAAGCTTTCGTGAGCTACAGCTCACTTCATCGGATGCTTATGCTCAAATAAATTGGTTAGTCACTAAGGTGCCACAAGTCCTCCTTTTCTTTTTGCAAACACAGACTAACACGGCTGTTACTCTGAAACTTACCTTTGATAGGCAAGCTATTTGAAAAAGTTAAATTTATTTTGGCATAAAAAAAAATCAATGAAGTAGGTCTTGGCCTCAAATGAAGAAGTAAAGTGAGAAAGGAGGGGTTGGCTTTCTGTATTCAGTCTCTCACAAAATGCGAGAGTCCATCAGACTCTTAAAACATTTTAAATTAATGATGTGCATTAGTTTACAAATACTGCTTTAAATATAGCCAGTGGTTACAGCTAGACGCTCGCTGTTCACTGTCACTGCATTGTGAAATCTTATATGCTGTGGTTGCTGGGTGCTATGGGAGCTGAGAATTGTAGTGACAGGATGCATCCGATGAAGTGAGCTGTAGCTCACGAAAGCTTGTGCTCAAATAAATTGGTTAGTCTCTAAGGTGCCACGAGTCCTCCTTTTCTCTTTGCGAACTGTAGTGCGAGTAGCATTGGTGTGCTGTGCAGGGAGTTGTGAACGGGTGACAAAATGAAGTGCATTCCTCATGAGCAGGTTTCAGAGCAGTAGCCGGGTTAGTCTGTATTCGCAAAAAGAAAAGGAGGACTTGTGGCACCTTAGAGACTAACCAATTTATTTGAGCATAAGCTTTCGTGAGCTACAGCTCACTTCAACGGATGCATTCAGTCATGAGCAGTGGACCTTCTCTGCTTGACAAATCATTGGCCATGTTTGGAAAGACAAGACAGAGAATCTGGAATCCACATTCTCAGCTGAAGCTGCTTAACAGCAGTTAGCACATCAGAGTGAGAAAATGCAGCTGCAGGCCATAGAGATTTTTTTTTTGCATCATCATCCCAAAGTACACAGAGTCTATAAACAGTGGTATCTCTCCTGGAGTCCCAACCTCTGACACTGAATAGGCAATATTCTGCTCAAGCAGACTTTCCATAAAGCCCTAGGTCCATGCTTCTAGCCACTGGCTCATTACCTTGAACTATCACCGAGCATCTACCAGCACAGATGACTAGGACCAGTGGACCGAGTGAAACATTGTAAATTCTCGCTCAGTACAAAATTTAAAAGATTTCTAATTAAAAAGACAGAATTTCTAAGATTGATTTGATCTTATCCCATTAACCTGTATACAGGAGAAAACTCAAAATGAAATAATAAAACCTGAACAATTTCACCAGAGCATTATCTCCCTGTAATCACCAAGTCACAGAGTTTAACAACTTTACCTTAAATAATTCACTTTAATATAAGATATGAAATATTCACTGATACCATTTTTAAACAATATATTCTTTAAGAGTAGCCCTGGTCAGAAACATTCTACTGAATATGAAACAGTATGAAGCAGAAATGATGAGGACAGCACAGAATTCACCACCACCACCGTGTTGAATAAAATCCTGCAGTGGATTCCATGTGATACCAGTCATTTCTGTTCATTTGTAGGATACATTTGCTTTGCAAATGAGCCGTTTTGGTCTGCTCTAGTGACTGAGGATCAGTGATTCTGCACTCTAGTTAAGTTCCCTTTCCTTTGCACAACTGGCTGTACTCAGAATGCTTTAGCTAGAACATACAGACAAAGTATATTAAATGCAGCTGAATATGTCAGATGATTAAAGATGGACGACACATCAAACAGCATCCCTGCTACTATTTTTAGTGAGCTAGTTCAGATGAGAACTAACAGGAGTGTGTCTAAGGGAGCTAGGAATCACACCCCTAGCTCATTGTGTAGACGTAGCCTGAATTAGACCCTGAATGGCGTTAAAGGAGCCCAATGGAAGTAGACAAGTAGCTGTTTAGTCAGGGTAGGGAATACTCCAGTTTATTGCATGGATGGAAGAATTTATGACGATTCACTTTTTGGTCAGTGTACATGAACAGAACCCACACAAACATAATAATTACCACACCTGATGAGGCCAGGGGTCCATGCCGTCCAGTATCCTGTTTCTGACAGTAGCTAGTACCAGATGAAGATGCACTTATGCCTGTAATGTAAAATTTACATCTAATCCTTTTCTGGCTCCTACTATATTCTTAGCCTCTGTATTATTCCATGGCAGTGAATTCCACAGGTTAACTATGCACTGTGTAAGAAGCTTCTTTTCATTCCTACATTATGAGAGGATAAACTGACACACTACACCATGGAATTCCACCATGATTTCAACAATTTCCATTCCACCATCAACCTCAGCCTGGACCAGTCCACACAAGAGACCCACTTCCTGGACACTACGGTGCTAATTAGCGATGGTCACATAAACACCACCCTATACCGGAAACCTACTGACCGCTATGCCTACCTACATGCCTCCAGCTTTTACCCAGACCACACCACAAGATCCATTGTCTACAGCCAAGCTCTACGATACAACTGCATTTGCTCCAACCCCTCAGACAGAGACAAACACCTACAAGATCTCTATCAAGCATTCTTACAACTACAGTACCCACCTGCTGAAGTGAAGAAACAGAGTGACAGAGCCAGAAGAGTACCCAGAAGTCACCTACTACAGGACAGGCCCAACAAAGAAAATAACAGAACGCCACTAGCCGTCACCTTCAGCCCCCAACTAAAACCTCTCCAATGCATCATCAAGGATCTACAATCTATCCTGAAGGACGACCCATCACTCTCACAGATCTTGGGAGACAGGTCAGTCCTCGCTTACAGACAGCCCCCCAACCTGAAGCAAATACTCACCAGCAACCACACACCACACAACAGAGCCACTAATCCAGGAACCTATCCTTGCAACAAAGCCCGTTGCCAACTGTGTCCACATATCTATTCAGGGGACATCATCATGGGGCCTAATCACATCAGCCACGCTATCAGAGGCTCGTTCACCTGCACATCTACCAATGTGATATATGCCATCATGTGCCAGCAATGCCCCTCTGCCATGTACATTGGGCAAACTGGACAGTCTCTACGTAAAAGAATAAATGGACACAAATCAGATGTCAAGAATTATAACATTCAAAAACCAGTCGGAGAACACTTCAATCTCTCTGGTCACTCGATTACAGACCTAAAAGTCACAATATTACAACAAAAAGACTTCAAAAACAGACTCCAATGAGAGACTGCTGAATTGGAATTAATTTGCAAACTGGATACAATTACCTTAGGCTTGAATAGAGACTGGGAGTGGATGGGTCATTACACAAAGTAAAACTATTTCTCCATGTTTATTCCACCCCCAACCCCGCACTGTTCCTCAGATGTTCCTGTTAACTGCTGGAAATGGCCCACCTTGATTATCACTACAAAAGCTTCACACACACTCTCACACACTCTCCTGCTGGTAATAGCTCATCTTAAGTGATCACTCTCCTTACAGAGTGTATGATAACATCCATTTTTTCATGTTCTGTGTGTATATAAATCTCCTCACTGTATTTTCCACTGAATGCATCCAAAGAAGTGAAGCTCACGAAAGCTTATGCTCAAATAAATTGGTTCGTCTCTAAGGTGCCACAAGTACTCCTTTTCTTTTTGCGAATACAGACTAACACGGCTGCTACTCTGAAAACTACACTATCTGTTATTTTGTAGACCTTTATCAAACCGCCTCTAGACTGTCTCCACTTTATTAAACAGCCCTAACTTTTTCACTCTCTTTATGTGTCAATCTTTCAAGGTCTCTAGTCATTCTCGTCACCCTCTCTGAATCTGCTTCTAGTTAGGATAGGGTGATTAGACAAGGAGATCAGTATGTACAAACTATTCCAGATAAGGGCATGCCACTGATTTATATAATAGCATAATATTATTTTCATTATTATTTTCTACCCCATTCTCCTACATCTTCATATTTTGTTTGCTCTTTGGCCACTACTGCCATATTTACATTTTGCTGAAGCTTCAGGCTCTTGGAGATTAAGTGTAGCTCTCCAAGACCAATGCAGAATGGCAAACTGCTGGAAAAGTGAGAGGCCGACAGTTACAGGCCTGCCATTCAGGGATGTAGCTGAGTGACCCCACATTGGAACAGTCTGATCTAACTCCCCCAACAAGGAAGTCAGAGAGCTTAAGGAACAATGGAGGGATAACTCCCTTTCAAAAGGACCCCTCTAATAGAGGCAGAGGGGAATCATTCCTCAGAAACTGGAGAAGCCCCTCTGTGCGAATGGGACTCTGTTGCATTATGTAGACAGTGGGGATCAGCGATTTATGGCTGAGCATGAATTAATCATGAGAAAAGTAATCTGATTTGCCTACTCCATGTGAGGGTGCTGGATCTTGCAAGGCGTACAAGACAACTGAGCCATTCACTTGCTGTGTGACCTCTGTGCTTTGGCTGAGTCTATCTGTACTAGGGGATAATATCAAGACATCTTTGTAAAGCAGTGTAAGGTTGATGTCGGGAAAAGTGCTATACGTGCTACAGACTATTAGTCTGTTAATCGGAGGCAGGGAGGAGCCTGTCCCTATGTGAGAGCGGTCTTGGGAGCCAGATTTCTCTCTTACCCTGACATTAAATATGCAAAGCCTAAATTATTTTATTGAATTGAAAAATAAAGCTGTTAGGAAATGCCCATTTCTGGGAACATGTTTCCTCCACTGCAGCTCTATAGAGGTTATTTTTAACTTATTTTATTGGATTCAGCTGTAAGTAATTAAATTTAGTCACAGAAGCTTGATCTATAAATGGAAACTACAAAAGCAATTACCATAACGTCTATTAACTGGTAAGTAATGGCAGCTCCATTTAATGTAAATTTAAATGAATGCTATTTATACGGTATGAAAAAATAGTAGCACAATCCACTTGCAGAGATATTTACAGTCAAAATCACAGTCTTCACAGAATGGAGTCATGGGATTAGAATTTTAGCTTTATTGTTTCCCATTTTACAGCCTCCTCGATACGAGTTTTATATTTTGAAAGGGTCCCAGTGATTCTCCTCTCATTATAGACCACAGAAAACCCAAGTGAAGGGGAACATTTCATTTAACACACAAGACACTGAATGGCTCAGCATTAAACAGCCTTCCAGCCCTAATGGTTAAAATTTAGTCCAGTTTGGTAGTGATTTTCAGTCACTGGTATCTAATGGCTGCTCGGGGCCTGCACACAAAGAGTTGGTAGTTATCATCAGCCCAGTTCCTAGTAGGCAGGTGTCCACCTCACAAAGTCATCAGTACAAAAGCCACTCTCGTTGGGAGATGACAAGTAAAGAATAGCCCAGGGAAACTGAACTACCTACTGGAGCATCCAGGAGGCAGAGCTCCTTGCTCATATGCCAGGGCATCAGAAAGAAATTTCTGGGTGCCAGCGACATCAGATACTCTCTAAAATAATTTCTCCCATGGTTGCAAGCTCATAACAATAACACAGGTAGAGCAGGTAGCACAGTCTATAGTTCAGGTTGTCTGACACGTCTCATTATAAGAGGCTGATATTTGGTGCTTATAACTCTGCCAAACTTTAACCATTTGGGCTGAAATATTCTATGCAGGGTGTTGGCCTCAGGTTGGCAATTTTTAGAAAGTTTTAGCTAAAATGATTTAGCTGTTTCTCAAAACAAGGCTAGGGAACACGTTTTGCCCATTGATTGGGACTGGTGCCGCGATGTTTTTGGAGCAGCAGCTTCAAATTTTTTTAGGAGTTCAGCCCCATGTCAGGAATATACCTCCTGCCATCCATGTGAAAATCTGTCCACATTTGGCCAACCTATGAAACCTCTGAAAATCTTATTTCTCACATACTGATTAGAGACTTGTTAGAGTTTGGCCAGTAAATTCTCCAAAGATTTTATTTGTACTGAGCAGGTTTCATTCCAGGGATGCAGCCAGTAAGCAGAATTTTCCCTTGCAAATGCTCCTCCTAGCCACCTGACAACACTGTGGTGCCAGGCTCAGGAACTGAAAGCAAGGAAACTGTCTCAATATTCCTTTGCTGTCAGCAAATAGCCATGAAATCCATAGAGGTCTGAGAATCCATGACTTTACTGGACCTCAGTGACTTCTTCAGCTTCAGCTGTCAGCACCTGCAGCTGGAGCTGTGTCCCTTGCCCTCAGTGGCTGCAGCCAGAGCCTGGCTGTGCTCCTCCCGCCTCTCCCCAGCAGCAGCTAGAGCTGGGACTATGAATCATAGAATCATAGAATCATAGAATATCAGGGTTGGAAGGGACCCCAGAAGGTCATCTAGTCCAACCCCCTGCTCAAAGCAGGACCAATTCCCAGTTAAATCATCCCAGCCAGGGCTTTGTCAAGCCTGACCTTAAAAACCTCTAAGGAAGGAGATTCTACCACCTCCCTAGGTAACGCATTCCAGTGTTTCACCACCCTCTTAGTGAAAAAGTTTTTCCTAATATCCAATCTAAACCTCCCCCACTGCAACTTGAGACCATTACTCCTCGTTCTGTCATCTGCTACCATTGAGAACAGTCTAGAGCCATCCTCTTTGGAACCCCCTTTCAGGTAGTTGAAAGCAGCTATCAAATCCCCCCTCATTCTTCTCTTCTGCAGGCTAAACAATCCCAGCTCCCTCAGCCTCTCCTCATAACTCATGTGTTCCAGTCCCCTAATCATTTTTGTTGCCCTTCGCTGGACTCTCTCCAATTTATCTATGGACTTCCTCAGAGCCAGTGCTGTGAGCCCCTGCCCCACAACTTCAGCTGGGACTGTGCATCACCACTCTCTCCCTCCCCCCATCACTGTAACCAGGGCTGGAGCCAGGACTGTGCGCCCCCGCCCCACAGCTTTGGCTGTGCCCCCTTCCTCATGGGGCTCCAGTTGTAATTCCTCCCCACCATGTGACTCCAGCTGTCAATCCCCACCGCCCCAGTTATTTTTAGTAAAGTCACAGACTGGTCACAGCTCCTGTGAATTTTTGTTTATTGCCTGTGACCTGTCCCTGCCTTTTACTAAAAATAACCGTGCCATATTTATAAATTGAGTCATTGCCTACTCTGGAACCCCAGTGCATGTCCTGCACTCTCAGAATCGCTACTACATTAAGCTTTCAGAGGCAGACACTGTTTTACCTTTGCATCTTCTTTAGCATAATAATACTAGTCAGAGCTGAACAAATAAATAAAATAACCATTGCTCACTTAATGCAGTAAATGCAGAATCCCACCTGTCCTCTCTGTATTTTGGAAACATTACATCTATCACTTGGGCCTACCAAATTCACAGCCCATTTTGGTCAATTTCACAGTCATAAATTTAATTTTAAATTTAAATATTTAAATCTGAAATTTCATGGTGTTGTAATTGTAGGGGCCCTGACGCAAAAAGGAGTTGGGGGAGGAGGGGGGAAAGGTTATCGCAGGGGGGTTGCGGTACCGCTACTCTTACTTCTGTGCTGCTACTGATGGTGGCGCTGCCTTCAGAGCTGGGCAGCTGGAGAGCAGTGGCTGCTGCCCGGGAGCCCAGCTCTGAAGGCAGGACTGAAGCCAGCAGCAGCGCAGAAGGGAGGATGGCATGGTATGGTATTGCCCACCCTTATTTCTGCGCTGCTGTCTGCAGAGCTGGGCCCTTAGTCAGCAGCCGCCACTCTCCAACCACCCCGTTCTGAGGACGGGAGCACAGAAATAAGGGTGGCACGGTGGGGCATTGCCACCCTTACTTCTGCGCTGCTGTTGGTGGGGCGCCACCTACAGACCTGGGTGCCCGGCCAACAGCCCCCGCTCTCCGGCCACTGCTATTCTGAAGGCAGTGCAGACGTAAGGGTGGCAATACCGTGGCCCCCCCCAAAATAACCGTGTAACACTACCTCCCCCCCCCAACTACCTTTTGAGTCAGAACCTCCAATTTGAGAAATGCTGGTCTCCCCCATGAAATCTGTATAGTATAGAGTAAAAGCACTCAAAAGACCAGATTTCACAGGTCCGTGACACGTTTTTCATGGCCATGAATTTGGTAGGGACCTAAATAAGGAAAGGCTTATTGTGTGTGTCGTGAAAGCAAAAGAATCTGAAATGATAGGCAAATGGTGGCCATTTCCCACTCTCAGTAACAAGTCAGGCCTCCAGCTTTGTGTCCTCATCTACCAAACTCCCATGCACTCAGATATTAATAGCAATATCAGCAAGGAAAGAATTTTCTGTAGTATCTGGTTGGTGAATCTTGCCCATATGCTCAGGGTTTAGCTGATCGCCATATTTGGGGTCGGGAAGGAATTTTCCTCCAGGGCACATTGGAAGAGGCCCTGGAGGTTTTTTGACTTCCTTTGTAGCATGGGGCACAGGTCACTTGCTGGAGGATTCTCTGCTCCTTGAAGTCTTTAAACCACGATTTGAGGACTTCAATAGCTCAGACATAGGTGAGGTTTTTTGCAGGAATGGGTGGGTGAGATTCTGTGGCTTGCATTGTGCAGGAGGTCAGACTAGATGATCATAATGGTCCCTTGGACCTTAGTATCTATGAATCTATGTCAGTGCCATGAAAAGAGAAAAGGAGGACTTTCTTTTTCTTTTTGCGGATACAGACTAACACGGTTGCTACTATGAAAAGTGCCATGAAAGAGACAGCACTCCAAGAGGTGAACTGCCGCACCCCCTGAATCCTTTTACTGCACATCAAGCTCCCGGATGAAGTGTGAATTCCTGGTTCTCCAGCATTTGATACTATTTTCCCTATTCCTCCATTTCTTCTCTCTCCCAATGAGGCAGTTACATGTGCTCGAGCTGCAATACTTGCTTTTGCTCATGTGGGAGAAACAGCTTAAACATTCTTCTTCCCATCAATAAGATGAAAAGCCCATGTGCTGGTGGAAGTGACATCTGCCATACGCTCATCGTTAATTTGAATCCCCAGCTGGGGATTTCAATTAAAGGATTCAGATAGCAAAAGCCCATTGTACTAAACTCCCATGCACTCAGATATTAGTGCCACTATCAGCATTCCGGTGCCATGAAAGAGACAGCACTCTGAGGGATAAAGGCCCCTTTCCTGCACCCTGAACCCTTTCACCTCGCAGCAGACATCAAATTTAATAGATTATAAGCCAGTTGCAAATATCATAAGAACATAAGAATGGCCCTACTGGGTCAGACCAAAGATCCATCTAGCCCAGTATCCTGTCTTCTGACAGCTGGCCAGTGCCAAGTTACTTGTAAAGTAACAAAGAATCACCAGGTATTTTAAAAATCTTGGCTTGGTTTTAAAGTAGGTATTTAACATGTTGTGCAAGGCAATCACTTGGGCCACAATTGAGTGAGTGGGCAAGAATTTGCTTGCATGACACATATTTGCACCAATACATTTGGGTATGTATAACTGTACTTGCCCTTCAAATGTCAGTCTTCTGGGGTTCGGGTTTGTGGGGAGTGAATGCAGACACACACAGATTAAAAAGAATCACTAACTTTTAAATCTTCAAACTAGTTTTATCTGTTGGACTCCAAAAAAGGATTTGATTTTTTATTTGATATAAGGTGCATGCAAAAGACATTCCTCTATAATACTGATGCCAAAAATAAGCATTCAGATTCTATGAGTCAATTATGCCACTGCAAGCAGACATGAACACACACAGCTTATCTACAAAATGTGGCCTATGACAACATGCAGTTCTTCACACACACACACAAAAAGCAGCACACAGGAAGGTCAAAAATACATAGAGAGGTCAAGGAATACCCAGGGAAACCTTTATTGTCCAACCAGTTCTGAAACAGGGGCCCTCTGAAGCCTGACTCCAGTCTAGAAGAACAAGATGATTTTAGGCTAAAGGCTCCTACTTGATCCTTAGTGCTTGGGTTTTGCCGCTTGCATCTAAAACTTTCCTTTGCACAACCAAACTTCCTAAAGGAAACATTGAAAAACCCACTACCTCAGCAGAGCTGTTAACTGTAAGAATACTGCCTGCTTAGTTACTCAACATTTAATCCTCTTCTACATTAACATCACAAGATAAAAATTCAGTCACCAGGCAGAATCTATCTAGAAAAATCCTTGCTTTGGGGAGATGGCGAAGTGATGCATCAAGCAATTATGCTTGTGTTTAATTTTGTGTTGCCATAAACAAGCTGGAGACTTTTCACTCATGCAGCAGAAACACAGCCAATGGCCATACAGTCCCTGAGAAGAACAAGGATTATCTGCTTTATGATGGGCATAGTGCAAGACTCCTCTAGCAGCAGACTTTCACTGATTACAGACACACATTAACCTAGCAGCTAACAATGTAACCTCTCTCTTTGTAACTCCCCAGCTAAGGAGGTGATGAAACCTACAGAACCTCAGAATATTTCTTCCTTTGTAACTAGCTCCCCTTTAAAAAACCCAGTTCAGTAAGGTTTGGAGGGAAGCTGAAATTCTAATCCCCTCTCTTTTGCCCTTTTACACTAGCATTCCTGGAGGACTCCCTGAGTCAAAGCACCACAATTCCAGTGAGGCCAGGCCTACACTCAAAAGTTAAATTGATCTAGCTACATTGCTCAGTGGCATGGAAATCCCAACTGCTAAGGGCTTGGCTACACTTGCGAGTTAGAGCACATTAAAGGAGCCCCGAGTGCACTAGCTCACTACCTGTCCACACTGGCAAGGCACGTAGAGCGCTCTGACTCTGCGGCTACAGCACTGCTGGTACTCCACCTCAGAGATGGAATAACGTTAGCTACGCCCCCGCTGGAGCACCATGGCGCCAGTATGGACGCCCTGGTTTTATAGTGCACTCTGATTGGCCTCCAGAAGTGTCCCACAATGCCTGTTCTAGCCACTCTGGTCTTCACTTTGAACTCTACTGCCTGGCCCTCAGGTGACCAACCACCAGACCTGCCCTTTAAATTCTCTGGGAATTTTGAAAATCCCCTTCCTGTTTGCTCAGCCAGGCGTGCAGTGCTCTCAGCGAATCTTTCCATGTGACCATGCCACCACACGCCAGGCGATCCCCAGTATGGAGCAATGGCAACATGCTGGACCTTATCAGTGTTTGCAGGGAGGAAGCTGTCCAGTCCCAGCTGCGCTCCAGCCATAGGAATTATGATACCTTCAGGCAGATATCAAGGGACATGATGGAAAGGGGCCATGACCGGGACACACTGCAGTGCAGGATTAAAGTGAAGGAGCTGTGGAATGCCTACCGCAAAGCCTGCGAGGCAAACAGCCGCTCTGGTGCTGCCCCCACGACCTGCTGTTTCTACAAAGAGCTGGACTCAATACTTGGGGCTGACCCCACCTCCACTCCAAGTACCACCATGGCCACTTCAGAGCCCAGTTCAACAAGGCGGGAGGAGGAGGAGGAGGAGCAGCAGCAAAGCAGGAGAGAGGGTGCTGAGGTGGAGGAAGACACCCCGGAATCCCTAGATGCATGCAGCCAGGAGCTGTTCTCAAGCCAGGAGGAAGGTAGCCAGCCACGGCGGCCGGTGCTTGGGGAAGGACAAACACTAGAAGACGTTCCCAGTAAGCAGCTTTTATTTTGGGAAGAATGTTATTCGGTGTGGGCTCTTGCGGTGAGGAGGGTTAGGGCTGCATGCATGCCTAGATGCGGAATAGGGTGTTGATGTGCTCTCTCACATCGTGGTAATCAGCCTTAGTGATCTCCTCAAAGGTCTCATCCAGAACTTGGGCAAGGTGCTTGCGCAGGTTTCTCGGGAGAGCCACTGTGTTCCTTGTCCCAGTAAGGCTAACTTGTCCATGCCACTGTGCCGTGAGGGGCGGGGGGACCATTGCTGTACACAGGTAAGCTGCATATAGGCCAGGGCGGAATCCGCACTGCAGTAGAAGACCCTCCCTTGCTTCCCAGGTCACCCTCAGAATGAGATATCTTCCAGGATGAATTCCTGTGGAAATGTGGGGACAGTGTTCAGTATAGGGACCCCCTGCCACTGTTGGATCTCCCCAAGGCACAGAAACCCAGAGGACAGTACAGCCGTGAAACAATCAGTCATGCTTGACCCTGTGCTTACTCACCATTTTGGGGCTCCTGTGGATTATGTGCGCTTGCTTTGGGACAGGCAAACTATGCTATTGTGTAGACTGTGCTTGCCCTTAACTACGGGGGAATCATTGCTCTGTCTGGTGTAAATAATGCTGTCTCTGTTAAGTGTTGCATTTTGCCTTTACAGATGCAACCTTGAGAACTCAGCCGTCCGTGTTATCACGGGCCGAAAGACTCCAAAGAATCAGAAAGAGGCCATGTAGAAGCAAGGAAGACATGTTGCATGAAGCAATGCAGCATTTAAGTAATGAAAATCGAAATGTGCAGGAGTGGAGGGACAGCGAAAGGAGGATCCGCCAGCAGAATGAGGCGCACCAGCAAAAAAGCGCGGTGCTCCGGCAGCAAAGCACTGATCGTCTGGTAAGCATAATGGAGAGCCAAGCAGACTCGATCCAGGCGCTCATAGCCATGCAGGCGAAACACTTCAGTGCCGACTCCACCTGCAGCCCTTGTTCCAAAGCACTTTCCCATGTGCCCCCATGTCACCTCCAACCCACTTTCCCCAACTTCCGGGTTCTTATCGCCACCAGCTGCCTCCAACACCTGTAGCTTCACCACCCAGCCCTGAAAACTACAACCCTTACCCTCTGCACTCAACCCCCATCACCATGCAGTATAGCCATCCTGAAGTGCAGCATTCATTGCACAACACTCCAGACAGAAAGGCTGAGTATGATAACAGGATATACGCAAATCTGTGATTGTACCATTCCCCCTTGCCCCTTTGCCCTTTCTGTTTCCCAAGCAGTTGTGTTTCTTTTCAATAAATGAATTTTCTTTTCAATAAATGGATTTTTTGGCTTTGAAAACATGCTTTATTATTGCATAAAATAAAAGATACCTTAACCCAAGAAAGAAAAAGGCACTGCAAGTCAGCATAGCAAACACAGATTCCTACTAACATTGGAACCACTGCACTTCACTCCCGTGCAGGGCCTCAAATTGCTCCCTCAAGGCATCTTAATCCTTGCAGCCCCGCACTGGGCCCCTCTAATAGTCCTGCTCTCTGGCTATTCAAATTCAGCCTCCAGGTGTTGAACCTCCAAGTTCTATGCTTGAGTGAATCGTTCACCCTTCCCTTCACAAATATTATGGAGGGTACAACAGCACGCGGATATAACTACGGGGATGCTGTCATTGGCCAGGTTCAGCTTCACATACAGAGAGCGCCAGCGGCCCTTTAAATGGCCAAAAGCACACTCCACAGTCATTCTGCACCGGCTCAGCCTGTTGTTGAACCACTCCTTGCTGCTGTCAAGACTCCCTGTGTAGGGTTTCATGAGCCACGGCATTAAAGGGTAAGAGGGATCTCCAAGGATCACGATGGGCATTTCGACTTTCCCTATGGTGTTCTTCTGGTCTGGGAAAAAATGTCCCACCTTGCAGCTTCCTGAACAGGCCAGTGTTCCGAAAGATGCGTGTGTCACGCACCTTTCTGGGCCAGCCTGCGTTAATGTCAATGAAATGTCCATGGTGATCCACAAGTGCCTGGAGAATCATAGGGAAATACCCCTTCTGATTAATGTACTCGGAGGGTAGGTGGGCTGGTGCCACATTTGGAATATGTGTGCCATCTATTGCCCCTCTGCAGTTAGGGAAACCCATTTGTGCAAAGCCATCCATGTTACCCAGAGTCATGGTGGTTCTGAGCAGGATGCGATTAATGGCCCTGCAAACTTGCATTAACACGATTCCAGCAGTCGACTTCCCCACTCCAAACTGGTTAGCAACTGATCGGTAGCTGTCTGGAGTTGCCAGCTTCCAGACTGCAATAGCCACCCGCTTCTCCACCGTCAGGGCAGCTCTCAATCTCGTGTCCTTGTGCCGCAGGGTGGGGGCGAGCTCCTCACACAGTCCCGTGAAAGTGGCTTTTCTCATCTGAAAGTTCTGCAGCCACTGCTTGTCATCCCAGACTTGCATGACGATGTGATCCCACCTCTCAATGCTTGTTTCCCGAGCCCAAAAGTGGCGTTCCATGATGGTGAACATGTCCGTGAATGCCACAATTAAACTCGTGTCATATGCATTACTCGAGTCAATATAATCATCGGAGCCCTCACTGTCACTTTGGATCATAAGGAATAACTCGACTGTCAAACTGGCAAGACTCGTCAGCATACTCCTCAGCGGTTCGGGCTCCATTCCTGCACTTTGAAAGGGAAGACAGAGCGTGCAGTACAAAAAACTTTGAAAAATGGTGCCAAATGTGGACGGAAGCACCGGGATTGCTGGGATGCGAATCGATGCATCACGGGGCGTTAGGACAGGATCCAGAATGCCCTGCACCCTTCCCACAAGCCACAGTGCCAGAATGGGAAGATGTGCTCTGTGGGATAGCTGCCCATAATGCACCGCTCCCAATGCCACTGCAAGTGCTGCAAATGTGGCCATGCCAGTGCGCTTGTTCCTGTCGGTGTGGACAGACTGCAGCGCTTTCCCTACTGCGCTCTCCGAAGGCGAGTTTCACTCAAAGCGCTCTACAACTGCAAGTGTAGCCATGCCCTCAGCAATGTAGTTAAGCGGACGTAACGCCGGTGTAGACAGTACTAGGTCAATGCAAGAAGCACAGCTATGCCTCTGTAGAGTTTCACATGTAGACAAGCCCTAAGCCTCTGCTCTGAAATACTCCATCGGAAAGAAAAATGCCTCCCTTTTGATTAAGAGTACACAGACCCTTCCTACGATGCACACAAAGCCTCTTCTCTACACACACATGTGCCTACTCCCTAAGCCCTCCCTGCATACCATACACATGTACATACATACAGGGTAGAAGGCCAAGAGCTGGAGTGGCACAGACTCCACCTTCAGACAGGACTTTGGAGTATGGGAGTTGGTGGGTTTTGGGTTTTTTTTTTTGTTTGTTTGTTTTATTTGCCATCAGTGAAGTCCGGCCCATTTCCCATCAGAATTCCTGAGCTCCTTGGGGTTCATGCTGGACTTGTAATGCAATTTCAACGTAGATTTCTGCGTGTGAATAACTGAGTAGAAATAAGTGTAGCTGTCCGTCATCCTGCGAAAGCCGAGTAACTGGGTCAGTGCAGGTGGGGATGAAGATCTGGAAAGCTCAGGAACTGAATATGCTAGGAGAATGTGAGGGATCAGGAAATGAAGATGACCCTTACTGACTTCATTGTCAGACAATGAGGGAATAAGAGGGGAGGAAGAAAAAGGTCTGGACAAACTCATGGGAGGACTAGTGATGTAATATCAATATATACACACTCCTACTGTGCCTGAGAGTACACACCCCCAGCATCACATAAATCTTTCAACCCATAGTCAAAGGCAGACAGAGGCTGAGCTCAAAGTCAACTCTCAGAAAACCTGGCATTAGGAAAACAGTATCAGAGTAGAGTTGTTCATAATCATGTATTATAGCTCTTATTTGCTGCTGAGTCATCTGTTACCCAAGGCTAAGTGTGGGCTTCAATCACTGTGTGAGACTTGGAGATAGCTAGTAAGACTTCTACTTTGACTAATAAAGTCAAGAATCAAAGGTGGTGGTGGCGGTGTTGCCAGATTTCCACAACACTTTCTAGCAGCCAATCCATTTCTACCCTTTCACACCCGGAATACCAGAAAATTCAGGCAGAAAACGGTCTTAATTCCTGCCTCACTTGGAACTACCCTTTGGTTTGGAGGTCCCTGCAATCTCTCCCAGCAAATATACCACTTCACAGGGGAAGCTAGCAGGCTTGCTGTCTGCGCATGCAGGAGCGTTTTAGGTCTAGACATACGGCTGGATTCAGCCCAGTTCAATGTCTTCGTGTAGAGGAAAGGAAGGTACAGATTATTTCCTGGTTACACTAAATGCCTGACACAGCCATTCCGTCAGATGTGCTATGCTGGATCATATTAAAGAAGTTCTGTATTAAAATCACAAATGAGTTTGATTCCCCATAGTTTAAATTCCAGAGTATTACTAATTAAGAGGTCTCTTGTTTTTACTGTTTCTCTCCCTCTCTGTGTGAAACTTGCAAGCTGCTAATTGTGTTAGTACATCCTAAGACAGAGTCTGTTCTCAAAGCAATTCTTTGTAACTACAACTACTCACACAGAGAGAGACTCAAAGCAATACTTTGTAACAACAGAAACAGCACACAGAGACTCCCCACCCTTTTGTTTTATTTATCTCGCTTTGTTAACAATTGTGATTAAAATAGAGGATGTATGTGATGGATGCTTGGTGTGGATAATAAATGAATGATCACGGAGGTGCCAGCCTAAGAATCCAGTGTTGATCGGCTAAAGAAGACATCAAGAGGAAACAACTAGAGGGCCCCCAGAGGGCAGACGGAATCCACCCAACAGCCTCAAGGATGGAAGAACCAAAGCACAAGATAACATCTGGCAGCACGGAGCCATCAGGAATGTGCCATCTGCTGATTGATTCAGCAACAGCACGATGAAGCAATTCCCATAGACTGGCACAGGAATAAATTCCTATAAAAACGGACTCTAGAAACTGAGAACTTGGGGTCTGATTCTGCAAACCAACTTCCAGGAGTGTCAGCTGTGCATCTGACAAGGCCCTGCTCCCTCCTTGTGTCCAGGTCACCTGGCCAGTGGCTTGGCACGAGCAACTCTAAGGCTGGTAACTATTATAACAACCTTGCAGAACCGTGTGTGTGTGAATAAATATGAAATTGAATGGAATGTTATAGCTATAACTAACTGCTTACTAGGATTCTTTCTGTATTCACAGTAAATGTGGCATTTTGCCTTTTCCCCTTTAATAAGATCCTGCTGGTTTTTATTTTATTGGTCTAACAGGTAGATAATATAAAGAGATGATCTGAGGCAAGCAGGTTTACTAAGAAGGTTCTACAGCAGCAGGGTTTGGTAACTATACCCTGTTCTTTCAAATGGTGTTTTCACTAATGGCATTTGGACCAACAGGGCCTTCAGGCTATTCTTAGGTGCTGAGTACTGATACTCAGGGCAGGAAGAGCAATGGTCCCTTACCTTGCCAGTACCTCTCCAGGGTCTTCTCCCACCCTAGCTGCCCCAGTGCAGGGAACATCATGAACCAACTGCATTACGGTTGGCGGTACTCCTGGGGTACCAGCAGCTGAGTTATTAGCCTGAACTGTGGATTCTACTCCATGCAATACAGATGCTCTTTTTCCAGCACGATGTGGGAATACTGTCTCAGGAACTACGCTGAGGGTTCGCTGCCTCCCCATCCACAGACGTCACCTGTTCAAAAATGTGTCTAAGTGTCATGTAATCACGCTGTTCTTGGATGAAAGTCCCCCCTCCATGAGGACTTTGAGATCCATGGCAGGTGCCAGCCATTCATATGTCTCCCTGGCTGGTCCTGCACCCTAGGATGTCCCCACCTGCGGGGTCTTCAGAGTTCCCCAGACCTACAGGCTGGGGCCTGTCACATGGCTCAGCTGCAGCAATTGGTCAGTTCATTACGATTTCCTGAAAGGAATACCAATCTCAGCTAATTATCACAGGGTATGTTAATTCAGTAACTAGCGCTACCGTAACTGAATCAGCGTGGGTTCCCATGGTCAGTTCCAGTCATCTTCATGTCTCCACGTACACACTGCAAGCAAACTGTCCCTCTGCAGGCAGCTTGCGTCACTGTTTGGCTACACCCCAAATCTATAAATCCTCATACCCCCTTCTTTGGACCCATACCAGGACTGTCAACTTGGGGGGAGCCCTTCTACAGGCCCTCCTTTCTGCCATTCTATTCCAGGCATACTCAAAGTCCATCAGTGGGCACTTGTTCTTCATATGCCCCTGTTGTCCATGGGCTCCTTTCTGGCAGGGAGCAGGGTTGACCCCTGAGTAGGACCAGTGTCCAAGCTCAAGGGCTCCAGCCTGGCTGTCTTCATTGCTGTGCAGGTATCCAGACAATACCTCACGTGAGCTCAACCCTATGTCTTCCCAAGTGTTCCCTCTTCTGTGCGGGTGGCCCAGGTTGCTGGAGTGGGATCCGTACACACTTTCTGTAGCACCCAGGGCTCAGCGTCTGCTGACAGGCATCCCACTCCGTTGGTTGCCCTAGGTGGCGAGTGGATGGAGGTTGCACAGATCCCATCTCGAGCAATAGAAAATTCTCCGTCAGCTGCACTGCGTCCAACAACAACTCAGAGCAATGCTGGAGCACCCGCTCCTGGTGCTATGGATACAAATTGCTTAGGACCAACTCTGCAACTTGGGCTCGAAGCCACCACCAGCGATGCTCTTTTAAGGATTGCACCACTACCCAGGGCCGTGCCCCACGGGGTACGTCTCAGCTTTCAAGTGCTGCTGATGTGTCTCTACACTGATATCTAGGTAATGTAAAACAGCGGCGTTCATCCAATTATTGTTTCTAGTCTGCCCTGGATTATGGTTATGGTAGGCCAGCTGTGCCAGGCCCATCAGGTATGGTGCTAAAACCAACGTCCAATGCTCTGGAATCTATTGAGAGGCCAGCACTACCCTCTCAAACGTGGTGAGGAATGCTTCTAGATTGACCTCGGGGCCCATCTTGAATAACTCCGGCTAGGAGGCTTAGCTATTGCAGAAGGCCTCTCTGGAATTCTTGCTGCTAGGAAACAATCTCCTTCAGCAGCTGTGCTGCTTGGTCCTGCTGCTGGGTCATCTACTGCTGCAACATCTGCTGGTTGGCCTGCTTTTGTTTGCACTCCATCTACTTACACCAGTGCTCAGGGTCCCTCTTGGCTGATGCCCTCTTGAGGAACCTGTTTCGGTCTCAATGCCTTTTATTAGGTGTAGCACTTCATGCCTGCAGTCTCCATCAATTGTAGGCAGCGAATCCCCAGCTTGGGCTCAGCCAGTCTCTTTGAAGTCTCTTGCCCCAAGTCTCCTACAGGAGCCCCCACTCCTGGAAATCTTACTGTTCCCAGCACAAATCCAGGTCACCCACAGGGTCTTTTCAGCCCCAATTTACAATCCACTTTCCACCACTGGGGTGAGGGCATGTCCCATCACACTTTGCAGAACAAATTAATAGTAAAACATAAAGAGAGTCCTGCACCCTGAAATGCACCAGTACTCCTGTCACCATAGCGTTCCCAAACATCCTGGACCCAGCCCAGCGCTGCACTAATGGAAAGTAAGGCCTGTGGGCAGGTTTGAGTTGCACTGGGGAAGATTTTAAAATATTTTCTTTTTGAAGTGGGCTGTTATCTAAAGATGTCCTTCTTGCCTTCTAGTCCCAATACTGAACTGCCATCCTCCATCCCTCCTCTCCTTTAGTAACACCATGGATGGGGGGGATTTTGTATTCTATGTCAATATCTTGCTGTGTACTTTTGCACTACAAAATGTTTTCATTTCAGCTGCTATTATGACCACGCCGAGCAAATTTCCTTCTAGCACAGACTATGTCCACGATGCTACTGCCCTAGAAAGAAGATGGCAAAGGCAACAACCACATGATAGAGCAGCTCAGCTCCAGCAATAAATCTAGCTATTGGAATGCTCCATTATTGAACAGGATGCTGAAGTCAAAGTTTTGCTAACATTTGTTCGTGTCACCTCATATTTTTGCTGCGCTCTGTATCAATGCTGTCCTCCACCTCAGCTGTCTCCCAAAGGATGCCAGTTATACTTTTTTCAATCTCCCAGAGAACTGCTTTTGAAGCAGCACTGAGACCACCCACTACTCTCCTGAGATAAATAGCAATCATTTGACCTGACTCTTGCCTGCAAATTATCCCTAGCCTCACAAGGCAGCCTGTGTCTTCCGCTTCACATATTAACAACAAGGGCTTGGGCAATTCCAAAGCCTCACAGAAGCATGTTATATTAATTTAGATGGACTTCTTTGTTATGGCATTTGAAAAGCAATGAGCTGGATTATAACTCAATTTTAAGATTCTAAAGGCATTCTAATGCTTCTGGGGTAGTTAGCTGGATACCCCTTGTACCATCCTTCTAAACGTGAATGGGGCAATTGTCTGTGATGAATCACATGGTTTGTACCTCACCACAGTCACCATTTGGTGATGCTTTGATTTTCCATTTGTGGAGGAAATACCCACACCTTTGCGTGTTGTCCAAATGCGGCTGAGTGCAGTCGACTGACTGTGAGGAAGGCAGAATCTTGGGACTTCTTTCATTGAATCTTCATTTAGATGGACAATATGGGCCAAAAGTGTTAACAGAAACCACTTCCTGTCCAGCATTAACAGTGTTAAACAAGGTTCGGGGTTTGGTATGCAGGGGCCCCTGCCTGCTTAGTACCATGGCAAACACACCACTAAAAATCCTTCTAAAGTTTTTATTAAAGATACAGAAAAGGAAGAAAAACAGTTACAAGTATTTGAAATGTAAAATATTAGGTAAGGGTTTCATTTTAACAACATCCCTTGTTCCCTTTAGTTGGAGAGTTTCAGAAGGAAAAAAAACTTTGTTTCACAGTTAGCAAAATCTTGACTTCAGCACTGAGCATCGTGTTCAATAATGGAGCAGTGCAATAGCTAGATCAATGGCTGGAGCTGAGCTGCGCTATTGTCTGGTCGTTGCCTTCGCCATCTGCCTTCTAGGGATATAACATCATGGACACAGACTGTGTTAGAAAGAAATTCTACTCGGCACAGTCTTCATAGCAAACGGGAAAAGAGAAAAAGTAGTTGAGATGAGCTAAAACTGCTATTGTTGCTGAAGTCTAATCTCAATTCATCTTAGGTGGTGTTCTGGATTCAACTGGACCTGGTAGGGGTGGGGATGTCAACTGGGTTCCTCCCTCTGGCTCGATCTGGTGAGGGCATCCCTCAGGATTAGGATGAAGAAAGTTTGCAAGTCCAAGGAGATGGTAAGGGTAGCGGCCACAACAGTGAAGCTTTCTCCAGTAGCTCTTCTTCCATCTTTTCCTCACAAAGTCTCTCTCTTTTAAGGACCCACAAAGGGAATGATGGGCAGAACAGCTCATCCCCTCATGATTTTGTCCACCAATTAGGCCTAATATCTGACATGCCAATTTTGGTTCATGAATTTCCAGTTCCACATCTTGTTGTTTTTACTAAGCATGATTTCAACACAGTCCTTAACGTGTATCAGCAGGCCCTTTTTCTCTGAACTAATCCAGTTTCTCTGTCTAGTTCTAATGCACTTGTTCATAACCTTCATTATTGAACACAACTTGACCTACTTTCCATCAGCATTTGTTATTATAAGTTATTGTAATTTCTTATGAACTTTCACATACTTTTTATAACTGAGTTCACAATTAGGGTAAATTTGTCGGCCCAATTATCCCAACAGGCCATTAGGCACTCTCTAGTCCACCTGGTGCCAGGAGAGGTAAGTGGCTTCATGCAGTTTGTAGTTACCAAGGGGCTTTATTTCCTAACAAAACAATTGCTGCAATGCTTCTCAGAAAGTGTCTGAGGAGACAACCAGCTGATTGCACGGGGGGGTTGTGCAGCAGGGGTTGGTGGGAGAGCATTATCAGACAAGCTTGATTTCCATAAAAGCAAAGAACCTCTGACTCCATGGAGCTGCCTTCTCAGTGGCAGGTGTCATTTCTGCTGTCAGTGTGGCTCAGCATGCACTCCCCTCAGCCCTGAGGTTAGTATCACAGAGAAACAGGACGACATCAATCCACACTGAAATTTGCAGGCTTTATGCAGTTCTTTATGCTAAGTCGCTTCTATCGGATACTTGAGACATGGAAATAGATCAGAGATTGAGAGATCAGCTGTGAAACCAGAACAGTCTGAGAAGTGCTTCATTTGTGCCAGGGCTTGCAAAGTCTGAGTCCCGGCACCTCTACGTTTGGCAGTTCATAGCCACGGCACCTCTCGGCTTGCTGCATCAGTTATGAAAGTAAACAAATTGCTTCAGCCCCTGCACCTCTTTCATTACAAATTAAGCACAGAGTCTGAGTGGCATCCTGACCCAAACACACCCCACCACCTAACACAACCAAGCAGCCTATTTTAGGTTTTTAGTCTGCAAGTATCACTGTGGCATCTAACAGCTGATTTAAACCTACCAATAACCAAGCAGCCCTGCTGTCTTTATCAGTGAATGTAATAGCCTTACTGAAGTTAGAACTGGAAATTACCTATAGATCATCTAGCCCATCTGCTGCAGCCAGTGGAAAATGGTTTTCTAGAACATTTTTTCTTGGGCTTTAGACAGTCTGGCTTTAAAAGTCCCTCCAAAAATGGAACTTCTACCTCTTCCCTAAATTTTCCTTTCCTGGTTTCATATTTAAAATCCTTGTTATGCCCCCATGTATCACACTAATTAATTCCTCTCCTAGTTGTTTACACCCTTCATGTATTTGTAGCTTAAGCTTGCCCTACACCTCCCTAGAGTGGTCTCCTGGGGACAACATATTTATCACTTTTAAACTCTCCTCTTAACCCAATGCCTTCAAACCCAAGATCATTTTTGTTGCTCGTCTCTGAACTCCCTCCAGTTTGTTCATTTGAAATTATTTCTGCATTCATGAGATGAGCTCCTCACATAAGCCCATCTCCTCAACACTTTTGCTGTTTTAAGATCACGTTAGTAATGAGCTGCCAATAATTGCCAGCAGACAAAGCTCCTAGATCACCAACATTTAAAGAAACTCAAACAGCATCCTCAAACGTCTGAGTTTTACTGGGAATGAGCTGCTCAGAAACGTATGCAATATTCCAGCTGTGGTCATAGCAGATCCAGACAGAGTGCCACAGTGAATGGGGAGAACCAGAGTACAGCAAGCAAAGAAGCCAAGCCTCTGACTAGGTTCCCATATCAATCTTTAAAGCATTCTATTTGTAAAGTGCCAAGCATACTAATGGTGTTGTACAAACGATAACTAACAACAGAGAATTTCTTGAGAGGACAGATGATACAGGCTTTAAGGTGGAGTAGGATGGGTATGTGCTGCTGTAGCAGATATTTTTCTCACTGTATTTTGCTATTGTTGAAGTACTTTATGATTGTAAATCACTATTGTAAGGGCAATAAAGCCTTTGTTCTTTTTTGTATTTTAACTGAAATTAATAAACAAGAGAAAGATCTCCAATTTCAAAGACAAGGCCTACCCAAGACACACAATCCCTTCCGAAGCCAAATGGCAATATCCTTACCCCGGGTGAAGACACCTGGATACCTACAAAAATGGGGTTTCCTTTATTACTTCTCATGAATTTAATGATAGAGGCTGAAAATCCTCTGCTAAACCTCCTGTTCTTTAAATCCGATGTCTATAATCCCCAAACAGTGGAAAACAAATATTTATCTTATTAACAAGACTGGAATTATTTTTATTAGTTATGTCCCCATGCACCAAACTGTCCAAAGTCAGATGGGTTTGAATCAGTTGTTAATGATTAACACAGCCACCATGTCCCTGCATTTCAAGCTACATCACTGACTCAGAAAAGATATAGTGGAACTGGAGAAGATTCAGAGAAGGGCAACAAAGATAATCAAGGGTCTGGGAATAGCTTCCATATGAAGAGACTAAAAAAGATTAGGATTGTTCAGCTTAGAAAAGAGATGACTAAGGACAGATACGATAAAGGTTTATAAAATCATGAATAGTATCGAACAAGTGAATAAAGATGCGTTATTTACCTCTTCCCACAATACAAAAATGAGGGGTCAGTCAATGAAATTAACAGGTAGTAGGTTTAATACAAACAAGATGTTGTACTTTTTCACACATTGCACAATTAACCCATGGAACTCATTGCCATGGGATGTTGTGAAGGCCAAAAGTATAACTGGGTTAAAAAAAAAAAAAAAAGAACTAGATAAGTTCACTGAGGATTGGTCCAATCAGTGGCTATTAGCCAAGAGGGTCAAAGATGCAAACCACTGACTGCCAGAAGCCAGACACTGGGCTAGATGGACCATTGGTCTGACCCAGTGTGGCAGCTCTTATGCTCTTACTCAAGCAGATGTGCAGAAGCACCTGTGTATCAAACCTCACAGTGTGCAGTTTAGGGGCCAGATCCCAAGCATGGGAGGATTGTCCCCAGAAACGCACTTCATCATTTTAAAATCGATTCCTTGGATGAAAACTTGTGTGTCAGAGAACTCCAGACACGTGACCCTGGGCCCTCTGGCCCCAGCAATCTCTGACATCCATATTCCATTACTTAATGAGCTTTCTACTTCTATGCATAATTATAGCAAGAAATGTTTAAATTTATGGACTGTAAAGGGAAACTCCATTTGAGCAAATTTATGTAATTACAAAAAATTGGTTGAAAGAGCCAAGTATAATTCTGAGTTAACTCTGGTGAAATTGGTGCTCACCATCCAGCACTGGCCCCAAGGGACCGATTAGATGACCTCACAGGCCTTTTCCATCACTGATTTCTAGAATTAGGGAGAGCCACATAACTGCCTTTTTCAGTGGGTAGCAGAGTAATGGTCCAAACCTAGCCAGTAACACGTACCCCACGTTTCAGGGGCTCTGCACAATATCAAGTTCTTAGTGGCTGCTTTTTTGTTTTATAAACCACAGTGGCACCTAGGATTCTCTAAGCTGGAAAGCATGCTGCAGCTCTGACAGAAAAGGGAATGTGAGGGATGAGGGGATTGTCTGGTTTATTTTTATGAATATCATATACATCTCAGGTTTCAGAGTAGCAGCCGTGTTAGTCTGTATCCGCAAAAAGAAAAAGAGTACTTGTGGCACCTTAGAGACTAACAAATTTATTTGAGCATAAGCTTTTGTGAGCTACAGCTCACTTCATCAGATGCATGCAGTGGAAAATACAGTGGGGAGATTTTATATACACAGAGAACATGAAACAATGGATGTTACTTGATCACTCTTGTTACAGTGTGTATGGTAAGGAGAGCTATTACCAGCAGGAGAGTGCGCGAGGGGGCAGGGGGGAACCTTTTGTAGTGATAATCAAGGTGGGCCATTTCCAGCAGTTGACAAGAACGTCTGAGGAACAGTGGGCGGGGTGGTGGAGAATAAACATGGGGAAATAGTTTTACTTTGTGTAATGACACATCCACTCCCAGTCTTTATTCAAGCCTAAGTTAATTGTATCCAATTTGCAAATTAATTCCAATTCAGCAGTCTCTCAGTGGAGTCTGTTTTCGAAGTTTTTTTTGTTGAAGAATTGCCACTTTTAGGTCTGTAATCGAGTGATCAAAGAGATTGAAGTGTTCTCCAACTGGTTTTTGAATGTTATAATTCTTGACATCTGATTTGTGTCCATGTATTCTTTTACGTAGAGACTGTCCAGTTTGCCCAATGTACATGGCAGAGGGGCATTGCTGGCACATGATGGCATATATCATATTGGTAGATGTGCAGGTGAACGAGCCTCTGATAGCGTGGCTGATGGGATTAGGCCCCATGATGGTGTCCCCTGAATAGATATGTGGACACTGTTGGCATTGGGCTTTGTTGCAAGGATAGGTTCCTGGGTTAGTGGTTCTGTTGTGTAGTGTGTGGTTGCTGGTGAGTATTTGCTTCAGGTTGGGGGGCTGTCTGTAAGCAAGGACTGGCCTGTCTCCCAAGATCTGTGAGAGTGATGGGTCGTCCTTCAGGATAGGCTGTAGATCCTTGATGATGCGTTGGAGAGGTTTTAGTTGGGGGCTGAAGGTGACGGCTAGTGGTGTTCTGTTATTTTCTTTGTTGGGCCTGTCCTGTAGTAGGTGACTTCTGGGTACTCTTCTGGCTCTGTCATTCTGTTTCTTCACTTCAGCAGGTGGGTATTGTAGTTGTAAGAATGCTTGATAGAGATCTTGTAGGTGTTTGTCTCTGTCCGAGGGGTTGGAGCAAATGTGGCTGTATCGTAGAGCTTGGCTGTAGACAATGGATAGTGTGGTGTGGTCTGGATGAAAGCTGGAGGCATGTAGGTAAGTATAGCGGTCAGTAGGTTTCTGGTACAGGGTGGTGTTTATGTGGCCATTGCTTATTAGCACCGTAGTTTATCTGCTTGATTATTATCTTGCCTGACTGCAAGCAGTTAAATCAAAGGAAGCTTTTAGGAAGAAACAAATAGGAAATGAAACAATGACAGAGATAAGGTACCACCAGAGAGAATACAAAGTTTCCTTTAGGGAACAATGTGGGATTTAACAACCAGGAAACACCCACCTGCTGGGTTCCAGCCAGGCTAGCAGGTTTACTTATCCCGGGCTTGAACCTAAGATCAAAAGAGTACTAAACTGTTAAAGACTCCATTCTAGAGAGGAAGTGGGAGAACAGGGTGGGGTGAGTGCACAGCAATGACTGGAGGTGAGTCTTTGTCAGACAGATATTGAGGGGATGATGAAAGGGCCGTCTGTCTCTCTCAGGGCAGGAGCAGGGATGTCTGGGCTGAGTGAAACTTACCTAAACTTTATTCTTTTCTTGCAAGTTTTGGGTAAGGTGTACAGGCCTTTTGTTGTTTTATCCCTTTTCTCTGCTTGCTGTGTACCTGTGGTTGAATAAATAATATTTGGTTTTGAAGAAGCTGTTTTTAAGTATCTTTATTAGCCACTGGTCACAGGCTACCAAAGGAAAAGGGCTTATTGGTGTCAAACACAGCTGGACCTATCATGTTCTCACGTAAGTAGGGGTGCTGCAGCCCAGAGACTGAGTCTAAGAGTGGTAGAACTGCATGGTTCCACCCAGAGATGGGTGAAGATAGTAAAACCTGTCACCAGAGGCGTGCAACTCCAGAGGACATAAAGGGATCTAACGAGCAGCTTGTCCTGTAACTGTGACAAGGATTTATAACCTGAATGTAGCACCTTCTCTTTGAGATGCTCTTTTACTCCATAACTGGGAGGCACTAATGAAGCTTGACTCTGATCGTGTTTGAGAGCAGCGTGTGGGAGGAAGACAATGATCAGATGGACAGAAGTGCCACAGACAGAAGTGGTCCTACGGATAGAAGATGCAAACAATGAAACATTTCTCTCTCATATTACTCAGCTGGAAGTGGATTTGGTGCCAAGCAGGTTTCAGGACGACCTTCCATATTGACATTCTACTTCTGCTAATTCCCAGCAGACCCATACACATGGCTTTTCTTCCGACCTATTTTAAGCATTTCCAGCCCATAGCAGCAACAAGCCCTGACAGGCAGTAAATTCCCATGTGATTATTGCAGTCTTAAGCAAACTGAAGTACCTAGAAGTCCCAGTGTGCTCCATGTGGGCTGGAACTACCAGGAATGTGAAATCTGTCTCATCTTATTGCTTGCAGAAAAATGTATCCCCACATCAAATTAAGTGACACCAGCTCCATTAGAATGTTAAATTCATGTCATTGCAACATTATACTCATATGTGACACAATGATTACTTGCAAAGCTGGTATATAAATTCAAATAAAAGGAGCACAATAAATTATTATAAAGCAGCATTCCGTTTAGGCAAAGTTATTTGCATAGCATGGGCTAAAGTTTCAAATATGTTGTCTAAGTTGTGCCAGCAAAAACAAGTGTGCACATTGTTTTATGCAATAAGAGGCCTTTGTACACACAGTGTGAGTAACTATGCACCTAATCTCTGTTCGCATCTGTGGTTCCCTAATCTAGATGCACATTTTGTTCAGGTGTAAATTAGGTACCTAAACTCAAAAATACTGTGGATGTGTATTATATATAGAGACCTATATGTGTATATATGGGTGTGAGAGTTTGATAATCCATTTAATCATTTCACTGTTTGATTAAACGCCTCAGAGCTCTAATCTTTTACAAAGCACATAGAAAGATAATTGTCCAGAGCAGCTGTAATCTCCTCAGCCTGGGCAGCTGCTTCTGAGTTGCGGATTTAGAGAGTCCCACTTAGAGAGAAAAATGAGGGTAGTATGGATAGTTTACACTCACAAAAATATGATAAAGTAATATACAAGGTCTGCTTTAAACCAACAGGCCAGAAATGCAGAACTGCTGCTGGAACTCCATGCTCATCCAGCTGCAGTGCCTTTCTATTTCAGCTAATTGGTATAGGAAATTACTGTACCTGCCCAAAGGAGCCCAGAACAGCTGCCTTCCCCAGTCACAATGGGGGGAATTTCAGCCTTAATATAATGCAAAGGCTCCTCATTAGAGTATAAGCCAAGAACTTTTAAAATTCATTTGTTATTTTATTAACAGCTGCAAGACGAAGATCTATATCTAGCACATACATTAAAAAATATTCATCTGCATATTTCCCAGATAGTTTTTCTAGCAGGTCTTTATCAAAGCAACCCAGAAGAACTGGGCTTTCAAAGGAACCCAAATAGCCAGAACCAAAAATTGGCAACAGAGAGCAGCTTTAAAAACCATCATCTTGTTGCCTGATTGGAACCTACTAAGATTGTTTTAAAAGCCGCAATATTGTATTCTGAGCATCAGTCCCGCATGGGGAAGTGAGGAGCATTCCAGAAGCTCAATAAAGGGATCTGGCTGACCTATAAACAAAGCAGAATGAGAACTGAGGCAGGAGATACATACATAACCACTATAAGGAGATGAAAATGGACAAATGCTTTGCAGATCTCATCGTAATGCAGAATGCAGTCACTCTGGCCCTAGGCCTTGCAGACTGGGCACATGAGCATAATCTATTCAGAATGCCTGAAAATCATACAGGGAGAAAGCTAAAACCCCATGTCTGGGTTTCTAGCTCAATATCTTTTAGGAAAGAGTCCAAAACTATGAAAAATCCAGGTCTCCTGAAAAACAGTGTCAGACACTCCCCCAGTGCAGCAGTGTTAGTGGGAAACCGCCAGAATGATGGAACATTACAGACAGAAATAAGCTGATCCTGGAGGGAAGGGTTTCCCACACTGTATTACCCAGTGTTTTGTCTAGATATTTCTACCTATACTAAGAACTATACAATGTAAACATTTGATATTTAACTGTAAACTTAAAGTCACTCTCTAATTTCCCTAAAAGCCAAAGATACTGAATATGTACAACCACAGGAGTAATTTTTCTATGGATTTTGGTATTTGTACTAATATTTACATTTGGAACTTTTAAAAATAAATAAATTTAAAAGTGATGTTGTAAGTGACAAGTCTTGAACCAGGAGGAAATTCCACAGTGAAACACATCTGAATCAAGAAGATTTTCCTGCTATTTAGCACCCATTTCCCCCTCATTAACATAATCCCATTCCCTCCTTGTCAAATCCTGAATAATCTCTCACCCCTTTCACTGTTTACAAACTTCCAATAATTGTGAACTTTTATGTTCCCTTAGGTTTCAGAGTAGCAGCCGTGTTAGTCTGTGTTCGCAAAAAGAAAAGGAGTACTTGTGGCACCTTAGAGACTAACCAATTTATTAAGTGAGCTGTAGCTCACGAAAGCTTATGCTCAAATAAATTGGTTAGTCTCCAAGGTGCCACAAGTACTCCTTTTCTTTGTTCCCTTAGTTGTCACTTATCCAAGTGACACAATTTAGCTCTTTTGATCTTTCCTCATAAATCAATCCCTCCAGCCCCTTAATCACCTTTTTACTCTTCTCTGAACTCCCTCCAGTAATGATGTGATCATAATCCTCAAAAAGGAGAGTCTTTGACTTTAGTTCTTCCCCACAAACGCATGCAAATTCTCAGGCATTTCACAAGCTTCATGCATACTGCTGTCACCAGCTGCCAAGTACTAGACCATGACACTGAAACAAAGATAGAATTGTCTCAAACACCAGCAATGCCAGAAGCAGAACGGCAAACAAATGCAACACAATACAAACTAAAACAATAAAGTGATCATCCTTAATCTTGCCAACAGGACACAGTGTAAAGGCTAGATTCAGAACATAGACTAAAAGCTGTTTGCTGGAGTTTTTGCAGAAGCTGGGGTGACAGCCCCCGTGTCCTGCACAACTGCAATTCATGTAACAATCAGCATTGTAATATTCATTCTGAAGTTCAAAATGGATCTAGTAAACTATTCCATGTCCTTATCTAACTTCTTGTGCAGTGTTGTTGTGAGCTGTTTAATAGCTACCATGTTCCAACCTGTGGTGGCTGCATTTCAATGGTGAATGGCATGACCCTTGCATATATTGCTAAAGTGCTTGGCAATCCTCCAAAACTGGAGATGGAGATGCTATTAGTATTATTATGCATTTTTTGCATAAGAGTAGCACTTGAAGGCCCCAATCAGGATCAGGGCCACATTGTGCTAGGTATGGCACATAAACACAGGAAGACAGACCCTGCTCTAAAGAAAAGACAGTTACCTTTTCCGTAACTGGTATTCTTCAAGATGTGTTGCTCATGTCTATTCCACATTAGGTGTGTGTGCTCGCCACAGGCACCAGTGCCAGAAGTTTTTCCCTCAGCAGTACCCGTAGAGTGGCTCTGGCGCCCTCTGGAGTGCTGCTGGCTTCCCTCCACCCTCAGTTCCTTCTTGCTGGAAACTCCAACAGTGGGGAAGGAGGGTGGGTTGTGGAATGGACATGAGAAACACATCTCAGACAACACCAGTTACGGAAAAGGTAACTGTCTTTTCTTCTTCCAGTGCGTGCTTATGTCCATTCCATATTAGGTGACTCCAAAGCAGTACCCCTGTAGGTGGGTAGGAGTTCACAGACGTGTAGATTGCAACACAGCTCTGCCGAACCCAGCGTCATCTCTGGTCTCCTGAGTGATGGCATAATGAGCCGTGAATGTGTGGACAGAGGACCACATTACAGCTCTACAGATGTCCTGGATAGGGATGTGCGCCACGAAGGCCGCCGAAGACAGGGAAGAGCACATTTGGATACAGAGGGGCTAACCTAGTGAGGAGAGCTTTAAACTAGGTTCGAAGGGGGCAGGTGACCAAAGCCCACAGGTAAGTCAAAAACATGTGGAATGTGGGGGGGAGCATGGGCTGTTATAGCAGGGGAAAAGGAGAGGCAAGACAGAACTTGGTGGGGAGGGGATCAAATCAGTATCTTAGATGTCTGTATACTAATGCAAGAAGTATGGGGAATAAGCAGGAAAAACTCAAAATGCTAGTAAATAAACACAACTATGACATAGTTGGCATCACAGAGACTTGGTGTGATAATACGCATGACTGGAATATTGGTATTGAAGGGTACAGCTTGCTCAGGAAGGACAGGCAGGGGGAAAAGGGAAAAATGTATACACTAGGACTGGTTTCAGAGTAACAGCCGTGTTAGTCTGTATTTGCAAAAAGAAAAGGAGTACTTGTGGCACCTTAGAGACTAACCAATTTATTTGAGCATAAGCTTTCATGAGCTTATGCTCAAATAAATTGGCTAGTCTCTAAGGTGCCACAAGTACTCCTTTTCTTTTTACACTAGGACTGAGGTTGAGATGGAAATAGGAGACAGACCAGGAAGAAGAGGTGGATGAGGCTTTTTTTAAACAATTAACAAAATCATCAAAAGCACAGGACTTGGTGGTGATGGGGGACTTCAACTACTCAGACATCTGTAGGGAAAATACCACAGCAGGGCACCGATTATCCAAGAAGTTCTTGCAATGTATTGGAGACAATTTTTTATTTCAGAAGGTGGAGAAAGCTACTTTAGATAAGCTATTACCAGCAGGACAGTGGGGTGGGAGGAGGTATTGTTTCATGATTTCTGTGTGTATATAAAGTCTGCTGCAGTTTCCACGGTAAACATCTGATGAAGTGAGCTGTAGCTCACGAAAGCTCATGCTCAAATAAATTGGTTAGTCTCTAAGGTGCCACAAGTCCTCCTTTTCTTTTTGCGAATACAGACTAACACGGCTGTTCCTCTGAAACTACTCGGGGAGTGCTGTTCTATATTTGATTTTGACAAATAGGGAGGAACTGGTTGAGAATTTGAAAGCGGAAGGCAGCTTGGGTGAAAGTGATCATGAAATGATAGAGTTCATGATTCTAAGGAATGGTAGGAAGGAGAACAGCACAATAAAGTGGACAAATTACAAAGGATGCATATAAATAAACAACATAAATATGAAGGGACAAAATTGGAAAGGCCAAGGCACAAAACAAAATCAAACTAGCTAGAGACATAAAGGAAACCATTCTACAAATACACTAGAAGCAAGAGGAAGACCAAGGACAGGGTAGGACCATTACTCAATGAGGGGGGGAAATAATAACAGAAAATGTGGAAATGGCGGAGGTGCTTAATGACTTCTTTGTTTCGGTTTTCACCAAGAAGATTGGTGGTGATTGGACATCTAACATAGTGAATGTGTATGAAAATGAGGTAAGATCAGAGGCTAAAATAGGAAAAGAACAAGTTAAATGACTCAGCTTTGTAGGCTCCTATGCATAAATCTTGGTGAGTGCAATTCAGTAAAAGTTTAAAAAGCTGGCAGGATAATTAACTTTAAAAAGCTTACCTGCATTCTGTTGGTTTACATAACTCTCACCTATTATCGTTTAACCTCTGCCTTTTATTAAATTAAAATAAGCCTCTACCTATTTTCATTTTTAAAATTAACTTACCCTCTGCCTATTTCAAATCTGTGTGTTTTACAACCTCCTCCTATTTCCTTTTTTTAAATTTATTTTTTAAAATTATACAAATTTATGCCATTATATTAATTAACCAATGACAGGCTGGGCCACAAGACCAGCAACACATCCATTCTAAAGATCATCCTGTTGAAAATTAAGAACAGCCATAACGTGTCAGACCAATGGTCCGTCCAGCCCAGTATCCTTTCTCTGACAGTGGGCAGTCCCAGATGCTTCACAGGGAAAGAGCACAACAAGGCAATTTCAAGTGATCCATCCCCTGTTGTCCAGTCCCAGCTTCTCACATTTGGAGGTTTAGGGACAATGGGAGCATGAAATACAACTGCAATAATGAATCATGAAACAGATTGTAAAAGGAATTATTTAAAATAAAGGAAGGGATCCTGTAGCATTTAAGCCTTCGGCATGAATAATTTTGTTTTCTCCCCCCTCCATTTTGGGTCTTTATCACACACTGCATTCCATATTTGAGCCTTCGCAGGCTGATTAGTGTGAGCAAAGAATATTGCTGTATTGGCTTAGTGGATGGGGGGGAAGCATGAGAGTTTCTGCTTCTTTATTTTAGCTATGCTTTTGACACAGTCCCCACATGACATTCTCATAAACAAACTAGGGAAAACGTGGTCTAAATGAAATTACTGTAAGGTGGGCGCACAATGAGTTGAAAGGACATATTCAAAGAGTAGTTATCAATAGTCTGGTGTCAAACTGGGAGAGTGTATTTAGTGGGGTCAGTCCTGGGTCTCGTACTGTTCAATATTTCCATTAATGATTTTGATAATGGAGTGGAAAGTATGTTTATAAAACTTTCAGATGACACAAGCTGGGAGGGGTTGCAAAAACTTTGGAGAACAGAACTGGAGAATTGGTCTGCATTCAACATTGCATAGCATGAGTTCTCCCTGTTCTTATCTACACTGGAGGAATTCACAACTCTCACTCAAATCATTCTAACCCCTCAGAATGCACCTTAAATCCACATAACCAAAGTGCTCGAACCAGTATTCATCCTTTCCAAGAGGCGCTTGGATTAGATTTGCAGATTGGCTGTGGAAGTACTTTTATTGTAAACCCTCAAATTTCCTTGGCTTTGCAAAGTTTCCACACAGATCATTTTATGCAGTGGGATTACAATGGATCTCATGAATATCAGAAATGACTGTACTCCACTCCAACCAACCATGTCCCATCTGGATCCACTGTCTACATAACCCATTTTCCTCTTGTACAGAGCACGCACAGGTTCTTCCTGGAATTCACGCTTCCTCACACATCATATGATGGTGTGGAGCTGCCCTATGTGACAACGAGATGGTACTAGACACCTCAGAGTGCTGCATTTCAGAAATTAAAAGGTACCCCCTTAAATGCAGGAGAGAGAGGGGGCCTTCTTTTGGGCACCATGCTCAACAGGTCACTGCCTGAAAGAACACACCAAAAACTGTTCTCTGAGCACAGAAGACATGGAGTCCATCAAAGCAGGAGAGAAAACAGAAAATGCTGACAGACATAAAAGGATAGAATCACAGCAGCAGCCTCAGTGCTAGTTTAATGGCCACTAGTGATGCGTCTCCATGGCAGCAAAGATTGCAATGAAACTGCTGCCTAGAAATTATAGGTCTGATCATAGGAGGACTCAACAACTGCTCCAGCTGCAGCAGTCTGGCTCCTTCCATTTTGTATTTCTAAATGATGGTCTTGAAATAAATGGAACTCAACTCCCATTGTTAGAATTCCAGCCCTCGAAAAGCAGGTCTGGCCCCTGAAAGCCTCACAGATTATCACTCCAGAGCAAGGCATACTGCAGAACACCAGCGAGCAGGGCTCCTTGTAGCCCAAAAGTCTCTGTGACAAAAACCTCTGCAGCACACTCAGGATATTCAGGGGGCCAAGAAGTTTAAATGAAAAAAATGAAGTTTAAATGAAAAAAACTTGTGTTTTTTCCCGAGCCTGAGTGCTCAGGTTGTCACAATGCTTCAGGCAGTTCCACTCTAGGAATCCACACTGGCTCAATTCGCATACATCAGAAAATCCTCTGCTTTCAGATGAGAATACCATTTTACTACTGGAATAAGTATCATCATGTAGCTCATTTTGGGCCCACAGGAACGTGCAGATCTCAGATATGTTTATTTGGACAGGATCACTCATTGCAGAAAGAGCAGCTAACATTGTTGTTGCTATGTGACATTTGCTACTCCTACACCCCCGAAGATTCCGCTGAGGGAGGGCTGGGATGCAGCTGTTCTCTCAGGCAAAACATGCATTAGTTAGTTATGTCGCTGATGCAGATGGCCTTAGGTATATTCCAGCTCCAACAAAGCGATAAGGAGCATCACCACTATGGATAGGAAGAAATACACTTGGGGCCTCCCTCATAGAGCTGGGTGACATTTTTTGACAAAATCCTGGTGAAAAATGAAGATGTGGCAACACTAAAACATTTTGTGAATTGTCAGCTTCACTCTTCCCGGCCAGTTGGGATCAGGTTGCTGGATCAATCTTTTCTAGACTTTCCAGTCCAATGCTCGGTGTTAGGATATAGATATTCAGGCCTGTCTGTAAAGGCCTATACTCTAAGAACTTAGGTGTATTCTTATCACTTGGCTAGTTAGAGGTATAAAAGAAAGAATCAAAATCACTGTCTGCCAGTGTAAGGTCCTTCTCTTACTGTGACAGTCTGAGGCCCTGTGCTTAGGCTAAGATCTTTGGCAAGACAGCAGAGGCAGCCATAAGCTGGGAAGCAGCTGGTCACGTCCTCACATTCCAAACTAGTCACATTGAAAGAAGGTGCTATTGGGCTTTTACGAATACAATCCTGTCCTGATAATGCCTATTGCCTCCAGAGAAAGGGAAGGTGTCTAGAAAATGTAAAAGGAAACTTAGTTTAATAGCATCCTGTCTGGCAAGAACTCACTTACCAATAGCTGGGATGTGAAGTCCTCACTTCTGTATTGTTTTGTCATTATAGTTCCCACTTTGCCATTGTTTGCCTGTATAATCTCTGTCTGGTTCTGTGATTGTTTCTGTCTGCTGTATAATTAATTTTGCTGGGTGTAAACTAATTAAGGTGGTGGGATATAATTGGTTACACAATCATGTTACAATATGTTAGGATTGGTTAGTTAAATTTCAGGAAAATGATTGGTTAAGGTATAGCTAAGCAGAACTCAAGTTTTACTATATAGTCTGCAGTCAATCAGGAAGTGGGTGGGGGAAATGGGAACAGGGAATGGGGGTGGGGAAATTGGAATCATGTTTTGCTAAAGGGGAAAATGGGAACAGGGAATGGGGGTGGGGAAATTGGAATCATGTTTGGCTAAGGGCAGGAATGGGAACAGGGACACAGGTGTAAGCCTCTGTGTTGTCAGAGCTGGGAAGGGGGACACTAAGGAAGGAAACTGGAATCATGCTTGCTGGAAGTTCACCGCAATAAACATCTAATTGTTTGCACCTTTGGACTTCAGGTATTGTTGCTCTCTATTCATGCGAGAAGGACCAGGGAAGTAAGTGGGTGAAGGAATAAGCCCCCTAACACTTGGTCTGTATCCACTCTGTCTTCCCATACACAGTCTATCCACCTCTGGGTCATCTTCCTGTTCTCTGCCCACAAACGCTAGTCTCAAATGCCTCCTTATCAGGATTCTCTTCATCCATCCTTTGTATGTGCCCATACAAATTACAGCCTCCTCTCTTGCAACTCTTCTCCAATACCACAAATCTTGGTCTCACTCCTGATGACATCGTTCCAGATGTGGTCCAGCAACATTGCCCCTCTGACTGCCCTCAAACATCTCATTTAAATGGCTTCAAGTCTTCTCAAGTGCTTCTCTTTTGTTGTCCTTATCTCTGATCATGATGATTCACGATCTGATCAGCTTCAATGAATTTTCTGGGTTAAAAAGAAAAACCCTAAAAATTCTGGAAAAAAAATTCAAAACACTTTGTTTCAACATTTTTTAAATGAAGTGTTTCGATTTTCCAATTCAAAATTACTTTGTTTCAAAATTAAATTTTATTTTTAAAAACTGAAAAACATTCAAAATGCTTGAAATCCGAACTTAATGTTTCATTTTAGGTGGAATAAAATGCTTTGTTTGATCTGATACAAAATTTTCCTTTACTTTTCAATTTCTCAAATATTTCTAAAATTTTCATTTTCAGTTCAACCCAAAACTGTTTTGTTTTCTTTAATTTTTCAGAATTACTAGTGAAACCGGATGGAGCGGCCATTCGTGGTGAGACAAGAAGGTCCTGCTGAAGCGATCTGCCAAGACATTCTTGGTTCCAGGCAGGTGGGTGGCTACCAGATGAATGGCATGCCACACACAAAAGACCCAGAGGCTAAGCACCTCCCGATAAAGGGCTGGAGACCTGGCGCTGCCCCACCTGAAAGGACAAGGCTGAGATAGGAGAAAAAACTGCTGACCAATTGTAAAGCACTTGTGACCACCACTGGCGGTAAGAAGGAACTGAGAGGGCGTAGGGCCGGTGGAACCTGATATACCGTGGCATGAGTGTAGCACTCCAGACGGCGCCACAGCTGGCCTTACGGATACCGCTAAGGCAAAAGTCTCCGACGACAGCCTACGTGGGAGCGCACATATCCTACAATGGAATCGACATGAGCAAGCACACAAAGAAGCAGCACAGATTCAGGTATTCACTTTGAGCCATGAAGGAGATTAAACTTTCTAACTGGTGTGAGTGAAACAACAAACAATCCTAAAGTCAATTAAGCAGCTGTTCCCCAGGCCTCACCAGGTTGGTTAGCTGGCCCAGCAGCACACTCGGAAGAGCACCATAGGAAACACAATGCTTGAGAATGTATTTGGGTCCCATCTTCTTGTGTGTGTTTCTGGAAGAGAGGGACTTACTGCATAATGCCAGGTCATACAAGGCTACCCGCCCTCTTCTTTTCTGCCCATAAAAAAACTGGAGAAAACCTAGGCGGAATTCCTGAGGAGTCCACTAATGGGAGCAGCCTTGGGCTGCTTACCACAGACAGGCAGGCCTATCAGCTTCCTCCTTTACTTAAGCACCATTTACAAGATTCTCCTCTTATAAAAATTGTTTATCAGTCACTGGGCTAGTGGAGCACACTGCTGTCCTCCGTGACACGTTTCCTTTACAAGACCATACCAGCTGGCTCTCCTCCCTGTGTCAGCTTGATGCAACTGCTATCATTAGCTTCCAAGGGATACCTCCTCCACTTGCTGGAGCCTGGACAACCAACGGGTTCAGAGTTGTGTGTGTTCCCTGATTACCAACTGCAGTAATGTTTGTCAGACTATACGGCTGAGTGTTTGCATAGAAAGAACATCTGCAGAATTCTACAGTGAATCCTAGCTCATTGAGTCATCCATTTTATGACCAGAAGGGCCCATTATGGCATTTAGTCTGATCTCCTGTATAACCCAGGCCACGGAATTTCACCAAGTGGTTCCTGCATCAAACCTGCAAGATCTAGTTGAGTTAGAGCAGATATTTTAGAAAAGATGCAATTTTGCTGTAGACTCTAAGTGATGAAGAATGTACCCGCTTACCTTGATAAGCTGCTTCAATGGTTAATTAGCCTCACTGTTACAAATTTGTGCTTTATTTCTAGTCTGAATTTGTCTAACTTCGGCTTCCAATCACTGGATATTGTTGTACTTCTGTTTGCTAAATTAAAAAGCGGTCAATCATCAGAAATCTTCTCACTTGTCAGACCATGATCAAGTAACCTCTTAACCTTCTCTAACTAAAGATATTGAGTTTCTTTAGTCTCTCAGCCTTAGGCAGAGATCAGACAGACCTTGAATCATGCTTGTACACTGGACCCTCGCTAGAACGCAGGATTTGGGATCCATACATGGTTCCGCGTTAACGCGGGGACAGCATTAAAATGAATTCCAATCAAAGTAATTAAATTTGGGATCCATGGCCACGACTGCGTTATATGCAAATTCTCGCTATATAGACGTGTGTTCTAGCGAGGGTCCAGTGTAGTTTGAGAAGGAATTATGCTAACATAACTTGGCCTTCATTTATCTTATTAATTTGTGATTGTCAGTTTTGGGGTGACTCCTGGATATAATTAGAGTGCTAAATTTTCTCATAAAGAAAAGGATGCATCCGATGAAGTGAGCTGTAGCTTATGCTCAAATAAATGTGTTAGTCTCTAAGGTGCCACAAGTACTCCTTTTCTTTTTGTGAATACAGACTAACACAGCTGCTACTCTGAAACCTGAAATTTTCTTATGTAAGCAGTTTAGATGAGACAATTACACAGAACAGAGCACACCAAACTGGGAAACTATCAAAAGGAGTTCTGCTCAGTTGGCAATCCTGCACAGTTACAGACAACTCCCCCACCCTGAAACTGAGAATTAAACCAACCTCTACTACCTTACCCCTGGCTCAGGCATCTCATAATGGGTTGTTGCTTGGAGACCCCCCTCTCTGGAATTTTGCTCAAGAAACAGATATGTTGGTTCCTTAGATCACACTTGCCCATCTGTTTGGAGGGCAGTGCTAGCTTTAACTTAGGCTGATCTTTTTAAAGGAAGAAAGTTGGTTTAAGAAACAGCTACTAGTATCCTACTTTAGCTAATGACTGCTACAGCAACAGCCCCTCCCTGCTTTCTGTGACAACCACCTTCGCTTCTGTTTGATCATGCGCACACTAGGAGAGCATCCTAACAAGGAAGAATGCAAAAGATGCACCATGGTTCTGGCTGCCACCAGGACAGGCTGCATTACAACAGGACTTGAGAAACCTGTGGAAGCTAACTGGACCATCCAAATTCATCTTAAAGAACATTGCTTAGAGGCAGTCCTGATTCATTAGGTATGAACAATATCCCTGTTTATAGGGGCGTAACCCAACCAGGTTGCAATGCCATCCACGGTGTGCACAGATCGAAGACAAAATTGGTTCACTCTGTGTTCATTCCAGACATGAACTCTGGTGACGGTACGAGGCCTGGCATTGCTTAGACTCATTTGGCACATGCACAGATGCTAAATAGCATGAGGGGCTGGTGCTTTAGCACAAGCAGGCTTGAGCAATGAACAGATGCCTTTTCAACAGTGCCGTCAAAGCCTCATGGCCAAGCTCCATTACAGCAGACATTTGGCTCCTGATCCAATTTCTAGCACAGGAAAAGCCATCGAAAGACCAGGGTCTCCTAAGCTAAAATGACAAAAGACCCAAATGAACAGATCACAGCATTGATATGAGGTGTTATTTGGAATGGAAGTCTAGGAATGACTGTGGCTTTGGGAATATTAACTGTCTCTCTTTCACTGCACTGTCTCTCTTTCTCTCTCTTTCACTCTCTTTCACTGTGCCTCTGTAAATTGCAAGAGATTTCCTTATGTAACCCTTCTGCCCGTCAGAGTTGGCAGCAACAAGGGCCGGGTTCAATATCTAGGGGTTCCATTCCAATAACACAATGCAAATCGGCTCGAGCCCCCACCCAGTGACCTGGGAAAAATATATACCACCCCCGCTGGGCGCCTCCAAGAGGCAATACTTCCCCTCTCGCAAGCACATAGTCTGAGTGTAGCAAAAGTCTTTTAATAACAGAGAGAAACAATGTGGCATTATGTTGGGGAAACACCACCAACAGGATTCATAACACAACCCATGAGCAAAAACAACCCCACCCCAGGCAAATTGGGGCATGCCCTTTTCCCTTTGGTTCTTGAGTCCAGCAACCCCAAATCACCCAAAGTCCCAAAAGTCCAATGCCCCAAAAGTCTCTGTCCCTGGTCAGGGCAGCCCCAGAGTTCGAAAGTTTATCGGCGGAGCTTTACCTCCCAACCTGGGTGGAAATGGGACGGGGGTAAGAGGCACCTTACGTGATCTGAAGCTGACCGCCCCATAGCTCCATAGCGGCGCTCCGCTCCGCCAGCCGCCCCACGAACTCCTTCGCTCAGCTGCGCTCCGCTCCGCCAGCTGCCCCACGAACTCCTTCGCTCAGCTGCGCTCCGCTCCGCCAGCTGCCCCATGAACTCCTTCACTCAGCTCCACGGCCCACAAGCAGCTCCTGCCATCCACACACTGCTCCGCGTCAAACTGCTTCACCAGCCGTCCCGCAAACTGCTCCACAATATATCTTCAGGCTCCCCCACTACTTAACACAACACTCAGTGATTTCAGCTCTTAGGTGAATTCAGCTTATAGTAGGGGAGCCCCAGTGCTGGTGCACTGTCAGCCCAAAGTGAGCTCAGCAGCCTATAACTAGACTTCTAATGAAATCAAAATTAGCTCTGATATTCCACAGTGGAGAGAGGAGGAAGTGCAATCAGCATGTAAGGCCCTCACCCAGGGGCCCATGCCACCAAGTACTACTACTTGTCCCCAGCCTCTCTCCATTCACGCAGTTTTGGAACCCATGACCCTTGCCTAGCGAGTGCTACTTAGTTGATGGTGAATCCCTCCATCATAACAAAAGGCCACGTACAGTTCCAAGCACAGTTCCCATAATCAGGGTAATAACAATTTATTCTTCCTGCCCCAATAACAGAGACACTGGGGATCCCACAGCAGCCAAAGTGACCATTTGGGCAGCTATGGTCTCATTCTAGGCGTGGTGGGTGTGCCTATGCAAATGAGATCGGCCCCTGAAGTTCTTTTCCACAACTTGCCACACCTCACCACCAGATGTCAGGGTGGAGCTCATCCTGACACTGCTTACATCTATACAGCTCCTTACTCACTGAAATATAAGTCCTACTTCACTCCTGTCTGAACCCATGTAGAACTCTTGCGCACGTGCACACACACACACACACCGCGCACGCACACACACACACACTCCAAAGCAACAGAACTTCTCAAGCTTTGTGGACAGAGAAATTATAAGGGGAAAAGCCTGCACAAGATAGTAATTAGGCCACTGGAGCTCCTTCCCACATAATTATCTCAGAGTACCTATGTAACCAAGGAAGAAAGTGTGTCAGACTTCAGCAAAGCTGTGACTTCAGCATCTTATGGAATGCATCCCTAAGCCTCTATGCAATTAAGTACCTAAAAATGCTTAGCAAGTAGAATTAAGTAGCTATAACAAATCAAGTGTATTGACTTAACTGCCCTCACCTAAGCAGCTGAATTGCTTAGAACTCAAAATGCTGTAGTTTGTCTACAATTTTATTTTAGAATCTCAAGACATGTTTGCTTCAATGAAGGGACAAAACAAAGTGTTTGATAATGCCAAAGGGAATGAAAATACAGATTCTCAAAAAAGTCACTCTAGAACTTTCTGACCCAGGCGTTAACACCTGTGGTTGAAACCAACTGTAGTAGGAAGAGAGCCTGAGATATAAGCCCTTGTGTCAGAAGACCGGTGTGAGGCCTGAGGCCTGCACTAAAGTAGTGGTCAAGCCTTGCTAATATAAAGCAAAGTTAGCAAGAGACAGGCTGTGAGCAGGCTACAGAACCTGACAAGAATAGGGCTGATATTGCAAAAACACAGACATTCCTAAGAGGTATTAGGCACAGGACACTCATACAAACACATTCCAGAAGGGTGATACCAGAACACCTTGATACCAAGTATGGTACAAACACACCCCAAAGAGAACAAGAACCCGCTGATCCCTCCTAAACATAAGGTCAGGACGACGGTGTGATGGATAGAGATGTTTTGATCGAACCAGCATGTACAAGGTAATGGGTGGCAACAAACCAGGGGGCAGTAACTAACCATGTCAGAGGGGCAATATGTAAATTGTTTGTACTGATGTATAAAATGAAGCCTCAAAGGGAGCGTGTCTGGAGGGCCTACAGGATAATGGAAAGTCCTGCCACTAACTGAGCTAGTCCAATGCAACGGCATACATATGTCAGTGTACCTGTAACCATTGAGCAGCCCAGGGCATTAGGACCGTGCTTGACTGACAATAAATCTGACCAAGTTCCTTCGCTACCAACAGGTCTGTGGTTATTGGGCAGTTTGATCAAGGTCTGCTGTGCCAACTAGCTGTGCAGAGCTGGGATAGCACACAGAGAGAACACACAAAAGCAGCCAACATCTGACCACACTGTCCAACCGCTGATCTGGTAAGCAAGCGAGCTGCCCTCTGTAGGAATAGCAATCTAACATGGCAGAAAACTACATGTTAGGGAATCCCCCTTAACTGCTTCCTGAAAATCCGCACAGAGTTTAATAAGAGTCAAAGTACAGACTGTAAAGGTCAGATAGACAGGCCTTAACCCTTGCTCCCCCACAGTTGGCTCCTCCAGCACTTGCACCAGGGACAATTTCCTGGTGCAAGTGCTGGAGGAGCCAACTAGGGGGGGAGCTTTTCTTGACCTGCTGCTCACAAACCGGGAAGAATTAGTAGGGGAAGCAAAAGTGGATGGGAATCTCAGAGGCAGTGACCATGAGTTGGTCGAGTTCAGGATCCTGACACAGGGAAGAAAGGTAAGCAGCAGAATACGGACCCTGGACTTCAGGAAAGCAGACTTCGACTCCCTCAGGGAACGGATGGCCAGGATCCCCTGGGGGACTAACTTGAAGGGGAAAGGAGTCCAGGAGAGCTGACTGTATTTCAAGGAATCCCTATTGAGGTTACAGGGACAAACCATCCCGATGTGTCGAAAGAATAGTAAATATGGCAGGCGACCAGCTTGGCTTAACGGTGAAATCCTTGCGGATCTTAAACATAAAAAGAAGCTTACAAGAAGTGGAAGATTGGACAGATGACCAGGGAAGAGTATAAAAATATTGCTCGGGCATGTAGGAATGAAATCAGGAGGGCCAAATCACACCTGGAGCTGCAGCTAGCAAGAGATGTTAAGAGTAACAAGAAGGGTTTCTTCAGGTATGTTGGCAACAAGAAGAAAGTCGAGGAAAGTGTGGGCCCCTTACTGAATGAGGGAGGCAACCTAGTGACAGAGGATGTGGAAAAAGCTAAATGTACTCAATGCTTTCTTTGCCTCTGTCTTCACGAACAAGGTCAGCTCCCAGACTGCTGCGCTGGGTATCACAACATGGGGAGTAGGTGGTCAGCTCTCTGTGGAGAAAGAGGTGGTTAGGGACTATTTAGAAAACCTGGATGTGCACAAGTCCATGGGGCCGGATGTGTTGCATCCGAGAGTGCTAAAGGAATTGGCGGCTGTGATTGCAGAGCCATTGGCCATTATCTTTGAAAACTCGTGGCGAACGGGAGAAGTCCCGGATGACTGGAAAAAGGCTAATGTAGTGCCAATCTTTAAAAAAGGGAAGAAGGAGGATCCTGGGAATTACAGGCCAGTCAGCCTCACCTCAGTCCCCGGAAAAATCATGGAGCAGGTCCTCAAGGAATCAATTCTGAAGCACGTAGAGGAGTGGAAAGTGATCAGGAACAGTCAGCATGGATTCACCAAGGGAAGGTCATGCCTGACTAATCTAATCGCCTTCTATGATGAGATTACTGGTTCTGTGGATGAAGGGAAAGCAGTGGATGTATTGTTTCTTGACTTTAGCAAAGCTTTTGACACTGTCTCCCACAGTATTCTTGTCAGCAAGTTAAAGAAGTATGGGCTGGATGAATGCACTATAAGGTGGGTAGAAAGTTGGCTAGATTGTCAGGCTCAACAGGTAGTGATCAATGGCTCCATGTCTAGTTGGCAGCCGGTATCAAGTGGAGTGCCCCAAGGGTCGGTCCTGGGGCCGGTTTTGTTCAATATCTTCATAAATGATCTGGAGGATGGTGTGGATTGCACTCTCAGCAAATTTGCGGATGATACGAAACTAGGAGGAGTGGTAGATACGGTGGCAGGTAGGGATAGGATACAGAGGGACCTAGACAAATTGGAGGATTGGGCCAAAAGAAATCTGATGAGGTTCAACAAGGATAAGTGCAGGGTCCTGCACTTAGGATGGAAGAATCCAATGCACCGCTACAGACTAGGGACCAAATGGCTAGGCAGCAATTCTGCAGAAAAGGAACTAGGGGTGACGAGACGCTAGATATAAGTCAACAGTGTGCCCTTGTTGCCAAGAAGGCCAATGGCATTTTGGGGTGTATAAGTAGGGGCACAGTCAGCAGATCGAGGGACGTGATCATTCCTCTCTATTCAACATTGGTGAGGCCTCATCTGGAGTACTGTGTCCAGTTTTGGGCCCCACACTACAAGAAGGATGTGGATAAACTGGAGAGAGTCCAGCGAAGGGCAACAAAAATGATTAGGGGTCTGGAACACATGACTTATGAGGAGAGGCTGAGGGAACTGGGATTGTTTAGTCTGCAGAAGAGAAGAATGAGGGGGGATTTGATAGCTGCTTTCAACTACCTGAGAGGTGGTTCCAAAGAGGATGGTTCTAGACTATTCTCAGTGGTAGAAGATGACAGGACAAGGAGTAATGGTCTCAAGTTGCAGTGGGGGAGGTTTAGGTTGGATATTAGGAAAATCTTTTTCACTCGGAGGGTGGTGAAACACTGGAATGCGTTACCTAGGGAGGTGGTAGAATCTCCTTCCTTAGAAGTTTTTAAGGTCAGGCTTGACAAAGCCCTGGCTGGGATGATTTAATTGGGGATTGGTCCTGCTTTGAGCAGGGGGTTGGACTAGATGACCTCCTGAGGTCCCTTCCATCTCTGATATTCTATGATTCTATGATTCCACGCAGTCAAGGAAAGACCTAAATCATTTTCCATCCATTTCCACAGTAGCTTTGGTGTATAAACCATATCACCATCATGATTCAGGGCCTGACCCAATGCCCACTGAAGACAATAGGAGTATTTCCATTTACTTCAGGGGACTTTGAATCAGGTACTTGGGATAGCTCAGTGGTTTGAGCTTTGGCCTGCTAAACCCAGGGTTGTGAGTTCAATCCTTGAGGGGGCCATTTAGTGATATAGGGCAAAAATTGGGGATTGGTCCTGCTTTGAGCAGGGGGCTGGACTAGATGACCTCCTGAGGTCCCTTCCAACCCTGATATTCTATGATCTATGATCTCACTTGGGCTCCTGTACAGGAAATAATGGCTGCTACTGTCCACTATGAAGAAACAGCTTTTTCCAGTCGGCAACAAAGCCTGCATACAGACACTACAGTGATCAGACTTCTATCAGACATGTGAAACACATAATACATCTTCAAGAAAGAGAACAAGTTATCACTGAAATAAATCTGATACTTGTATAAAAATGAAGTCCAACTTAATATGGCTAGCATGTAATTATGTGTGTCCATAGCATAGGGATAATGCTGCAAGAACTTGCTAATCCAAGTAGTTGATTTCAACGGCACTAGTCACAGAATCACAGAATCAGAGACCTGTAGGACTGGAAGGGACCTCAAGAGGTCATCTAGTCCAGTCCCCTGCACTCACAGCAGGACTATGTATAGTCATGTAAGTAAGGATTGCAGGGTTAGACCCTATTTCACCAAGTAAGTAATATATCATCTCCTCTCTTGGAGACAGTGTAAATATCCACATACTATACAGAGCTGCTTTATCTTCAGAGGATATACCCCCTAATTAATGGCTCTTCTCAGTCTCAGCATAAAAGGTCCTGCCCTACTCTTAACAAGAGAGAAACAGTGTGAGTCTCAGTCTATCAGGTGCTCATTTGCAGATTCATCAGGAGTTAAAGAATGTGCTCATACTGTGCTCCCTTCAATTGGGCTCCCTTCAATTGTTAATTATGGTGGAGCCTAAGGACAAACCAAGAATGAGACCCATTGTGCTGGACACTGTACAGAGTATCAGACAGTCCATGCCCCAAAAAACTTACAGCCTAAATAGACAAGACAGGGTAGAACATACACCCAGTAAGAAGTGTGTGATGGCAGCAATTAGCAGGTTATAGCCAGTTTGGGGGTGGGGGTTGTTTTAGGGGGGTTTAGTTAGGAAAAGATAAGCTAAAATAAAATAAAAGTGAAAAGAGAGGGGACACTGAAAGGAAAGAGGTCTGGGGGACAGGGCAGAAAAGAAAGGGTAAGAGACCCTGGAAATTCCCCAGCAGATGTGCATGGGCAAGAAAAGTGAAACAGTTTTAAAAGGAGACCACTTTTCCAAGCAAGGAGAGCATTCTACAGCCAGAAGCAAGAAGGGAAAGAGGCACTGCCCAGGCTAATGATTTTGACCAAACCCAGGACTCACAGAGGTGATGAAGTCAGGCCAAGGGGAGAGCATTCAGGAGTTTGTTGTTTTCCTATGATCTGTAACTCTGGGGCTGTTTAAAGGGTAGAAATTTGTTTTCTAAGCCTCTGTTCGTTGTCTTATTGCCATGTGGTCTCTGAAGGGTATAACTAGGAAACCAGAGCCCCCACAGGTAGGTCGAGTCTGGGGGGATGAATGTTTCTAAACAACAAGGTGGCTTGGGAGGGCTCTGGCCAAAGGAGCACTGCAGAAAGAGACCTGGGGGTCATAGTGGATTACAAGCTCAATATGAGTCAACAGTGTAACACTGTTGTAAAAAGCGCAAACATCACTCTGGGATGTATTAGCAGGAGTGTTGTAAGCAAGACCTGAGAAGTAATTCTTCTGCTCTACTCCACACTGATTTGGCCTCATCTGGAGTATAGTCCAGTTCTGGGTGACACATTTCAGGAAAGATGTGGACAAACTGGAGAAAGTCAAGAGAATAGGGGGAAAAAATGATTAAAAGGTCTAGAAAATATGACCTGTGAGGGAAGATTGAAAAAAATGGGTTTGTTTAGTCTGGAGAAGAGAAGACCGAGAGGGGACATGATGACAGTTTTCAAGTACATAAAAGGTTGTTATAAGGAGGAGGGAGAAAAATTGTTCTCATTAACCTCTGAGGATAGGACAAGAAGCAACAGGCTTAAATTGCAGTCAGGGCAGTTTAGGTTGGACATTAGAAAAAACTTCCTGTCAGGGTAGTTAAGCACTGGAATAAATTGCCTAGGGAGGTTGTAGAATCTCCATCATCAGAGATTTTTACTAGCAGGTTAGACAAACACCTGTCAGGGATAGTTAGATAACACTTAGTTCTGCCTTGAATGCAGGGTGGATTAGAAGACCTCTTGAGGTCCCTTCCAGTCCTACAATTCTATGATTCTAGATAACCAGACTACAAGGCCCAAGGCTAGAACAGTTATTAGCCATTACCCAGACACGGAGGGTTTAGACACATGTAACTGGATCCAATCACATAGATGGGTGCCAGACAACAGGACAGGGCCAGATTTTAACAGTCCCCAAGAGGGACTGGTCTGAGTCAAGATGAACAACAACTCATCCAGCTGGATCCTTTATGAACCAGACATTTTTCCACTTTTTCTTCTCCAGAAATACTGTTAATGTTTTCACTTCAGTGAGGACTTATTCATGTCTGAATAGGTGTAATTCCACATTAGGAGGAACAGGCATAACAATTCTTTGTGCTCACTGAGGTATAGGAATATTCCTTGGTGATTCATATATTCTAAGACCACAAGAGACCACTGTCATCATCTAGTCTGAACTTCCTGTACAGCACAGGCCACAGGACTGCCCCAAAATAATTCCTCCAAAATATCTTTTAGAAAAACATCCGATCTTGATTTAAATATTCTCACCGATAGAGAATCCACTGTGACTCTTGGTAAATTGTTCCATTACACTCACTGTCAAAAATGAAAGCCTTATTTCCCGTCTGAATATCTCTAACTTCAACTTCAGCCAGTAGATTGCTAGATCTTTCTCTGCTACACTGAAGAGCCCATTATTAAATGTGTTTCCCTGTATAGGCATTTACAAATTGCAATTAAATCACCGCTAAACCTTCTCTTTGTTAAACTTAATAGACTGAGCTCTTTTCATCACTTTTGTGGCTCTTCCCTGAATCCTCTGCAATTTATCAACATCCTTCTTGAATTGTGGGCATCAGAACTGAACACAGTATTCCAGTAGTGGTCATACCAGTGCCAAACAAAAATGTAAAATAACTTCTCTACTCCTATTTGAGATTCCCCCATTTATGCACCCTGTGATCACATTAGCTCTTTTGGCCACAGCGTCACACTGGGAGCTTATGTTCAACTGATTATCCACCACAACCCCAAAATCTTTTTCAGAGACACTGCTTCTTAAGATAGACTCCCCCATCCATTAAGTATGGCCTACATCTTTGTTCCCAGATGTATAGCATTCCATTTTACTGTATTAAAATGCATGTTGTTTGGTTGCACCCATTTTACCAAGCAATCTAGATTGTTCCAAATCCATTGTGCAGGGTTTGCTGTGAGAAGTTACAAAACAGTATTTTAACAGAGGATATGGAGATGCTTACAGAAGCAGCCATAAAATCAACTAGCCTTTCAATCCAGGGTATTTGTAGCTCCCATTTGAAAATAACTAAAATAATAATTACTACTGAGCTGAGAAAGGTTCTATATCAGAAGCAATTTAATTAATATAAAGTAAAAACGGAGAGGTTAGAGGGAAGGCTAGTGGAAAGTTTACTATGAGTCCCTAGAAACATGTCCTTTTAGCCTTTGATGGGAGTACATGGCACAGGAAAGAATTCTGTATGTCTCTCAGAAAATACATAGAATCAAAACAAGTTAGAGATGAAAGAAAGATTTTATGTCTTAGATAATTACTTAAGTGGCTCCCATCAGCATAATACATGGGCTTTTCATCAATCCTAAATCCTCTGAGAGCGCTGGTTTTGTCTGTATTTTACAGAAGGTGCAACTGATTTGTACATCATCTGCAAAAAATGCTCTTTCAGAACATCTCCTGCTACAATTACACAAATTATTTGCAACTGAAAACCATAAACTCAATTCTAAGTGCAGGAGTTTAGGTGAGCCAGTTCCAGAAACATTTCTGCTCAGCTGAAGATGTATACCGAACTTCAGCTCCAGTTTTCATGTACTTAAGGCAAGATCGTTTGTATAATGAAAATGAAACATTTAATTTCTAAATCCTGAGGGAAATTACTAAGGTGCTCTGAGAAACAACCTAGTTCATGCCCCCAGCAAAGGGAATGTAAGAGTAGTTTGCAACAAAATGACATTTAGTAGCATCTCACAATCTTCATTTACCTCAATTAAATGTAATAAGCTGTAAACAACAAGAAAGAGAATAAAAGAAACAACTGTGAGCAGCTCCAATAAAAACAGCAACATTTCTTTATAATGGAAACAAGGTATTTCTCACCTGAACACATGACTCAACATACATTGTTAAAAACAAACCACAACAATACCAGGGCTTAATAAGTCTCTGGTTTCCGTCACTATTGTCTAGTTTTGTGAGCTAAAAGGAAATTACTGGAATGGCTTAGGTTGCGCAAACATGCACAATATATGAAGTCCAAAAAAGCTTTAAAAACATTTAAGTAGTCCATTAACATGATGGGGAGAATCAGTTTCATTTTTTATATAATTTTCTTTAAATCAGTCTTTTTGGAGGTGGGTTAAGTTACAGTCTTCTTACTCCCAAGCAAAAGAGCTACAACATTTGAGGCTGTTGAAGTATTTTACACTTTCAAAAGGTGAAGGGATGACTCCTAAATTCCAGCAAGAGCTGGGATGTTCTTTACTCTGTCTCTTGTCATGGACGTTCCCCAGCCTCTCAAACATGAAGCTTCTAGAGAACAGGTTTTATAGTGGAGCTTCATGTCTTAGTTTGGTTTGCTGATGGAAACAAATTTACTCTACAGTTTGTATCTCTAGTTGTCCACAATATAATCAACTTCTCAGTGGCAGTAGCAGCCATGCAGCATCTCCAGCTTCCCTTCCCTAAGCTCATCTGTTAGATCAGTTGTGGAATGGCTCCTGGCAGATGTTCGCCATTCAGTCATGCTACCACTAAAAACTGCACACAGTTCAATGTTTAGACATTGCAGAAAATCTCAACAAACATTTACTCAGGGTTTTTGGATTAGAATAACATTATTGTAGCCAAAAGGTAAATAAACCACAATACTATTCAACTAGTGATCTAAAGGCCTTTTTCCATCTGACCCTTTTGTTTACTCAGTCATAGCTAGGATAAACACAGAGACCATGCTCTAGAGTTCTGCTGGTTAAATCTATGCTCCTGAAAGGTAGAGTCTCTTAAATCAGGGGAGATCTAGATGGCATCAATAGCTCAATCCTTATTTCCAAGTTTAATGAGTGTCCCAGTACAAATACCTTTAATAAAATACATCCACCAATCCTGAGATCTACTGGAAAAATTGTTACAAACTGATCCAGGAGTCACTTCAATGAGAGCTCAACAGCCAGAGCGGCAGCTCAGCTCAACACGTATATAGGAATATTACCAATATATCAAAAGCACTTTGATACCATTTAGCCGCTGAAAGTTGCTCCACTTGTTCACATAAAATGGAGAATGCGATTCAAAACAGTTGGATGGATCCAGAATGGGTCAGGGGTCTATTCTGCCATCCATACCAATGCATAATTTACATTAGCATGTACACATTACATTTCTAAATGGCACTGAGTTCTGCCTGCAAATCTTATCTGACCTGGTCTCTCATTGCATCCTGTGCGCAGCCTATGAAGCCCTATTTGTCCACTTCTCCCACAACCATCTCCATACCCTTTTCCTGGCTGGCCCCGTGCACTGAACTTTCTTCCTGAGTTCTCTCCTTATTCGAATCCCTCCTGAAGACCTACTTTGCCACCACATTGACAAACACTGAGTTAAAGACCTAAATTTTGCTACCCAGTATGCACAATTGCCTTCAACGAGTGACAACACAGCCTTCTCTCTTCATCCCACCCTGTTTTCTTTCCCTTGCAAACAGTCACATCTCAGCTGCATGGGGTAAGGACCATACGTCACCTTAGAATCATAGAAGATTAGAGTTGGAAGAGACCTCAGGAGGTCATCTAGTCCAGCCCCCTGCTCAAAGCAGGACCAACCCCAACGAAATCATCCCAGCCAGGGCTTTGTCAATCTAGGCCTTAAAAACCCCTAAGGAGGGAGATTCTACCACCTCTCTAGGTAAAGCATTCCAGTGCTTCACTACCCTCCCAGTGAAATAGTGTTACCTAATCTGACGTCCTCCACTGCAACTTGAGACCACTGCTCTTTGTTCTGTCATCTGCCACAATTGAGAACAGTCTCGCTCCATCCTCTTTGGAACTCCCCTTCAGGTAGTTGAATACTGCTATCAAATCCCCCCTTATTCTTCTCTTCTGCAGACTAAATAAGCCCAGTTCCTTCAGCCTCTCTTCATAAGTCATGTGCACCAGCCCCCTGATCATTTTTGTTGCCCTCTGCTGGACTCTCTCCAGTTTGTCCACATCCTTTCTGTAGCGAGGGCCCCAAAACTGGACGCAATACTCCAGATGTGGCCTCACCAGTGCCAAATAGAGGGGAATAATCACTTTCCTTGATCTGCTGGCAATGCTCCTACTTACGTAGCCCAATACGCCGTTAGCCTTCTTGGCAACAAGGGCACACTGCTGACTCATATCCAGCTTCTCATCCACTGTAATCCCCAAGTCCTTTTCTGCAGAACTGCTGCTTAGCCAGTCGGTCCCCAGCCTTTAGCGGTGCATGGGATTCTTCCGTCCTAAGTGCAGGACTCTGAACTTGTCCTTGTTGAACCTCATCAGACTTTTTTTGGCCCAATCCTCCAATCTGTCTAGGTTACTCTGGACCCCATCCCTCCAGCGTATCTACCTCTCCCCTCAGCTTAGTGTCATCCATGAACTTGCTGAGGGTGCAATCCATCCCATCATCCAGATCATTAATGAAGACATTGAACAAAACTGGCTCCAGGACCGACCCCTGGGGCACTCTGCTTGATTCCGGCTGCCAACTAGACATCGAGCGTTGATCACTATCCGTTGAGCCCACCAGCTTTCTATCCACCTTATAGTCCATTCATCCAGCCCATACTTCTTTAACTAGCTGACAAGAACACTGTGGGAGACTGTATCAAAAGCTTTCCAAAAGTCAAGGTATATCACGTCCACCGCTTTCCCCATATCCACAGAGCCAGTTATCTCATCATAGACTGCAAGTAGGTTGGTCATGCATGACTTGCCCTTAGTGAATCCATGCTTACTGCTTCTATCACCTTCCTTTCCTCCAAGTGTTTCACAATGGATTCCTTGAGGTGCTCCATGATTTTTCCAGAGGTAAGCCTGACCAGTCTGTAGTTCCCTGGATTCTCCTTTTTCCCTTTTTTAAAGATGGGCACTATATTTGCCTTTTTCCAATTGTCCGGGACCTCCCTTGATCACCACGAGTTTTCAAAGATAATGGCCAATGGCTCTGCAGTCACATCACCCAACTCTCAAACCTCGGATGCATAGATCCAGCCCCATGGACTTGTACATGTCCTGCTTTCTCTGAACAGTCCTTAATCTGTTCTTTCACCACTGAGGGCTGTTCACCTCCTCCCCATACTGTGCTGCCCAGTGCAGCAGTCTGGGAGCTGACCTTGTCTGTGAAGACCGAGGCAAAAAAAGCATTGAGTACTTCAGCTTTTTCCACATCATCTGTCACTAGGTTGCCTCCCCCATTCATTAAGAGTCCCACACTTTTCCAGACCTTTTCTCTTGTTGCTAACATACCTGTACAAACCCTTCTTGTTACCCTTCACATCCCTTGCTAGTTGCAACTCCAATTGTGCTTTGGCTTTCCTGATTACATCCCTGCACGCTCAAGCAATATTTTTATACTCCTCGCTGGTCATCTGTCCAAGTTTCCACTTGTTCTAAGCTTCCTTTTTGTGTTTAGGCTCACCAAAGATTTCTCTGTTAAGCCAAGCTGGGGGCCTGCCATATTTGTTTCTATTTCTTCTATGCACAGATAGGAGCCTAGCACACCTCTGGACACTGGAAAATAATAATGAATCTGAGTAGTTCAGTGAGCAGACTGCACTGCTGTGGTTCACATTTCAGTTTCAGAGTTTGCTTTCACTTCCTTGGCACCTGCAATTCAGGGAAATGAGGCAATAGTCCCTGAAATACATCAGTTTAAGGGAATCACCTGGGCAGAAAACTATTTGACCTGGGGGGTCCCTAAATTCTGCAACCAACCAGTCCAGGTACTATGCAGAATTCCCCTACCAGCACTATTAAGTTGACTTACAGTCAACAGAAATATATCTCACACCTTATGCTGTTCAAATCAGTTTTGCCTAAGCATTAATGCTAAATTTCTGTCTTGATTTGCTGGGAATCCCCATGCAGGAACTGAGAACAAACTCATAATGATAGTCAGTCCTCTGTTTGGATGTTCTTTTTCAAATCAACTGGAACAGAAGAAAATCCATATTGAGAACTCAGCTATTCTGAGAAGCTTGGGTCAGGGTTACTGAACCAAAAGGTTTCCAAATATCTCTCTGAGGCATTCAGACTTGTGCCATTTGTTTCCATCTCAAGTTTAAGCAGTTTTTACTTATGTGCTTGGTGTCCCCTGATTCAGCAGGAATGGACAGCCAATGTGCTATACTGCAGTGAAGGGAAAAGAACCATTTTAAGCAGGGTGATCATTGTGATTATATAAACTTGCTTGTTTAGACAAGCTTTCCTCTTGACACTGGCACTTTGGTTGATTGTCTCTTTCCTATTATTAATGTTGTATTCTGAGCAAACTACCAACTGAACTTGAAAGAGTGCCCCCTATTCCTTTGTCTTGCATGAGGACCAAAGGCCCATTCTCTCTTAGGGATAAGCCAGGCAACCCACTAAACCGGGGTGGGCAAACTTTTTTGGTCCAAGGGCCACATCTGGGTATGGCAATTGTATAAATGCTCACAGAATTGAGAGTTGGGATGCAGGAGGGCAGGGAAGGGGTGTGGGAGGAGGTCAGGAGGCAGGCTCTGGGTGGCGCTTACCTCAAGCAGTTCCCAGAAACAGCAGCATGTCCCCCCTCCAGCTTCTGTGCGGCCAGGCATCTCTGCACGCTCCCCTGTCTGCAGGCACTGCCCCTGCAGCTCCCATTGGCTGTGGTTCCCAGCCAATGGGAGCTGCAGGGGAAGCGGGCAGAGCCCCCTGGCTGCCCCTAGATACAGGAGCTGGAGAGGGAACATGCCGCTGCTTCCAGGAGCCATGTGGAGTGGTGCAAGACCCCGACCCCTCTCCCCAGCTGGAGCACCAGAGCAGGACAAGCCCTGGACCCCGCTTCCTGGCAGGAACTCAAGGGCCAGATTAAAATGCCTGGAGGGCTAGATGTGGCCCCCGGGCCATAGTTTGCCCACCCCTGCACTAAAACAATGCCCCCTTGTTTATGAGTTAAGGACAGTGGAATTCAGTTTGCAGAGGTGTTCTCACTTTTGCCTTGTATTCTGCTCATTGCACGAAGTGCACATGAATCCCATACAGCTGCATATTTATTAAAAACTAATGAAAAGTAATAAAGGAATGGATGTTTCTAGACAGTAATAAACTAAATAAAAAATGATACCACTCTGATGGCATTTCAGTGCACGTACAATCTACACCGTATTCCTATGGGTGATGCTACTGCAGAAATACTGATTCTCAAAAACAGGTCTGGGGATTAAACTTCACATTTATCATTTCATTTGGTATTCTGCATGTTATTTGAGTGACAAAAGGAGCAAGATGAGCTGCTCTTATTCAGTTGAATTCCAGAGCCACGGGATAGCTGCAGTTCAGCTCTGTATTCTAATTCCTCGTAACAGTGCAAGCTAACAAGCCATGGAACGAACGGTCTGCTGACAGCATGTGCTTGTATCTGTTTATTTTCTCTAATGTTAATATGCACAGATTCGAAGAGTTTTTTTAGTGGATTTGGCCCTGAAGAGAGGTGCTGAATACACAACTTTGGAGAACGAAGTCTTCTGTCTATCCACAGGGCAGGTACAGCACAGGCAGCAACAGGGCAAGAGAAGTGAGCTTAGACTCTGTTCTCTTCCCAGATGCCAGACAGCGAGCCTATCTAACATGCTGGTTTCAGAGTAGCAGCCGTGTTACCTGTGTTCGCAAAAAGAAAAGGAGGACTTGTGGCACCTTAGAGACGAACCAATTTATTTGAGCATAAGCTTTCGTGAGCTACAGCTCACTTCATCGGATGCATAAAGTGGAAAATGCAGTGAGGATGTTTTGTACACACAGACCATGAAAAAATGTGTGTATAAAACATCCTCACTGCATCTTCCACTTTATGCATCCGATGAAGCGAGCTGTAGCTCACGAAAGCTTATGCTCAAATAAATTGGTTAGTCTCTAAGGTGCCACAAGTACTCCTTTTCTTTTATCTAATGTGCTACACATCCATTCCCCCAACAGCTTCAAGGCAAGAAAACTTCTGAAGCTTTCCTTTCCTAAACTACAGGACTTGTCAATGCTGCAAAGCTCTACCACTGGGTGTGGTACACTACAGCTGAGAGAGGAATCTTAGGACCAGTCTACACTAGAAGCTCGACATCAATGCAGCTGCACCACCATAGCATGACTGGAGAAGACGCTCTATGACGATGGGAGAGAGCTCTCCTGTCAGCATAATTACTCCATCTTTGGGAGAGGCAGTAGCTATGTTTGTGGGAGAGCATCTCTTGCCAACATTACTCTGTCCACACTGGTGCTTAGGTTGGTGTAACTTGTGTCACTCAGGGTGTGGCTTTTTCACAGCCCGGAGCGACGTAAATTATATCAACATAAGTGGTAGTGTAGACCTGTCCTTACTCTACATTATACCTTTTAACATCTGTTCTCTTAGCTATAAGTTTACTATTCAGTATCAGTTATCCTGGAGTGAAAGTAGGAATTCAGTCTCATGGGCTGTCTGCACTTCATTAAGTATTTTTTTTAATTGAAGTCTTCTGTTGGCAAAAATTCAAACTGAAGAGTGGGATTAAAGGGGCAATTTTAGATAAACCAAGAGGTATATCTTACTCCACTTTTTCTTGTTCTGTGTATGTATTGTGGCAAATTGCCAGCACTACACACTTTCTCTTCTTCGGTCGGAGTTCAGGGCACCGTTTCTTGCCCCTGAACTAGGGTATTAACTGCCTCACTTGTGTCCTAGAGGAGTGGAGTGGAGTGGAGAGGGAGGGACCCGGGCCCACCCTCTACTCCTGGTCCCAGCCCAGGGGCCCTAGGGATAGCGGTAAAACACTGGAACTAGCGGTTCCTTCCCCTGGGCTACTTCCCTCTCCTGCCCTTCAGCTTGTGCCCTCCCTCTGCACAAATCAGGTGTCCCTTTACCTAAGGTCGTGGTCGTCTTAGCCCACCACAGCACTTCTCCAAACTCTCCTTTGCTTCCCTCCAAACTGCGCTCTGCTCCAACACCAATCCACTCTGCTTCAACAACTCCTCCTCTTGTCTGATTGAAGCAGGGGGTTTTTATCATGTGACTGCCTTCAGGTGCTTTAATTGGCTTCAGGTGCTTTAATTAATTTATAGCAGACTTTCTTCCCTCTACAGGGAATAAGGCTCCCTTCTAACACTCTCCTGCTGCCCTCTGGCCATGCTTTATCACAGTATGTATATATATCTTCTTACTACATGTTCCATTCTATGTATCCGATGAAGTGGGCTGTAGCTTATGCTCTAATAAATTGGTTAGTCTCTAAGGTGCCACAAGTACTCCTGTTCTTTTTGCGGATACAGACTAACAAGGCTGCTTCTCTGAAACAAGAGGTTACAGTGTCTATGCACAGTATCAAAGGCATAGGGCATTAATCTCCTAAAAGGATTTATATGTTGCAACTAGGGCAATTCTGTTTCTTAGCAGGAACAAATTAAGATGATTTCTCTTGCAGACATGTCCATAATTACAAATAATTATCTGGTACTCTCAGAAACTCCCCACTATACCACTTACTGGAAAGAGTGTTCCCTTCAAATGCTTTATTTGGAAAATAGAGGAGCAAATGTTTCTTTGTGAATAATATTTTGGCATTGCATTGATTAAATTACAGTTCTGCTATGTGTGTGAATATGCAGCTATCAAAATTAATCCTAACAAGAAAGCACGCAACTGTAACTACAATACCCATTCATAAGATCACCACAGCAACAAAAAGCATAAATTGAAGAACGTGAAAAAAATTTAGCTAGTTCCAGAAGTTAAGGGAAAGAAAGAGAAAATTAAGATAAAATTAAAACAAAATACAACATAAGCCCAAGAAGTGTGTTTCTGCTAGGAAAGCTGGAGACATTATTTTGATGTGCACTTTTTCTTAGGGTAATTAGGAGAAACATGGAAACAGCTGTTGCAGTATTTGTAAAAACTGTGCAAAGCCAAACAAAATACCAGAGGTTACAAGCAACTCTGAGCTTTGCATTTGTTTTTTCTTCTTGAGTAGAAGTAAAATGTAAGCAAAACAAGTCACTCATTATTTCTTCATAAGCAAACATATAAAACCCTAAATGCCTCATTGTCAACACCGGGGTTTGAGTCTGTTGGACTTTTGCTGTGTCTGCAGATCTCCATAGCAATCTAATATCTCAGTTTACACATTACAATTTCAGAGTAGCAGCCGTGTTAGTCTGTATTCGCAAAAAGAAAAGGAGTACTTATGGCACCTTAGAGACGAACCAATTTATCTGAGCATAAGCTTTCGTGAGCTACAGCTCACTTCATCGGATGCATACTGTGGAAAGTGTAGAAGATCTTTTTATATACACACAAAGCATGAAAAAATACCTCCTCCCACCCCACTCTCCTGCTGGTAATAGCTTATCTAAAGTGATCACTCTCCTTACAATGTGTATGATAATCAAGTTGGGCCATTTCCAGCACAAATCCAGGTTTTCTCACCCCCCCCCCCCCCCCCACAAACCCACTCTCCTGCTGGTAATAGCTTATCTAAAGTGACCACTCTCCTTACAATGTGTATGATAATCAAGGTGGGCCATTTCCAGCACAAATCCAGGGTTTAATTTGAGGAACAGGAGGCAGGGAAGTGAAAGAGTTATATGAAACGGTTAATTAAAGATTGAGTAAAACATTTGAAGGAAACAAATGTTGAGGAGTAAAAACCCACTAACCCCAAAGCCTCAGAGTTAGCCAAATGCTATGCTGCCTTCCCTATGTGCCAGTCACTTCCGCAGAATCTTTAGAGCTCAGCTCAATTACCATCTATTTCCAGACTTTAACACAGTGAAGTTGCAAAGCCTTGAAAATGAAAAACATCTTTAAAAACGTGAAGGGAACTTCCGCCTAAGAAGATACAACACATTGTCCCGCCTTTACTCTTCTTGTTTAGCACACAAGACTGTTCATTCTGATTACATCTGCTCTTGCTGAACTGAAAAAGAGCAGGTCCTATCCATATCAGCCAACTGTGTAATCAGTCAGAGAAGGTTACTCACCCTGTGCAGATCTTGAACTCCGATCAATTGTATAGTGTTTTGTAAACATATATTTGAAGGCCCAAGTGGCTGCTCTACATATACCCATGATTGGAACATTGTTTAGAAAGGCTACTGAAGTTGAAAAGGATCTGGTAGAGTGAGTTCTGATCTCCAATGGCGGTTGAAGGTTCTTTTGTTGATAATATGGATGGATGCATCTGGAGATCCATTTATATAGTCTTTGTGTAGACTTTAGAGCGGAACCTTTAGAACGTTCCATAGTGGAAATGAATATCCTCGGAGATTTTCTGAAAGACTTAGTTCTATTCAGGTAGAACACTAGTGTATGTCTGAAATCTAGAGTATGTAAATACTGAATCCTGTGTACGCCATGTGGTTTGGGGAAGAATATGGGGAGATGGATTGGCTAATTTACATGGAAGGAAGAAGATACTTTAGGTAGAAATTTTGGATGAGATCTTAGGATGACCTTGTTCTTGAAAAAAAATTGTGCAAGGTGGGTGTGCCAGAAGGGCCCCTAACTTGCCCATGCGATGAGCTGATGTGATAGCCATTAGGAATTCCACCTTCATCAATAGATGTGCAAGAGAACATGTTGCTAAGGGTTCAAATAGGGGTCAAGTGAGACAGTGTAATACTAGGTTCAAATCCCAAGGTGGAGTGGGTGCGCATACTTTGCGGTAAGTGTTCCTGATGCCCATTGTGACACTACGTCCGATATTCTTCATAGAAATAGTTACAATAGGAATACGACCTAACTAAGATATGTTGTATGTAGAGCTGTCAGCTAATTGCAGTTAACTCATGCAATTAACAAAAACATTAATCACGATTTAAATAATTAATCACGATTAATCACACTTTTAATTGCGCTGTTAAACAACTGAATACTAATTGAAATTTATTCAATATTCTGGATGTTTTTCTATATTTTCATATATACTGTATTCTGTATTGTAATTGAAATCAAAGCGTATATTATTTTTTATTACAAATATTTGCACTGTAAAACGATAAAAAAATTATTTTTCAATTCACCTCATATGGTACTTGTACTCATACAAGTACTGTAGTGCAATCTCTTTGTTGTGGAAGTGCAACTTAGAAATGTAGATTTTTTTTTGTTACATAACTGCACTGAAAAACAAAACAATGTAAAACTTCAGAGCCTAGAAGTCCATTCAGTCCTACAGCTTGTTCAGCCAATTGCCAAGACAAATAAGTTTGTTTACATTTACAGGAGATATTGTAAATAAGAAGACGACAACAGTATCACCATAAAGTGAGAACAGGCATTTGCCTGGCACTTTTGTAGCTGGTATTGCAAGGTGTTTATGTGCCAGATATGCTCAACATTTGTATGCCCCTTCATGCTCCTGCCACCATTCCAGAGGACATGCTTCTATGCTGATGACGCTTGTTAAGAAAATGTGCTCATTAAATTTGTGACTGAACTCCTTGGGGGAGAATTGTATGATCCTGCTCTGTTTTACCTGCATTCTGTCATATATTTCATATTCATCGGATGATGACCCAGCACATGTTGTTCGTTTTAAGAACACTTTTGCTGCAGATTTCACAAAACACAAAGAAGGTACCAATGTGAGATTTCTAAAGATGGCTACAGCACTCGACCCAAAGTTTAAGAATCTGAAGTGCCTTCCAAATCTGAGAGGGACGAGATGTGGAGCATGTTTTCAGAAGTCTTAAAAGAGCAACACTCCAATGCGGAAACTACAGAACCCGAACCACTAAACAAGAAAATCAACCTTCTACTGGTGGCATTTGACGCAAATAATGAAAATGAACATGCGTCGGTCTGCAATGCTTTGGATTGTTATCGAGCAGAACCCATCATCAGCATGGACACATGTCCCCAAGAATGGTGGTTGATGTATGAAGGAACATATGAATCTTTAGCGCATCTGGCATATAAATATCTTGCGATGCCAACTACAACAGTGCCATGAGAATGCCTGTTCTCACTTTCAGATGACACTGTAAACAAGAAGCAGGCAGCATTATCTCCTGCACATGTAAACAAACCTGTTTGAGCAACTGGCTGAATAAGAAGTAGGACTGAGTGGACGTGCAAGCTCTAAAATTTTAGATTAAAAACAGCCATACTGTGTCAGATCAAAGGTCCATCTAGCCCAGCATCCTGTCTTCTGACAGTGGTCAATGCCAGGTGCCCCAGAGGGAATGAACAGAACAGATAATCATCAAGTGAGTCATCTCCTGTCGCCCATTCCCAGCTTCTGGCAAACAGCAGCGAGGGACATCATCCCTGCCCATCCTGGCTAATACCCATTGATGGACCTATCCTCTATGAATGTATCTAGTTCTTTTTTTAACCCTGTTATAGTCTTGGTCTTCACAACATCTTCTGGCAGAGTTTCACAAGTTGACTATGTGTTGTGTGAAGAAATACTTCCTTTTGTTTGTTTTAAACCTTCTGCCTAATAATTTCATTTGGTGTCCCCTAGTTCTTGCGTTATGAGAAAGAGGAAATAACACTTCCTTATTTACTTTCTCCACACCAGTCACGATTTTATCGACCTCAATCATATCCCCCCCCACTTAGTTGTCTCTTTTCCAAGTTGAAAAGTCCATTTTATTAATCTCTCCTCATAAGGAAGCCGTTTCATACCTGTAATCATTTTTGTTGCCCTTTTCTGAACCAATTCCAATATATCTTTTTTGAGATGGGGCAACCACATCTGCATGCAGTATTCAAGATATGGGCATACGATGGATTTATATGGAGGCAATATGATATTTTCTGTCTTATTATCTATCCCTTTCTTAATGATTCCCAACATTCTCTTCGCTTTTGTAACTGCCTCTGCACATTGAGTGGATGTTTTCAGAGAACTATCCTCAATGCCTCCAACATCTCTTTCTTGAGTGGTAACAGCTAATTTAGACCCCATCATTTTATATGTATAGTTGGGATTATGTTTTCCAATGTGCATTACTTTGCATTTATCAACATTGAATTTCACCTGCCATTTTGTTGCCCAGTCACCCAGTTTTGAGAGATCCTTTTGTAGCTCTTCATAGTCTGCCTGGGACTTAACTATCTTGAGCAATTTTGTATCATCTGCAAATTTGATGACAAATTTTGAATGCAGGTTTTTTTCTTTTTTTACGTAATTCTACATTTGTAAGTTCAACTTTCATGATAAAGACATTGCACTACAGTACTTGTATTAGGTGAATTGAAAAATACAATTTCTTTTGTTTTTTCACAGTGCAAATACTTGTAATCAAAAATAAATATGAAGTGAGCACTGTACACTTTGTATTCTGAGTTGTAACTGAAATCAATATATTTGAAAATGTAGAAAACATCTAAAAATATTTAACTAAATGGTAGTTATTATTGTTTAACAGTGCAATTAATTGTGATTAATTCTTTTAATCGCTTGACAGCCCTAGTTTTATGCAAGATGGGTCATGTGAAGTATCATTGGAAAGGTTATGATTTACTGAATGTGCTTATCCAATTTGTATGCATGTATCATTTCTGTATCTGAAGTTAGGAATACTGACTATGCAACAATTACAACTGTGTGTGTATTTGGGTAACGCCCACCACACAGTATGTAATCAGCCTGGATGGGCCATTAGGAAGGATAATAGGACTTTGAAAATACTAATCTCCCTCCTTCCTGAGAAGTTTCCTGGGATGCTGCTTTGACACTGCAGGGTCACGTGATCAAGTTACCTGATACAGGATACTATCTTGAATACTGGTACTTTTCATGGGAAGGGGGTGGGGGTCAAACTCGGAAACAAAAGATTCCCACCATATGCAAATCCTATTTAAGGCTGGGGACTGAGTTAATCTAGGCTCTTTTCCACTACTTCCCTGCCTAAGAAGGAAGACTGCTGAAAACACCAGAACAAACAAAGGAACTAGGCTGGGTGGGGCAGGGGCTGAGCCCGGGCTGGGAACAGTGTTTGGCCAGGGAAGGATATACCTGGAGTTTTAAACTGCAAGCAGTGCAGTTAAGCCCCAAGAAATTCTGCAACATGCTTAAAACAACGTTTAGGGTGAGAAATTATTATTTGTAGACAGTATTCATTAGTGTATCAAGCTTAGTTTGTGTGTTTTGTTTTATTTGCTCAGTAATCTGCTTTGTCATGTTTACTAACCCTTATAATCGCTTAAAATTTACCTTTTGTAGTTAATGAACTTGTTTTTGGTTTATTCTAAAACCGAGTTTATGCAATTCATAACTGGGGGGAGGGGGGGCAAAAAGCTGTGCATATCTTCCTCCACATTCAGGGAGGGGGCAAATTTCATAAGCTTATGCTATATAGGTCTCTATACAACACAAGACAATATAATTTTGGGTTTACACTCTAGAGGGTGTGTGTACTTGAGTGCTGGGAAATCCCCAAGGTGAGTCTTCCCACTCAGATCTGAATGCAGACTCTGTGTGATTCTACACCTGTGTGTGTGCTGGAAGGGGGCTTGAGAGCCTGTCACAGCAGCACAGAGTAAGGGGAACCCACGCTGGTGGGACAGGTGGGCTCAGTGGGTCCCCAGGACATCAGGTGGCACTCCTAACGGGGGGGGGGGGGGAAGGGGGTGTCCAACCCATCACACCCGTAAGGAAACATTTGGTGAGTGGATGGGCAAATAGCGATGTCCCATTGATATTCTGGTAGAAGGCAGTAATAGCTGTGAGATGTGCTTTGATCTAACTAATGGAGAGGCCAGATTTTTTTAGTTCCAAGATAGAGTCCAATATCAAGGGCATAGGTGCAGAAACGGCACCAATTTGTTTGTTCTGGCATCACAGGTAGAAACGTCCATTTCTCAAGGTAAGTATTGCGCATGGTTGACTGTCTATAATCTGTTCCAAACAGTCTAGTTTGTCATGATGGAACCATGTTAGAGTCATGCTTTCAGGTGAAGTCTCTCCAGGTTCGGGTGATGAACCCATCCCGTGTCCTGTGATAAAAGGTCTGGCAGGAGTGAAAGAGTGTGTGGTGTGCTCTCTGCAATAGATAAAGGTACCACGTCTGTCTGGGCCACACTGGGGTATCAATATGATCTTGGCCTTGTTAGTATGTATTTCGTGCATCACTCTCAACAACAAAGGGATCAAGAGAGCTTCTTCCCATTTGAAGAGGAAGGCATCACCCAAGGATTGAGGCTCCATATCTGGTCTCGAACTGAACCATGGGCATTTGTAGTCCTGGGTTGTCGCAAAAAGGTCGATGGATGGTTGGCCCCATTGTTGGAATACGTTCTGTAGGACCATGTTGTTTAGTTCCCATTCATGATCCTGAAAAAATTCTCTGTTCAGTGTGCCCACTATAGTATTTTGACAGCCTGGAAGTACAACGCTGTGATGCTGATATTGTGCTGGATACTCAAGTTCCATAGCTTCAGGGCTTCAGTGCGTAAGGAATGTGATTGGGCTTCTGTCTGTCAGTTTATATAAAACATGCAGGCAATGTTGTCAGTCATTTATATATTCTCGTTCCTTATCAATGGTAGGAAGTGGAAGCACGTGTTGCGAACTGTGTGGAACTTTAAGAGATTTATGTCTAGCTATGTCCTGAGGGGAGACCACCTGCCCCTGAATTGTGTGGTGTTGCAGATGGGCTCTTCAGCCAATCAAGAAGGCATCAGTTTTGAGTATCATTGAGAGTGGGTTCTGAATGGAATGAACTCCCGCGCACATGTTGTTTGGTTGTGTCCACCAATGTAGAGAGTCTTTGACTTTGGTCGACATTGTAAGGTGTCTCCTTAAGCTGTGTTTATGTGGTACATAGATGGTTCTTAGCCAGCCCTGAAGGCAGCGCATATGAAGACATGCATGTCATACCACAAATGTGGTTGCCACCATATAGCCTAACAATTGGAGACAGGTTTGTGCTGATACACATGGACTCTTCAGTACTGAAGAGATGAGGTTAAAACTGTTCATTGGTGGTAATGCTTTGGCTTCCAGGGAGTCAAGATGGGCCCCAATGAAGTCCAACTTCTGTACAGGAAGAGGGCAAGCGTTCTGTGAGTAATGTCAAAGGCATCTGCCTGAATGGAAGCTTTTAGTAAACAATCGTCTAGATAGGGGAATATTATTATTCCTTGATTGGGGGCTGGAGCACATGATTTATGAGGAGGCACTGAGGGAACTGGGATTATTTAGTCTGCAGAAAAGAGGAATGAGGGGGGATTTGACAGCTGCTTTCAACTACCTAAAAGGGGGTTCCAAAGAGGATGGATCTAGACTGTTCTCAGTGGTAGCTGATGACAGAACAAGGAGTAATGGTCTCAAGTTGCAGTGGGGGACGTCAGATTAGGTAACACTATCTCACTGGGAGGGTAATGAAGCACTGGAATGCTTTACCTAGAGAGGTGGTGGAATCTCCCTCCTTAGGGGTTTTTAAGGCCCGGCTCGGCAAAGCCCTGGCTGGGATGATTTAGTTGAGGATTAGTCCTGCTTTGAGCAGGGGGTTGGACTAGATGACCTCCTGAGATTTTTATGATTCTATGTTTCTTTTTAGCAGACAACATTGGAGTATGGATGGATAACACTGGATAACTGAGCAGGAAAACTGTTCAGAAAAGAGTCTCTGAAATAACGGAGACTAATTTAAAATGAAAGCTTGTAGTCTCTCTGAAAAGGAATGCAATTACATTATGATGTGTCACATTACAATAGGGCTTGCATTATTTGGTAATTTCTTCTTCTAACCTGTTTGCACTACCTCAGACATATAATTATTACCTCATTCTCTACAAGCAATGTAGTGTCCTCCCTTCAAAAAGCACATCTGCTTTCATGTACAGGATTTCTAAGGCAAGAAAATGAATTCCAGAACACTTGAATCTCACAGATGCTTCATGAGGCAAGTACCAGGAGTTTTGAACTAGAGTCTTTTCAAGTCTCCAAGTAACCTACAATTACTACACTACCTTACCTGACTTCATGTTCTTTGTCCTTCTCTTCCTGCATTGGACACTATGGAGATCTTAGCACTGATAAAAAGTGCTCTAGTCTATTCCATATATTCCTTTGATGTTAAGCATTGCAAGTTTATCCTCTTTGTCCAAAACCTTCAACAAGAGCAGTAGCATGGATTCCACACAAAGCCAGGTGCATATAATTTTCATGTGTTTAATCTAGGTATGTGATACTGAACAACAAAGCTGCTTCACTTAAATCTCAGGGAACTAGGTATCCACAGTTCATCATGAGAGCATCTTCAAAGTAAAGGTTATTAAAACTAAAGTCCCCTGAACCGCTGCATCAGTCAATTGAACCACTCATATTTCTCATCAGATTTGCCATCAGATTTGGGGGAAGCATCTCCATTCCAGGTCTCTGGTGGAGGAACGTAGAAAAAGCAGTGCTGTCCTATCTCATTGGCCAGAAAATATATTAATAGCCTAGGCAGAGCTGGGCTTTCAGGTAGGATGTCATTTTCAAAGCAAAGATTCACAATATCCATAAAAGAAAAACTTTTATCTGTATTTCGAAGTAGTACTGGTACTTGTCAGAAATAGGTCAAAATAATTAATTTGTATAGAAATTCCTATATTCACTATTTAGAGGGTGTATTCAATGTCTCCGAAGAGCATTTACAAATCTGAGTCTGACGTTTAACTATCCAACAACACTGACTCCTTTTAATTAAAGTAGATTAAACGTCAGACTCAGATTTGTAAATGCTCTTCGGAGACATTGAATACACCCTCTAAATAGTGAATATAGGAATTTCTATACAAATTAATTATTTTGACCTATTTCTGACAAGTACCAGTACTACTTCGAAATACAGATAAAAGTTCATATCCAGCCAAACACTGGAATGCGTTACCTAGGGAGGTGGTAGAATCTCCTTCCTTAGAGTTTTTTAAGGTCAGGCTTGACAAAGCCCTGGCTGGGATGATTTAACTGGGAATTGGTCCTGCTTCGAGCAGGGGGTTGGACTACATGACCTTCTGGGGTCCCTTCCAACCCTGATATTCTATGATTCTATGATTAGTTACATGCCTTCTGTCATTACTCAATCTGTCTGGATTTTTTTTTACCTGGTCTGAATAGAATTCTGCCAGAGATGCTCTAGTTTGGCAAATCAAAAGCCCAGACAGTATACTTAACTTTTAATGGAATTGATTCCACCACATCTTTCAATTCACAAAAGTAACTTGTCCTTAAAGTAAGCTAAGGGCCAATTAATCTTCCTGTTCTGGAGAAATGATCGTTTCAATGAGTTCCTGTTCATTCTAATTAGGAATCTCTCAGAAGCTAGGAAACATCTTTCAGTTCTATAAGCAATATGGAGTTAGATTTTTACAAACAAATTTTCTTCTTGCAAGGGAATCAGTCTACCCAGTTTGCTACAGAGAGGGGGAATTCTTCAGCTGGTGACATTTCACAAGTGGTGTAGATAGCATTCAGGATGTTTTCCCTGCAGTGTTTCTAAGCAATACACCACAGAAGCATGATCACTGGTAAGAAAAAAGGTCACTGAAAGATCTCATTGTTTGAATAGACCCAGTAGCGATTTCCTATAGAATGCATTCACTTTTCACCTGGGCTTAATTCATGAACTCAGGGAATAAGCAGGTTTCAGAGTAACAGCCATGTTAGTCTGTATTCGCAAAAAAGAAAAGGAGTACTTGTGGCACCTTAGAGATTAACCAATTTATTTGAGCATAAGCTTTCGTGAGCTACAGCTCACTTTATCGGATGCATACTGTGGAGCATACTGTGGAAAATACAGATGATGTTTTTATACACACAGACCATGAAAAAAATGGGTGTTTATCACTACAAAAGGTTTTCTCTCCCACCATCCCACTCTCCTGCTGGTAATAGCTTATCCAAAGTGATCACTCTCCTTACAATGTGTATGATAATCAAGGTGGGCCATTTCCAGCACAAATCAAGGGTTTAACAAGAACGTCTGAGGAACGGGGGGGGGGGGGGGGGGAGAGGAATAAACAAGGGGAAATAGGTTACTTTTTATAATGAATCAACCATTCCCAGTCTCTATTCAAGCCTAAGTTAATTGTATCCAATTTGCAAATTAATTCCAATTCAGCAGTCTCTCGTTGGAGTCTGTTTTTGAAGTTTTTTTGTTGAAGGATAGTCACTTTGAGATCAGAAATCGAGTGACTAGAGAGACTGAAGTGTTCTCCGACTAGTTTATGAATGTTATAATTCTTGACATCTGATTTGTGTCCATTTGTTCTTTACGTAGAGACTGTCCAGTTTGACCAATGTACACGGCAGAGGGACATTGCTGGCACATGATGGCATATATCACATTGGTAGATGTGCAGGTGAACGAGCCTCTGATAGTGTGGCTGATGTTATTAGGCCCCGTGATGGTGTCCCCTGAATAGATATGTGGACACAGTTGGCAACGGGCTTTGTTGCAAGGATAGGTTCCTGGGTTAGTGGTTCTGTTGTGTGGTATGTGGTTGCTGGTGAGTATTTGCTTCAGGTTGGGGGGCTGTCTGTAGGCAAGGACTGGCCTGTCTCCCAAGATTTCTGAGAGTGTTGGGTCGTCCTTCAGGATAGGTTGTAGATCCTTGACAATGCGTTGGAGGGGTTTTAGTTGGGGGCTGAAGGTGAAGGCTAGTGGCATTCTGTTATTTTCTTTGTTCGGCCTGTCCTGTAGTAGGTCACTTCTGGGAACTCTTCTGGCTCTGTCAATCTGTTTCTTCACTTCCGCAGCTGGGTACTGTAGTTGTAAGAATGCTTGATAGAGATCTTGTAGGTGTTTGTCTCTGTCTGAGGGGTTGGAGGAGTTGAATGGTTCCTTGAAATAGGTGTTAATTACTCATGCTATCTATTTCATATTGTATTTACGTATGACACTCAGAGGTGAGGTCTACACTACAGACCTATATTGGTATAACTACTTCACTCAAGGGTGTGAAAAATCCACCCCCCTTAGTGATGTAGTAATACTGATCTAACCCCTGGTGTAGACAATGAGCTTCTCCCACTGACATAGCTACCACCTCTCAGAAAGGGGTATTAACTACGTCAACAGGAGCAGCTCTCCCATCAGCACCGGAACGTCTTCACTAAAGCGCGACAGCAGTGCATCTGTGCCGGTGCAGCTGTAGCTGTATCTGAAGACACGTTTCCCAGATGAGCTCTGTGTAAGCTTGAAGGCTTGTCTCTCTCACCAACAGAAGTTGGCGGTCTCACCAATTCCAGTGTCAGTCTGTGAAACTGCTCATCCAATGGCTTCTTCTCTCTTAAGAGCCCATTTTTGTGAACAAGATAGACCATTACAGGAGAAATAACCTCCATTTTCACTTCCAGGTGACAGCTGTAAGTCTATAGGAGGCACTACTGGCCTACCAGGTGGGCTTGGAGAGGAGAGTGCAAGTGCCCAGTGGTGACAATTGCTAGATGGGATCTAACAATGAGGTCCTCTGGGAAACAGACTGTCTTCTTCATGGGGGAATTCTAAATGAGCCACTCGCCAATACCACTAAGACAACACATGGTGCGAGATTCCCAGGATGCCATGCTTCACATAATCCTTGTGTAAGACAGAATAGATAGGCCACTGGAAGATCTAGTCACCGTCTCCATCCTTACAGTTCTTAATTGCAGTTCTGTTTACACTATTTACCCTAAGACAGCTAACATTAATTGCTTGATTACACGAAGTTTGAATCTTTCTAACTTTATGAACATACAGATAGTCTATGAGCAGAGGCTTACTTCAATCCCTTTTATATATTTATTTGCCAGGTGCAAAATGCATGGAATCAAAGTTATAGTATCAGAGGGGTAGCCGTGTTTGCGGCTTTTACAGATCCAGACTAAGAGTCCTGTGGCACCTTATAGACTAACAGATGTATTGGAGCATAAGGCTTTCGTGGGTGAATACCCACTTTGTCGGATGCATGTCATGCAGTGCTCCAATACGCTCGTTAGTCTATCAGGTACCACAGGACTCTTTGCCACTTCAAAAGTTATAGCTACACCTTAGGATCAGAAAAAAGGATGCTTGCTCTCAGTCTATTTACAGGACTATCCATGCACTAATGCAGCTGGTAAGTTGCATGCTCTGTTAAACCACTCCTATGGTACTTAGCCAGGCACCTGAAAGGGCACAGCCTGGGCAAAGAATATACCCCTTCAAAATCTCTAGACAAAACATGGCACAAAGGGGGCAAGTGCAAATCTAATAAATCAAAATAGAGCACTCATTTGGTAAATTTAAGGAAATATGCTGTTTGCTCATTTACAAATGTTTGCAGTTCCTGGTTTTGTAACATAACATTTGTTTAATAAGCAAGAGACAGGCAAGTCATTTCATTATCCGAACTGACCTACACCTAAACGTAGCTGGAGGCTACAGTAATGCTAGCTACTGTATCTTCTCCTTAGCTTCGTTAAAATGATATTGATCTACTGAGTAAGAGTGGTACTACTGTGCCATCTGTTAGTGTTTTGCCTGATTTATTTTCTTGAAACTGCTCAATAAAGCACATGATCCTAACACTACAAAAGCATTAATGCAAGGCCAGCAGAAAGCCTGGCCATGCTCATGTGAGCACTCTGGCAACAGTGACTAAATAAACCAAATCTCTGCTAGGTTTTTTATTGCTACTATACTACAATTGAATACAATATGAAAAGAGTTTCCATCACATCACAGCAGAAGGAATTATTTTTACTCAGACTACCAGCTCAGCCAGATTAATAAAATATGTGATAGCCCAGGCTGAATTAAAAAATCTCCTACGCATTCTACAGAATCAAATTTGGTTGCCTGAAATATCATAATGTGGGATTATGAACTAGACATTAGTGCAGAGAATAAATATAGCTTCTGGTATTGTGATTTAAGCATCACCAGGGTGAGCCAATAGGGTGGATTGAATCCGGACACTTGAAATAGAATCTTCTAGAGTCAAAAAGTCCAGCCAGCTGCCAAGAATAATATTTCAGTGGTTCAGTCAATACTTCTGTATGCATGGCCTAGAGGGCTTTGCACAGCCCTAACCACAGGAGTTACTGTATGTTTGGTGGAATAGTAAAAACAGACATTTATGAATGTACAGTTTGTACACATCTTAAAAGCAATTTGAGGGAGGAAGATGGAGACGGAAGCTTGATAAATGAACAGACGCCTCCAACAAGCTTACATTCCCTCAGTTGTTTCTACTTAACAGTTTTTAATCTGAGACATCAGTGGTTGGAAATATTAAAAGAACATCTCTGGGCTTCAGAATGGAGAGAAGAGACGAGATATGGTGTCAGGATATGGAAGCCTAACCCATTACCCTGAGCTGCAGTGGGAATACAAACTCCAATCACGCTATTCTGAAGCACTGTTCATTTCAGTGTCTAGTAACACTCAAAGCGGGAGACCCTCTCACGCATTTCACATATGATTTCTATTTCTGCCCTGATGTAAAACACAGTATCACACATCATGCTATAAAGAGAGCTTCAAGCAGGTTTTTCCAAAGAAATATAATAGCCCACAGCTGCCAGAAGCAGAGGGTCATTGCTGGAGGGGGGCATAGCACATTCGGTTTGCTAGATTTTCCTTTAAAGAATGTCAATAAAACAAACTGCCAAATGTGTTTTTTAAAAATGTCCTGCTATGCGGCAAACCACTAGGGTCACTGCATAGTTAACACAATCCAGGCATGTTAGCAAAAATGAGCCTCTACAACACAGACAACTTGCTAACTGCATTCACAGCACACAGCTGGAGAGGTCATTCCCTCATCTCACACACTATTTGTGGCCAATGGCAATTTATTTTTACGTAACTAGTGAGCGAGCTTTGTAGACTCTGCTTCCAACACAGGAGCCATATTAGGAAATAGCCGGAAAAGAGAGATTTACTATTTACGATCCGTCGCCAAACACAGTCAGACACACACAAAGGCACAATCACTGTTGCACACAGAGGTGGAATCGTGGTGGCAAATGCACACAGAGCGGCACTCCTACAGGCACGCTGGTCAGCAGACACTCATAGCCTTAGAGGAGGAGGAGGCATGCAATGTGTACATGCATTCTAAGCGAGAAGCAGAGCAAATAACAAAGCTGACCTATGCACCCACACAGGCACATGCACATAGGCTGAGGCAGCTCCACTCCTTGTGCCCTTGCAACCATCCCATCCCTGTGTTTGTGTGAATGTTCTGCTCGCCCCCCAGTGGGACCCCAGAGAAGCTGTTGTGGGCCTAAAAGCCTCATTAACCCCTTCAGGGCTAGGCCATTCCAAGTACAATTTCAGCGCTTTTTTCAACATAATGAAACAGTGGGAAGAGGTACGATATGTTCTGCAGGCTTTTACCTTCCTCCAAACCCTGATTACACATCTCCAAAGGTTTGGAGCCAGGAATGAATAAAAAAGGCATTGTTCCCCCACAACCCCAAGAGGCAAGCAGCTTGTGCTTCCCTCCCCAGGGTTCAGTGCCCACTGCAAATCTACATCAGATTTCTGCTCCCCAGTACACAATCACCTCCAAAGCCCTTTTTGGCACATTCTGTCAGGTTACAGCACAAGGGGGCTGCATCCAGGCCAGAACCTACACTACGAAGCTACTAGTTCACCTTTCTCCTCTTTGTGCCTCCTACCCGTGGGCCAGTGCAGGGAACAGAGTTGAGAAATGACAAAGGAAGCGAAGAAAAATCAGTGCTCACTAATGCTGCCAGTCACAACCTAGGAGGATAACATAGCCCCACACAGCACCCTGCATACTTTGGGTGCTGTAAAACAATGTGATAATGAAAACAGCAATAGAACGTGTATGCTGCCCTCGCAGAAGCATGGAACTACTCAATTCCCAGGTCACCTATAAAGGAGAGGAGGGAAGGATCACTCCCACTCCCAGGATTTACCTGTGGGGGATGGGGAAGGGTTTGCTCAACCCTCACCATGGTCACCTGTAGAGGAGAGGGGTGCTGGATGGTCCCAGGATTTATCTGTGGGGGGGGAACACTGGGCAGCTTTTCCCACCTCCTCCCATCACTCACCTTCTTCCGGGGCTGCCATTTCATCATATTTGTAAAGCAGAAACGTTGAGCATCAAGATATTGTCTGGATGCTAGTGGCGGATGCAGGGAAGCTGCAGCTGCAAGTCATGCTGCCTCCGTCTTGCCCCTTTAAATCTTTGCCATAGTCACTGGAGAAGGAAATTACAGAGCCAGAAAAAGGGGAAAAGTCTCGAGTCTCTTGGAATTTAACTCAAGAAAAACTGGTGGAAATGCCATAAAAACCCTGCCCATCAGGAAGTCCCAGAAGCAGCAACTCCACTGCCTGGACAAGTCATTCTCCAGGGAGACCTGCAGCCTTGTGGATCCCTAGAATAGGGATTCTCCTTCAGGGAAGAGCCTTGGTGAAGTAGGAGCTGCAATTCTCTCTCCTGCAGGAAATCAGCACACACACACACACACTCCCGCTGCCATCCAAGCTACTCTGCTAACCAAGATCAAACCAATGATTCCCTCACACGCAGCCTGGAAGAATTCCCAACTCCAGGATTCATTTCTGCTTCAGTTAAATTTTCACGAAGTAAATTCCAAAGGTGTATCAGGAGAACATGCCCTACAGACCCTGCAGTGTAAGGAGCAGCCTTGGCTGGGTGCCCAATTCTGCCCACAAAAAACTGCCACAAGGACAAAGTTACATACTGGTGGGGAAATCCAGCAAGAGCCCCAAACTCCACGGCTCAGCCTGCACTAATGACTTCCTTCCCTCTGTACATGCACAGCCTGCCCTGCTCCAGCCAACAAGGCAGGAGCCTCCTGGGTCTTAGTGCCTCCGACATCTCCACTGCACAGCCAAACTTCCTCTGAGGGATTACAGTCTAACACAAGCCTTTCATTTCAAAGGCACCCAGTGAAGAAAGCACTGACAAACGAGTTAAAGGCACCCTTTCAAGCATCTGGACTGAAGCCTATGACAAACTCTGGTCTCATGAGACTGAGATGCCCCAGACCATGGTGTGTCTAAAAGTTTCTTTAACAAGGGTTGGCTGAGGCACTACATGGTCGTGGAATAGAGATTTTAAAGAAGTTTTGCACTTAGCCCTTTTCCAAATCTGAAATGCACAAATACCAACAAAAGCTCAAACACTAAGTTCTATACAAACATCTCACAATGCTCACAAAAGCACAGTAACAAAACCGCACTAAACCCAGAGCTTCCTGCCTGGCAGCCCTTAGCCCAGACACCAGTCAGAAAAGGAAAACCATCCAGGTAACAACCTGTAGCCCCTATGGTCAGTTCCCTGCAGCTGGAGAAACTGCAGTTCTGTGCTATTTCCTTAGGTGGCTCCTCATTTTTGTCTGCTTGCATTTGTGAAGTCTCTCTGTAGGAAGAATATAGATGTATGAAGCAGTATTCTATCATTTAAAGGCAGATTAATTCTGATTTAACAACATTTTTTACAGTGGGAAAAGAAAAGCAGTGCTGTAGGTAACCATCCTGAAGAGGCAGCTGTGGGGAAGGACTGCAGGCAAATAGGTTTCTCTTACTTCTATTAATCAAATGAACAGCCCCCACACCAACATGCATCCCCCCAAACACAGCGCTGTAATGTAATCATCACATATTACACTGCAAGTATGGAATTCTCCATACCTCCTGCATCTGTAGGGCCCAGGCCCTCAGCTAGGCAGCTCAATTCCCAGAGGATTACTAATTACTGTTGACTACTTCAAAATGCCTTTGAAGTCGATATGTGTTCATACTGTATTAATATTCAGAGACACATAGAGAGTGTTACTATCATATTAATTACAAGGTCAGACTCCTTCTGACAAGGTATTTGCTCAGGAGTAGACTTGGCTGAAATCCTGTCCTTTGATGACATCATCATACAGACACAGTACTTTGAAATTCCTTTTTCCCATCAGAACAGTTATAGCATTTTCTATTAAATCATATTTTTCTTGGCATATATTTTGCTGATTCAAATCAGAAGAAAAATCAGAGATGGGGAGAAAGAAAGGGAAATGGACAGAAAAGAAATGGGAAAGCAAGAAGAGGTGCAGGGAAAGAGAAGAACAAGAAGAGCAGACAATTCTCCACTGCACTGAACATTATCTTAGTCAATAATATAAGCAAACACATTAAACTAAACTAAGTTTCTGAGTGGTGCCTGCCTACCTACCTGTCTGATATTCATACCAGTGTCCCTTCCCTGGCTGGGGACCCCCTAACCTCCATAGTGCCCACACCAAATCAGGTAGTTTCAAATTTCACTACAAACATTCAGCACAAAATTTCCAAGGGTTCTGATGCTTTGGGGCATAACTGGGTTAAGTCTGTCATGAGAGAGTCCCCGCCCAAAATACCTCCTGGGTGCTACTGTCAGCCTGCAGTTGCTATACCCATAAGTTCGGCTAGCACATTCTCCAAATGTGCTTTACTAGTTAAACTAGAGGACAGGTGCCAACAACAGGTGGGCTCCTAAATTCAGCAAAATACGTGAGTCATTTCTTGTGAAAGCAGTCCTCTCCTCTGTCACAGCAATGGCATGCTGGAGTTACAGGTTTCTTTAGACCATGAAAAGCTCTGTGAACAGATACATGGCAGAACAGGAGCTGGAAAAAGATTACACAGACTTCAGGAACTGGGGTTACCAAAACAACACGTTGTCTTAAGTTGGGGTTGCCAAAATATATTCTGCATAAGAACCAGCCAGCAGGCACTGTGCCTGCCATAGCAGGCAGCAACAGGACTCAGCTTGAGGACAATAAACTCACAGTAATCACATACCATGGCACATTTGGGCCTTCTCAGGAAGGCCAGTGGCACAAAACAGATTCCAGAACCTGGCTCTGCAGGAAAGTCTCACTTTTGCTTCTCTCTTGATTGCATGAGAGGGGCTGATGTCTAGCGTATCACTTCAGGTAGGCAGTGAGCAGGTAAGATTACCGAGATGATGTAGAGGCAGATTGGGAGAATTTTCCAGGGCCTTATGCAGAGATCACAGAAATGTACGGCTGGAAGGGACCTCAAGGAGCTATCAAATCCAGACCCCTGTGCTGAGGCAGGACAAATAAACCTAGACCAGCCCTGACAGGTTTTTGTCCAACCTGTTCATAAAAGCCTCCAGTGACAGAGATTCCACAACCTCCCTTGGAAGACTGTTCCAGAGCTTAAATGTCCTTAGAGTTAGAAAGATTTTTCCTGATCTTTAACCTAAATCTCCCTTGCTGCTGATTAAGCCCATGACTTCTTGTGCCATCCTCAGGGGATATGGAGAATAATTGAGTCCACTTTACAACAGCCCTGAACATAGCTGAAGATTTAACAGGTCCTCACTCCATCTTCTTTTCTCAAGACTAAACATCCCCAGTGTTTTTAACGTTTCCTCACAGGTTTTCTAAACCTTTGGTCATTTTTGTTGCTCTCCTCTGGACTCTCTCCCATTTGTCCACATCTTTTGCGAAGTGAGGCACCCAGAACTGGACCCAGTATGCCAGTGGAGACCTCACCAGTGTCAAATAGAGCAGCACAATTACCTCCCATATGTCTCATATATGACACGCCTGTTAATACACCCCAGAATATTAACCTTTCACATCAGCAGCAAATTGTTGACTCATTCATTCTGTGATCCACTATAATCCTCAGAGCCTTCCCAGCAGTACTACCTCCTAGCCAATTATTCCCCATTTTGTAGTTGTGCATTAGACTTTTCCTTTTTAAGTGAAGTACTTGGCACTTCCCTTTACTGAATTTCATGTTGCTGAATTCTCCAATATGCCAAAATTGTTCTGAATTCTAATCCTGTCCTCCAAAATCCTTGCAACCCCTCCCAGCCTGGTGTCCTCTGCAAATTTTATAACTATACTCTCCACTCCATTATCAAAGTCATTAATTAAAATATTGAGTAATACTGAACTTAGGACTGACCCCTCTAAATATGCCCTCTGAGTTTGACAGCAAACCATTGCTAACTACTCTGAGTACAGTCTTTCAATCAGATGTGTGCCCATGTTATAGTAATTTCATCTAGATTACATTTCCCTAGTTTGCTTATGAGACTGTCATGTGGGACTGTATCAAAAACCCTGCTAAAATCAAGATTATATATTCATATTCCCCACATCCACTAAGCCAGTACCCTGTCAAACCAGGAAATTAGATTGATTTAGCATGATTTGTTCTTGACAAATCCATGTTGGTTATTCCTTGTAACCCTATGATCCTCTTGCTGCTTACAAAATGATTGTTTAATAATTTGTTCCAATACCTTTACAGGTATCAAAATTAGGCTGACTAGTGTATAAATTCCTTGGGTTGTCTTTGTTCCCATTTTTAAAGATAGATACTAGTTTTGCTCTTCTCCAGTCCTCTGGGACCTCACCCATTCTTCAGAAGTCCTCAAAGGTAACTGCTAGCAGTTCCAAGTTTGCTTCTGCTAGTTCCTTATGTATTCTAGGATTAATTTCATCAGTCCATGGTCAGATACTGGTAAGAAAGCAGAAGCCAGGGTTATGTATGGTCTATATATTGTTTACTTTTAAGTATTCTTTTTCAAAGGAGTTTTCTAAAGTGTTTGAGACCCTCAAATGCCTCCAGGTTCCCATAATGAGCTATGATGTAAAGTGGCAGGTTACAGTTAAAATTATGGATGTTCTTAAATTAGAGAAAATTGCCAAAGCAGGAAATATGAAGTAGTGATGAAACATATCAATTACCTGCTCTTTATTAATACAGTCTATAGCCTTATCTGTAATGTTTGAACCTTTTACGAACAACAAGATGCAATGGAAGAAGCTGAGAACAAAGAAAGTAACTACAGATTTGCTAGTCCCAGGGATGGACTGTCCTTGCCATTGCTTTGAAGAAAATCCAAGATGTCCCCCTTAGTTCCATATACACTGAGTTCCTTGTGCCATGTGTGGTACAGAAGGCTTGTCCCCTTCACAGTAAGTTCAGAGGGCTAGTTCTACAAAAAAGGAACACTGTCATTGCTTCATGCATTATGTTCAATACAAACAAAAGGCACTGTTACACTGGGCTAAATATGAAATATCTTGGTTTCATTAGTCAGTCTCTATCAAGGCATTTATACCATGCTCATGACCATGGTACGAGTGCCTTCTCTTAGATGCTCCAGGAAGATATAATTCTCATAACGAAAATATTTCAAATGGAGAACAATGCAAATGTGCTGTATTCATAAGAAGGTTTTAAATAGAGTCTCCCCACTTTGGAAGAACTTCTGTGCCAAACTCCTCTGAGGGTTCCTGGTCTCCTGTGCCATTAGACACAAAGTGTGTCACAGAGCAATGTCGTTTCCACAGGGTTACCATTTTTTCCTTTTGAAAGCTCTTATAAAGAAGATCAGGCACTTGAATCTGATGAAAGGCAAATAAGCATCTAAGGGCTTGTCTACGCTGAGACTTAGTGTGCAGCAAACTGGGGTGTAAATCTACCGTGCACTAGCTTGCTGCACACTAATTGGCCATGTGGACCATGCTACCACACACAAAGTTTCATCAAAGTGCACTACAGAACTTTTAGTGCACAGTAGCACGATCCAAACATACCAAGCTAGTGCACTGCAGAGTGACATCCTGGCTTGTCACAAAGTAAAGGTGGGTCTACACTTGGACCTGAAGGTGTAATTTCCAGGTTAAGACAACATACCTGTCCTAGCTCTTATCGAGCAAACACACTAAAAATAGAAACATGGCTGCGATGATGCGAACTGCAGAAGGGGCTAGCCACTGAAGTACGTACGTAGCATCCTGGATGGGAACATACTTGATGCAGCAAGCCTTCCATACCATCACAGCTACACTCTATTTTTAGTGGGCCAGCTTGATCAGATCTAGAGTGGGTGTGTCTCCTCAAGGTGGAAATTATACCTTTCACCTCAAAGTGGAGCCATACACTAAATATCTATGTAGACAAGCCATACAATTCAAACCCAAATAACAGATGAGAATACTCACATTAGCATCAGATGAAGAGCACTGTTCACAATTGTTCATCTCTAGAAGGAAGGTTTTCTCCACTCCCCAAACACATACACATCTCATTGATATGGAATTATCTCAGAATCTCCATTAGGAGATTTTGCTGATAATTGTGCTGTCTAAACAATTTCTTACCTTATCTTACTATCGAAGGGCGACTTGGGCATCAAAACCTGAACAATTCTGAATATACTATTTAAGAAAATAGAAATTATTTTATTCGTTATTGTCTTCAGCATCTTTCATTTCATAATCTTCCTACTGGCAATTTTTTTATTTTTTTAACCCCTAAAATTTAAAGGAAGAGAATGAACTACAGCTAATTTCTAATAATTAAATCTTTCTTCTTTGATTCTTCTAAGAACAAACGAAAAGGCAGATTTTGGGGACTGAGGTATATGTATCAGTGTTTGGGCCAGGATGCCAAAAAGGCAGCTGGATTGTAGCTCTGCCTACAGACATATTAACATGAGAAACAAGCCAAGGAGTTTAATCCTACAGTATCTAATGGTGTAATGGAGACGGTGAGAGGAAAAGATAAAGAAGTTGAAACGCTCATGGAATAAACAGCCTCAATGTTCAGTAACCAGTGGAATCGGATCACAGTGGTTGACAGTAATTTCAGTGATAAATTCAATAAAAGTGCCATATAAAATTGCAAACTGAAAGAATTTGGACTGTACATGGAAAATAGAAAAAGATGGAACAGGAAGGACAGGCTGGTATTAAACTGCTCTGTCCCCGCCAGCTTTAAAGAGAAAGTGAATGTAAATGTGTTCAGTGTTTGTATAGATTCTAGCATAATGGATCCTGGTCCATGACTCTGGCTCTTAGGCACTTCAATAATACATATATAAAATAAAATAAAATAAAGAATAGATTATGAACTGACAGGGCTGAGTAGGGTACAAGTTTTTTAGCACATGCTCACGTAAACCTATTTCCTCTAGACAGGAATAAACGAATACATAGGCTGCTAAGTAGGTCCAAGTGAGGTCAGTGGTTTTCACTTCACATCTATTTGCCAAAACAGGCAAGGGCTTTCACTCACAGAATTCAGGGTGAAACCCATTTCACCCAGGAAGGGAGTACCACTGTAGCTCTCCTTTGTCCCTAAGGATGGTCTTGTGGTCAAGATCTAGGACAGGACTCAGCAGATCTGGCTTCTGTCACAAACTGCCTGTGTGACCTTGAGCAGGTTGCCCAATCTGCGCCACCACTTCCCTCTAGGTTAACTGGGGACAATAGCACTTCCCTACCTTACAGAAGTGTTGAGAAGATAAATCCATTAGTGATGCACAGAAAAGAGAGCCAAACAAACTGCCAGCAGAAGCATTGGTTGAGGTTTATAATCTATTATAAAACTCTCTGGGAGAGGAGCTCCAAGGGGAAAGGGTGCATGACACATTCTGTTCATTTGCTACACTGGAACAAATGTAACCTGTCTCTGATTTAATGGAGGCTTTCGCCTGCCTGAATTCTTGGGCAATCAATTTCTCCAGTTGACCTGAGGTTCCATCAATGGAGGTCAAAGGTGAAACTCAGGGGAAGAAAACTAAGGAGACAAGCAGCATCTTAGTTCTCATTTACTAGTTCAAGTAATTTAACACAGAGATTTATTACTGGAACACCCATATGATTCCAGCTGCAATGTCATGGCTGGAGTATTTGCTCTACAACGTTTTCCCCACTGCTGAGCCACAGCTAGACGCACGACTTTGGAGGGCTTCAGCATCCAGGTTCTTTTCTCCAGTAGACCGAGTTGCCCTGAAGCTTGCAGAGCTTTAGCCAGACCTATTGGCACTGCTCTGAGCCATTTCTCTACAGGTCTTAGAGTCAAAACTCCTGAACGCACATGAAAAGAACAAGGTTTGCCTGAGGTTCATAACCAGGCTTACTGAAATGATTTAGAACCGCAGCTCCTACTGTTACAGGGAGAATCTAGCAGGGCAACCCTCTATACAGCAGAAAGGAGCTGGGGTCCATCATCCAGTTTGTTCAGAGTGCGGTGTTCCTAACTGCAAAGTGAAAAGTCAGTTACACACAAAATATGTAAATCTGGGCTGTATTATCAAAGCTTATTCTGCCTAACAGCCTCCTCACCTTGCTCTTTCCTCACTTTGAGATGAATTAAGTCAATGTCACAGGTAAGGACAAGTATCCATTTCTGCACTCAGACTGTAAAGGATCCAGAGAACTAAGGAAAATTAAAGATCCACCCAATTGTAAGACTGCATTCATTATACAGATGTGTAACTAGCTTTTCAATATGTGCACGTACATAGTGCCTAATGCAATGAAGTCCTGGCCTGGTACACCACAGCTGTACAGCACTAGGAGTAAAGGCAAGCACCCTGAAATCATACATCACGTCACAGCACTAGATAGTGTTTCAGCTCATTAAGTGAGACACTATCAAGGGAAAAGCTCTCACATGTCCCCTGATGCTCTTGTGCTCCTAGCATTCCCGTGTCACTTTACTCCCTCTCTGTCTCCCCATTGTGCTGAATGGGGATGAGACAGCACTCCATGGAGCCTCCAACCTGACAGCACTTGGTTTGAAGATGAATACTGAAAGTCATTAGATGTTTGGGTGCTACGCAGAGGCTGGTGATGTTTTGGCACCTACTGGTTGGTCCCTTAAAGCTTCACCAGCCAACTTTAGCTACATGCAGTCCTCCTGTCCTTGAGGAGTGCAGGACTCTGGCTGACTCTAGTGGAAGGTGCAGACCATGTGGAAAGGAGAGCAACCCTGCATACAGGGCAGCTCAATTCCATCACACAGGCTCTTAGCCTCTGCTGTTGAATGCTGCTGCATTGGCCCCAAGGTCACAATCCAGTGTCTCTGAAACAAGCTCTAATGCCTCAACATCCCAAGAACAGACCCACAGGCACTTGGAAATGTGTTGCTTCTCATTCTCTGAAAAACTAGTGTGTATCACTCTGTAGTGTCTAACACCAGAGAAATCTGAAAGCGCAGAAAGGAGATGCCCAGACATCAGATCATGTCATCTGCCACAATGCTACCAGAACAGAGCTCGTTTCACAGGCAGAATGCAAAATGTGCTCTTTTGATGTCAACAACAGAAGGCTATTGAAATTCTCCCTGCATAAAGATAATTAATATGAAGCAAAGCAGGAGGTGTGGATGCACACTCCCACTGCACAGGGAAAGTGAGCTGGCTCACTGTTAATCTCTATTCTTAACTCAGTGATTGGCATTTCTGCTATATTTAAACTTAAATCTTTTTTCAACAGCAGATGAAGAATTTCAATACTTATTTTCATAGCCACAGGAAATATCTGAAATAAATGTAATGTGAATGACACTAGTATCTGAAGGAAACAGCAACAATTACTTGCCTTTGCAATATCTGAGGCTATCTGAACTCTTTATGAAGAAAAATGCAGTTTAATTCAGCCCTCAATTTCACTTCCCTACACTTTGTATGGAGTCATTTCATATCCATGATCGCCCTGCCTGCAGTATGTGCAGGCATACAGCTGCCATATTCTTCACCAGGAGAATCTGGTAAAAGTCAAGCAAGTTCAAGTGCTTGTCAGGTCTGTGAAACTTAACTGTATCAGTGGCCAAGTTCGTTTAACAAGTGTAACCACGAAACAGAAAATAATCTCGGTCAACCAAAGGTGAATGTTTCCAGGCCACTAAGAGTATGTCTACACTACAATGTAAGCCCTGCTCAGACTCAGGCTCAAGCCCTAACCCCACTTCCGTCTACATACAAATCTCTTAGACTCAGACCCAGGGTCTAAGGACCCCACAGTGGTGGAGGGCCTGAAGCAGAGTCCAGTCAGACCTAGAGTTCAAGCCCTATTGTTTTGCAGCATGGATCCAGCAGTAGACTTAGCCCTGCGGGGTCTGCCAATGTCATCCCACAATTCCATTGGCTAGTGTCCTTTGTATTCACTATCCCATGAGTCGCCAATCAACTCCTAGGAAACTGAGGCAACCCTCTTTGTTCAAGTACAGCTCAGCGTTTAACCCTTCAATTTTATTCTGACGACCGAGCTGCAAACACAGTGAATCTTCTTCTCAGTCTGCAATGACCACCAACCAAAAATCTTTTGCCAAGCATGAGGCTTCCTGGTCACAGGAGCACAGCCAGATTTTGATGAACCTCTGATTTGAGGCCAGGAAAACATTCCATTTTAGTAAGAGTACCAGGAACGACTATGCCTCCCAGCAAACAGCAGAGAAGCTGGCAACATTAGAAATTTACCAGACTTGTGGCCCGTGCAGGGAGAAGATTAAGCCACTCCAGAACAACTACTGAAAAGACAGGAACCAGAACTGCACCTCTGGGAACTTGTTTATGAGGACTTAAACTCGATACTGTATATTTCATCTTGCACTGAGTCATCAGTGATGCACAATGATCTGGTCAGCCAGGAAAGTGATCGGCTGACTCCAGAATCCAGCATGGGAACATATGGGAATCAGCAGCAGGCACTGATGACGCCAAAGAAGTAGCTCTGGTGATTAAACTGGTCTCCAAGAAGGCTTTGCTGCAGGAGCAGCTACAGCTCATACTAGGGATGTAAGAGTTTAATCGGTTAACCGGCTAACCGATAAGCTTGATGCTGATCCATTTCTGTTAACAGTTAAACTCCACCCAGGGTCCCGGCTGCTGCCCCATGTGCCTGGGGTCCCTCTGGGCTGCTGGCCCCGCATCTGGGGTCTGTCCCAGCTGCCGGGACCCAGGCCGCGGGGCTGGCAGCCGGGCCACAGGGCTGGCACCTGGGAACCCCGGGTGTGGGGAGCAGCAGCGGAGCCCTGCATAAAACGTGGGGGGTCTGCAGCACCCCCTGCACCCCTAGGGAATTGGGACAGGGAGGGATGCAGAGAAGAGGATATGGGTGCAGCCCCATTCCCAGCACTTGGAGACAGGGATACACATACCTCCAACTCCTGGGTGCCGGTGATGGGGCGACAGACTGCGGTTCACAGCAGCGCATGTGCTGCAGCTCAAGCCCAGACACACGAGAAGCGCAAAGAGACGAGGGCCAGGTAGCAGTGGGAGAAGTGTGCGCCACATGACTCCTCAACAGCCACCTGCTGATCGTTCTTGAGTGGCACTAGTTCCTCCCCTGCCGTGACCCAGCCAATGGGAGCTGTACCTGCGGACTGGGGATAGGGCAGCACACGGACCCACCCGGAAGCTCCAAAGGCTAGGAGCCAGACATGCTGGCTGCTTCCAGACCCGGGAGCCGTGCAGGCCGCGGTACGGTGCTAGCAGGGAGCCTGCCAGAGCAGTGCTGACCAGAGCCGTCAGGATTCCTTTTCGACCAGCTGTTCCTGTCCAAAACCGGATACCTGGTCATCCTAGTGCAATCATCACAGAGATGATCTCCTTCTATGGGATCTTGCAGTGACTATGGAATTCTGCATGCATAAGTTAGCATTGGAAGGACTTTCATTTTGAATTCCCTGAGGTTCTGGAGGCAATACCGTGCAAGTGAGAAAACATCAAAGTACATAATGCCATACCAGAAAACATCATTCAGAGCACAAATCAAACTGCAGATGCAGTCTAACACTAAGGCCCTAAAAGAGCAGCAGAGTGTGTGATTAAGTCTGGAGGACTACATTTTCAACTTTCATCTGCACATACAAATGCATATAGCCAGATGCATTTAACCTCTGTCTTGCCTTCTTCCGTCACATCCAGGCCCTCTCCAAATCCTATTGCTTCTTTCTCTGCATCCCTGCTGGCAAGACACTTCCTGCCTCAGCTACTATCAACCTCCTCTTTTCCACATGGGGAGCTTCCTGAAAAATGACCAGCTGCCTCCTATGCTCTATATTTTCAGTAAGAGTTGAACACGGATTTAAAATGTTAACCCAATTTTTTATACTATACAACACACACACACACAGATGGACACATATTTTATAGAAGAACTATATGGAAGCATTTCAGAGAGTTTTACAAGTTTTATTTGTATTATTTTTATATCCCTCCTCCTGAAAAGCCAGGCTACCTAAGCAGCAGGACTCCAACTGTAAAAGCCTTGGAAGGAGAGGAAAAATCTAACTATTAAATTGTAAGTACCCTAAAAGTTACATAGAATAACGTTTTTACATTAATGTCTGACATCTTGAGACATTCCAGAGCCAGTGGGAAGGGCTGTTCTCCCCAGAGGAAATCTGGGAATCTTCCCTCTCCAGTGATATAAAATTACTGCTTCTTGCCAGGAAGAGTCATGAGATATCAGAATGTGACCCTGATATTGGTCTAGGACTGAATACTGCCTATGCTCAGAACAGAGCACCTCAGACCAATGCAATCTGAGTGTTGAAAAACAAAAACAAAAAAAAACACCTTCCAAACCCCCACTTCTCTGGCTGCTGATTTTCTTTAACTATTAATTAATTATTGTTATTATTATTATTATTATGGCAGCTGTTTGAAGGAGTTTGAAATGTTAAACTAAGTCCTGTTGGAGATAGTTTTATGGGCTGAGTGTCAGTAAGGCTGTCCAAGGTGTATAACAAATTAAACTTATCACATAGCTCTACAATTCATCAGATAGATATCACCACTGCATCCCTGGTGTTAATACACAGTAAAATGTCAACAGCTAATGATATTTGAATATGTATATCCTCTTGCGCATTCATTAGACTAGCAGCCTGAAAAATGACAGCACTTTAAAGATTAATACCACACTACCAGAGCAAGAAGGCTGTAGTTCACACATCTAATAGCAGGGTTCCTTGGCAAATTCAGCAAGTATAACATCGAATGCTTTGATTTCTTAATTTATTAAAGTGACTTTCAATTCATTACAATAACTCTGTGTCTATCGGTCTGTCTGCTTCCCACTAACACATACACAGTACCACGTACATATTTAAAGCTCAGATGCAGCATTCTTAATCTGAGCTGCTGTAGCTGACAAATATGCCTGAGCTACAAAAGAAAAAATTCCTTTCAGAACACTTTCCTGGTCTTTTGGATGGGATGTCTAGTCATTGGCAAGGAAGGAGCTCCCTCGTAAAGCACACACTGTAGATAGAGAACTTAACTGGAGGTTCAGAGGAATCACAGCTCTCTGTAGCATGAGAAATTAGTGAAACACTGGCTCAGTCTTGTATCAGTCTGCTCTAACCTGACACCTACTGTCCATGAAATTAGGCTGCGTCTATACTGCCACTTTCAGCGCTAAAAAACCACACCCCGAGCGACAACAGTTTTAGCGCTGAAAAGTGCCAGTATAGACAACACTTTATCTCCAGGAGCTGCACTTTTGGCAATAAAGCTACCACCGCCTGTTTGGTGTGTTTTTTGTTTTGTTTTTAAATTGCCGTGAGAGCTCTCCTCCGGCAATAAAGCGTGTCTACACTGCCCATGCAGTGCTGTAACGTGGCATTGGAGATATACCCCTATTTTCCCCTGTGCACTTTGGGTACAATTTACCATTGTTTTGAGGAGTAAGAACTTGGGACTAGAAACACAGCTGGGTCTTCCGCAACTAGCCTGTGAAAACTCCAGCTAAGGAACTCACTTGGGTGGCAAAACTGAAACTTGGAAGCTAACTGATGTGGAGGAAGGAAGAACAAACAAACACCATTCTCTGGGTAGTGACACCATCAATGACGCCGGTTCCCAGAGACATAAACTGAGCTGAACAAAAGAAACCCAAACTAGGAAAATCAGAGGATTGTGAATAAGCTACAGTGTGGACATTTTTCCCTCTAGGTCATGGGTTTGAACCCAAGCTCACATCAGCAATGAGCCCTAAATTATCAATATTTGAGTGTTGGGTAATCTGCTGTATGTGATATGAGACAGGTATAAGGAGAGGGTCTTAGTCCATCCTCGGAGTCAAATATCAACATCACAAAACCACTAGAGTTAGTGACACTAAGGTCTTGTCAACACTGGGGAAATTCAGAGGAATAGATATTCTCAAACCTTTATTATTCTGGAAGGGGAGGACTTAAATCATGACCTGGCTGGAGGGCCACGTCACAGAAAGAGGTGGATGACCAGTGGACCAGAGCAGCTGTCAGCATGGGGTATGAGACAGGGAGAGAAACGCTATGCCATACCTGGCTATGAGGAAGTGCTCCAGAGGGGAGTTCACCCCTTTACACTGATACTTACCTATCTCTGCAAAACTGGGCTAGAAGTCAAGAGCAGACACACATATACCCAATGTCAAATCCTAGAAACCTGCTCCGAGATACAGAGTAGCTTCTGCTGACTCACCTTGGAAGCAGCTGATACAGAACTCAATTAATAAAGAATTAAAGGAGGGTAATGTAATTAATGCAAATCAACGTGGATATACGGAATTTAGATCCTCTCAAATTAACTAGATATTTTTTGATGCGATTACAAGTTTGGTTGACAAAGGTAATAGTGCTAACGTAATATACTTAAACTTCTGTTAAGAAAGTAGTATCATATGACATTTTGATTAAAAAACAGCTGAACATGATTAAAAAACAGCTGAACTTGAGACATGAGACATTCTGGCTGAAAGGACTAACGTGATCCTGGAACACACAAACGGGAATCTCAAGTAGCAGCAGAGAGGTTATTTTACCTCTATATTTGGCACTGGTGTGACCACTTCTGGAATACTGTGTCCAGTTCTGGTGCCAACAATTCAAGAAGGATGCTGATAAACTGGAGAGGTTTTAGAGAAGAGCCACGAGTGTGATGAAAAGGTTTAGGGATGACTGGATTACAGTCTGTAAATATTTATATGGGGAACATATATTTCATAATGGGCTCTTCAGTGTAGCAAAGAAAGGGATGACACAATCCAATGGCTGGAAGTTGAAGCGAGACAAATTCAGACTGGAAATAAGCCACACATTTTTAACAGTGAAGGTAATTAACCATGCAAACAATTTACCAAAGGTGACAGTGGATTCTCCATTACTGACCATTTTTAAAACAAAATTGGATGTTTTTCCTAAAAGATCTGCTCTAGGAATTATTTTGGGGGAAGAACTGTGGTCTGTGTTATTCAGGAGGTCAGACTATATTATTGTAATAAATGATCCCTTCTGGCCTTGGAATCTATTAATCTATGAATAACTATTCTGCTACAGCTATCATGGAATAACTCCCCACCCCGTGGACACACTATTCCAAAATAAAAGTGACTTTATGCCAGGATAATTTCTCCAGACAAGGCATAATTGACCCCCTTCCTTGCAATCTGTACTATGAAACACAGAACTGAATGGGCATGGAAGCTACACTCTCCGCGCACCTACACATGATGGTCCCTCCATGGGCAGCGGGTATCAAAGGCCAGGGCAGGCTAAGCCTCCTCTAACCCAGGCCGTGGCCCCACCCATGTTCCACCCTGAAGCCCCATCTCCCTCCCCCAATCCCCTGAAGCCAGTGGGGGCTCAGCTCCAGCAGCAGCTTGGAGCTTGGGCCTTCCAGTGGCCAGGGCTGCCATGGGTGGCTTGGGCCAGCGGCTCAGCCCAGGGGTTGGGTCAGCAGCTCGACCTGGGGGTGGGCCAGCAGCTCGATCCGGGGTTCAGGCCGGCCCGGGGGTCAAGCCAGCGGTTCGATCTGGCACTGGGGCCAGCCAGTGGCCTGGGCTCAAGCCATCTTGTGCAGCTGGGACAGGCCAGCCACTTGCTCAGGGTGTCTGGGGCGGGCGAGCCATGGAGAGTGCAAGCGGAAGGCACAGGGCAGGCAGGTTAGCTCCCTGAAGGCAGGGGGTCACCCACCACCCCTGGGTCCCTCCCTGGGCTGGCTAAGGTGGGGAGGGGGAAGACTGGGAGAAGTCTTAGTTGTCCCCCTTGATAAACAGAGGGCTTGTCTCCAGACCTATCAAACTAGGACATTTCACCTGTACTTGGTTTTAAAATAATTACAAGGAATGTTGCTAAAGAGATGTTAGGCTATCCAGTTCACCTGGGGATTTTAAGAAGAGAAAAATAGGAAACTTAAGAATTATTTCAAGACTAGTTACTAATGGCCCTTTCAACTTTTTACAACCCATTTTATTTTGCCTGCCTATTTCCCCTCAATTTTTAAAGAAATAATCAGAAAAACAATCTTTACGTGAGATTATTTTAAAATTAGACTGTTAATGAGGATTCCCAGAGACAAGAAAAATGAATTTGTGGCCTCTGATGAGAAGTAAAAGGGGAGTTTCAAGGTAACTGGCCTGGGGCATTTGCTTGAACACACTAGACAAAAGGATGCACCTCTCAAGAAGTGTTGTCAGAGTTCTCACTGAAGCAAACTAGTAGCACAAGAAAACCTAGCAACATGAGAAATAGTGGCTGGACTCCGCTTACACCAGCCAAGAGCTTAACTGCAATTGCATAATGTAAATCACATCATGGGATAATTTACTTAAAGGAAATCAAAGAAAGGCAGAGTCAGAGGCTGTTAGTTGGGAAGACAGAGCTACTAAATAGAAAGTACGTTTTCTGGGGTCATTCAGTGTTGTCTTGACGTGTGGATCAGTGCGCGTGTGACCACTTGTAGCATCAGAGCGGGTGAACGAGACAGAAAAAAGGAAGAAGAGGATGGCGATTCAGGCCCTTTTACAAAATTCTCACAAATTATACTTTTTCCTTCCTTTTCTGTTAAATTTAGCCCACCTGCCTTTAGCTCCTGTTACCTCTTGCTGCTGGCACACATATGACCTGCTCCCTTTCTGATAAAGGTTGACTGTTCAGTACTGGGGTGGATCATGACTATCATTAGGTTACCAGGGGTATGTATTTTAGCAGCAGACTCACTTCAAAAGACTGAAAATTACTTCAAAAATACTTGTACATTGGCCAAACCAGACAGTCTCTATGCAAAACAATAAATGGACAGGTTTCAGAGTAACAACCGTGTTAGTCTGTATTCGCAAAAAGAAAAGGAGTACTTTTGGCACCTTAGAGACTAACCAATTTATTTGAGCATAAGCTTTCATGAGCTGCAGCTCACTTCATCGGATGCATACGCAAATCTGACATCAGGAATCATAACATTCAGAAACTGGTAGGAGAACACTTCAACCTCTCTGGCTACTCAGTAACAGACTTAAAGGTGGCAATTTTGCAACAGAAAAGCTTCAAAAACAGACTCCAAGGAGAAACTGCTGAGCTTGAATTAATATGCAAACTAGATACCATGAACTTGGGTTTGAAGAGAGACTGGGAGTGGCTGGGTCATTCCACATATTGAATCTATTTCCCCATGTTAAGTATCCTCACACCTTGTCAACTGTCTAAATGGGCCATCTTGATTATCACTACAAAAGTTTTTTCCTCTTGCTGATAATAGCTCATCTTAATTAATTAGCCTCTTATTCCCCATTTTCATATTCTCTGTATGTGTGTGTATATATATCTTCTTACTCTATGTTCCATTCTATGCATCCGATGAAGTGGGCTGTAGCCCACGAAAGCTTATGCTCAAATAAACGTGTTAGTCTCTAAGGTGCCACAAATACTCCTGTTCTTTTTGAGGATACAGATTAACACAGCTGCTACTCTGAAACCAGAAAATACTTTGTTTAGTCAAGCAGAAAAATCTCTTTTCTCAGTGGTCTAATCCAGCCTAAAAAACCAGGGATGGGGCTTTGAAAAATGATGATATGCTTATCTGGAAAATTCCACATCTGACAGGAGGGAAGGGTGAGAAAAAACTGCCCGCTTAACACTAATTAGGGAGTTGTAGTGTCATTGAGTTCAAAGAGATGCAGAGTGCCCTGAACTGGAGATAAGGAAAGTGTTTGCAGCATTTATCACTAGCAAATGGATTGGTGGGCTGGGAGGGACAAGGGAGGTAAGCAGCCACACAAACAGGATTATCTCCGGGCTGCAGGTGCCTGTAGCTAATTACAGATTATTCAGTTGTACTGTGAAATGATCAAATAGGTTAATACAGGACTAAGGTTAATCTTATTGTGATAGAAAATCCCCTCTCAGCCACTAACGCCCTAGCTAGAACTTGGAATGAACTGGTGCACAGCCATCTCACCTGTGCCTGGTACAGGGCATGGGACACAGAGCTCCATGCTTCTCCCCCACAGTCTAAGGCCAGGATTTGTTCTTCAGAGATATCATCTGGGTATAGTGCCTTGAGTTTTAGCCATTCAAATGTAAATACATTCCCTTTGGAAATCAAATAATTTTAAATAGTTTGATTAGCAAACAGGCCCTGTGAGTGGGAAGAAAAGAAAGCAAAGATTTTTTCTCTATAAAATATATACATCAGTAAATCAAAAATATTATTTTAATATACTGAGTTAGCAGCTAGTGCAAAAAGGGGCTGGAGACCCCACAGAACTCCTGCTGCACCATTCTGCAGGCAACAGGCATACTGCAGAGATGTTATCCTCAGTATGCAGTGGTGAACAACACCCTAGCATCTCCAAGCTACAGGATGCAAAATCATGTTGCTAGAGAGAAAACCTGGGGATCATGGTGGCAACTAAAGAGGTTCTGGATGAAAGTACACATTTTGACAAGCCAAAAACCTGACCCAGAGAAGAGGGACACTTGAGACAATTATTAGAGAGCACGGGAGGGAGGTCGGGGAAGAGAGAAATTATTTCTTGTGCAGTGTATCTCAGTTCACTCTTAGGACTTGTCTAACTAACAGCATCCCCATTAAATATTTTTGCTACATTATGGGAACATACAGGAAGAGACTCGGGGCACATCTGCATGGATGGTTAGTGCATGGAAAACTGGGCTGTACATCTAGAGTACTCTAAACTTGCCACACACTAATTGGCTGTATCGACCCTGTTACCACTTCCTAAAAGTTCCATAGTGTGTTATGACCTACTGCGGTTTCATTTTTTTGTGAGACTGGACCCACATTATGCTAGACATTGTGCATAAATATACTAAGACCCCCTCGCCAGAGAGTTTTCAGTCTAAGTAGACAAAATAAAAAAAGGATGAGAGAAAGGGAGTATTATTGTACCCATTCTATTGAGTGGGAAACTGAGACATAGAGAGGGGAAGTGGCTTGGTTTTGGTCAAATAGGGAGTTTGTAATGGAGCTGGGAACCTCCTGAGTGCCAGACCAGTGCCTTAAACACAAGACTATTATTTCTTAATTAATGTGTGCAATATAATTTACAATGTCCTTGGGTTCTCAGCCCAGTCCAGGTGAAGACTTCAGATATGTTTTGGATTCACAAATTGGCAAGGAAAACATTGGTGATATCTCTCAATATTTTAAGTGCTTTTGACAATAATATCTAGAGGCTGTACAAGGATTATAGAGAACAGAACTGTCTAGTCTCTTTCCCGTTCTCCTCATAATTAATTCTGGGTTTCTTCCTCTGCACATGCCCTGCTCTCATTCTGTAGGACTACTCCTGATTTCCTATGAGCTTACCATCAAGAGACTTGGGCCTAATGATGAGAAGGCTCTGCCACCAACACCCTCGACTTTGTACGTTAGCTCTGTCAGCCAAATGTGGATCCAGAAAAAAAGTTTCAGTCTCTGAGAAGCATGGACCTACCCATTATGAGGAGTGGTAGGCTTACAACAGTGGTTCTCGAACTTCATTACACTGCGACCCCCTTCTGACAACAAAAATTACCCCAGGGGGGAGACCGAAGCTTGAAGCAGCCCAAACCCCACCACCCAGGGCTGATGCCTCAAGTCTAACAAGTCTACCACCAGCCCTGTCGACCCCATTAAAACAGGGTCACTACTCACTTTGGGGTCCCGACCCACAGTTTGAGAACCGTTGGTCTACAGCATTAGTACCTGGTTCCGCTTGGCCTATCAGTGCAGGGAACAAAATAGAAAAGGAAAATCCAATAGGCCAGGACTACCTTTGCAAATATGGAAAACTGTCAATGCAATAGAAGTGGCAAAATACAGGGAGCAGGGATGAATTTTTATGCAAGGCAAATAAAATAGCATGCTGAAATCTCACTCATGATGCTGCTAAAGCCATTATGCTTCAGCAACGGAAAGTGAGAGAGCAGTCTAACATGATGAGGTGAAAAGAAACCCGTGGAAAGAGAGTGATACACAATCTGCTCATTGTGAAGGCTGCAGTGTTACCTCTTGACTGTCAGTCACATTTCAACACGTCCCTTACCAGAAAGCAAGTTCAGATAGCTACATCCTGCCTGCTGAGCTGCTCAGTGTAAGTGTAAGGAGAGTAGGGGTTCTTGTGGCTGGTTCCCAGCAGGGCCCTCAGTTTCAAGAGATCTATCTCCACCTTCCACTCCTATTTTTTCTCCTTTAAAAAGCATCGACTCTCATGACGACATGTTATTCATTTAATGTCCACTAGGTAAAAAAAAAAAAAAAAAAGGCATCTACCATGTGGTTATTACACTCCACCCTTTGGCATCCTGAATGGGAGAACTTCCCCAACCCCTTTATCACCAAGGAAGAAAAGGGTGCAGAGCCCCACCCACCCTTCTGTAGTACAGTGGGGCTCCCACTACCCAGCTGTCATCTCAGTTGCAACTGAAACTTCATTCTAAATATCAGACTCTTCATATTTACAGAATCCCAAAGTGTAGGCAAACTCCATTCTTTACACATAAAAAGGAAGATTAGAAAGAAACAGCAAACTAACCAGGAAGCCCTGTCAATGTGCAGATTCTCCAGCCATACAGATATGGACAATGCCTCATTACCACCATCATATGAACCTCCCCTTTGGTAACCCCAGAACAAGAGCTCTGTGTTTACAAGTTCATCCCTCTCAGGACTTCTGGAGAGGAGCTTTCATACTGGGAAAACTGTCAAATATCCCAGACTTGAAACCAAAATCCCTTCCCTCCTCTCCTGGGTTTCAGGCATTTACTTGCCACACATGCTAATTACTGAAACCTGAGCTTCACTCCAGTTTCTCCTTCTATGGGATCTTGCAGTGACTATGGAATTCTGCATGCATAACATACTAATGCCACAAGAAGCATAAACTCCATCAGAGGAGGAAATTCTGAGCTAACAGCCCAGAGCCCTGATCCCAACACAAGTATCATTGCTAGGGCCAATAGGGAAGTTTGACGCAGACCGTGATGTCTGTGCCAATGTGTCCCCTTATTTCCAGGGCACTCTTCATTTTAGGCACCTTTGTGAACAGAAAACACTTAATAAACTACCATTTTCATGGAGCAAATTCTGGATCTCTAGGAACCTTCCTAAAGGTTTAGCTTTTTTTTCTTAAATTACAAAAGCAGGCCCATTAGGTCCTATTGGGCTCCCTTCCCACACACCTTGGCATCCCTACAGTCAGTTTTAGTGCTTCCTTCAGGCTAGTTTTAAATTTTTCACAGGAAGAAATTTAACTGACAAATTTGTCATTACTTTATTATTATTTTATTTATATAGAAGTACTATGGTAGTACCTACTGCCCATATCTGAAGCGGGGACCACACTGGGCTATGAGCTATACATACAAAGAGTAAGAAGCAGTCATTGCCACAAAAAGCTTTCAGTCTAAGTGGATAAGATAGAAAACATGGGAGAAGTAAGTATTATTACACCCAATTCACAGATAGAGAACTGAGGCATAGAAAGAATGAGTGATTTGTCAAGAATGTGCAAGTACTTCAGACAAAGAGCAGTTTAAAAACACTACATCCAGGATGCACCAGTGAGCCACACTCTGCAGGAGACAGAATGAACACAGGAGAGAGAAAGAATTTACAGGACTCGGCTGAGTGGCCAGCTAAGCACTCAGCCCACAGAGGAGGGAACCTCACATTGAATGCAAAGGACCCCTTAAGCCTTCATTTGCAGACTCCAAAGGGAGTGCCATCCAGTCCTCTGTGGCCATGGAGTAAGTATATAGATATTGGGGGAGCGGGAAGGGAGAGGGACAGGGAAGGGGGAACAGAACTACCCTGTACAAAATAAGAGACAGCCAAAGTCCTAGCAGGGACAAGCAGCACAGAGCTGGGGAAGAGAGGTGGCAAAAATTAAAAAAAAAATTAAAATAACATACATACAAATAAAATAAAGGGGCATAGCTCCTTTTTATATAGCAAAAGAACTGCTGCATATATACTGAGCCTTAGAACAGGGGTTGTGAGGACTGCAGATAAGGCAGCTTAAGGATGGAGGTTTGAGTTGTAAATCAGAATTTCCTGGCTGGTGACTGTTTGCATCCAGAGTGTTACATTATTTAAATATAATGTTGCTGTGAGACGATTACATAAATAATTCACAGGCACAACATGTTCATTCCTGTGGTTCACTGGAAAGAAAATGTATTGTAACTTTTGTTTTCATTTGAGGCCTTAAATAACTGTGTCTTACCAGGGAAAGTGATTGTTTTGTAGATTTAAATTGTGACCCTGTTATTAGTTTAAGAAGTTTCAGCTATTTCGTTGACCTTTTATGATTCTGAAAAGAAAATATATTGTTCTGGAACCTGCCTCTGATTGTGACCGTCCCCTCCCATTCCACAGCAAGCTCTCTCACTGCTGCTATGGAGACACGTTTAATCTAATCAAGATGTGGGTCAAAAGCAATCTCTTTGGAAAAGATTTCCGAACAAGAATCCCCTTGGGGTTTCTGATCTCACTTGGGCAGACTGCTTCTCCAAATTCTCCTTTAGTGATTTCTATCACCCCCTGCTGCTCCAGAAGTCCAGATGACATTTCAGGAGCTGGCAGGCAAACCCTTACCTGCTGCCCTGTTGTCACAGGATGTCCCTTCACCTACCCTAGTAATGCCAACTTCAAGAGATCAAAAATCACAAGATTGTCCCAGCAATCATCACTTTTTAAAACAGATTATATTGTGATTTTAGGTCAGTCTCTTGATTTTTTTTAGCTCCCCCTGCCCATCCCCAGGTGTGTGCATGTGACAACTGTTTTGTACACTTCTCACATGTAGTAGATAAGGGGATTTTGGCCCTGGTGCAGGAGCTCTCAGTCCCACATCTGTCCATCTCCTTTCCAGTAATTAATCTTGTCCCGCAGACCGCCATCAGTTCTGTCCCCATCTAACCCCTCTCAATTCAGCCTCCCCAGTTCAGTCCCCCGGAGCGCTATCACCACCCACCAGTTCATTCCCCATCCATCCCTACTGCCCTCAGTTCACCTTCCCACCACCAACCCATCTGCTCAGAACCCATCAATACAGCCCTCCCACCCCTCACCAGCCTCACTTCAGCTCCCCAGCCTCACGCCTGCTCCTTAGAGTTCTTCACCCTCCGCAGGCCTGGGGGGGCTGCAGCGAGGGACCCCCTCTCACTTCCCAGGCAGGCAGGGGAGCAGCCGCCCGGGACTGACAGCTGGAGCCCCATCCATTCCTGGAGCAGCTGACAGGATTTCTAAGTAAAATTAAACCTCACTTTTAGAGCTCTCAAATGTCAGGATTTTTTTTTTCTCCCAGTTGATTCAGTTGCTTATTTGAGGTTTGGCCCTTACTCCCTTCTTTATATCTCAGATGAAGTTTCTCTCCCCCCCCCCCCCCATGTTTTAGCTTGATAGCTTTGTTTATCTGATAGGTAAATCAATTCTCATTGTCTTTCAAAGTACTTTGAAAGTAACTGCCTCCTGGAGAAATCACATTCCTTTGTTTAGGGTGGGGTAACTCCTGTTTGGCTGAAAACCCATTGCAGGAATACACTGCTGCTGAGAAAAAAACCCTGAAATTTGAGAGTTTTATCAGGAGATTGCGAGTGAGGCTTTTTGACTCAGAACTCGCAACTCTTGCAATCAATTCGCGAGAGTGGCATGTCTGCCTACTCTGTGAGCACTGATGCCTTGCCTGTTCTTGTGGTCGCAGAGCCAGGGATACACATAAGCTGTTCCCCTTTCACCATGTGTGCTTTTAATCTTCAGTTTTGAAGCATAACAGAAGGAACCGTAAATATACAACCATAGGTAAACTTCCACACAGCTTTCTGTCCTCTTCCTGGCTCACTCATTGAGCCCACCTATTTACTTCCGAGTTCCTCCCTAATATATCCTCCTAATTACTGAATCAATTGCCTCATTAGACCAGCAATTGCCACCCAAATATCAGTAATCCCCAGTGGAAACTGGTTAATTAACTTCAGTTAAGCCTGCCATCTTCCCAGTGCTGCAACAACTTCAGTGACCAGGGTGCTACATCTAGCACCCTCTCACACCAATCCATCCATTCAAATCCCAACAATTGGGCAGCTGGCACCTCCCCAGCTCTGAAATGAGAACCGAGAGAGGATCCATGCAGATCACCAAGTGATCCTGTCAGTTGTACACAGACAGGCAAGCCCAGCATCTTGCAGGAGAAGAGTTGAGCCAGCCTTCTCCTCTCTCTGTCTGATTGCGCCAGGTCTTCAGCCTGATAGGCCATCTCGCTTGGTGAGACCCTGCCCTGTGCTGCAATGGTTGCTGGGCGAGGTCTGGCTGCCAATGCTACAACTTCTGTATTATTGTTTATTAGTGCCAGTGCCCACTGTATGTCCAGCCCTTTCCAAACATTCAAGGAGGATGGGCCCTTCTCCAAGGAGCTAACAATCTAAAGATAGACAGACAAGCAGTCAGAGATTAGAGGAAAGGGAACGATAATAAGTAAAGCATACTGCAGAGCATGCAATTGTAACAAGTCTGTTTTGGGATGGCCCTGGCCTGTGTCAATCTCTAAGGCCAATAACTGAAGCAGATTCAGTTCAAGTCACTGCTATAATGCCAACCAAGGACACAATATCATCTAAATAAAATACATGATTGAAACTGTTCAATCTAGACTCTGCTTAAACAGGAAGAAACCCCAGGCAGTCCAGACTTGTGCCTCATTCCCAATCAGCTGTCCTCCTTCAGGATCATCTCACTCAGTCTGATATTTTCCCCCAGAAAAGAAGCTAGTGGGAATGTCTGTCGTAATTCAGTTTAGTAAAAACAACTGGTTATGCCATGCCCTCTTGGGAGGTTCTCTCACCTCATGTCAATATTTATTAGGATGCTATGATACTTGTAATCAGTTGAGGCTCCTCTTCCCACATATTTCCAGGGTGTGCACACTTTTCTGCTGCTAGGGAGACACGTGTAGGCTGATCAAGATGTGTGAGAACAGAGATACCTAGTAGTAAGAGATTTTGCTTTTCAGGCAAGTGTAAGCAGAGTCAGGATGAGCTCTACCCTGACATCTGGTGGCGAGTCATGGTGGGTTGTGGAAAAGAACTTCCAGGGCTGATCTCATTTGCATAGGCACACCCACCCTGCCTAGATGGTCACTTTGTTTGCTGTAGGAGTCCCAGTTTCTCTGTTATTGGGGCAGGAATAAACTATTATTATCCTGATTATGTGAATCAAGGACAGTGGAACTGTACTTGGCCTTTTGTTATGATGGAGGGACTCACCATCAACGAAGCAGCACTCGCTAGGCAAGGGTCATGGGTTCCAAAACCCACTGAATAGAGAGAAGTTGGGGATAGGTATTAATACCTGGTGGTATGGGCCCTCATGGTGAGGGCCTTACATGCTAATTGCACTTCCTCCTCTCTCCACTGTGGAATATCAGAGCTAATTTTGATTCCATTAGGAATCTAGTTACAGGCTGCTCAGCTGAATTCATTTTGGGCCAATGGTGCACCTGCACTGGGGCTCGCCTACTACAAGCTGAAATCACAAAAGAGCTAAACTTACTAAGAGCTGAAATCACTGACTGTTGTGTTAAGTAGTGGGGGAGCCTGAAGATATATTGCAGAGCAGTTTGTGGGACGGCTGGCAGAGCAGAGCAGTTTGTGGGATGCCTGGAGCAGCTCATGGAGGCGGCTGGCAAAGCGGAGCGATTCGTGGGATGGCTGGTGGAGTGGAGCAGAGCAGAGCCCCATGGAGAGGTGCGGCAATCGGCTTTGGACCACGTAAGGTGCCCCTTAATCCTCCCCCCCCATCTCCACCCAGGTTGGGAGGTAAAACTCTGCAGATAAACTTTTGAACTCTGGGGCTGCACTGACCAGGGAGAGAGACTTTTGGGGTGTTGGACTTTTGGGACTTTGGGTTGCTGGACTCAAGAATCAAAGGGAAAGGACATGCCCCAATTTGCTTGGGATGGGTTTTTTGCTCACAGGTTGTGTTAGGAATCCTGTTGGTGGTGTTTCCCCAACATAATGCCACATTGTTTCTCTCTGTTATTAAAATGCTTTGCTACACTCAGACTCTGTGCTTGCAAGAGGGGAAGTATTGCCTTTTGGAGGCGCCCAGTGGGAGTGGTATATATTTGTCCCAGATCACTGGGTGGGGCCTCGAGTCGGTTTTGCATTGTGTTATTAGAATGGAACCCCTAGATACTGAACCCAGCCCTTGTTGCTGCCAACTGTGACGGGCAGAAGGGTTACACAAGAATTTGGGTTTTCTGCCCTTAAAATAGAATTAATGTCCACAAATTCTCGTTTGCTGACTTTGATTTCCAACTATTGAAAGGAACTGCTTTAAGGCAATGTCAGAATGCTATTGTGAAGCTCAGTTTTCTATATGATCTTTCCTACCACATAAGTTTAGGTGATTAAGTTAAAAGCCTGAGGAAGAATTAGCTTCAATTCCCATCCCAGTTCTCCTGCTCCCTATGCAGTGAGGAACGTGGGAAAGGGAAAGCATCATGTGACCCGTAACATGCTTCTAGCCCATTAAACACCAACATTGATTGGCTCCAAAAAACTGGCAGCCACGCTGTGGAGCCATCAACAAGGACTGAAAGCAGAGAATAAATGGGGAGCGCTGTCAGGGACGTGGAGGGGGGATTCACGAAGGAGAACTCTAGAAATAATTAGTTTTTACTATTGTGGCTAAATCAGAAGAAAATTGTGATCCTGTCACAGTCTCCATCTAATACTCCAGGAATCATCCCTGGCTGCTGCAGGCCTATGGTGGGGTGTGATTCCCCCGACCCACATCACATATCTCCACAGCAGGTGCTTTTGTTAATTCATTCCGAAGCTTCTGGTTCTCCCCTCCTCCCTGCTCTTTTTCTGGTTGCCAAGCAACCCCAGCCATACTACAAGACTTGTGCTTTAAGGGCTAGAACCATTGCCATTTCTTTAAAAATATACATTTAAGAATGAAAACAGATGTCGTCAAAAACAGAAAAGCATACATTCCTTCAGCCCATGGATCATTTTGTGGGAATCCTGAAGGCTGCAGACACTCTGTAAGCAACAGACACCAACTGCAGATGGATACAGATATCAGACATACAACAACATTCCCTCTAGTCAGTGCCTGCAAGGACACAACTTCTGCTTAGCATCATAAAAATAACAAAGTACTGAGAACCTATGTACTATCCAGTGAATTTACCTGGATAGTTCAGCAAATATATGATCAATCAAAGAGATTCAAAATATACTAGCATTCATACATATTTATCATATGTGGAACACACACACACACACACACCCTGACATCCATATATAATATTGGAGGGCCATTGAATAAGGCTGTGATTTTCAAAAGAGCCTGTGAAAGTTAGATGCTCAACACCCATTACATGGGAGTTGGGCATCTAACTCCCATAAGGTCTTAAACGATCCAAATCTAAATATAATATCTAGAAAGCTTGGTTATATCCAAGACCAATTGAGTAGATCCCTGGTGGATGCAGAGATGGGAGCAACGGGCAGGAAGAGAGATCAAGTCACATTATGTCAAGTGTTAGAAGAATTGAAATGTCATTTTAACCTGAATAAAAGTAGAGTTTACAGACTGATCCATGACATTCAGATTCAGCAGGTCTCTCCTCCCAAAGTTATGAGTCAGACAATACAGCACAATGATGGAGAGGTTAATGGCTGTACTCTTCAATTATACAACTTGCTGTTTGTCAATCATGGTGCAACCAGTTTGACACCAGCTGCTCTCCCAAGAAAGTAATTACTGTCCTGCATGCCATTCTATTCCCTGCCCTGACACTGTACTGCTAACACATGGTGCTCTCTTCTACTTCCAAATAGTGTTATGCAAATGCCTGCCAGTGCTTAATTTGTAATGAAAGAGGTGCCAAGGCTGAAGGAATTTTTTTTACTTTCACAACTGACACAGCAAGCCCAGAGGTGCCAGTGCCATGAACTGCCAAGCCTAGAGGTATCAGAACTCTGCCCTGGCACAAATTAAGCACTGGTGCCTGCTCTCAAATGCTTGTTTCTACCTTGCTAGAGCTCATTTTTCAATGGTTGACATTATAGATTTTAAATATGTTGTTCTGGCCAATGTAACATGTAAAGTATATTTAATTTACTGTCAGACCTATTTTCAAGTAATTGCATAACATAATGCAATACAAGACACCAATGAGAAATACATTATTTTCTCTCATGTGGGTAATTACTGCAGAAAACTGGGGTTTTACTGCATTCCTTGGGCCATATCCTAAGGTATTCTGAGCAACTGAGAAGTCAAGGGGAGTTGCAGGTGCTCTACTTCTCAGAATGTAGCCCTATGGGATTACTCTTTACTAAAAAAACCTTTTTAAAATGATCCTAACATGTTTTACAAAACCTTAGATTTCTCTTCGCTCTCCATGTTCCTCTTCTTTCTCTCCACTCTGTTGGAGTTGAGAATGGTTGGGTAACAAGTAGGGCTGTCAGGCAATTTAAAAAATTAATCGTGATTAATCAGACAATTTTAAAAATTAATCGTGATTAATCGCGCTGTTAAACAATAATAGACTACCATTTATTTAAATATTTTTGGGTGTTTTCTACATTTTCAAATATATTGATTTCAGTTACAACACAGAATACAAATAAATTTGTTAGTCTCTAAGGTGCCACAAGTACTCCTTTTCTTTTTGCGAATACAGACTAACACGGCTGCTATTCTGAAACCTGACAGAATACAAAGTGTACAGTGCTCACATATTTATTTTTATACAAATATTGGCACTGTAAAAACAAAAGAAATTGTATTTTTCAATTCACCTAATACAAGTACTGTAGTACAATCTCTATCATGAAAGTTGAATTTACAAATGTCAAATTATGTACAAAAAACCCCTGCATTCAAAAATAAAACAACGTAAAACTACAAGCCTAAAAGTCCACTCAGTCCTACTTCTTGTTCAGCCAAACAAGTTTGGTTACATTTGCAAAAGATAATGCTGCCTGCTTCTTGTTTACAATGTCACCTGAAAGTGAGAACAGGCATTCACATGGCACTGTTGTAACTGGTGTTGAAGATATTTACATGACAGATGTGCTAAAGATTCATATGTCCTTTGATGCTTCAACCACCATTCCAGAATACATGCATCCATGCTGATGACAGGTTCTGCTTGATAATGATCCAAAGCAGAGTGGAATGATGCATGTTCATTTTCACCATCTGAGTCAGATGCCACCAGCAGAAGGTTGATTTTCTTTTTTGGTGGTTTGGTTCTGTGGTTTCCTCATCAGAGTGTGTTGCTCTTTTACGACTTCTAAAAGCATGCTCCACACCTCATCTCTCTCAGATTTTGGAAAAAGAAAAGGAGTACTTGTGGCAACTTAGAGACTAACCAATTTATTTGAGCATAAGCTTTCGTGAGCTACAGCTCACTTCATCGGATGCATACTGAAACCAGATTTTGGAAGGCATTTCAGATTCTTAAACCCTAGGTTGAGTGCTGTAGCTATTTTTAGAAATTTCACATTGGTATCTTCTTTACATTTTGTCAAATTTGCAGTGAAAGTGTTCTTAAAATGAACAACATGTGCTGGGTCATCATCTGAGACTGCTTTAACATTAAATATATGGTAGAATGTGGGTAAAATAGAGGAGACATACAATTCTCCCCCAAGGAGTTAAGTCACAAATGTAAGTAACGCATATTTTTTTTAACGAGCATCATCAGTATGAAGTATGTTCTCTGGAACAACGGCCAAAGCATGAAGAGGCATATGAATCTTTAGTGCATCTGGCATGTAAATATCTTGCGATGCCAGCTACAATAGTGCCATGCGAACGCCTGTTCTTACTTTGAGGTGACACTGTAATTAAGAAGTGGGCAGCATTATCTCCTGTAAATGTAAACAAACTTGTTTCTCTTAGCGATTGGCTGAACAAGAAGTAGGACTGAGTGGACTTGCAGGCTCTAAAGTTTTACATTGTTTTGTTTTTGAGTGCAGTTATGTAACCAAGTAAATACATTTGTAAGTTGCACTTTCATGATAAAGAGATTGCACTATAGTACTTGTATGAGGTTAACTGAAAAATACTATTTCTTTTATTTAACATTTTACAGTGCAAATATCTGTAATAAAAAACAATATAAAGTGAGAACTGTACACTTTATATTCTGTGTTGTAACTGAAGAGATATTTGAAAATGTAGAAAAACATCCAATATATTTAATAGATTACAATTTGTATTCTATTGTTTAACAGTGCAATTAATCGTGATTACTTTTTAAAATCGTGATTAATTTTTTTGAGTTAATTGTAGGAATTAACTGTGATTAATTGACAGCCCTGTAACAAAATGTAGCAAAGCAACATGTCAATGTCCTGGAGATGCCATTTTAACCCAAAATTAAGTGTAACCTCAGATGCCAGCTCCCATTCACAGCAGACACGGGTGAAAAGCAAAGAGTGACACATACAATTGCCTTGCAACCCCTTGCACACAGGGCTCCAGAAATTAAGCTTGATACATCCACAGCCAGACTTACAGAAGTGGACACTACTTCTGTATAGGTTTCAGAGGAGCAGCCGTGTTAGTCTGTATCCGCAAAAAGAAAAGGAGTACTTGTGGCACCTTAGAGACTAACCAATTTATTTGAGCATAAGCTTTCATGAACTACAGCTCACTTCATCATGCTTGCATCCAATGAAGTGATCTGTAGCTCACAAAAGCTTATGCTCCAATAAATTTGTTAGTCTCTAAGGTGCCACAAGTACTCCTTTTCCTTTTATTTCTGTATAGAGGAACTACAAACTAAATACTAAACAACATTTTACAGGCAAATAATCGTACAAAGTCATTTTTCTGCCCCTTACAAGGACAACTGAGTGCTAGATAAAGAGAGTTAAGATGCTGAAGGAACAACCTGAAATTTAATTTAAAAATTCTCACGATTGTAGAACACCTATTTTGCCAGAAATGACTGATTATGTCCAGGTTACAATTGAGACTGCCTTAGAAGAAAAGGTTTTCTACTATTAGAAATATACAAAACTAACAAGAATCCCTGGACAAACTATTAAGAACCCAAATCAGGAAGCATACGCAAATTCTTATACTCTCGTGTAACATTTAATCAGTTCTTATTGAAAATTCATCAAAACAAAGAAAAGCAACATATTTAGGACTTAGTGTTCTCACATTCCTGTATTTGGCATAGGAAACTTACCAAAGAAGAAAACAGAGAGTGTTACTGAAAACTTAGTTCTGTTTTGACTGAGGTTGAGGTGGCAGTGTTTTTCTCCAGGAAAAATGTTAAATTGGTTGGGGAAAATATATTTTCTTGGACAATGATGAAGTGAATTTTTTACTGGATACCACATCGGCTGGAATTGTGAGGTGGGGGGTAGGGGTGAAGAGAAGAGGTTGATAGGGATGAAATGAAAATGTCGTTCTACCAGACTACTAATTAGTTTAGTCTGATATCATGGGTTTACAAATACTTTTCTGCAGTCATTACTTCATATAATCCCAATATAAGCCAGGACATTCTTCCTTTTGAATTTCATACTTCTATGAAACACACTTTTAAAAACTGTTTTAGATTATATGCACTGGTTAACATGAGGCTTTCTTTGAAAGATGGTGCTTATTTTCTGGATCATCTGTATCTTGGCCTGAGGGGAAGCGCAGGAGGTACCTTAATTAAGAGTAAGATTTATCTAATAGTTTGTTTCTCCCAACTCACCCTCTTCCCCTCTCCCCCCAACCTTAACTGAAGACTGAAGTGGAAAATCTGAGCGCTATAGATTATTCCCCTCTGAATATTTGTCTATTGACAAATGTATTGTTTAATAAACAATAAAAACACCATCTAAGGAAAACATCAAGGAGAGTTAAAGGTCCCTAACAGTTCCAGAGCCTGAAAATCCAACAGCCAGCTAAGGAAATCTGTATAATTCTAACGTGAGTGTGTAGCTCAGCCAAGGCGTAATATTAAGTATATTTGATTCTCTCCTTTCTGATTATTATACATTACATTTTTCATTATTTAGGTAAGATTACATAAAAAATAAAGTTGTTTTGTGGCAAATTCAAAACACTCAAAAATTAGCAGATCTCAGATTTAAATCCATGTAACCTTGATTCCATATCCCTTTTGATACAATCTTAAAGACCCATTATGTGCAACTATAATAATCCCTCTCCACCAATCATGCACCAGCATGATTTGGTTTGAACCCTAAGCACAGACCTCTACTACTTGAGCTAACTAGATTAAGACTAACTAGATTAGATGGCAGCACGAGAAAGTTGGGACCAGCTACTAGTGGACATTTAACATATGGTTACAATGCAGGAGTAACTGTACTGTCTGAAAGTAAGGTGTTGGAGCACTTCAAAAAAGGTCAGAAGTATTTTTTATATCGGAAAGAGTTAGGCAACCTAAATGTAGGGAACGCTGCCACTCTCTATAATCAAATGCAGATTTAACAAACAATGCCACTGGGCACATAGAATCATAGAATATCAGGGTTGGAAGGGACCTCAGGAGGTCATCTAGTTCAACCCCCTGCTCAAAGCAGGACCAATCCCCAACTAAATCATCCCAGCCAGGGCTTTGTCAAGCATGACCTTAAAAACTTCTAAGGAAGGAGATTCCACCACCTCCCTAGGTAACGCATTCCAGTGTTTCACCACCCTCCTAGTGAAAAAGTTTTTCCTAATATCCAACCTAAACCTCCCCCACTGCAACTTGAGACCATTACTCCTTATTCTGTCATCAGCTACCACTGAGAACAGCCTAGATCCATCCTCTTTGGAACCCCCTTTCAGGTAGTTGAAAGCAGCTATCAAATCCCCTCTCATTCTTCTCTTCCGCAGACTAAACAATCCCAGTTCCCTCAGCCTCTCCTCATAAGTCAAATGTATTGTTTAGGGCACACCAGTCTCAGAATACCTGCGACAGAAAGGGACCTTCAAATGGCACTAGGCACTGCTGCAAGTGGACCAACCACCATCTGTGTAATACCAGTTAAAAGAAAGCTGGCTGAGTCCTCTAACAGCAAAAGCAGAGACGGCACATAGTGAGCTTCGGTGTGAAACTTTCTGCAACCCAGAAGCTCTTCCAACTGCTAGTTTCATTATTTAATGTCTAGAAAACATAAGAGAATGTATTTATAGATGACATTTGCATTTTGCTACCTGGATAAAACTCAAGTTTTTGAAAACCAAACTTGTCTTCCTTGGATTGGTCTAGGGTCCAACCTTATTTAATACTTTAATTAATGACCTTGGCACAAAAAGTAGGAGGGTGCTAAAGAAATTTGCTAATGACACGAAGTTGGGAGACATCAATACAGAGGAAGATGGATTATTATACAAGACAGGAATAACAGGTATAGGATGAAATTTAATAGTACAAAGTGCAAGGTCATTCACCTAGGTAACTAATAAGACTTTCTGCTATAAGCTGGGGGTTCATAAATTAGAAATGACCAAGGTGGTGAAAGAACTGGGTGTATAAGTCAATCACAGGGTGACTATGAGCCACCAATGTGATTCAACCACAAAAAGGGCACGTGTTTCTAGGCTGCATCAGGAGAAGTATTACCAGTAGATATAGTGAAACATTGTACGAAGCACTGATAAGACCTCATCTGGAATACTTACAATTCTAGTCACCCAGGTTCAAGAAATTCAAATTAGAATAGGTCCAGAGAAGGGCTACTAGGATGTTCAGGGGAATGGAGAACCTATCTTATAAGGGGAGTCCAAAAAGTCTGCTTGCTTAGCCTAGCAAAATGAAGACTGAGAGGGGATGTGACTGCTCTATCAATAGAGCAGGGGGTAAACACTAGGGAGAGAAAAGAACTGTTTAAACTAAAGAACAATGTTGGCATAAGAGCAAATAGGTACAAACTGGCCATGAAAAAATTTAGGCTGAAAATTACAAGGTTTCTAACCATCCAAGGACTGAGGTTCTTGAACAGCCTTCCAGTGAGGGCCAGAAACCTAACTGGTTTTAAGATGCAGCTTAATAAATTTGTAAAAAGGTATATATGATGTTGTGGCCTGCAACAACAGGGGACTGGACTCAATGACCCAGGAGTTCCCTTTCAGTTATGTCTTAATAACATCAGTAAATTGGCAAGCAAGATCCATCTGCTGCACTTTGCACTGGCATCTTTTCCAGGGGGTCACTGGGACCACTAGTGCACTCTGAATTTCTGAAATTCAGTTCAATCTGCTCTGTATGCTTCTGACACGACTCAGAATCTTTCTTCTTTAGACCTTTGGGTTACAAAGTGTTCATGACACAACTGAAGCAGGTGGATAGAAGCACACTCTTAGTGCTTAAATAAAATAAGGACTGGATACCCTGTTGTACACACATCTATCAACACAAGCAAATAAGAGAAGTAAAACTTAATCACAGGTACTTCTAAAGCTCTTACTAAAGTAGTTTCCTTGCATTTTCTAAGGACTTGAAGTAAAGAGAACGGGTTACTTTGACTAAGTATGTAGGATTCAAATTCTATTGAAACAACCAGTTTATCATCCTCACTACTGGCTGTAAATGAACAGCAAGTTCATATATGGCACAGATCATACATCTATTGGACACGTGGGCTATTGTAACTTCTACAAGGATAAGCGAATGAGAGAATTTGCCATTTTTACTTGTTTGAACTTGTGAGTTCTATGTTGTGCCTAGAGGTTGCCATGCACTCAAAAACAGGAAAGTTTTACATGATTCTCAAGTCTTAGTTTCCTTACACCCTGCTCTCCTACTGACAGCTCATTCCATAGTACTAGGAGCAAGGTCCCTTCCAAAGTATTTCTCATGACTGCATTAGGATTCTCTAGCAATGCTGAGTTATAGAAATTGCATAACATATAGTTATCCTGTGATCACTGGAGAGAGAAACTGGGTTTATGGCTCGCTATTAAGTATATGATTCAAAATAAATTTAACGGGGTAGCAAAAACTGTGTAAGAATGCTGAATTCTGTGTGACTGCCCAAAAAATCTACATGGGATTTGTCATTCCAAGCAAGGATTTGCATTTGGATAAAGTGAGGTATAGTTCCATTCAAATTACATTGATCAAAACAATACTCAAATTGTTGCTAACAAGAACTGCTCTGGCAATAGTCCATTATATGCAGCCCTGCACAGCTCCATTGGTGCGCCACTTACCTGGCAGCAGAGCCTCAGATGAGTCTGCAACAAGACTCACTAAAGCACAGTGATGGCTTCTCAAACATGCACTGCATTTTTAGGAATATGCCCAGAGAACATTAAACAAATACAGATCTAATGCATCTGAGGATGCTGAGGGAATTGGCTGACGTGATTGCAGAGCCATTGGCCATTATCTTCCAAAGACTATTGGAAACTACAGACCTGTCAGCCTCACCTCAGTCCCTGGAAAAATCACGTAACGGGCAGTGATGATCTGCCAAAATCTTAACAACCAGTTCCCTCCTCACCCCACGAGGGGGTCGTGACCCACCCCTGCCCCCCAGGACTCCTGCCCCATCCAAACCCCTGCATTCCTTGATGCAACCTTGGGACCCCTGTCCCCTGACTACCCCTGGAACCGGGCAGGAGGGTCTCATGGGCCACCACAGTGGGTGCCTGCCCACCTCGCCCCGCCCCTAAGAGGCGGAGGGACCTGCCGGGGGGTGAGGTGGGGAGTCCCGGCAGGACTTACCTGGGACCACTCCTGGGAAGCATCCGGCAGGTCCCTCTGGCTCCCTAGGGGCGGGGTAGCGAAGCTAAGGAGGGGAGCGGGGGTAGCAACCGACTCCGTGGAGAAAATTTGGTGGGTGCAGAGCACCCACCGGCAACTCCCCACCCCAAGCCCGGCCCCAGCTCACCTCTGCTCCGCCTCCACCCCTGAGTTATGCTCCGCCCTGCTCTGCTTCTCCCGCCACCTTCCCACAAATCAGCTGTTCGCGTGGGAAGCCTGGGAAGGCTGAGAAGCAGGCAGCGGCTTCGTGCTCAGGCCCAGGGAGGTGGAGGCACACACCTCCTCCCGGGGTTACCTGCTGTGCCCCCCCTCTACCCGCCCCAGCTCCCCTCAGCTCCGCCTCTGCGGGCCTGAGTGCAAAGCTGCCGCCTGCTAAAAGGGCTTCTAAATTTAACAATCGGTTCCAGCGAACTAGTGTGAACCGGCTCCAGCTCACCACTGGTAGCGGGTCCTCAAGGAAACCATTTTGAAGCACTTGGAGGAGAGGAAGGTGATCAGGAACAGTCAACATGGATTCACCAAGGTCAAGTCATGCCTGATCAACCTGATTGCCTTCTATGATGCGCTAACTAGCTCTGTGGATATTGGGAAAGCGGTGGACATGATACATCTAGACTTTAGCAAAGCTTTTGATACGGTCTCCCACAGTATTCCTGTCAGTAAGTTAAAAAAGTATGGATTAGATGAATGGACTATAAGGTGGACAGAAAGCTAGCTAGATTGTCGGGCTCAACAAGTGGTAATCAACGGCTTGATATCTAGTTGGCAGCCGGTATCAAGCAGAGTGCCCCAGGGGTCGGTCCTGGGGCCGGTTTTGTTCAATATCTTTATTAATGATCTGGATGATGGCATTAATTGCACCCTCAGCAAGTTTGCAGATGACACTATGCAGGGGGGAAAGGCAGATATGCTGGAGGGTAGAGATAGTATCATTGAACCTAGACAAATTGGAGGATTGGGCCAAAAGAAATCTGCTGAGGTTCAAAAAGGGCACATATAGAGTCCGGCGCTTAGGACAGAAGAATCCCATGCACCGCTACAGGTTGGGGACCAACTGGCTAAGCAGCAGTTCTGCAGAAAAGGACCTGGGGATTACAGGGGATGAGAAGCTGGGTGAGAGTCAGCAGTGTGCCCTCGTTGCCAAGGTAACTAACGGCATACTAGGCTGCATTAGTAGGAGCATTGCCAGCAGATCAAGGCAAGTAATTATTCCCCTCTATTTGGCATTGGTGAGGCCACATCTGGAGTATTGCGTCCAGTTTTGGGCCCGCAACTATAGAAAGGATGTGGACAAATTGGAGAGAATCCAGCAGAGGGCAACGAAAATGATCAGGGTGCTGGGGCTCATGACTTATGAGGCGAGGCTGAGAGAACTGGGCTTGTTTAGTCTGCAGAAGAGAAGAGTGAGGGGAGATCTGATAGCAGCCTTCAACTACCTGAAGGGGGGTTCCAAAGAGGATGGACTGAGGCTGTTCTCAGTGGTGGCAGATGACAGAACAAGGAGCAATGGTCTCAAGTTACAGTGGAGGAGGTCTAGATTGGATATTAGGAAACACTATTTCACTAGGAGGGTGGTGAAGCACTGGAATGGGTTACCTAGGAAAGTGGTGGAATCTCCATCTTTAGAGATTTTTAAGGCCCTCACGTTGACAAAGCCCTGGCTGGGATGATTTATTTGGGGTTGGTCCTGCTTTGAGCAGCGGGTTGGACTAGATGACCTCCTGCGGTCTCTTCCAGCCCTAATCTTCTCTGATTCTATGAAATCCATTAAACTGCTGGGACTTCTGCCCAGAGGCAGCACCATGTTCTCTATCACTCCAAAGCACTCAGCACACCTCCCAAGAACATGCACTGCATTTTCCATTACCCCCAAAGTGCTCTGAGTATACCCCAACAGCCAATGCTAAAGTCTCTCACTGACAAGGATATAGGATCACTGCCCAGAACTAGTGCTGAAGGCTCCAGGGGTTTCACAGAAGTGCTTTCTCCTTCATTACCCAATGATGGAATTCCATTAATTTACTAATAAGTGTCATAGCCAGTAAGATTTGTTTAAGTACGCGTACAATGCTATTGCGCCCTTGCCCACTCAAAAAAAAGCAGTTACAACATTAGACAGCATAGGAGATTCTCACGTGAAATGGAAGAGTTGTACGGATAAACTAATGAAGGAAGAGCTCAGAGAAGTAACATAAGTGAGCCCAGTGCAGAATTCATCCCCGACAGGCAAATGGTAGCAATGACAAACCCAAGTATTCAGAATGCAAAACAAATTACACTTATAGATTTATTCCAAACCAGAAACGTACCCTATTGTCTATTATGGAGTTTCTTGCACCTTCCTCTGAAGCATCTAATACTGACTACTGTCAAAGACATGGCTATGTCCCCACACTAACCACCACCAGTGATCATCCCTCCCAAGTTTTTTTGTTTTTTTTTTAAAGAAATAAAAAGACTGCAACCCAGCATTACCCTCCCTGTTTCAGTCTTTGGGTCTCTATCTCTTCAGAAGACTGCGGCTATTGTTTTGCATTGTCATGCAAGCGCCACAGGCTTGATTCCTGATCTCTTGCATTATGGTTTAGCAAAAATGAGATGGTTGGTGAGGAAGTGTGTCAATTCATGTGCCTAAGGGTTAATACTGTGTACTACCAGGCTGGAGATATGGCTTTGATTCCCAGTCCAGATGCCCCATGCTGGGGCCAGCAGAAGAACTTTTATGTTTATGATTGAAATAAAATGTTAATTTGACAGATGTAAAGTGCTTATTGTTAAACACTTTCCCATTTTGTATCTATGTCTTAAAGTTCAGTTTCTATTGTCAAGCTGCCTTGTTGTCTCTGCCACTAGGTTTCACCCTCACAGTCCATTGTCACAATTAGGTCTCTTTTAGCAAAAAGGCACTCAAGCAGAAGGCAAAGAAATGCCTGAACTGTAATTCAGAATTTGTTTTTCTAACTACTTATACAGCTGAAGTTCATCTCCCCAAATAAGCTTATTTTTAGATGGGCTATGATCCTTAGTTTCTGTATAGGGATATTCAACTACTCTGTGTCTTACTGAACAAAATTTACTGCACAGTCTTACTATACCATATCCCCAGACCTGTCACACTGGAACCAGAAGCTGCTTTTTCTGCCTTTTATTTTAAATACAGAAGTCATATATCCTAGCAGGAAAAACCATCGGGTTCCAACAAGATGAAGTTCTTTCTGAATTTCTATAGTCAAGCAATGCAGCATTAAATAATTAAAGTATCTATTAGTGTATGCCTTTACACATATTGCATTATATGCATCGTATGATTAGGAGTGGCTTTTGCAGTCACTCTGAACAGAAAGACTCAAAGAAAATCCACCACTGCTGCCTTCTTACCACAAAAAGTCTATGTCTACACATGAGCTGGAGGCATAGACCAACCCACACGAGTTAAATCAGAGCGAGCGTTTTAAAAATAGCAGTATAGACACCGCTACACAGGTGGCAGGATGAGCTAGCTGGTCTGAGTATGTACGTAGGGTTTCAGAGGGGTTTGCCATCCCGAGTACAATCCTGCCCTGCCATCTGTGCAGCCATGGCTATACCGCTATTTTCAGCAAGCTAGCTCAATCAGAATTAGCATGGATCTCTCTACCCAAGCTGGAAATTACACCTTCCACTCCAGTGTAGACATAGCCTATGTTTCAGAAGGCCAACTTCTCAATGAAACCCAATGCCACCAAGGCTCACCTACTGAACAAGCTAGAATGAAACATCCATACCACACTTCGAAGAAAAATGGGGGTCTGTATTTACCTAGTAGGTAACACCGACCTATTCTCAATAATTCCATGCCCAAGGCATCAACAAGCTCTCTGAGTAGCACCAGCTGATAACCTCAGCAGGAAAAGGGTCACAAAACTGCACTAATGTATATTCTAGGTTTGATGAACTCAGAATACCTTTTGCACCTTTTGAAAAAGTCTAAATCCAAGAACACTGGAGTCAGGTTAATGATTTCTGCTACTGTTTCTTAACTGATCTTTTGACTGATATAAAAGGTTGTTTATATATCCCTAAAATCCTGATTAATCCCACTGCCATCCCTCTTTTCCCCATTCCCCATGCCTGCTCCCATTCAATAAACTTTAAATATAATCGTGTCAATTCTTCCTGCTGTGTCCAGTAGTGAGTCTAAATTTCCCTACACACAAATAGCACAGCGTGTAATCAATAATGATCCTATTCTTGTCAAGTTGATACTTTGCTGGGTCTGTAGGGCTGCAGCAACTGCCTCCTGGAACAAATGGTGATAAAAAAAGGCTTTCTACTGAAATGTGTGCAATCAAGACCAAGAAGCAAAGCAGACAGCTGCTGTACCTTTAAAGAGAGCCAATTTTATTGTGGAAATAATGATAAAAACATTCAAAGAAACTGTGAACAATAGCCCAGCTCCTAAGCAACTTCCACAGCCTTGAAATGACAATCGTTTCCCAAATAAAATTTGGAAAGAAAAAAAATTATATACACACACACACTCTCTCTCTCTCTCTCTCACACACACACACACACACTCACTCATAAACAAGATGCACATTCCAGACACATTTAAACTGGCGGGAAGACATTTAGAAACAAATTCACAGATATAATAAATTAAAAGAACTGAGCTATATTACTGGCATGTAATCCTGTTTGAGTGAGAAGAAAAAAAAAAACAAAGGAAAAGAAAGAAAACTGAATACATCACTAAAGGACAGGAGAATGCAGCCTGTGGAATTCTTCAGCTAGCTGGAAGAAAACACAGGCAATTGTACAAAAACAAGTGAAACTACAAAATAGAGGAAAATTGCTTTTACTTATCAGCATTTCAGAAACACAGGAAGTTGAAAAAAGGAACCTACTGGGGAAGAAAAGCTAAGTGGGATAGTGAGTGGATAACAAAAGGAGAATAATCAGAGATATCGGGGGAAGACAAACTACATTAATTAATTTCCTGTAAGAAATGCGACTGGATGCACAGTGAGATGAATAGTCTCATTTGCCGAGAGCCCCGAGTGGCGAAGTCAAACAAATAACTCTGTAATTCTTCATTAGTGCTTCTTCAAGTTTAACCATTTACAGGGTGCTTAGAAAAACATCATATCAAATATTAATACATTCAGAATCATAAATCATCTACTTTCCTGGTTTACATTTCAATGTGACCTTCTAAAGAAAAACTATCAGAGAGTAAGCAGGGAGGGGCCCAAATGGAAATTATTCAAAAGTCAGGAGCAAGCAGAGACTCATCAATATGTAAGTCCAGGCATCTCGTGATGCTGTATTCATGAACCACTATGTTGTTATAGTCAGGAATATGACTATATTCTAGACAATACCCTTCGATTAGAACCACAGAAATAAGAGGTCAGAGAGACATGTTATATCATCAAGTCCATTTCCTTGGGGCTAGTCCAGGACTGATCCCGATTGTTCATTCACTATAGTTTTGTCTGGTCAAGTTCAAAAGTCCCAAGGAATGGGGCTCTGTTGTGATAACTGATCCTACAAATTTATTCTAACTGTAAACTTAATTTAACAAATATATGAAAGTTCATAAGATGTTACAAGAACCTGTAACAACAAATGGTGATGGAAAGTAGGTCAGTAATCAATGTTATAAACAAGTGCAAGAGAACAAGACAGAGACTAAGTTAGTCCAAACAAAAAATGCCATGTTGATATAACTCAAGGACTGTGTTGAAATCATGCTTAGTAAAAGCACATGATGTGGAACCGGAAACTAAAGAACCCAAATTGGTGTGCCTGATATTAGGCATAACTGGTGGACAAAATAATGAGGGGATGAGCTATTCCTCCCACCATTCCCTATGTGAAAGAGACTTGGGGGGAGGGGGGCAGTGGAGGGTTAGAGAAGAACAGGTGGAGGCAACTGGAGCAAGCTTTGCCATGATGGCAAACACCCTCACCATCTCCTGGGACCCCAGGTCTCCATCATCCTAATCCTGAGAGAGGTCCTGACCAGACAGGGCCAGAGAGAGGGAAACAGATCATATCACTACCGCTACCAGCTCCAGCTGAATCCCAGCACATTCGGGATGAAATAGGATCAGACGAACAGCAGCAGCAGCAGCTCCAGCCCATCTCAACTAATTTCTTTTCTTTTTCCCCAAAAGGACAGTTATTACCATTTTGATAGCATTGAATACTTTATCTGTTTTTCCTTCTTTTCCGTATCGTCAATAAAAGGTCTAAAGAACTTTAATGCTGTGTTTGCCATGATACTAAGCAGGCAGAGGACTCTTACCAACTCTTGGACCTTGTTTAACACGGTTTAATATTGGACAGTGACTCAAGTAACACCCTTTGGCTCATATGTTCCATTCCAATAATACAACTCTCAACAGGTCGCTCGTGAGACTGTTACACAGCCCAATAGATCTCACAGCCAGGAAGATTTTCCTAATTCTCAGCATACATGTTCATTTTTCTAATTTCATCCACTTCTTCCTAGTTATACCTCTGTGGCAGAGTTCCTGGGATGCAATCTGGACTCATGCTCAAATAAATTGGTTAGTCTCTAAGGTGCCACAAGTACTCCTTTTCTTTTTGCGAATACAGACTAACACGGCTGTTACTCTGAAATCTGGACTTTGGGACCCCTGAAGCCCTTCAAACCCACCAACCTGGGCTGCCTCTCACCCTATGATGCTGATGTCAAGCTACAAACCTCTGATAGGCACTACAGTTACACAGACATCCACAGACAGGGACACACCCAACTGTGTTACATGAATAATTTCCCAGCCACTCATGAACCGTCAACAGGGAAGGTCCAAACAATTCCCCCGAGCTCCCCAACTTTGCACCCCAGAGCTGTACCACCTGGCAATGGTCAGAAGTCTGGCCAGTGTACGTTCATTAAGTAGTTCGCCACCCTCACAATCCCAGCTTCACAACACATCTCAGTAACCCATACAGCAATAAGGAGTACTTGTGGCACCTTAGAGACTAACAAATTTATTTGAGCATGAGCTTTCGCGAGCTACAGCTCACTTTCTCAGATGCATTCAGCTTATGCTAAAATAAATATGTTAGTCTCTAAGGTGCCACAAGTACTCCTTTTCTTTTTGCAGATACAGACTAACAAGGCTGCTACTCTGAAACCTGACATATACCAATGTTTCATAACTTGACATACAATCATAGCTAAGGCTCCGTGTTTGTCACAGAGGTCATGGAATCCGTGACTTCTGTAGCAGCTGGTGTGCCTAGCTGGGGGACCACCTGAGCAGCTCAGGAAGCCCCTGGGCCAGTCGCACCGGCTGCTGCTGGGGCAGTTTAATGCCCCCCTCCCCTTCCAAGCAGCAAGATTTTGTGGGGAGGGCCTCAGGGCGGATCTTACCTAAAGCGAGCTCCCTGGAATGGAGATAGGAACTCCCCTCCTTCAACTCCTAGCTCCACATGCTGCCTCGGCCAGCAGGCAACACCCCCACAGCTCCTATTGGCCGCAATTCCCAGCCAATGGGAGCTGCATAACTAGGGCTTGGGGTGGAGCAGAGGCAACACATGGAGCTCAGGAGCAGAGTAGGGAGCCTGCCCCATCCCCACCAACGCAACCCCCACCTCAAGCATCCACAGCACCTGTGGCACCCCCCCGTTCCAAGTTTTAGTCAGGGGTATATAGTAAAAGTCATAGAGACGTCATGGACAGGTCACGGGCCGTGAATCTTTGTTTGCTGCCCGTGACCTGTTGGTGACTTTTACTAAAAATACCCGTGACTAAAACATAGTCTTAATCATAGCACATACAATCCAACAGGATATTAATGTTCAACAGATCAAGACTTTTAAAATGATACCTCACAAGGCATAATTTGTACAAAATATATCATAATTGTATGACAGATGTGAATACGGGGGTTCCAGGGTGCTACTTTGAAGTACTCAGTGTCACAACCTCCATGTACCAAACTAATCCTTGGTGGAAGATATTTCATGGGGACCTTTTAAGTACTTGCAGACTCTTAATCTCCATCCCATCCATTGCTCTCTGAGTCAAGCCATACATTAGTTCTTTCAAGCTTTCCTTGTGAGACAATCCCTTCAGCCGCCTGATAATTTTTGTTGCTCTCCTCTGAACTCCCTATAGTTTGCCAATATATTTCTGGTACATGGTGCCCAGAACTGGACACAGTATTCCAGGTGCAGAACAATTATCTATGTGATCTGTTAAGCAAATTACCTACTTATTTTATCCCTCTAATTTCTATTGTTCTGAATGGCAAGATTCCAACAAGTTTTTCAGGGTGTCTTTTCTTCTTTAATCGTGTCAATAATCAACAAAAACTGCAACAAAAGTCACAGGATATCAGAATTTGGAAACTAATTTTAGTGCTAATTGGGATGTTTGTTTGTAGGCCAGAATGTTCAGAATTGCCAGTATGCAGTTCTTACTCAGTCATTGCTAACAGCAGCAATCTACTGAAACCAGACATCAAGTTTACTGCTAGGGGGCAGAAAATGGTCTCTTGGTAGCTAACACAAGTGGCACGCATTGACTTTGGCTACTTCAGTATTGTAGGACTAAAGTTTTAATTCTATTCTTTTACCCCCACACCTTGAAGAATCAAAATAAATCTTCTCTCCACACAAATCCAGCACTTCTGTCAAGTATAGTAAGTGTTTGGCCAAATCATGGCCCTTTCTTGTACTACAGTTGTGCATCTTAGTGAAGAATCCAGCTGGAGAGAAGAGTCTCAGAGAAGCCATGACAAAAACAAATACAAGAAATGGATCCCACAGATCTGGTCCTAGTTTTCATAATCTGGAGAAATCTATGGGATATTCACACTAACACTTGTTGAAGGGTGCCTGGAACAAACAGGGCACCAGCAGAGGAAAAGGGTTTTTTTTAAGCAGAGTTTCTCTTAAATTGTCATGTTCATGTAATCTTTGAATTGCAATTTTTTCTACTGTTATGCAAAGGTCACAGGTTTGTTTGCTTCTTCACCAATTGCAGGTCATGGGCATGTGGATATAGAGTTTCTATATATCATAAAGCATGCAAAGAAATGCTGTTCTCTCCTTTCTGCTATTACATGTTAATTAATTAGCACAAAATAAGTGTCTCTGAATCCATGGCAGCTTGGCCATAGCGCAATACACCAATAGAAATTTCTAAAAAATAATCATTAGAATCCTCTTCATCAGTCTTTTAAACCCAGCTGTGAAGGTTTACAAAAAGCAACCCAAGTGCAGTAAGGATGGATAAATGACAACTCTCCAGAAAAGAAGGTAATTTCCAGGAAAGCAAAATTATAGTATTGGATGAAAACAAGAATTTTACAGAGAAGCAAATCTTCCTTTCACTTGCATCACTGATGCTCAGCCACCGAGACAGCCATTTCAGTTCTTACCTAGTCTACATTCTCTTTTGCTGATTAGTTATGGAAGTTTCAGCCAACACAAATATATGCCTGTTTTAAAAGGTAGGCACACTTCCCTGAGATAGTCCATCTGAAAAAGGCCTACAATCACAAACTAAAACACAATCCAAACTATTTTAAATAGTGGCTCTTCGGAAGCTCACAAGGGGTCCTCTGCATAACAAAATGGGGGAGGGAGTTGCGCATATTTGCAGCTCAATCTGCATATTAAGCTTCACCTAATGCTTCAGGTCGCAGGTGTATATGTTCTAACTTTGATGAAATCTAAGATTTATTCAGAACACTCTCTCTCACTCTGAAAAGGCTGCACAATAAAACTGTTGTATTGCAAAAGATCTGTTTTCTCTATTCAAAATTTTTCTTCCACACTATGGAAACACAAGCATATTACAACATCTATCCTGTTCCTGAGCCCTTGAGGTATTCAACAAAGGATAATATAACAGTCAGGAACGGCACTTATAATTCTCAAAGGAGTCTTCTCTTACTGATTTACAATGATAGGCAGTACTACTGCTGAACTTTTTATAAGAAAGTGGAGGAGGAATGTGGTTTGTGTCTGTTTGCATATTCAGATGGGAATATATGAATAAGATATGTGACACAATTCATCTGTATTCGGTATCATCTTTTCCCCAAACCACAACATGTTGAAGCTATACAGCAGTCCTGTTTTCTGCTACAGCATTACAGGAAGGCACGGGAGCAAAGAATAAATTGAATCTCTGTACAATGACAAAGCACCTAGGGATGCTCAGCCAATGAGATCCTTTGACAGATTATTTAAACAAATTTTCTCCAGAAAGAGATGTTGCCTCTAGCACAGAACAATTCCCCCATTATTGCATTGTCTGTGGGGAGAACACTGGGATTACTACTGCTGTATCTGAACTAACCTTATTTTAAAATAGGACACATTACTAAGGGTATGTCTACACTACTGTAAAAAAATAGGTATGTTCTTTAACTTGGGTTAACCTGCATTAGCTATCTCAGGTAAAAAGAACAGTGAAGATATGGCAACCCAGCTTTATCTCAGGTTAGCAGCATAAATTCAACACCAAACTCCCCTATAGGTTTTAATATGTCCTACTAACCCTGAGTTAAAAGCCAAGTTGCCATGTCTTCACTGCTATTTTAATCCAAGTTTGCTAACCTGACACCAGGTCTACACTACACACTTACTTCAGTGTAACTATGTTGCTCAGGGGTGTAAAAAATCCACACCCCTGAGCAAAGTAGATATATTGACCTTAACTCCCTGCGTAGATAGTGCTATGCTGGTGGGAGAGGCTTTCCCGCTGACATAGCTACCACTTCATGGAGTGGAGTTATTAAGCTGACAGGAGAGCTCTCTCTTGTTGGCTTAGAGCATCTTCACCAGAAGTGCTGCAGCTGTGCCAATCCAAGTTTGTCCTAAATTAAGAACATATCTTTTCTTTGCAGAGTAGACATACCCTAAGAGGCAGGTCTTCAGGTGCTGTTAACATTGACTTCAATGGAGCTATGATAATATACACCAATTGAGGGTCTGCACCTAGAAGTCCAACACGCTGCAGGATTCGCCTAGAGTTGCTGTTCAACTCGTAGTTTGGGGTCAGGGACTATACTATTAACTAATCCACTTGTCTACATGGTTCACGGGCCAATTCTGTGAGTGCTGACTCCCTTTACCTCTCATAGACTTCATCCTCTCTGGACTCAATCCTGTATCAAAACCTCATAACAGGTATCATCAGGTGCAACTGGTCACCTCTTTTGGTGACAAATAGGTTTCAGATTTCAGAGTAGCAGCCGTGTTAGTCTGTATTCACAAAAAGAAAAGGAGTACTTGGGGCACCTTAGAGACTAACAAATTTATTTAAGCATAAGCTTTAGTGAGCTACAGCTCACTTCATCGGATGCTTATGCTCAAATAAATATGTTAGTCTCTAAGGTGCCACAAGAACTCTTTTTCTTTCAGGTGTCAGATGGGTAAGTAACCTCAGAGGGGTGTCAATACAAAATCCTAGATAAACCAAATACTATAATATGTCCTGAATTGGAAATCTGACTCCCTCCTATCCGGCCATCAATGCAAAGGGGTTATTCAGTTTGAAAAATTGTTACTAAATAGTAACAGAATCAGGTAACCTGAAAACTTGAGTCCAAGAGGTTGATGAGGCTTTGTTTAAACAACTAAAAAAATCATCCGAAGTACAGAACATGGTGGTGATGGGGGATTTCAACTACCAAGACATCTGTTGGGAAAATAATACAGCAGGGCACAGATTACCCAAGTTATTGGAATGTATTGGAAACATTTTTTTATTTTATTTTAGGTGGAGAAAACTACTCGGGGAGAGGGTGTTCCAGATTTGATTTTGACAAATAGGGAGGAACTGCTTGAGAATCTGAAAGTGATCACGAAATGATAGAGTTCATGACTCTAAGGAATGGTAGAAGGGAAAACAGCACCATAAAGAATGGATTTCAAGCAGGCAGACTTTAGCAAACCCAGGGAGTTGGTAGATAAGATCCCATGGGATGCAAGTCAAAATAGAAAAACTGTTCAAGAGATTTGGCAGTTTTTCAGAGAGACATTATTAAGGGCACAAGAGCAAACTATCCCAATGTGTAGGAAAGACAGGAAGTATGGCAAGAGACCATCCTGGCTTAACCAGGAGATCTTCAATGACCTGAAACTCAAAAAAAAAAAAAAAAAAAAAGCTTTCAAAAAGTGGAAACTACATCAAACTACAAAGGATGAATATAAACAAACAACACAAATATGTAGGGACAAAATTAGAAAGTCCAAGGCCCAAAAAGAGTTTAAACTAGATACGACATAAAGGGTAACAAGAAAACACTGGAAGCAAGACGACGACCAGGGACAGGGTAGGCCTGTTACTCAACAAGGGGGGTGGAGGGGGGAACAATAATAGAAAACATGGAAATGGCAGAATGCTTAACGACTTTTTTGTTTTAGTTTTCAAAACGTTTAGTAGCAATTGGTCCAAATTTCTTGATCAAGGTGTAGTGAAGGTCCAGACTCCAGAGAAAATGAAGTAGGATCAGAAGCTAAAATAGGGAAAGAACAAGTTAAAAATTACTTAGACAAGTTAGATGTCTTCAAGTCACCAGGGCCTGATGAAATACATCCTAGAATACTCAAAGAGCTGACTGAGGAGATATTAGAGCCATTAGTGGTTTTCTCTGAAAAGTCATGGAAGTCAGGAGAGATTCCAGAGGACTGGAAAAGGACAAATATAATACTCATCTGTAAAAAGGGAAATAAGGACAACCCAGGGAATTACAGACCAGTCAGCTTAACTTCTCTACCCGGAAAGATAATCGAGCAAATAATTAAGCAATCAATTTGCAGACATCTAGAAGATAATAAGGTGATAAGTAACAGTCAGCATGGATTTGTCAAGAACAAATCATGTCAAACCAACCTAATAGCTTTCTTTGACAGGGTAACAAGCCTTGTGGATGCGGGGGAAGTGGTAGATGTGGTATATCTTGATTTTAGTACGGCTTTTGATACTCGCATGACTTTCTCATAAACAAGCTAGGGAAATACAACCTAGATGGAGCTACCATAAGGTGGGTGCATAACTGGTTGGAAAACCATTCCCAGAGAGTAGTTATCAGTGGTTCACAGTCATGCTGGAAGGGCATAATTAGTGGGGTCCCGCAGGGATCAGTTTTGGGTCCGGTTCTGTTCAGTATCTTCATCAATGATTTAGATAATGGCCTAGAGACTACACTTATAAAGTTTGCAGGTGATACCAAGCTGAGGGGGTTGCAAGTGCTTTGGGGGATAGGATTATAATTCAAAATGATCTGGAGAAATGGTCTGAAGTAAACAGGATGAAATTCAATACGGACAAATGCAAAGTATTCCATTTGGGAAGGAACAATCAATTACACTCATACAAAATGGGAAATGACTGCTTAGGAAGGAGTACTCGGAAAGCGATCTGGGGATCATAGTGGATCACAAGCTAAATATGAGTCAAGAGTATAACACTGTTGCAAAAAAACCCAAACATCATTCTGGGTTATATTAGAAGCAGTGTTGCAAGCAAGACACGAGAAGTAATTCTTCCACTCTACTCCACGCTGATTAGGCCTCAACTGGAGTATTGTGTCCAGTTCTGGGTGCTACATTTCAGGAAAGATGTGGACAAACTGGAGAAAGTGCAGAGAATAGCAACAAAAAATATTTAAAGGTCTAGAAAACAGGACCTGTGACGAAAGATTGAAAAAACTGGGTTTGTTTAGTTTAGAGAAGAGAAGATGGAGGGGACATAATAGTTTTCAAGTACATAAAAGGTTGTTATAAGGAGGAAGGAGAAAAAATGTTCTCAGTCTCTAAGGAGAGGACAAGACGCAATGGGCTTAAATTGCAGTCAGGATGGTTTAGGTTGGACATTAGAAAAAACTTCCTGTCAGAGTAGCTAACCACTGGAATAAATTGCCTAGGGAGATTGTGGAATCTCCATCACCAGAGATTTTTAAGAGCAGGTTAGACAAACGCCTATCAGGAATGGTCTAGATCAGGGGTAGTCAATTTTTTGTCAAGGTCCAAATTTCTTGATCAAGGTATAGTGCAGGTCCAGACTCCAGAGAAAATAATAAAAAATAGTAATAATGATAATAAGTAAGGCTCCATGTTTGTCACGGAGGTTATGGATTCCTCTGTGACTTCTGCAGCAGCTGGTGTGCCTGGCTGGGGGGCCACCTGAGCAGCTCAGGCAGCCCCTGGGCCAGTCACACCGGCTACTGCTGGGGCAGTCTTCCCCCCTGCCACAACAACAGGAGTTTGGCTGGGGGGGGGGGCCTCAGGGCTGTGCTTACCTAGGGAGGGCTCTCCAGAAGGGAGACAGGAACTCCCCTCCCTCAGCTCCTAGCTGTACGTGTTGCCTCTGTGGCAGACACCTCCCCCGCAGCTCCTATTGGCCACGGTTCCCAGCCAATGGGAGCTGCAGAACCAGGGCCTGGGGTGGAGTGGAGGCAGCATGTGGAGCTCAGAAGCCAGGTAGGGAGCCTGCCCATCCCCAATCACCTACAACCCCTGTGGTGCCCCCTAGCCACCTCCCTCCCCCGAGCACCCAGGCTGCCCCCCCGAGCCATCCCCCCCCAAGTTTTAGTCAGGGGTATATAGTAAAAGTCATGGACAGATCATGGGCCATGAATTTTTGTTTACTGCCCGTGACATGTCCGTGACTATTACTAAAAATACCCATGACTAAAATGTAGCCCTAATAAATAAGTAAATAAAAAGATTCTGGGGTCCGTTCAAAAGCATATGGCGATCCGGATTTGTCCCACAGACCCTATTGACTACCCTGGTCTAGATAATATTTAGTCCTGCCTTGAGTGCAGAGGACTGAACTAGAAGACCTCGAGGTCCCTTCCAGACCTACGATTCTATGATTCAGTAGTCTCAGAATCATCTTTCACTTAATCTGGCAAAAGACACATACTCATTTCACTTGAACTCAACTGGTTGCATCAAGACCTATAGCAGGTATGAATCAGAGAGGCTGCCCTGCACTACCTAATATCTACACTCCCAGAACTTTCAATAGTAATAATGATTGAGGGTTTCACACATCTTCCACAAGCTTGGCTCTGAGTCAGAAATTTGTTAATCAATACTAAATGCTGCCTTCATTGACCATTCCATCAAATGAAAGTGTTCAGAGAAAAATGGTCTGGAAAACAAGGCATTAGTTCTGTGAACTGCTGCCTGGCATTGGATGGCGGACAAATAGTTTGACTGTTTCATTAGGTTTGGGTTTATACTTTGACACTTACAACCATGCTCAAGGTCTTTGATCAAAGTTAGCCTCAGTTGAATTTGCTTTAAAATGTACAGACCCCTATGTGATTACATCTCAAAACCCACTTTAAAACTGCTGATTAGAATGTTGCCTTGAAACACAAAGCTGTGAAAGAACTTAAAGAAAACTAGGCCAGTGGTAGCAGCTATGTTTGAGCAGCACAAGGGATTTCTATATAAAAATATTGGAGGACACCGTATCTGGCATATTTCAGATCCTATGTTCAGGTATCTGATGCTGAACAAACATGAAACTTAAGGAGATGTGTAACAAGTTTATGGGTGGTGAATCAGAAAGGGCTGATAATGCGGCTGCTTCCATGCAGAGTAGACAGGAAAAAGGCTATTTTCATATTTACTTGCCTTTAACTGTTACAACTGTTCTCAGAAATGTGAGAAAACATAATTCCCCCCAAATCCCTTTACCTACTCGTTGTGAATGCAATAAATATAAATCTAACCCCATTAAGTTTTGACTTTGAACAGACAGCATGTATCGTTCCCTTTAAGTTTTAAGGCTGTCAGTTTTGAAAATGTACTAAAAGGTTTCCCAGGTCTCTGCAATTCTAATGTAATACTAACTCAAATGCTGCTGGCCTATATATATTTTGCAGTGACGAACGGATCCTAGTCTACATTTTCCAAGTGGAATGGAATGGAATATGTATTTTTTTAAATGTATTTGTTGTTGATGTAATTTACCAAAGGTCCTTGAAAACTTGCCAAATCTCAGTCTTATAAAGCTGTGGGTATGCGATGGAGCAGAAGCCTCTGCTTGTCCTTATTCAGCAGGTCTACAGGTTGTCTGCTAACGCTAAGGGAATCAGCCCATTGCACATGAACCTGCTGCTGGCTAACAAAAACAAACAAATAAAAAAACCCAAAAGATAAATCCTTCTCCTGAATGGAGAAATGTATAGAACAAACCATTAAGGGAATGGAATGAAAACAGGAGTGGGATTTATTTTTAATACTCTTTTGTTGCCTCAGGACACAATAGGCAACAATGATCGCGAACATCTACATTGATACTTTAATGCAATAACAACCTCCTTCTTCCAGTGCATCCTAAGTTAGATACAGGTTCTTGGAAGAGTATCAGTTGCATTACGATATTTGCAACTGCTAAGAATTGTTTATTGCAACATCATCTCCTTGGACTGCTGGATTTAAAGAAGATGTGTCTTAAAAAAAAAACCTTCCAGAGACTTTTAGCTCTGCTATTACAAATCAAGGCTCTCTTATCCTCTCTCCAATAAACTGCAGGCTCTCCTCTCCAAGTCCTCTACCCTAGTGAATTCTAAACTTGTGGGGTTTCACTAATAGAGATTTTGTTTTTCATTTTCAGCCAAGGCCCAACTGGCTCCATCTTTTTGAACTGAAGTCTTACTATCAATGGCTCACATCGTGTGCTCACTACTTCAGGATGAATAATACTTTTGTATGAAAGGAGTAATTATTTTTTAAATGGTCAATCTAATCTCCAGAGTTTCAGAGCCTGGAGCAAACCTACTTGGGACTCTAATACTGCATTGACAAACAAGTTCCACTTGCGTTGACAAACAAGATCACAACTGGTGAGCGCCCACTTACAAAACAGACCATCCCAGGTTCAAAAAACCCCTTTCAATTTCCATATTATAAATTTTTTAAATGATCCAAATTCGCAATAAGCTAGGATATAGGACATCCCTTCACAAACCACGTTGGACAGTCCAGCAACATCCAGAGCTATCCAGGGAACTCAGAAAGGGGAGTGAAATGTCCTGTAAATCCTCACCCCAATGTGCTTGGGTACTGAAGAGTGTCAGCAGAAAGGGGTATTTTATACTGTTTCAATGACCTGCAATCCATAGATTAAAGTGGGAAGAGAGGGATGAAGATTAACCCATAACTTTCCTTTTCTCAATATATGCATTTCAGGTGAGATTGTTTACATTACTTGAAAGTATCTTTTTATAATTTAGTTACCTTACAAATAGGATTAGGTATATCTGAATCACACACAAAGTGCATATCACAACACAGCTAAGAACAGAACGGTATATTGTGACTGAAAGTCACCAATAGGTATTCATAAAACACTACATATCTGTGAAGAAGAGCAACTCTGCATAAAAATAAATACCCGCTTGTTTCAACCATTTCCCAAGGGTTTATTATGAAAGATGGACCCCATGGCAGAGTTGTGTAAGTAGCTTGCTATAGGTGGAAGTGCTCCCAACAAGCTCATAGAGCTACCTGAAAGAAACTTGGTGTAACTTTTCAATAAATACCATCTGACTGATCTGCTCATTTGTGTAGTGATTTAGCCCTAAGATCTGCAGGGGAGACAGATGGAAGTATAACAGAGTCCTATTCCAAAGCAGTGTTACTAATGCTCAAGGATTTTTCTCAAATTATTTGCTTCTCTAACAGAGTCTTGACTGAAAAATAAAGCCATGGAACGCAGTCAGAGGAACACTGGAATCACCAAATCAAATCAGACAAGTTGTTCACTTAGTCCAGTATCGTTCCTCCTACCACACCCTACAAGACCAATTTAACCTCTCTGCCACAATGGATTAAGCTAATGGTCCGTGCAGTCTGGTAAACTACCTCCTGTGTTACAGATCAAACAATGGTCTGTAGCCTACTTTACTACCCTGTCTCCAGCAGCTTAGCATATAATGCTTCAAAGGAAGGAGAAAAAACAAATACACATGGCAAATCGTGTAATCCTGCATATGGAAGAAAAAAATCCTTCCTGAGTGCGCTGGTGATTGCTTTATGCCTTAAAATAGAAGGACTGAGCGTTTGTAATTTTTATCCTACTTAGCACAATTGCAGATGATAACCTAAGTGGCTGCTATTTCTTTATTAAAATCATACTAAGCTACTTGCCTCTTTTGTTATCTGATTTCACAAACCATCATCCCATTTTATGCTCCAGTTGTGGTCTCTTCGGATTTCCAAAAACACCATCAGGCTCTGATTATTATTTATACTGCAGAAGTGCACGGAGGCCCACTGTGCTACCGAGTGTTCAAACACAGAGCAAAAAGATGGCTCTTACCCCAAAGAGATTAAGTATAAGACAAGAGACAACAGGTGGATTGTTTTTAAGAATTAACAGAGGGGAAAGCACAAGGTAACAATGATAATTATTAATAGCATGATAAGCAGTAGTCACAGCTCCCCATGTGCCTAACCTCTGTTCGGTTTTTTTCTGCAGGTACTACATCTGAGGAGAGATTTAAAAGGGGGAAAAGGGGTTGAATGAAGCTAGTGAGGTTGCTTTACAGATTCTTTTAAGTTGCCATTATGAGAATATGGCCAAATCATACTTCAAAAGACATTAGTATGGGGTTTTAGCTGTGTGACTGGGAAAGGAGAGGGGTGATTCAGCAGGAATAAACAGCATTAATCAGCAAGAATTTTTCAGCAGCAGCAATTCATCAGTGAACATCAAAAACAAATTACAATAAGCAAAAACATATAGAACTAAAAGACCCCCCACCCTGGAGTTCACCCAACCCTTAGCAGCTGGGTAGGGAAGCCTTGCCTTTCCACAGGCATTCTGCTTCTGCTTCTAGCAGCCCATTCCCCTGAGAGCCTCTACAAGGGGAGGGGGAACGTGAAGTTGGAGTTAACCCCTTGTATAAGAGATATCAGATGGACATGCACACTGCCCAACACTCCTACAGACCTGGAAGACTTTGAAAATTCAGGACAGGAATTCGTAAAAAGAAAAGGAATACTAGTGGCACTTTAGAGACTAACCAATTTATTTGAGCATAAGCTTTCGTGAGCTACAGCTCACTTCATCAGATGCATTCAGTGGAAAATACAGTGAGGAGATTTATACACACACAGAACATGAAAAAATGGGTGTTATCATACACACTGTAAGGAGACATAGAATCATAGAATATCAGGGTTGGAAAGGACCTCAGGAGGTCATCTAGTACAATCCCCTGCTCAAAGCAGGACCAATCCCCAATTTTTGCCCCAGATCCCTAAATGGCTCCCTCAAGGATTGAACTCACAACCCTGGGTTTAGCAGGCCAATGCTCAAACCACTGAGCTATCCCTCCTGTGATCACTTAAGGTGAGCTATTACCAGCAGGAGAGCAGGGCGGGGAGAAAACCTTTTGTAGTGATAATCAAGGTGGGCCATTTCCAGAAGTTAACAGGAACGTCCGAGGAGCAGTGGGGGGTGGGGGAAATAAACATGGGGAAATAGTTTTACTTTGTGTAATGACACATCCACTCCCAGTCTCTATTCAAGCCTAAGTTAATTGTATCCAGTTTGCAAATTAATTCCAATTCAGCAGTCTCTCCTTGGAATCTGTTTTTGAAGTCTTTTTTTTCTAATATTGCGACCTTTAGGTCTGAGATTGAGTGACCAGAGAGATTGAAGTGTTCTCCGACTGGTTTATGAAAGTTATAATTCTTGACATCTGATTTGTGTCCATTTATTCTTTTACGTAGAGACTGTCCAGTTTGACCAACGCACATGGCAAAGGGACATTGCTGGCACATGATGGCATATATCACATAGGTGAATGAGCCTCTGACAGTGTGGCTGATGTGATTAGGCCCCATGATGGTGTTCCCTGAATAGATATGTGGACACAGTTGGTAACAGGCTTTGTTGCAAGGATAGGTTCCTGGGTTAGTGGTTCTGTTGTGTGGTGTGTGGTTGCTGGTGAGTATTTGCTTCAGGTTGGGGGCCTGTCTGTAGCCAAGAACTGGCCTGTCTCCCAAGATTTGTGAGAGTGATGGGCCATCCTCAGGATAGGTTGTAGATCCTTGATGATGCGTTGGAGAGGTTTTAGTTGGGGGCTGAAGGTGACGGCTAGTGGCGTTCTGTTATTATCTTTGTTGGGCCTGTCCAAAATACAGGAATTGTATTTTCACCCACATGTAAAGAGATTAGTAAACCCACATTTGCTTTTATTCCACATGGAGTACTATGGAATAAGACATTCATACAACCTCTGCAATCAGGCAGTTTTGCAATGGGACCAGACAGTCCACCTCTGTACATTAGTAACTGGAACAATGGCTGGCACCAGAAGCCTCTGCTGTGATAATTTAGTGACACATTTATATTAGGAGAGGAAAAGAGAAAATGTGGCAAACAGACAGAATGGATTCATATGCCTCCCACCTGCTGTAAATCATTCAATAAAAAGCTCCAGTTATGTTTTTATGGACAAAATTAGTTTTTTTTCTCAGATCTCATCTCTCAGCCACAGAAAAAACATGCTGAATAAGGTCTTCTGAATGGACTGCTCCCAGGCGCCAACTAAAGAGCGGAAACCTGAAGGTTTAGGGAGTGAGAAACCTTGCAGAGAATATTCATACTTGGCAGGTACTGTGGATCTGACCAGGCTCTGTACAGGATATTCTTACTTTATTTCTTTGTATCTTCATAAAGATTATTTTTCCATTTCTGAAAGCATGTTCCAACACATACATCTGGCTGTACACTGCAGTGTGAACAGCATTTACTAGCCCTCCGTGCATATGTTATGCATTCAGTGACATCATGCATCTCTGTGTTTGCCAAAGCTCAGACCCTACAGTACAGACCACCAAAACAGAGCTTCAGAGTCCCCATGGGGAAGAGGGCCAAGTTCCAAACTAAAGGCTTTTGCAGGAAAAAAAGGTTATTTAACGTTTCATCCAGTGTATTTTATTCTCTCCCACTCATACCAAATCTAACTTCCCCATCCACTCCAAGTAACAGTTTGAAAATCTTTCCTAAATTACCTTTACTTTATCCTGTCTGTCAACATTGCCCAGCATACAGATTCACAGAAATTCTCTACATTGGACACACCCTTTCCCCTTTATAAACAGCACGCTTTTAACTCCTCCTTTGCCTTAAAATTGTGAGACCTGCAGACCCCACCAACAATCCAACTTCTTTATTAATTAGCCTATTTTCTCTCTCGAGTTTATCTTCCCCTGCTACTCACATAAAGGCCTTTCTTAACTCCTCTCTCTCATGATGTTACAATTGTCATTTCTTGGAAAGTGCATTCTTTACCAGATTCTGGCTTTTAATATACCCCACTGTACATATATCTTTTTCGTATACCACTCCCTCCTGAAGATCAAGGGAAACAGTAACCCAGGAATTGCAAAGGGCCATATTTTGACATGCTAGGCCCCACATCTGTGCATGAACTCCCACCTCTAGCATGTTAGGGCACGTACACACTGTTGTGTGCCACCAGGTTGCCATCTTCTTTGGGGCATTTATTTTTAATACCAAAGACACAGTTCAGAAGCAACAGTGCAGAATCTGCAGACAGACAGACTTTGGGTTTAGGCATCTACCCATAAAAGCATGTGAAAGAGTGTATATGCCCTGTCTCCAACTGAACAAGGAAGAAGTTAAACCCCTTCACTGGGCCAAGGGAAGAAGTTTAGTCTATAAAGACTGCTGGATCTGCCAGGCTTGGAAGAGGAGCTGACAGCTGTGTCTTGCTGGGCTGTTGGGAGATGCAGCCCGCAGCTGTGACAGTGAGACAAAATCAATCAGAAGCTTCCAGCAGGAATGGTTAGGCAGGTTCCTACAAAGGGGAAACAACTGCTCCCTTGTTCCTGAACTAAGCCCAGACTGGAAAGCAAGTTAAAACTGGGAAACCACCTGCCTGATTGAGAACTCTTCTAGCTCCCAAGGGCTATAAATGCAGTAAATATGGTTTGTTCTGGACACTTCAGCAAAAGAGGCTACCCTGTGCTTGTCTTGTTTCCCTCTCAGCAATGCCGTGGAAGCTGGGACTGGAATGTATTTCCTTCTATTTTGTACTCCTGCGGGAATTCTGTGCCAAAAAAAATTAAAATTCTGCAACAAAAAATTACAAATTCTGCACACAATATTTTAAAATTCTGTATATTTTATTTGTCAAAACAACACAATATAATCATATCAGTTTCAATTATTTTTGGTCATTTATTTCAAAATACCTGTCAGCAAGTATGTCTGTAAAAATACAGACAACAAAAAAGATTCAGGAAATGTTTTTTGAAAAATAGATTCCTTAGTAGGCATCTTAATACAGAAATCTGAGTAATAATTCATTTAAACTACAATACAGAACTGTATTTCCCGCACCCCTCAGAAGCAGTGCAAAGGCTTGGGGGAGTCTGGGGTAATGAAGGAGCTGAGGGAGAGGGAAGTAAATTCCTGGGAAGGAGCCTGGGTGTGAACTTGAAGGATTATTGGGTATGGGTGGGAAAAGTATGGAACAGGTTTCTTTTTTTGGGGGGTGGGGGTGGGGGTGGGGAGGGGAGGGATTGTTAGGGAGATTCCCCCATGCAGATCCTGGCTGACCCCTAGCCTCTCCCATTCAGTCAGGCACATCTGCCCCTGTCCCCATGTTTTCCTGCACCCCCATGTGTCCCTGCACCCCCTGTCCACGTGTCCCTCTACCCCCACTCAGATACCCCTCCACCCATCCCCATGTGGTCCTGCACCCCTCCCCATCCCCATGCAGCTCTGTACCCCCTCCCCCATCCCCATGTGTCTCTGTTTCCCCACCCAGCCACTCCTGCACCTATGTAACTCTGCACCTTCTCCCCCATCACTATGTGGCCCTGCACCTCCCTCTGCCCTGTGCCTCCACTCCCATTCAGCCCCTGCCCCAGTCTGTCCTCCCCAACTAGCCGTTATGAGCCCCTGTATGCCCCCCCGCCAGCACCCCATGCTGCCCGTCTCCCGACCCAGCCTGTCAGGCGCTATGAAGAAGGCAGGCTCTTTCTCTTCCCTTGCTGGCAGGGAGCTGCTGCTGTGTTCTATCATCCCAGCACCCTCTGGTGGACAAAAGGTGGAACTGCAGGAGTTATTTTCTGCTGGGAGCTGCTCCTGTTCTTGCACCACAGTACCCTCTGGTGGGCAAAAGGCAGAACTGCAGCAACATTTCAGCAGAAGCTTTTTTCTATGCAAAAAAATAAAAGTATGTGCAGCTCATTAATTATGCACACATGCAGTAGCACTGAATTCCCCCAGGAGTAATTTTGGGAAGGGGAAGAGACCCTGAACTCCAGGAGTGGCAGCGGCCCCATTACAAAGCACCAAGCACTTCACTACCACCATCTCTCACATTACTAAATTATGTAAATTAAAAATTAACTCTATTTATAACAGTTATTTAAAGTTGACTCTCTCAAACACTCTCCCCTATTCCAACACAGATATTCTGAAGCATCTGTTGCTGCAGTGTACCGAAATCAGTTCTCTGTTTCATATTCATTTTATTGGATTCATGAGTTTGGATCGAAAGGAGGAACTAGTCCATAGGAATAAGTATGCAGCAGTTACAAACTGGCAAGTAGCAGAAAGAGAAACTAAGCAGTAACATTTCCCAACAGCCAATCCTCCAGTGCCAACAAACATCATACAGTTTGTAGGTCAGATTCCATTCCAGCAGACTGCATTGTCAACTTTAATGAAATTCATATGGTGAAAATTAATTGCAACAGATTTAAGTTCAAGATGGAAAATTCAGTTTTCCTCTCTCACACAAAAAGGTTTTAAAAGCAACACACAAAGAGCCAACCAACCCGTCAGGATGGGGTCACCCCAAGGTCACTAGCAGGAATATGACCGAGGCTATAAGTTAAATGTATCACAAATTGGCGAGTGTTTTGGCTTAACAGACTGCACACAACTCATAAATGCATTTCTCCCATGATTCCACTTGTATTTCTAGAAATAGTGATCCAATTTAAAACTGCTTTCCTGGCTAATGAAGTGTTTCCAGATATCAGTTTAACTTCCCAGGTGGATCAATCCTCATAGCAGAGAATACAGGAATGAGGATGTTCGAGTGACTAAAGCACATAACTCTGCCAATCTTCCCAGGAAAATACAAACTTCTCCACTTTTCTGCACTGTCCGAAAGACTTGCAATCTTCTTTAGCAGATCTTTCCACAAAAAAATGGACTTTCAATTTACATGAATTAATCAAAAAGAAAAGGAGGACTTGTGGCACCTTAGAGACTGACAAGTTTATTTGAGCATAAGCTTTCGTGAGCTACAGCTCACTTCATCGGATGTATACAGTGGAAAATACAGTTGGGAGATTTATATACACACAGAACACGAAACAATGGGTGTTACCATACACACTGTAACAAGAGTGATCAGGTAAGGTGAGCTATTACCAGCAGGAGAGCGGGTGGCGGAAAAACCTTTTGTAGTGATAATCAAGGTGGGCCATTTCCAGCAGTTGACAAGAACGTCTGAGGAACAGTGGGGGGTTGAGGGAGGGGGGTATAAACATGGGTAAATAGTTTTACTTTGTGTAATGACACATCCACTCAGAGTCTTTATTCAAGCCTAAATTAATTGTATCCAGTTTGCAAATTAATTCCAATTCAGCAGTCTCTCATTGGAGTCTGTTTTTGAAGTTTTTTTGTTGAAGAATTGCCACTTTTAGGTCTGTAATCGAGTGACCAAAGAGATTGAAGTGTTCTCCGACTGGTTTTTGAATGTCATAATTCTTGACGTCTGATTTGTGTCCATTTATTCTTTTAGGTAGAGACGGTCCTGTTTGGCCAAACTCGATGACAGGCTTGAATAAAGACTGGGAGTGGATGTGTCATTACACAAAGTAAAACTATTTACCCATGTTTCCCACCTCCGTACTGTTCCTCACACGTTCTTGTCAACTGCTGGAAATGGCCCACCTTGATTATCACTGCAAAAGGTTCTCTTCCCCCCGCTCCAACCGCACACCTCTAGTTGTCACCTGCCAACCACCCTGGAGACCATACAGGGTATCATTAAACAATTACAATTCACACTTGATGGGGACCACATCCTGAAATAAATTTTTCCTGAAGCCTTTTTCCTGGCCTTCAAACAACCCCAACCTCACCAGCTCGTCACCAGAACCAAGCCATCCCTCAGACCAGGACACATCAATTCAAAGCAGCACCAGGTCCTGCCAGAACAAAAGATGTAAAATCTGCAAACATATCTCCACTGCAGAGATGATCAACACCCCCCACAACACACCTTTCAAGATCTAGGAGTCCTTCATATCCCTACCACAACATGTGGTGTACCTCATCCAGTGTATTAAACGCTCCAACAACAACTATGTATGTAAAATGAGACAATCACTACGCTCTTGAATGAAGTCACACAGAAAAACAATAAAAAACAAAAAACACCAAATCACCTGTGGGTGAGCTCTTTTCACTAAACAATCACTCCATATCTGACATCTCAGTCCTCAACCTCAAAGAAACCTGCACAACACCTTCAAAAGACAAGCCTGGGAACTCAAATTCATAACTCTGTTAGGTGACAAAAACCATGGACTTAATAAAGACATTGGATTTATGGCTCATTAAAACAATCAGTAGCCCACTAATCCTCCTTTGACCTATGACTGTAGAGGTGTTAATTGTCCACTTCACCTTGAATGGTCTCTTTAAACGCTTGTTAACTCCTTACCTGCTCCATCTTGCATTTAGCTATGACACTCTGAGTACATTTCCCCATTGGCCGCAGGAGCTGCGGGGGTGGTCCCCTGGGCAGAGGCAGTGCGCAGAACGGCCTGGCCACATCTCCACCTAGCAGCTGAGCAAGGGGGATGTTGCCGCTTCTGGGGAGCCCCCCAACATAAGCGCTGCCCAGAGCCCGCCTCACCCCGTCCTGTGCCCCAAACCCCTACCCCCTCCCACACTCCAACTCTGCTGCTGGGGGGAGGGAGCGGGGGCCTGAGACTGCCCCAGAAGCAGATGGTGTGCCTGGCACAGGGGCTGCCTGAACTGCCCCTAAGCCAGGCGCACTGGCTGCTGCAGAAGTCACAGAGGTCACGGAATCCGTGACTTCCATAACAAACTCATAACCTTAATCATAGGCGCTGACTCCATGGGTGCTCCAGGGCTCAAGCACACAAGGAAAAAACTAGGGGGTGCTCTGGACTCAGTAGCTACACTGGTTCCAGTCCCAGGGCTGGCCACCCATCAGCAAGTGGCTGGCTGGAAGTGCTGAGAAAGGGAGGGGGCAGAGATGAGGGAGGAGCGAGCGGCAGGCTGGGAGGGCGCCGGGAAGGGGCAGAGCATCCACTGGGAAAAACAAAAGTCAGTGCCTGTGACAGGTATAATCCAGAAATATTACCAGCACGACCCAGCAGCACTACCTGGGCATTGCACAACACACCCACAGGCATTTACTAAGAAGTTAATCAGACAGACATGTCCTGTCCTTAAAACTGGCAAAATGGGGAGAATAAGAAATAACTGCATTTTTTATTGTCACAGTTTGCCATGACTCCTCTTTAAGGAGGACCTAAAAAAAATGCTGGTGCCCTTCACTAACCTTCCAGAGCCATGTGCCTCACTGTTGTGAAACAGTACTATCGCTGAAACAGTAAACGTAACAATGAGTCTGTGTTAGTCAAAAAATTGTATTTAATACGGAGCAGAATTATGGAATCCTATAAGCTGCATTTATAAATACAGAAACATTTTGCACGGATGCCACTTAGCAGACCAAGAGCTGGCTGTGTGGTCAGGAAAGTAGTATTAGAAAGAAGACTAACTAGCATTTCTAAAGACTTCTCCCCACAATGGACAATCACCTTACGGATAGAAGACTGCAGATGTATATATCTATCCTGCATCTACCTTTCAGGGACTATTTGCGGGGCAGGGGAGGGTAAGGTAGGACACAGAGTGGGAGCTCTCTAACAGAATAATGAACCAGGACATGGGGATAAACACCTTTTGTGGAAAGTACTGGATATGATAATGAACTCAAATCTCCTATGCACATCAAGTGACTGCATATGGGCCTGGTGCTTGAAAAAGAGGTCTACAGGTACTGCCTGAAGACATCTGAGAGACAAGGAAGGGAAATGAACTGCTGATGGATGGCATCTGACAAAACAAAGGGTCAGAAGGTATGTCTAAACTAGGGTAAGAGATGATTTTTAACAAACACGTTAGCTGACACAAATTAACTAAACATGTTTTAAAACCCTAATGTAGAAGGGGCAAGTCATATTTCAACATGTGCTAGCTGGTTGAGGTGAACCCTGGGTGAGCACATGTTAAAATATAACTTGACCCTTTGACACTAAGGTTTTAAAACCTGTTCAGTTTAGACACGTCAGTTAACATCTCTTATCCCAGTCTAGACATACCCAGAGAGTGGAAACTGCTTTCTAGACATGCTGCATATTACCTTTTATTATTTTATAACTAAGCCAAGGCAGACCTACCTGCTGAGTTTTGCTAAGTATTCAGAAGGTATTCAAAAGGTTTATTATTATTCTCTTTTCAGAATAAATTGTTTTAATAAGAAGAGATGTTTCAGTATTGTGTTGAAAGAAAAGGAGTACTTTTGTGGCACGTTAGAGACTAACAAATTTATTTGAGCTTAAGCTTTCGTGAGCTACAGCTCACTTCATCAGATGCAGTCAGTGGAAAATACAGTGGGGAGATTTATATACACAGAGAACATGAAATAATGGGTGTTATCATACACACTGTAAGGAGAGTGATCACTTAAGATGAGCTAATACCAGCAGGAGAGCGGGCGGGGGGGGAGGGGGGAAGGAGGGGGAAAGAAAACCTTTTGTAGTGATAATCAAGGTGGGCCATTTCCAGCAGTTAACAGGAACGGGGGGGGGGGGGAGACATCCTCTCCCAGTCTCTATTCAAGCCTAAGTTAATTGTATCCAGTTTGCAAATTAATTCCAATTCAGCAGTCTCTCCTTGGAGTCTGTTTTTGAAGTCTTTTTGTTCTAATATTGTGGCTTTTAGGTCTGTAATTGAGTGACCAGAGAGACTGAAGTGTTCTCTGACTAGTTTATGAATGTTATAATTCTTGACGTCTGATTTGTGTCCATTTATTCTTTTACGTAGAGACTGTCCAGTTTGACCAATGTACATGGCAGAGGGGCATTGCTGGCACATGATGGCATATATCACATTGGTACATGTGCAGGTGAACGAGCCTCTGACAGTATGGCTGATGTGATTAGGCCCTATGATGGTGTCCCCTGAATAGATATGTGGACACAGTTGGCAACGGGCTTTGTTGCAAGGATAGGTTCCTGGGTTAGTGGTTCTGTTGTGTGGTATGTGGTTGCTGGTGAGTATTTGCTTCAGGTTGGGGGGCTGTCTGTAAGCAAGGACTGGCTTGTCTCCCTAGATCTGTGAGAGAGATGGGTCGTCCTTCAGGATAGGTTGTAGATCCTTGATGATGCGTTGGAGAGGTTTTAGTTGGGGGCTGAAGGTGACGGCTAGTGGCGTTCTGTTATTTTCTTTGTTGGGCCTGTCCTCTAGTAGGTGACTTCTGGGTACTCTTCTGGCTCTGTCAATCTGTTTCTTCACTTCAGCAGGTGGGTATTGTAGTTGTAAGAATGCTTGATAGAGATCTTGTAGGTGTTTGTCTCTGCTGAGGGGTTGGAGCAAATGTGGTTGTATTGCAGAGCTTGGCTGTAGACGATGGATTGTGTGGTGTGATCTGGGCGAAAGCTGGAGGCATGTAGGTAGGAATAGCGGTCAGTAGGTTTCTGGTATAGGGTGGTGTTTATGTGACCATCGCTTATTAGCACCGTAGTGTCCAGGAAGTGGATCTCTTGTGTGGACTGATCTTGGCTAAAGTTGTGTTGTGTTGGTGATTTCTCACAGGCTACCCCAAATGAGCAGAATCTCATATGTGATTGCTAGGTAAAATACGATTGGCTAACCAACCCAAATAATTTATAAATTGTAATGGAAACTACAAGAAAGGGATAAGTAGATAAGGTAATAAAAGGAAAAAACCATGAACAGGCAGATATGACGGAATAGGACATTTAAAAATGATTGTTTAACATTGGTTCAAAACAAGTCTTCAAAGTAGTCTTATAGCTGTTTTGATTCCTTCTGGCTGAAAATTTGGAGGGTAATGGAAATGTAGCTGTCCACCTGTTAACTGACTGATGCTCAGCTATGTAGTTAAAACTGCAAGTTGTAAAGTGAGATAAATACCTTAGCTATAAATATCCATTGAAACTGTTGCAACTCAGAACAGGGTGAATGACAAACTGTTACCCCAGAATTAGTGAGTAGCCTGTTCTGTTTGATCTTAGAGGTCTACTCTAATTAAGAAACCAAACTTTAACTTAACCAGTTGATGTCCCAATCAATAATCAAAAGAACTCATTATTTACAAATCTAAGGAGGATATTGGATCTGAACAGCCTTGTAGCAAGAGATAATGCAAGCAGACACACATCTGAAAAGTCTGAGTTGAAATGGAGGCTCCTTTTTCTCTGCCCAAGACAGAAACAAAGCTAGAAGATGCTCTAAAGCAGTGCTTCTCAAGCCACCTGATGTGGGGGACCAGCAATTTTTCTTTCCAATGTGCGCGCAGACCGGCAACTGTGCCGGACCACCACTTTGATTAGCACTGCTCTGAAGGATTCAGTCCTTTCCAAGTAAAAAGCCAATGCTTTCCTGATATCTAGAGTGTGAAAAGAAGCCTCTTCTCTAGTCTGATGAGGTTTAGGGCAGAAAACTGGTAGCTGAATGCCTTGTTTGATATGGAATTCCAAAGACACCTTAGGCAGAAAGCCTAAGTGGCCCAAGAGGTATACTGACCTTATAAAAGATGGTGTAAATAGGATCAGCCATTAAGGCCCCCAACTCACCAATTCTCTTAGTAGAGTTGATAGCCACAAAAAATGAAGTTTTCATAGACAAGTGCAAGACGACACTCATCAGTTACTCAAAAGGAGGTTTCATCAGCGTTTTGAGGATTAAATTTAAATCCCATAGAGAGGTAGGTTCCCCGACATGATGAAAAAGGTTTGACAAATCCTTGATGAAACAGGAAATAGTGATATGAGCAAACACTGAAAACCTCTCAATTAGGGAGTGGAAGGCTACAATGACCACTAAATGAACTTTAACAGAACTAAAAAAAAAAAAAGGCCTGAGGTTCTCAAACTCAAGAGGTAATTTATTATCCCAGATTAGGGGCAGTCAACATGGAACAGGTGTCATTAAGAACACCAGCTGTGGAACCTCTTCCACTTCTGCAGGTATTTCTTCCTAGTTTATGCGTTTCTCCTGTTATGCAAGACATCCTGCACTTTCCGAGAGAAGGCAGATGGCTCTGAAGAGTAGAGGCTAAGTGCCAAGTTTTGAGATGCAAGTCACCAACTTGGGGTGAAGAACTTTCCTTTAATCTTGGTTAACAGGTTGGGTATCACCAGAAGATAGACATGTAGGTGAAACAAAAGGCAAATTAGAGAGGGGAAACCATATTTGTTTTGGCCATGTTGGTATAACTAGTATGATTTTGGCTCTGTTCTCTTTGATTTTGTTTAAAACTTTGAGAAGCAATGGTGACGGAAAAGAGGCATCTCTGAGATCTCTCAGCCAAGAACAAGGAAAGCATCGCTCAGAGAGTAGTGACCTAGGCCCCCTCTTGAGCAAAATTTTTAGTTCCTGGTGGTCATTGTGGCAGCATCGGCAAAGAGATGCATTTTCTGAGAACCCCAGTTACACAATCTCTCAGAGCAAAACTGTCAATTTCCCATTCATGATCCTGGCAAAAGTATCTGCTCAAATCATCAGTTATCATATTCAGGATGGCCAAGATGAGGAATCAATGCCTCTACACAACAGAAGGGGGAACTTGCTCCTCCCTGGCAATTTATGTAATATTTGTGGCTCTGTTTGTCATTATTGTGATGGAGTGACCGTTGATAATAGGTAGGAAATGTTTGCAGGCATATCTGACCTCTTTGAGCTCCAAAAGGTTTACGTGGAGTATAGATCTTGAGCCATCCATTTCCCTTGTGCAATATGTCTTTGATGGTGCATTCCCCAACCTATGAGAGATGTGTCTGTCACTACAGTGTCAATGGGGGATGATGGGATAAAGGGGAATCCCCTTACACACCGTCTTTGTCCTTCCATCAATCCAGAGAACATAGACCTGGTCAAGCGAACACCACTAGCTTGACGAGACTGTTTGTTGGGAATATAAACAGTTTTCAGATATCACTGGAATCAGTGAAGATGTAACCTGATGTGCAGTTAGAAAGGTACAGGCTGTCATATGGCCCAGGAGTTGTAAATATATTCCGACCATTGTTTGTGGGTTCATTTGAACTTGTGAAATGAGGTTTGTTAGTTTGATAAACCTGTTCCTTAGAAAGTAAGATCTGGAGGTCACGGTATCCAGCATGGCCCCAATACATTCTATTTGTTGAATAGGCACTAAAAGTTGACTTCTCCCTGTTGAGTGTTTTAGCACGTTGAATAGGATTTTGGCCTTCCTGAGTACAGACTGAATTTCAACATTCATGGGGGCCTTCAGAAGCCAACTGTCAAGGTAGGGAAAGACAACCACTCCTCATTGCCATAGTGAGAGGCTACCACTGCGAAAACGTTCGTAAGAACTCTGGGGGTGGGGTAAAGAGTCCAAAGGGAAGCACATGGTATTGAATGTGCTCCTGCCTGACTGTGAAGCGTAGAAACCTATTGTGAGTTGGCTGCAACAGGATATGAAACTGAGCATCTTGGAGGACCAGGGCTACAAGCTAGTCCCCCAGATCCAGAGATGGTATTGTATCTGTAAATATCACCATCCTGAACTTCTGAGTTTTGATAAAAGTATTTGGCAGTCTGAGGTCCAAGAACATTCTTCATCCACCTCTCTTTTTGGGAACTAAGAAGTACTCTGAATAGAACCACCTTCCTCTGTATAGGGGAGGGTACTGGTTCTCTGGCTCCTAAGTGAAGAAGGGATAGAACTTTTTGTTTTAGATGTTCATGAAATGGGTTCCAGAAAAGGGATGGGGAATTGTGGGGGAGAGATAGAGGTAAACTGCATGGTGTAGCCCAGTGTTACAAGTTCCAGGACCCATCTGTCCACAGTTACCTGTTCCCAGGATCTTCAGAAATAGGAGAGATGATCCCCAAAAGGTAGGTGAAGGCAGACAGGGGAATGCATCTGTAGTTCTGATTGGTGAAAGTGTTCACAATCCTTGAACGAAGCATCCAAAATAACACTTGCTTGGTGAAGAGGATTGCAAAATCACCATCGTGGAGGTAAAGGGTCTCTTTTTGTGGAAGCATGGATTCTTTTTGGGATGTTCTGATGGTCTATAAGTCAGAAATTAAATTAGTCAAGAACTCTTGTGACCCGCTGAATTTTCTCTTATTTACAGGTGTGTAAATACTAGGCGACTGAAGAGTATCCCTTGAGGGAATGGAAGGATTCATTGATGGAATCTCTAAACAACTTAGAACTGTTGAAAGAGAGATCTTAGACAATGTTGTGGATCTCTCTCAGTAATCCTGATTGCAGCCAGGATGCACTGTGCACAACAATCTCTGTTGACACAGATCACATAGTTGTGTGGGCTGCATTCAAGGCTGTTTGTAATGAAGTCTTCACCACCAGTTGTCCTTCCAGGATGATAGCTTGAAATTGCTCTCGCTGTTCTGGAGATGATCAATACGAGTTAAGCTTTCCATAATTAGTGTTATCAAAGCAAAGCCCAGATTAGGGGTGGGGCTACCCAGAAAAAAACAGGACATGCACATCCCCTGAACAATAGAGACAACTAGTTGCTAAGTGGAATAGAATGCCAACAGGTTATACGATGTTCGGTGTTTAAATCAAGGAGTTTTAGGCATATCCTGAGGGAAAATAAAATTCCTTCAAAGAACCACCCTTCCCCCCTCAGAAATGGGGAGGAGAATCAGGGTCAGTAGAGAGAGAGTCTCAGAAAAAATCCTTCCCATACTCTGCACAAAAACAAGAAGTACACTTGATAAAATTAAAAAAACACCAACCAACCAAATAAAGGTTCTTTTCTAACATGAAAGGGTATGAGCAAGCTAGCTAGAACTGGGCACAGCAAGTTGCTCCATTTCAAGCTGAGGCAGTTGAGAAGGAAATGAGAGCAGTTCATCAGTCACCACCCTATATATCCTCAGTATGGAACATGAGGCTAACTGGGGCACATGCGCAGACCAAACAGACACTACTGCCAAAAGTCTCCAATAAAAGGTGCATGGGGCATATGCACATCTGAAGTGGAGCAACCACAGGGACATTACTCAAAAAAGGAACCTAAGAATCAAAAAGCAGATGCAAGTTGGAGGGGTTGTGAGTGACAGTCCCAGCACACTCTACACAGTCTAGTATAAAGAAAAGGAGGACTTGTGGCACCTTAGAGACTAACCAATTTATTAGAGCATAAGCTTTCGTGAGCTACAACTCACTTCCTCAGATGTGAGCTGTAGCTCACGAAAGCTTATGCTCTAATAAATTGGTTAGTCTCTAAGGTGCCACAAGTCCTCCTTTTCTTTTTGCGAATACAGACTAACACGGCTGTTACTCTGAAACAGTCTAGTATGCAGAGCAGCATACACATATCCACACCAGTGTAGAGTTCTATCAATCCTGTGCCAACCCCTCCTGCTAATACAGGGAGGCACTGACTAGATCCATGACTCAGTCCATCTCCACTGCAGGGAGGGGTAGCTGAAATGTAGATAATTGGATTATTTTTGGGGGGTGGAAAGAAGGGTGACTATCTTCATCCAGGATCTCCATCCCTCCTAACTCTGGTCAAAAAAAGTCTCTTTGGCCCTTAATGTGGTAGGTAAGTTGCAGCCCAGAAAGGAACTCTTCAAAAACGTCTAAAAATGCTGATGACGTCCATGTTAGAGGCCACTTGTGGTGTGATAAGAGATTTTCTTACCTGTAAATAAGGTTTATGGAATACTATAAACAAACCCTAAGTTTGGGCCAAAGGGTAAAAGTTATTCAATTGACTGGCCCATCTGGCTCTGCCAATTATTAAATGGTTACAGTCACCTGACTGGTAGCTTCAGTTGAGACTTTCGGCTGTCTAAAAGTATGGAAGTTTCTTCAGTAGCCAGCAGTGAATGAGCAAGCCCAAGATGTAAACCAGACAACTTCTCATAAGTGCCTTTTATGAAAGTTGCCATGTAATGATTGCCACTACTGAAATCATACTCAGACATACTGACCAAGCAATGTGTTTACAACTCTCAGCTATTGCACCCCATGGCAGAGATAAATGAGATGAAGGTACACTAATTTTCTCCTATTGTGTTGTCACAGGCCACTGGATGAATAGATGTGATCCTAGTTAAGCTGCTGATAGAAGCCAGTAGCAGAGTCATATATATGCTATTTCCAGGCTTTACTATTATGGACCATACTGTCAATTCCTGAACATGAATGCATAGATGGAAAAAAGGAAATTTAAGCTCTCCATGACCTAGCCAAATGCACTTTGCCAGGCATCTTCTGCCAAAGGCTAAAAACAGCCCAAGGGTTAACATTCGGGAGTGGCCTGAACTGTCACACAAGCACACAAATTAGCCATGACCTTCTTTCCCAAACTCAATTTATTTCTAATAATTGGACTTAACGGATGATTCACATTGGTCTTGTGTCTATTAGGGGAAATCTGTAATCAGGTCATTAATAGGAAATATTCACTAACAGTGAAAAATAAATTATTTTTTAAACACGTCTCAAGATATTACACCATGGGATCAATTCTGCACAGCTCAGTGTAGTTGCTACTGGAATATTCTTTTCCTATATAACCACAAGGGATTGCAATCTCAGACCAGCAAAAAATGGGGCTGGCCTCCTGTTTATTCCTATTCCAACTGTAAGGGGGAGGATGACCTCAAAGGCAGACAGGCCCAGTTTGCAAGACTGACTGGCTCAGGGTGTACACAGGCTACACATTTAAAGTCTACAGTGAGCAGAGAGGCAGAAGCAGAAATGGTAGTCTTAAAAACCGAATAATTCATTGAAATGCAAAGCACAGTTTTAAAACAGGGCCTTAGGGAAGGAACACAAACGATAACATTGTGATCAAAATTGAGAAAGCTTTTATCTCATCAAGCCTGCTAGGTTTGGATGTTTGTCAACCAGGTTCTCTCACCCCCTCACCCCCCTCCCAAAAACCACACGCGCAGACTCACTCTCCTGCTGGTGGTGGCTCATCCAAAGTGACCATTCTCCCTACAATGTGCATAATTAAGGTGGGCCATTTCCGGCACAAATCCAGGTTCTCGCATCCCCCCCACCCCCGTGCACGCGCGGACTCACTCTCCTGCTGGTGGTGCCTCGTCCGGGCTGACCACTCTCCAGGTTTGAGTCCGGGTTGAACCAGGACATCTTGGGGGGGGGGGGGAGAGGAAGGGACAGGAGGAAATGGGCTACCTTCATTATGCAGGGTGGCCTATTTCCTCTTGTTTTTTCCTACCCCCCCCCCCAGATGTTCTGGTTTGGCTTGGATTTGGACTTGGAGGGTGGTCAGTTTGGATGAGGTGTTGCCAGCGGGAGAGTGGGTTTGTGTGTGTGTGGGGGTGGGGGGGATGTGGGAAAACCTGGATTTGTGCAGGAAATGGCCCACCTGATGATCACTTTGGATAAGCTATTACCAGCAGAACAGTGGGGTGGGAGGAGGTATTTTTTCATATTCTCTGTGTATAAATAAAGCCTGCTGCAGTTTCCACGGCATGCATCCGATGAAGTGAGCTGTAGCTCACGAAAGCTCATGCTCAAATAAATTGGTTAGTCTCTAAGGTGCCACAAGTACTCCTTTTCTTTTTGCGAATACAGACTAACACGGCTGTTCCTCTGAAACCTGTCAACCTTCAGAAATTGCACTTTGCTATAGTACTTCAAATAAACCTATCAGACCCTTACAATGAGTGTGAGCTGCAAGTATCAGCATGTGAGCTGCAAGAATCAGCATGTGAGCCAAGCATGTCAGAGGAGGGTGACAGGTGTGAAAAGTTAACTAACTTAGCAAGGCAAATTGCCTTGAAAAGAGGAAACCCATTCAAATGTATCCCAGTGACTATGTTCTCAGTGTGCTTGAGACATGGATATTTCAGGAGAGCCAGACAACGTCAACATTTACCAAGTACAAAATTGTAAATAACTTTCGCAAGATAGATAGGCAAAATGGAAATGCATTCCCTCCCCGGTATGCTGTCACCTCCAGTGTGCCTAAATACCCTCACTATTTTCACCCCTTCATTCACGCCAATAGCCCCAGCTTCCTCTGACAAGCATTGGAGAGTTTGTGCACGCATTACAAAAATTGGCACAACCAACTGCTATGGACCTTTCAGAGGAACAGTTGGGGATTCTACTTTAAATACATTGAAATGTTACACTTTAACACAAAAAGTATATCCAAAGACTTGAAGTGATATATTATTAGGAACATGGAAATTAGCTACCAGAGCAAACCAGTGGCCCATCTAGTCTGTTATCCTTTTTTTTACCAGTGGACAGGAGCAGAAGTTAATGGATGTCTTATGCCCTGAAGCATCAATTTGTCCATTATAATTTTTGTTGTACAAATGCAGCTGCAGAAGCTCTTAGTATCCACATAAGAGTTCAATCCTTTTTGAATCATGATAAACTCAAGGCCTCAGCAGTATCTCATGGAAATGAATTTTACATAGTAATAATGCATTGAGTTTATATTGCAGAGAGCAAGTATATCTTCTATAGCAACATGGCAGAAAAATTTTTAATGATAGGCATCCATATTGAAGACACATTGTCAAGTAGACAGGCATAACTATGATTCAGACTGGGAAAAAAACAAGTAATTCCTTTCCAAATATGTCTAACATCAAAAGGACTAGAAGCGTCAAACTGAGAGTGAAAAGCAAAAGTGTTTAGAACACACCTTAAATCTAGCCCATTCAAGATCCCCTCCAGTAAGTATACCTTTGTGGGCTTTTTTATGAATGCAGATGATCATGTATAATACAGTTCTAAATTTTTATTCCCAAGGATTAGGGGATCAATTGCCTTCCCCTTTTGGAGCCCTGAGAATCCCCGACTTTACATACTCCACTCATTCCACTAGCAGGGGTACTATCTGCAGTCTGTTCACCTGTCATGTAATTCCTTGTGTCTTAACCCTAAATATCCTTCTCAGTAACTTGTGCAACTTGACAAAAATCATGACTGTCAGACTTGATGTATCTTGGTATATTCTGCATTCCCTTAAACATTGTGTGTGCCCCATTCTTGCTGAAATTCACAGCTCCTTTGCTGGAAATATACTGCTGAGAGCAACCAACAGTAGTATTTTTCCACTGAACGCATCCAATGAAGTGAGCTGTTTGTAGCTCACGAAAGCTTGTGCTCAAATAAATTTGTTAGTCTCTAAAGTGCCACAAGTACTCCTTTTCTTCTTTCAACAGTAGTAGGTAAGTCAATAGCCTGTCACTGACCCACAGACAGCCATTTGGCTGTTGGGGCTGAATCACCTGCCTCAATTTTATTTACTCTATCTCCTTTACTAATAAAAACAAGAGCTTGTTTAATGTTTCAATTGACATATAGTTCACAAAACTGGCCACAAAATAGATTCTCCCCACACAACCCTAGCTTTTTAGAGCTTCTTTTCCATCACTGGCTCTTGTTAATACCCAAACTAAGGCTAACAGCAGCTTTTTGTGAGTCTGCTTCATACTTGTATGGCCTATACTCTTCCCCATTTCCAGGCTGCTCCTCCTCATGCAGCAGATGTTTAGCCAGATGGTGAGAGGTATCCACAAGTCCAGGTGGCTAGATACCAGGAGTTCAACATGTCCATCCCAACTGAAATAAAGGACAAGTTCTTTTATAGTAAGACCTTTCCAACTATTTCTTCCAGCTAGAGAGATACAAGAGAAAATGCATTTAGATTATAAAATCATGGACTATTTGGGTGTCACTGGTTCTGTTACTTTTTTCCTGATAAGTATGTGCTAATTACATCTTTCTAGGTCAGAAACAATCATCTCTGCCCCTGCCAACACTCCCTTATTACCAAGGAAGCATGCCATATGCAAGCTTTCCAGCCAACAGCTGCACTGCAGCATTGAACATATCTGGTGTCCAAATCATGCTATGTAGTGTACATGTAGCTGGGCCATGGGCCCCTGAGTAAGAAGCTGAGACAGCTTTGTTTATTGGTGCCTTGCTAAGAGTCATATGGCTCTGACCCTTGGAGTTTTGATCAATCTCACGGTTTCAAGTCTCAGAGGTTAATCACTCCCTGGTGGTGAGCGGTGCGGCGGTGCTGAGCTTCATGGGGAGACTGTATAAAAAGTCACTTGCTAGGCAAACTTGAGAGCTGCAAACAGGAGCAACTAACAGAAGAGTTTCTGAGGGAGTCTGGAAAGGAAATGAGAGATGCTTTCCTTCCAGGATGAGCTCTACATGCAATTCCACAATGGCCATCAATGGAACAGTGGTGTTTACCTGTAATGGATGTGCCATGTTTTCTTTCCTGCCTCAAGCCAAAAAAGAACTTCCTGTGTATGAAGTGCAAGCTGGCAGCTGCGCTGGAAGAAAAGTTTCTTGGATTGGAGGGATAAGTAGAGATGCTACTGAGAATCAGAGAAGCTGAGGAGATCCTAGAAAGCCAGGTTCAGGCAACATCAGTAGCTCAGATTCAAGGAAGATTGGAAATGTCCACAAAGGAACCAGTTAGAGAAGAAGTCACAGGAGGGAGCCTGGCAGTTTGTAACCACAAGAAGTCACAGCAGCAGTCTCCATGGCTGGAGACAGATGAGAATGGGCAGATGGTGGCCACAAGGAAGAAGAGGACCGGAATGAACTCTACACCATTAGAAGTTTCCAATCAAGACCAGATCCTCAACACGGAAAATGTGGAAGGTCTCTCTCAAGATCCAAATGGTCTGAGGAAATAGATGTTCGGGACACTGCTGGGGGTGGCAATTTGGGCCCACTTGTAAGAAAATCAAGCTTGCCCACAAAGAGATCTCCAACCATCCACGGAAGACAGATTATCCGGCTGGAGATTCAATACTCAAAAGAATTGAAAGAACATGCTGCCAGGAATAGGCAGACAACAGGATGTGTACCATTTTCCTTGAGCCAAGACATGAGAGGTCTTCTGAGGTCAGCAGGCAAGAATCCACTGATGATGGCGCATATCAGCCCAAATTATTCTGTGTTGCAGGATAGCTCACAGACAATAGATGATTTAGAAGAAGTGCTGAAGAAGAAGAATGATCCATCTTCTCTGAGATCCTTCTTGTCCCACAAGCAAAGGACAACAGAAGGCTGAAAGTTTAGGAAGTGTGCCATCGGCCACATAAGTGATGTAGTGTTTTGGTTTTGTGGAACATTAGCCAACTTTCTTTGGAGATGGAGCTGTATAATTTGGATGGTCGCTGCCTCAGTAGAAGGGGAACCACTCTCAGAGGGATAGGCTAGCTAGAGTAGTCTGGAGACTGTTAAACTAATAACAAAAGGGGAGAGTGAAAAGAGGGAAGTTATGAACACTAAGTACAGAAATCAAGATGCTGAGAACAAAATTAATCAAGAAACCAAAGGGCATGAAGAGAAGAAATTCTTTAATTGCCTATATATCAATGTTATAAGCCTGGACAACAAATATGAGGAGCGAGAATTGCTCATTTATGGGCATAAACTCGATCTCAGTGGTATTACTGAAACCTGGTGGGATGGATCTCATGACTGGAATGTTCGAGTCAATGGTTATAACCTATTTCGGAAGGATCAAGTGGACAAAAGGGGAAGAGGAGCAGTACTCCATCAAAAATGCCATTATCTGTTTCCGAGTCACTGATAAGTCAGATGAAAATGATCTGGAATGTTTATAAATCAATGTCTTAAGAGAAAAATACAAGAGGGGGTACATGCTACAGAACACCAAATCACACTAGGGAACAGAATGGCTGGCTCCTTACACACCTGTAACGTAAGAAAAAAGCCTGTATAATCATGGACGTCTTCAACCCGAGTGAGCTGTGCTGAAGGTCTCAAACTGCTAGTATTAAAAACATCCTTGGAATTTCTAAATATTATATATGGCAATTTCCTAACTCAAAAAGAATTGCAACCAACACTGGGGAATTCTAGATTAGACCGTGTCCTGACAGTTTAATGGGGAACTGATCACAGAACTAAAAATTAATGGTACAAGTGATCATGACTTGATCATATTTATAACGTGCAAACAAAATAAAGTTCAGACCACTAATATACAAATTTCATGCTTTATAGATGCCCAAAAAGTTACAATCTCACAATTGAGGAAGGTCACATACAGGTTAAAAAATTACCTGATTTAGAGAAGAGAAGGCAGCTATACAAAATAAAAAATTTATAACTAATAGAAGAAAGGGGAAGTTGAATGTAATGAATATAAATCAGAAGCTAGGAATCACAGGAAACTGATAAGGGAAAGCCAAGGTACATAAAGAAATCTACAGCCAGCAGAGTTAAGGACAATATGAAGCAGTTTTTAAAGTATTTTATGAACTAAAATAATCCTAACAATGGTATTGGTCTATTACTAGAGGTAAATGGTAGAATTATCAATAATAATGCAGAAAAGGAAGAAGTGTTCAATAAATATTTCTCTTCTGTGTTTTGGAAAAACAGATGATGTAGTCGTATCACATGATAACATTCATTCCGTTGCAGTAGTATCACAGGAGGATATTAAACAGCAGCTACTAAAGTTGGGCATTTTTAAATCAGCAGGTCTGAATGACTTCCATTCAAGAGTTTTAAAAGAGCTGGCCGAGGAGATCACTGGACCTTAAATTTGATTTTCAATGAGTCTTGGAACACTGTGGAAGCTCCAGAAGACTGGACAAAAGCTAACGTGCCAATATTTTAAAAAGGGTAAACATCATGACAGTTAATTTTAGGCCTGTCAGTCTGACTTAGGTCTTGGGCAAGAGAATGGAACAGCTGATATGTAACTGGATTAATAAAGAATTAAAGGATGGTAATATAATTAATGCCAAGCAACATCAGTTTATAGAAAACAGATCCTATCAAATTTTGTGATGAGATTACAAATTTGGTTGATAAAGGTAATAGTGCTGTTGTAATATACTTAAATTTCTACTAAGCATTTGACTGGGTACCATATGAAATGTTAATTAAATAAATTAGAATGATATAGAATTAAAATGGCATACATTACATGGATCAAACACTTGCCAACCGAATCATCATCAAATGGGTTTGTTTCCGGTGTGTGTGCGTTGCAGTGCTATACTATTTAAAATTTTTGATCAATGACCTGGAAGATTACATGAAAGCATCACTGAAAAAGTTCGCAGATGACACAAAAATTGGGTGAGTGGTAAATAATGAAGACCTAAACCCAGGGTTGTGAGTTCAATCCTTGAGGGGGCCATTTAGGGATCTGGAGCAAAAAATGGGGATTGGTCCTGGTTTGAGCAGGGGGTTGGACTAGACGACCTCCTGAGGTCCCTTCCAACCCTGATATTCTATGATTCTAGGATTTTAAGAGAACAGGTCACTGATACGGAGCAATCTGGATTGCTTAGTAAACTGGACGCAAGGAAACAATATGCATTTTAGTATACATTTATACTTAGCTGTGTGTCTAGGAACAAAGAATGTAGGTCATACTTACAAGAAAGCGGACTGTATCCTTGGAAGCAATGACTCTTCAAAAGATTTGGCGATTGTGGTGGATACTCAGCTGAAGATGATCTCCCAGTATAATGCTGTAGCCAAAAGAGCTAATGCAATCCTTAAATGCATTGACCGAGGAATCTTGAGTACAAACAGAAATTATTTTACCTCTATATTTGACACTGGTGCAACCACTGCTGGAATCCTGTGTACAGTTCTGGTGTCCACAATTCAAGAAGGATGTTGATAAATTGTAGAGGGTTCAGAGAAGACCCACAAGAATAATTAAGCATTAGAAAACATACCTTATAATGAAAGACCAAGGAGCTCAATCTATTTAACTTAACAAAGAGAAGTACCTACACGGGGAACAAATATTTAATAATGGGTTCTTCAATCTAGCAAAGAAAGGTGTAACACGATCCAATGGCTGGAAGTTGAAGCTGGACACATTCAGACTCAAAATAAGGCATTAATTACCTTCACTGTTAGAAATGTAACACTGGAACAGTTTACAAAGTGTTGTGGTGGATTCTCCATCACCAAATTTTTAAAACAAGACTGGATGTTCTTCAAAAAAGTTATGCTCTAAGAATTATTTTGGGGACATTCTATCTACCGCCTCTTCTATACTGGAGTTCAGGCTAGGTGATCTTGGAATCTATGATTCCCACAATCACAGTCTCTGTGACTGCATCACCTATCTTTTTTCAGAAACTGATGACAACTTTTTAAGTGAGATAGGCAACATATTTCTAGATTTACACAGAAATGCTGTAACTTCTTTAATCAGGTTCCATTGCTTCTTATCCCAAATACAGCATTGATTAATAGATAATTAACTTCACACCAAAATGAATCCCCTAATACAGGAGCACATACGATAAAGGCTGCTCACCACCAACTTACAAGACCCAACAGAACTTTCTCTAACATATTGAAGGGCTGACTTGAAGCGTTGCCTGTGATAGAAATAGATTAGCATTCTTTTATTTAAAGAAATTGGAAAATATGTAGATATAATTATGTAGCACTTTTAACCTTTAACATACCAATATTTTGCACTTTCACAACGCCTGCCATCAGAGCATCTCAGAGCACTTCACAAATAATTAATCCTTAAATACACATACCCCAGGATTTATTTTACTGAGCAGGAAAATAAAACACTGCAGATAAATGACTTGGCAGGACACAGAGGAAGTCACTGTTGGAGCCAGGGTAAGTACAGTAACTCCTCGCTTAACGTTGTAGTTATGTTCCTGAAAAATGCGACTAAGTGAAACAGTGTTAAGCGAACCAAATTTCCCCATAAGAATTAATGTAAATGGGGAGGGGGGAGGTTCCAGGGAAATTTTTTAACCAGACAAAAGACTATACACACACACACAGTAAGTTTTAAACAAACAATTTAATATTGGTGCACAGCGATGATGATTGTGAAGCTTGGTTGAGGTGGTGAAGTCAGAGGGTGGGATATTTCACAGGGAATGCGTTACTGCTAAATGATGAACTAGCAATCAGCTGAGCCCTCAAGAGTTAACCCATTGTTGTTAATGTAGCCTCACACTCTACAAGGCAGCACAAATGGAGTGAGGGGAGACAGCATGGCAAACAGAGACAGACACACACTGTGTGAGAAAGAGAGAAATACGCATTGCCCCTTTAAGTACGCTGACCCACTCTAAGTACACTGCCTTTTTAAATAGATCAGCAAGTTGAGACAGATGCTGCTGCTAGGAAGCTCCCTCCATCCTGAGCGGTGTCATCCGTCCGTCCGAGTCCCCCTCTCCCCATGGAAATGGGGTAAGTGGGGTGCAGCAGCATGGGGGAAGGGGACACCCTGACATTAGCCCCCCTCTACCCCGCCCCCTGCACAGCAAGTAGGCTCCAGGGAGCAGCTCCAAGGCAGAGGGCAGGAACAGCACACAGCAGTGTGGGGAGTGACAGCTGAACTGCCGGCAATTGATAGTCTGCTGGGCAGCTGCAGCACATGGAACTTGGGGGAGCGGGGAGTTGATAGGGGGGCTGCCAGTCCACCCTGGTTCCAAGCCCCCACCAGCTAGCTCCAACGGGCTGCCGGTCCTGCAAGCAGTGGACAAAGCAGGCGGCTACCAAATGACGGTATAAGGGAGCATGGCACAACTTTAAACCAGCATGTTCTCTAATTGATCAGCAACGTAACAATGAAACAACATTAACCTGGACATTTACTGGGATGACTGTATATAAAGTCTGCTGCAGTTTCCACGGTAAACATCTGATGAAGTGAGCTGTAGCTCACGAAAGCTCATGCTCAAATAAATTGGTTAGTCTCTAAGGTGCCACAAGTACTCCTTTTCTTTTTGCGAATACAGACTAACACGGCTGTTCCTCTGAAACCTGTCATTATGCAAGGCACTGCATTTAGCCGTATGGAGTGGAAATCTATCAACTGCATGAAGAAACTTGTACAGATACAGACAGACATCATCTTCCTTTCCAAATGCATTTCATGATTTCTGTGTGTATATAAAGTCTGCTGCAGTTTCCACGGTAAACATCTGATGAAGTGAGCTGTAGCTCACGAAAGCTCATGCTCAAATAAATTGGTTAGTCTCTAAGGTGCCACAAGTACTCCTTTTCTTTTTGCGAATACAGACTAACACGGCTGTTCCTCTGAAACCTGTCATTATGCAAGGCACTGCATTTAGCCGTATGGAGTGGAAATCTATCAACTGCATGAAGAAACTTGTACAGATACAGACAGACATCATCTTCCTTTCCAAATGCATTTCATGATTTCTGTGTGTATATAAAGTCTGCTGCAGTTTCCACGGTAAACATCTGATGAAGTGAGCTGTAGCTCACGAAAGCTCATGCTCAAATAAATTGGTTAGTCTCTAAGGTGCCACAAGTACTCCTTTTCTTTTTTTAAATGAGGAGTTACTGTAGTCAATTGTTCCCTGATTATCAGATTAATGGGCACTGAAATTGGAAGCTATGGGGGAGGGGTGCTGATTAGCCATTATTCCACAGCTCCCAGGATTTAACTCAGGGTGGGGAGCCTCTTGGAGACTCTTTCAGCTCCATTTCAGCAGGTGAGATCAGCCAGATTGCTTAGGTTAATTGTCCCTAGATTTATTGAGCCACCAGAGGCAGGTTGTTTCTCTCTGTTCTCAGGAATTTTTGTAAAAGATGAGTTTGTAGAGTTTGGAGTACTTTGATGTCTTTTTTGACAGGTGAAATTCAGATAATTTTCTGTTTTATTGAGCACCAAGAGTGATTTAGAAAAACAATTTTTTTATGGCAGCAATAAACTTCATGACTTCCTATTTTTGCTTGCAAGTCTAACACTGCATTAGAAAACGCAGCAGTTATGTAGGGTCATTTTCTATGTTTGAAATTTTATTATTTTCTAGCTAGTCTGATCATATTGACTTTAGGAGCACATTGGGGAAAATAGCTGTTTCTGAGCCAGAATTCAATTAATGATCCAAATAGCAATACTCCCCTACAGAGGCTTCAGAACCAGTAACCCTATTCTACACCCCCTCCCCCCCCCGAGCAGGAGGCAGTACAGCGGGGGAGGGGAAGGAATGGGGGATGGTGGGGTTACATGAAACCAACAAGCAGCTACCTTTTTTTTTATTCTTTGGGACTCTTATTGCGGCTCTTTACAAGATCTGCATTTACCACTCACATGCCCTCATTCACATTCCTCTTCTCTTCCATTCTCTACTTTGTTACAGCTTCCTAAAGCCTAAATGAATGTATATTACAGCACCAAATATTTCTCTCCAGAGTAAAGCACAAGCATTTACTGCTCTCCTGGGGTCAGTGCTGTAGCTAGCTGTCCCCTTTCCAAACAGTCACAGAATCATAGAATCACAGAACATCAGGGTTGGAAGGGACCTCAGGAGGTCATCTAGTCCAACCCCCTGCTCAAAGCAGGACCAATCCCCAATTTTTGCCCCAAATCCCTAAATGGCCCCCTCAAGGACTGAACTCACAACCCTGGGTTTAGCAAGCCAATGCTCAAACCACTGAGCTATCCCTCCCCCCCCCCCCCCATTATTCCTTTATTCCTAGGCACACTTTTATAGTGCAACCAAATCCCGGAAGTTCTCATTTTTTCTTTAGTATCCATGTGCTAGAGTCATATAACATTTACTCCCTGAAATATGGTTGCATGCATTTTATAGCCATACTATTCATGATAAAATGTAACTTCCTTGAGCACATTCAGAAAGGAAGGTAAGTTAACAAAAACAGATCAGCAGAAAATAAATACAAACATGTGGAACATTCAAATTCCCTGGAGTGAAACTAGGGCCATGTCTATATGGACAGTGCTGCAGCTGTACCGGAACACCTGTGCCACTGCAGTGCGTCTGGTGAAGATGCTCTATGCCGAGAGAAGAGAGCTTTCCCATCAGCATAATAAAACCACCTCTGCAAACGGCAGAAGCTATATGTTGACAGGAGAAGCTCTCCCACTGACAGCGCTGTGCACAAGAGCACTTCTGTCAGTGAAACTTACATTGCTCAGGGAGGTGGTTTTTTCACACCCGAGCGACGTAAGTTATGCTAACATACACTATAGTGTAGACACAGCCTAATACAACATTTTCCTAGCTAAGACTTACAGGAATTAGGGACCTTGATGCCCCACATGTCTCCAAAGACCTGGGAGAGTACTCAAAAAAACTACTGTTAATCTGAAGTGCTAATGGGCCCTCCAATCCTTCAATCAGGGTAATGCCCATTCCATCAGGAATATCAAGATAAAACTGAGCAACCCAAGCAATGAAAAGGAAAAGAGAATGAAAAGTGAGAAGCTTGAATGTGGAATTACTTGTTATTTGAGATCTGCAAAAAGCACATGCTGTGAGATATATAAGGGAGTTTGAAGGTTACATTTACAAGAGTCAGGTTTCAGAGTAACAGCCGTGTTAGTCTGTATTCACAAAAAGAAAAGGAGTACTTGTGGCACCTTAGAGACTAACCAATTTATTTGAGCATAAGCTTTCGTGAGCATCGGATGCATCCGATGAAATGAGCTGTAGCTCACGAAAGCTTATGCTCAAATAAATTGGTTAGTCTCTAAGGTGCCACAAGTACTCCTTTTCTATTTACGAGAGTATCACCAGGAGCCCTCCTCTGCAATGCGGAATTTGATTAAAGAATACACAGAAACCAGAAAGGACAGTATCATCCCAGACACCCAATAGGAGAGAAAGCACAGCCCTAGCTCACAGGTCTTGGCTCTTGGAAATGGATAAATGCTAGGGAAAAAGGAGGTGCCCTGTAAGAATGAAAAGGGAGATTATGTCAGATCAGATGTGCCACTAGCATTGTTTCTCTTTAGGATGGTGCTTCAAGACAAATGGATTTTGCATACTGATCTGAATTAAGAAGGTATGACCAAAGATGGTAATTTACATACCGTAAGAGTATAGCAACTGCTGTACCAGAACAGATCAATGGTCCTTCCACTTTAGTATGCTGTCTCAGACAGCAAAAAATGTAGGATGCTTCAGAGAAAGGTGTAAACCATCCAGGATGCATCTAATTTTGAAATACTACACCATTGGGGGACTGATAGCTCAGGGGTTTGAGCATTGGCCTGCTAAACCCAGGGTTGTCAGTTCAATCCTTGAGGGGGCCATCTAGGGATCAGGGGCAAAAATTGGGGATTGGTCCTGCTTTGAGCAGGGGGTTGGACTAGATGACCTCCTGAGGTCCCTTCCAACCCTGATATTCTAAGTTTCTAGGGGATGAAGCCAGCTGGTGATAAAATTCATGGCCAGAGGCATGAAGATTGATAGCCCCTGTAATTTTTATACCTAATGCAGATGCTGTTCTGTCTTCTGTTGAATTCTTTTTTGAAGTTTAACTGAACATGAAAATACATTGCAACAGCAAGTTCCACGCGTTAATTATATATGGCTTAAAAGAAATATAAGAACATAAGAAAGGCCATTCTGGGTCAGACAAAAGGTCCATCTAGCCCAGTATCCTCTCTTCCGACAGTGGCCAATACCAGATGCCCCAGAGGGAATGAACAGAACAGGGAATCATCAAGTGATCCATCCGGCAACGCCAACTCCCAGCTTCCGGCAAACAGAGGCTAGGGACACCATCCCTGCCCATCCTGGCTAATAGCCATTGACGAACCTATCCTCCATGATGTATCTTGTTTAATAAATTTAAGCATTTCTGTAGAAAGCTATTTACCAGACTTTTCCCAGGAAACAGTTCTCTTGAAAGACCACTGTTACTTCACTGTGATACCAGTCCCAAAGTCTCTTATAAAACTGCAGTACAAATTCCATATGGCATGTTCCAGTTCTTCACAACTCAGGTCACTTCATTTGGCCATGGCGTGGACGGCACTCTCAGCAAGTTTGTAGACGACACTAAACTGGGAAGCGTGGTAGATACCTTAGAGGGTAGGGATAGGATACAGAGGGACCCAGACAAATTAGAGGACTGGGCCAAAAGAAATCTGACGAGGTTCAAAAAGGACAAGTGCAGAGTCCTGCACTTAGGACAGAAGAATCCCACGCACTGCTACAGACTGGGGACCGAGTGGTTAGGCAGCAGTTCTACAGAAAAGGACATAGGGGTTACAGTGGATGAGAAGCTGGATATGAGTCAACAGTGTGCCCTTTTTGCCAAGAAGGCTAACGGCATTTTAGGCTGTATAAGCAGGAGCACTGCCAGCAGATCGAGGGATGTGATCGTTCCCCTCTATTTGGCATTGGTGAGGCCTCATCTGGAGTAGTGTGTCCAGTTTTGGACCCCACACCGCAAGAAGGACGTGGAAAAATTGGAAAGAGCCCAGCGGAGGGCAACAAAAATGATTAGAGGGCTGGAGCACATGATTTATGAGGAGAGGCTGAGGGAACTGGGATTGTTTAGTCGCAGAAGAGAAGACTGAGGGGGGATTTGATAGCTACTTTCAAGTACCTGAATAGGGGGTTCCAAAGAGGATGGATCTACACTGTTCTCAGTGGTACCAGATTACAGAACAAGGAGTAATGGTCTCAAGTTGCAGTGGGGGAAGTTTAAGTTGGATATTAGGAAAAACTTTTTCATTAGGAGAGTGGTGAAACACTGGAATGGGTTACCTAGGGAGGTGGTGGAATCTCCTTCCTTAGAGGTTTTTAAGGTCAGGCTTGACAAAGCCCTGGCTGGGATGATTCAGTTGGGGATTGGTCCTGCTTTGAGCAGGGGGTTGGACTAGATGACCTCCTGAGGTCCCTTCTAACCCTGAATTCTATGATACTGACTGAGAAGAACATGCTCAGAGTCGGTGGGCAATATTTAACAAGCAAGTACAGGCTCCGTTTCCCAAAAGATGAACACATCTGCCATAGAAAAAGACCTGGTGCAACACTTTGAAAATATGTTTGGATCTCATATTAGCCTATTGAAGCTAACAGGAGGAAACACATTGGGCAAAAGTTTTTAACAATCTGCGTGACCAGGCAGTGGAGCAGGCTCAGGATGTGCTCAAAGCACCATCACTGCAGCAATTACAACAGAAGCTTACAACAAATCCATCACTGGACAAGGGTTTGGGGGAAATAGAGGATGGAACAAGTCAGCCACAGCGCTAGGTGGAGAAAGCTGATGTAATTGTACTAGGCTCATTTTTTATATTCCCCTACATTATTCAGGGTGGCTTGTTACACAGAGACATCCTATGGTTTACCCTTGTGGCCAGGCCTTTATATAAAAGCAAATTAATTTGTTTCATGGGTTTTAATAGTCACGTCTTTAGCATTTCCTTTATCTCATACTGCTAAGGGAGTTGCCTTCACAAACACAGTCACACACAGTTTGTGTACATAACTGTGACACTAGCTGACCAGGTGCCAGCTCTTGCCAAGGCTTTAAGCCTCTACTGAGCACTGACAAATTCATTGCTGGAAATCAGCCTGTTTCACCTGTGTGTTAGTATGGTTAAGATGGGTATTGGACTTATAATAATGTGATTAGTGTTCAGACTTTATGAAATGCTTGTAAGGTGCTGCATGCATTAATCTCACTTATACCTTTATCAGACGCTATAATATATAAAAAAAAGAAAAGGAGTACTTGTGGCACCTTAGAGACCAACCAATTTATTTGAGCATAAGCTTTCGTGAGCTACAGCTCAAACCTATAATATTTAAGTTATTGCTTTCTAACTATAAAAAATGTATGCTCTGAAACCGTGAACCAGTCAGGAGGTATGGTCTCCTGGCCATTAAGAAGGCCAATCCGAACTAAATGGGCCATTAGAAACATCACAAAACAAAGACTCTGTTAATTGCCCCTTTATATCCATGAAGAGGCTACATGCAAGAGGGCTCATCCCACCAGCTCGAATTCTGGAATAAAGAAATAAAAATACCTGACAAGAAAATTTTTCATCTCGTTTACTATTTGGACTCTCACACGGCCAGAGCTATGGAAAAAAAAACAGATCCCCAGGGTCAACCTGGCTTAGCCCTAAAAGATATCCAGAACTGATAGATTACTACAACTCTGTCACCTTTTCGAACTATAAACGAACTAATTTGTGTATATATGCTTGCCTGCTTTAACCTTGTAACTACTCTCTCATTTATTTTCTTAGTCAATAAATCCTTAGATAGTTTACCATTGGATTGGCTATGTGCATTGTCTTTGGTGTGAGATCAAAGGTCTGAATTGACCTGGGGTGAGTGACTGGTCTCTTGGGACTGGCAGCAACCTGAATATGTTGTGATCTTTGGTGAGTAACAACCAACTATTACTATGTCCAGCTTGCCTAGGTGGCAAGATAGACTGGAATACCCAAAGGCACTGTCTGTGACTCCATGGTAAGACTGTTATAGTGCTTTAGGAGTTCTCACTTCTCACTGAGTTGGAGAAATATATAGTAATTATAGATAAGGAATCCCCCCCCACACACACACACACAGGTAAGCACCACCCAGAGCCCGCCTCACCCCTCCCTGTGCTCCAATCCCCTGCCCCCTCCCAAACCCAAACTCTTCTGCAGGGGTGGGGGGAGACTTCCCCAGAAGCGGCCAGTGTGCCCGACGCAGGGGCTGCCTGAGCTGCCCCTGAGCCAGGAGCACTGGCTGCAGCAAAAGTCACAGAAAATCATGGAATCTGTGACTTCCATGGCAAACTCGCAGCCTTAATTATAGTACATACCAGTTTGGGGGTCTCTGCCCTGCTTCCTGACAGTCTGCCCTGAGGTTGGCACCCACTGTCATGAGCCACTGCAGACAGCGTGACAATAATTTGAACCATCTGACTTCATTCAGTTTCCCAATCTCATCTCCATCTGTAATATAACGTTCGTGTTTTGGCCAGTTGCATGTGCCTGTTAATTTTGTATCCAAGCATTCTGCTTCTGATACATTAGTGTTAACAAGTGTGATCAAAGGTGAAGAAGCAAGTTGCGCCAACATGATGACTCTGTCATAGATGGTAGCTGAAACATTAATGCCAACTAACAGCTGACCACACTGAGTGTTATAACAGGCAGGCTTTCTTAACATACGGCACAGCTGAAGGCACCACAGAGTACAACAGGGCATCAGTTATGGTTGGTGAGCGCAGGCTTCTCAAATGGACACACTTAAGATGGATCTGTTCTACATTAGCTAGCACCCCAGAATGAGAAAATAGGGACTGAATCTCCAAAATCTACCAGAAACACTTAGAATAAGAGAAACTTTTACACCAGCTTTGCACTGAAATCTTCCTCCTTTAATTGAAAAGGGTTTGTTCCCTAGGGACAAAGGTCTGTCTCCACAAGCGCATGCGTGGGTTTCTATACATTAGATCACCTCTTGCTCTAATAGTCACGAGGATTGGGAAAAGAACAGCATATTTTTCTTAAATATTCCCAAGAAAAAGAATCTCTGACTGGCTGCTTCTGAGAAAAATCACAGCTTCTGAAATCTATACTTAACTGAAGCTGAATTAAACTGTCCTGTATTTGGTGATAATGGATGGCTCTTTTCAAGCCTTCGATTTCAATCTTCAAATCACTGATTTTACACAATGTGAAAGCAAAGATCCGACACAGCATCCAAGATGTTCACAGTCATGTACAACATGCCTGGAAATTCAATACTAATCTTTTATACTGAAGCAATTATGGCCTATTCATAAAAATAGAGATTAAATTTTAATTCCTCAACTACAGGGAGGGATTCCTACAACCCAGAACTTGGTAACAACAGATTATTTGGTGAGACTATGGATACTTAGTAGGAACTGTTTTCATGTTTCTTCATGCAAACATGCGAAATGCATTCCTCAGTAAAGGAGTCCTAAGCCAGATACACCAAAGATGAAAAAGCAGAATAGGGAGGAGCATGTTAGCAGTACCGTGGTGTTCCTTCTACAATACACATCACCCTTAAAAATTCCTCTTCCTCAAAAGAACTGTACTAGAATGGTACTCAGAACAGCAACGCCACGAACAGGCAGTGATCCCTATACCTTTGAACCCTATTATTGTCTATTGCTCATCAATTCCCTTTCTACTGGCACAACCAGGAATTTATGTTGGGTGTGATATTTTGCTCCTGTAACTTATCTCACTTAAAAAAAAATAGTTTTAAGTAAAGAATCAAAGAGAAAGGAAGGAGCACAAAAGATTGTATTTCTATATTATACCTTATACTTAATGGTACAATGAAGTCATTGGAAAGTTTCAATGGATTCATAACAATTTCTTGTGCATGAGACACTACAAACATGACAAATATTAGCCAACATGCCAAGACCTTAAAAGAGGAGGTTACTCACCTGTGCAATAACTGACGTTCTTCGAGATGAGTGTCCCTGTGGGTGCTCCGCTGTAGGGGTCGGTGCGCCCCTGTGCCGTTGGTCGGAGATTTTTATAGCAGTACCCGTATCGGCTGCACATGCGCGAAGCCTGCCTCACATACCAGTCTTGTCTTAATAGTGCGCATGCGCGGCCGAACTCCTCAGTTCCTTCTGTACAACGGAGGCCGCCCAGCTTCAAAGTAGAGGGGAGGAGGGTGGAGAATGGAGCACGCACAGGGACACTCATCTCAAAGAAAGTCAGTTACTGCACAGGTGAGTAACCTCCTCTTTTCCTTCAAGAGGTGTCCCTGTGGATGCTCCACTGTAGGTGACTGAAAAGCAGTTTCTATCACTGCATTCCTTCTAGATCTGAACAGTTCTGCCCACACGCATATTGGTGATGGGTCCCTGTGTAAGAGCATAATGTTTTGCAAACGTATTTTCAAAAGCCCAAATGGCAGCTCTGGAAACGTCCTTAAAGGGGGATGTTATGTAGAAAGGCCACTGAGGCTGTCATGGATCTGGTGGAGAGAGTCCTGATAGAGGTAGGAGGAGTCACGTTTTGTAGTTGATAACAAAGACAAATGCAACTCGAGATCCAGTTGGAAAGTCAGTGGTTAGAGATAAATGAGCCCTTAAGAGCGTTCTGCAATGGGGATGAATAGCTTGTCAGAACACCTAAAGGTTTTAGTCCTGTCGAAGTAGAAGGACAAAGCTCTGCGCACGTCCAAAGTGTACATCGCAGATTCAAAGGAATTTGCATGTGGTTTTGGAAAAGGTAGGGAGACGGATAGGCTCATTGACATGGAAAGAGGAGTGCACCTTCGGGGAATTTTGGGGAGTAACCGTAGGGTGACTTTGTTCTTAAAAATATGGTGCATGGCAGATCTGCCATGAGTGCTGCAATTTCTCCTGTGCGTCTCACACAGGCAATCGCTACCAGAAACACAGTTTTCATAGACAGATGTAGGAGGGAACATGTGGCTAATGGTTCAAATTGTTTTGGGTTAGGCATGTTAAGACTAACGGGAGGTCCCAAGATGGATTAGGCTGTTTGATGTGTGGGTATAGGGTTTGGGGTCCCTTAAGAAATCTCTTAGTAATGGGATAAGCAAAGATAGTCCCATCATCGATGGCATCATAGAACATCGTAATTGTGGCCAAGTAGAGTTTGATGGGACTCAGGGAGAGTCCAGATAATTTAATCTCTAATAGATAGTCGAGGATTAGCAGGAGAGGCACAGAAAAAACGAGTGGTGTTTGTGACAGCCCATCAGTGTGTAAATCTTGTCCAGTTATAAAGGCAGGTGGTGCATGTAGAATTTGTTGTGCTATGAAGGAGTACATTTTGAACCTGCTCCAAACAAGCTGGCTCGGCATGAGAGAACCATGAAGGAGCCAAACCTTGAGGTGTAACATGATTAAACTGGGGTGCAGTAGTAGACCCTCTTGTTGGGACAAGAGATTCAGGCGGAGGGTAGTGGGATGGGTGCAGAAAGTGACATCTTGGTAAGGAAAGGTATCATGCTTGTCTGGGCCATGTGGGACTATCATTATGACCCTGGCTTGGTGTGTTCGTATTTTTATCAATAATTTGTGTATGAGTGGTATCGAGGAAATGCATACATTAGGTCGGTGTTCCATGGGAACATGAATGCATCCCTCGAGGAGTGTTTGCCTAGTCCCGCTCTAGAACAAAATCTTGGGCATTTCTTGTTGGCTGCAGTTGCAAAAAGGTCTGTGGTTGGGTATCCCCATGTGTGGAATATGTCTAGTACTGTATCCTTGTTTAGTTCCCATTCGTGGTCTATGGGAAATCTTCTGCTGAAGTCATCATGGTGGTATTGAGAAAGCCAGTTAAGTATGCAGCTGATATTCAGACATTGTGTCTGAGACACCAATTCCATAGTTTCATTGCTTCTGTATAAAGGGAGTGGGATCACGCCCCCGCCTGTTTACATAGAAGATGTAAGCAATGTTGTCAGTCATTATCCTGACATGTTGGTTTTGTATGAAAAGGAGAAATTGGAGGCAGGCATTGCATATTGCTCAGAGTTCTAGACGTTGATGTGAAGGGACGTCTCAGCAGAAGAAAAAAGACTCTGCGTAGTGTATTGGGGCATGTGTACTCCCTATACCGTAAGGGATGTGTCTGTAATTAAGACAACCAATGGGACGTCCTGTAGAAAGGGGACTCGGAGCAAAGATTGTGAGGCAATGTCCACCAGTGGAGAGAGTCCTAGACTCTTGGAGGTATGTATAAAAATTTGTTCAGACCATGGACATTCGGTCTGTAGACAGTGGAATCCAGCTTTGGAAACACCTCATGAAGAGGTGAGCATTCCTGACTACAAAACTGCAAGAGGCCACGTGGCCTCGGAGTTCTAGGCAAGCTCGTGCAGCCACTTGTGGACTGTTGCACAGCTTGGGAATGAAACGGTTGATAGCGTTAAAAAGGTGGAGTGGGAGAGATGCTATTCTTTTGCGTGAGTCGAAATCTGCTGCTATGAACTCCAGTTGTTGGGTGGGAGTGAGTGAAGATTTTCTTTGTTCATTCGCAGCCCAAGAGCATGGAAACATTGGACTGTCCGTTGTGTGGACTGAATGACTTCTTGGAGGGTCCTGGCTTTGAAAAGGCAGTTGTCGAGGTAAGTAAAAATTATGATTCTCTGCCTTCTGAGATGAATGCAAGGAGTTTGGAAAAGACATGAGGCACAGTTGAGAGGCCGAAAGGTAGGACCCTGTATTGGTAGTCTAGTGAGCCCAGAACGAAGCAAATAAAACATCTGTGGGAAAGATGTATGGTCACAGGAACATAAGCATCCTACAGGTCAAGGACTGAAAATCCAATCTCCCTGCTCCAGTGCTGGAATTATGGTTGCAAGAGTCACCAATTGTTTTTTTTTCATTTTATTTAACTAATTTATTGAGGCATCTGAGGTCGAGAATGGGTTGCCATCCCCCAGTTTTCTTTTGTGTTAAAAAGTAATGGGAGTAGAACCCTTTTCCTCTGTGTTGGTCAGGCGCTGGTTGTACTGCTCCTAATTGGAGGAGGTGATGCACCTCTTGGTGGACCAGTTGTTTGTGAGAGAGGTCCCTGAAAAGGGATGGGGCGGGGAAAAATGTGCATTGAAGTAGGGATGATGTTTTCTATACCATCGGTCACATCTTCAAATTTGCTTATTAGTGGGAGGGGGTTGACATGGAGCCAATGAACTGGTGTGGAGACATTGATATCTTGGTCACAGACGTTGCTGTTCATATGGTCTATGACTTTGTTGAGTATACGTTGGGTAGCATGGAAGTTGATAAGGTTGGTATCTATACTGTCTCTTCTTATTTGCAGGGGTTTGGATACGGAGAGACTATAATGTCATTCTTGAGTCCTTCATGGAGTGAAGCACATCGTTGGTGTTACTGGCAAATAGAAGATCTCCCTTTTGATGGTGAAAATCTATGGCATTCTGAACCTCGCAAGGAAAAGACGACGATGAAAGCCATGAAGCTCGACGCATTACGACTGCTGTAGCAGTGGACCTCGTAACTGTGTTAGCAACATCAAGCGCAGCTTGTAGTGCGATTCGGGAGATGATTTTACCATCAGAGAAAAATGGCTTTAAATGGATGGGTTTTTTTGTTGTTGTTGTTGTTGTTTCCCCCCCCCCCTCTGGAATGTCATAATAAAGTCCATGAGTTTCTCATAATTTCTGTGGTCATATTTTGCCAGAACAGCCACATAATTAGATATCCAGAATTGTAATGTGGACAAAGCATATACTTTACAACCAAGCAGGTCCAGCCTTTTACTGTCTTCATCAGTTGGGGTAGACCTGGGAACTGGTGTTTGTTCTTTTGGTTAGCTACCTCTACTACCAATGAGTTTGGCGCTGGGTGAGTAAAAAGGAACTCAGACCCTTTGGAAGGAATAAAATATTTCCAGTTAGCTCGCTTACAGGTAGGTCTGCTAGTAGCTGGTGTCTGCCATATGGTTTTGGCAGAATCCATAATGGCTGAATTTATAGGTAAGGCAATCTTGGACGTGGAGGAAGGTTGCAGGATGTTAGTCAACTCATGCTGGTTTTCAGAAAACTTCCTCCAGATTAATCCTCAACTCATTAACGACTCTTTTGAAGAGGTTTTCTTGAAATTTTAAGAAATCATACAACAGTGTTGGTGGGGAGGCAGTATAGCCTCATCCTGTGTGGATATGGGTTCCACAAGGGTTGGGGAAGCATATATAGCATGTTCATCGACGTGTGGAGTAACAGCTTGTTGTTGTGTCTCATTCGTAGCCATATGCACTGGTGGTGGTGAGGTGGCATTACTCCTATTTTTGGCATCTTGGCAATCATAGTGGAACCACTTATATGGTACTCATGGACCCCGTATTGCCACGGACCGGGGAAAGGCATAGGTGGTGCCATCTATGGGTTTGTATACCAGGGCGGGAGGTCTTTGATGAACGAAGGCCTAGATTTTCTGTGACCAGTGCTGATTTGGCTCTGTGACTGGGAGAACTGGTATGGTGAAAAGTCTCCCTGCACTATGGCTTCCTCATCACTAGAGAAGTGAGATACAGCTGGAGACAAGTATCCGGACTGCATGCAAATGTCTGGAGAAAAATAGGTGTCAAATAGAGGTAACTGTAGCTTAGATGACACCTGTAGGTACAGTGAATGAATGAACTGCGGTGCCAGAGAGCCTGTGTGAGATAAACTCTCTGTTAGGAGTGCCTGTGGTGCTGGAGGGTCATTCAGCACCAACTTTCTCTGCACCATAGCGCTCAATGCATGCGCTGAGATCAGTGGTGCCGGGAAGGTAAGCATAGCCCGGGTCTGTTCCAGCAAGGTCCTCTATGCTGGCACCGTGTCCATTGCTGTGCCAGACAGTGCCATGAGAGAGGCAGGCAACTTGAAGCCTCGGCACCAGGAGCCTGTGCTGTCACCGCAGCCAGAGGTGGGATTAGCGCGATGCCAGGGGAATCGGCACATCAAAAGTGCCGAGCTGAGAAAAGGTCTGCATAGAAGAAATAGACCTGCTCAGCAACCTTTTTGCTTGCAATGTTTCCCTTCTGGATGAGGGAGGCAGGCATTTTCTTTTTTTGTCCTTTTTGGAGGCGGGAGGGCTGCGGTTCACTGAGCAGCCCTTACCTGGGTCAGAAGCAGGTCCGAGTGACTTCTGCCCAAGAATCATTTTCAGGCAGAGTTCTCTATCTTTACATGCCCTGGATTTTAATTTGGAACAATGGGCACATTTTTGAGGAATGAGGGATTCCCCTAGGCATTTTATACACTGGGAGTGACCATCTGACATAGGGATAGCACCCCTGCCGTAGTGCACCGCTTAAACCTGGGTAGCCAGGCATATTAGCATCGGCTGGAGGAACAACCAGGAACAAATTTTTATTTATTTATTTTTTTAAAGGGATGAACTTATCTAGTAACTAGAGTGCTAAAGTAAGGGAAAAAAGGATGTAGAATGGGTAAGAGAAAAAGTTTTAATAAGTCTGCTGTAGGTCCGACTCCGGCCAGGGATGGTAGAGAAGGAACTGAGGAGTTCAGCTGCACATGCGCACTATTAAGACAAGACTGGTATGTGAGGTAGGCTCCGTGCATGGGCAGCCAATACGGGTACTGCTGTAAAAATCTCCGACCAACGGCGCAGGGGCACACCAACATCTACAGTGGAGCACCCACCTCGAAGAAGTGTCGTGTCTGATCATCAGGCACAGCCAACTGATAAAGGGGGTTGAGGGGGAAGCAATAGTGTGTTTGTTTTAATGAGTAAAATTAAATTGAGGGTTGACATCTCATTGCTGTGTCAATCCCAGAAATAAGATAAGATCTTCACACTCCAACCTCCTTATTTTGTCTGTTCTTTAACTGACTGGATTTGTACATTGTAAAAAAAAACCCAAACAAAATGCATTTTGCACAGTTCATTTAACTGAATCACTTCAGATATGATAAGCAGTAACCATAACATTACTAACACTATCAAATTTTATATTACATTCACAAAACATGGCAGCATTCAGATCAGAATTCCAAATGGGATGGTCACACCGAGCCATTAGAACATCCCAGTATCTCATTTGTAATGGTCACTCACATGGACTGTTCAGCAAGTATAGAGCATGGAGCCAATATAGAAGACAGACTCAATCCCACCCTCCAGAACCCAGGTGCACAGCTCAATAGATCACAAGTGAAGTGAACCAATTTTACAAGACACGTGGCAATAACTGGGGGCCCACACAGAGTCTGTAAAGTGAGATCAGATTATAGAATCTGGTTTTACACATTTGTGTTTCTAAAAACAATCTTGAAAGCAACATCTCAACAGAAAAAATACTCCAGGGACCCCAAGGCCCCTCAGCTACTATTATCCCTGATGTGCCCTTGGCCCTAGAGAACACAAGGGACAGTTCTTTTCATGGTCAGGCAGCAGCAGCTTGCACTCCCAATACACAGAGACCCGATAGAGCAGCTCAGGGATGCTCGAAAGACTCATAAAACAGTACTGTGTGCAAATAATGTACTTTTCTAATGAGAGCTTAAAATGTGCCTTTTAATTAAGGTAATTAGTTCACATCATAAACTAGAGAAGCAATCAAGATGTTGTGAATGATTCCACTGCAGTTCAAGTTTTATTAGTACTGGCCTCCAGCTTTTCAGTTAGTGCTTCAGGCCTGGGTTGGTGCAAATTCACCCTCCCAACACATGTGCACACACAGATCTGCCTACACTTTAGGCAATCTACATAATTCACATTTATATAATGGGACCGTAACTCATGCTCTTGGTGTTATTCTGGAAAATCAGAACCATTACAGCAATCACCTTGCCAGCACGAGGACCCTCTACTCCTCAACTGTACAACTTCTGGATCCAACATCTGGCTTCTGGAGAAAAATAAATAAATACATAGGAGACTTTGACCTCTAGAGATTGAAAATGAGAAGATCTCCACCAATATGGGTCATTCAGCTGTCTATCACAATAGTCCATACTGTCCCTCTGCTCCCAAGTCTCATACCTTTCTGCACAGGGAAACCAGGGGGCAGGATTAGCATCCATCCATCAATCTAGTTGCTCCAATAAATCCTTAGACTCAGTCTGGACAATGCTCTACAGTAAGGGACCCAAATGACATCATTTAGCATCAACGAGACAGTTAAATAGATGTTTAACATAATACTTTATATTATTTAAAATATAATTGAGATAGCAGCTGGATAATGCAAATTATTTTTCTATTACAGAGCAAAAGGAGGCTTTTAATATTCAGATGACATTTAAGCAGTCTTGAAAACTCAGTCTGAAAAACTAATCTTCTCTTACTTTTGTGGTCTGTCCAGAAGTGAACAGGGTAACTTAGTTTTGCATTTTTGTTCTCTACTCCACCCCCCCACACCCCATCTTCTTCCTTTTTTCAAAGCAGTTTTTGTGTGGGAAAGCAAATATAAACAGATGGGCCTAGTATTTTATTCTATAAGTGGTGAGATCTGGGGTTGTTCTACCATCTCATAGATGGACACTCCAGAATCATGGGAAGGCCCCAACTCCTAAACTTATGAGTTTCACCCTGAATATAGCAAATGATGTGGCAGATCACAGACAAAGAGAGAAGTAATTTCTCAGATATTCAAGGCCCAATATATTGAACATATAAGTCAAGATCACTAAATTTGAATCTAGTATTAGACTAAGATCAAATTTAGTTATTGGAGCACTGAGGTGAGCTGTCCTCAATACCTCATATGGGTTAGAAAACAGGCTCCCACACAACGTACCATCTGACTTTCTATATGGTACTCACTGATGACTACAGATACAGCTTGTTGCAGTAGTCAAACCAGTCTAGGTGAGTGGAGAACTGTAAATTTCCCCTTTGATTCTAGCAAATGGCTAAGTCTGTTGCTTGAGCTCAATTGTTAAACTGCCCAGTTCATCCCAACATTTGGGACCAGTGACGGTGCTGTCCATAGACTATTCAAACAGAAAACAGAGCTGATCATTCTGGAAACGCATCTTGGACCAGAATTCAACCTCACTGAATCAAACTGCCATTCAAAAATGAGTTCTATTATATCCCTTGCCCCCACTCTCCCAGCACCTGATAATGTACCAGGCTTCATACAGACACCACAAGGTGAACGGATTTAAATCACTAATATAGATCAGCAAGCAAAAAACCTTGATTTAAATCATCAGTTTTAATCTTGTTTTGCATTTGTACTTTCGTTATTTTCCTAAAGCAAGGTTGATTGTCAATGGTTGATAAAACATGTTGATTTGTAACTAAATATAGCTTTTACTTTGAATTTGGTACTTTGTGCTAACTAGGAGGATATGCTATATCTATACATATTTATTTAAGCAATGATGTAGCTTACATATTTATTCAAATTCTTAATTTTTACCTTTTTTATTATGTTAGAAAATATTGAATGATGTGTTTCTTATTTATTAGATTATTAATTTTTTTACTCATGACTTTGGCAAGCTATATTTGGACAGAAATTGAAATTCACTTAAAAATGCACAAAAAAAGCATTTTATTCTAGATAGTGATTTTTATCTACCCTAGACAACACACAAATAAGTGAAAGAGGGGGTTAAAATGCTCATTTTCTTAGACTTTCAAAGCATCGCCTTGAATTGATAGGACTGCTTCTCTCTTTTGTTATCACTCACATCAGAAAAAATACATAGACCCTCATTTCTCAGAGCAAATTTCAATTTTCTTTTCTGTCTTAGGGAGTAAGTTCTACTATAAAGTCTCCCAAATACAGTTTTAAATTAAGAGACTTATGTTTAAAACAGGTTTTTACTTCCATCTGCATGATGTCAAAACCAGAACTTCCTATATCAAGTCTATCTGAGTAACCCCTTTCGGATGTGGCTTGTACTGGAAAAAACAAAACAAAAAAACACCATTCTCTTTCAATCTGGGATCAAAGCACATGCAAACTTCTATTTAAATAATGATCTTCTCATACTCTCCCTTCCAAATCACTTCTCCTGCAGGGCCAGAATTTCCCCAGAACACCATGCAGCAGCAGAGTGACACCATTATTCAAAAAGTTAATCCTGCTTTCAAGTAGGAGAAAGCATGCCATATCCATTTTACCAATGGCACAGAATTTAGAACATTTGTAGGTCTTATGCAGGGACGGCCTTAGGTAAAATGGCACCCTGGGCAAACTTGTATTTTGGTGGACAAAGCTGGGGACAAAGATCCTGGCCTCCGTTCTTCACAAAAAGGCACTTGCTATATATGGCAATTTTTACAAATTTCAGGCAATGTTTGAGTGTTGTAACTCTCAAAGCAAAACAAAACTGAAGCTCTTCCTCATTGTGCAGACTCCTAGCCCATGAAGGGTGTGGACACGAGGGTCATCAATGGCTATTAGCCAGGATGGTCAGGGATGCAACACAGTGCTCTGAATGTCCCTAGCCTGTTTGCCATAAATTGGGAATGGACAACAGGGGATGGATCACTCGATGATTGTCTGTTCTGTTCATTCCCTCTGAAGCAGTGGACATCGGCACTGTCAGAAGACAGGATACTGGGCTAGATGGACCATGGTTATGATCCAGTATGGCCGTTCTTATGTCGGATACGTTGAACATAATCTGAAAGGACCATTTTGCAAGTATAAGAGCAGCTTGCTGCAGCGGGCAGGTGTGCATTCTCTCTAGAGCAGGCCCTCTCCTCTGACCCAATATCATCCTATGAGCATCTGAATCAAAGGAACTGAAGGAGGAGACCAGTGGTTTCTAATGAATAAATTGCTTTTAAGGAGACACTAAATAAAGAAAGGCATGTTAGCAAGAGATAAATAAATATGTATGTAATGAGACAAGATTTCAGCAGCAAAGAATCATTAGCTATTTCTTGTTCTCCCTTTTAAATTTACTGAGAGATGCTAAACTTAACTGCACGCTGGTATTCCAGAAGTCATCCATCTGCTATCTAGGCTTTTAAGACCCCCATCACATGCACACACCACACAGTCTGTACTGGGTTCCAACAGCCAACAACAGTTACATTGTTCTCCAACTGTTACTGACACATGCAGAACGAGGAGTTAGGACCTGAACCTTTAGACTGAACTGAAAAGGTAGACTACATGTTTGCTAACTTATTATTAGCATGCATCTATCATACAGAAGAATAATTACTCCAAATTAGTTAGCTAGGAATTAATAAAGCACTGACACTACAGTTTCCAGGTATAAGAAATTTTTTCCACAAAGGACTCTACTATCTACTACTAAATTTAGCTGTAACTACTAAGTATTCTCCCTCACCCTCTCTGCAGTCCTCAAAAATTCTGCCTATGCCTTTTGTGAGCTCTGAAAGTGCTTCTCTGTTTGGTATCTTACTTGAGCCAGATTTTCTGGATCAAGTGTAAAAATGGCAAAAAGGGGATTTCATTTGCACCTCATTATGTGCCTGGTTGAATCAGAAAAGGATCTATCACATCAGAAGTCCTGAATGTATCAAATATACTGCTTGCAAGAGACAGTCTCCCAAAATATAGCATCCTCACAAGGAAAGAAGAAGGGAAGCTGGATCTTGAATTATTTTGTTTAACTGATAAGCAATAAATTGTAATATAAGAATTAGAGCAGTAAGCAATTAACCTGAACTTCAACCATAAGCCTGTAACAGTGTCTCCAGAGTGACTAACACAGAGAAAAAAGAAAAGAAGTACTTGTGGCACCTTAGAGACTAACCAATTTATCTGAGCATAAGCTTTCGTGAGCTACAGCTCACTTCATCGGATGCATACTGTGGAAAATACAGAATATGTTTTTATACACACAGACCATGAAAAAATGGGTGTTTATCACTACAAAAGGTTTTCTCTCCCCCATCCCACTCTCCTGCTGGTAATACATCATCTGTATTTTCCACAGTATGCATCCGATGAAGTGAGCTGTAGCTCACGAAAGCTTATGCTCAAATAAATTGGTTAGTCTCTAAGGTGCCACAAGTACTCCTTTTCTTTTTGCGAATACAGACTAACATGGCTGTTACTCTGAAACCTAACACAGAGAATGTAACCACTGGCAAAAAATGTAATATCCTTTATCTTTCTGAATGGAGGGTGGATAGTTATATACGTAGTGTATTTGCTTACTATATGGTTCTCTGCAGTATTACAAGATGGCTTCTTTCTGGTTAACAACTGGAAGCAGCTTCCACTCACATAGGCCATATCAAAGTATGTACCCTCCATGTTCCCATCAGGTGCAGTTCGGGCTCTGTGTATATTTGTATAGTAGTCCATAAGCAATGTGGGGGGGAAATGCTGTCAGAGTTTAAACAATTATCTGAACAAAGAAACTTCTCCAGCATGAGGAGAGGTGAAGTGAGGAAAGGTCTGTCTACATGTGACTATGCTCCACTCGTTCTACTAGAAGAAAACGGATAACAATTTTAATCCATTGGCATACTAGGCATGTAGAATAAGACTCTTCCTGGTGCCCCAAAAGAATACTAAGGAAGTCCATCACATGCAGTGATTGGTGAGATAATTCTGACATACTGGAATATTATCAAAAAGGAAGCCTTGATTATATGTTTTGACACACTCTAGGCTTGGAAGGATTAGATTTTCATGGGAAGTATTGATCAACATTGATTTCACTTTACACACACAAACCGACAAAAAATATAAGCCTGGTTGATAAAGGTAATAGTGCTGATATAACATACTTAGACTTCTATAAGGCATTTGACTTGGTGCCCCATGACATTTTCGTTAAAAAACTATAAATATATTAAATTAGCATGGCACACATTAAATGATAGGTCTCAAAATGTAAACAGAAAATCATCAATGAAGGGTGTTTTCCTAGTGGGGTCCCTCAGGAATCAGTTCATGGTCCTATGCTATGTAACATTTGTATTAATGTCCAGGAAGAAAAAAAATAATTGAAAATTTGTAGATAACACAAAAACTGGAGGAGTAGTAAATAATGAAGAAGACAGGTCACTGATACAGAGAGATATGGATCACTTGGCAAGCCTAGCGCAAGCAAACAATATGCACTTTAATGTGGTTAAATGCAACATATACGTTTAGGAACGAATAATATTTACGTAATGCGGGACTCCATCCTGAGAAGATGTGACTCTGAAAAAGATCTGGGGTTCATTGTGAATAATCACCTGAACATGAGCTCCCAGTGTGAGGCTGTGGCCAAAACAGCTAAGGCAACCCTTGGATGCATAAACAGGGGATTCTAGAGTAGGAGCAGAGAGGTTAATTTACCTCTATATTTGGCACTGGCACAATTGCTTCTGGAATACTCTGTCCATTTCCGGTGCTCACAATTCAAGAAGGATGCTGATAAATTGGAGAGGGTTCAGAGAAGAGCCACAAGAATTATTAAAGAATTAGAAAACAAGCATTATAGTGATAGACTAAAGGAGATCAATCTATTCAGTTTAACAAAGAGAAGGTTAAGGGGTGATTTGACTACAATCTATGAGTACCTACCTAGGGAACAAATGTTTAACAATGGGCTCTTCAATCTAGCAGAGGAAGATGTTGCATGCTCCAATGGTTGGCAGCTGAAGCTAGACAAATTCAGACAGGATATAAGGCATAAATTTTGACAGTGAGTGTAAATAACCACTGGAATAATTTACCAAGTGTCCTTGTACACCCTCCATCACTGACTATTTTTAATGCAAGAGTGGATGTTTTTCTAAAAGATATACTCTAGGACAGGGTTAGGCAACCTATGGCATGCGTGCCAGAGGCTGCACGGGAGCGGATTTTCAGTGGCACTCACACTGCCCGGATCCTGGCCACCGGTCCAGGGGGCTCTGCATTTTAATTTAATTTTAAATGAAGCTGCTTAAACATTTTAAAAACCTTATTTACTTTACATACAACAATAGTTTAGTTATATATTATAGATTTATAGAAAGATACCTAAAAATGTTAAAATGTATTACTGGCACGTGAAACCTTAAAATAGAGTGAATAAATGAAGACTCGGCACACTACTTCTGAAAGGTTGCCGACCCCTGCTCTAGGAATTATTTTGGGGAAGTTGTGTGGCCTGTACTACAGCAGAAGTCAGATTAGATTATCACAATGGTCCCTTCAGGCATTGGAATCTATGAACATGCAGTATAAGAATTTGAGTGCCATAGCTAAACTTCCGGAAGTGCCATGAGAGATTATAAAAATAACTGCACTAAATATCTTACAAATCTTGCATTTCATGTTTTGGATTTTATTATAACCCTTCATTAATTTCTAGAGAGGTTAAGTTATGTAACTTCTCAGAGCAAGTAAAACAGGTAAAAGAGAAAAAAGTACAGAACTAGCTGAAATCCAGAAAAGAAAAGCAACATGAATCTCTGTTGTTCACTGTAGAGCCGAACGCATCATATTGGTCAAAGAGTTTCATAATTTAGGGATTAATCTCACTTAAACACAGTCACTAACAGATGTGTTGGCACATTCTTTCCATCTGTACTGCAGAACAGAGCAGACTACCTAATTTGCCCATCACAGCAAATGAGAGAGCATTGAACAGGAAAGGCCATGATATATGAATGATCTGGTAAAAAGGCATGCACCACAGAAGGCAGCCTCAGTAAGAGTGAAACATTTAGCTCCTAATACTTGATGCCAAAACCATAAGACTCTTTGCTTAAGTCTGCTGGTTTTTTTTGCTGAAGCCAAATCTTGAAAAACTTTAATGAACATTACTCCTGGGGGAATTCTGCGCCACTATGCAGGCACAGAATTCATGCCCCCCACAGATTATATTTTCTCTGCAAAAAATAAAATCTACCAGAAAGGTGCTACAGTTATACCTTTTGCCCACCAAGGGCTGCTGTGACACCAAAAGACAGGGCAGACAGGACCAGAGCAGCCAGCTGCAGAAAGGAAGGAGGAGAGGCTACATTTTTCATAGCACCCTTGCCCCTGGGGCCAGATGAGGAGGCTTGGGATGGGCAGGGTGGACAGAGCAAGGCACACACTGGGCTGCTGAGCCTGGGGTTCAGAAGCGCTAGTGGGGGGAGACAGACTGGGGCAGGGGCACAGGAGCTGGTGGAGTGACAGCATTGAGCCGGGGCTGAATGGAAGTGGGGGTGCAGAACCACATGGGGACAGGGGCAAGTGTAAATTACTGAATGGGAGATGCTAGGGGTCACAGCCAGGGTCTGCATGGGGGATGCTCCCCAACTCCCTAATAATCGCTCCCCCAAAAAATAAACCTTTTCCATACTTTTCCCACCCACACCCAACAGCTCTCCAACTTCACTCCAAAGATGACTTCCCTCTCCCTCAGGTCCTCTGTTAACCCTGACTCCCCAAAACTTTTGCACGGCTTCCGAGGGGTGCAGGAAATACGTTTCTGCTTTGTAGTTTAAATGAATTATTACTCAAAGTTCTGTATTAATATGCTTAGAAAGGAATCTATTTGTCAAAAAATATTTCCTATGTCGTTTTTGTTGTCTGTATTGTTACAGACATACTTGCTGCCAAGTATTTCAAAATAAATTACCAAAATAATTGAAACTGGAGTGATTATACTGTGTTATTTTGACAAATAAAATATGCAGAATTTTAAAAATATTGTGCACAGAATTTTTAATTTTTTGGTGCAGAATTCCCCCAGGAGTAGAGTATGAAGAATCCACTCCATTACTTTGTGTAACAGTTCTGGTTACAGGCTGAGCATCTGGAGATTAGCTCTGTCTAGAAACTGAAGGTAAACATCCACTTGGAGAGAACAACAGATTTAATTAGTAATGATATTAGACACAAAATTTTTGCTATTCATTTAATGCTAATTTGAAGTGCGATCACATTTTTTGGCTCAGAACAATTTCTGTATTTAATGCAGTAATTATCTGTGTAAAGTGTTGCATTTCCAAGCTTTACTTTATTATCTTCACTGTGGATCCTATTTAATTATAGAGAAGTGAGGCGGGGGGGGAGGGGAAGGGGAGGAATACTGTTCTTTAAATAAACTATTGGAGAGCTCTGAAAGGCCAACAACATGAGAAAATTAAGTCAGGCACATGGCTTCCATGAGGCTGATATGGTGTAGAACTGAGAAAACGACATGGCCGTGGCTAAAAAAATTTGAAATACTAATTCAGTGCAATGGGCTGCACAAATTACACACAACTTTCACTATTAAACTCCTAATCACGATCATTTTCCACCGCTTTTTCAGTAAATGTACCCCCCCCACACACACACAGTTTGTTTCTCAGTCTCAGGTTGAGTTGATGAAGCACTGGAATGGGTTACCTAGGGAGGTGGTGGAATCTCCTTCCTTTGAGGTTTTTAAGGTCAGGCTTGACGGATGGTTTAGTTGGGGATTGGTCCTGCTTTGAGCAGGGGGTCGGACTAGATGACCTCCTGAGGTCCCCTCCAACCCTGATATTCTATGATTCTCTATCATTTGACTCTATTTAGAGACCATTTCCATTTCAGCAATTACCCTAGAGACTAGACTGACAAATAGGGTGGGTTCTTAATATTTGACAACACAAAAAGGAGATAAGAATCCCAAGGAGTCCAGAGATACCTTCATGTGTTACTAAACTGTCCACCTGAACAAGAAATTACAAATGTGCCTGCAAGAGCTCAGTGTTCCAGCACACTTACCTATTTATTTATTACCTATTTATTTATTACACAGGACTCCAAGCCCAACCTCTTGGAAATCTCTCTCGCTCCTAACTGCATTGTAGACACCTGTAAGAAGGTCTCCATACAGCAAATCTCACTGCAGTCCTCTAACCTTGCAATGTCTTAGGGCTTGTCTAAACATACAGTGCTGTGGCATGTCTGGTGAAGACGCTGTATGCTGACAGGAGAGAGCGCTCCCATCGGCATAATAAAACCACCTCTGCAACAGGCAGTAGCTACGTCAGTGGGAGAAGCCCTCCCGCTGACATAGCACTGTCCACATCGGCGCCTATGTCAGTGTAATTTATGAGATGCAGGGGGGTGGTTTATTCACACCACTGAGTGACATAAGTTATGCCAACATAAGCTGTAGGATAGACATAGCCTAAGAGTTGGTCTAAACGGTGCTTTAGTCTGCACCAAAATAGTGTACATTTTAGTCTGCACAAGCATGTCAGACAAACTAGCCCAATGTGGACCATGCCGGCAAGCACTATAAGTTGCTAGTGAGTGTTAATGTAGTCCCTTTTCAAACAGTCCTACATTAACACATATTTGATAACTTTCAGTGAGTGCCAGCAGAATCCACACAGGCATCCTTAGTTCACACTAGTGTGTCACACACTAAATTTATACACCTCTAGTGCAGACTAAAATATCATAGAATCATAGAACTGGAAGGGACCTCAAGAGGTCATCTAGTCCAGTCCCCTGCACTCAAGGCAGGACTAAGTATTATCCAGACCATCCCTGACAGGTGTTTAAAAATCCCCAATCACATAGATAAGCCCTTAGATTATTCCTCATGATGGCAGCAGTGTTCCTTCTGCAGCTTTTCTACTACCCTTAACTGCATTTCTGGTCCACCGAGGATCAGAACACAATATTCCAGGAGAAAGTTCTCCCTACAGCTAGGATTATATAATACACCTGTCACCGAACTTATAAAGTAGTGGTAGAAAAGAGAATATGGGATAGGATTCTTTGTGGTTCAGTTACTAAAATCAGCAAGCAGTGTAAAAGCAGAAGGAAAGAAACAGTGATACGTTGCAATCAGTGGGCATTAGGACTCCAAAGACAGCAAAAGTTCTACTTATAACCACAGCAGATTGCAGAAACACAGCAGCAAAATAATTTTAGCAGACTGAATAAGAATGCAAAACAAAACAAATTTTGAAATAAATAGTTCTAACCCAACAGTATCAGATAGCATGCATAAGGCATATCCTATTTGTAACAACAGACCCCAGCGACACCACTAAGGACTAAAAGGCTCAGAGCCAGCTCAGTTAAGAACTAGCAAACAAAAGTCAGTCTCAGAGTCTCAGCTAAGAACGGGGAGGAAGATAACTATACAGTAGATACTGGTGCTTTGAAAACCAAGTAATTGCTAGAAACATCCAAATCTATGTCGTGCTAAAAGTTGCTACTAAAATTGGCACTTTAAAGATGACTGAGGGCACAGCGCCCTCTCATGTGTGCATTCGCTCATGATAATTCTGAAGAGTGCTTCATTATCAGACTCTCAAGGACCACTGTGATGATGTTAATAAGGAAAATAATCCCCAAGATGAGGGAACTCAATCCTCCTGTGATGAGAAAAAGGATAAATAAATGTCTGGTCTTTAAAAGTCAATAAACTGGAAAACAAATAAAGGAAGAGAAAAGATACTGAAGCTGAGCAGAAATCTTAACTGCCACCCCTCAGAGGGAAAAGAGATAACAGCACATGCTTTGATTTCTGACGATAGGTACAAAACCATGTAGGCAGGGTCCTCAGATAACCGTAAGAGTCTACAGTACAGTTCTCTTCTGAAAAGTGACAAACATGGCATCCTGGGGCACCAAATTTGATGACACACACAAAGATTTCTTTTTTTCTAACAGCCCTGCAGATTGAACCTGGCTTCCAAGAGCCAAGCAGGGCCTTTTCCTTTTCACACACCACCACCAACAATGGTGATGAAGGGGGTTCTCCAAGACCACCAGGAATAAAAAGCAATACACATTTTTGTTACTGGAACATAAAAAGATCTAATTCTGAATATACACGGACAAGATTTGTTGAGTAAAGAAGAGTGCATTTCCAGAAGAGAAATGCACTTCAGATTATATCAACTGCAATACAGTTCCACCAGAAACATGTCAAATCTTCCATCTGCCAAGTATCAGCAAGTATTCTCCAGAAGCTGCAGGGAAGACAAACAAAGGTTTGAAGAAAGTGCTGTGATGTTTTGTGTTGATGTTGTATTAAAAAACTTGAGTGTATCAATGAGGGTTTTCAAGCTCAATTTGGGTGACCTTTTTTCTCAAAATGAAGCAGCTTCTTGCTGAGAACATACATTCTACTCCCTCTGTCTGCTCTAAGGGCTGGATTCTTCCGCAGGGCTTCTTAGAACTCGCATAGTTATTGTGAATTTGTCTTGCAAGGTGCAGGAAATGAAAGGCATTTTATCAGTATTTGAATTTTTAAGACAGCAGTTATACTGTAATATTTAACACAACTGCACTGTACCCTTTCATCGCCTTACTCTCAGCCAAACTCTGGAGTCAGCAGGGGCGCTAGAAGAAAAAAAAAAAAAGGATCATAGATAGCTCTTCACTATAGTTTTCCAATAATGAAAGTACAACCCTCACCTTTTCTCGTCCAGGGAAAGCAGGAGGATGCTACAGAACGCCCATGTTTAGACTGCATGCTGGGACAATATCATTCTGTAAGGCTATCAAGATACTGCAGCAATAATCATTATTTAAACACACATATAGAAAGACGGACAGACAGGAAGGATGATCCAATGCTTAGGCATTAGCCTTGCACTCAGGAGGCCTGGGCTCAATTCCCAACTCTGACCGACTTCCTGTATGACCTTGGAAATGTCCTTTAAGACACACTGTGCCTCAGCTCCCATCTGTAAAATGGGAGTAACAGACCTGCCCTGCCTCACAGGGGTGGTGTTAGGAGGAAAACACAGAAGATTGTGAGGCACTTAGATACTATGGTAAAGAATGCCATGTAATTACCTAAGACAGACAGCAACTCAGTATTAAATTCTAACACTGCTCTAGAAGGTAAGAGTAAGGAAGAAACTAGGACCTGGAAGCAGAAACCACCATTAATCTGGAGCTCCAACCCTAAAAGGGAACCAAGAATACATTAAGCGACATTCACAAAATTGAAGTAAACAGACTAAATGGTCCAAGATGCAGAGAATTCCTCTATTCTATTTTTAGCAGAATACCACATGGATGATGCTCCCATTGGTACAGCTCGCAACTTGCAACCACCAGCTGTAAAAATGGATTACTGGGAGGGAAGGAAGAAAGGTGGAGCCACTGTCTAAAAACATATCTTAAGAAGTAAATTTACATGCAAATGAGAAGGAGAAGATGGAAAGATATAAGAGTGAACATGCTCAGTTTCAGGGTAACCCATCCCAACTGAAGCTCTAGCAAAGCCAAAAAAGTCCATTAAACAGTTTTGCCTCAGAAACTGGAATGCATCTTTCTACAAATTAAATACAGATTGTAAAGAGAAGGACAGAACTGGAAAGTTTGCTGCTCATCAAATTGAAAACAAGAGTCCTATTCTTAAAAAATAGTTATGTGGTCAAGTCACATTCTTTGCTCAAAAGTTTGTGTGTGTAATTAGAGATTATAGTTTCTCTATAGATCTCAAAAACAATCAGTTTAACATGGATTCCCTACAGCATATGGGGGTACATTTCAGGTGAGGTGTCAGTAGAAGTACAAGAGGCAGTGCAAATGCCCCCTTCTTGCGCAAAAGACTGGTCACATGATCAGCAGCTGGAGTTGTTTAACAAAATACCAGTGTAAGCAATTCTTTAGCCTTCCCTATAGCTACATGACAACACACACACAAAAAACCTACTCCATTTCAAATACCCAGCTGCCTTATGGCTCAATGCCCGCCCACCCCTCCCTTCTGTGCAGTTCTTTTCAGCAGTCTTCTCAACTTATAAAGTCCCATTTTTAGCAAGAGAAGGTGTAGAAGGAAGCAAGAGAACACTGGAAAGGTGATTACTAGGGAAAAAAATGTATGCGTGTGATGTGAAATGGGAGTCATTTTACCCAGATTCTGGATGAAATATTTTAAAAAACACATATGGGTACAAACACATGGTGAGGTCCCCTCCACACAAAAGAAACCCACTCACTTCATCACCTTCCTTTGGAAAAGGTGCTGTTTAACTGAGAGGTAGGTTGTTACCGAGGAATTGGACAGTTTTGGGAACAAAAGATTTCCACCATCTGCAGAATAAACAGTTTCATAAAATCACCACAATCCCTTCTTACATCCTCTTTGTTTCTAAGTTTTTAGTGGATGTATTTTGTTTCTCTTGTAGCTAACTTTACTCTCTCTTTAAAGGCATAATTTGCTAAATTGTATTAAGAAGCTTTGGTCCTCAAACACTCGTATCCAGAGATTAAAGAAAATCACAGCATTAATAAATTATGAGGTATTCAAGATCATGGAGTCCGCATGCTTATGTATATAGTGAACAAAACCGACAACAGAGAAAGATAATAGGGGGGAGGAGGATTAGAGAAAAGTTTGCATTTTCTCTTAAGGAGAGTGCAAATAGTGTTTTATAGGACAACAATATTATTGTCTTCTCATTTTAATATCTGTATTCCTATTATTCCCTAACATCATCACTGAAATTACACCAATATTCATCATTAGCGGCAGAGTGGAGATCGTGCAACAAGTCCAGAGCGCTTTGTGCAAAGCTAAGAAAGAGATTACTGCCCTCATAGTCTGAACGAATTTTTGCTCAGTGCAAACAGCAGATTAACACTGCCACTGAGCAGCTTCTAACCCCATAACCGTCGAGTGAAAACATGAGATGGAGGTAACACTCTGGGTGAAAATGGCAGACCCCAAGTTTTGAATATGCCTACAGAAAATTAAATCCGTGAACACGGAACAGATGCCTGGAATTTTCTAATTGGCAGAATATATAATAAGTGCACAAAAAGATCCTTTGTTCCCTATTTCTGTGCCAGGGCCCAGAAAAATTGGCTCAGGTGCCATCATACTTAGTATTAGTTTAATCTTGCACGTAAAGGGGACATCTTATCTGGAAGGATGTGAAATGCTTTATGTACTATGACAGGGGTGGACAAACTACAGCCTGGGGGCCACAACTAGCCCTTCAGACATTTTAATCTAGCCCTCGAGCTCCCACTGGGGAGGGAGGTCTGGGGCTTGCCCTGCTCCACGTGTGCCGTGGCTCCGCACAGCTCCTGGAAGCAGAGGCATGCCCCTGCTCTGGCTCTTGCGCAAAGGGGCAGCCAGAAGGCTCCGCATGTTGCCCCTGCCCCAAGTGCTGCCCCGACAGCTCCCATTGGCTAATGGGAGCTGCAAGGGCAGCACCTGTGGATGAGGCAGTCTGCAGAGCTGCCTGGCTGTGCCTCTGCATAGGAGCCAAAAGAGGGACATGCTGCCGCTTCTGGGAGCTGCTTGAGGTAAGCGCCGCCCAGAGCCTGCACCCTGACCCCCTCCCATGCCCCAACCCTGATCCCCCTCCCACTCTTTGAACCCCTTGGTCCCAGCACAGAGCACCCTCCTGCACCCCCAGCCCCTCATCCCCAGTCCACCCCAGAGCCTGCACCCCCCGCTGGAGCCCCCACCCTCCTATCATACCCCAACCCGCTGACTCAGCCTGGAGCCCCCTCCTGCACCCTGAACTCCTCATTTCTGGCCCCACCCCAGAGCCTGCAGCCCCAGCTGGAGCCCTCATCCCCTCCTGCACCCCAACCCCCAATTTCGTGTGCATTCATGGCCCACCATACAATTTCCATACCAAGATGTGGCCCTCGGGCCAAAAAGTTTGCCCACCCGTACTATACTGTGCATTGTGTGTATCCAAGAATTACTTCACCTACCACAGAAGTGGTGCTGTTTAAGAGCACACAAACATGTCACAAGAGATTAAGCAAACAGCAGGATTTAGAAACGTCTCACTCATTTTCTTTACATCAAACAGCAGAATCAAGCTGTTCTCTTCCACTAGGCTCCTCTGCAAACTATTTGGGTTTAAATTTTTATCTGAGCTTGACTCCTGGAGCCTAAACGCTGACAAGGAAACTCCCTTCAGATGGATTTAGAAAATAGGTTGGTGAAAATACAACTTCTCCTTTTCATAAACTCAGAACATCCTTTTAAGTGCCTTTTATAAGCACATGTGTTTTGTTACCTCCTCATAGGTTATAGCTGGGTGAAGCAAGGAGTGAGGGCATGGGTATAAAACCCAGCAGGTAGGATGAGTTTTATAAGCCCCTCCCCCTTACTTTACATTTTTACCATGCCTGGAATAGTTCCATGCACTGAATTTCCTATGCCAAATACTTCAGAATTCAGACCTACAATGAAACAAATGCTGTGTTGTGCCTGATATCCCTTGGAAACAATTAAGAAAGCAGTTATACAGAGTTAGAAAGGAGGTCATTACGGAGATCAAAAAGAACAACGTTTTGCTTCAGATAAGCAACAGAATTAGGCACCATGTACCAGTATCAGAGTGGTAGCCGTGTTAGTCTGTATCAGCAAAAACAACGAGGAGTACTTGTGGCACCTTATAGACTAACAAATTTATTTGGCCATAAGCTTTCATGGGCTAAAACCCACTTCATCAGATGCATGAAGTGGAAAATACAGTAGGAAGATATATATATAGCAGTACTTGAAAAAATGGGAGTTGCCTTACCAAGTGGAGGGTCGAGACAATTCAATTAAAGTGGGCTATTATCGACAGGATAAAAAAATCACTTTTGTAGTGGTAATCAGGGTGGCTCTTTTCAAAAAGTTAACAAGAAGATGTGAGTAATAGTAGGGGCAAATTAGCATGGGGAAATTAAGTTTTTTTAGTTCTTGTAGTGACCCATCCACTCCCAGTCTTCATTCAAGCCTAATTTGATGGTGTCCAGTTTGCAAATTAATTCCAGTTCTGCAGTTTCTCGTTGGAGTCTGTTTTTGAAGGTTTTTGTTGAAGAATTGCCACTTTTAAGCCTGTTATTGAGTGTCCAGGGAGTTTGAAGTGTTTTCCGACTGGTTTTTGAATGTTATAATTCTTGATGTCTGATTTTTGTCCATTTATTCTTTTGCATAGACACTGTCCATTTGGGCCAATGTACATGGCAGAGGGGCATTGCTGGTACATGATGGCATATATCACATTGGTAGATGTGCAGGTGAACGAGCCTCTGATGGTGTGGCTGATGTGGTTAGGTCCTACAATGGTGTCCCTTGAACAGATATTTGGACAGAGTTGGCAACGGGGTTTCTTGCAGGGATAGGTTCCTGGGTTAGTGTTTTTGTTGTGTGGTGTGTAGTTGCTGGTGAGTATTTGCCAGTACGTGCAGGTTCATGCATCTTCCACAAAAAAGACCCTCTGCACCCAAAAGTTAAAACAACTGTTCTTCATTGACTCTCATGAGGCAGAGTTCCAACCCTCTGGCATCCAGGTCATGTCGGAAGCCAGGGAGATTTTGCTTGTTTAGTTAGTGCCTGGTTTTTGTTTTGTTTGTTTTTTTAAGAGGAAACTGGGCTTCATCTCTCAAGAAGAACAAAAGCTCAGTTCAAATTTGATACAGTCCTTTACACAGCCTCACCCAGTCCACTCCCAGAAGTCTTCTTTAGCTCCCATTGTAACCGACAATTAGAAATTAGAATTCTTGACTTCTGTCATACAAACTACAAACCCTGCCTGCTCACCAAAAGGGTAGGTGTTAAAATCAGTAAATATTGGCAAGCATGTTTGAGACAGATACATTTAGAGAAAGTAAACTAGAACGAACTGTTTCAGGCCAATCCTGTACTGATTAGCATACCTGCTGACAACAATGGCTTAGCAAGTGTCCAGGACCAAGTTTCAACAGAAGCAATTCTTCTCACAGTCAAAGGAATGCTACTTAACTCCCAATACAAGGTAAATGCTTTCATAACAGACACAAAGTTTCATTAGGAAGAAATAAAAATCACAAAAGTAAATCCTTTGGTCACAATTCTCTATCAATATTAGGATCTGGATTTAACTAGTTATAGTTCCATCCGTCAGATGCTGCATTTTCAAAATGTGTATCCCTTTCAACCCCAAATCTGGTCACTTCTTCCTTTATAATTTCTCTAACCTCTCTCCTTGCCTCTCTGCGCTCCACAGTTTGAAAACCTGTGCACTAAATGGAGGGCAGAAATCGGGGGGGGACCCCCTCACTATCCCATTTTTCTGCCCCCTCAGCTTTGTACCCTGTGTGGCTGGCCCACTCACCTCGCCCTGGTTATGGCCCTGGCAACTGCTACCTGGCTTCTTCACATCTCACTTTGTGCACGCACGCACACACACACCCCATCCCTCCCTGCTACACACACCTGAGGCCTGGTGTGCACCTAAAACTTACATTGACCTAGCTAAGTCACTCAAGGCTGTGAAAAGTTTATTAAAATGGATTAATCACACCTCAGCTACTACAACCACCAGAGCTGTAACAAGGCATTCTAGCTCAGGGTGAACAAGCATATCAGCGCCCCCTAGAGAGGACGTAGGGGGTCACGTGCCCCTTCCTCTCAAATTTCTGCCTTCCATTTAGAACAGAGGTTTTCAAACTGTGGGACATGCCGTTGCCTTGGTACTCTTGGCTCTGCTGCTGCAGAGAGCCTTGGGGAGCATTTCATGGCAGCCGGGCTCCGGGGGCATTTCTGACAGATGCCGGGCTCCTTTAGGGAGAAGCAAGAGCCCATCAAGGGCACAGCTCAGAGCTGTGTTGCCCAACTATGCAGAGGTGGCCGCCCGGCTTGGGGAGCAGGGCAAGGAGGTCTGCCAGGCTCCCACAGCACAGAAAGCAAGGTGCCTCAGCAGGCTGGGTGGCTCCCATCAGCTTTTGATTTGCCAGCTCCTGGTAGGACGTGATCATTTTCAAGCTGTGGGGCATGCCCCCGTAGGGCCACAGTTTGAAAACCTGTGAGCTAAATGGAAGGCAGAAATCTGGGTGGGCCCGTGACCCTGCACGCCCCCCATACCAACCCATTTTTCTGCCCTCTTGGCTTTGTACTCTGGGAGGCTGGCCTGCTCACCCTGTCCTGGTTACGGCCCTGGCAAGTGCTATCTCACACCACCCCTACATCCATCCCACACATACCTGAGGTCTGGTCTACCCCTAAAACTTACACTGACCTAGCTATGTCACTCAGGACTGTGAAAAAAATCACACTTTGAACTCCACAGTTAAATTGACCTAATCCCTGGTATAAACATGGCTAGATTTTCAATAGGAAGATTTTCCCATCAACCTAGCTACTTCCACTCAGAGAGATGAATGATCCACATCAATGGAAAAACCTCTCTGTCGATAAAGCAAGCACCTACGCTACACTAGCACAGCTTAAGCACCACCACTGTAGTGTAGATACCCTGAGTATTGATACAAAATCCTGGTGAAAAAATTTGAGTTTAATAATGTTTTCTAGGTCCTCTTACAGGTTATTTCCACAATATCTTAACACCTCCTGTGTAAAGGATCTAACAGAATCCAGAGCATCTTCTCAGTTTTGTTTCTAGCAGTGTTTGGGAACTGGGAATCATCTCTAGTGTCCCTAGCCTCTGTTTGCCAGAAGCTGGGATTGGGTAACAGGGCATGGATCACTTGATGATAACCTGTCTGTTCATTCCCTTTGGGGCACCTGCCATTGGGCACTGTCAGAGAACAGGATACTGGGCTTGATGGCCCTTTGGTCTGACCCAGTCTGACCATTCTTATTTTAGAATCAGAGAATATCAGGGTTGGAAGGGACCTCAGGAGGTCATCTAGTCCAACCCCCTGCTCGAGCAGGACCAATCCCCAACTAAAACATCCCAGCCAGGGCTTTGTCAAGCCTGACCTTAAAAACCTCTAAGGAAGGAGATTCCACCACCTCCCTAGGTAACCCATTCCAGTGCTTCACCAACTTCCTAGTGAAAGTTTTTCCTAACATCCAACCTAAACCTCCCCCACTGCAAGTTGAGACCATTACTCCATGTTCTCTAAGAGCACTGTCAGTTTTAGCTTTTCACATTGCTGGGTAATGTCACTAGGGGTTCATTTTGCAGAGAAGATGGTTCCTTCTTGAATTAATTACACAATGCCAAGGGAAGTGCCCTCATTCCAAACTTTTGTATCTATGGGCTTCTGCACTATTTAAAATATTTCTGTGAAAAGTAACTGACAGATATGACAATATCTTGGATGAACTTCACTGAATTAATTTAAACCTAACTGAATTAAGTATTAGGAGTCCATTGTATTAAATATGCAAATGTTTATGTATTATTGCAGGGACTGTATGGAACTTCTTTAGGAGGAAGACATGATTAATGCATCTCTGGGAAGCATTATGAACTTCAAAGAACTGCTTGGGGAGAAAAACCCAATGACTACCTGCTCCTGGAAACTCAAGATCAAAGATGGCTAAACTATATAAAGGGTCAGCTAACCATTTCATGTTGTTCTAAGCAAAGGAAGTTATTAACTTAAATCCACAGGACAACCCCTGGGTGGGGCTTGAAGGACTGCTCACCTGCCAGAGCTCATGATGGAGCTGGGGTGATCTCTGGTAAGCTTATTAGCATGCATGATTATTTTATTGTTTTTAATATGTTTTAAGAACAAAAGAACGGCCATACTGGGTCAGACCAAAGGTCCATCTAGCCCAGTATCCTGTCTTCCGACAGTGGCCAATACCAGGTGCCCCAGAGGAAATGAACAGAACAGGTAATCATCAAGTGATCCATCCCCTGTCACCCATTTCCAACTTATGGCAAACAGAGGCTAGAGACACCATTCCTGCCCATCCTGGCTAACTGCCATTGATGGACCTATCCTCCATGAATTTATCTAGTTGTCTGTTTTGTTTTTTAAACCCGGTTATAGTCTTGGCCTTCACAACATCCTCTGGCAAGGGGTTCCACAGGTTGATTGTGCGTTGTGTGAAGAAATATTTCCTTTTGTTTGTTTTAAACCTGCTGCCTATTAATTTCATTTGGTGACCCCTACTTCTTGTTTTATGAGAAGGAGGAAATAACACTTTCTTCAGGTTTTCTTCAGGTATGTTGGCAACAAGAAGAAAGTCAAGGAAAGTGTGGGCCCCTTATTGAATGAGGGAGGCAACCTAGTGACAGAGGATGTGGAAAAAGCTAATGTACTCAATGCTTTCTTTGCCTCTGTCTTCACAAACAAGGTCAGCTCCCAGACTGCTGCGCTGGGCAACACAGCATGGGGAGTAGGTGGCCAGCCCTCTGTGGAGAAAGAGGTGGTTAGTGACTATTTAGAAAAGCTGGACGTGCACAAGTCCATGGGGCCGGACAAGTTGCATCCAAGAGTGCTAAAGGAATTGGCGGCTGTGATTGCAGAGCCATTGGCCATTATCTTTGAAAACTCGTGGCGAACGGGGGAAGTCCCAGATGACTGGAAAAAGGCTAATGTAGTGCCAATCTTTAAAAAAGGGAAGAAGGAGGATCCTGGGAATTACAGGCCAGTCAGCCTCACCTCAGTCCCTGGAAAAATCATGGAGCAGGTCCTCAAGGAATCTATCCTGAAGCACTTACACGAGAGAAAAGTGATCAGGAACAGTCAGCATGGATTCACCAAGGGAAGGTCATGCCTGACTAATCTAATCGTCTTCTATGATGAGATTACTGGTTCTGTGGATGAAGGGAAAGCAGTGGATGTATTGTTTCTTGACTTTAGCAAAGCTTTTGACATGGTCTCCCACAGTATTCTTGTCAGCAAGTTAAAGAAGTATGAGCTGGATGAATGCACTATAAGGTGGGTAGAAAATTGGCTAGATTGTCGGGCTCAACGGGTAGTGATCAATGGCTCCATGTCTAGTTGGCAGCGGGTGTCAAGTGGAGTGCCCCAAGGGTCGGTCCTGGGGCCGGTTTTGTTCAATATCTTCATAAATGATCTGGAGGATGGTGTGGATTGCACTCTCAGCAAATTTGCAGATGATACGAAACTAGGAGGAGTGGTAGATACGGTGGCAGGTAGGGATAGGATACAGAGGGACCTAGACAAATTGGAGGATTGGGCCAAAAGAAATCTGATGAGGTTCAACAAAGATAAGTGCAGGATCCTGCACTTAGGACGGAAGAATCCAATGCACCGCTACAGACTAGGGACCGAATGGCTAGGCAGCAGTTCTGCGGAAAAGGACCGAGGGGTGACAGTGGACGAGAAGCTGGATATGGGTTAACAGTGTGCCCTTGTTGCCAAGAAGGCCAATGGCATTTTGGGATGTATAAGTAGGGGCATAGCCAGCAGATCAAGGGACATGATCGTTCCTCTCTATTCGACATTGGTGAGACCTCATCTGGAGTACTGTGTCCAGTTTTGGGCCCCACACTACAAGAAGGATGTGGATAAATTAAATGCTACAGTGTTGGGCTGCTGTGGTGTCTTCCCCACCACAGGGATGTTAAATTTAATCATATTATGGTCACTATTACGAAGCGGCTATATTCACCTCTTGGACCAGATTCTGTGCTCAATTTAGGACTAAATCAAGAACTGCCTCTCCTCTAGGTTCCCAGACTAGCTGCTCCAAGAAGCAGTCATTTAAGGTGTCAAGAAACTATCTCTGCATCCCATCCTGAGATGACATGTACCAAGCCAATATGGGGATAGTTGAAATCCCCCACTATTATTGAGTTTTTTATTTTAATAGTCTCTCTAATCTCCCTGAGCTTTTCACAGTCACTATTACCATCCTGGTCAGATGGTCGGTAATATATCCCTACAGCTATATTCTTATTAGACCATGGAATTACTATCCATAGAAATTCTGTGGCACAGTTTGGTTCATTTAAGATTTTTACTTCATTTGATTCTACGCTTTCTTTCACATATAGTGCCACTCCCCCACCAACATGACCTGTTCTGTCCTTCCGATATATTTCGTACCCTGGTATTACTGTGTCCCGTTGATTATCCTCATTCCATCAAGTTTCTGTGATGCCTATTATGTCAATATCCTCATTTAATATGAGGCACTCTATTTCACCCATCTTATTATTTGGGCTTCTAGCACTGATATATAAGCACTTCAAAAAATCGTCACTGTTTAGCTGTCTGCCCTTACATGATGTAATTGAATGGGACTTTTTTTCCACTTGACTATTTCTCATCAGATCCTAGGTGTATTTTATCATCTTCCATCCTATCCTCCTTACTAGGACATAGAGAATCTCCATTAATAGATCCTCCCCTAAGGGATGTCTCTGTCCGAACCACGTGCTCCTCCGCTCCTGTCGGCTTTCCCCCAGCGCTTAGTTTAAAAACTGCTCTACAACCTTTAAAAAAAGAAAAGGAGTACTTGTGGCACCTTAGAGACCAACAAAATAGTCTCTAAGGTGCCACAAGTACTCCTTTTCTTTTTGCGGATACAGACTAACACGGCTGCTACTCTGAAACCTCTACAATCTTTGTAATTTTAAATGCAAGCAACCTGGTTCCACTCTGGTTTAGGCGAGGCCCATCCTTCCTGTATAGGCTCCCCCTTTCCCAAAAGTTTCCCCAGTTCCTAATAAATCTAAACCCCTCCTCCCAACACGATCATCTCATCCACATATTGAGACCCTGCAGTTCTGCCTGTCTAACTGGCCCTGCACATGAAACTGGAAGCATTTCAGAGAATTCTACCATAGAGGTCCTGGACTTCAATCTCTTGCCTAGCAGCCTAAATTTGGCCTTCTGGACCTCTCGCCTATCCTTCCCTATGTCATTGGTACCTACATGTACCACAACCGTCGGCTCCTCCCCAGCACTACACATAAGTCTATCAAGTTGTCTCGAGAGATCCGCTACCTTCACATCAGGCAGGCAAGTCACCATCCAGTTCTCCCGGTCATCGCAAACCTAGCTATCTATGTTTCTATTGGTCGACTTGCCCATTGCTAATAACTGTCTCTTCCTAGTAACTGGAGATCCCTCCCCTGGAGAGGTATCCTCAGTGCGAGAGGATACCGCAACATCATCTGGAAGGAAGGTCCCAACTATAGGATCATTCCCCTCTGCTTCAGTTGGATGTTCTCCTTTCCTGAGACTTTCATCCTCCTCAACAGCATAGCGGCTGTCAGCCTGGGGATGGGACCGTTCTACTGTGTCCCGGAAAGTCTCATCAAAGTTCTCTCTGTACTGTTTTCATCTTAAGAATAAAATGTGCTTCCTCTGAAAGAGAAAGCAAAGGGCAGATGCTGGTGCATTCACACTACAGTCAGGAAGCTGGGCCAGCTGGAAATAGTCCAGTCAGGAGAGAGAGAGAGAGAAAAATCTCCACCCAAGAGAGGCAATGGCTGGGGAGCCAGAAGCCTCGAATGGGTGCCCTTGCTGGATCACAGAGGGAGAATACAGGTGCAGTTGCCCTGAACTGTTTTTGTGAGTACATGATGCTTTTCGTTGGGGATGCACACCAATATCAGGAGCTCTCACTTACGAATTGTATCCCCACAGGGTAAGAAGCTACAGGTGCTTAGTATTAGTCCACTCAATTAAGGGAAGACAACCTAGGGCATTCACAATCACATATTGACCATTTTACAGATGAAGAAACTGATGGGTTAAATTACCTGCCCGAAGACAAACATGTTGACTTAAAACGCTGCCAAGCACAACAGCTGGTTCACTTCAGGGAACGTGATTGTCAGGTGTTGCCAGGTATTGTTAGTAGCAATGAAACAAATGCATTTTTCAGACAGAAAGTTAAGCATTATCTTTCTGCTCTCTCCAATTTATCCAGACACGGCTCTCCCTTTCCTTAAGCATTTTGGATATGGCATATATCAGATGCATGTGTTTGAGATACCTATTACTGTAGCCACACTTAATCCCTATATCCCATGTAGTTTGAAGTGCTGCCTCTCAGATCAAGAGAGATCACCACCCCATCATCAGCTCAGCATTCTCTGTGTTGTAACAACCTCAGCTGGAGGAGGGAAAAGAGTGAAGGAACTTGGGAGCTTTGATGTTTACATTGGGAGCTTTGATGCTTGCAGGATCAAATTATATTCTCAAAAGATGGGAGCTCAAAGGATGGGTGGACACATTATTGACATTAGAGAACAGAAATCAGTACTAGTACTTTCTGCTAGGGCTGTCAATTCATTGCAGTTAATTTTTTTGAGTTAATCGTGTGAGTTAACGGCGATTAAAAAAATTAATTGTGATTAACTGCACTGTTAAACAATAGAATACCAACAGAAACGTATTAAATATTTTTGGATGTTTTTCTACATTTTCAAATATATTGATTTCTATTACAACACAGAATACAAAGTTTCTCACTTTATATTACTTTTATTTTTTATTACAAATATCTGCACTGTAAAAATAATATAGTATTTTTCAGTTCACCTAATACAAGCACAGTATCACAATCTCCATTGTGAAAGTGTAACTTACAAATGTAGATTTTTTTTTGTTACATAACTGCACTCCAAGACACAACAATGTAAAACTTTAGAGCCTACAAGTCTATTCAGTCCAACTTCTTGTTCAGCCAACTGCTAAGACAAACAAGTTTGTTTACATTTATGGGAGATACGGCTGACTGCTTCTTATTTACGTCATCTGCAAGTGAGAACAGGCTTTCACATGGCAATTTTGTAGCCGGTGTTGCAAGGTATTTACATGCCAGATATGCTAAACATTCATATGCCTCTTCATGCTTCGGCCACCATGCCAGTGAACATGCTTCCATGCAGATGATGCTCATTAACACATTTTTTAAATTAAATTTGTGACTAAACTCCTTGGGGGAGAATTGTATGTCTCCTTTCTGTTTTACCCGCATTCTGCAATATATTTCATGTTATAGCACTCTCGGATGATGACCCAGCACATGTTCATTTTAAGAACACTTTCACAGCAGATTTGACAAAACGCAAAAAAAAAAGTACCAATGTGAGATTTCTAAGGATAGATACAGCACTCGACCCAAGGTTTAAGAATCTGAAGCATCTTCCAAAATCTGAGAGTGACGAGGTGTGGAGCATGCTTTCAGAAGCTGTAAAAGAGCAACACTCCGATGCAGAAACTACAGACCCCAAACCACTAAAAAAGAAAATCAACGTTCTGCTGGTAGCATCTGACTCAGATGATGAAAATGAACATGCATCGGTCCGCTCTGCTTTGTATTGTTATCGAGCAGAAGCCGTCATCAGCATGGACGCATGTCCTCTGGGTTGGTGGTTGAAGTATGAAGGGACATATGAATCTTTAGCACATCTGGCATGTAAATATCTTGCAACATCAGTTACAACAGTGCCATGCGAATGCCTGTTCTCACTTTCAGGTGACATTGTATACAAGACGTGGGCAGCATAATCTCCTGCAAATTGTAACCCAACTTGTTTCTCTGAACAATTGGCTGAAGTAGGACTGAGTGGACTTGTAGGCTCTGAAGTTTTACATTGTTTTATTTTTGAATGCAGTTATTTTTTGTACATAATTCTACATTTGTAAGTTCAACTTTCATGATAAAGAGATTGCACAACAGCACTTGTATTAGGTGAATCGAAATACACTATTTCTTTTGTTTTTTACAGTACAAATATTTGTAATCAAAAATAAATATAAAGTGAGCACTGTACATTTTGTATTCTGTGTTGTAATTGAAAAATATATTTGAAAATGTAGAAAACATCCAAAAATATTTAAAATAAATGGTATTCTATTATTAATTGCACGATTAATTTTTTTAATGCTTGACAACCGTAATTCCTGAACATTATAAATTACACAACTAATCACGAACAGGTGGATGTGGAACAGATTTACAGTGTCTCTAATGTGTACAAACATACAAACTATTTGGTACAATACTGCCTCCTGAAGGCTTATATGAACTAGTACTGCCTGAGAAAAACAAGTCCAACACAAAGCATGCTTTTTCAATATTATTTCTGGTGAATAAGGGACTGTCTGTACTGCAATGTAAGGCCAGTGTTTGAACTGAGGCTCAAGCCTAATCCCCCACTTCCGTCTACACACAAATATCACTAACCCAGGGATCAGACCCAGGGTCCCAATCCCAGGAGGGTGGAAGTTCCAAGCCTGAGTCAAGATGGGACCAAGAGTGCAAGCCCTATTACTTTGTAGTATAGATGTAGCCCTGCTGGAATTGTGCTCTGGGAGTCCACCTGAAGTATTTCACAATCCCAAGAGCCCCCTTTCTTTGTCCTTTGGACAGTCAAGTTTGGTGGACAGTCAAGTTTTCTCATACTGCACATGAACAAAGGACTAGAGCAGCCGTCTTTTGGGAAAGTGCTAGGAAGTCTGGGATATGGGTGGTTGGACTTGGGCTCGCACAATGCAGTATAGATGTTGGACTCAGGGTTCAACAATTCCTAACCCAGGGTTACAAATGAGTGTAAATGCTCAAGCCCTAGGTTAACAAACCCATGGTCTGCTAACTCAAGTTCTACTTAGCCTGGGCTCACACTGCAGCATGAACATACCCTCTGTGTGTAAGGAAGATCACTGGAAAGAGTGAGAGGCTTCTTCTAAACAGATTATTCAGGAAGACTTTCACACCCTCCTTTCCTCCCTCTCTGAGCAAACAGGGGCCAATCCATTTGCTACGTTGCTGGCAGGGTTCATACTCACACACGGTAATGAGAAAGCTGCAGAAACTATGAGCCAGACCCTCGGCTGGGGGAAGTTGGTACAGTTCCATTGAAATTAATGGGTCCAGAGAAGGAAGTGGCCTTCTGTTTTTCACTTTTTCACTTCAGTGTTCTGGCTCTGGATTAAATCTCTCCATTCATTATTATTCTCCCTACTTCAAAATGGGAGATGTAAATACCTTGACTGAAAGACCAAGTAGTTTCCCTTCAACTTCCTTAAGTGCCTCCATATCCTCTGCTGAAATGGTGTTGTGTACTTTCCTACAGCAAATACCCCTCAGTAAATCAACACAGATATCCCTATTTCTCCAGTGCCAGTGGAGGTGAGGGAAATTATTTTCTTCTATCTAGAACACCAAATGTCACAAAACACTGTGCTAAGGTCAGGAATAATAGGCTCCTCAGCACCAAGACCAATATAAAATACTACCTCTGAAGGCCCTAGTAATCACAGTAGGGTTTATAGTTCTATATGCAAATTTAGCAGGGTGGTTTCACTTGAATATTAAAGTATTTCAAAAAATCCCAGTGAGGTTTTAAGAATCATTACTGAACATTAATGACAGTTAAGTATCTCCAGAGATAAACTATAAGCACTATAACTTCCCAGGCACTTAGATACTGATTAACTTTTCAGCATCAAGAAACTCACAAATTACCCTTTGAAGGAACAGAACTGGCATTTTAAAATGAACTTCTCTGTAAAATCTGAGTAACTGCATTAAAAACTAAAAGACTCCATATTCTTCGAAAGGATCCATCACACTAAAACACCTCACTTCCCCACACACTTCAGCCCAGCTATAATCCAGCTAAATATCACTCAGACTGAGGCAACAAGAATGGTGGATGATAAAATGATGGTGGAAACCAAAAGACCGAAGGCTACATTTTTCCTCCAGAGATACATGTGCAAGTCTCCCCCAACTGATCTAATTATGTACCATAGTATACATCAGTAGTAGTGTCTATTCTCACTGTGCTGCATGTACTTAATTATATGCTAGAGTCCTTAGAACCATGCAGTGATGGAAACATGCAGTGACCTTTATTTTAAAAAAATCTTTTTAGGAAGAGGCTCACGAAATATCAAAACATACCCTTTACACTAATATTCCCTTACCTCTTGTAGTAGAAAGAGAGCCTGAGACATGAAGCCTGGTAAAAGGGGCCTGGTGTAAGGCCTAAGGCCTGAACTAAAGTCACCCCATGCTGAGACAAATCCAAATTAGCAAGAGTCAAGCTATGAGCAAAAAGTCAGGCCCTATTACAAAGCAGATGTCTGCTTGCAGGTTCGCTATCTGATACATGAACTTGACAAGAACAGGGCTGGCACTGCAAAAACACAAGCACTCCTAGGCACTCCTAGTATTACTAGAATCCTAGAATACTCCTAAGTATTCAGGTAAACACATTCCAAAAGGGTGGCACCAGAACACCAGAAGGTTATGGTGTAAACACACACCCTGAAGATGACACATGGACACACTGACTCCTCTTAAAGATAAGGTCAGGATGACAGGGTGATGGGGAGATATGTTTTGACTGTACCAACAGGTATAAGGTAAAGAGTGGTAACTAACCACGTCAGAAGGGCAATACGTAATTTGTTTGCATCAGAATATAAAAGAGGAGCCACAGAGTGGGTGTCTTTGTGCAGCCTTGGGAGAGGAACAGGATGTCCCACTGTTCACTGAGCCAAGTCCATTGTAACGAACACATATAGGATGCTAGGACCTTACTTTGTTGCCAATAAACCTGGCGGAGCAGCTCTGCCACTGAACCAAGTCTGTGGTCTTCTTGGGCCATTCAATATCTGTTGTGTCAGCTATCTGAGCAGAACTGGGAGAGCACACAGAGAGAATACACACACACAGCCAACAACAGACACCTCTAAGCCCCCTGGGCTGTTACCCACAGCTAGAGCCACTTTCTCTATTATCCATATATACTCAGGGCTGTTGCTTCTCCATTAAAAGCTTTTTGAAAAGATTTTTTGCACTGGTACATATCAAGGGTAGAAGACACCTGTGTGGCTGGGAGATTTTGCTTGATCATGGCTGGAATAGCATTTTCTGCTAGCACCTTGTGTATATAACGGTCAATAAAAGTGCAAAATGAATAATATACTACCAGTTCTTTTGGTGCCAGCATCCTCTGCCCCTTGTGTACATTCAGGAACCTGGAAAGCACAGACTATCCAGACAACAGGCTTAGTCTGACCTCTCGCTTCTAGATCTCCTGAGGAATTTTAAAATGTATATTAACAAGAAACCATGACAACTACATTTAGGTCAGTCTCCTGTATCATCTTTTTGTAGCTCCTGTACTACGTTTCTTTGTGTGCATTAAAAATATGCTTCCCTGAAATCTTAAGTGTCTTAAAATAATCCCTACACATTAACAAGATTTTTTTTTTAAAAACTACAATGTTGTCATTTTAAGTGTCTGTCCGACAGTCACCTGCTAGGTGGGAGCTGCTACTTACATCACACGCACCACTCACAATCATCATTTTGAATGTATTCCTCTTACAAACTTAACCCCTTTCATAGGGCCCCCCCTTCAAGCTGGAAATGCCAGACCACCACTACATACACAGAACTATTGGCAGATTCTTGTTTCAGATACTTGTTGCTGACATCCAAAAAATCAGGGAAGTTACTGTGACAAATTCTGGAAGTTGTAAGGTACCAGAACAGCTCCCACATGGGCCAGACGACTGCTCAAGTCAGTAATCAGGAGGTTTCTATTTTTATTTCTGCAGAAGGATTCAGAGAATTTAGGTAAGCAGCACATTTGGCAGACCTCTATTTAGGTACAAGCCAGGTACTGTACCTGTGTACAAGATGTGGGACTGGAACCTGCCTTCAAAATGGTACAATCTCAAGAATAATATTGCCACACAAACCAATGTGCACAGCCATTAGAATTAGCCATTGGTTACAGCGCAATCACCAATACTAACAGAAGAGGGCGTGCTAATGCCATGAAGATTCTGTGCATCACAACAAGCAAGATACATTTTGGCATGGAGAAAAGGAGTACTTGTGGCACCTTAGAGACTAACCAATTTATTTGAGCATAAGCTTTTGTGAGCTACAGCTCACTTCATCGGATGCATACTGTGTTCCGATGAAGTGAGCTGTAGCTCACGAAAGCTTATGCTCAAATAAATTGGTTAGTCTCTAAGGTGCCACAAGTACTCCTTTTCTTTTTGCGAATACAGACTAACACGGCTGTTACTCTGAAACCTGTCATTTTGGCATGGGAAGCATAAACTAGTCTGTCCAGTTAAACTTTTTTATAATTAATTTGCAAATTATTCATACGCATTTAGCAGATTTCACAAGAACAGCAACCCAGTCACGTGCCTTCAGCAGCCCTTTGAGGTCAAAGGAAGATTTCTTCCTGAAGAGATAGAATGCACCTCCTGCTCAAAAACACACCACCACCACCCAAAAAAAGAGAGAGAGCGAGCTATGAACAATGGTCCCAACACACACTGAAGTGTCTGTATCTGGGTGAATTTCAGCTACTCTGAATTGCAAAGTAATGTTTAATATAGCAAAAGTATTGTGTCTGATCATCTTACAAACAGTTTATGCCTTCATCCCAATGCATGTTAAAATGTGGTTTCAGAGTAACAGCCGTGTTAGTCTGTATTCGCAAAAAGAAAAGGAGTACTTGTGGCACCTTAGAGACTAACCAATTTATTTGAGCATGAGCTTGTGAGCTGTAGCTCACGAAAGCTCATGCTCAAATAAATTGGTTAGTCTCTAAGGTGCCACAAGTACTCCTTTTCTTTTTGTTAAAATGTGAATGAACATTGGAATTGCCATGCCGGATGAGATTAATGGACAACCAAGATCAGTATGCTGTCTCTAACAGTAGCTTTTATCAGATATTTCAGAGGGAGGTGCAAAATATCTTGCAGTAAGCAGTTATGAATTAAACCGCCCATAGAGAAAATCTCTTTTGGACCTCTATTAGTTAGAGATGGGTTGATGTCCTGAAGCATAACTGTATACTTATTACTATCCAGTTTATTGCACTGAACGCAGCATGTATGATTGCAAAAAAGATTGCGGGCACTTAATTTCTTACCTAGCAGCCTAAGTTTTATTTCCAGGACCTCTCTTCTACCTTTCCCTGCCTCATTGGTACATATATGTACCACAACCATTGTCTTCATCCTAGCACTGCATGCAAGTCTGTCTAGATGTCTTGAGAGGTCTGCAGCCTTCGCACCCAGCAGGCAATTCACCATGCACTTCTCCCAGTCATTAGAAACCCAACTACCTATGTTTCTAATAATTGAATCCCCTATAACTACTACCTGGCTCTTCCTAACAACAGGGATCCCACCCCCGGAGAGAGAACCTCAGTGCGAGAGGATACTATGACATCAACTAGAAGAAGGGTCCCAACAATGTGGTCATTTCCCTCCACTCCAACTTCATGTACTCATTCCCCAAAATTTTCATCCTCCTCAACAGCGCAGAAGCTGTCAGACTGACGGTGGGACTTCTCTACTGTGTCCTTGAAAGTCTCATCATGTGCCATGCATCCGGAGCTGGAGATTTTGAAAGCAGTAGTGCCCGTTGGTCCGTGCATGCGCCTTTGCTCCTCCTCAGGGTTTTGTCTGAGGCAATAAAGGGCAGACCAACCACATCCTCAGTTCCTTCTCAGCTGCAGCAGAGGGGAAGGAGGGCGGGACTGGACTAGAGATAGGGATCACACATCTCAAAGAACCTCCAGTTACAGGAAGTAACCTCCGCCTCTTCAAGTGATGGTTCCTACTACTGTATTCCACTGAGGGTGATTAACAAGTAGTACCTAGGTAAGAGGAGGGTGTGAGGAAGATGATGGAACTGTGGAGCAGAGAACAACCACACCAAATGAGGCATCTGTCACAGAGTCTCGCACCAAGGCTCAATAGAAAGAGAAGGTATGTACCGATTGTCACATGTCCGCCTTACATATGTCCGTAAAAAGCACGTCCATATTTGATGCTTAAGCTCTTGTTGAGTGGGCTCATATCCAGTGGTGAGCTGGAGCCAGTTCACACCAGTTTGCTAGAACCGGTTGTTAAATTTAGAAGCCCTTTTAGAACCAGTTGTTCTGCGAGGGACAACCGCTTCCAAAAGGGCTTCTAAATTTAACCAGCCAAAAGTGGTGCCTTAGGTGCCAACTCCATGGGTGCTCCAGGCCTGGAGCACCCAAGGGGAAAATTTGGTGGGTGTAGAGCACCCACTGGCAGCTCCCCACCCCACCCCTGGCCCCAGCTCACCTCCGCTCTGCTTCTCCGCCCCCTCAGCTGGGGCAGGCTGAGAAGCAGGCAGTGGCTTCCCGCCCAGGCCCTGGAGGTGAGCTGGGATGGGGGCACGAGGAGGGCCACCCGTGCTGCAGCAGGTAACCCGGGGGGGGCCCCCCCCACAGGAGAACCGCTCCCCACCCCAGCTCACCTCTGCCACCCTCGGCCTGAGCGGGAAGCCACCACCTGCTTCTCAGCCTGCCCCAGCTTCCCACCGAACAGCTGATTCGCGGGAAGCTGTGGAGGGGGCGGAGAAGCAGAGCGGGGCAGCGCGTTCAGTGAAGGAGGCGGAGCAGAGGTGAGGTGATCTGGGTCCAGGTGCGGGATGGGGAGCTGCCGGTGGGTGCTCTGCACCCACCAAATTTTCCCTGTGGGTGCTCCAGCCCCGAAGCACCCAAGGAGTCGGTGCCTAAGGCGCCACTTTTGATGTGATCAGTGGGGGAGCGGCCATTCCCCCGCCCCTAGGAGCCAGAGGGACCTGCCAGATACTTCTTGGGAGTTGCTCCAGGTAAGCACCTCCAGGACTCCCCACCTCGCCCCCCGGAAGATGCCTCTGGCTCTTAGGGGTGGGATGGGCACCCACTACGGTAGCCCACGAGACCCTCCTGCCCAGTTCTGTGGGCAGTCAGGGAACAGGGGAGGGGGTTGGATGGGGCAGGGATCCTGGGGGGCGGGGGTAGGCAACGACCCCCTCATGGGGTGAGGAGGGAACCGGTTGTTAAGATTTTGGCAGCTCATCACTGCTCATATCCCATGGGGTGGAGACAGCCCAGATAACTGATAAAATGTAATGCATCCTGAAACCCACTTAGAAATCCTCTGAGTGAAAACAGCTTGCCCTTTAATCCTTTCAGCTATAGCAATAAACAGGCTGGGAGACTTCCTGAATGGTCTCATTCTCTGCAGGTAGAAGGCCAAGACCCTGTGGATGCTGAGGGAGTGAAAGCGCTGTTCCTCCGCTGAGGCACGAGGCTTTGGAAAGAAAGCAGCTAAGTTTATGGGTTGCTTGAGATGAAAATGTGATACCATCTTTGCTAGGAACTTGGGGTGCAAGCGCAGGGTAACTTTGTTCTTATGGAATGTGGTAAATGGGGGATCTGCCATCATGGTGCCCACTTCACTTATCCTTCTCATGGAAGTAATAGCTACCAGAAAGGCAACCTGCAAGGAGAGGACAGACAGGGAGTGTAAGGCCAGAGGCTCAAAGGGTGACTTCATCAACATCATGAGGACATGGTGGAGGTCCCATTTGGAAGCAATCGATTGAATGGGAGGATAAATTCGTAGGAGGCCTTTCCATAACCTGGTAGTCAAGGGGTGAGTAAAGACAGAGTGCCCTTCCACTCGGGGGTGGAAGACAGTGATAGCAAATATGTGCACCTTGATGGAGTTGAGAGCGAAGCCTGACATCTTCAGGGAGAGGAGATAGTCCAAAAGAAGAGACTGTCCACATCTTCAAGGGCAAGACCCCTCTCTTGGGCCCCTGAACTGAACCACTTCCACTTGACCCCATAGGATCGCCTTGTGAACTCTTTTCTGCTACTCAAGAAGATGTCTTGTACTGCTGATGAACATTCTTGCTATAGTGAAGATGCCCATCCAAAAACCAAGCTCTGAGGTGAAGAGTCTGGGGATAAGGATGCTGGATCCATCCACCTTGTTAAGTCACATTCAGCCTGGCTCAGGAGATGAAGTATTTTCACTTTTAGGACCACTGCCATTTCTGATATTTGTTTCTCTCTTCCTTCCCGTTTCTCTTACTGCTTTTCTTCCCTCTGCATTTCCTTCCCTGGAGCAACTCACAATTCTCCTGTACCATGTACCATCATTTACACCCCATTCCCAAGGCCATCTGATAGAATGCTCAGTGATAAAATAGTCAGTGACATATGGTGTCATTGTTAGGCTTTGGATTTAACATCTCTATGAGATTAATGAGCCAGAGGAGTCCATACCTTGCCAAAGCCATTGTTACAGGCTGTCTGCAAACTCTGGAAGACAGACCTGCTTTGATTTATGGTGGCTTCACATTTGAAAACTTAATTTTAAAATCAGGGATATAAACTTTTTGTAAACAAAAAAAAGTTTGATTCTGTAGAACGTGAATATGCAATGCTAACTACATAAATACAAAGTTTACCTGTTGTACTTTTATTACCCTCATATTTCTAGAGTCACACTCCAAAAACTTATGGTTAAAAATCTAACCAATAGTTCGCCCATATCTGTAACTAAATTTAGATATGCCTAGATAGTCTTAAGTGCCAAATGCTAGCTTAAAAACACACACAAAAAATGCTCTTTACTAGTTTTCTATATTATCTTCCGAAGTTGCACAATGTGAATCTGCTGAGCAACCAGGGTCCCACTGAGTAATACATTATAATTGTACATGATTACACACAATATTTCTGGAAATGTCCTCTCTCAAATGGGTCAAATTCATAGTTTAACTTCTCTGCTAGACACACTATCAAGTCAATCTTACTGTCACCAAGAGGTTTTATTCCTGCAATATAGATTACTGCGGGAGATCTAGAGAGGCTAAGCTCTAATGCACACACCTCTCAGGGTCACTACACAGTCCTCATGAATAATTTTCCTTTGGATTAGTGAAAAAATAACACTGCAGCGCAGACAACAACAATGGAAGGTGGACCCCCAGAGACGCTAGCTAGGTTGACAGAAGAATTCATAAATCAGCCTAGGTGTACCTACTGTGGGGGTTAGGTTGACCTAATTACATTGTACAGGGAGTGAAATTTTTTACTGCCCTAAGTGATATAGCTAGGTCGACCTAAGTTTTGGGTGTAGACCAGGCCTAAGATCAAAATTTAAATTGTGCAAAATTAAGCATGACTGCACTAGAGAGTAACTTCTATTCAATTTGAGAATTAAGAATTACTACCAGGAACTGAGAAAGGAGACTGTTTAGCTGCCAATCAGAATCACCAGTTGAATACTCCCTTTATTTACATTCAGAGGGTTTAAAGCACCCAGTCTTGGGGTTGAAAGGCAACACAGGACTCAGGAACTAATAGTTTCTAGAGAATTGGACAAACTGTAAATCAAATATAGAGGAAAGGAAATTAAAATCAAACTCTTACTCTTGTTCCAATCTTCCTTAAGGGAATTCCCAAAATACAGCTTAGTTCCCCTAATACTATGCTCTCTGTTGTACTTTTATTGTCCTTGTATTTCTGATTAGCATCCCAAGAATAAATATTTAAACAAAAAAATAGCAGGGACTAAAACTCAACCTCGGAGACTCGAATTATAACAAGTACTACGTATTGGTATGATATACTGTGTACTCCCATAATAATTGCTCAAGACCTGGAGTATTTCAAGGTGAATTATACCAATCTGTAACATTAATTGGCCTATATTGACTTTCAACTCTCTTCCAGTTATTGAAGTGCAAGTTTGTGCAGCACTTTATTCCATGTCAGTGAAGAATGAAGAGTCTCTGTTAAAGCAGGAATTTACAAGGAAGTCATGCTGAAAACAGAAAGGGAATTCACGTCTTTGGACCACTCTGCGAAGTCCTCAGCCTCAAATTTCCACCACTAAAGAGGCTGTTGGGTTTTTGTTAATAATCCTAGGAATCAGTGGAGCCTTTTTGTAACTTTCAAAAAACGACTTGGATCGACATGTACACAGCCAAACAAGAACTCATTTGGAGAATACAGTCATCTCCAGTAATCCCAGTAAAGAAAGGAAAGAAAAGTGACAAAATGTTACTCTAATGGAGCTCTGCTCAAATTTTACAAGCTTTGGATAAAGGGCTCATACCAATGCTCTCACAGGAAAACTCTAAAAAATCATTTTAAAATCAACTCAAGATCCCAAACTAGAAACAATCTACAAGAAAACTTTAAAATAGCAAATAATTACATATAAAAAACAGCTTTACTTACCTCCAAGCTTCATTTTAATCAGTTCCTGAAGGGGATAGGGAGAGATATCAAACACTACTCAGGTCAAAGCATTTTTCTGTATTCTCTGCAACTGTTTTAGATGCTTGTGGTAAAGAATGTATCAGAAAAACTTGGATTTGAACGCTATTTGGATTTGTGCTCCCCAGATACATGGAAACTGAATACTGTGTAGGTAAAAAAAACCCCTCAGTTCCTAAAAAACACAATACTACCTCTACAACTCATAAAGCTCCCCGTACTGGCTAATTAATGGAATTGCTTTGACTCTAAAGAAAACCTAAGCTTCTAATTTCCCTAAAGGATGTGTGTGTTCTGCCACTGAACACAAGGAAAAATTCCACTCCTATACACTGGTGAATTGAGCAAAGATTTAAAGAAAAGAATGGTGACATGGGATATAACACTATATTTTATATTGTGACATATACAACATATATATTAGGTTTTTCATGGTGCCCATCATCTTATTATCAGACTGATACCACATTGAAAATGAATCTCACAACAAAGCAAGATGATTGTAATCAGTACAGTATATGATCAGGGACAGCTTATCAGAATCTTGTTTACACTAACAAGAAAACAGTGAGACATACTGTGCTTTTTCTAGATTATATTAAATTGTAAAATCCATTCTGAAATTTACGGCGTTCTCAGAATACAGAACTAGTTAAGTAGTCCCCAAACTATGGTTTACAAATAATTTCTTTCAGATTCATATCCCTCATAAACAATCAGATGTAATTGAGAAAGTACGCCAATTCCACCTAGCAGTCCTCCAGTTCCCAACGAAACACAGACTGATATCACTCAGACCAACATTTTTGGGGAATATTTTTCTAGAAAAAAATAAGTGAAAGATAAAACAAAGAGAACAAAACCTCGCTGACCTGGTGGGAGTCTCACTTCATCCTTGGCCTGGAGAATAGCTGTCAGCAAGATGGGGTAATGAGAAAATTCACTTGTGTGTTTGCCTTTCAAATAAATAACAAAGGCTCCTCTGTACTTCCTCCATAAAGGAGGAAAAAAAGACCCAAGAGCCCCAGTCACTGCAAACAACAAAATCCCTTTCCTTCAGTGTAGATTTCACCCACCATTTCAGGGAAACTCCAGAGAGGAAATACACAAAGTACAGCTCAGCCCAGAGACTCTCAGAGCACAGCATATTAAATACACTTAAGTAAGTATTCTACTGTCAGTACTAAAGTCATTACAGATAATTAGTGTTTATTTTATGCCATGACCTATATTAATGAGGCTAAGACTGCTGCTCTTGCTAGACCACTGAAAATAGCTAGCTTCAGCACTGTAGTATCAGAAGTGAGAAAACTTGGTCAACAAATTTTAGATGTGGACAGACTCACTTTTAAGGGGACACTAGCCCCTATCCTTGCTTACGCTGGTAGTTCACAGATAATAGAATTAATAACCACTAATTTTAAGAAGTGTAACATGACACAGACTTTTCTGTCTACGAAATGAAAATAACTGGTTTCGTAAAGATTTTACATTTTAAGTTCCATTTTTATTAGACTGTATATTTTTAATTGACATTTTGAATACAGTCATATTGGTGCCTGTTTTTGTCAGACCTGTACAATGATAAACATGCCTTTGTGGGGAATGTTCTACTAAAGAGAAAGGTACGGAGACTTTGTCAGGAATAAAGAACAAAACTTTGGACAAGCTTCTAGATTAAAAATAATGGAAAGTCAGATTTTGTTTCTTTTTGTATTCTAAAACAGACATGAATATGACTATGGTCTTGGACAACTGATAAATTTGCTCCAACCCCAAACACATAGGGGAAGAGCCCCATTACTTAACAAGCCAAATAGAAATGGCAGGAGTTGTGCAAAGAAATAAAATGTTTTGGATGATCAAATTAAAACAGTAATAAACTGGAGAAAATGGAGAAGAAATAAGGACATGAAGTAGGGCATGTACAGAGGAATGATCAAATACAGAATTGAGGAATAACTGCAAAGCAGAAATGTCTAGAGATTACTGTGGTGCTAAAACAAGGTATTTCTGCAGGTAAATACTTCCATAGTCAGATTCAGCATCCATAGTGACTGCTTCACCTCAGCAAAACTGACAAAGATTCAAGACACAGAACAGACACAAACAACAAAGGAAGATGCCTTAGGCAGCTCTTGGACATCACATCAGTTTCGTAGGTACAAATATGTTTTATAAGCCAACACTCAAAACTGTCATTGTCCAGCAGCCAAACATGGACAAAGCAGAGTTTGGCAATACTCGCAAAATCATCTAAAGCCAATCTAATCTGAAACAATTTCTACTGGACCAACAATTTAGGCCAAAGAAAGATTCCTGTGCAGGAGAATGAGAAAAATATATAGCCAGCAGCAAAACATAATGCAGAGGGTGAAAAAAAAAATTCAGCTGGGGATTTTCATTATCTCAATTACTGTGTTACATGATGGCAGCTTTTTTAAAAGACAAGGAAATTGTCCTGCTGAGACATTTTCATCAGATCTCCATCCAGGATAATCATGGCTTAAAACAGCCACTGTGTTTACTTTGTTGATCGAGCTGTCTAGTCAGCAAATAGAATTGCACTGTGAATGTGTTTATTTCATATTCTTTTATGCACTGCGCACTATGTCAAGTGAACACTGAAAATCTTAAATCCTTGCATACAGAAACAGAGGAACAATTGCCATACTGGCTCAGACCCATTATCCATTTATTCCAATACAGTTTCCAACTGAGGCCAGCACCAGATACTTTAGAGGAAGGCTTAAGAAACGCTGCAGTAGGTTGATACGGGACAATTTCCATATTAGGTCTCATTCTGGTCTCTAATAGTTAGAGGGTGGCTTAGGCCAGGGGCGGGCAAACTTTTTGGCCTGAGGGCTACATCGGGTGTCCAAAATTGTATGGGGGGGGCCGGTTAGGGGAGGCTGTGCCTCCCCAAACAGCCAGGCATGGCCCAACCCCCGATCCCTATCGGATTGGCCCCTGACAGCCCCCTCCCCCAGGATTCCTACCCCACACAACCCCCCCGTTCCCTGTCCCCTAACGGCCCCCAGGGGACTTCTGCCCCATCCACCACCCCCTGCTCCCTGTCCACTGACCCCCCACCCGACTGCCCCCCACCTCCCCATCCAACCCCCCCTCTCATTCCTGACTGCCCCCCAGGACCTCTGCCCCATCCAACCACCCCTGCTCCCTGTCCCCTGACCATCCCAGGAACCCATGCCCCTGACTAACCCCCACCGCCCCATCGAAACCCCCTCTCCTTCCTGACTGCCCTTCCGGGACCCATGCCTCCATTCAACCCCCATTTCCCACCCTCTGACCACCCCGACTCCTATCCACCCCCTCAAACTCACCTGCTCTCTATCCAACACCCCCTGCTCTCTGCCGCGCAGGTGGCTGGCGGTGCTACAGCCACACCACCGTGCAGAACAGAGCAACGGGTCAGGCCGGGCTCTGCAGCCCCCGCCCAGAGCACTGCGCCAGCGGCCCAGTGAGCTGAGGCTGCGGGGGAAGGGGGAACAGTGGTCGAGGGGCCGGAGCTAGCCTCCGAGGCCAGGAGCTCAGGGGCCGGGCAGGAGGATCCCGCAGGCCGGATGTGGCCTGCGGGCTGTAGTTTGCCCACCTCTGGCTTAGGCCCTGAAGCGTAAGCGTAAATTTTATCTCCCTTCCAAAATTTGTTAGCAGTAAACTACAATTCTAAGATATTCCTTTTTTCCATAGAAATAGCCAATCCTTCTTTGAATCTTCCTCAATTCTTGGCTTCAAAGCCTGCAGTCATTTGCAAAGGGGTTATTCTGTGGCTCTAACATGGGACAGATAATTCCATAGTGCTCCAAAGCAAGAAGGTTCAAATCCACACAAACAGCCAATGAGAAGGGAGTTATTTCAAGGCTTTATAACATGGGACAGGCTGAGTTCAGGATCAGCTGGAGAAAGGGGTCATTCATTAGCTCTCTACCATGAGAATGGCTGACTGCACAGGCTCACCCTAGGTAGCGTAGGGATGGAAGGAGGAGGTGGAAGAGTCATTCCGCAAGTTACCTGAGACATGTTGCTTCAGGACTAGCACAGGAGGAGGTTATGACAGAGGCACGTTTGATATGGAAATCTGTGCTAATTGCAAATTAGAGTGGGAGGGAAGCATTAAAGTTGGTCAGAAAATTTCCACTTTGAACACAATTCACCAAAACAGGAAAAAGTTTGTTTTTTGTTTTTTTGTGAGAAAAAGTGTGCTTTCCTACCAGGCCACTAGCATACCAGGATTCTGTCTCTAAAAGAGAAATGCTTCTGATTGAACTATAAATTCTCCAGTATAAACTACAGTTCAGAATGAACAGCTAGGAATGTCTTTAAATTTGGTTTGTATCTTGAGTTGATTGAGACTGTTTACAGGAAAACAGCACAATTAACATGCTGCCAAGGTAGGGCCACAGAAGAATGAGGCCTTTTTCGTATTAGTCTTTATTTATAGTGTGATAGTCATATCCTACAAGCAGTACTGCCAACTCTAAAAGGTTCAAAAATCATGAATGAAGCCCAGAGAAATAATGAAATTAATCCAAAAATCATGAGATTTTTAAAGAATATGTTATACTGTGTTTTTTGGTCTGTTTTGATTTTTAATTCCTCCTACCCATCCACAGTATGTGTGAGAGACAATTAACATTGACCAACCTCCTAAATTTATTGGGAAGGTGATTTTGGCCCCTGCTGCAGGAGCTCTCATCCCCATATATGTCCATCCCCTGCCCAGCAATTAATTCTGTTCCCCCAACCTCCAAAATCAGTCCTGTCCCCCCCACCCCAGCCTCTCATCAGTTCTAGCCCCAGAGCCTCACATCTGCTCCACCTGGGGTTCTTCATGAGCCTCTACCAACCTGGCCAGGAGCTGCAGCAGTGTCCCGTTCTTCCCCTTCCAGCTTTAAGGGAAGGGGGGCAGCACCAGAGGTTCTTCACTTCCCTTTGCAAATTGAGGGTGGGCTGGGGGTAGCACAGAGGAGCTGTCCCTGATCAAAGGGGGAGGGGGGAATAGAGCCATTCTGAGCTGCTGGGATCTTTTTGTTCCCTCTTCCTCTTCTGTGAGAATGATGTTGGGTTGCAGAGGGAATGGGAAGAGAGCTCTGCCTGCTTCTTGGCTGCTCTACACCACGAGGTGGGAAAGTGGTACAACCAACCAATCAGAGGGGATTTTCTTTCTAGGGCTGAAATTTGCTAGAAGGCTGGAGCTTCTCATCACTGCAAAATTGGCTCCAGCCCTGGCCAAAATTCCATCACTCATGAAAAAAATCACGAGAATTGACAAGACGCATAGAAGCAAATTTAATCCACTGTAAAACTGAGTGCTTTGTCAAGAGGAAAGTTAAACCAAATATAGTTCCAAACTAGACCACTGGGGGATGCTGCTCATAGTGGCTACCACTCTGGGAAGAATAAGAGTAAGTGGGGGTTCAGGAAAAGGACCAACTTTGTGCAGGAAAGCCTGGAGAAGTTCCTCTGACTGTTTCATTTCTTATCCCAACAAAGATCTGTTGGGCTTTGCAAGCAAGTGTACATTTTATAATATAAACAAGATGGTTCTTTTCAAATTTATCCAGAATGGCAGGAACAAACAACATAGTAATAGTACCCACATCTAGCTCTTATATAGTTTTTTTCACATGTAGATCTCAAGTCACTTAACAAAGGAGGTAAGCACCATTTTCCACCTGCAAAAAGGTGATAACTGGAGGTACAGAAAATAGGAATGGCTTGCCCAAGGTCACAGAGTGGGAGAGCTGGGATTAGAACAGAAAAGTCTCCCAAGTTCCAGTCCAATGCCATATCTACTGTGACACATTGCCTCCTGTTACTGCCTACATTTTTTATTTTTGTTTAACTATGCAACTTTAACACTGCATTAATATAGGGATTTCTTTGCATTTAATAGACTCTGATTTGATAACGCAGAAAGATGCCTTCAGGTAACAGAGCTAATCTTTTAAGCTAGTGAATTTCCTATTCCCTTTTAGTTTATTTTCCCTTTGATGCACAGGTCTATTCCTTTACCAGAGACTCATTTCAAAGGTCTCACTGTATTTCTGTCTGTGATTGGCATGTGAAAAATATTCTTTTACGAGGTCCTTCCATAACTATTCATTTAAGTGGGCTCCACTGTAAATCGTTACCAGATTTCTCAGTAACAAAAAACAAAACTATCCAAAAATGTACTGGCTTTTATACTCCGTGTCTCCGAGCATTTATACAATTGAACGAACTGGAAACTTGGAGATCACTTACAACTTTATTTTACATAGTGCCTGAAACTGTCCAAAATGTTTTATAGTATTCATTAATACAAGACAGAAGTTAGTAATGGAAGAGACCTATGAATTTCTAGTCCATCTCCCTGTCAAAGCAGAATTCTCCTTACTAATGCAGGATGTGGTACATGGTATAAATTACAGAACCAAGTGGTGCAAATAATATGGTGAATTATATTCCAGTAAAAATAACAGAGGAAGAGGCAGGGGAGAAAAGGTGTTTTGAGATAAGATCTAGAATGATATTGAAAATTAACAAAGTGGAGTGATTCAGGCAAGCTACTCCAGACAGCAGGACCCCCAGGTTGGAAGGCTGTCATAACTACAATCATAGAATCATAGAAGATTAGGGTTGGAAGAGACCTCAGGAGGTCATGTAGTCCGACCCCCATAGAATCAATTAAATATGCACAGATTCACATCCAAATCATTGTAATGTATATTTTTAGGGGTCTTTGGCAGACTCAATAAAAATAATGCTGTCTCCCCCTTCGGCCCACCCATCCAGAGTTTAGTGGGTCCTGGGACTTGCTGTGAAAAGTGATATTTGTATATTTGTTAATATCACAGCACACTGAATTGCTACCTGGGAGGCTATGAGAAGTGGTAAGTGATATTAACATACAAACAAGTATCACCTTTCACAGATAGCTAGTAAGTCTGTTGTGAAAAGTGATACTTGCATGTTTGTTAATACCACTTTTCGCAGCAAGCCCCAGGACCCAGTAAACACTGGATGGGGGGGACAAAAGGGAGAGGCAGTAGGGGCTAGAAGTGATGGTGGGATGGATTCGAGGCCAGGAAGACAGCGGGGGCCGGGGGCGATGGGGGTGGGTGATGAGCCCCACTGTGGCATGGCCAGAGCCAAGGCCTGGTGTCTGCTGCCATGTGGCCAGGGCCGGGGCTCAGTGCCAGTGGCCAGAACCCAGAGCTGGGGACAGGAACTGCGTGGCTAGAGCCAGGGATCGGAGTCTCCTGCCACACAGCCGGAGCTGCGGGCAACACCCAGAGCTAGTGCCTACTGCTGCACAGCCAGAGCAAGGAGCTGGATGCCAAAGCAGAGGAGTGTGTGGCTGAAGCCAGCACCCACCACTCCATGGTTGGAGCCAGAAGCCAGGGGTTGGCCATGTGAGTCAGCTCCTGCCACCATATGGCCGGAACCTGAGAACAGAGCAGTGAGTCAGCACCTGCTGCCATGCAGCTAGGGCAGGGGATCAGCACCATGGGCTAGGGTCGCGTTGCTGGAGCCTGAGGCCAGCGCCCGCCACCACACGGCCAGAACTGGGGGCCAGAGGCCAACTGAAGCTCTATGACCGGAGCTGGGGGTCAGAACTTGCTGCCCTGTGGCCAGAGCCAGGGGTTGGCACCTGGTTTGAGCCTGTTGCCCTGCAGCTGGGGTTTGGTACCTGTGGCTATTGCCTGACACTGCGTGGCTGGAGCCCGGGACTGCAGACAGGAGCCAGCGCCTGCTGCCACACAGCTGGAACCAGGGGACAGAGACTGAAGCCCCGCAGCTGGAGGCTATGGCTGCATAGCCAGAGCCAGAGGGAGAGGACGAGGGTCAATACCCACAGCCCCGTGGTCGGAGGCCAGGGCTGCACGGCCAGGCTCCTGAAGTCCTGCCCCTGGAGCCTGTTGCACAAACCCCCTCTCCTCAACGTGGGTCAAGAACTCACCTGGCTCCTGCAGCGTTGCACCCCACCTCGCTCCAGAAGTGGTGCAGGGTGGCGCATCCAGGAGCAAAAAGAAGGAAGGGGAAGGGCCAATGCTATGCCCCACCCATCACCACCTAGGAGGCTGTTGTGGCCGCATGAAAACCCCCTGTTGGCCGCATTCGGCCACGGTGGCCACATTTGAGAAACGTTGACCTATACCATCCTCATCAGGTCTACTGAAAGTGTTCTTTCCTTTTGGCATCATGAGTGGGCAGATCTTAGGAGAATATCTCCACTAATGTTTTACCAAACCTGCCTCTTAGTCTGGCTGTACTAGAAACCTTTCCTCCATGGAGAGGGAGTGCACTGGCCCGGCTGAGGCTTTAGGCATTTGCCCTACAAGGGGTTCAGAGAGGAGGTGAATTAATGACCAAAGTAAAAGGGCAACTTGAGTTGCCCAAGGCAGAAAACAAGGTTATCTTGTCTGAGACACAAGCCTTCAATTTTCAACAGCTGGGGATCCATTCCCAATTATGGGAAACAGATGTGGGGAAGGGGTCCCACAAGAAAGGTAGGCTAACCCACCCCCTCAAAATGATGTTACGGAGTGCACATTGACTGAAGAGTGATGCATGAATGACATTACTATGCAGGCTGCATCTGTGAGAACTGACCTGCTGAGCCCAGTTCCCCCATCCCCAAAGTCACCTAGAAGTTACAGCCCCTGCCATTCCTCAAGACCTAGGACAAGCAGATGAGTGCATCAGTTAGCAGTAGGATGTCTAAGGAGTTTTCGAAGCAGCAGGAGCTTCACAGCAACTAATCCAGGACCACTTGCAGAAGGCCCATCCTTACCTCTAAGAGCAACATCCTGCTTTCAGCCTGGTGTGAACTCTCATCCCTGGGGTGCGGAAAAGGCAAAGCTCTCGTCAGAGAGGAGCTTTGCTTCCCCTTTTTAGGTATATGTCATGTTTATTTTAAATTGAGCCTGCAGCATGGAGATCAACTCCTGCAAAGGCTCAGAAAACTCAGTTCTGCACCAACACATGGACAGGATTAACTGAAGAAAAGTACTTTAATAGGAGAAATTTCCAGCTTCAGAAAGAATATTTTTGAATGGAAAGGCATTGGAACCGAGTGCTTCAAAGATATCAGGGACAGGAATCTTCCTGTGCAGCTGTGAAGGCAGAACTGGCCACTTAGTGCAGCTTAGCACTCAACCAAGTCAACGTCTGCCCCCAATCTCCCTGGAGACTGGAAACCCAACTTGAAGATCCCCGGACCTGAACATGAAGAAAAGCAGCCAAAATATCACACCACACATCGTAAAAACAGAAGGAATGCTGAAGGGTGAGATTCAGGAAAGTCAACACTAGAGTGATCTATGAAAAATAGAACATAATGTTTTCTCTCAATGGAACACAACAGAAACCCACTGTCAGGCAACACCATTAAATAAAGGCAGTGCTATCTCTGGGAGTCCCTATTTTATAGAAGGGCATCTATTTACCCTTTCTATGACAGATCAACATGTACAGTCATACCTTTCCATTGCTTGTCAGGTCTTACTGAGGACGTTGGGACATATGGAATTTCTTAAAAAATTATCAAGAACGTACACCAAACAGAACAGCTCTACAAAAACTAAATTTTAAGAAAGGCAGGAGGTGGTGACTTAAGCTGAAGTCCTTCGTTTTCTACTCTAATACCCTGTTACCAACAATCTCTATGCAGTATGTTCCATTCTGCACACTGTTCTCCTGAGGCTTTCAGAGCAAGATACTTCTAGCTGCTGCTGAATGTTTATTAGTGTAAATGTTAAGAGAGATGTCTGATCTTCACACACCATGAATGACATTTGTTTAAAAGGCTGAATCCAAAATCTTCACAATGATCAGCAAAAAAGAATCCTTGCCAGGCAAGCTGAGGAAAAATAGGCCAACGTCTGTTTACACAGAAAATAGTTTAACTCTTAACAGGAAACTCAAATAAGTCAAGTAGCTTTTAACACAGAAAGATTTCTATTCTCCAGAGCCCCCACCAAAGTGAACTGTAAGTAAAGAATGATTTATGTCCATCTCAATTATAACAAAATAATTACAGCCTTAATAATACTGCAGGAGCTGCAACTCCCATAGAAAGTCTCTCACCAGAAGAGAAATGGGCTTTCCTACCTTTGGCCATTTAGGATTTAGGAGTCGTGCTTTGATTGCATCATCCAATGCCTTGTCGTACTTCTGGATTTTCATGTACGCTGCAGATCGGTTACTGTACAGGATGCAATTCTGAGGGTCAACTCCCAGGGCTTCATTGTACAGCATAATAGCTGTATGAAAATCACCATCATGACAGGCCTGGTTACTCTGACGAACTTTCTCAACAAACTCAGCCTTGCTCAACATGGGGCCGTCGGGGCTTCTTCCTCCAAAAGATTTTGATCCAAAGAGAGGAATCTACAGACAGAAAAAGTTATTAACTAAAAGTACTGATTACTTTCACTTTCATATTGTTTTATTAAAGATTTTAAAAGTAGAAGAAACAGTATAATAGAAGATAAAACCATTAACATTTTAGCAATTTAAAATTTGGGACAGGGAATGAGAACTTCTTCCAATTTTTAAATTTGTTATTTATTGGTCATTTTGTACATTTTTTGTACCAGAGGTAACAAAAAACGTTCCCATGAAGCATGATCAGCAAACAATGTCTTCATGATCTCCTAGAAAGATGACTACCTCCTCCAGATATAAGACTAGTTTAAATACAGCTGTCCTACTTGACTATCATTTCAAGCATATTCCCTGGTTAGAGTGGAAGAGGAGTGGTTTGCAGATTTGGAGAGTTTGGTAAATCAATGGGTTTGGCAGATGGGTCAACAAACACAAGTATGTGTGTGAAGATATGTTGAGATGTCATTAAGCAAGTGTGAATATGTGGGCATACTCATACAGAGAGGTTGGCAAGCAGATGTACACAAGTTAATGCCTAGGAAGGGTCCGCACCATGTCAAGAGAAGTTTGAGAGTGAGGGTGGACCAGGATTTATTGCGGACACACCCTAAAGAATCATCCTGTTGACTTGTTCGCTAGTGCTGTAGACTCCCTGCTCTCACAAAGGTCTGACAGTATCGGAAAGCACAGAAGTAAAAGTCTGCAATTACACTGTTTAGCGTCTTTCAATTATAAGCCTCTAAGGATGCAAAGCAAGCAGTAGTTTCTCATTCGAAAGGCTATTTTATGTGTTGATAACTTTGTAACAGACATTATGCACACATGGAATATTCAGAGACTATTGTATCAATTGTATAAATGTTATATGTATCTGTATGGGAGAGGTATTCTAAGGGGGAGTTATAGGAATTGCCTGCAGGAACTGAAGTCACTGGGCGTGAGAGTGGAGGGGGGCGTAACCAATGCAATGCTTCTCAATGGAGAAGCCTCATCCCCACAGGAAAAACTTCATCTGCTCATTTAACCAAGCTCAAGAAACCGACAACCAAAGAAAGGAAAACTGTATAAACTGACCAGGCTGATACAGAAAAGGACATCACTCTCACATGATACAAGATTGTCATGATGCTGTGACCAAGAGGAATAGGCCCAGCAGAAAGGGCCTGAAGGACTTTGAAACTCGCCAAAATCCTTGCCAAAAAGATGGATGACTGCCTGGTAAACTAAGACATTCATGTGAGCTGTTTATTGTTTTTCAAGATATATTTTCTCTGCTTTTGTTCTGAATACTTTATGAATGCTGGCTGGTCACTGGTTAACCCTGTGATGATTCCTGAGAAAGAGCAAAGCTGCAGGTGTTGAACTAAACTCAGACCTGCTGAGATAATCACAGTGAAATGCAGCCTAAATCCCCACTCTACGGAAAGTATTGTGGAAGTGAGATGTAAGTGCCTTCAAGAAGGCCACAAAGAACAGAGACAAACTCAACAACTTTGCTTTTTAACAGACATTTTGAAAGTCATCATCCAGAACATGAACTAACACCATCCATTATTCTGTGAACAGACATACCTTCCTCATTGTTTTTATTTGCATTATTTTCATATAGTTCTGTCTCAACACTGACTCAAAAGGTGTAAAACAAAGTGTTGAATGACCCTATTTCAAAGCAGTCCACCCAGGGAAAACGGTTACTTACCTGTACAGTAAGCATTGTTCTTAGAGATCTGTTGTGCACTGTGACAAAGTTCCTCCTCTGCCTTGGTGGGTCCTGCGCTTATTGGCAGATTTGCTTGCCTCAGAGATCTCAGTTTGGCCACTTTTGCTAGTGGCTCAAACCTGCTGTTCACTCAGCTAACCGCATCACTGGTCAGCATAGGGAAAAGGAAGGAGAACAATCCCCACAGTCTCTGCCAGTCCACCTAATGGGTCGAGGGGCAGGCCAGGGACCTTCCCCTCTGGTGGGACCCACAGTCCAGGTCAACTCCTCCTGTATCCAATAGGGAGTTGGGGGGATGGGGTGAACCCAGGGCCCACCCTCTACTCCAGGTTCCAGCCCAGGGCCCTGTGGATCACTGATGTCTACAGTGTTTCATGTAACACCTGTGTGACAGCTACAACTCCCTTGACTACTTCCCCATGGCCTCCTCCCAACACCTTCTGTATCCTGACCACAAGACCTTCCTCCTGATGCCAGACACCGTTTGTACTCCTCAGTCCTCCAGCAGCACACCCTCTCACTCTCAGCTCCTTGCGTGCCCCTCACTGACTGAAGTGAGGTCCTTTTTAAACCAGGTGCCCTGATTAGCCTGCCTTAATTGATTCTAACAGCTTCTTAATCAGCTCCAGGTGTCCTAATTAGCCTGTCTGCCTTAATTGGTTCCAGCAAGTTCCTGATTGTTCTGGAACTGCCCTTATTACCTTACCCAGGGAAAAGGGCCCTGCTTAACCTGGGGCTAAAATATCTTCCCAACTGAGGACCGTCTTAAAACCTATTTAAAATGGATTAATAAAAAACTCAATGCTTTTTAACACACACACACACACAATCACTCTCCTGTAGCTATCTGGCCCAACCCTGTCACAGCACATATACATTCCACAGCAGGTGTATGCACACCCAAGTCAGATATTTACCAGCAGTACCAGTAGATAGGAGGAGGAGAGCAGGGGCTCATGCACTCTCAGATGATGGCATAAAAGGGATGAGTCTGCTGCCTCCCTCTCCTTTCCTTTGCACCATTATACATAATGTCTGAAGTAGTAAGGAAGGGGGAGGGTCATGGAATGTTTATGTGCACAACACATCTCTAAGAACAATGCGTGCTGTACAGGGAGTGGAGTCTCCATCACTGATAATTATTAAATCAAGATTGGATGTTTTTTCTAAAAGATCTGCTCTAGGAATTATTTTGGAGCAATTCTATGGCCTGTGGTTATACAGGATGTCAGACTAGATCACAATAGCCCCTTCTGACCTTGGAATCTATGAATCTGGATAAGTAACCACTTTTTTCTCCTTTGAGTAATTGTGCACACATATATTCCACTGCAGGTGATTCATCAGCAGTTCCCTTACAGGTGGAGGGGCTTCTGGTCATCTGAACAGAGACTGTAACACTGACTTGCCAAAGCTGGCATCATCACAAGAGGCATGAGTGATGGCATAATGTGTGGAAAAGATATGTACACGTGACCATGTTACTACTTTGCAGTATCTGCTATCAGAATATTGCTCAGAAAAGCTGATGAAAGTGGACTGAGCCCTGGTGAAGTGAGCCATTTTTCTCAGTAGAGGAGAGACTTTAGCATAGCTTAATGTACTCAAAAAATCCCAATGTGAAATTCTCTGAGCTGACACTGATTGACCTCTAACAGTCTCAGCACAGGCTACAAAAAGCCTGGGAGAGCCTCCGAAGAATCTAGTGCAGTCGAAAAAGGCGGTCAAATCTCCATGAACATCTAAGCTATGAAGTCTTTTTTCAGCTTTGAAAGAATGGGGTTTCAAGAAGACGACTAGAAGATCAATAGTTTGGTTCTGATGGAAAGCTACCTTTGCACATAAAACTTGGGGTGTCACAGGCCTGACACACACATCAAAGCTCTATCACATTAATATGGAGTATAACTTCTTGTGGTGACCAAAGAGTTGACCTGCAGTTGAACAAGATGGGGCCCCCAGCCTTTGGTAGGTGCATCCGTTACCAGAGCCACAGTCAATCTGGTGCAGTAACTGCAGCAGTACATATATGCACACAATCACTCGAAGGAAAATCACATTATTTGCCTCTGGGCTAGTGTCAAATCTCAACATTAAAGACTGAAGGGAACTGTTTTTCAGGCTTTGGTGGATGGGATTAACCCTGTATTAACAAATTCCAACATGAATCATAGATAGATTGTTTTTTGTATGGTAACATTAGCTACATTTAATCAATGTACTGGCTGCCTGGGGCTGCTGCCATGGAGACATACCCAAACTGCAAGTTCAAGAAAACATTAATACATTCTCTTCCTTGTTTCCCAATTTATAAGCTGGGGTCTCCCCTTCCCACCAACAATTCACAGTTCAGCATGAAGTGTTGCTCTGCACAGGACAAAATGAAGTGTCGGTATCTGAACTGTTCTCATTGATCATCTTTATATAAACCTTTGGGAAAAATCAGACACTTCTTTAAGTGAGGGTTTGGATATATGGAGGTGTCACTGGACAAGTGACTTCCTCGGTTAGACATAATCAAGAGAAAATTTTTGAACATAATTCAAATAAATTGTATTTTTCTGGAAATATTCCCCATTAACTAAAAACCAATTACAAGGAGAAAAGAGGAACACGCTGCTTAATTTTAAGACAAAAATATGGCCAAGTTGCATGTATTCTGAAGACAAACAATTACCCTTCACCTGTTTAAGAGCAGAGCAAGGATGTCCTCACACCAAACTGAAATCCATCAGAACTTCTGAGTGCTCTCACAATAAACCACATTATCTTGTAGGTCTGATGCACCTAAGGATGCTGTAAGGGGAGGGAGGTTCACAATTCAAAACCAGTGGAACACTACCAACATGTCCATTAAGGTAACCCTTGTCCCAGAGATTGGAATTAAGCAGTTAATAGTCCCCAAACCCAGCAATTACCTCTTTTACCATCCACAGAACATGACACATTCATCTGCCAGATCTGCAACAGCCAGAGAAATGCCTCTTCACTAAGACATTGTTAACCTCAATAAGCACAAGGGAGAGAATCCCCCAGTTCATCTAGCCACTGACTACTGCTTACTATAGCCTCTTTGCCATATCACAAAAACGACCCAGGACCAACATTCATCACTCCAGCAGAGGCTACCATCAACCCCAAAGACAGGTCAAGCATTCCCTTAAAAACACTGATGTCTTAACATGAAAGATTACTTGATACTCCAGAACAACTTCTGTCTAAAATACGCATCGGCAGTGCATTAAGTGCATTAAGCAATGTTCACTTCCCATAGCCTGCAGTTCCAAACACAAGGAACCCTCCCACTGAAATCCACAGTGAATGCAGAGAACTTTGACTGGGATAATTGCTACCAGCTGAACAGAGGGGCTGCAATTTACCATTAGAAAACATCACATACAGCAGCTCTGGAAAAAGGAAGCAAGTCCAATAGTACTGATGACAACTTTATTAATAAAAGAAAAGGAGTACTTGTGGCACCTTAGAGACTAACCAATTTATTTGAGCATGAGCTTTCGTGAGCTACAGCTCACTTCATCAGATGTTTACCGTGGAAACTGCAGCAGACTTTATATACACACAGAAATCATGAAACAATACCTCCTCCCACCCCACTGTCCTGCTGGTAATAGCTTATCTAAAGTGATCAACAGGTGGGCCATTTCCAGCACAAATCCAGGTTTTCTCACCCTCCACCCCCCCACACAAATTCACTCTCCTGCTGGTGCTAGCCCATTGGCCAGCACCAGCAGGAGAGTGAATTTGTGTGGGGGGGTGGAGGGTGAGAAAACCTGGATTTGTGCTGGAAATGGCCCACCTGTTGATCACTTTAGATAAGCTATTACCAGCAGGACAGTGGGGTGGGAGGAGGTATTGTTTCATGATTTCTGTGTGTATATAAAGTCTGCTGCAGTTTCCACGGTAAACATCTGATGAAGTGAGCTGTAGCTCACGAAAGCTCATGCTCAAATAAATTGGTTAGTCTCTAAGGTGCCACAAGTACTCCTTTTCTTTTTGCGAATACAGACTAACACGGCTGTTCCTCTGAAACTTTATTAATGTTACTAAATACATGGAATAAGCAGACTAAAAGTCCTGGAGAAATGATTGAAGGCCCAAAAACTGATCTGTATTTTTCAGTTTATACACCTGTTTTCAGATTAATTTAAATTTTTTTATAGGTGGTTTCTTTTCCAAAAACCAAATGAGTCACTGTGGCCTTTCCAGATAGTGGCAAGGTCTGCATTCAAAAGGAAGGGTCATGACTTCCTAGCCAGACAGAGGTGGTAAAAGGCTGACTGGGCCATAGTTGCAATGTGATCATCATACAGCAGCTGGGAGGGGGCCGCTAAAGCCCCCCATAAAAAAAACCTACTAAAAGCGGACATACTCCCTCAAAGGGACTGATGTTACCTCTACCATTTCCTCCAGCTGCTTCCCCAATCCACATCATCATGTCATTTTTGTCTGGTTGCACTGCAGCCAGCTCACTCTTATCCATGTCCCAATTTCAGCCAGATTCTGGCTGAGGCTCTAAAATGGATTATCCAAGTCGAATGAGACAAAGACACACAGATGGTTGTCAGGATACAGACAACACTGCATTCCATGCCTCCTTTCTATCACTCCTAACAGCCCCATCTACACCTTGAACAGGAGAGGTAACAGAATGTCACCCTGTGGGACTGCACAATTGACAGCCCTTTGCAAAGAAGAGCAATTGCTCATGACTATCTGCTGCTCTACCTCTCTGGAAAAAAAGAGCAAAGTAATAAAACGGAAGCCTTCTCCACACCTACCAGGGTCCACTGGCAAGTCAGCAACACCTCATGATCAGTGGTTTCATAGGCAGCTGACAGATCTAGTATCACCAGCATGGACACCTGACCTTCATCCATCACCCAGAGGAGACTGACTACTGCAAAAAGAAAAGGAGTACTTGTGGCACCTTAGAGACTAACCAATTTATTAGAGCATAAGCTTTCGTGAGCTACAGCTCACTTCATCAGATGCATACCGTGGAAACTGCAGCAGACTTTATATATACACAGAGAATATGAACCAATACCTCCTCCCACCCCACTGTCCTGCTGGTAATAGCTTATCTAAAGTGATCATCAGGTGGGCCATTTCCAGCACAAATCCAGGTTTTCTCACCCTCCACCCCCTCACACAAATTCACTCTCCTGCTGGTGATAGCCCATCCAAAGTGACAACTCTTTACACAATGTGCATGACAATCAAGCCAAAGCCCGGCCTATACCCACTAATAAAGATCAAGGAGATCAAAGGCATTCAGGAGGCTGTGAGCATGGTCTTACCACAGCCTTCTCCAAAATCTTACAATGAATGGACAGTGTGAGACTGGCCAATAATTAACTACATTCTTAAGTGTCAAGTGATGACTGCTTGAACAAAGCATGCAGTAATTCTTCTTCCTAAACAAGAGGCAGCCTGCCCTTATTGAGGGGCAAACAAGGGACCCAATATTCCACACTGGCCTCCACCAAGAAGGAAACAGATCCAAAAGCTCTCTCACCATTTGCATTACCTCAGTGAGAATCACTGCCTGAAACTCTAGCATACAAGACGAGGCCCTTATTCCCTCAAGACCATGTTCTGCCACCAGGGAAGCAGAGAGCTTATCCTTAACCTGAAATCCTGTCTGCAAAACAAAAGAAATTTCCTCAGCAGGAAGGAGTCAGACCTGCTAAGACTGTCTGGGTCTACAACCCGAAACAAACCTGCTGTCCAAGATTTTCCACATACTATGCAGAAAAGGGGCTGGTTTTTTTTGGCACCTCCCAGACACCCACTGCATATTTCCCTTCACCTTGACATTTGTTATACTACATTCATTCTCTCTGACCAGAAAAAGATTAGTTTTTTTCTTGTTTGTTCAGACAAAACAGATCTACTGTAGTACAGCAAATGCATACAGCAGGGTTTCTGGTTTTGAAGAACTACAAAACTAGCTTTCTTTAACTAATCCATTGCAACTGTAATATCACAGACAATCTTTTGCACTGACCTTCCCCTCTAAGGAACTGAATCCATTCTATCTTGCTAAATACTGTGGATTCTTATCACATGTGGTGGGGGGTGAGAGAGAGAGAGAGAGAGAGTGTAGTTTGAAAGAGAATCCATAACATCTTATCCACTAGTCACAGGCAATAAACAGGGAGACACTCCTTAGAGTAAAAAACACAGGATTTGGGTTTATCAGCAGAAAGCCTGGGTGTATTCTTCAGGCCCGATTCCATCATTAAGCCTACAGCATACATCATCAAGAAAGCAAATCAGCTGCTTGAATGAAGAGGGGAGGAGGGCCCTCACTCTGTTTAACCTGACTAAATGTGAAGCAGTACTGAGACTTAGCCATGGTGGGCCCTGCTTCACTCTAACTCTGGTCATAATACAAACAATCTCAAAGGGCACAAGATTTCAGACAAGCTACATCTATTTCTCAATTGTCTCTTTAACAGTGTTCTCTTAAATAAGAAGTGTCATTCTCTGGTTTGTTACAGAAAAAGGTGGGGAGAGAGGTGATGAAACAACGTAGGTCAGTGAAATTCCACATCTGTGATCATTTGACCTTAAATGGTAACAGATTGGGAGTTCCAGAATTCCTCTTCAACTAAAATAGTGTTCAATTAAAAAAAATAAAGCCCCACACACCTGCCAAGACATTTATAACAGCTGTATTTTAGCAAGTTCCCAATTATAAGTGTTAAAACTGTTTTCAGCAGAGAACTATGGCCAGCTGTGAAATGACAACTAGATTTCATTCAAAGCTTAATAGGATTACTCTGAAGAAACCATCTTCAGCTCTGCACAATTCACAGCATATACCACTTTCATTCTCATCACCTCCATCCAACCACAACAAGGAGGACAGATGCATTTAGTATCAGAGGACTATTTGCTTCGGAGCATCCTTGTTAACCTATTACAAAGTTGCTCAGTATTCCTCCAGCACAGGAAATCAGGCACTGCAGACTTCATCAGGCTGAACCTCAGGAAGTTTAAGGCATTCAAAAAGCAAAATACAAATTGTACCTACAGATCAGTAGCCATTATTTATCATTAGGTATGCCACAGCAACTCAAATTGAAACCTTGGTTTTGATCACAGATTTCAGCAACCATTTAATTCTGTCCTTCCCTCCAGAGAAAGTAGAGAAATCTCAGACACACCCAAAAGAAATTAATCTTAATTAACAATGTTTTGCATTTACAGAGCAACCTTTCATCCAAAGGACCTCAAACTATTAAAACATTATGGACAACAATCATCCTGTTAGAGAGGCAAATATCATTAGACTCATGTAGTAAGATGAGACCCTGAAACATAAACCCTTATTATCAGAGGCTGATATGAGGCCTAAGGCCTGAACTAAAGTAATGGTCAAGACTTTGCTAACATAAAGCAAAGTTAAGCTGTGAGCCAAAAGGTACTGGACACTAGAGATATCAGAACACTCCAATACTTGGACATTCCACATACATAACAAGGAACAAGCTGACCCACCCCAAAGACAGGGGCAAAAGGGTAATATGATGGATAAGAGTTGTTTTGTTCGAACCAACATGTTCAAGGTGAGAGGCCGCACCTTACTGTGTAGAGGGGTTGCACATCAATACGTTAGGAGTGATGTGTAACTTGTTTGTACCTGTGGATAAGATGCATCCCTGGAGCGGTGTCTTTGTCTGGCCTAGGGGGCAATAGAGTGTCCCGACACTGACTGAGCTGTGTCCATTGTCAGGGAGCACATATGTATGAGCAGAACTGTAGACATCTGATCAAGGGAGCTACTGTTTCATTTGACAATAAACCTGTCCAGGTGCCTTTGTACTTTACTGGAGTCTGTAGTCATTGGGGGTTCTCTCAGGGTCTGCTGTGTCAACTATCTGCGCAGAGCCAGGGCAACACACAGAGGGAACACAAGCACAAAGCTGACTGTTATCAACATTGGATAGAGCAGAGCACCACAGTGGTGGCGTCTGACAACAGAAAAAAGCGAGGCACAGAGATGCCTACTTTTTCCCAAGATCACAAAAGTGAGTCAGTAACACAGCAAGAAAGAGAATCCAGGCATCCTGATTTCCAGTCCATATATCATAGGTTCTGTATTTAATATACTGTAAAGCTGAATAATCATAAGAAAAAAAATTAGATTCATGATAAAGGAAACTATTATGATAGACTCTGGTACATGTTAAAATTTAATCCCTGCTGTCAGGTGAACTACGGATGGCAGCAGAATGTCATCAGGTGCATGAGAGAATCACAGAGGAAAGCTGAGTAGTTCTGATACCCAAACCATGAATAAGAGGGCATTACAACCATCAGAGGTACTGCAACAACACGCAAGTATTCATTACAAAACCATTCCTTTTTACTATTTGCACATAGCGTTCTTTACAGTCACTATGGGGGAGCTGGTAGCAATCCCTATATTTATGCCACCCAATACTTTCTATTAAAAGGATTCTTGCAACCTTGAGAAGTTCTCACTTCTCCATTGTCTACAGAAATGCTTTTCTATTCAAATCTAGCTAAAACAGAAACTGTTAAATTCTATTTCCCTTCTCTCACTTGCATTACTCAGAAAAAGTGTGGCAATAAGGGGAAAAAAAAAAATCAATGAGCTTCTAAGGTCAGGCACATGCCAGTGCCAAAGCTTCAGCACCACCACCAGCAGAGTGTATTGGGAACAACTGGGAACTGTCAGAGCAGAGGTTGAGGTAGAGAAAAGAGTCAGAATAAGGCATAGCAAAGAGCTGGAGCTCCCCAAACTCCAGGGCTGTGGGCAGGAGGAGGAGGAGAAGGAGAAGGAGAAGAGAGAGAGAGAGAGATGGCCCAGGCTCACCACCACCACCCCGTGAATCCAACACATGGGGCCAGCAGGCAATTCCCCCTCTAGATGGAACACATGGGGCAGGAGCTTCCCCAACTTCCACCAAAACATCGACCCAGCAACCCATTCCCACCTCTGGGAAAACAGCCTTCTCCTGCCACCAGCTAATGTTAGTCCTGAGCTTAAGTAGTAGGAGTCATCTATGCTGAAATGCAGGGTCAAACACTGCTAATGATTCAGGATGGGGGAAGGAATTGTTACTTTTGCACAATTTGCTCATACTTTTTTAAAAAAAAAAAAAAGAAAAAAACCTAGGAATTACAAGCACACAAAACTATGTTAGAAGAAAGTTTAGCTTCTAAAGTCAAGTACTCAAAGTAGGATTTTATGTATACAGAATATTTAACAAAGTGGAAGATATACTAAAGTAAGAGTGTGTTTAAAGGCAGAAAGGTTTGACTTTCAGAGGAGAAGGCAGCCTTAGAAAAATTCCTACCAGGGAGCAGGTTCCCCTGGAAATCCAGCAACACAAATGACAAGAGATAATATAGCAAATCCAATTAAACAAAAAGCAGAGGATCACAAGAAACAGACATGATACAGGAATCTGGAAACACTGCATAGACAGAATGCTCAATTTCTCTAAGAACTTTGAATCACATACCTGAGAACTGAACCTTTTGTCCATAAGCCACCTCAAATGCAACTATAATACAGTAGTTTAAACAAATACCCCCTCTATAGATCAAATTTTGCTGGCAAGTCCATAATTAAAACTGAAAGACTGTCAAAACCCTTTCTTTAACCTCTTCACTTCCACAAAAAAGATCTTAATACCTTAAGAATGCCATGTAGGGGGGTTGCATATTTTACATCTACTGAAATACTTCCTAAGATACTCATTAAAATATCAGAAAAAACATGACATGAAAGGAAAAAGGCAAAACAGGGAAAACTAGCATTACAGGACACTGAAAAACAGTACAGTGACATTTACTCACTCTAAATATACGTTACCAAAAACGACTCAAATATATAATTGAAAGTTGCACTCTCTGAAGAATAACTCTGCAATATATCATACTGTACAGTTTCCTCTCCAACATTATTACTAGATTTATCTAACGTTTTCATTTCTTCACCTAAATTGGAAAGGTCTGCTTTTATAAAAAGTCTTGTGTTTTCCTATTCCAAACTCTGGAGGGTAATTGTTTTTTAAAAGAAAGTGCCTGGGACAAAAGTCCAAGAACAAAGAATCTGGAGTCCCTCCCAATAACTTCCATAGGCCTTAGAGCCAATACATTTTCTACAGCCAGTTCTCCACTTCTGAGCAGATATCAAATCTTGCCAAGCCACACACATCCTTCACCCAATCAGAGTATGAGTTTTTACAGGAATAGCGTAGCAAGAGGTGACAAGCCATTGAAACTGTATGTTTAACAATATGAAATCCTAGCTCTATTTCCCAGCCCACTGTGGCATCTGCTCAAATGAAGAACAGCAATTGCTTTAATCTGGATTTCTTCTTAGAAAATTATTATAAAATATTATACAGACTGCATGTCACCATATCTCCAAAACAGGTAGGTTTTCATAAGTGAACAGGACAGCTTTTAATAAAATATATACCAAAATACCCGAAAGTTACCCTTTTTCTGTCTTGAGAATAGGACCCACCAGATCTTAAAGACACCACATACTCACTTCAAGCTCGTTCCCAAAATGCATAAGGTGTTGGAAGCAGTGCTTTTTCATACATACAAGTTCAATGAGGGATGTTTTGATGCTCATGAAAATCTATTTCTACACCTAAAAATATAAACTGTGATTTACCTAAAAATAGAAATACCTTAAATCAGAAGAAATACCTAAAACAGAAAGCCCTACCCATAAATTACAGGCCTGTACTGCTTTGAAAGAAAAAAACATTTTGAAACTGGATTTTCAGATTGGGAAGCTCATTTGTAAATGTAACTTCTTCCCTAATGGATTAAAAATCAGAACCAACAAAATTTAGCTTTTATGGGAGGGCACATACTAGAGTAGAGTGTGAATCTTCTGTCACCATATTTTGGAGACAGAAAATCCAGTTTCTGCAAAAATCAAAGTGACATTTTGTTTCATGTCAGGCTGACTTGAAATGTTTTTGGTCTGTTGAACTGAATCTAATGTCTAATTTCAAGTCAGTTTATTATTAATCTTTGTTTGCCTGAGCTGCCAAAGGGTCTCATGCCCTGCAGTATCCTCTTCGGGCCAAACTCTCTAGCTGCATTGCATCTCTTGAGGTGTCTCCTCTGATTGAGCGGCTGTGACGCAACAGGGCAGTCACATGACCACCGTACATCCCGTAAGGTTTAGGCCTGGTCTACACTATAAGTTTAGGTCGAATTTAGCAGCATTATCTTGATTTAACCCTGCACCCATCCACACGACGAAGCCCTTTTTTTCCAGACTTAAAGGGCTCTTAAAATCGATTTCTTTACTCCACCCCCAACAAGAGGATTAGCACTGAAATCGGCCTTGCCGGGTCAAATTTGGGGTACTGTGGACGCAATTCAACAGTATTGGCCTCCGGGAGCTATCCCAGAGTGCTCAGTTGTGACCGCTCTGGACAGCGCTCTCAACTCGGATGCACTGGCCAGGTAGACAGGAAAAGGCCCACGAACTTTTGAATCTCATTTCCTGTTTGGCCAGTGTGGTGAGCTCACCTGCACAGGTCACCATGCAGAGCTCATCATCATCAGGAGACCATGCAGTCCCAGAATCGCCGAAGAGCTCCAGCATGGACCGAACGGGAGGTACGGGATCTGATCGCTGTATGGGGAGATAAATCCATGCTGGCAGAACTCCGTTCGAAAATACGAAATCCCAAAATATTTGAAAAAAAATCTCCAATGGCATGAAGGACAGAGACCATAACAGGGACCCGAAGCAGTGCCGCGTGAAAATTAAGGAGCTCAGGCAAGCCTACCAAAAAACCAGAGAGGCAAACGGCCACTCCAGTTCACAGTCTCAGACATGCCACTTCTATGATGAGCTGCATGCCATTCTAGGGGATGCAGCCACCACTATCCCAACCCTGTGCTTGACTCCGTCCAAGGAGTGGGATGCAACACAGAAGCGGGTTTTGGGGGCGAGGAAAATGATGATGAGAAGGAGGTTGTAGATAGCTCACACCAAGGAAGCAGAGAAACCAGTTTCCCCAACAGCCAGGATCTGTTTCTCATACTGGACCTGGACCAGGTACCCCCCAAGCCCACCCAAGGCAGGTTCCCGGACCCGCCAGGCGGAGAAGAGACCTCTGGCGAGTGTACCTTTGTAAATATTATACATTGTTTAAAAGCAAGCGTGTTTAATGATTAATTTGCCCTGGCATTCGCAGCCAGTACAGCTACTGGAAAAGTCTGTTAACGTGTCTGGGGATGGAGGGGAAATCCTCCAGGGACATCTCCATAAAGCTCTGCTGGATGTACTCCCAAAGCCTTTGCAAAAGGTTTCTGGGGAGGGCAGCCTTATTCCGTCCTCCATGGTAGGACACTTTACCATGCCAGGTTAATAGCATGTAACCAGGAATCACGGCAGAACAAAGCATTGCAGCGTATGGTGCCGGTGTTTGCTGGCATTCAAACATCTGTTCTTTATCTCTCTGTGTTACCCTCAGGAGAGTGATATCATTCATGGTTACCTGGTTCAAATAGGGTGGTTTTAGTAAGTGGACATTCAGAGGTGTCCATTCCTGCTGGGCTGTTTGCCTGTGGCTGAACAGAAATGTTCCCTGCTGTTAGACACGTGGAGGGGGGAGGGGTGAAGCCATCATCCCAGAGAATTGCGTGGAGGCAGACAATCTCAGAGTGCAGGAAAACACAATATGACCGTGAGGAGAGGTGGCAGGCTGCAGATGGCAGATGGCATCAGCTTGCTGAAAGGAGGCAGGAGCCAATGCTCAGGCTGCTGGAGGATGAAACTCATATGCTCCAGCGTATGGTTGAGCTGCAGGAAAGGCAGCAGGAGCACAGACCGCCTCTACAGTCCCTGTGTAACCAACCACCCTCCTTCCCAAGTTCCATAGCCTCCTCACCCAGACGCCCAAGAACGTGGTGGGGGGGCCTCCAGGCACCCAGCCACTCCACCCCAGAGGATTGCCCAAGCAATACAAGGCTGGCATTCAATAAGTTTTAAAGTGTTGTGTGGCCTTGTACTTTCCTCCTCCACCACCCCTTCTGGGCTACCTTGGCAGTTATCCCCCTATTTGTGTGATGAATTAATAAAGAATGCATGAATGTGAAGCAACAATGACTTTATTGCCTCTGCAAGTGGTGATCAAAGGGGGAGGGGAAGGTGCTTAGCTTACAGGGAAGTAGAGTGAAATCACTTGGAGGGTTTCCCCATCAAAAAGAAACAAACAGAACTTTCACACCATAGCCTGGCCATTCCTGAAACTGGTTTTCAAAGATCCTCTGATAAGCACGGCGCCCTCCTGTCCTCTTCTAACCGTCCTGGTGTCTGGCTGCCCATAACCAGCGGCCAGGCGATTTGCCTCAACCTCCCACCCCGCCATAAACATCTCCCCCTTACTCTCACAGATATTGTGGAGTGTACAGGAAGCAGTAATAACAATAGGAATACTGGTTTTGCTGAGGTCTACGCAAGTCAGTAAACTGCGCCAGCACACTTTTAAACACCCAAATGCACATTCTACCACCATTCTGCACTTGCTCAGCCTATAGTTGAACAGCTCCTGACTAATTGTCCAGGGTGCCTGTGTATGGCTTCATGAGCCATGGTATTAAGGGGTAGGCTGAGTCCCCAAGGATAACTACAGGCATTTCAACCTCCCCAACGTTATTTTCTAGTCTGGGAAGTAAGTCCTTGCTGCAGCTGTTGAAACAGACCAGAGTTCCTGAAGATGCGAGCGTCATGTACCTTTCCCGGCCATCCCACGTAGATGATGGTGAAACGGCCCTTATGATCCAGCAATTCTTGCAGCACCATTGAAATGTACCCCTTGCAGTTTATGTACTCGCCGTCTTGGTGCTCCGGTGCCAAGATAGGGATATGGCTTCCGTCTATGGCCCCACCACAGTTAGGGAATCCCATTGCAGCAAAACCATCCACTATGACCTGCACATTTCCCAGACTCACTACCCTTGATATCAGCAGGTCTTTGATTGTGTTGGCTACTTGCATCACAGCAGCCCCAACAGTAGATTTGCCCACTCCAAATTGATTTCCGACTGACCAGTAGCTATGTGACATTGCAAGCTGCCACAGGGCTATTGCCACTCGCTTCTTAACTGAGGGCTGCTCTCATCTTGGTATTCTTGTGCCTCAGGGCAGGGGAAAGCAAGTCACAAAGTTCCATGAAAGTGCCCTTACACACGCGAAAGTTTCGAAGCCACTGGGAATCGTCCCAGACCTGCAACACTATGCGGTCCCACCAGTCTGTGCTTGTTTCCTGGGCCCAGAATCGGCGTTCCACACCATGAACCTGCCCAGTTGACACCATGATGTGCACATTGCAGGGGCCTGTACTTTGTGAAAAGTCTATGTCCATGTCCTCATCACTCTCATCACCACACTGCAGTCGCCTCCTTCTCTCCTGGTTTTGCTTTATTAGAGGTTATGATTCTGCATATTCTGTTGGATAATGCATTTGGTGTTTATAGTGCTCATAATTGCCACGGTGATCTGAGCGGGCTCCACGTTCCCAGTGCTATGGCATCTGCGCTGAAAAAGGTGTGAAACGATTGTCTGCCATTGCTCTGACAGAGGGAGGGGGCGACCGACAACATGGTTTACAGGGATGGCTTACAGGGAATTAAAATTAACAAAGGGGGTGGCTTTGCATCAAGGAGAAACAGAATGGCCCCCTCAAGGATAGAACTCAAAACCCTGGGTTTAAGCAGGCCATTGATTTCATGGTGGGAGGGAGGAAGGGAAGAGAAAATGAATACAAAACAAATCTGGTCTATTTCTTGTTTTGATCCACTTCATCTATCTTTATACATCTTTCTGGCAGCAGACGGTGCAGTACGACTGCTGGCCATCATCATCTCCTGGCTGCTCATTAGAAGACGGTGCATTAGGACTGCCAGCAAGACTGAATTGCCATGAGACGAAACTTAAAAGGGAAATGACCTGGCTGAGTCACTCCCATGTTTGCCCAGACGCCCTTGACCGACCTCACCAAGGTCGGATAAAAGAGCACCCTGGAGTACGGCGATGATGGCTACCAGTCATACTGCACTGTCTGCTGCCAAAAGGCAATGAGCTGCTGCTGTGTAGCAATGCAGTACCACATCTGCCAGCAGCCAGGAGACATACAGTGACAGTTAGCTGAGCGGGCTCCATGCTTGCCGTGGTATGGCGTCTGCATGGGTAACCCAGGAAAAAAGGCGTGAAACGATTGTCTGCCGTTGCTTTCACAGAGGGAGCGAAGGGGTTGCCTGACGATATGTACCCAGAACCACCCGTGACAATATTTTTGCCCCATCAGGCATTAGGATTTCTACCCAGAATTCAAATGGGTGGCGGAGACTGCAGGAACTGTGGGATAGCTACCCACAGTGCAACGCTCCGGAAGTCGACGGTTGCCTCAGTACTGTGGACGCAGTTCGCCAACTAAATGCCGACTAAATGCACTTAGAGCATTTGTGTGGGGGGACACACAATCGACTGTATAAAAATGCTTTCTACAAAACCACTTCTATAAATTCGACCTAATTTCGTAGTGTAGATATAGCCTTAGGGTATGTCTACACTTGAACTGCTGCAGCTGCACCACTGCAGTGGTTCAGCATAGACAGTACCTATGCCAACAGAAGGGGTTCTCCCACTGGAGTAGGTAATCCACCTGCCTGAGAAGTGGTAGCTAGGGTGACAGAAATTTTTTTCCATTGACCTAGCACTATGAACACGAGGAGTTAAGTCAACATAGCTACATCTCTCAGATGTGGATTTTTCATACTCCTGAGAGATATAGCTATGCTGATATAAGTTCCCAGTGTAGATGAGCCTTTGTTCTGGCTCAGGAGCCAACCTATCAAAATAGAAGGTTTTGATTCAGGGATGTCAAAATGTTTTATTTCAATCAGAAGCATCAAAAGGAAACTCTCAAACATTTCCAAAAAAATGCAGTTTTGGAACATTCTATTATACAAAAAGTGTCAGCCTTTCAGGGCAATCCAGGACAAAAAATTGTTGCAGGATTGGAATATCCTGTGGGATGGAATTTCTGATTTTTGACCAGCTCTAATACAGAGATAATAGAAGCATCTAAGTAGCTACATCAAAATGGTAAGTAGTACTGAACGTCCAGCTCTGGAAATAGAGAATTCAAATTTAATTCCTAAAGAACAGAGTGCAAACATATAAATCACAAGATACAAGTCAAACACATGCAACAAATCAACACCGCTAAGTCTTTATCTGCATCAGTTCAGTTCCACTTGTGTTAATTATGCTGGGAGTTCTAGTGTAGACGGGCCAAAACCTTAAACCTGTTTCTGTAAGTACCATGTCAATTAGACACACTCTGAATAAGGTTAAATAATATGATGTTTAAAACTCCAGCAACAGCCTGCAAGGCTCAAGTGGAGTTTTTTTTCTGGCTGATGCATCATGAAAAATAAAGGTTATGCCGACCAAATTCTACACTTAGTAACATCTGTGCAGTCCCTCTATCTAGTTATTCCTGTGCAACAACAATCATCAGTAAAAAAACAAAACAAAACAAAAAAAAAAAAAACAGTAAAATCCTACTTTTAATACTAAAGTGAGCAACTATAACTCATCACATACAGGGAGCAAGACTTGAGTTCGGAGTCATTTTTACCATCTCTTTTCAGGCAATCTTCTTTTAATTCAGCTATATTCAAAAACACAACTTAGGCCACATAAGTAATGCCTGATTGTTAATATATTTAGTTTCAAATTTAATTACTGAAAATAATTGATAGGCTTGAGCAATGTGAAGTAAGTTATGGGAAAACCTTTACTCTTAAGGCTTGTCTACACAAATACAGTTTGCAGCAAGTAGGAATGTAAATCTCTCTCACACTGGCCTGCCACACACTAAGGATATGTCTACACAGGAAAGAAAAATCCACAGCTGGTCCGTATCATCCAACTCAGGCACCGAGGCAGTTTCACTGCTATGTAGACGTCTGGGCTCAGGCTGCAGTGGGGGCTGGAAGGGTTCTTTTCATTTCATTTTCTACAGAGATTTATTTTTAATAAGATGCAAACACTAGGGTGAGAGAAGAACCTTACTTTAGCTACTAAAAGACAGCTACCTGTTCCCTAACTGGTGTTCTTCAAGATGTGTTGCTCATGTCTATTCCACAATAGGTGTGCGTGCTCGCCACAGGCACCAGTGCCAGAAGTTTTTCCCCTAACAGTACCCGTAGCGGGGAACACCCCCCGTGACCCCTGGAGTGCCTGGCGCGGTATAAGGGGAGCTGCGCGCTCCCCCCACCCTCAGTTCCTTCTTGCCACACAACTCCGACAGAGGGGAAGGAGGGTGGGATGTGGAATAGACATGAGCAACACATCTCGAAGAACACCAGTTATGGAAAAGGTAACTGGCTTTTCTTCTTCGAGTGATTGCTCATGTGTATTCCACAATAGGTAATTCCAAGTTATATCTGTTGGAGGTGGGTAGGAGTTCACAAGTTCCCAGGACGGAGGACAGCCCTGCCGAACCCAGTATAATCCCTGGTTTGGGGGATGACCGCATAGTGCGAGGTGAATGTGTGAACTGAGTGGCGGCCCTACAAATGTCCTGGATGGGGACGTGGGCCACGAAGGCAGCCAATGAGGCCTGCGCCCAAATCAAGTGTGCCCTCACAATGGGTGGCGGTGGGACACCCGCCAGCTCATAACAGGAACGGATGCACAAAGTGATCCGATTGGAAAGCCACTGAGTGGAAATCAGCTGGCTCCTCACGTTCTCAGCCGAGGTGATGAACAGTTGCAAGGATTTTCGGAATGGCTTGGTCCGCTTGAGAAAGAAAGCCAGAGACCACCGCACATCGAGCATGTGGAGACAGCGCTCCTCACTGGACGCGTGAAGCTTGGGGCAGAGCACCAGTAGAAAAATGTCCTGACCCATGTGGTAGGCGAAGACCACCTTTGGGAGGAACGCGGGGTGTGGGCGGAGCTGGACCTTGTCCTTATGAAAGATCATGTACGGCGGCTCAGAGGTCAGAGCCCTGAACTCCAAGATTTGCCTGGCCGATGTGATTGAGGCCACCTTCCACGAGAGGTGAGACCAGGAGCACACGGCCAACAGTTCAAACGGGGGCCCCTTGAGATGGGCCAACACCAGGTTTAGGTCCCACTGTGGGACCGGGGGTCTAGAATAGGGAAAAAACCGTGTGTCCTTGCACTGGTGAATGGAAGGCTGATATGGCTGCCAGGTGCACCGTGACTGATTAAGGCGCCAGGCCCTGGGCCCTCAGATGGAGGAGGTAATCAAGGATAAGCTGGATCGGGGCAGCCACCGGGGAGACACCCTGGTCTGCTACCCACCTAGAAAACCAGGACCACTTCGCCAAATAAGCGTGGCGAGTGGAGGGCCACCTACTTTCAAGGAGGACACACTGAACCTGTTCTGAGCATGTCCTTTCCTCTCCGCCTAACCACTGAGCAGCCACGCCATGAGGTGAAGCACCACTAGGTTGGGATGCAGGAGGCGGCCCTGGTCCTGAGAGCGCAGATCTGGGTGGAGCAGCAACGGCCACAGCAGAGCTACCGCCAGGCCCGTGAGGGTCCCATACCAATCCTACCTGGGTCACGCCAGGCCTTTGTCCATCTTTATCTTCTTCAGGACCCTGCTGATTAGAGGGAACCGGGGAAAAGCGTAGAGAAGCCGGCCTGACCAGGACAGAAGAAAGGCATTAGAGATAGCGCCCCTCTCCAGGCCCCCCCCGGAGCAGAACCAGTTCTGCCGAGTCGCAAATAGGTCCACCTGGGGAATTCCCCACCTTTGGAAGAGCAGGCGGGCCACTTCCGGGTGGAGGGACCACTCGTGTTGCGAGGAAAAGTCCCTGCTCAAGCGATCCGCCCTCTCGTTTTAGGCACCCAGTAGGTGGAAGGCCTTCAGGTGGATGTCATGGGCTATACAGAAGTCCCACAGCCTGAGGGCTTTGTGGCAGAGGACAGAGAATTGGGCCCTGCCTTACCTGTTGATATAGAACATCGAGGCCGTGTTGTCCGTGAGGACCCTGACTACCTTTCCCTCCAGGTGCGAGTGGAAGGCCATACATGCCAGCCGCACCACCCTGAGCTCCTTGACATGTATATGTAGGGTCAGATCTTGAGGTCTGAAAGTTCCCCACATGGGCCCACCAACCCAGGTCCAACGCATCGGACACCAGCTCCAACGACAGGGCTCTGACCCTGAACGGAACCCCTTGGAGCATGTTGTTTGGGGCAGACCACCACCGTAGGGAGGTGATCACAGAGTCCTGCTTGGTGAGGACCTTGTCCATCCTGTTCGTGGCCTGGAAGAACTTTGAGAACAACCAGTGCTGGAGAGGCCTCATCCTGAGTCTGGCGTGATGGACCACATACAAGCACACAGACATGTGACCCAAGAGTTGCAGGCAAACCCTGGCTGTTGTCACCAGGATCCTTGTGACTGAGTCGATGAGACTTTTCAGAGTCTCGAATCTGTCTGGTGGGAGAGAGGCCCTGGCCGACACTGCGTCCAGGAGTGTCCCAATAAACTCTATGCGTTGGACCAGGACTATCGTGGACTTGGTGTTGTTTACCAACAGGCCCAAGGCGGTGCACGTGGACAGGAGGAGGGCCACATGATCCCTCACCTGCAACCGGGAGGTGCCCTTGGCAAGCGAATTGGCCAGATAGGGAAATATCTGGACCCCCCACCGTCTAAGGTAGGCCACTACTACCGACATGCATTTTGTAACCACCCTGGGGGCAGTGGACAGACCAAACAGAAGGACCATGAATTGGTAATTATTCTGTCCCACCACGAAACGGAGGAAGCGCCTGTGCCCCTCGAATATGTACATGTGGAAGTACGCGTCCTGTAGATCGAGGGCAGCGTACCAGTCCCTGGGATCCAGGGAGGGGATGGAGGAGGCCAGGGAGACCATGCGGAACTTGAGTTTCACCATGTACTGGTTCAGATCTTGCAGGTCCAAGATGGGCCTGAGCCCCCCTTTGGCCTTCGAGATAAGGAAATAATGGGAGTAATACCCCTTGCCCACGAACTCCTCGGACACCGCCTCTATCTCCTAGTCCTAGGAGCCACCCCACCTCTTGCTTGAGCAGAGCTTAGTGCGAGGCGTCCCCCAAGAAGGACGGGGAGGAAGTAAACTGGAGGATGTAACCCCAGAAGATGGTGTTGAGGACCCATTTGTCCGAGGTTAGCTGCGACCATTCCGGGAGGAAAGCACACAACCATTGGGAGAAGGGGAGCTTTATTGGGGGTAGATCCTTGGTGAGGACTGGCGGGGTGCCCCCAAGCGTCCCGTCAAAAATGCCTTTTCCCCATCTGCTTGCCCTTGGAGGACCCAGCCTGGGGGCAGGCAGATACTGCCTCTGAGGGCATCTCTTATAGTCCTGCTGCTTCTCGTAGGCGGCCTCATACTTCGGGAGGGTGGCCTGGGCGGGAGTCTGCTATGGCTTGAACTTAGGTTTTGCCGGAGCCAGGACATAGAGGCCCAGAGTCTGGAGGGTCGTGTGGGAGTCTTTCATGCCATGCAGCCTTGTACCTGTTTCCTCTGCAAACAGAGCTTTCCCGTCAAACGGGAGATCCTGCATGGAAGACTGCGCCTTGCTGGACAGCCCAGAGAGCAGGAGCCATGATACCCATCTCTCTGCTGGGACCCCCTAGCGGCCGCTGCCCCTTCCTCCACTAGCGCCTTGAACTCCTTGCCATCGTGCTCCTGGAGGGAATCCTCAAACTAGGGCAGGGAGTCCAGTCTCTGAGAGTCTTTGGGGTTGGGGCTGGCTGACCCAGAGGTTCCCTGCAGTTGACCGACTCGACCACCAAGGAGTTGGGCACCGGGTAGATATACAAGTCCTCATGCCCCTTAGTGGGTGCAAAGTACTTGTGTTCCGCCTTTTTAGAGATGGGGACCAACGAGGCCAGTGTTTGCCACAGTGCATTTGAAATCTTAGCCACCCCTTCATGGAGAGGCAAGGTCACCCTGATGGGGGACAACACATTAAACAGGGAGCCTGAGGGCTCCTCCATCTCCTCTGCTTGGAGATGGAGGCTTGCTGCCATGCTCTTTAAGAGTTCTTGGTGGGCCCTGAAGTCCTCCTGCAGGGCGGAGGGGAGCGGGGCCGCAATCGTCTCCTCCTGGCGGGGAGAGGAGGCTGGTGCAGTGCTCTGGGTGTCGGCAAGCACCGGAGGGTCCACCACCTGGTCGGACTCCGGGCACGGTGCCGAGGACGTACGTCCCACCGACTACTTTCTTGGGGGTCTGGAGAGGGAGGCCAACGGTGCTTCCGAAGTTCCAGCCACCAAGCAAGCTTCCACCAGGGGCTGTGCCGGAGGCCACTGTGCCCACTGGTACCATTGGGCCGGCCACGATGCTTGGTGCCACTGCACCTGCTGTGGCGCCAACTGTTCGGGTTGGCTGGCCTGGCCCATCGAAGGACGGCTACGAACGGAGACCGGGCTGGCGTAAGAGCTGCTGCTGTCTCTGGACAAGGAGGAGCGGCGGTGCCGCAATCTCGACGTGCAGGACTGGTGCCGACGGTAACCGCTGCTCCGCGAACAGCCTCAACAGGCGGAACTGCAAGGTGCCAGCAATCGATGCCCGGGGCTGCGATGTCTTGGCGGAGACTTGGAGTGGGAGTCTGAGAGGGAACGGCATCGATGACCATGCTGTGACCGACTGCGGTACCCTCTCCAAGACAAGGACTGTTGGCAATGCCCACCACGGTCCCATCAATATTTGCTCCTTGAGGATGAGCGGTGCTGAGAGTCCCGGCCGGACCAAACCCAGCCGGACAGTCTGGTCAGCGTTGAGGGTGATCTACATGGACTCTGCCCCGAGTGGTCGCTGGGTGGTGAACGGTGTCGGGAATGTTCCCTTGACCGAAACCGGTACTGCGCAGGAGGTGACTGCAGAGACCCCAGCGGCAGCTTGCCTCTGGAGCACGGGGCTGACATAAGCGGCGCTCCGGGCACCAGCATGGACATAACGTCCCAGGCCACCTGGAGGGCTTCAGGCGTGGGTAGCATCCAGACAGGCCTGTTCCAAAGGGGCCAGGCTACTCCACTCAATGTGAGTCAGAGGTCTGGGGCCCGGTGGGGATCGAGGAGTGCCCGACATGGGCCTAGCCTCCGTCCCAGACTTCTCTCAGTGCTGCTGTGAAGAGGGAGTCTTCCTGGCCCTCTTGGCGTGCCCAGTGGATGGGGAGTGGTGCCGACTGGTTGATGGCACCAGAGGGTCGCCGCATACCGACACCACGGCGCCGGTTCGGAGCGGCGTGCCAGAGTCGGGGTGGCCAGGAACTTAATATCCCTTTCTCTTTTGGTCTGAGGCTTAAACGACTTGCAAATCTTGCACCTTTTGCTGATATGGGTTTCTCCCAAACAGCCTGTGTGCAGGTCACTTCTTGGCATAGAACGCCTACAAGAGTCACATGACTTAAAACCCAGGGCGCGGGGCATGTCCCAGCCCGGGCTCACTGACTAACTAAATTAACTAAACAGCTAACTAATTACGGGTACTAACACTGAACGAACAAACAGTTCTGGAGACGAGCTACAGCAAAGCTGGAGCAGAGCAGTTCCAATGCACCTTCACTGGCGGCAAGAAGGAACTGAGGGTGAGAGGAGCGTGCAGCTCCCCTTATACCGCGCCAGACAGGCGCCACTCCAGGGATCATGGGGGGCGCTCCCCCCCAGGAGTACTACTAGGGGAAAAACTTCCAGCACCAGTGCACATGGCAAGCACGCACACCTATTGTGGAATACACATGAGCAATCACTCGAAGAAGAATATACATTTGGTAACTGCACAGCTTTCAATGCATCAGATTTCTGATTTAGAAATGCATTTTGGTTAGATCCACTGTCTCATGCACAAACTTGTCAAAATAATAGTAATTTATATAAAACTATTTGTTTAGTGCTTAAAACAGAGTTAATGTGTAAACATTTATGAGCCAGAACATAAAAGACAAAATTGCACTGCGTGAAAACAAACTAGGAAATGCTTAGTGAGCACCAGCAGGGTTTACATGGACCAATTAATGTGCAACATGTTAATGAATTTTAGAAATCAGACCCTGAAGAGCCCAAAACCTCAACACATAGCCAAGCCCTAAGATAGATCAACTCTGATATGCCATTGGTAAACAGTTAATCAACTCTAAATCTTTAAATCTCAATTCAGTGTCAGCGTAAGTGTCATCAATTCAGTGTCCTCATTAACTATTCCACAGCTGATCATTTTAGCAGATGGAGCAGGAAAGGGACTGAGACTAAAGCCCTTCAAATGTGGGGACTGAAGGTTACTTCAGAGAAGGAAATACAATGGGAATAAAAAAGGTAGGAATAAACAGAGAAGACTGAGATATGTAGAAAGGAAGACTGGGAAGGATGAGAAACAAAACGCAGAAAAGGATTTTGTCACGGAACAACAGTGAATGTGACAATAAGGCATGGGATAAATAATTAATAAATACAAGTTTAGTTATTACCAGAAGGCTATATTATCCCCTTTGTATCCATGCAAACCTCTCACAGACATCAGTGGGAGAGTCCATGTGGACTGGAAGGAATATGAAGTCCTGAATTTAATTATGGTACATGGGCTGAGATATAAACATGGCATCTAAACAATGTGCCAAAGACAGGCAGACAAGCATGTCACACATTGGTGGATGACTCAATAATTCAGTCTGAAGATTGGTCTACACTAGAAAGCTGTGCTGACAAAACATTCCTTTTTTCAACATAGCCTGATGCTGCATTTTGCCTCCTACTGACAAAACCCTCCACTTTTCCTGGCATCATCATCTCCATTTTCTGAACAACATAAGCTCTCTGCCAGTATATTTCTATCAAGGCCGAATGTGGGTGCATACATACCTGTATTGGCATAAGTATTCCAACCGTAATTCCACAATACAACACTCCCTTCAGGAATGACCTGCCTGCCAGCACTTTTGAACTCTTCTGCCCAGGGGCCAAAATGACTAGAGGGCCATCTCACTTTTAAATGTCTAGCACAGTGTTCATAGCTACATCTGTCCCATTACCCGCTGCCTTTTCACCGAAAGTGTGGTTCCTTGAGAGGGTTGTCAGTTTGGTTTGGATGTATTCTTGGAGGTTTCAAAACATGACAGTCTTTAATTAAAGATTCATCTTTAACTCCTGGAGACTCCAGGACAATCCTGGAGGATTGGCAACTCTATGGTCCCTGCTCTTGGTCTCATGCTACCAACCTGGTCCAGGAAAAAGGTACTTGGTTTCCATGCACTATGGGAAGAGAAGCAAGTGAAGGAACAGCTGTAGTAGGAAAAAGAATATTTATAGTGACTTTGCCAAGCCGATGGCAAAACTCAGATATTCAAGAAAAGAATCCCAGTGCCATTCCAAGAAAAAGGAGATGAAGCAGGGCTACTGAAAGGTGAAGGAGAAAAACATGACTTGTGGAGCTGCCTGCATGACCTATGTCTTCTATAATATTCATCAGGGACCATCACACCTGTAGCCACCTTGGACATGGTGTCCTGTAAATGGAGGAGAAAGGCCCCCTGGGAGGGCAGACAAGAAGAAGGAGCTCTTCATGGGTCAGGAAGGGGATGACAAGGCAAAATACAGTGAGATGGCTGTAAACAAGGAACAGATAGATATCTTGCAAGACCCCCCAGACACACTCTGAGTGTCTCGCTCTGACATGTTTCATCCTTAGAGAAGGGAGATTGATAGATGCAAGTGATGATTAGAGCTCCAATAATAAATCATAATTAGCGGCCTACCAATTTCACGGCCGTAAAAAACATGTCACAGACTGTGAAATAAGCCCTTCCCCGTGAAATCTGATCTCCCCCAAATCAGCCGGGGCTGGGGGTGGGGGGGAAGAGACAGGATTTGTCCTTCCCCTGCACGGCTGTTATCAGAGGGAGAATAGACCCATCTCCCCAGGCAGCAAAGAAATGAGGGTTTCTGCACTGCAGCAGCCCCAGAGCTGGGCTCCGGGCTTCCGCCCCCTGTGGCTCTTGCCAGGGCTTGGGGGAAGGGGGCGGGGGGGC